>NC_072388.2:7343277-8593277 GCF_028885625.2 Pongo pygmaeus | reverse complement strand
GATGATTTCCAGCTTCATCCATGTCCCTGGAAAGGACATAAATGCATAGTATTCCATGGTGTATATGTGCCACATTCTCTTTATCCAGTTTATCATTAATGGGCATTTATGTTGGTTCCAAGTCTTTGCTATTGTGAACAGTGCTGACATAAACATGCAGTGCTGAAATAAACATACAGTGCATGTGTCTTTATAGTATAATAATTTATAATGCTTCGGTATATACCCTATAATGGGATTGCTGGGTCAAATGGTATTTCTGGTTCTATATCTTTGAGGAATTTTCATAGTGTCTTCCACAATGACTGAACTAATTTACACTCCTACCAACAGTGTAAGAGCATGCCTATTTCTCCACAGCCTCATCAGCATCTGCTGTTTCCTGATTTTTTAATAATCGCCATTCTAACTGGCGTGAGATCGTATCTCATTGTGGTTTTAATTTGCATTCATCTAATGACCAGTGAATATGAACTTTTCTTCATGTTTGATGGCCACGTAAATGTCTTCTTTTGAGAAGTGTCTGCTCGTTTCCTTTGTCCACTTTTTGATTGGGCTGTTTTTTTCTTGTAAATTTGTTTAAGGTCTATGTAGATTATGGATATTAGCCCTTTGTCAGACAGATAGATTGCAAAAATTTTCTCCCAATCTGTAGGTTGTCTGTTCACTCTGATGATAGTTTATTTTGCTGTGCAAAAGCTCTTTAGTTTAGTCTGATCCCATTTGTCAATTTGGGCTTTTGTTGCCATTGCTTTTGGTGTTTTAGTCACAAAGTCTTTGCCCGTGCCTATGTCCTGAATGGTATTGCCTAGGTTTTCTTCAATGGTTTTTATGGTTTTAGGTCTTATGTTTAAGTCTTTATTCCATCTTGAGTTTTTTTTTGTATAAGGTATAAGGAACATGTCCAGTTTCAGTTTCTGCATATGGCTAGCCAGTTTTCCCAACATGATTTATTAAATAAGGAATCTTTTCCCCATTGCTTGTGTTTGTCAGGTTTGTCAAAGATCAGATGGTTGTATGTGTATGGTCTTATTTTAAGTTCTCTATTGTGTTTCATTGGTTGTTTTTGTACCTGTACCATGCTGTTTTGGTTACTGTAGCATTATAGTGTAGTTAGAAGATGTATAGTGTGATGCCTCCAGCTTTGTTCTTTTTGCTTAGAATTGCCTTGGCTATTTGGGCTCTTTTTTGGTTCATGAGAATTTTAAAATACTTTCTTCTAATTCTGTGAAGAATGTCATTGGTAGTTTAATGGGAATAACATTGAATTCTTTTATAAATTACTTTGGGCAGTATGGACATTTTCAGGAATGAATTCTTCCCTATCCATGGGCATGGAGTGCTTCTCCATTTGTTTGTGTCCTATCTGATTTCTCTGAGCAGTGGTTTGTAGTCCTCCTTGAAGAGGTTCTTCACTTCTCTTGTTAGCTGTATTCCTATGTATTTTGTTCTCTTTGTAGCAATTGCGAATGAAGTTCATTCACGATTTGGCTCTCTACTTGCCTGTTGTTTGTGTATAGGAATACTAGCAATTTTTGCACACTGATTTTGTATCCTGAGATTCTGTTGATGTTGTTTATCAGCTTAAGAAGCTCTTGGGCTGAGATGATGTGGTTTTCTAGATACAGGATTATGTCATCTGCAAACAAAGATAATTTGACTTCACCTCTTCCTATTTAAATATCTTTATTTCATTTTTCTACCTGATTGCCCTGGCCAGAAATTCCAGTACTACGTTGAATAGGAGCGGTGAGAGAGGCCATCCTTTTCTTGTGTCAGTTTTCAAGGGAAATGCTTCCAGCTTTTTCTCACTCAGTATGATATTGGCAGTGGGTTTGTCATATACGGCTCATATTATTTTGAGGTGTGATCTTTCAGTACCTAGTTTATTGAGAGTTTTTAACATGAAGGGATGTTGGATTTTATTGAAGGTGTTTTCTGCATCTATTGAGATAATCGTGTCATTTTTGTGTTTATTTCTGTTTATGTGATGAATTACATTTATAGATTTGCCTGTGTTGAACCAGCCTTGTATCCCAGGGATGAAGCCATCTTGATCGTGGTGGGTCAAGGTACCCTTATCTGTCTTAAGTTCAGTCTTTTTACATAATCCCATAATTCTTGAAGGTTTTGATGTTCTTTCTTTTTTATTCTTCTTTCTCTATTCTTCTCTTCCTGTCTTATATCAGACAGATAGATTTGAAGCTCTGAGATTCTTTCCTCCACTTGTCCTATTCTGTGAGTGATAGTTGTGGTTGTGTTGTGAAGTTCTCATGTTGAGTTTTTCAGCTCCATCATGTCAGTTATGTTCCTCTCTAAACTGAATATTCTGGTTATCAGCTACTGTGTTCTTTTATGATTTTTAGCTTCTTGCATTGTTAGAACGTGCTCCTTCAGCTCAGAGAAGTTTGTTATTATCCACCTCCTAAAGCCTAGTTTTGTCAATTCAGCCATCTCAGCCTCGGGTCAGTTCTATGCCTTTGCTTGGGAGGTGTTGTTGTCATTTAGAGGAGAAGAGGCATCCTGCCTTTTTGAGTTTTCAGCGTTTTTGTGTTGATACTTTCTCATCTTTGTGGGCTTATATACCTTTGACTTTGTTGACATTTGAACGGAGTTTTCATGGGGTCTTTTTGTTGATGTTGTTGTTGTTACTTTCTGTTGTTTTTAAAAAGTCAGACCACTCTTCCCTAGGGCTAGGGCTTCTGTGGTTTTTGGGTTTCCACTCTAGACCCTAGTCACATCAGTCTCTCCTGCACTTGGAGGTATCACCAGTGAAGGCTGCAAAACAGCAAAGATGGCATCCTGATCCTTCCTCTGGGAGCACAAGTCCAAGGGGCTACAGAATTGATGCCGGCTGGAACGCTCCTGTAGGAGGTGTCTGGAGACCCCTGTTGGGAGGTCTCACCAAGTCAGGAGGAACAGGATCAGGGACTGCTTAAAGAAGCAGTTTGGCTGCCCTTTGGCAGAGCAGTTGTGTTGTTCTGACCCCCAGGAGTCTTCAGAGCCAGCAGGCTGGAAAGTTTCAGTTGGCTGAACTGGGGAGACAGTAGCTACTTCTCTCCCTGGGGACTTCATCCCAGGGAGAAATCAGAGTTCTGTCCATAGAACTCTAGCTGGAGTTGCTAAAATTCTGATGGGGAGGCCCTGTCCAGTTAGGAAGGATGGATTTCAGTCTCTCTTGAAGAAGCAGCCTGGCCACGATCAGTCACAACAGCTGTACTGTGTTATAGGGGACTCCTCCTGATCCCTGGTGCTAGCAGGCTAGAGCAGCCAACTCAAACCACGGATAGAGCAGCTGCCCCTCCCCCTGGGAAATCGGTCCACCTCCAGCTTTCTCCAGCCTGCTGCCACTGGCCAGCTGGAATTCCAAGCCAATGGGTCTTGTGTGGTGCTGTGGGAGTGGGGCCTCAGAATGATGTCACTTGGCTCCCTGGATTCAGCCCCCTTCCTAAGGGAATGCACAGATGTATCTCCCGGTTTGCTGGAATTCTCAGGGGAGAGTATGCAAAATTCCTGGGTTTCCATGCATGCTGCAGTAAGCCAGCAAGCACTCCGCTGAGACTCCACACAGCTCTGTGCTTCAAACCTGAGGCCGTGGTTGCTGAGCTCATGAAGGTACCTCCTGATTTGCAGGTTGCAAAGATCCATCAGAGAAGCATGGTTTCCCAGGCAGGGTGGCAAAATCACTCATGGCCTCCCTTGTCTGCAAGTGGGGACTCGGCTAGCTCCGTGCCACACCTGGGTGGGTTACTGACCCACTTGCTTTTCCTGACTCTCTGTGGGTCTAGCTGTCTGCCTAGTTAGTCCCAATGCAAGAACCTGAATACATCCATTGAAGGAGCAGTATTCACTCGCAGTTTTTATTGCTCTCTGTGAGAGCCACGGGCCACAGCTGCTTCTAATCGGCTAGTTTGGCCCCATCTAAATTATGATTTCTTGATACATGAGATGTTTTAAATACCTAACAACAAAGATATTTATCACAAATATATTTTGTCTCAGTGTGATATACAAATTGCTTATAAATCAATTCTTTTTTGGTTACCACAAAGCTATCTGGAAATGTAACGTCTGCCATTTATAAAATTTTTGTAGAGTTAATAGAACTTTACTTGAAGGGAGGCTGGCAGTATGCATCGTGACTTCAAGCACTGCCAGTGAAGTTGTGGAGTTTGAAGTGTTACTGACGTCTTGTTACTGGGATTATAAATTAGTACAAACTATATCATTTGTGATTAAACAATATAAACCAAAATTATAAATGAAAATACTCTCCGATTCAGCAATTTCATTTTCAGAAATTTACCCTACAGACATACTCATGATGCCTGGAACTATGTATGAATGGGAGGAAGTATTATACCATCTTTTTAATTAAAAAAAGTCTAGAAATCACCTTAATGTTTATCAATCACATTAATGATTATCACCTTACCGTTTATTGAAATTATCGTTATTCATATGATAGAATACTATGCAGCTAATTAAAAAAATAAATTTTAATAGCATGCTCAAAAATGATGTCCAAAATATGTTACAAAGTAAAAAACCTGGGTGCGGAGCCAATTGTCTGATATGCCTCCATTCCTATAAAATCAGAGTGTATAAAAATGCATAGAGTATATCTATTAACTGGTAACTCTTACAAAATTCAAAGTTAATGCAAGCAAGTCCTTTCTTTTTTAATGCTAAAACTCCAAGGAACTGCGCAACATTTGAGGATTTCCAACACATGCCAATCTACCTTTGAACCTACAGATTTTAGGAAATGAAGCTCTTGAAAAATCAAGCATTAATATTCCTAACTATAGTTGTTTGGGACATAAGTAGAATGATCCATTCTTTGAAAGTGTGTAAAATTTGCTCATACAACCATCTGGGCCTAGTCCTTCCTTTGTGAAAGATTTTATTTTACTAGAGGTTTTATGTTATTCATGTTATAGTACTTCTTAGGTTTTCTATTTCTTCTTGATTCTTGAGTCAATTTTGATACCACTTAGTACCCCACTGGGTGCTTGGGCTCAGAACACATCAGTCAAAGAAAGACAGAATAAAGGAAGGCAGGATGGAGGGAGAGAGGAAGGAAGGAAGGGGACAAAGAAGGAAAGAGAGAAGAAAGGAAAGAATGAGAGAAGGAAGGATGGAGGGAGAGAAAGATGGAGAGAGAGAGAAAGATTGAAGGAGATGACAGGGAGAAAGAAGGAAGGAGGGAGAGAAAGAGGGAAAGAGAAAGAAGGAAAGAAACAAGGAAGCAGGGAGGGAGAGAAAGAATAAGGTAGAGGAAGGAAGGAAGAAATGAAGGAAGGAGGGAGGGATGGAAAGGAGAGAGAGGGAGGGAAAGAAAGAGAGAAAGGTGAAAGGTAGGGATGGGAAGAGAAGAGGAGCCAGCCACAGGCTACATGCTCTTTGTTCACTCTTTTAGTTTACCCAGGCAGTTCTGCCTTTTAAATATTCCACCTTCTGCCATGAGTTACAATGTTCAATATTCATTCCTCAGAGCATTCAAAGGTTTATGTGTGCCCTGCCATGATGGTGCATGGCTTCAGCTCCCAAACACAACTCTCAGCTAAAATATTCATGACTGGTCACTCCCATATACTCATCAATCCCCCATGTATGGTCTGCATGTGTCCCCCGGAGCTCAAGTGTTGGAAACTTAATCCTCTATGTGACAGTGATGAGAGGTGGGGCGTAATAAGAGTGATTGGGTTATGAGATTCTGCCCCCATGCATGGATTAATGTCACTATCTCAGGAATAGGCTAGTTATCTTGGGGGTGGGTTAGTTATCTTAGGAGTGGGCTTGTATTAAAAGAAAGTTCAGCCCCTTTTGCTCTCTTTCTTTCTCAAAGTCTTGCTCTGCTGCCTTCAGCCATGAGATAACACAGCAAGAAGGCCCTCACCAGATGCAGACCCCTGATCCTTGGACTTCCTAGCTTCCAGAACTCTAAGAAATAAATTTCCTTTATTTATAGATTCCCTAGTCTTTGGTATTCTGTTATAGCAGCACAAAATGGGTTAAGATGTCCCATTACATGGAGAGTGCTGATCCACAGGGTTGAGATCATTGACTTAGAAATTGGAGTCTTATACAACATCCCTACGGGAGTTGGCCTCCATATTCCGTAACTTCCAGGAATCTCAAATGGTGATCTCAGACCAAAATATAGCCCAGGTATTCTGCGTTTGGCAATATTGCCCAATTTTCCACTTTATCGTGGCAGCTTTGATGTGTTCACTTCTATGATCCCTAAAAGGATATGAGTCCAAGATCCTGCTATGTTACAATCCAAGGATAGGAGAACCTAGACAAGAGTCTCATCACCTGGATGATCAGTGCAGAGATATGTCACAAAACCCCCGTAGACAGAGCCTAGACAAGAGTTACATCACCTGGGTGATAGGCAAACAACAACGGCAACTTATTTTCATCCCCACTTCAGTCTTTGAGGTTAGACAGACCTGGATTCAAATCCAAGCTCCACCCCTCGCTGTGTGACCTTGTTCATGCTGCTAAACTCTCTGAGACTTGACTCTTCATTTGTGAAATGAGGATAAAGCCCCTTCTCTCAGGGGCTGTGCCAAGGATGAGATGAGTCATGCATTGGTCAGGACAGGTGATGCAGTGTGACAAAAAAGTCCCCAAACCTCAGTGGCTTCAACAGCAAAGTTGACTTCTTTTCATTTCTTTTTTTTTCAGGGAGTGGGGTGCGGTGGATGGAGTCTCGTTCTGTGGCTCAGGCTGGAGTGCAGTGGTGCAATCTCAGCTCACTGCAACCTCCGCCTCCTGAGTTCAAGAGATTCTCCTGCCTTAGCCTCCTGAGTAGCTGGGACTACAGGCGCCTGCCACCACGCCCAGCTAATTTTTTGTATTTTTAGTAGAGACTGGATTTCACCATATTAATCAGGACGGTCTTGATTACCTGACTTCATGATCTGCCTGCCTCAGTCTCCCAAAGTGCTGGGATTACAGGCGTGAGCCACCGCAACCTGCCTTGACTTCTCAATTGATTTCACATCCATCACGGGTCAACAAGAGGCCTCTGGTGGTCGTAGTCATTCAGAGACTCAGAAAGATAGACCCTTATCCCAGAAGATGCTCCCACAGTTCCAGAAACAGAACAAAGAAAACACAATCAGCCATGAGCCACTTCTTAAATCCCATGCCCGGAAGGGATACACATTTTTTCTGTCACAGCTGTTGCCCAAAATGTCTCAGGCGGCCGGGCCCAGTGGCTCACATAAGTAATCTCAGCATTTTGGGTGGCAGAGTTGGGCAGATCACCTGAGGTCAGGAGTTCAAGACCAGTCTGACCAACATGGAGAAACCCTATCTCTATTAATAATACGAAAATTTTCCAGTCGTGGTGGTGAGTGCCTGTTAGCCCCAGCTACTCTGGAAGCTGAGGCAGAAGAATCTCTTGAACCCGGGAGGTGGAGATTGCAATGAGCCGACACCAGGCCACTGCACCCCAGCCTGAGTGACACAGTGAGACTTCATCTAAAAAAAAAAAAAAAGTCTCAGGCTATGTCTGAACTAGTAGGGAAAAAAAATCGTCATTTTGGTTGCCACAAACCATCGAAACAAAGATGCAGATTGTTGATGTAAAATTACAGTTAGTTCTTTCCCACTCCTTTTCAGCTTCTCTTCGTTGCTATGAGCCAGCGTCTCCAGTGTCAGTTTTCAGTCTGTTGCCTCCCAGCTCATAGTGCACCTTTCAATATGTGCACTGTGATAAACTGGGAAATACTATTCAATATACCCTCTGGAAGTGAACATTCTGCAGGCATCTAGGTAGAGGATGGAGAGACTGCAGGGGGCAGGAGCTCTCTGCCTGGGCCTTGATCATGTTCAAGCCCCAACAACAGACCTAGGCCTGGTCCCTCAGCCACCTTGTAGCCTTGGCTTGCAACATCTTGACATGGAAACCAAAACGTAGCAGGGCCCATGTGGTCTGAAAGTTCCTGAAAAGTTTCCCAGAACCCCTCTTGTACCCCTTGTACAACCTGCACACAGTGACCTGTATTCTAGAGGGTCCGCACAGAGCTGCCATTCCTTCTGCCAGACCCTGCGGGACTCAAGCATTCTGGAGACTTCCTGCCCTACAAAGGCAGCCAGACTCCCGCCATGCATCCCTGCACCAACGGCTTACGGCCAGCTCCCTCACCTGCACTCCAGTGGCTCATGGCCAGCTCCCTCACCTGCCCCAACAGCTCACGGCCTGCTCCCTCCCCTGCACACCAGTGGCTCATGGCCGGCTCCCTCCCCTGCATTCCAGTGGCTCACGACCGGCTCCCTCACCTGCACTCCAGTGGGTGGCCTAGTGCTTGTGCAAAAGCTGCTGACGAGCTCCAGCCTGCCCAAATCCACAAACGTCTCTTATGTGGTGGCTGAAACACATTTTATGACATCCGAACACCTTTCAAATCTGTGCTTCCTTGGGTACCTCCCTCTGCACTAGGGCACCAGGCAGAATTGCTTTATGTCTTACAGTGACTCTTTTATCATAGTTGCAATCCTTTATACTACACTTCCCCGTTAGACCCACTATGTGGCTTCTATCTCTTGATGGGACCCAGGCTGCTACACAACTTAACCCATGCACATTGCACTTCATTAGTTCTTCACCATTGGCCCAAGATCATGCTCCACCACCCCTCTCTGCCCCCTGGCTTTCTTTCCTTAAGTGAAACCCCTAAACGCCCTCTTTGGGCCCAAAGCTTACCTGCTCTTCCTTCCCTATATCCTTGGCCAGACATAAAAATCTGATGCTCCGGCAAATGCAGAAATGGGGAGAAGGCAGGGGAATCATTTCTCCTCCCTTAAGTAAGTACTGAGGGTTATGTTATTCCATTGTGTGAGGAATAAAAAAATGAGGCATAGAGAGCTGCCATGATTTGCCTGGACCAAGGAAGTTGTCCTGGCAGAAGTGGAACAAAGTTTTAGGTGTCCCAAATGTCAGTCCAGCTCCTATGCCTTCAGAACGTGCCGTGGAGGGAGACACTGGGGGACCCCACTCATGCTGAGAACTCAGGGGTACCCAGGTGCTGAGAGTGGGGACGTGACAGGCTGAGATGACTCTGTCCAGTCCTCCTACACCAAATAAGGATGGAAACCCTCACATAATAGAAGTTAAGAGAGGGAACGAAGCCAGGAACTATTAAGAGGCTGATGCCTGGAAGGCCTGGGCAGAATGACAGGGAGATTGGAGCAGAACAGAGGCCACAGATGGGGACAAGGGGAAGGAAGTGGCGTCAGTGGCAAAATGGCACCTTCCATCTAGTCTTTGTGAACTACAATCATTCTGCCATATGGTTCAACGAGTCCTGGAGAAAATGTGTTTTCTGCAGTCTGGGGAGGTGAGAATAAAACAATTCAGCCTTAAGAAGTTGAAAGCCCAGGAAATCATAGCACATGGAGATGGGATTCATACTTAAACTTCCTGCCCTTGACTTCTGGTTTGGCCACGTGACTCACTTTTGCCAATGGATGTGGTAAAGTGATAGTCTGCCCATTCTCAGCCTGTGTAGTAAGATAAGAGACCTTCACATTTCCCTTTGTTCTTTGCACTCCTGCCATTGTCATGAGAAGAAGGCACCCTGGCAGGCCCCAAACCCAGGAGGATCAGAGACACTTGGAGTAGATCCAGCTCAGCCACCACAGTTCGAGCTGAAACCTCCCAAGCAACCCATGCTCAGGAGTGAGAAATGGTGGCCTATCGTCGTAGGCCTCTGAGGTGTGGGGTTACTTGTTACCAAGCAAGAGTTAACTGATAGAGATTTCTACCTCACATCCCTACGAATCAAAGAACAAAGGAAATAAAGCAGAATGTGAGAAACAGATTTCCAATTTTTAGAAGAAAACAGAGGACAGATTTTATGACACTAAGCAAAGAAAAACTTTCTTTAATATGACAAAAAACACGGACACCATAAAAGAAATTAGTGAAAAATTCAATCGTATTAAATGTAGAAGTTTTGATCTGACAAAAAAGGCAATGAATAAAGTTAAAAGACAAAGACAGTGCATGATATGGTTTGGCTGTGTGTTCCCACCCAAATCTCACCTAGAATTGTCCTCCCATAATTCTCCTGTGTCGTGGGAGGGACCTGGTGGGAGATAATTGAAATCATGGGGTCGGTTCCCCCATACTGTTCTCCTGGTAGTGAGTAAGTCTCATGAGATCTGACGGTTTTATCAGGGGGTTCCACTTTTGCATCGTCCTCATTTTTCTCTGGCCACTGCCATGTAAGAAGTGCCTTTCACCTCCCTTTATGATTCTGAGGCCTCTTCAGTCATGTGGAACTGCAAGTCCAATGAAACCTCTTTTTCTTCCCAGTCTGTGGTATGTCTTTATCGGCAGTGTGAAAATGGACTAATACAGTGCACCAATAGGGAAAACATATTTGTAAGGTATTTGGCCAAAAAAGCATTGATATCCAGATCATTAAAATCAAAATTGGCCAGACCTGGTGGCTCATGCCTGTAATCCCAGCACTTTGGGAAGCTGAGATGGGTGGATCACCTGAGGTCGGGAGTTCGAGACTAGTCTGACCAACATGGAGAAACCCTGTCTCTACTAAAAATACAAAATTAGCCGGACGTCGTGGCACTTACCTGTAATCCCATCTACTCAGGAGGCTGAGGCAGGAGAATCGCTTGAACCCGGGAGGCAGAAGTTGTGGTGAGCCGCCATCATCCCATTGCACTCCCACCTAGGCATCAAGTGCAAAACTCCATCTAAAAAAAAAAAAAAAAAAAAAAAAAACACTTACAAGTCAGCAAGGAGAAACCAAAGACCCAACAGACGTATGGGCCAGGAGCTATTCACAGAGGAGGAGACCCGAAGGGCTGGGAAACACAAGGCACGCATTCAGCTGCACAGCAAAATCTAGGAACAATATCAGAAAGTGTGATAACAAATATTGATGAAGATGAATGAAGATGGATGTGGGCACTGCTGGCGAGGGGCATAGTGAGGTCTCCAGCCCCAAGGTCATCTGGCTGTGCTTCCTAAGAAGGAAGGGCTGACAACAGACCTGTCCCAAGACCCCAAGCCTCACCAGGCTATGTGCAGGCCTTGGACCAGAACATCAGCATCACCTTGGGGTGGGGGTTGAAGGGGGCGTTGCGCATCCTCTGCTCACCAGAAATGCAGGATTCTAGATTCATCTGGAAGATATTGTTGAAGGAAAAAGCAACTTTCAGGAGAGTATGTACAGACTGATATTTGTATAAAATTGCAAAAAACAGACCAAAGAGCACTATCCATTCTTCATGGACAGGCACACTAGGTATTAATCATGGATGGGAAGACACATATTGACTTCAGAATGGTGGGGAGAGAGGCGGTAGCTGGACTAGAAAAGGGACATATAACTCGAGTGTCAGCATGAACATTATGGCTGAATCCGTAATTTTCTTCCCTTAAACTCCGGAGCAAATGCATCCAAAAGCTACCACGTTTGAATTTTAACTGGGAGGTACATGAAAGTTTGATGTCATTATCCTCTACATAGTCCTGTGTGTTTGTAATATTGAGCCATATTTTTTAAACACTTGACACAGCATGAAAGGAAGCTTGCCTACATGGTAACAATGGTTATCTTTAGGTAGCAGAATTCAAGACTGCTTCTTTTTCTTTTTTTTCGTGCTTGTATATTATCTCTATTTCCCTGTGTGAGGATTTAAGACTGTTGTTTTGAAAAGGCTAGTATTCTAACTCCATGCATCATAAGCACACACCGTGCCCTGGCTGGCAGGACAGGGAAGAGAGAGCATGTCTATTCACCTGGCCAGCCCCAGGCAACTCTGCAGAGAAAGACACCGTCACTTCCCCTCTGCAGCCAAAGAGTTAAGAAGGCTTGATGTGAAATGAATCATTCCAGGGGAGCTAAATCCCGGCCTTATCTAATTCTGTATCCTGAGGCTGACTAATTTAAACTCAAAAATAAAATAAACATCATCTTTAAATAGGGATTAAATACTCAGCGGGGTCCCTAGTTGAACAAACTCACATACATTTTATGGTATGGATTCAGGGGGCCCGGGGTGGGGCGAGGGGTATCTGTGGGGATGCTCTCTGAGCTAAGGTGAGAAAATCGCCAGTGCTCCTGGATTCTGGAGTGCATTCACCTTTAGCTTCTTTTCTGGATACCCGCAGAAAACCAAAGGGCCACCCTGTGGCAGGATCTTCACACAGGAAGTGGGCTTGTGCCCTGTGTCCCTGAGGGAGTGGGGATTAGTGGAGGGAGTAGGTGAAGAGTTTGGAGGAAGTCCCTGATGTTCTTAGAAAACAGTAGGAAAGAGATTCCCTTGCCTGGGCATTGTTCCCAAATAGGAGACAAGAGCATGAATTAAAAACAGAGACTCCCGGCTTCCTCCATGTTCCCTGAGTTCAGAAGGGAACCCAGGTAGGTGAGGCAAGGAAAAATTTGAGGGGCTGACATGTGCCTGGAGGGACCCACGAACCTGAGTCAGGCATGAGAGTGGGCAGCTGGTGGATTCTTCCAGGCCTGCATCACAAAGCCATGCTGACGTCCCAAGAACAAGCCATGTCTACAGAGGCCTCTACTGCATCCCTGCCTCATGGGCAAAATGTCACAGAACAGAATTACGTCATGTGGGAGACCATGGGCAGTGTGGTTGTCATAATGGAGCTGGACCCAGAAGGTCCCAGACCCAGGTACAGCTATGTCTCTGCTATAGTCAATGTTTTTGTGCCCCTAAAATCCATGTGTTGAAACCTAACCCCTGATAGGTTAGGTTTGAATTAGGAGGCAAAGACTTTAGGAAGCGATTTCATCATGAAAGCAAAGACCCCATGAATGGGATAAGTGGCCTTGTAAAAGGGAGCCAAGGGAGCTTGTTCTCTCCTTCCACCATGTGAGGACACAGCTAGGAGGTGCCTTCTATAAGGAACAGGCCCTCAACAGACACTACTTTGACCTTCCACTTGCCAGCATCCAGACCTATGAGACATACATTTCTGCTGCTTATAAGCCCCCTAGGCTAAGATATTTTGTTACAGTGGCCCAAATGGAATAAGACAGCCTCTGATCATCTTGAGCAACTCACTCACTTATCTGCTGAACTCTCCACAGATTTAACTGTGATGAAATCCCTTCAACAGATGTATATTGAACACCTACTGTGTATAAGGACACACTGTGTTATTGGATAGGGTATAAAGCAAGTCACAGTTCCCCAGAGGTAGGCCCTGCAATAGCTGAAGAGCAAACCCAAGTTGCTGTGGCCAATGCCGGAAGGGGTGGGTGTCAGAGAAGAAGAGAACATGCTAGAGTCCATGTCTGCAGCAATATTGGAACGTCTAATGGATGGTTACCAAAGTGGTGACTTCTCATCTTCTTACAAAAACTCATAGTTGTCCCTGTGTAAAGACTTCCCAGAAGTGCAGGGCAGTTGAGAATATGCAGATCAGAAAAGAGAAGAGGACAGACAGAACACATTGTTGACATCAGCAGCCACGGACTTCTTGCAGAAAGGAAAGCATTTCTCCTGGATCCCTCGGTGGCAGATGAACGTACTGAAATACATTTGTTGGCTATTTGATACATGGACTTTGAACATTTGCAGACCGAGAGGCTGAGAATCTTCTCCAACCAGATGGTGTGGGGCGTGGAAGTACAGAAAGGGATCAAAGGAGGAGGAAAACAGAGCAATGAGAAGGGAGCTCTCAGCATGACCAATACAGAGGCCTGGGTCTCTGCTACCAACAATACAAGCTAATGTATAATGATTGCAGGTCTGCAAACAGCAGGCGTTCCATATCACATGTGACAAGCTCTGATGACAAACCTGTGTGACAGGTACTGTTGTCAGAGGCAGAGAGTTGCTAAATAATCATCCTCAACTGGTGGAATGCCGGAGAGTTTGGTTTTAATTGGTCATCTTCCTTTTTGCTTTCTATTTGTGTCATCTATAGTTTCTTCTCCTTTTCTTCTTTCTATGACTTCTTTTGAATTTGTTGAGTATTTTTATTTCATTTAATCTTCTTTTTTGACCTTTTACATCTAACTATTTTTGCTTCATTTGGTTTTGAGTTTTAATCATTGCTCTATGGTTTATGGTATATCATATGGTTTGGATCTGTGTCCCTACCCAAATCTCATGTGGAAATGTAATCCCCAATGCCAAACGTGGGGCCTGGAGGGATGTGATTGGATCATGGAGCCAGTTTCTCATTGTTTAACTCCATCCCCGCTTGGTACCACATAGAGAGTGAGTTCTCACAAGATCTGGTTGTTTAATAGTGTTTGGCAACTCCCCCTCTCTCTCTTCCTCCTGCTCCAGTCACATAAGATGCGCCTGCTTCCCCTTTGCCTTCTGTCATGATTGTAAGCTCCCTGAGGCCTCCCCAGAAGCCGAGCAGATGACAGAATCACGTTTCCTGTGCAGACTGCAGAACTGTGAGCCAATTAAAACTATTTTCATCATAAATTCCCCAGTCTCAGACATTTTTTTTTTGAGACGTAGACTCACTCTGTCTCCCAGGCTGCAGTGCAGTGGTGTGATCTCTGCTCATTGCAACCTCCGCCTCCCTGGTTCAAGTGATTCTGCTGCCTCAACCTCCAAAGTAGCTTAGCTGGGACTACAGGCATATGCCACCAAGCCCACCTAATTTTTTTTTGTATTTTTAGTAGAGACAGGGTTTCACCATATTGGCCAGGATGGTCTCAATCTCTTGAACTCATAATACACCCGCCTCAGCCTCCCAAAGTGCTGGGATTACAGGCATAAGCTACCATGCCCAGCCTCAGTCTCAGACATTTCTTTTTTTAAATATATTTATTATTATTTTTAAATTATTATTATTATACTTTAAGTTTTAGGGTACATGTGCACAACGTGCAAGTTTGTTACATATGAATACATGTGTCATATTGGTGTGCTGCACCCATTAACTCGTCATTTAGCATTAGGTATGTCTCCTAATACTATCACCTCCCTTTCCCCCCCAACCCACAACAGTCCCTGCTGTGTGATGTCCCCCTTCCTGTGTCCATATGTTCTCATTGTTCAATTCCCACCTATGAGTGAGAACAGGAGGAGTTTCGTTTTTTGTCCTTGCGGTAGTTTGCTGAGAATGATGGTTTCCAGCTTCATCCATGTCTCTGCAAAGACATGAACTCATCATCTTTTATGGCTGCATACTATTCCATGGTGTATATGTGCCACAATTTCTTAATCCAGTCTATCATTGTTGGACAGTTGTGTTGACTCCAAGTCTTTGCTATTGTGAATAGTGCCACAATAAACATATGTGTGCATGTGACTTTATAGCAGCATGATTTATAATCCTTTTGGTATATACCCAGTAATGGGATGGCTGGGTCAAATGGTATTTCTAGAAGAATCGCCACACTGACTTCCACAATGACTGAGCTAGTTTACAGTCCCACCAACAGTGTAAAAGTGTTCCTATTTCTCTGCATCCTCTCCAGCACCTGTTGTTTCCTGACATTTTAATGATCGCCATTCTAACTGGTGTGAGATGGTATCTCATTGTGGTTTTGATTTGCATTTCTCTGATGGCCAGTGATTATATTGTGGTTTTGATTCACATTTTTCTGATGGCCAGTAATGATGAGCATTTTGTCGTGTGTTTTTTGGCTGCATAAATGTCTTACTTTGAGAAGTGTCAGACATTTCTTTATAACAGTACAAGAACAGACTAATACAGTGTATGTATTTAACTTAGCATTGGCTGCCATCAACATTATACCACTTCACATAGAGGATAAGATACTTAAAACAGTGTCCGTTCATTTCCCTCCTTTTGGGTTTTGTGTTATTGTTTTCATGCATTTTACTTCTATAAGTGCTGTAAACTCACATTAATTTGTTATCATTTTTTGCCTTAGACCATCAATTATCTTTTAAAAATGCTTTTTAATGTTGTATTTTTGCTCACACCTTTGCCATCTCTGGTGCTCTACATTCTTTTATGTACATATGGACTTCCATCTGGTTTCACTTTCCCTCTGCCTGAAGGATTTCCTTTAATATTCCTTGCAGTGAGGACTTGCTGGTAATGTATTCCTCAAGTTTTCAATGTCTGAAAGTCTTTATTGCACTATCATCTTTGAAAGATATTTTTGCTGGGTGTAGAATTGTAGACTGACAATCATTTCATCCTTAAGTATTTTATAGAAGTCTCTCTTACCATCTTCTGGTTTGCATTGTTTCTGTTTTTTTTTTTTTTTTTTTTTTTTTGAGACAGGGTCTTGCTCTATCACCCAGGCTGCAGCGCAGTGGCATGATTGCAGCTCACTGAAACCTTTACTTCCTGGGTTCAAGATATCCTCTCACCCCAGCCTCCCAAGTAGCTGGGACTACAGGCATGTGCCAACACACCCAGCTAAGTTTTGCATTTTATGTAGAGGCCAGGTTTTGCCATATTGTCCAGGCTGGTCTAGAACTCCTGGGCTCAAGTGATCATCCTGCCTTAGCCTCCCAAAGTGCTGGGATAACAGGCATGTGCCATCACATCTGGCCTTCCATTGTTTCTAACCAGATGTCTGCCATCTTTTTTTTTGAGACAGAATCTCTCTCTGTTGCCCAGGCTGGAGTGCAATGGCACCATCTCAGCTCACTGCAACCTCCGCCTCCCGGGGTCAAGCGATTCTCCCTGCCTCAGCCTCCTGAGTAGCTGGGGTTACAGATGCGTGTCACCATGCCCTGCTAATTTTTGTGTTTTTAGTAGAGACGGGGTTTTGCCATGTTGCTCATGCTGATCTTGAACTCCTGGGCTCAAGTGATCATCCTGCCTCAGCCTCCCAAAGTGCTGGGATTACAGGTGTGTGCCACCACGCTCAGCCCATTTTCATCTTTGTTCCTCTCTGTATAATGTCCTTTTCCCTTTGGTAACTTTTCAGATTTTCTCTTTGTCACTGGTTTGGGGCAATTGGATTATGATGTGCTTCAGTGTGTCATCCTTATGTCTCTTGTGCTAAGGGTTCCTTGGTTCTTAGATCTCTGGGATTACAGTTTTTCTCAAATTTAAATTTTTTCAGCCACAGTTTTTTGAAATATTTTTTCTTCTACTCCTCCCCACCTTCTTCAGGAATTCCAGTTACACATATATTAGTCCTGTTGGTGCTGATTTTCTGTTCAATTTTTTCCATTATTTTCTCCATGTTCCATTTTTGATAGTTTCTACTGCTACATCTTCCAGTTGACTAATCCTCTTTTGTATAACATTTATTCTATTTTAAATGCCATTTAGTACATTTTTCATCTCAGACATTGTATTTTTCATCTCTAAAAGTTCAAGCTGGGTCTTCCATGTCTCTACGTCCATGTTCTAGCTTCCCTTTACTTCCTTCTTGTGGAATGTTATCATTACAATAACTGTTTTAATATCATTGCTTACTAATTCCATCTTATTTGCCATTTCTGCGTCTATTGATCAAGTTTCCTTCTCATTATTGAGACATTTCCTTTTTCTTCACATGCCTTGTAATTTTCAGCTGGATGGCAGACAACATGAAATATATCTTATTGTTTGTTGGATATTGTTGGGTTCCTATAATATTAGTGAGCTATGTTCTAGGATGCAGTTAAATTATCTGGAAAGATTTTGGTTCTTTGACGGTTTTCTTTGAGGTCTTGTTAATTAGGACCTTAGCAGCCTCGGCCTAGATCTAGTCTTCCGCACTGCTGAGGCAATTCTTTTCTGAGTGTTCCATCCAATCGTCTGGAAAGTATAAGATTTGTCCACTGTTGCTGGTGGGAACACCAAATATGCCTGGTTCTGTGGGAGGTTCAAGCATTTTTCTTTCTGTTTCCTTCAGGTATTTTTTCCCCCAGACTTTTAGCTTACACACGTACATGTGCTGATCAGTATTTAACTGAAGACTGGAGAGTTTTTGTTTTGTGATTTTGTCCTTTTCATGCCCTGAATACTCTGCCCTGCAGAGTTTATCTGAGCTTCTTTGGTCTCCCTGGAATCCAGCTTCATCTACTCAACACGGGACAATCACCAGGCTCAGCCTGGGTTCTCCACCCCTGAGCTGTGGCCTAGAAATGGTCTCCACTCCCTGATTCCCTTCTGTTCACTGCACCTGGGCAGCCCAGAGTCACGAGAAACTCTAGGCCATGTGGCAGAATGCCCACTAGCCCCACTTCACCACTCTGTACTCTCTCCATCCAGTGCTAGCTGCAGCCACGCTGTCTCGCAGTCCAGAATGCTAGCCAGAGACCAAGCTTTCTTCAGTGCCTTGGCTGGGGCCCACAGATAAGGATGGCCAAGCAGTGCTCCCAGGAACCAGCAGATTCCATCAATCGGTTTTACATCCACCAGGCACTGAGAATCTCTGGACACCAGAAGTTTCCTCTGTTGCCAGAGCTGAACTCTCAAGTGAAGACTCCAGAAGGCCCTGAAATGTGGGCAGGCTTTCATCATTGTCTATAAGTGGCCACAAGGACAAACACTCTTTCCATGGCTGGTGAGATGTCCAGCACACTTTTGACTCTGGAAAGCCCCTTTTCAACTTTATGCCTTAGCTGGGCTCTCCATTTACCTCAGGCCAGGCAGTGCACATTATGGGGTACACCACTGGGTGCTGGGATGAGAAAGGCACTTGGCATTTGAGCTAGGTTTGAGAGCCCACTCCTCTCTTCCCCCACCAGGCAGTGGCCTGTTACCATCTCTGGCTTCTGTCCCCTTACCAGCCTCCTCTGCTACAATTGCATTTCTGGCAGGCAGTGGATCAGGAAAGCACTGGCAGTTGAGAACCATGTGGAGAACCACTACTGGCCAAGCATTCCAAACCTGAGAGCAGAACAGGAGTACAGCAGTGCTGAGGTGAACTTGACAGAGAACTTTGAGACCATGAAGGCAGCCAACACTTCCAACTTACCACAACCTGCCTCTCCCATAGATTTATTGTAGACCAACTCAACCATCTCCATGTCAACAAGAAATGGTCCTCACTCTAAGCCATCACCCTTGGATTTAGATCATGGGACTGTCCTGTCTTTGGTATGGAAATGAAAAGCTTTAATATCCACAAAAATGTAAGGTTTTGGGCTACAGCCTTATTAAAACAAAGAAATATGAGCATATTGGTCTACAGATGGAATATCTGGGGCTCTAAACAAACTGCTACTTGAAAGTATAATCACTGTCTTTTTGTCTGTTTCTTTAGCGTGGTAGGAAAATATCAGAAATTTCTTTGGTCATAGGGAATATAAACCATAGTTTGAACAAAAGCAGCAATAAAGCTACAAACTATTTTTTGGTGTATTTGCTTAAGTATAAGATAGCTGATTGGGGCTTTATCATGTAATGTTAGTTTGCTTAGTTTTCATTAAGTTTGTTAAACTTGAATTGTGAATAAATATATGGCTGATTCATATTGTAATTAAACTGCACATTGACATAAACTGTACATTAAAAGTTGCTGCACATTGTCATCCAAAATAATACTTAGGTAAAACCAAAAATACTATAAACCAATGTCAAGGAACCTACCCTAAAATAAAAATACAGTTAACACGGAATTGCAAAACCAGAATGGGAGAAATATTTACCCATAAAACCTTGTTTGCAACATTGATATAACACTAGAAAATAATTTTTCTAAATAACTACAATGTTCAACTGTGACTGTGCATCTGTGAAGACCAGGCATTTTGAATCATTGCCCTGTAGTGAGTGGCAGTACAATTTTACAGATATACACTACAATAATTAATGAAATTCTCTAATGGGAAGATTTAAGTGAATAAGTATTTACACTATAAATATTTGTAATATTGGTGCTATTATTTCACAAAATAAAAAAGCTGTATTACAGCCTTTAAAAGCAAATAATAGCATTACATTTCTAAATAAAAAAGATAAATTTTATGAAATATGGTTAAAAGTAATTGATAAAATAAAAATTGGGGCACATATTATATTATAGTTTGGACAGAGGTTGAAAAAAGTGGATGAAAATTTTAATGAGCCCTTTTTTGCCTGCACTAAAGTTAATCTTATAGGAGAACATTATAATATATATAGGGTTCCTACTGGCTATCTAATTTACTTTTCACACAATGTATAAATCCTAGCCTATTGGTCTTAATATTTGAACCTAAAATAACACATAAACATACAATAGAACAAAATAAGGAAGAAATGTATGGAGATAGTGACATTATCAAGGTGGTGGAATAGGGGGTCCCTACTTTTGTATTCCCCTGCAGCAATAAAAACTAGTCAGCCATCCATCAACCAAAGTAACTTTATGAGAGATCCAGGCACACTGGCTCATAACAGTAATCTCCTCCATTTAAGAGCCTGAGGCAGGAGGACTGCCAGGCCAGGAGTTCAAGAACAGCCTGGGCAATATAGTGAGCTTTGGGATACAGGGCCTTATGAAACCTTGCTAAAACCCAAGATTGAAAAGGGTCATTTTGAGAAGGCAGGCCCTTTGGTTAATAAGGGGTCATATTATCCAAAGCAATCTGTAAGTTAACTCAAATCCCTATCAAGATCCCTGTCCCAATTTTTATAGTAATAGAAAATGTAAGCCTACAATGTAGGCTGAATGGCCAAACCAATCATGAGGAATAAGAAAAAAGCTGGGGACATCATACTCGTGACTCACACAAAACAGTTCAAAAGTCACTGTTTGTAGATAAACTGGGGAAAACCTGTTAGGTACTCAGTGGAAGCCACACTCACCAACACATCTGCCATTAGGCCCAGCATATAGCAGAACGTGTCCTAGTGCCTGCTCCACAGAACAAAGCCCTGAAGACAATCTAGCCTGCCAAAAAACATGACAGAACTCACAGCCACACGTGCTCCTGGCAACAAGCCCACTAAAGGTAAAACTCACTCCAGATTCGAAAGCGACCTTGTGATGCAGCTACAAGCCTTTTTACTGCAAACCCAGTAAAGATCTCATCAGCCTTGAGACCCAAAAGATGAAGATCTTTACCTACTAAAACCAGTTTATAAAAATGAAAAGAGGTGGCTGAGCACGGTGGCCCAAACCTGTAATCCCAGCATTTTGGGAGGCCGAGGTCAGGCGTTCAAGACCAGCCTGGACAAGATAGTGAAACACTGTCCCTACTAAAAATACAAAAATTAGCCGGGCATGGTTGTTGGCGCCTGTAGTCCCAGCTCCTCGGGATGCTGAGGCAGAGAATTGCTTGAACCCAGGAGGTGAAGGTAGCAGTGAGCCAAGATCGTGCCACAGCACTCCAGCCTGGGTGACAAAGCGAGACTCCATCTCAAAAACAAAACAACAACAACAAAAAAAATGAAAAGAGGTGTTTGCTCCTTCAAATGCACAAACACCAATGCAAGTCTATATTATGCCCATTCTAACGGTTCTATTTTAACATAGAACTGGAAGTCCTACATAGAATAATTAAGTCCTACGTCAAAAAATTAAGCAAGAGAAGCTAAAAGATCCTAATTGAAAAGAAGAAATAACGTCTCTGTTTGTAGATGACATAATATTATATATAAAAAACATAAATAATGCATTTAAATAGTGCGTTTAATTCATCTATATATAAATAGTGCATCTAATAAATGCACTCAGTAAAGAAGCAGAATATACAATTAATATACAAATATCAGTTTTGTTTCTGTATGCTAGCAACAAAACAATAAAAAAGAAAAAATCTCATTTACAATAGCAACAAACTAATAGATTTCTTAGCAATAAATGTAAACAATGTGGTGAAAGATCTTTACAATAAAAAATAAAATATATTGATGAAAAAATTTTTAAAAATACAAATAAATGTAAATATATTATATGTTTATGGATTAGAAGAATATTGTCTAAAAGCCATATTATCCAAAGCAATCTGTATATTAATTCAACTTCCTATCAAAATTTCTGTGCCACTTTTTACAGTAATAGAAAATAAATTCTGCAATGTATGTAAAACTATAAGAAATATTGAAAGGCCAAAGCAATCATGAGGAATAAAACGAAATCTGGGGACATTATACTTTATTATTTAAAACTACATTTCAAGACTACAGTAAACATAATAGAATGGTATGTTTATAGGAACCCACACAAAAACCAATGGAACAGAATACAGAGACCAGAAGTAAATCTGTGCATCTAAAGTTAATGTTTGACAAGGGCACTATGAATACACAATACAAAAAGTGTAGCCTTTTCAATACTTAGTGCTGGGAAAACTGGATACTCACAAGCACAATAATAAAACTTGATCATATTTCTTACGCCAGACAGAAAAATTGACTTAAGACAAATTTAATACATAAATTCTTAAAAGAAAATCTTTAAAAAAGCATAGGAAAAGCCTCCATGACACTGGCCGTGGCAATTTTTTTAAATATAATATCAAAAGTATAGAAATAAAACCAGACATCAAGTTGTAGTGTATGAAACTATTGTGCACAGCAAAAAAAAGAAAACATTTAAGATGGGATAAAATATTTGAAAATCATATATGATAAAAGGACAGTATTCAAAATATAGCAGAAACTCATACAAATCAGAAGCTAAACAATAATAATTATAATACCCAACTAAAAAATAGGCAAAAGACTAAACATTATTTTTTAATATTATTATACTTTAACTTTTAGGGTACATGTGCACAAGGTTCAAGTTTGTTACATATGTATTCATGTGCCATGTTGTTGTGCTGCACCCATTAACTCGTCATTTAGCATTAGGTATATCTCCTAATGCTATCCCTCCCCACTGACCCACCCCACAACAGTCCCCGGTGTGTGATGTTCCCCTTCCTGTGTCTATGTGTTCTCATTGTTCAATTCCCATCTATGAGTGAGAACATGTGGTGTTTGGGTTTTGTCTTTGAGATAGTTTGCTGAGAATGATGGTTTCCAGCTTCATCCATGTCCCTACAAAGGACATGAACTCATCATTTTTCATGGCTGCATAGTACTCCATGGGCTATATGTGCCACATTTTCTTAATCCAGTCTATCGTTGTTGGACATTTGGGTTGGTTCCAAGTCTTTGCTATTGGGAATAGTGCCGCAATAAACATATGTGTGCATCTGTCTTTATAGCAGCATGATTTACAATCCTTTGAGTATATACCCAGTAATGGGATGGTTGGGTCAAATGGTATTTCTACTTCTAGATCCCTGAGGAAATGCCACACCAACTTCCACAATAGTTGAACTAGTTTACAGTCCCACCAACTGTGTAAAAGTGTTCCTATTTCTCCACATCCTCTCCAGCACCTGTTGTTTCCTGACTTTTTAATGATCGCCATTTTAACTGGTGTGAGATGGTATCTCATTGTGGTTTTGATTTGCATTTCTCTGATGGCCAGTGATGATGATCATTTTTTCATCTGTTTTTTCGCTGCATAAATGTCTTCTTTTGAGAAGCGTCTGTTCATATCCTTTGTCCACTTTTTGATGGGGTTGTTTGCTTTTTTCTTGTAAGTTTGTTTGAGTTCATTGTAGATTGTGGATATTAACCCTTTGTCAGATGAGTAGATTGCAAAAATTTTCTCCCATTCTGTAGGTTGCCTGTTCACTCTGATGGTGGTTTCTTTTCCTGTGCTGAAGCTCTTTGGTTTAATTAGATCCCATTTGCCAATTTTGGCCTCTGTTGCCATTGCTTTTGGTGTTTTAGACATGAGGTCCTTGCCTATGCCTGTGTCCTCAATGGTATTGGCTAGGTTTTCTTCTAGTGTTATTATGGTTTTAGGTCTAACATGTAAGTCTTTAATCCATCTTGAATTAATTTTTGCATAAGGTGTAAAGAAGTGATCCATTTTCAGCTTTCTACATATGTCTAGCTAGTTTTCCTAGCACCATTTATTAAATAGGGAATCCTTTCCCCATTGCTTGTTTTTCTCAGGTTTATCAAAGATCAGATAGTTGTAGAACTGTGGCATTATTTCTGAGGGCTATATTCTGTTCCATTGGTCTATATCTCAGTTTTGGTACCAGTACCATGCTGTTTTGGTGACTGTAGCCTTGTAGTATAGTTTGAAGTCAGGTAGCGTGATGCCTGCAGCTTTGTTCTTTTCGCTTAGGATTGACTTGGTGATGCGTGCTCTTTTTTGGTTCCATATGAACTTTAAAGTAGTTTTTTCAATTCTGTGAAGAAAGTCATTGTTAGCTTGATGGGGATGGCATTGAATCTATAAATTACCTTGGGCAGTATGGCAATTTTCACAATACTTATTCTTCCTTCCCATGAGCATGGAATGTTCTTCCATTTGTTTGTATCCTATTTTATTTCATAGAGCAGTGGTTTTTAGTTCTCCTTGAAGAGGTCCTTCCCATCTCTTGTAAGTTGGATTCCTAGGTATTTTATTCTCTTTGAAGCAATTGTGAATGGGAGTTCACTCATGATTTGGCTCTCTGTTTGTCTGTTATTGGTGTATAGGAATTCTTGTGATTTTTGCACATCGATTTTGTATCCTGAGACTTTGCTGAAGTTGCTTATCAGCTTAAGGAGGTTTTGGGCTGAGATGATGGGGTTTTCTGGATATACAGTCGTGTCATCGCAAACAGGGACAGTGTGACTTCCTCTTTTCCTAATTGAATGCCTTTTATTCCCTTCTTCTGCCTAATTGCCCTGGCCAGAACTTCCAACACTATGTTGAATTGGAGTGGTGAGAGAGGGCATCCCTGTCTTGTGCCAGTTTTCAAAGGGAATGCTTCCAGTTTTTGTCCACTCAGTATGATATTGGCTGTGGGTTTGTCATAGATAGCTCTTATTATTTTGAGATACGTCCCATCAATACCTAATTTATTAAGAGTTTTTAGCATGAAATGTTGAATTTTGTCAAAGGTCTTTTCTGCATCTATTGAGTTAATCATGTGGTTTTTGTCTTTCGTTCTCTTTATATGCTAGATTACGTTTATTGATTTGCGTATGTTGAACCAGCCTTGTATCCCCAAGGTTGAAGCCCACTTGATCATGGTGGGTAAGCTTTTTGATGTGCTGCTGGATTCGGTTTGCCAGTATTTTATTGAGAATTTTTGCATCAATGTTCATCAAGGATATTGGTCTAAAATTCTCTTTTTTGGTTGTGTCTCTGTCCGGCTTTGGTATCAGGATGATGCTGGCCTCATAAAATGAGCTAGGGAGGATTTCCTCTTTTTCTATTGATTGGAATAATTTCAGAAGGAATGGTACCAGCTCCTCCTTGTACCTCTGGTAGAATTCGGCTGTGAATCCATCTGGTTCTGGACTTTTTTTGGTTGGTAATCTATTAATTATTGCCTCAACTTCAGAGCCTGTTATTGGTCTATTCAGAGATTCAACTTCTTCCTGGTTTAGTCTTGTGACGCTGTATGTGTCAAGGAATTTATCCATTTCCTCTACATTTTCTAGTTTATCTATATAGAGGTGTTTATAGTATTCTCTGATGGTAGTTTGTATTTCTGTGGGATCCGTGGTGATATCCCCTTTGTCATTTTTTTTTTGTTTGCGTCTATTTGATTCTTCTGTCTTTTCTTCTTTATTAGTCTTGCTAGTGGTCTATCAATTTTGTTGATCTTTTCACAAAACCATCTCCTGGATTCATTGATTTTTTGAAGGGTTTTTTTGTGTCTCTATTTCCTTCAGTTCTGCTCTGATTTTAGTTATTTCTTACCTTCTACCGGCTTCTGAATGTGCTTGCTCTTGCTTCTCTAGTTCTTTTAATTGGGATGTTAGTGTGTCAATTTTGGATCTTTCCTGCTTTCTCTTGTGGGCATTTAGTGCTATAAGTTTCCCTGTACACACTGTTTTGAATGTGTCCCAGAGATTCTGGTATGTTGTGTCTTTGTTCTCGTTGGTTTCAAAGAACATCTTTATTTCTGCCTTCATTTCGTTATGTACCCAGTAGTCATTCAGGAGCAGGTTGTTCAGTTTCCATGTAGTTGAGCGGTTTTGAGTGAGTTTCTTCATCCTGAGTTCTAGTTTGATTGCACTGTGGTCTGAGAGACAGTTTGTTATGATTTCTGTTCTTTTACATTTGCTGAGGAGTGCTTTACTTCCAAGTATGTGGTCAATTTTGGAATATGTGTGGTGTGGTGCTGGAAATAATGTATATTCTATTGATTTGGGGTGGCGAGTTCTGTAGTTGCCTATTAGGTCCACTTGGTGCAGAGCTGGGTTTAATTCCTGGGTATCATTGTTAACTTTCTGTCTCTTTGATCTCTCTAATGTTGGCAATGGGGTGTTAAACTCTCCCATTATTTCTGTGTGGGAGTGTAAGTCTCTTTGTAGGTCACTAAGGACTTGCTTTATGAATCTGGGTGCTCCTGTATTGGGTGCATATATATTTAGGATAGTTAGCTCTTCTTGTTGAATTGATCCCTTTACCATTATGTAATGGCCTTCTTTGTCTCTTTTGATCTTTGTTGGTTTAAAGTCTGTTTTATCCTGACTAGGATTGCAACCCCTGTCTTTTTTTTTACCATTTGTTTGGTAGATCTTCCTCCATCCCTTTATTTTGAGCCTATGTGCGTCTCTGCAGGTGAGATGGGTTTCCTGAATACAGCACACTGATGGGTCTTCACTCTTTTCCAATTTGCCAGTCTGTGCCATTTAATTCGAGCATTTAGCTCATTTACATTTAAGGTTAGTATTTTTAAGTGTGAATTTGATCGTATCATTATGATGTTAGCTGGTTATTTTGCTCGTTAGTTGATGCAGTTTCTTCCTAGCCTTGATGGTCTTTACAATTTGGCAAGTTTTTGCAGTCACTGTTACCAGTTGTTCCTTTCCATGTTTAGTGCTTCCCTCAGGAACTCCTTTAGGGCATTTCTGGTGGTGACAAAATCTCTCAGCATTTGCTTGTCTGTAAAGGATTTTATTTCTCCTTCACTTATGAAGCTTAGTTTGGCTGGATATGACATTCTGGGTCCAAATTCTTCTCTTTAAGAATGTTGAATATTGGCCTCCACTCTCTTCTTCCTTGTAGAGTTTCTGCTAAGAGATCTACTGTTAGTCTGATGGGCTTCCCTTTGTGGGTAACCCGACCTTTATCTCTGGCTGCCCTTACCATTTTTTCCTTCATTTCATCTTTGGTGAATCTGACAATGTTTTGTCTTAGAGTTGCTCTTCTCGAGGAGTATCTTTGTGGTGTTCTCTGTATTTCCTGAATTTTAATGTTGGCCTGCCTTGCTTGATTTGGGAATTTCTCCTTGATAATATCCTGCTGATTGTTTTGCAACTTGGTTCAATTCTCCCGGTCACTTTCTGGTCCACCAATTAGACGTAGATTTGGTCTTTACACATAGTCCCGTATTTCCTGGAGGCTTTATTCGTTTCTTTTTATTCTTTTTTCTCTAAACTTCTCTTCACACTTCATTCCATTCATTTCATCTTCCATCACTGATACCATTTCTTCCAGTTGATCGCGTTGGTTACTGAGGCTTGTTTATTCATCACGTAGTTCTGGTGTCATGGTTTTCAACTCCATCATTTCCTTTAAGGACTTCTCTGCATTGATTATTCTAGTTATCCATTTGTCTAATTATTTTCAAGGTTTTTAACTTCTTTGCCATTGGTTTGAACTTCTTCTTTTAGCTTGGAGTAGTTTGATCTTCTGAAGTCTTCCTCTCTCAACTCATCAAAGTCATTCTCTATCTAGCTTTGTTCCATTGCTGGTGAAGAGCTGCGTTCCTTTGGAGGAGGAGAGGTGCTATGATTTTTAGAGTTTCTGGTTTTTCTGCTCTGTTTTTCCCCATCTTTGTGGTTTTATCTACCTTCGGTCTTTGATGATGGTGATGTACAGATGGGTTTTTGGGGTGGATGTCCTTTCTGTTTGTTAGTTTTCCTTCTAACAGTCAGGACCCTCAGCTGCAGGTCTGTTGGAGTTTGCTAGACGTCCACTGCAGATCCTGTTTGCCTGGGTATCAGCAGCGGTGTTTGCAGAACAGCAGATATTGTTGAACCAAAAATGCTGCTGCCTGATCGTTACTCTGGAAGTTTTTTCTCAGAGGACTACCCAGCCATGTGAGGTGTCAGTCCAACCCTAGTGGGAGGTGCCTCCTAGTTAGGCTACTCGGGGTTCAGGGACCCACTTGAGGAGGCAGTCTTCCCATTCTCAGATCTCCAGCTGCATGCTGGGAGAACCACTACTCTCTTCAAAGCTGTGGGACAGGGACATTTATATCTGTAGAGGTTATTGCTGTCTTTTGTTTGTCTGTGCCCTGCCTCCAGTGGGGGAGCCTACAGAGGCAGGCAGACCTCCTTGAGCTGTGATGGGCTCCACCGAGTTCGAGCTTCCCAGCCACTTTGTTTACACACTGATGCCTGAGCAATGGCAGGCGCACATCCCCCAGCCTCACTGCCACCTTGCAGTTTGATCTCAGACTGCTGTGCTAGCAATGAGTGAGGTTCCATGGGCATAAGTACCTCTGAGCCAGGTGCAGGATATAATCTCCTGGTGTGGTGTTTGTGAAGCCCATTGGAAAAGCGCAGTATTAGGGTGGGAGTGACCTGATTTTCCAGGTGCCTTCTGTCACCCCTTACTTTGACTAGGAAAGGGAATTCCCTGACCCCTTGCAGTTCCCCAGTAAGGCAATGCCTCGCCCTGCTTTGGCTTATGCATGGTGTGCTGTACCCACTGTCTGGTACCCACTGACTGGCACTCCCCAGTGAGATGAGCCTGGTACCTTAGTTGGAAATGCAGAAATCACCCATCTTCTGTGTCACTCAAGCTGAGATTTGTAGACTGGAGCTATTCCTATTTGGCCATCTTGGCTCCAACGACCAAGACTAAATATTTTTTACAAACATATTCAAATATCCAACAGGTGTGTAGAAAGATGCTAAACATTACCATTCATGAGAAAATTGCAAATGAAAAGATACCACTTTACAGCAGTTGGAATGGCTAATATCAAAAAAAAAGAGATATGACAAGTGTTAACAAGGATGTGACAAAATATTTCTGTACAGTCTTAATGAGTTGTAAACTGGAAGAGTCATTATGAAAATTAGTATGCAGGTATTTTTAAAAAATTGAACTATCGTACAATGCCAAAATTCCACTTCTGTCTATAAACAAAATAAAATCAGCATCTCAAAAATAATCTGCACCCCTGTATTCAATGCAGCGTTATTCACAACTGTCAAGAGTACTTTTTTAAAAAAATGACTTATATGTAGATGCTGAATGGATAAGGAAAATGTGGTAAAATAGACAACTGAATATTATTCACCCATAAAAAAGAATGAAATTCTGCTATTTCAACAACATGAATGGACCTGGGTACATTATGCTATGCAAAATAAGCTGGGCACAGAACAACAAACACTGTATGTTCTCACTTAAATTGAGAATTTGAAAAGCCTGAACTCACAGAAGCAGAGAGTACAATGGTAATGACCAAGCCTGGAGGTAGAAAAAATGATAAGGTGTTCAAAGAGTAAAAACTTCCAGTTATAAGATAAATAAGTTTTGGGGGTCTAATGTATAGCTTTAAAATGTAGTTAATAACAGTGTTTTGTATGCTTAAAATTTGCTACAACAATAGGAGACCTCAAATGCTCTCACTACAAAATCATAACCATGTGAGGTGATATAAATGTTCATCAACTTAATTGTATTAAACATTTTACAATATATATCTATGAAATTATAATGTAGACAATGCATAATTATGCAATTTTTATTGGTCAAAAAATTAATGTTATGTACACATGCATATATTCACATAAGTGTGTATATACGCATATATAAAACGTATAGATATATATCAATTACATATGTTGTTATATATATACTTGTGTGTGTGTATATATATACACACACTTACATATCAATGACAAAATCCTAGTAAGCTTCAAACTAAACAAGACAAAATTATAAAATGATAACTGTTAAAAAATCAGGAAACAAATGGGTATTTAATACATGCTCAGCAATATTCTAAGTTACTCAATGGCAAAGTACATGTTTTAAATGTAGAAAGTAGATACATTAAACCATATTACAGTTTAGGAATTATGGCACAGAGTGTTTACAGTTTTAACGTCAATACATACCAAAAACTTAAAATTTTGAAGTAAAATAACTTTAGGTTTTATTATATGGGGCAGAGGCTTAATGTTCTGATAAAATTATTGAGTATGAATTTCCGTAGAATCACATTTGAAACCTTCACAGGATATGAAGTTATAAAGCAGAAAACATACGACATCTGGATGTGGTGTTTCTGCGATTTCTAAACCAAATCCCAATATCTCCACTACTCACACATTTTAGACAAGACTCAAAATGGAAATTAGAAAGTGTTTAACATAGAGTTCCTTAAAAATCACAGACGGTCCCATGTCCTCAAAAGCAATAAAAGAGCAAGCAGCCAGGTCCTCCAGTCGCTTGCAAGCCATGCAAAGGGTTTGATTTTATTTGTAACTTAGATGAATGATAGTTGAAGGGGAAGTCCAGTCCTAGAAAACTGAAGAGCATGGGGCAGAAGATGTCTGTCTCTAATAAAAGCAAGAGAAAGAAACCAGAGCTTCTCAGAAAAGATCTCCATTGGAGTATAGCTTCGCAAACCACACTTTAAGATCTGGCTTTCTCCTTGACCTTTGAACATCTCATCTGTGTCATCTGCCTTATTCACTCCCACCTCTTTGGATGTTTGGCTACTGCCTCCTGTCTCCTCACATTCTGGGGCTTTTTCTTTTTCTCAATGTAGGTGATCAGGTTTAGCTTAGAGAACAGCCAAGGACTCTGTATTAGAAAAAGTAATATGACTTATGCTGTGATTTTCCAATTACTACTTAGTACTGTGTTCAGTGGAAAAAAAAAGAGCATTATAAAAGAGTCTAAAAATGTAATAACAAATACTATTTCCTCACAGAAATGTTATGATATTTAAAAACTTTTCTAAATTTGTGGGTCCTTAGCTTCATGACCCAGTGCTGCTGAATCAAAACTTGGTGGTGGTTGGCTGGGCATGGTGACCCACACCGCTGATCCCAGCACTTTGAGAGGCCAAGGCAGGCATATCACTTAAGCCCGGGAGTTTGAGGTCAGCCTGGGCAACATGGCGAGACCTAGTCTACGGGTTGAGGGTGGTGAGGAGGGGGAAAGTTGATGGTAATGGGAGGTGGTAATGCGATTATAAGGTGTGGGCAATCATATTTTGTACCTCTAAGTTTGTGGAGTTACCACTAATCTAAAAGTAAGGATACCTATCATCTGAAGAAAGAAAAACATTTATGTCGAGATGAAACCTCCTCGTGGGGGTCCGCAGCTGCAATACCGCCAGGCGGCAGCATCCCACCTCTTCTGCCTGGCTGCAGCCCCACCAGAAGCCCGGCTCCAGCTGGGACGCTGTGGCAGGTACTAGACCACAAAGGCGCAGGCTAGGGTTTCCTGCCCTCCGGGGTGTCTTCCCACTCCCCGGACCACAGGCAATTCAATTCATTCATCAAGTGCCACTGCAACTGTCCAAGCTGGGGCAGCAGGTCCCACAGTCACCAGCCAAGACCTCCGCTCCAGAACATGTGGGCTGCTTTCCCCAGGGGAAGGACATTGATTTCGCCAGCCACGAATAAATCCGTCGCTGTGCACCCTGTTTCCCATTGCCACTGACTTCGTGTAAACTCAAGTCCTGAGGACACAAGAGAGACCCAGGCCTGGCCCTGTGGACACGCTTGGTGCCACAGCTTCCACCTGATGGACTGGTGCACTCTACAAATCTCAGGGACCACCACACCTAGGAGACAGAAGGACCCTATGAAACGCACCCCCAAAGCAACCAACCAATCCAAGAAAAAAAAAAAAAAAAAAAAAAACACGTCTCAAGGCTCCGTTGGTTTTCCCACTTGGGCGGTCCTGACCCCCTGTTCTAGCCTGGCCCAAGCACCCTCCACCTCACCCCGGCCTACTCAAAGTTGCCCTGTCTACCTGAGCAGAGCCTCCTTCTCCAAGGCTCTGTCTCTCTTGCTCTACAACTCCCTCGCTGTCTCCCTTCCTCTATTTCCCCCTCCACCTCTCGCTCTTCTGTCACCTTCTGTCTCTCTCCTCCTCCACCTTTCTCTCTCTCCCTACATTTCTATCTCTCCATCCCAGTCTCCCTAGCTCTCTTTCAAGCTGTGTCTGTGTCTTTGCCTGTATGTCCTTGTGTGTGTGTCCGTGTGTGTGATTGTGTGCCTGTGTGCGTGCACCCGTGCGTATCTGTGTGTGTGTCGGGGTGGGTTTGCTCGTGGTGTTGGTGTGGTGTGTCTGGATGTCCGTCAGCCCCTCTTTCCCGGGATCAGGCTGCCGGGGCTCTAGTGCCAGCGTGGGGCAAATCAGGGCCTTCCCTTCCCGTTGGCTATGGGCGGTTACTCATCGGGACAAGCGACGATGGTGTGGGCGTTGTGAGAAAAAGGGCTGGGCAGGCTGTTCGACCCTGGGCAGCCCTGGCGGCTCTGGGTGTGTGGGGCAAGAGGGGGCCTTGTAGGAGGGGCAGCGAGGGATCCAAAACAATTTTTCCGCGGTAAGGCAGAGGACTGGCGGGGATCCCCGAACTGTGGGTGCCGGGCCCAGATGCCTCCGAGAACACCCTGTCCTGAGCCGGCGCAATGTGTTGGAAGCTCGGGAGCTCGTGAGCCGGGGGAAGGCCTCGAGTGTCAGCAAAAGGGAGGCCTCCCGGTGGACCTGGAGCCAGGGCAGGGGACTGAGGCATCACAGCCTGATGATGCATTCCTGTTTCCTGCAACATGGGGAGTCTCCAAAATGGCCTGTTTGGAAACTGCAAAGGAGAGCAAAGACACAATGCCGCTTTTCCACGCTTCGCTGGAGGTTTCTGCGTCCCCACAGAGCTCGGGAAACAAGCAGTCCACATGGTCACGCTTTCGGGGGCCAGAGAGCAGTGAGCAACAGGCCACCTTGCAGAGGGCAAAGGAACGTGGAATCCGGAATCATGGTTCACTCGGCTTGAGTGTGACTCCTGTGTAGATGGGAGTATCTGCCTCGTGCTCTGTTGCAGGCTTAGCATGGGGATAGGCTATCTGTGAGCCATGTGGATGAAAAACAGAAAACGATTTGAGTCTCGGCTCTGCTCTTTGGGGAATTCGCTCATTCCTTGGGAGGTAGAATTCATCTGAATCGCTCCCAGATGAAGTAACCCAGGCTGACAATCCCGAGGGCCGGTGAGGGCACCGTCGGCCTACACAGCCTTTGGCCGAGCACTCAACCTGCACTGGGCACCCAACATTTTCCCAGAGTTCGAGGTCCTGCTGGTCCTGGAGGCAGAAGACAGCTTTTCTCTTTGCCTTCCCTTCTCTGTTTCTTGCTCCTTTTCTCCCTCTGTCCATCCTTCCCTCTAATCTTCCTTCTCTCCCTCTCTCCCTCCCTCTGTTCTTCTCTCCTTCCCTCTCTCCCTCCATCCATACCTCCATTTCTCCCTCCTTCTCTCCCTCCATTCTTCTCTTTTTCTTTCCCTCCCTTCCTCCATCCCTTCCAAGGTCCCTCCGTTCATCCGTCCTTTCCTCCCTCTGTCACTCCCTCTCACTTTGTCTCCGTTCCTTTCCCCATCTCTGCCTGGCTTCCCTCCCGCCTAGAAAGAGCAGAACCACAGGTTGTGAGAGATCTCGGGGTCTACATTTAGTTGCCAGGCACTCCACGTGATGCCAGGGAGTATGGCTGGGCACGGGTGCTAGAGTGATGGTAGAGCGGGGAGGCAGTGGAGTTGAGCCACGGAAAAGAGAGCAGGCCTGGCCACTGCCCCAGCTGGTGTTTCCTGGGGTGGAGGTCTCCGCCTACACCACTGAAGAACGCGGGCGCTGGGGGGTACAAGACGTAGGGGAGCTGGGGAAGGGATGAGAGCCCTGCCTGGGCTGGTCCCAAACCCTAGCCGGCTGCCCGCCGACCCACGCATGGGCAGTAGACGGCCTATCTCTGAGTACCTGTGCTGGCTCTGAAATCCCTGAGATGCTCAGAAAAGAATGACAGCCCTCCTTTCTGTGGAGTCTCTTGCCGGACCTGGACTCAGGAATCTTAGACAGGTCAGCTGGAAGGGAAGACACAGGTCTCCATACAGAGCCAGAGGTTCACCGCGAAAGAAGGGCCACCCCCCTGTCCCCATCCTTTCCCAACCCTGCGTCCTAAAGCTCCTCCAACTGAGCCCAGTGTTCTTCCTGGGTGAGGAGTGGTTCCAGAAAAGTGGGCTCTTCCACGTCCTTCAACTCCTCCAGTGGCTCCGTTGCTAGGAAAGGCTGTGCCTTTTGCTGAAATTCTGGGGTCGACAGGAGTTCATATAGCTGGGTGGATGTGAGTGCAGATGAAAGCTCCAGCTCCTGGAGCGGTTGCGAGGGTGTCTGGATGGCTTACATCTGCTTCTGACACGCAGAGGCCTCCATGGGCACGAGCTGCAGAGGTAGATGTGCCTCGGCTTAGCATCCCCACGTGCCCTGGTGACTTGGAGACCCTGGCCCCAGCCCCAATACAGACTCATGTGGGACGTGTGCGGTGCAAGCACAACTTGCTCCTGTGACTCAGCCTGAGCAGCTCAGGTTGTCCCACTGAGCAGGTACCCAGAAGGCTGCCTTGTTGTGGGTCCTGGTCCCCCTGCCATCTGTTTGATTCAGCATGAGCGGCCCAAGCTGTCCCATTGAGCACACACCCAGAAGGCCACCGTAGTGTGGATCCTGGTCCCCCTGCCATCTGTTTGGGTGCTGAGGTCACCCAGGTGTCTGAGGGTGGGTCAGCGCCACTTCCGAAGGAGCCAGGATAGCAAACCCAAAATCCCCGTGTCCCACGGCAGGTTGGGAGATTCCGTCTGCCTGGGAATCCTCGCTGGGCTGCAGCAGAGGGGTGACCCTTGCTGCCTGGCTAAGGAAAGCCCCCTGTACCCCACGCCCTGGTGGGGGTGAAGGCGACCAAGGAGGGAGGGTAGCACCCTTGATGGCCACATTGCACAGGCAGTCTGTGTGCGTGGGTTCCCTGCCACCATGGCTTGGATGCCTGAACCTTCGATTCTGACAGAAATCTGAATCCTGGACTGTAAAAGGCAGGTATCTCTGGCCAGTTCAGGTAAGGGTTCCACTCAAAGCATGCTGGCAGGGCACCTTTTTCGTTCAGGTTACAAAGGATTCCCTTTGCTGTCCTCGTCCTCAGGCTTCCGCAGGGAAAGGGCTGTCAGAAGGTGTCGGGAGAGCCATCGTGGGATCACCTGGCCGGAATTTCACGGAGAGACAAGGGCAGAGAGTGGCCGGCAGCTCCCATGCACCTCAGTTGGCCTTTGTGCTGCACGCAGGTCCAGTCAGGAGTCCGACCCCGCCAGTGGCACTTATAAAGACCCAGCAGCTTCACCCCTTCACGAATATGCATGAGTACCCAAGGGCCCTGGATAACCCGCCCTCTGAAGCCAGAGACCACAGACACAGGTCCATGTGTGTTAGGTGAAGGTGGGGTCAGATCGGCCAGGAAAGGGGGGCTTCCGGGGCTGTCTCTCTGAGTTCTCCAGAATTCTATGGAAACTGGAAGTTTCTCTCTGGGCTCACACACGATTTCAGGTAGAAACCACCTTGGAAGGGTGGAGTGTAGAACTGAACATCCATGAGAGTCTTGGGTTTTCCATGCCCTCTCCGTGAAGGTGGCAATGCCTGTGGGTGTCGCTGTTGCCGTGATAGTCTCACACACGCAGGTGTGTGGATCACATTCATTTTCGTTTTTTTTAATTTTATTTTTTTATTTCTGCCTCTTAAAGTCAATAATAAAGTCACAAGTGTAAAATGAATGCATTTAAAAACATAAAAATACATTTCAATGACAAGAAGTATGCAATGATCATGAAAATCTACTGTACACTTTGCCAAAGTCAAAGAATGAAAGACATTATGGAAAACCGAATCTTCAAATATATCCTTAACAAAAACTCTCTCCTGCATAGTAAAAGCATCATCTAAACAGCAGTTCCAACCGAGAAAAAAAAAAACAGCAGGGTAGATGGGACAGACAACTTTCCCCAGGTTTTCCAGATAAAAACATGTGGTCACCAGGAATTCAAGGTAACTTCAAAAGCCATATTTAATTCAGAATAAAATGAACATTTCTGACAGATGACAACAGTATGATACTGATTTTTTTCTTTCCTAGATACAAATCATATGGGCCATTTCTTAGCAGTTTAGTAATCATCTAAGAATAACTGTAGAAATAACCCCAATTCCACCATCCTAGCCACTGGTATAAAACAAATAACCTTCCATTGATACTGCCTTTCACATAACTAAAATATCCTGACTTACTTGGAACAATTTCATGCTTACACATGATCACAAACACTTGTTTTCAGATGTTGTGGAATTATAGGGGCTGAGATTTTTGAAACAATATCTTAATCTTAGCAGAGAGATAATAATCCTTTCACTATAATTTGATTTGGCTCCTTAACCAAATCTGAGCAACTACTGTAATAATAATCCTGGTGGTAATCCAAGATACTCTCAAATTTTTCCCTTTAAGAAATATATAATCCATGTAACTCTAGCAAATATGTTACATTGCACACTTCCTTAATAAGGAATGGCTGTTTTCAGGCCTTATTAGGAAAACAAACAAGGAAACAATGACAATTACTACCTGTCTTTTATCACTGGTAAGCTACAATAAAGCTCAAATATGGACAGTTTAATTGTGTGATATTAAGTAAAAAATGAAAACCATTATAGTTTTACCAAAAGAAACACAAAAAATATGGGAAGAAGTCAAATGAACATGGCATGAGTCCCAAAGATTACACTATGATTCTGAACAGGATTTTCCAAACAAAAGGTATCTAGATACAATTTCTGTGAATATTTCTTGTACTAGAAAGATCCAAAGCAAGTGTAGGCTCAGCCCTACCTTGTCAAGGATAAATATTCAGGTAAACTAGAAGCTCCATCTGCTATAGTGCATCCGCTGACCAGGTCTACCATGGCCCTGCTACTTACAGACATCTAAGAAAGTGGTCTCACTCATGCTCATTCACTTGTTCTGTGGCCTATCAAGAGTCACACATAACGATGATTTTGCTTTTTTTAAAAAACCAAATACTTTATACAGTGAACTATAGAAAAAACAATTCCAAATATAATTTAAAAATTCTAGAGAGTGGGTGCAGCCAAGATAGCCGAAAAGGAACAGCTGCAGTCTACAGCTCCCAGCATGACTGATGCAGAAGATGGGTGATTTCTGAATTTCCAGCTGAGGTACTGGATTCATCTCACTAGGGATTGCCAGACAGTGGGTGCAGGAGAGTGAGTGCAGCGCACCATGTGCAAGCCGAAGCAGGGCTAGGCATTGCCTCACTCGGGAAGTGCAAGGGGTCAGGGAGTTCCCTTTCCTAGTCAAAGAAAGGAGTGACAGATGGACCTGGAAAATCGGGTCACTCCCACCCTAATACTGCACTTTTCTGACGGGCTTAAAAAATGGCACACCAGGAGATTATATCCCACACCTGGCTCGGAGGGTCCTACACCCACGGAGTCTCACTGATTGCTAGCACAGCAGTCTGAGATCAAACTGCAAGGCGGCAGCGAGGCTGGGGGAGGGGCGCTGCAATTGTCCTGGCTTGCGTAGGTAAACAAAGCAGCCGGAAACTTTGAACTGGGTGGAGCCCACCACAGCTCAAGGAGGCCTGCCTGCCTCTATAGGCTCCACCTATGGGGGCAGGGCACAGACAAACAAAAAGACAGCAGTAACCTCAGCAGACTTAAATGTCCCTGTCTGACAGCATTGAAGAGAGCAATGGTTCTCCCAGCACGCAGCTGGAGATCTGAGAACAGGCAGACTGCCTCCTTAAGTGGGTTCCTGACCCCTGAATTCCAAGCAGCCTAAGTGGGAGGCACCCCCCAGTAGGGGCAGACTGATACCTCACACGGCCGTGTACTCCTCTGAGTCAAAACTTCCAGAGGAATGATCAGACAGCAGCATTCGTGGTTCATGAAAATCTGCTGTTCTGCAGCCACTGCTGCTGTTACAAAGGCAAACAGCGTCTGGATTGGACCCCTAGCAAACTCCAACAGACCTGCAGCTGAGGGTCCTGTCTGTTAGAAGGAAAATAACAAACAGAAAGGACATCCTCACCAAAAACCCATCTGTACATCACCATCATCAAAGACCAAAAGGAGATAAAACCACAAAGATGGGGAAAAGCAGAGCAGAAAAACTGGAAACTCTAAAAAGCCGAGTGCCTCTCCTCCTCCAAAGGAATGCAGTTCCTCATCAACAACGGAGCAAAGCTGGAGGGAGAATGATTTTGACGAGTTGAGAGAAGTCTTCAGATGATCAAACTACTACGAGCTACAGGAGGAAATTCAAACCAAAGGCAAAGAAGTTAAAAAACTTCGAAAAAAAAATCAGACGAATGTATAACTAGAATAAACAATACAGAGAAGTGCTTAAAGGAGCTGATGGAGCTGAAATCCAAGGCTTGACAACTACGTGAAGAGTGCAGAAGTCCCAGAAGCCAATGCAATCAACTGGAAGAAAGGGTATCAGTGATGGAAGATGAAGTGAATGAAATGAAGTGAGAAGGGAAGTTTAGAGAAAAAAGAATAAAAAGAAACGAACAAACCCTCAAAGAAATATGGGACTATGTGGAAAGACCAAATCTACTTCTGATTGGTGTACCAGAAAGTGACGGGGAGAATGGAACCAAGTTGGAAAACACTCTGCAGGATATTATCCAAGAGAACTTCCCCAATCTAGCAAGGCAGGCCAACATTCAGATTCAGGAAATACAGAGAACACCACAAAGATACTCCTCGAGAAGAGCAACCCCAAGACACATAATTGTCAGATTCACCAAAGTTGAAATGAAGGAAAAAATGTTAAGGGCAGCCAGAAAGAAAGGTCGGGTTATGAACAAAGGGTAGTCATTCAGACTTACAGTGGATCTCTCAGCAGAAACTCTACAAGCCAGAAGAGAGTGGGGGCCAATATTCAACATTCTTAAAGAAAAGTATTTGGACCCAGAATGTCATATCCAGCCAAACTAAGCTTCATAAGTAAAGGAGAAACAAAATACTTTACAGACAAGTAAATGCTGAGAGATTTTGTCACCACCAGACCTGCCCTAAAAGAGATCTTGAAGGAAGCACTAAACATGGAAAGGAACAACTAGTAACAGCAACTGCAAAATCATGCCAAATTGTAAAGACCATCGAGGCTAGGAAGACACCGCATCAACTAACGAGCCAAATAACCAGCTAACTTCATAATGACAGGATCAAATTCACACATAACAATATTAACTTTTAATGTAAACGGACTAAATGCTCCAATTAAAAGACATAGACTGGCAAACTGGATAAAGAGTGAAGACCCATCAGTATGCTGTATTCAGGAAACCCATCTCACATGCAGAGACACACATAAGCTCAAAATAAAAGGATGGAGGAAGATCTACCAAGCAAATGGAAAACAAGAAAAGGCAGGAGGTGCAATCCTAGTCTCTGATAAAACAGACTTTAAACCAACAAAGATCAAAAGAGAGAAAGAAGGCTATTACATAATGGTAAACGGATCAATTCAACAAGAAGAGCTAATTATCCTAAATATATATGCACCCAATACAGGAGCATCCAGATTCATAAAGCAAGTCCTGAGTTACCTACAAAGAGACTTAGACTTCCACACAATACTAATGGGAGACTTTAACACCCAATTGTCAACATTAGACAGATCAATGGGACAGAAAGTTAACAAGGATACCCAGGAATTGAACTCAGCTCTGCACCAAGTGGACCTAATAGACATCTACAGAAGTCTCCACTCCAAATCAACAGAATATACATTTTTTTCAGCACCAAACCTATTCGAAAATTGACCATATAGTTGGAAGTAAAGCTCTCCTCAGCAAATGTAAAAGAACAGAAATTGTAACAAACTGTCTCTCAGACCACAGTGCAATCAAACTAGAACTCAGGATGAAGAAACTCACTCAAAACTGCTCAACTACATGGAAACTGAACAACCTGCTCCTGAATGACTACTGGGTACATAACGAAATGAAGGCAGAAATAAAGATCTTCTTTGAAACCAATGACAACAAAGACACAACATACCAGAATCTCGGGGACAAATTTAAAGCAGTGTAGAGGGAAATTTATAGCACTAAATGCCCACAGAAGGAAGCAGAAAAGATCCAAAATTGACACCCTAACATCAGAATTAAAAGAGCTAGAAAAGCAAGAGCAAACACATTCAAAAGTTAGCAGAAGGCAAGAAATAACTAAAATCAGAGCAGAACTGAAGGAAATAGAGACACAAAAAACCCTTCAAAAAATTAATGAATCCAGGAGCTGGTTTTTTGAAAGGACCAACAAAATTGATAGACTGCTAGCAAGACTAATAAAGAAAAAAAGAGAGAAGAATCAAATAGATGCAATAAAAAATGATAAAGGCGATACAATCTCCAATCCCACAGAAATACAAACTACCATCAGGGAATACTACAAACACCTCTATGCAAATAAACTGGAAATTGTAGAAGAAATGGATAAATTCCTCGACACATACACCCTCCCAAGACTAAACCAGGAAGAAGTTGTATCTCTGAATAGAAAAATAACAGGCTCTGAAATTGAGGGAATAATCAATAGCTTACCAACGAAAAAAAGTCCAGGACCAGATGGATTCACAGCCGAATTCTACCAGAGGTACAAGGAGGAACTGGCACCATTCCTTCTGAAACTATTCCAATCAATAGAAAAAGATGGAATACTCCCCAACTCATTTTATGAGGCCTGCATCATCCTGATACCAAAGCTGGGCAGAGACACAACCAAAAAAGAGAATTTTAGACCAATATCCTTGATGAACATTGATGCAAAAATCCTCAATAAAATACTGGCAAACCAAATAAAGCAGCACATCAAAAAGCTTATCCACCATGATCAAGTGGGCTTCATCCCTGGCATGCAAGCCTGGTTCAATATACACAAATCAATAAATATAATCCAGCATATAAACACAATGAAAGACAAAAACCACATGATTATCTCAATAGATACAGAAGAGTCCTTTGACAAAATTCAACAACCCTCCATGCTAAAAACTCTCAATAAATTAGATATTGATGGGACATATCTCAAAATAATAAGTGCTATCTATGACAAACCCACAGCCAATATCATACTGAATGGGCAAAAACTGGAAGCATTCCCTTTGAAAACTGGCAGAAGACAGGGATGCCCTCTCTCACCACTCCTATTCAACATAGAGTTGGAAGTTCTGGCCAGGACAATTAGGCAGGAGAAGGAAATAAAGGGTGTTCAATTAGGAAAAGAGGAAGTCAAACTGTCCCTGTTTGCAGATGACACGATTGTATATCTAGAAAACCCCATTGTCTCAGCCCAAAATCTCCTTAAGCTGATAAGAAACTTCCGCAAAATCTCAAGATACAAAATCAATGTACAAAAATCACAAGCATTCTTATACACAAATAACAGACTAACAGAGCCAAATCATGAGTGAACTCCCATTCACAATTGCTTCAAAGAGAATAAAATATCTAGGAATCCAAATTACAAGGGACATGAAAGACCTCTTCAAGGAGAACTACAAACCACTGCTCTTTGAATTAAAAGAGGATAGAAACAAATGGAAGAACATTCCAAGCTCATGGGTAGGAAGAAAAAATATCGTGAAAATGGCCATTCTGCCCAAGGTAATTTATAGATTCAATGCCATCCCCATCAAGCTACCGATGACTTTCTTCACAAAATTGGAAAAAACTACTTTAAAGTTCATATGGAACCAAAAAAAGAGCCCTCATAGCCAAGTCAATCCTCAGCCAAAAGAGCAACGCTGGAGGCATCACGCTACCTGACTTCAATCTATACTACAAGGCTACAGTAACCAAAACAGCATGGTACTCGTATCAAAACAGAGTCATAGATCAGTGGAACAGAACAGAGCCCTCAGAAATAATGCCGCATATATACAGCTATCTGATCTTTGACAAACCTGAGAAAAACAAGCAATGGGGAAAGGATTCCCTATTTAATAAATGGTTCTGGAAAACTGGCTAGCCATATGTAGAAAGCTGAAACTGAATCCCTTCCTTACACCTTATACAAAAAATAATTCAGTATGGATTAAAGACTTAAACATTAGACCTAAAACCATAAAAACCCCAGAAGAAAACCTAGGCATTACCACTCAGGACACAGGGATGGGCAAGGACTTCATGTCTAAAACACCAAAAGCTATGGCAACAAAAGGCAAAATTGACAAATGGGATCTAATTAAACTAAAGAGCTTCTGTACAGCAAAAGAAACTACCATCAGAGTGAGCAGGCAACCTACAAAATGGGAGAAAATTTTCACAACCTACTCATCTGACAAAGGGCTAATATCCAGAATCTGCAATGAACTCAAACAAATTTACACGAAAAAAAAAACAACCCCATCAAAAAGTGGGCGAAGGACATGAACAGACACTTCTCAAAAGAAGACATTTATGCAGCCAAAAAACACATGAAAAAATGCTCACCATCACTGGCCATCAGAGAAATGCAAATCAAAAACCCAATGAGATACCATCTCACACCAGTTAGAATGGCAATCATTAAAAAGTCAGGAAACAACAGGTGCTGGAGAGGATGTGGAGAAATAGGAACATTATTACACTGTTGGTGGGATTGTAAACTAGTTCAACCATTGTGGAAGTCGGTGTGGTGATTCCTCAAGGATCTAGAACTAGAAATTCCATTTGACCCAGCCATCCCATTACTGGGTATATACCCAAAGGACTATAAATCATGCTGCTATAAAGACACATGCACAAGTATGTTTATTGCAGCACTATTCACAATAGCAAAGACTTGGAACCAACCCAAATGTCCAACATTGGATTAAGAAAACGTGGCACATATACACCATGGAATACTATGCAGCCATAAAAAATGATGAGTTCATGTCCTTTGTAGGGACATGGATGAAATTGGAAATCATCATTCTCAGTAAACTATCCCAAGGACAAGAAACCAAACACTGCATGTTCTCACTCATAGGGGGGAATTGAACAATGTGAACACACGGACACAGGAAGGTGAACATCACACTCTGGGGAATGTCGTCAGGTGGGCGGAGGGTGGAGGGATAACTTTAGAAGATATACCTAATGCTAAATGTCGAGTGCTAAATGGTTGCAGCACACCAGCATGACACATGTATACATATGTAACTAACCTGCACATTTTGCACATGTACCCTAAAACTTAAAGTATAATAATAATAAAAAAATTCTAGAGAGTTAAGATAACCTCATTTTTTAAAATACTGAAAATGTAAAGGGTCCATATAAAAAGTTGTGTTAAGTACATACGTCCTATTTTAATAATTCACTTGCTTTGCTCTTAAAATCTCTATGAGAGAAGTTGATATTTTACTCATGTCTTTTGGAAAGAGATTCAAAACAAAAGTAGCTGTGCTGTGAAATTTCATAAAATTTGTGGGATTTTTACAAGCTAAATTATTCAGTATTTTGTATTGTTTTTACAGTCATATATTGCCCGGAATGTACATACAGCAACCCTGCAACAGTGATTGCAACAAAATTAAGGTAAATAGGTCTACAATCATTTGATTTCGTTATTAGATAAATGAAGTTTTCATAGAGGAAATGCAAATTCAGATCCGGTTACATAAGTTTAACTATTATTTAAACCTTATATAAAATTAAATCTAACCCTCACAACTGCAAGTCTGTAAGGAATCACTGTCAGGAATCTACAGGACTTGGCTCGTATTTACATTCGACTCACACTTAGAAATTTCATAAATGATGAGATGCAGGCCAAGGGGATTCCTCAAAGGGCTCCACCCAAAAGGAAAGGAAAGAGAGTTAAACAGAGAATTACCACTTATGTATCTGTGGGTAATCAGCTTATTCCTCAGCCTCTAGACACCGAAGAGTATGAAAAAATGGAAGAAGATAACAAAGAAGAGGAAGAAAAAGATCACAGTGAAGCGATGAAGCCAGAGGAGTAACCTCAAAATTTACTGAGAGAAAAAATCATGAAACTGCCCCTCCCTGAATCTTTAAAAGCTTACTTGACATATTTTAGAGACAAATAACTTAGATCAAGAAGAAAGAATGCCTACTGGTAATTCCTTTAGTCCTGAAAATGTAGCATTTGTGAGGAGTTAAAAGAATTATTTCTTTCATCAGAGCAAATTATAGTGGAAAAAATATCACTCGTTACTCTCAGTAACTTAAATTATGTATTGAGTGAATAAAAGAATCCCTTTTATAAAATCTATTTTTCTTTAAATCTTGGAAAACTGTTGTTTTACCTCAAAGTGATTTCAAAGTGGAATGCAACAGTAGTCAAGACTTGTGTACCATAAATTCTTTTCTAATTCCTTACGAATCTCGTTCATTTTCATGTAGAAAACGAGAGCGAAACTACAGAGAAAAGAAACGCCCGGTGCATCACGGCCTGACGATGGTTTCCTGTTTCCTAAGAAATGGGGAGTCTCCACTATGACCTGTTTCCAAAAAGGAAACTGGAAAGGAGAGCAAAAACACGATGCTGCTTTTCCACTATTCTCTGGAGGTTTCTGTGTCCCCACAGAGCTCGGGAAAGAAACAGTCAAAATGGTCACGCTTTCGGGGACTAGAGACACATGAGCAACAGGCCCCCTTGCAGAAGACAAAGGAATGTGGAACCCAAATCCATGCTTCAGTCGGCCTGAGTGTGACTCCTGTGTGGGCGGGACTATCCACCTCACGCTCAGTTGCTGGCTCAACGTGGGGCTATCTCATCTGTTAACCATGTGGATGAAAAATGGACAATCACCCGAGTCTGGGCTCATTGCTCTCTGTGTAATTCGCTTATTCCTTTGGAGACGAAATTCGTCTGAATCCCTCCCAGCTGAAGTAACCCAGGCTGGCGATCCAGAGGGCCGATGAGAGCCCTGCAGGCCGACGTGGCTGTGGGCCGAGCACTTAGCCTGCCCTGGGCACCCAACATTTTCCCGGAGTGCAAGATCCTGCTGGTCCTGGAGGAAGAAGACCGCTTTTCTCTCTGCCTTCCCCTCTTTGTTTCTTGCTCCCACCCTCCCTCCCTCTTTCCCTCCATCCCTCCCTCAGTTCCCCCCTTCCTCCCTCCCTCCCTCCTTCCCTCTCTCCCTCCTATCCCTCCAAACCTTCCATGGTCCCTGGGTCCATCTGTTCTTTTCTCCCTCCATCGCTCCCTCCCTCTCTGTCTCCATTCCTCTCCCCATCTCTGCCTCAGTTCCCTCCCGCGTATAAAGGGCAGCATCCCGGTTTGCGTGGGGTCTCCGGTCTGCATTTAGCTGTCAGGCACTCCATGGTGATGCCGAGGAAGCTGGCTGGGCAAGGGTAGGCGAGTGATGGTGGGGGGGGGGACAGAGGTAGCGAGACGCGGAAAGAAGAGTAGGCTTGGCACCTGCCCAGGCCAGTGTTTCCCGGGATGGAGGTCTCCGCCCGTCCCACTGAAGAACGCGGCGGGGATACAAGAGGGAAGGTATGAGAGCTCCGCCTGAGCTGGTTAGAAAACCTAGGCTGCTGCCTGCTAACCCACGCATGAGCAGTAGACTCTCCACCTCCCGGTACCTGGACGGGCCCTGGGATCCCCGGGATGCTCAGGAAAGAATGACAGCCCTCCTCTGAGTGGAGTCTCTCATGGGACCTGGAACTCAGAGATCCTAGGCAGGTCAGCCGGAAGGGAAGACACGCCTCTCCATACCGAGTCAGAGGTTCACCGCTAAAGAGAGGCCGCCGCCCTGCCCCCACCCCGCCCCAACCCCACGTCCTAAAGCTTCTCCAGCAGAGCCCGGTGTTCTTCCTGGCTGAGGAGTGGTTCCAGCGGAGTGGGCTCTTCCACTTCCTTCAGCTTCCCCAGTGGCGCTGGACCTAGGAAAGGTTGTGCCTTTTGCTGAAACTCTGGGGTTGACAGGAGCTCATCTAACAGGCTGGAGGTGAGTGTAGATGAGCGCCCCAGCTCCTGGAGCAGTTGAGAGATGCCTGGATGGCTTGCATCTGTGCTTGATGTGGAGGCCTCCAGGGTCGCTAGCTTCAGAGGTGGAGGTGCCCCGTCTTTGGTTTCCCACCCCGCCCTGGCGACCTGGGGCTCCAGACCCACCGCGGACTCCGGTGGGACGTGGGTGGTGCAAACACACCTTGCCCCTGTGACTCAGCTTGAGGGGGCCCAAGCTGTCCCACTGAGCATGCGCCCAGCAGGCCACCGTGCTGCGGATCCTCATCCTCCTGGCATTTGTTGGGGTGCGGAGGCCACCGAGGTGTCTGAGGGTGGGACAGTCCTACTTCCAGAGGAGCCAGGGCATTGAACACAAAAATTCCCACGTGCAATGGCAGGTTGAGAGATTCCTTCTGCCTGCACAGCCTGGCTGGGCTGGAGCGGGGGGACGGCCCTTGCTCCCTGGCTCATGAAAACCCCCTGTGGGAGAGCCCCAGGCATGCAGGGCGTGTGTGGTGCAGAAAGTCCCATTCCCCATGCAGAGATGTGGGTGAACTCGATTGAGGAGGGAGGAGGATGACACCCACTGGGGGTTTTAATTAGTAACCACAGTGGCCTCAAAGAGCTCAAATGGAAGGAAGAATTGCACGTCTCTCACTTTAAGTAAAAAGCTAGAAATGATTAAGCTTACTGAAGATGTAATATTTTCATCGCTAGAGAGACGTCAACACTTGGCTTCAAAACTTCAAAGGATGTGCTGACTGTCTTTGAGGACCACTGCAGTTGGTGACTTTAAGTTACAGCCAATGCTCATTGACCACTCTGAAAATCTCAGGGCTCTTAAGAATTATTCAAAATCTATTCTTTCTGTGCTCTATAAATGGAACATCACAGTCTGTGTGACAACACAACTGTTAACAGTATGGTTTACTGAATATTTTAATCCCACTATTGAGACCTACTGCTCAGAAAAAAACAAACAAACAAAAAAAAAACGAGTCCTTTAAAGGGATTGCTGCTTGGCCTGGTTCAGTGGCTCACACCTATAATCCCTGCACTTTGGGAGGCCGAGGTGGTTGGATCGCCTGAGGTCAGAAGTTGGAGACCAGCCTGGCAAAAATTATGAAACCCCATGTCTAATAAAAATACAAAAAAATTAGCCGGGCATGGTGGTTGTACTTGTAATTTCAGCTGCTTGGGAGGCTGACACAGAAGAATGGCTTGGACCCTGGAGGTGGAAGTTGCAGTGAGCCAAGACCACACCACTGCCCTCCATCCTGGGCAACAAGAGGGAAACTATATAAAGGAGAAAAAAAAAAAAAAGGAAAGAAAAGAAAAAAGGAAAAAAGATTGCTGCTTATTAATAATTCTCCTAGCTACCCAGAAGCTTAGATGGAGATGTACTTGAAAATTAATATTATGTTCATGGCTGCTAATACAATATATACCCTTCAGCCTGTGGATCAAAGACTGGTTTTGACTTTCAAGTGTTTTATTAAATAATAAATGCATTTTGTAAAGGTATAGCTGTCATAGATAGTAATTTCTTTGATGAGTCTGGATAAACTGAATTGAAAACCTTTTGGAAAGGTTTCACCATTAATCCCTTCATGATATTTCAAACTCCTCCCGTGAATCACAAATGTCCTTAATAGCAAATGCCATTAAGAACATTTGTGCTTGATGGGAGGAGGTTGAAATATCAACATTAACAGGAGTTTGGAAGAAGTTGATTCCAGCCGTTATGGATGGCTTTGAGGGCTCAGGATGTCAGTGGAGGAAGTCCCTACAGATGTGGTAGAAATCGCACGACAATCAGAATTAGAATTAGGGCCTTAAGATGAGATTAAATTGCTGTAAACTCATGATGAAACTTGAACAAGTGGGGAGTTGCTTCTTATGGATGAGCACAGAAAATATTTTCTTGAGATGGAATCTACTCCAGGTGGAGATGCTATGAACATTGTTGAAATAACAGCAAAGGATTTAGAATATTCCATAAACCTAGTGGATAAAGCAGCAGCAGGGTTTGAGAGGGTTTACTCCAATTTTGAAGGAAGTTCGACTGTGGATAAAATGTTATCAAACAGCATCACATGCTACAGGGAAATCTTTTGTGAAAGGAACACTCTTCATTGTTTTAAGAAATTGACACAGGTACCCAAACTTCAGCAGCCCCCATACTGATCAGTCAGCAGCCATCAACATAGAGGCAAGACCCTCACTGTAGAGAAAAGAAAGAGAGATCAGACTGTTACTGTGTCTATATAGAAAGAAAAGACATAAGAGACTCCATTTTGAAAAAGACTTGTACTTTAAACAATTGCATTGGTGAGATGTTGTTAATTTGTAGCTTTGCCCCAGCCGCTTTGCCCCAGCCACTTTGCCCCAGCCACTCAGACCCAACCTGGAGCTCACAAAAACATGCGTTGTATGAAATCAAGGTTTAAGGGATCTAGGGCTGTGCAGGACGTGCCTTGTTAACAAAATGTTTACAAGCAGTATACTTGGTAAAAGTCATCGCCATTCTCTAATCTTAATAAACGAGGGGAAAAATGCACTGCAGAAAGCCGCAGGGACCTCTGCCCTTGAAAGTGGGATATTGTCCAAGGTTTCTCCCCATGTGAAAGTCTGAAATATGGCCTCATGGGATGAGAAAGACGTGACTGTCCCCCAGCCCGACACCCGTTAAGGGTCTGTGCTGAGGTGGATTAGTAAAAGAGGAAAGCCTCTTGCAGTTGAGATAGAGGAAGGCCACTGTCTCCTGGTTGCCCCTGGGAACTGAATGTCTCAGTATAAAACCCGATTGTACCTTTGTTCAATCCTGAGATAGGAGAAAATCCGCCCTATGATGGGAGGGCAGATATGTTTGCAGTAATGCTGCTTTGTTATTCTTTACTCCGCTGAGATGTTTGGGTGGAGAGAAACATAAATCTGGCTTACGTGCACATCCAGTCATAGTACCTTCCCTTGAACTTAATTGACATAGATTATTTTGCTCACATGTTTTTGCTGACCTTCTCCTTATTATCACCCTGCTCTCCTACTACATTCCTTTTTGCTCAAATAATGAAAATAATAAGCAATAAAAACTTCTCCTTATTATCACCCTGCTCTCATACTACATTCCTTTTTGCTCAAATAATGAAAATAATAAGCAATAAAAACTTCTCCTTATTATCACCCTGCTTTCCTACTACATTCCTTTTTGCTCAAATAATGAAAATAATAAGCAATAAAAGCTGAGGGAACTCAGAGGCCGGTGCCTGTGCAGGTCCTTGGTATGCTGAGTGCTGGTCTCCTGGGCCTACAAGTGCTTCTCTATACTTTGTCTCTGTGTCTTACTTATTTTCTCAGTCTCTCGTCCCACTTGACTAGAAATACCCACAAGTGTGGAGGAGCAGGCCACCCCTTCACTCACCAGCAAATGATTATGACTTGGTAAAGTTCAGATATTCATTAATATTTTTCAGCAATGAGGTATTTTAAGTTAAGGTATGTACATGGATTTTTAGACATAATGTGATTACTAATTAATTAATTAATAATTATTAATTACTCATTAGACTACAACACGGTTTAAGCATAACTTTTATAAGTACTGGGAAACAAAATGTTTATGTGACTAATTTGATTGTAACATTTGCCTTATTGTGGTTGTCTGGAACCAAACCTACACTATCTCTGAGTATTCTTGAAAGTTTTTGGTTGTTCTTTGTTTTGAGAAGGGGTTTCGCTCTGTCACCCAGGCCAGAGTGCAGTGGCATGATCATAGCTCACTGCAGCCTCAAACTGCTGGGTGAAGTGATTGTTCTACCACAGCCTCCTGAGTAGCTGGGACTACAGGCATGCAGCACTATGCTTAGATATATATATATTTTTATTGAGATGGAGTCTCGCTCTTTAGCCCAGGCCAGAGTGTAGTGACTCTATCTCGGCTCACTGCTAGCTGTGCTTCCCGTGTTCATACCATCCTCCTGCCTCAGCCTCCTGAGTAGCTGGGACTACAGGTGCCCACACCAGGCCCAGCTAATTTTCTGTATTTTTAGTAGAGATGGGGTTTCACCATGTTAGCCAGGATGGTCTCGATCTCCTGACCTCGTGATCCACCCGCCTCAGCCTCCCGAAGTGCTTGGATGACAGGAATGAGCCACCGCACCCGGCCTGTCTTTTCTTTCTAGTGGCACAAGCCCCAGGGAGTGTGGTGCGTCTGATCTAAGATGCTTTTGAGCAGTGTAGAAAGTGTTGCTGTCTGTATTTAATTTTTTCCTACATGTATGGCCGCGATCGATCACAAGATCAATAAGCCCTTCTCCTTATTCTACTTCCCTTTCTAGCAATGGAGAACTTTGATTGGATTTTTCCTGCCTACAGGCAGGAATGAGTCTGCTGTTTTCTTTTTTAAACCCGAGGGGACTGAGCCTGAGGGCCTGGAGCACGGCCACCCTCCCCCAACCCCAACTGGTGATTGTGGTGGTGGTGGTGGTGGTTTTGTATTCCAGCTTCTGTTCTGTTGTTGTTGTTGTTGCTGCTGCTGCTGCTGGTGCTGTCGTCGTTGTTTTGGTATTTTACAGACTTAGGGGGTGTACCTGCTTGTTTGTCACATCAGCATACTACTGCCTCCGGATGTAGAAGTGGACCTCCAGTGTATCCAATACCCACGTGGCAAACGTTGTCTCTGACTGGCGATTTATTCATCCCTCGTCCCCCTGTTGTCCTCCTCCTCCCTTTTGGAGTGTCTGTTATTTCCATCTTGATGACCTTGTGCGTACCCACTGTTTACCTCCCACTTTTAAGCAGAAGGCGGGTCACTGGGTACATACTTGCTTCCAGCTCTATCCATGTTGTGGGAAAAGACGTGAAATCACTCTTTTTTGTGCCTACACCATTAGAGAATTTTAACTTTCTTGGTGATTGTTTTTCTTTTTTCTTTTCTTTTCTTTTCTTTTCTTTCCTCCTCCTCCCCCTATTTTTTCATTTTTTTCAGCTGGGCTCTCCTACTTGTGTTGCTCAGTTGATCAGGTTGGTCTCCTGGCCTTGACACTTCTTCTGTCACATCCACCGCCTGGTTGTTGAAATGAGCATCTCTTGTAAAATGGAAAAGACAAAAAAAAAAAAGAGAAAGACAAAAAGTATGGGGTGAACATTTCTCTTGCCGCCTCCCAGGGTGTACCTTGGACCCGATAGGAGGGAGGGAGCTTGCCTGGGTGGGTTTTCTGTGCTAAATCCTCCCGGGGGCCTCCTTCCCTCTCCCCCTTGTCCCTGCTTCTCCCCCAACCAAGGCTCCCACCGCCGCTGTGGGATTTTCCGTGGGAGAGGTATGGGAGAGGACTGATGCACCTTCCAGATCTATATCCTGCCAGATGTCTCTGACTCAGTGTCCACCACCGGCTGCCTGCCACCTTCCAGCGAGCTCTGAGGCTGATGCCCCGCCCCCCTTCTTGTCCCACCACACTTCCCCTGCTGGCCGTTGCCTGGTGACCCCAAGGGAACTGCGATGACGCTTTCTTTTTTCTTTTTTTAAAATTTTATTATTATTATACTTTAAGTTTTAGGGTACATGTGCACAATGTACAGGTTTGTTACATATGTATACGTGTGCCATGTTGTTGTGCTGCACCCATTAACTCGTCATTTAGAATTAGGTATGTCTGCTAATGCTATCCTTCCCCCCTTCCCCCACCTCACAACAGTCCCTGGTGTGTGATGTTCCCCTTCCTGTGTCCATGTGTTCTCATTGTTCAATTCCCACCTATGAGTGAGAACATGCGGTGTTTGGTTTTTTGTCCTTGTGATAGTTTGCTGAGAATGATGGTTTCCAGTTTCACCCATGTCCCTACAAAGGACATTGACTCATCATTTTTTATGGCTGCATAGTATTCCATGGTGTCAAATCCTACAGTGAAGACTTCCAACAGATGCCCCAGGTGGGCCGAATGGGATGAGAGTGGACCACCCTGGACCATGCTGTTCTTGGGGGTATGTTGACATACAGGGTGGACTGGCAGCCCCAGTATTGTAAAGGGTGTCCAGGTATGGAAATGTCACATAGGATGTCCTCCGTCCCGTCAGCCTGCCTTCAGCTTCCTCAGGCATGAAGACAACTTCCCATCAGAACCTCTTTTCTTTCCTTTCTCCACCACACACATGAGACGCATGAGAGGGAGAAACAGCTCAATAGATACTGCTGACCTTCATTTGTGGAATCTTCAGTCATCTACACACAGACAGGTGAATAGACAGGTACCCAAATCAAACAGCATTTCCGTGTCCTCATGGTGGGATTGGTCTCTCTCTCTCTCACACACACACACACAATTTCCACATCTAGTTCACAAACCACACTAATTTACCGTTTTCACAGTACGCAGTCTGAGTAAAATCCACCCCACCCTCCACCCGGCGGTTGACAAAACTCCTTCTCTACAATTTATAAAAAAGATCATCTGGGCTGGGCACAGTGGCTCACTCCTGTCATTCCAGCACTTTGGGAGGCCAAGGTGGGTTGATCACTTGAGGCCAGGAATTCAAGACCAGGCTGGCCAACATAGTGAAACCCCATCTCTATGAAAAATAGAACAATTACCAGTTCTGATGGCATAGGCTTGTAATCACAACTACTCAGAAGACTGAGGCAGGCGAGTTGCTTGAATTAGGGAGGCCGAGTTTGCAGTGAGCTGAGATCATGCCATGGCAATTATTGAGACAGAGCGAGACTCTGTCTCAATAATAATTATAATATTATTATAAGATTAGTTTTGCGTGGTAATACCTGCCTGTAGTCGCAGCTACTCGTGAGGCTGAGATAAGGAGAAGAACACTTGAGGCCCCACAGGTCGAGGCTTCAGTCAGCTGTATCCTGGGCAGTTACCAGTCAAGGAGATATGCCCCTCCCCGTTTTCTTTTCTTTTCTTTTTCTTCTCTTTTCTTCTCTCTTCTTCTCCCTCCCACCCTCCCTCCCTTTCTTTCTTTCTTTCTTTCTTTCTTTCTTTCTTTCTTTCTTTCTTTCTTTCTTTCTTTCTTTCTTTCTTCCTTCCTTCCTTCCTTCCTTCCTTCCTTTCCTGCCTGACTGCCTTCCTGCCTTTCTTCTTCCCTCCCTTCCTCCCATCCTTCTTTCCTCCTGCCTCAGCCTCCCAAAGTGCCGGGATTACTGGAGTGAGGCACCATGCCTGCTTGGCGTAAAGCTACACCCTTTGAAAGTAAGACACAGAGAGCGCCTTCCAGTGATTTGATTGATTGATTGACTGATTTAGAGGCAGCGTCTCACTCTGTCACCCTGGCAGTGGTGCCATCATAACTCACTCACTGCAGCGTGGATGCTCCTGGACTCAAGCAATCCTTCCACCTCAGCCTCCAGAGTAGAGTACCTGGGACCACAGACACACGCCACCGTGCCCAGATAATTTTTATTTATTTATTTATTTTTTTCCCAAGACAGAGTTTCTCTCTGGTTGCCCAGACTGGAGTGCAATGGCGTGATCTTGGCCCACCACAACCTCTGCCTCCTATGTTCAAGCGATTCCCCTGCGTCAGCCTCCCCAGCATCTGGGACTGCAGGCATGCGCCACCACATCTGGCTGATTTGGTATTTTTAGTGCAGACGGGGCTTCTCCATGTTGGTCAGGCTGGTCTTGAACTCCCGACCTCAGGTGATCCGCCCTCCCCAGGCTCCCGAAGTGCTGGGATAGCAGGCATGAGTCACCGAGCCTGGCCTTCATTTTTCAATGTTTTTCCACAGATAGGGTCTCATCATTTTTTTGCAACCCTCCTGACCCGGTGCCTCAAATTGCTGGCGTGACAGGCATGAGCCACTGCGCCTGGACTCCGGGGAATGATTCACGACCACGACCACTGTACTGATTCTTTCTTTATTTTTTCTTTCTTTCTTTCTTTCTTTCTTTCTTTCTTTCTTTCTTTCTTCCTTTCTTCTTTCTTTCTATCTTTCATTGATGATTATTTTATTATTGATTGATTGATTGATTGATTTTGAGATGGAGTCTCGCTCTAGGCGAGGTGAGGCGAGGCAAGGTGCAATGCTTTGGAAGCCGCAGCACCGCCTTCTAAAGCCCCATTCAAATGCACAAAGCCCTATTCGCTTCCTGGACTTGGAGCTGATGCCTTCCTTTGCCTTGTGTTTCTCTCCATTCAGAAGCTTTTACAGGCACAACCCCACCCAAAGGCTGGCTACGGCTGAGGATTACGGGATGTGGTGGGGCTGGAAACTCTTTCCCCCATTGTTGCAAGCTCAGCCAAGATATCCCCCGACCCTCATCACTCGCTCGCCCTTTGAGATCCCCTCCCTCCACCACCTTGGAGGCTGACTTCTTACTTTACTTTCTGTCTTTCTTCCTTTCCTGCGTTTGAGGAGTGTGTGCAGGAATGAGGGTGTGTAGGGGGAGGGGGTGTGGGGTGGGGACAGAGGGGAACGTCCTAAGGGTCGATTTAGTGTCATGCCTCTTTCACCACCACCACCGAAGATTAAAGCAACAATCAGTTAAATACCATGTGTTCTCATCCATAAGTGGGAACTTATAAGTGAGAGTTCTGCGTGGGCAGAACGAGGGACACGAGAGACGCGGGAGCCTACTTGAGGGAGGAGGGGTGGAAAGAGAGAGAGCGTCAGGAGAAACCAAAACTAAACGAAACATGAAAACTGTCGAGTACTGCGCTCAGTGTCTGGGTGATGAAATCATCTGCACACTGAACCTCCCATCAGAAGTTTACCTATGTAACAATCTTGCACATATATGCTTGAACAAGAAATGAAAGTTAGAGGAGAAAGAGAGAGAGAGGGAGAGAAGGAAAGAGAGAGAGAAAGAAGTGAAACGAAACACCATCTCCTTGACCTGAGTCAGGGGGTTTCCGGCCTTTTGGGGGAACATTCATTGACAATGTAGTATTTGGGCCTGTTCTTTCTTTTTTTCTTCGTTTCTTTTTTTTTGGACTGAGTCTCTCTCGCTCTGTCACACAGGCTGCAGTGCAGTGGCGCTCTCTTGGCTCACTGAAACCTCTGCTTTCCGGGTTCCAGTGATTCTTCTTCGGTAATTGGGATTACAGACGCGCACCACGACAGACGGCTAATTTTTCTATTTTTAGTGGAGATGGGTTTTCTCCATGTTGGCCGCGTTAGTACTGAACTCCTGACCTGAAGTGATTTGCCCTCCTGGGCCTCCCAAAGTGCTGGGACGACAGGCCTGAGCCGCAGGGATTTCAGCCTTTAAAAGCACCGGCCCTGCCACCTTTTGCTGCGGCCCTTACACTCAGAATGACATGTCCTCTCTGCCATAGGTTGACTCTTTGACTCCCCTATACTATTGCACTCTAGCCTGGGCAGCAAGAGAGAAACTCCGTGCCCCCACCTTCCCGTGCAAAAAATAAATAAATAAATAAATAAATAAATAAATAAATAAAATATCTACACATGACCTATAAGTGTGTGTTCCCATGAGTGATTTCTAATAAATGGCACTGTACACTGAAAGCAGTGGCTCACATCTGTCATCCCAGCACTTTGGGAGGCTGAGATGGGTGGGCCACGAGGTCAGGAGTTCAAGACCAGCCTAGCCAACATGGTGAAACCCCGTCTCTACTGAAAATACGAAACTGAGTCGGGCGCGCTGGGGCAGGCACCTGTAATCCCAGCTACTCGGGAGGTTGAGGCAGGATAATCACTTGAACCAGGCAGGCGGAGGTTGCAGTGACCTGGGATTGCGCCACTGCACTACAACCTGGACGACAGAGTGAGATTCGGTCTCTAAATAAATAAATAGAAAGAAAGAAAGAAAAGAAAAGAAAGAAAAGAAAAGAGAAGAGAAGAAAAGAAATAAAGAAAAGAAAAGAAAACCAGAAAAGAAAGAGAAAATGAAAGAAAAGGCACTATATCGCTACTCGGCTAGGACCTTCTCTCTTTCTGTGTTTCTCTCTGTCTCTCTCTGTCTGTCTTTGTCTTTCTCTATCTGTCTCTTTCTCTGTCTGTCTCTTTCTCTCTATCTCTGTCTCTCTCTCTCTGCCAGTCTCACTGTGTCTGTCTTCTGTCTAACTCTCTTTCTCTGCCTATCTCTCTCTGTCTCCCTCCCTGTCTGTTTCTCTCTCTCTCTGTCTCTCTCTTTCTGTCTGTTTTTCTCTGTCTCTGTCTGTCTCTGTTTCTCTCTGTCTCTCTCTGTCTGTCTCTGTTTTTCTCTGTCTGTCTCTCTCTTTCTTTTTCTGAGTCTCTCTGTCTGTCTCTCTCACTCTCTCTCTCTCTCTCTGTACCTATCTTGTCTTACTGTCTTTCTCTACCCGTCTGTCTCTCTCTCTCTGTCTGTCCCTCTTCCTCCCTTTCTGTCTCTCTCCCTCTCTCTCTCACTCTCTGTCTGACTGTCTCTCTTTCTGTCTGTTTCTGTCTCTCCCTCTCATCTCTGTCAGTCTCTCTTTCTGTCTGTCTGTGTCTGTCTCTCTCTGCCTGTCTCTCTCACTGTGTCTGTCTTCTGTCTTGCTCTCTTTCTCTGCCTGTCTCTCTCTCTGCCTGCCTTTCTGTTCTCTCTCACTCTGTCTCTCTTTCTGTCTGTTTCTCTCTGTCTGTCTCTTTCTCTGTCTGTCTGTCTCTCTCTCTCTTTTTTTTTTTTCCCCATGGAGTCTCACTGTGTCGCCAAGGCTAGAGTGCAGTGGCACCATCTCGGCTCACTGCAAACTCCACCTCAGAGGTTCACGTCATTCTCCTGCATCAGCCTCCTGAGTAACTGGGACTATAGGCGCCCGCCACCAAGCCCGACTAATTTTTTGTATTTTTAGTAAAGACGGGATTTCACCGAGTTAGCCAGTATGGTCTCGATCTCCTGACCTCCTGATCCACCCTCCTCAGCCTCCCAAAGTGCTGGGATGACAGGAATGAGCCACCGCGCCTGGCCTGTCTCTCTCTTTCTTTCTTTCCTCTCTCTCTCTCTCTGGGTGCCTATCTTCTGTCTTACTCTCTTCTCTGCCTGTCGGTCTCTCTCTCTGTCTGTCTCTCTCCCTTCCTGTCTGTTTCTCTCTCTCTGTCTCTCTCACTCTCGCTGTCTCTGTCTCTCTCTCTTGCTGTTTCTCTCTGTCCATCTCTGTCTGTCTGTTTCTCTGTCTGTCTCTCTGTTTCTTTCTCTCTGTCTCTGTCTCTCTCTCCCTCTGCCTGTCTCTCTCACTGTGTCTCTCTTCTGTCTTACTCTCTTTCTCTGCCTGCCTGTCTCTCTCTCCCCCCTCTTTCTGTTTCTCTCTCTATATCTCTCACTCTCTCCGTCTCTCTCTGTCTGTTTCTCTGTGTCTCTGTCTTTCTCTGTCTGTCTCTGTCTCTCTCCCTCCCTGTCTGTCTGTTTCTGTCTCTTTCTCTATCTCTGTCTCTCTCATTCTGTTTCTCTCTGTCCATCTCTGTCTTTCTCTGTCTGTCTCTTTCTCTGTATGTCTCTCTCTTTCTCTCTGTCTCTTTCTCTCTCTCTCTGCCTGTCTCTCTCACTGTGTCTGTCTTCTGTCTTGCTCTCTTTCTCTGCCTGTCTGTCTGTCTCTCTCTCCCTCTCTTTCTCTCTCTCTCTGTCTCTCTCTTTCTGTTTCACTCTGTCTCTGAGTGTCTGTCTGTTTCTCTCTTTCTCTGTCTCTCTCTCTGTTTCCTCTCCATCTGTTTCTGTCTGTCCCTCTCTCTCTGTCTCTCTCCCTCCCTGTCTGTCTGTTTCTCTCTGTCTTCGTCTCTGTTTCTCTGTCTTTCTGTCTGTTTCTCTCTGTCTATCTCTGTCCATCTCTGTCTTTCTATGTCTGTCCCTTTCTCTGTCAGTCTGTCAGACCCCCCATGATGGAGAGGGCCTTGCCCCTTCCACGAAAGTGAGAAGGGCCTGCTTAGAGAGGCCGAGAGGAATCCAGACAGACAGGCCTTGCTACGCTTCACCACTCAGTGTATGACTTTGGGAGGTCGAGGCCGGGTCCCCACTTAGATGGAAGGGACGTTTTCAGACTTTTCTCTCTGTCACGTGTGGCTTCCCTACTTCTCGTATTTCCCTGATAAGCTCCTCAACTCAAAAATACATAGTTAAGGCCAGGCATGGTGGCTCACGTCTGTCATCCCAGAACTTCTGGAGGCCGAGGCGGGGGATCACGTGAGGTTGGGAGTTCGAGACTAGCCTTGCCACCACGGTAAAACCCCGTCTCTACAAGAAATACTAAACTGAGTCGGGCACGGTGGGGTATGCACCTGTAATGCCAGCTGCTCAGGGGGCTGAGGTGGGAGAATCACTTGAACCTGGGAGGTGGAGACTGCAGTGAGCCGAGATCATGCCACTGCACTACAGCCTGGGCTGTAGAGTGAATAGGACTCTGTCTCTAAATAAATAAATAAATAAATAAATAAATAAATAAATGAATGCATTATTTTCCATGCTGACTGACACTTGCAGGCATCGGTTGTCTTCGGGCATCATCTAGCGGCCACTGTTATTGAAAGTCTAGGTGACATAGAGGGAGGTCTTGCTTACTTCACTAAGCCTGGGCAACGGGTTTCTCTCTCTCCCTTCTGGAGGTCCCTCCCTCTCTCCCTGGTTGCCTAGGGAACCTCCGCCCTGGCGGGTGCCCTACTGTTCTTTTATCAGCGCTTTAGTTTTCTTTGTGTGTTGGTTTCTTTCATGTGCATAGACTCTTCTACTTGGGTTTTAGGAGGGGTCACTTTAATTTTCAAGTCCCCCCCCAGCTCCCCCCACTACCCAAGTCCCTTTATCTTTATTTAGTGAGTCAATTAGGCGGGTTCCCCACAAAACCCCCACCTCCCGCCTCCCAACACCCTGCTTGGAATCCTTCGGGAGCCACCCTGGTGGGCCTCCCTCTTCTCTCCCCTTCCCCTACTCCTTACCGGCGATCTCATTCTTGCCAGGATGACATTTGCAACGATGGTCATCAGGCCTCACTCAGTGGCCACCGTTTTTGAAGATGGGGGTGGCACTGTCACACTTCCCTGGAGGGAGCTCAGGCCGATGGCATAGCCCTTGACCCGCGTGGGAAAGCGGGCGGGTCTGCTGTTGTGGGGTCTTTTCCTCCCACTTCCCTCCTCAGGCCTCCCTCCCTAGGAAAGCTTCACCCTGGCTGGGTCTCCATCACCTTTTATCATGATGTTTTAGTTTCTCCGCCCTCCAGCCAGTATAGTTTCACAATGGGAATGGTGTCACAGCTCTAGTCTGGGCGTTCTTAGTATTTGCCCATAATAGAAACGTTTTCTGAAAACTAATACTTTGCTCACTTAAGATTTCCAGGGATGGTGCCTTGGCCCGTGTTTGTTGTTTTGTTTTGTTTTGTTTTTTTCGTGTTTTTCCTTTTTCGTATGTATTTCTTTTCAGGTGAAGTAGAAATCCCCAATTTTCAGGAAGACGTATCTTTTCCCCAAGACATGTTAGCTGCTGTTTTCTCCTGTTGTTAACTAGCGCTTTTGTGAATCTCTCAACGTGTAGTGAGAGCCGGTTGATGTTTACTTCAGAATATCTTATTTTCTAGAAATCCATAAGTGAATGCTGCTGCTGTTCTTGCTGCTGCTTCTGCTGCTCTTGTTGCTGTTGTTGTTGTTTTCAAAGCACACCCCGGCCACACTTTACAGAATCAAAAGCGTTGTAAAATATATGTAATTATTTCCTGACCACGCCATTCCTCCTCTTCTCTCTGTCTCTCTGTCTCTCTTTCTCTGTCTCTGCCTGTCTATTTCTCTCTCTCTCTCTTTGCCTGTCTCTCTCACTGTGTCTGTCTTCTGTCTAACTCGGTTTCTTTGCCTTTCTGTCTCTCTCTGTCTGCCTGTCTGTCTGTCTCTCTCTCTCCCTGTCTGTCTGTTTCTCTCTGTCCATCTCTGTTTTTATCTCTGTCTCTTTCTCTCTGTCTCTCTGTCTCTGTGTGTTTTTCTCTCTGCCTGTCTCTCTCACAGTGTCTGTCTTCTTTCTTTCTTTCTTTCTCTGCCTGCCTTTCTCTCTCTCTCTTTCTTTCTCTCTGTCTCTCTCTGTCCATCTCGCCTTTCTCTGTCTGTCTCTTTGTCTGTCTGTCTGTATCTCTCTTTCCTTCTTTGTCTCGCTGTCTCTGTCTCTCTCTCTGTCTCTCTCACTGTGTCTGTCTTGTCTTATTCTCTTTCTCTGCCTGTCTGTCAGTATCTCTCTCTCTCTCTCCCTGTCTGTCTCTCTCTCTCCCTGTCTGTTTTTTTCTCTGTCTTTGCCTGTCTGTCTCTCTGTCTCTGTCTCTCTGTCTCTCTCTCTGTGTGTCTGTCTTCTGTCTTACTGTCTTTCTCTTCCTGTCTGTCTGTCTCTCTCTCCTTGTCTGTTTCTCTCTGTCTCTGTCTCTGTCTGTGTCTCTCTGTCTGTTTCTGTCTCTCCCTCTGTCTGTCTCTTTCTCTCTCTGTCTCTTTCCCTCTGTCTGTCTCTCTCTTTCTTTCTCTCTGTCTCTCCAACTGTCTCTGTCTCTCTGTGTGTGTATGTCTGCTTTCTGTCTTACTCTCTTTCTCTGCCTGTCTGTCTGCCTGTCGGTCTGTCTCTCTCTCTGTCTATCTCTCTCTCTTTCTGTCTCTGTCTCTCTTTCAGTTTCTCTCTGTCTCTTTCCATCTGTGTCTTTCTCTGTGTCTTTATCTCTCTGTCTCTGTATTTCTCTCTTTGTGTATCTTTGTGTCTCTCTGTCTGTCTCTCTGTCTCTGTCTCTGCATCTCTCTCTCTCTCTTGCTCGCTCACTCTCTGGCTCTCTCTATCTCCCGCCCTCTCTTTCTTGGCAAAATAATTTCAAGTACTTCTAATCTAATCCATTACCACGGCCTGAATTCTTAACTTTAGACATCCTAGATTTGATCTCCCTACAAAATGCTCTACAGAACTGGAGAGTTGATTTCTGGACTTGGATACGTCATAGATACTACATATTAATAAAGATCCAACCCTAAAATCTGGGGTTGCATCTAGCTCGACTGTCTCAAAAAATCATACCTCTGTTCACCAAGGATGCTGGGAGGGTTTTCTCAATGTGCGTCTGTTCATGTCCTTCATGACCTATGACCAAGCCCTGTCCGTTCTGTCTGAAATATGTATCTGCAAACACTTCTCTCCATTTCCACAACTACCCATGGCCCATTGTGGAACCACTGGCTCTTTGAAAAAAAATCCCAGAAGTGGCTTTGGCTTTTTGGCTAGGAAGTCTAAACCTGCTGAGAACTTTCCTGCCCAGGATTCTGTGGGAACAAGTGCTTCCGCTGGGAGATGGGATCCTCGGGACCATGCTTGCTAGCACTGGATGAGTCTCTGGAAGAATGCTCGGGACTCCACAAAGCTGACCTGTCACACCGAGGTCAAATGGATACCTCTGCATTGGCCCGAGGCCTCCAACTTACATCACTGTCACCAACCATTACCTTCAGCATCCTTGTGAGCCTGCCAAAGGCCCTGACTCTGGCGAGACTCTTGGGTGCCCGGCCTTCCTCGGCTAATGTCCAAAGGGATGGTGACTTCCACCCACAAGGTCCCCACTGAACTGCAAAGATGTGGAGCGTAGGTCAGAGAGGGGACCAGGAGGGGAGACGTCCTGACAGGCAATGAGTTCCCTAGGCTCTGGCCACCCCATTCACGTCCCATGTACTGGGCACCCATGGGACACCACCACTTTATCCCCTCCTCTGTCCACAGCCGCCCCAATCCCACCGCGCAACCCAGGCACACATGCTGGAGGTTACAAAACCACACGGCCTGAATAGAGCCTGATGGAGCGAGAGCTCATTTCACGAAGCGGGGTGTGGGTTGGGGTGGGGTGGGGTGGGGTTTGGGGGTCTGTAGAGAGCCTGATTCTCCCTCGTGGGTAGCTACAGGATACAAATGAATATCGCTTCTTTGGCGGAGGGGCTTCTTTAGGCCATCACGTTTGTGGGACTGTCTCTCAAACCCTTCCTTGAGGCCACAAAATAGATTCCACCCCACCCATCAACGTTTCCCCAGGTGCTGGATGTATCCTGTCAAGAGACCTGAGCCTGACACGTTGTGTTAAACACCTTTATTGGCTTTCTGTGTTTGTTTGCTTCTGAGAGGGAGTCTTGCTCTGTCCCCCCATGGCTGGAGTACAGTGGCATGATCTCAGCTCACTGCAACCTCTGTCTCCTGGGTTAGAGTGATTCTCCTGCCTCAGCACCACCACGCCTTGCTCATTTTTTTATTTTTAGTAGACACGGGATTTGACCCTGTTTCATTGGTTTTCACTGGAGATTCCAGATTTGAGTCACACCTCATTGTGTGCCATATAATGACTTCTTTTTTTTTTAAAGCACAATATATCTGCTTTATTTGAGTGGCTTTGTATATCGTTATAATTGTGTTATAGATGAAGAAAAGGTATTAAACATGGTGCTAATGATAGTGAAAGTGAAAAGAAAAGAAAAGCTATCTATTTTGTAGATAGAATAAAGTTGCTCAGTATTTAGAGTTACCTAAATACGTCAGCATTTAAACTCCTCCTACTAAAAGCGTGCCAGTCTGAATAATCCTCCTTTAAACACAATTTTTGATATGGTTAAGGTTTTTAAGAATGTGACTCCTGCAGAATAGCTGGACAGACAATACACATTTAAAAAAGAACAGCACAAGGATCCACCAGACTTGGGAAAAAATCAAAAACAACACAAGCCTTATGAAGAACTGAGTTCTTAAAATATTATGGAGAACATAGCTATTGGAAGAGATGGCAATATTGGCAAGTTGATTGTTACATTGGTCAGCAATAGCTAGCACTATTTTTTTGGCAATCTTTCAGGCACTGCAACTACTACTGCAAAATGATATATAATCCATTAAACAACATAATCACAAATCAAAAGATATTTTAGTAATATAATGCTTCAGATTTAGAAGCAAATCAATTGTTAAAACTCAACTGCTATATTAACTAACCCCAAAGATAACTGTATCTGACAAAAAAGCTTCCACAGAGTTACTACTTCAGAATTATAATTTCTCGATATTTATTTTATTTTATTTTATTTTATTTTTATTTTATTTTTTTCTTGAGACAGCATCTCACTCTGTCGGCCAGGCTGGAGTGCAATGGCAAAATCTTGGCTCACTGCAACCTCCACTTCCCAGGTTCAAGCAATTATCCTTCCTCAGCCTCCTGAGTAGCTGGGACTACAGGCGCCTGCCACCATGCCCAGCTAATTGTTATACTTTTAATATAGGCGGTGTTTCACCATATGGTCTTGGTCTCTTGACATTGTGATCTGCCCGCCTTGGCTTCCCAAATTGCTGGGATGATAGGCATGAGCCACCATGCCTGGCCTTCTCTTGATATTTAAACTTTTAAGTCAGTCCATAGAAATACAATAAATGTCAACAGTAAGTATGGTGTTGAGGCAGAAGTAGGACCAAACTTTTTCATATGTTATTCAGTTGAGAACAATATGACCTGGGTAGTAATTTCCTATGTGTCTACTTATACACAAATACAAAAAAGTAAAACAGAGATACTGCTAAATAAAGGATACATTAAGTTATTAATAGTAACTCAATAAACTGGAACATTGTCAAAAAGCAACTAGTGAACTTTTTCAGTGTTTTTTTCTATTATCCAATAAGTGAATTATGCTATTCCTTTCCAATTTCCCAAGCACTTTTTGTCCCAATCACCATTTCTGCGTTTGAAGAAAAAGTAACAAATCAAGTAACAAAACTAAACAAGCAAACAAACAAAACACAACTGCAGTATCTGCAAAAGTTTTGTAGAAGACTGAAACTGTTGAGTATAAGCATCTCGTATTCTATTATCATTAGTTAACTGAAGAGTTTGTTAAAGACATACATTTCATAAAAAAAGTTAGTTTGAAGTTATTGACCAGTATGTACCATTCCTAAGTATTAGTAACCAAATTCATGACAATAAAGAGCTATCGAACAAGAAAAATTTAGTGACTACCAGCACCATCAACAAGACTTTGTCTTTACAATTCATTACCACTTACCATGCATTGTGATGTCTAGGATTGACTCTGATAGCATTTTGAAAACAAGCTAACGCTTTGTCCAATTCTTTAGTAAGACAAACTCTCGCCCTAATAAAGTATAGGCATAAGCATAATTTGGATCCACTTGGATAGATCTCTGGAAGAATTTAATTGCAATATCGTGTTCCTGTTGCAGACTGAAACAGTTCCCTGCAGCACACCAGGCCTCTGACGAATTTTTATCCATGTCTGTTAAGTCTTTTGACAGAAATGAAAGAGTGACATCTTTTTGAATATGCCAAAGTGTTGTAGATTTCCATGCCTTCGACTCTATAATTCTCAATCCTTCTAACCTCTGAGAATATTCTTTCAGCTTGCATGTACTCTGAAAGTTCAAAATAGGACCTTCCAATTTGGCACAGTACCCAACCAGTATTGTAGTGGTGAGAACGTAGATGGCTCAAAATATTTATAGCTTCTTTGCAGTGGTATGAACATAAAGCTAAATAACCTTTCCCCCTTTCATGAAGAAGGCTCATCAAGCCTTCTGCTGCTGCTTTTTGTAGATTAAAAGCCTGAATCTGAGGTGTGATTGTGGATATTTCCTCTTCTGAATTGATGGAAGAGTCCAATTTTGTAATTTCCAGGTTGTCATTTATATTAGATTGAGTTATTCCTCCTTTATTAGTTTTACTTTTTGTTTTTCTGTTTGGGATTTTAGGTGGAAACTTCATTTTTAATTTCTTCCTATTCTCCTTGGTTGTGGAACTGTCACTAGTAAAGAGTCATGAACTTCTTCGATGCAGTGCATTTGGGGGAGATGTCATAGTGGGGCTCATTACCTGAGGTGTTGTAGTTATTTATGGACCAGAACTTTCTGTTAGTGAAAGAATTGGAGTTACCTCTCGGCTATTTCCACTCTGCGAGAAGATAGACTTTGCTCCAGTTTGGCCAATTCTGGCAACAGACTTTTTTGAAGGGGCTCCGGTGGATGGCACATCAATTACAGAAGGTGTATTAGTGTAGTTTTGTAAAAAAGATCCATCTCCAGGACTTGGGGTTTCTAATGGCAAAATCCCAAAACTTGGGGTAAATGGACTAAGAGCTGTTGGTCCTGTTAATAAACTTCGACCAGTTTTTGATTTATTTTGAACCTGTTTAGATAATATGGAAGTTCCTGTTCCCAGTGGGACAGTTTCAGGTGAAATTACAGCTGAATCAATAAAAGACACTGGGGAATCTGTATTCAAGGAGTACTTTGAATTGGAAGATTCTAAATTGACTCTGTTTAATTCAGTTGTGTCCTAGGGTGTTTCCATAAGAATGGTCTCAGGCTGTCTGTGACATAAACTGTGATTAGGTACTTGTGTTGTGCAAGAGTTGGGCAGACAGTTGCTAAAGTTCTGTAAAGATGTGAATTTAAATGTTTGGTCAGGATCTGGCTTTTCACCTATTTCACATAATGATTCAAAGGGATACCAGAGGAAAGGATTTAAACTAAGTCTTTTTTGGTAACATTCTTATCCTTTAGCAAGCCCATCTGTCTTGCAATATACACGTCCCAACAATGGAAGGGGAAAGCAAACTGAATCACCAAACTCAGTAACAATATCATCATGGCTTTTCTGCTTATTAAACACTCCACCAGATAAGATTTGTTCCCAGTCTGCAAGCTTACTGAGATCAACACAACATTTTGCAAGCAGGTATTTGCATTGTGGTGTAGGACAACTGTGTCTTTGCAAGAGTCTATATGCTTTATAGGCCTTTCCTGGGAGGTAAGAACAGGTCGCCATTAAAAACAAGGCTTCTTCTGAGTGTACTTCTGCATAAAGGCTTTCTGTGAGGAAAACCCCATCTCGGTAAGCATAGTGGTTTAGTGCTTGCCATATAGCAGCCTGGACGGGTTCCTGCAGCACTGTCATCCTCAAGGCAAAGGCCCAATTTCTGCAGTGCCTCAGGAAACCCCCACCCCACCCACCCCCCTCCCCCCTGTAGCGGCTCCAGCCCGGCCAGCCTCGGCTCATTTAAATTCACCAGTTACCGGGGGATGGGGGTGGCCGAGCCAGAATGACTTCTTTATCCTGCCATCTCTGGAAAGCCCGGCCCCTTGTGATCCATTGTGAAGCGAAAGTCACCTCATGTTTGGGGAACAGATCCACTCCCAAGTTCAGTGGAGGGATGTGGCATTTAGGATGAAGGACTCTCCTCCTTCTGATTTGGTCTGCACAGTGGGGCCTAGGGCTGGAGTCCTCTCTGTGAGGACTGCTGAGTCCCTTTACCGTGGGTTCCATTGGCCCCACCCTGGGACATGTGCCTTGGCAGATTCTGGACCTTCCTGGCCCTTAAGTTGCTGTCAGAAACCCCATCTCGTGTTCGGATGCCCCGAATAACTGTGGCTCGTGCCTCTCTGTAAACATTGGAAATCTCTCCTCTACACATGGTCACCTAAAACCCCAGGAGCTCGGGACACACGTCTGCCATCCACCTCACTGCTTTCAGGAGAGAATGCTGAGAGTCTCTTGCCAACTCTCTCTTGACTTGAGTTCTTCACGGGTGTGTGGTTAAGACGTAGTGAGACCAGATGTATTAACTCAGGCCGGGTGCTGGTGGCTCACACCTGTAACCCCAACACTTTGGGAGGCGGAGGCTGTAGGATCCCTTGAGGAATAGCCTAACACTGGGGAGGTTGAGGCTGCAGTGTGTGAGCCATAATGGTGTAATTTGGATCCAGCAGTTTTCTAAACAGTCATTTTGTAGAATCTGCAAAGAGATATTTCTGAGACCATTGAGGCCTATGGTGAAAAGGGAAATATTTTCAAATAAAAAGAAAACAGAAGCCTTCTGAGAAACTTCTTTTTGATGTGTGTATTCATCTCACAGTGTTGAAACTTTTTTTATTGAGCAGTTTGGAAACAGTCTTTTTGTAAAATCTGCAAAGGGATATTTCTTAGCCATTTGAGACCTAAGGTGAAAAAGAGATATCTTCACATAAAAACTAGACAGAAGCATTCTGAGAAAGTTCTTTCTGATGTGTGCATTCATCTCACAGAGTTGAACCTTTCTTTTCTTTGAGCAGTTTGGAAACAGTCTCTTCTTAAAATATGCTAATGGATATTTGTGAGCCCTTCACAGCCTATGATGAAACAGGAAATACCTTGACATAAAAACTAGACAGAATCTTTCTGAGAAAATGCTTTGCAATGTGTGCTTTCATGTCACAGAGTTGAACTTTTCTTTTGATTGAGCAGTTTCAAAACAGTCTTTTTGTAGAATCCACAAATGGATATTTGCAGCGCTTTTAGGCCTATGGTGAAAACGGAAATATTTTCACAAAAACACTAAAAAGCAGCTTTCTGAGAATCTTCTTTGTGATGCCTGGATTCATATCACAGAGCAGAACCTTTCTCTTGATTGAGCAGATTGGAAACAGTATTTTTGTACAATCTGCAAATGGATATTTCTGAGCCTTTTGATGCCTGTAGTGAAAAATAATTATCTTCACATAAAAACTAGACAGAATCATTCCGAGAAACTTCTTCCTTATGTGTGCATTCATCTCACAGTGTTGAACCTTTCTTTTCATGGAGTAGTTTGGAAACAGTCTTTTTGTAGTATCTGCAGAGGGATATTTGTGAATTGTTTAAGGACTATGGTGAAAAAGGAAATATCCTCACATAAAAACTAGACAGAAGCATTCTGAGAAACTTCTTTTCTATGTGTGCATTCACCTCACACAGATGAATCTTTCTTTTCATTGAGCAGTATGGAAAGAGTCTTTTGGTTCAATCTGCAAAGGGATATTTCTGAGCAGTTTGAGGCCTATGGTGAAAAAGTAATATCTTCACATAAAAACTAGACAGAAGCATTCTGAGAAACTTCTTTTTATGTGTGCATTCACCTCACAGGGTTGAAACTTTCATTTCATTGAGAAGTTCAGAAACACTCTTTTTGTAGAATCTGAAAGGGATATTTTTGAGTCCATTGAGGCCTGTGGTGAAATAGGAAATATCGTTACATAAAAACTAGACAGAAGCTTTCTGAGAAACTTCTTTGTGATGTGTGCTTTCATCTCACAGAGTTGAACCTTTGTTTTGATAGAGCAGCTTGGAAACAGTCTTTTTGTGGAATCTGCAAATGGATGTTTGGAGTGCTTTGAGGCCTATGGTGAAAAAAGGAAATATCTTCACATTAAAACTAGACAGAAGCATTCTGAGAAACTTCTTTGTGATGCGTGCATTCATCTCACGTTGTTGAGCCTATCTTTTGATTTAGCAGGTTGGAAACAGTCCTTTTGTTGTATCTCCAGAGGGATAGTTGTGAACGGTTTGAGGCCTATGGTGAAAAAGGAAATACCTTCACATACAAAGTAGACAGAAGCATTCTGGAAAACTTCCCTGTGATGTGTGCATTCAACTCACAGATGTGAACCTTTCTTTAGATTGAGCAGTTTGGAAGCAGTTATTTTTTAGAATCTGCAAAGGGATATTTCTGAGCTCATTGGGGCCTAGGATGAAAAAAAAAATCTTCACATAAAACTGAATAGATGCATTCTGAGAAACTTCTTTGTGATGTGTCCATTCATCTCACAGAGTTGAACCTTTCTTTGGGTTGGGCAGTTTGGAAACAGTCTTTTTGAAGTATCTGCAAAAAATATTTGTGAGCTCTTTATGGCCTATGGCGAAATAGGAAATATCTTCAGATAAAAACTAGACAGAAGCTTTCTGAGAAACTACTTTGTGATGTGTGCTTTCATCTCACAGAGTTGAACCTTTCTTTTGAATGAGCAGTTTGGAAACACTCTTTTTGTAGAGTCTGTAAATGGATATTTGGAGCACTTTGGGGCCCATGGTGAAAAAGGAAATATCTTCACATAAAAACCAGACAGGAGCATTCTGAGAAACTTCTTTGTGATGGGTGTATTCATCTCACAGAGTTGAACATTTCTTTGGATGCAGCAGTTTGGAAACAGTCTTTTTATAGTATCTGCAGAGGGATATTCATGAGCAGTTTATGACCTATGGTTAAAAAGGTTATATCTTCACAAAAAAAACTCGACAGATCCGTTGTGAGAAACTTCTTTGAGATGTATGCATTCAACTCACAGAGGTGAACCTTTCTTTGGATTAAGCAGTTTTCTAAACAGTCCTTTTGTAGAATCTGCAAAGGGATATTTCTGAGCCCATTGAGGCCTATGGTGAAAAAGGATATATCTTCACATGAATGCTAAACAGAAGCTTTCTGAGAAACTTCTTTGTGATGTGTGCATTCATCTCACAGTGTTGAAACTTTCTTTTGATTGAGCAGTTTGGAAACAGTCTTTTTGTACAAGCTGCAAATGGATATTTCTGAGCCATTTGAGGCCTATGGTGAAAGAGAAATATCTTCACATAAAAATTAGACAAAAACATTCTGAGAAATTTCTTTGTGATGTGTGCATTCATCACACATATTTGAACCTCTCTTTTGATTGAGCAGTTTGAAAACAGTCTTTTTTTAGAATATGCAAAAGGATATTTGTGAGCCTTTTCAGGCCTATGGTGAAATAGGGAAAATCTTCAAATAAAAACTGGACAGAAGCTTTCTGAGAAACTTATTTGTCATGTGTGCCTTCATCTCACAGAGTTGAACTTTTCTTTTGATTGAACAGGTTGGAAACAGTCTTTTTGTAGAATCTGCAAATGGATATTTGCAACGTTTTATGCCTATGGTGAACAGGAAATATTTTCACATAAAAACTAGACAGAAGCATTCTGAGAAACTTCTTTGTGATGTGTGCACTCACGTCACACGGTTGAAACTTTCCTTGGATTAAGCCATTTGGAAAGAGTCCTTTTGTAGAATCTGCAAAGGGATATTTGTGAGCCCATTGAGGCCTATGGTGAAATAGGAAATGTCTTCACATAAAAACTAGACAAAAGATTTCTGAAAATCTTCTTTGTACTGTGTGCTTTCATCTCAAAGAGTTGAACCTCTCTTTTGGTTGAGCAGTTTGGAAACACTCTTTTTGTAGAATCTGCAAAGGGATATTTGGAGTGCTTTGAGGCCTATGGTGAAAAAAGGAAATATCTGCACATAAAATCTAGACAGAAACTTCTGAGAAACTTCTTTGTGATGCGTGCTTTCATCTCAGATTTGGACCTTCCTTTTCATTGAGCAGTTTGGCAACAAGTCATTTTGTAGAATCTGCAAAGGGATATTTGTGAGCAGTTTGAGGCCTATGGTGAGAAAGTAAATATCTTCACATAATACCTAAACAGAAGTATTTTGAGAAAACTCTTTGTGATGTTTGCATTCATCTCACTGAGTTGAAACTTTCTGTTCATTGAGCAGTGTGGAAACATACTTTTTGTGCATTCTGCAAAGGAATATCTGTTTGCGGTTTGAGACCTATGGTGAAAAAGTAATATCTCCACATAAAAACAAGACAGAAGCATTCTGAGAAACTAATTTTTTATGTGTGCATTTATCTCACAGAATTGAACCTATCCTTTAATGAAGCAGTTCGGAAAGAGTTTTTTGTAGAATCTGAAAAGGGATAGTTGTGATCCCTTTGAGGTCTAAGGTGAAATAGGAAATATCTTCACATAAAAACTAGACAGAAACTTTCTGAGAAACTTCTTTGTGACGTGGGCTTTCATCTCAAAGATTTGAACCTTTATTTTGATTGAGCATTTGGAAAGACTCTTTTTCTAGTATCTGCAGAGGGCTATTAATGAGCAGACTGAGGCCTATAGTGAAAAAGGAAATGGCTTCTCAAAAAAACTAGACAGAAGCATTATGAGAGACTTCTATGTAATGTGTGCATTCATCTCACCAAGTTAAATCTTTCTTTTGATAGAGCTGTTTGGAAACACTCTTTTTTGTAGCATCTGCAAGGGTACACTTCTGAGCCCTTTGAGGCCTATTTTGAAATATGAAATATCTTCACATATAAACTAGACAGAAGGTTTCTAAGAAACTTCTTTGTGATGTGTGCTTTCACCTCACAGAGCTGAACCTTTCTTTTGATTGAGCAGATTGGAAACACTCTTTTTATAGAATCTGAAGTGGATATTTGGAGTGCTTTGAGGCCCATGGTGAAAAAGGAAATATCTTCACAAAAAACTAAAGAGAAGTTTTCTGAGAAACTTCTTTGGGATGTGTGCATTCATTCCACACATTTGAACCGTTCTTTTGATTGCTATGGTGAAAAAGGAAATTTCTTCACATAAAACTATACAAAAGCATTCTGAGAAACTTCTTTGTGATGTGTGCTTTCATCTCACAGAGTTTAACCTTTCTTTTCATTGTGCAGTTTGGAAACAGTCTTTTTGTAGAATCTGCAAAGGGATGTTTGTGAGCAGTTTGAGGCCTATGGTGAAAAAGGAAATACCTTCACATAAAAACCAGACAGAAGCTTTTGGAGAAACTTCTTTGTGATGTTTGTATTCATCTCCCAGAGCTGAATCTTCCTTTTCATGGAGCTGTTTAGAAACAGTCTTTTTGCACAATCTGTAAAGGGATATTTCTGAGTGGTTTGAGGCCTATGGTGAAAAAGAAATATCTTCACATAAAAATCAGACAGAAGCATTCTGGGAAACTTCTCTGTGATGTGTGCATTCATCCCACAGATTTGAAACTTTCATTTCATTCAGTAGTTCGGAAAGGGTCTTTTCATAGAATCTGCAAAGGGATATTTCTGAGCCCTTTGAGACCTATGGTGAAATAGGAAATATCTTCACATAAAAACTAGACAGAAGCTTTCTGAGAAACTTTTTTGTGAGGTGTCCATTCATCTCACAGAGTTAAACCTTTCTTTTGATTTAGCAGTTTGGAACATGTATTTTCTTAGAATCTGCAAATGGATATTTGTGAGCCCCTTATGGCCTATGTTGAAATATGAAATATCTTCACATAAAAACTAGATAGAAGCTTTCTGAGAAACTTCTTTGTGATGTGCACTTTCCTCTCACAGAGTTGAACCTTTCTTTTTATGGGGCGGTTTGGAAACAGTCTTTTTGTAGAATCTGCAAATGGATATTTGGAGCGTTTTGAGGCCTATAGTGGAAAAGGAAATATCTTCACATAAAAACTAGACAGTAGCTTTTTGAGAAAACTATTTGTGACATTTCCATTCATCTCTAATAGTTGACCATTTCTTTTCTTTGAGCAGTTTCGAAACAGTCTTTTTGTACAAATTGCAAAGGGATATTTCAGAGTGGTTTGAGGCCAATGGTGAAAAATAAATATCTTCACATGAAAACTAGACAGAAGCATTTTGAGAAACTTCTTTTTGATGTGTGCATTCATCTCACAAATTTGAACGTTTCTTTTGATTTAGCAATTTGGAGAAAGTCTCTTGGAAGTATAAGCCGAGTTATGTTTGTGAGCAGTTTAAGGCCTATTGTGCAAAAGGAAATACCTTCATATAAAAAGTAAACAGAAGCTTTCTGAGAAACTTTTTGTGATGTGTGCTTTTGTCTCAAAAAGTTTCACCTTTCTTTTGATTGAGAAGTTTGGAAACAGTCTTTTTGTAGAATCTGCAAATGGATATTTGGAACAATTTGGGTCCTATGGTGAAAAAGGGAATATGTTCACATAAAAACTAGACAGAAGAATTCTGAGAAACTTCTTTGTGATGCATCCATTCATCTCACAGAGTTGAAACTTTCTTTGATGGATCAGTTTGGAAACAGTCTTTTTGTAGTATCTGCAGAGGGATATTTTTGAGTGGTTTAAAGACTATAGTGAAAAAGGAAATATCTTCACGTAATAACTAGACAGAAGCATTTTGGGAAACTTCTTAGTGATGTGTGCATTCATCTCACAATGTTGAACGTTTCTTTTGATTTAGCAATTTGGAGAAAGTCTCTTGGAAGTATAAGCAGAGTTATATTTGTGAGCAGTTTAAGGCCTATGGTGCCAAAGGAAATACCTTCATATAAAAAGTAGACAGAAGCTTTCTGAGAAACTTCTTTGTCATGTGTGATTTCATCTCACAGAGTTGCGCTTATCTTTTGATTGAGCAGTTTGGGAACATTCTTTTTGTAGGATCTGCAAATGGATATTTGGAGCAATTTGAGTCCTACGGTGAAAAAGGAAATATGTTCACATAAAAACTAGACAGAAGAATTATGAGAAACTTCTTTGTGATGAGTCCATTCATCTCACAGAGTTGAAACTTTCTTTGATGGACCAGTTTGGAAATAGTCTTTTTGTAGTATCTGCAGAGGGATATTTTTGAGTGGTTTAAAGACTATGGTGAAAAAGGAAATATCTTCACATAATAATTAGACAGAAGTATTCTGAGAAACTTCTTTGTGATGTGTCCATTCATCTCACAGAGTTGAACCTTTCTTTTGATTGAGCACTTTGGAAACAGTCTTTTTGTAGAAACTTCAAAGGAATATTTGTGAGCCCTTTATGGCCTCAGGTGAAATGGAAATATCTTCACATACAAACTAGAGAAAAGCTGTCTGAGTAACTTCTTTGTTATTGTGCTTTCATCTCAGAGAGTTAAAAATTTGTTTTGATTGATCAGTTTGGAAACAGTCTTTTTGTAGAATCTGCAAATGGATATTTGGATCACTTTGAGGCCAATGTTGAGAAAGGAAATATCTTCACATAAAAACAAGACACAAGATTTCTGAGAAACTTCTTTGTTATATGTGCATTCATCTCACAGGGTTGAACCTTTCTTTTGATTGAGCAGTTTGGAAACAGTCTTTTTGTAGAATCTACAAAGGGATACTTCTGAACGGTTTTATGCCTATGGTGAAAAAGAAATATCTTCACATAAAAACTAGACAGAAGCATTATGAGAAATTAATTTATTATTTGTGCATTCGTCTCACAGAGTTGAAATTTTCTTTTCATGGAGCAGTTCAAAAACTGTCTTTTTGCAGGGTCTGCAAAGGGATATTTGTTAGCCCTTTGAGGTTTATATTGAAATAGAAAATATCTTCACAAAACAAGTAGACAGAAGCATTATGGGAAACTTCTTTGTGATGTGTGCTTTCATCTCTCAGATTTGAATCTTTCTTTTCATTGAACAGTTTGGAAACTCTCTTTTTGTAGATTCTGCAAAAGGATATTTGGAGGGCTTTGAGGCCTATGGTGAAAAAGGAAATATTTTCACTTAAAAACTAAACAGAAGCTTTCTGAAAAACTTCTTTGTGATGTGCATATTCATGTCACAGAGTTGAAACTTTCTTTTCATTGAGCAGTTTGGAAACCATCTTTTCGTACAATCTGCAAAGGGATATTTCTGAGTGGTTTGAGGTCTGTGGTGAAAAAGAAATATCTTAGCATAAAAACTACACAGAGGCATTCTGAGAAACTTCTTTTTCATGTGTGCATTCATCTCCCAGAGTTGAACATTTCATTGAGAAGTTCAGAAACAGTCTTTCTGTAGAATCTGCGAAAGGATATATGTGAGCCCATTGAGGACCATGGTGAAATAGGAAATATCTTCACAGAAAAACTAGACAGAAGCATTCTGAGAAACTTCTTTGTGATGTTTGCATTCATCTCACAGAGTTGAAACTTTCTTTTGATTGATCCGTTTGGAAACAGTCTTTTTGAAGAATCTGCAAATTGATATTTGGAGCGCTTTGTGGCTTGTGGTGAAAATCTAAATATTTTCACATAAAATTTAGTGAGAAACATTCTGAAGATCGTCTTTGTGATGTGTGCTTTTATCCCACAGAGTTGAACTTTCTTTTCATTGAGCAGTTTGGAAGCAGTCTTTTTGTATAATATGCAGAGGGATATTTGGGAGCAGTTTAAGGCCTATGGTGAAAAAGTAAATATCTTCACATAAAAACTAGATAGAAGCATTCTGAGAAAGTTCTTTGTGATGTGTACTTTCATCACACAGAGTTAAAAATTTCTTTTGATTGAGAAGTTTGGAAACAGTCTTTATGTTCAATCTGCAAAGGGATATTTCTTAGACGTTTGAGGCCTATGGTGAAAAAGAAATATCTTCACATAAAAACTAGACAGAAGCTTTCTGAGAAACTGCTTTGTGATGCATCCATTAATCTCATACAGTTGAAATTTTCTTTTGGTGGAGCAGTTTGGAAAGTGTCTTTTTGTAGATTCTGTAAAGGGATATTTGTTATCCCTTTATGGCCTAAGGTGAAATAGGAAATATCTTCCCATGAAAACTAGACAGAAGCTTTCTGAGAAACTTATTTGTTATGTGTGATTTCGCCTCACAGAGTTGAAACTTTCCTTTGTTAGAGCAGTTTGGAAAGAGTCCTTTTGTAGGATCTGCAAAGAGATATTTTTGAGCCCACTGAAGCTTATGGTGAAAAAGGAAATATCTTCACATTAAAACTAGAAAGAAACCATCTGAGAAACTTGTTTGTGATGTGCACTTTCATTTCACATGTTGAACGTTTCCTTTGATTGAGCAGTTTGGAAAGAGTCTCTTTGGACAATCTGCAAAGGCATATTTCTAAGCCCATTGAGGCCTATGTTGAAATATGAAATATCTTCACATAAAAACTAGACAGAAGCTTTCTGAGAAACTTCTTTTTGATGAGTGCTTTCATCTTGCAGAGTTGAAACCTTCTTTTGATTGAGCAGTTTGGAAACAGTCTTTTTGTAGAATCTGCAGAGGGATATTTGTGAGCAGTTTAAGGCCTATGATGAAAAAGGAAATATCTTCACATAAAAATTAGACAGAAGCATTCTGAGAAACTGCTTTGTGATGTTTGCATTCATCTCACAGAGTTTAATCTTTCTTTTGATTGAGCAGTTTGGAAACACTCTTTTTGCAGAATCTGCAAATGGATATTTGGAGTGCTTTGAGGTCTATGGTGAAAAAGGAAATATCTTCACAGAAAAACTAAACAGAAGTGTTCTGAGAAACGTCTTTGTGATGTGTGCATTCATCTCAGTGTTGAACCTTTGTTTTGACTGAGCAGTTTGGAAACTGTCTTTTTGTACAATCTGCAATGGGATATTTCTGAGTGGTTTGAGGCCTACGGTGAAAAAGAAATGTCTTCACATAATAACTAAACAGATGAACTTTGAGGAACTTCTTTGTGATGTGTCCATTCCTTGCACAGAGTTGAACCTTTCTTTTCATTGATCAGTTCAGAAACCGTCTTACTGTAGAATCTGCAAAGGGATATTTGTCAGCCCTTTGAGGCCTAAGGTGAAATAGGAAATATCTTCACATAAAAACTAGACAGAACATTCTGAGAAACTTCCTTATGATGTGTGCTTTCTTCTCACAGAGTAGAAGCTTTCTTTTTATTGAGCAGATTGGAAACAGTCTTTTTGTAGTATCTGCAGTGGGATATATCTGAGCGTTTTGAGGCCTATGGAGATAAAGAAATATCTTCACATAAAAAATAGACAGAAGCAGTCTGAGAAACTTATTTCTGACTTGTGTATTAATCTCACAGAGTAGAACCTTATGAATGCACAATTCAGAAACAGTCTTTTTGTACTATCTGCAGAGGGATATTTGTGTGCAGTTTGCATCCTATGGTGAAAAAGTAAATATCTTCACAGAAAACTAGACAGAAGCATTCTGAGAAACTTCCTTATGACGTGTGCTTTCTTCTCACAGAGTAGAAGCTTTCTTTTGATTGATCAGTTTGGAAGCAGTCTTTTGGTAGAATGTGCAAAGGGATATTTTTGAGCCCTTTGAGGCCTATGGTGAAATAGGAAGTATCCTCATATGAAAACTAGACAGAAATTTTTTGAGAAACTTCTTTGTGATTTTTTCCATTCATTTGATGGAGTTGAACCTTACTATTCATAGAGCGGTTTGGAAACGGTATTTTTATGGAATCTGCAAAGGGATAGTTTTGAGCCCTTTGAGGACTATGGAGAAATAGGGAATATCTTCACATAAAAACTATACAGAAGCATTCCGAGAAAGTTTTTTGTGATGTGTGCATTTATCCCAAAGAGCTTAACCTTTCTTTTGATTGAGCAATTGGAAACAGTATTTTTTTGGAATCTGCAAAGGGATATTTGTGAGCCCTTTGAGGCCTACGGTGGAATAGGAAATATCTTCACATAAAAAGTAGACAGAAGTTTTATGCGAAACAACTTTGTGATGTGTGCATTCATCTCACAGAGTTGAACTTTTCTTTTGATTGAGCAGTTGGGAAACAGTCTGTTTGTAGAATCTGCAAAGGGATATTTTTTTCTTATTTTTTATTTATTTTTATATTTATTTTTATTTTGTTATTATTATAATTTAAGTTTTAGGGTACATGAGCACAATGTGCAGGTTAGCTACATATGTATACATGTGCCATGCTGAGGTGTTGCACCCATTAACTTGTCATTTAGCATTAGGTATATCTTCTAATGCTATCCCTCATCCCTCCCCACATCCCACAACAGTCCCCAGAGTGTGATGTTCCCCTTCCTGTGTCCACGTGTTCTCATTGTTCAATTCCCACCTATGAGTGAGAATATGCAGTGTTTGGTTTTTTGTTCTTGCGATAGTTTACTGAGAAAGACGATTTCCAATTTCATCCATGTCCCTACAAAGACATGAACTCATCATTTTTTATGGCTGCATAGCTTCAAGGAGAATAAAATACCTAGGAATCCAACTTACAAGGGACATGAAGGACCTCTTCAAGGAGAAATACAAACCACTGCTCAATGAAATAAAAAAGGATATAAAGAAATGTAAGAACATTCCTTGCTTATGGGTAGGAAGAATCAATATCATGAAAATGGCCATGCTGTCCAAGGTAATTTACAGATTCAACGCCATCCCCATCAAGCTACCAATGACTTTCTTCACAGAATTGTAAAGGGATATTTGAGAGCGCTTTGAGGCCTATGGTGAAACAGGAAATATCTTCATATAAAAACTAGACAGAGGCTTTCTGAGAAACTCCTTTGTGGTGTGTTCTTTCATTTCAGAGAGTTGAACCATTCTTTGGATTAAGCAGTTTGGAAACAGTCTTTTCATATAATCTTCAAATGGATATTTCGTGGGCTTTGAGGCCTATGGTGAAAAAGGAAATATCTTCACATGAAAACTAGACAGACGCTTTCTGAGAAACTTTTTTGTGATGTTTGCATTCACCTCACAGAGTTGAAACTTTCTTTTCATTGAGTAGTTAGGAAATAGTGTTTTTGTTCAATATGCAAAGGGATATTTCTGAGCGGTTTGAGCCCTATAGTGAAAAAGAAATATCTTCACATGAAACCTAGATAGAAGCATTCTGAGAAACGTATTTGTGATGTGTTCATTTATCTCACAGTGTTGAAACTTTCTTTAGACAGAGGAGCTTGGGAAAAGTCTTTTTATAAAATCTGCAAAGGGATATTTGCGAGCACTTTGAGGCCTACGGTGAAATAGGAAATATCTTCACATAAAAACTAGACAGAAGAATTCTCATAAACTTCTTTGTGATGTGTGCTCATCTCATGGAGTTAAAACTTTCTTTTCACTGAGCAGTTTGGAAACAGTCTTTTTTTAGAATATGCATAGGGATATTTCTGAACCCATTGAGGCTTATGTTGAAATAGGAAATATCTTCACAGAAAAACTAGATAGAAGTTTTCTGAGAAACTTCTTTGGGATGTGTGCTTTCCTCTCACAGAGTTGAAACTTTCTTTTGATTGAGCAGTTGGGAAACTGTTTTTTGTAGAATCCAGAAAGGGATATTTGTGAGCCCTTTGAGGTTTATGGTGAAACAGGAAATATCTTCACATAAAAACTAGACAGAAGCTTTCTGAGAAACTTCTTTGTGATGTGTGCATTCATCTCACACAGTTGAACTTTCCTTTGATTTAGCAGTTTAGAAGCAGTATTTTTGTAGAATCTGCAAGTGGATATTTGCAGCACTTTGAGGCCTATGGTGAAAAACAAATATCTTCCCATAAAAATTAGACAAAAGATTTCTAAGAAAATTCTTTGTGATGTGTGCATTCATATCACGAAGTTGAACATTTGTTTTGATTTTGAGCAGTTTGGAAAAAGTCTATTCATAGAATATGCAAATGGATATTTGTAGTACTTTGAGGCAAGTGGTGAAAAAATTCCTCTCACAGAGTTTAACCTTTCTTTTGATTGAGCAGTTTTGAAACAGTCTTTTTGTAGAATCTGCAAGGGGCAATTCTGAGCACTTTGAGGCCTATTCTGAAAAAGGAAATATCTACACATAAAATTAGACAGAAGCTTTCTAAGAAATTTTTGTGATGTGTGCTTTCATATCACAGAGTTGAGCCTTTCTTTTGATTGAGCAGTTTGGAAACAATCTTTTTGTGGAATCTGCAAATGGATATTTGGAAGGATTTGAGGCCCATGGAGAAAAAGGAAATATCGTCACATAAAAACAAGACAGAAACATTCTGAGAAACTTCGAGGGATGTGTGCTTTCGTCTCACACAGTTGAAGGTTTCTTTTCATTGAGCAGTTTGCAAACAGTGTTTTTGTAGAATCTGCAAAGGGATATTTGTGAGCAGTTTGAGGCCTATGGTGAAAAAGGTAATATCTTCACATAAAAACTAGACCAAGGCATTCTGAGAAACTTCTTTGTAATGTTTTGATTCACGTCACAGAATTGAAGTTTCTTTTCATTAAGCAGTTTGGAAACAGTCTCTTTGTGTGATCTGCAAAGGGATATTTCTGAGTGGTTTGAAGCCTATGCTGAAAAAGAAATATCTTCACATAAAAACGAGACAGAAGCATTCTGAGAGTCTCCTTTGTGATGTGTGCATTCATCTTACAGATTTAAACATTTCTTTTGATTGAGGAGTTTGGAAAAAGTCTTTTTGTATAATCTGCAAAGGGATGTTTGTGAGCCCTTTGAGGCCTATGGTGAAAAAGGAACTATCTTCACATAAAAACTAGACACATATTTCTGAGAAACTTCTTTGTGATGTGCACTTTCATCTCACAGAGTTGAAACTTTCTTTTGATTGAGCAGTTTGGAAAAAGTCTTTTAGTAGAATGTGCAATTGGATATTTGGAGCACTTTGAGGCCTATGGTGAACAAGAAAATATCTTCACATAAAAACTAGACAGAATCTTTCTGAGAACCTTGTTTGTGATGAGTGCATTCATCACACAGAGCTGAATGTTTCTTTTGATTGAGCAGTTTGTAAACAGTCTTTTTAAAGATTCTGCCAAAGGATATTTGAGAGCCCTTTCAGGCTTATGGTGAAAAAGGAAATATCCACTAATAAAATCTGGACAGAATCTTTCTGTGACACTACTTTGTGATGTGTGCATTCAACTCAAAGAGTTGAACCATTATTTTCATTGAGCAGTTTGGAAACAGTCTTTTTGTAGAATCTTCAGAGGGATATTTTTAAGTGATTTATGGCGTAAAGTGAAAAAGGGAATATCAACAAATAAAATCTAGACAGAAGCTTACTGAGACACTTTTTTGTGATGTGAGCATTCATCTCACAGAGTTGAAACTTTCTTTTGATTGAGCAGTTTGTAAATTGTCTTTCTGTAGAATCTGCAAGGGGATATTTTTAAGCAGTTTATGGCTTATGGTGAAAAAGGAAATATCCACAAATAAAATCTAGACAGAAGATTTCTGAGACACTTTTTTTCTTTGATGTGAGCATTCATATCACAGTGATGAAAGTTTCTTTTGATTGAGCAGTTTGTAAAGTGTTTTTTTGGAAAATCGGCAAAGGGATATTTGTGAGCGGTTTGAGGCCTAAGGTGAGAAAGTAAATATATTCAGGTAAAAACTAAACAGAATCTTTCTGAGAAACTTCTTTGTGATGTCAGCATGCATCTCACAGTTTGGAACTGATCTTTAGATTGAGCAGTTAGGAAACAGTCTTTTTGTAAAATCTGCAAAGGGACATTTGTGAAAGCTTTGAGGCTAATGGTGAAAAAGGAAATACATTCACATAAAAACTAGACAGAAGCTTTCTGAGAAACCTCTATTTGATGTGTGCATTCATCTCAAGAGTTGAACCTTTCTTTTAATTGAGCTGTTTGGAAAGAGTCTTTTGTAGATCAATAAATGGATATTTCTGAGCGGTTTGAGCCCTATGGTGAGAAGGGAAATGTCTACAAATACATACTAGAAAGAATCTTCCTGAGAAACTTATTTGTGATGTCTGCATTCATCTCACAGAGTTGAACCTTTCTTTTGATTGAGCAGTTTGGAAACAGTCTTTTTGTAGAATCTTCAAAATGATATTTGTTAACGATTTGAGGCTTATGTTGAAAAAGGAAATATCTTCACATAAAAAATAGACAGAAACTTTCTGAGAAGCTTTTTTGTGATGTGTGCATTCATCTCACAGATTTCAACGTTGCTGTTGATTGAGCAGTTTGGAAACGGTCTTTTTGTAGATTCTGCAAAGGGATATTTGTGAGCAGTTTGAGGCTTATGGTGAAAAAGGAAATATCTACAAATAAAATCTACACAGAAACTTTCTGAGAAACTTCTTTGTCATGTGTGCATTCATTTCACAGTGTTGAACTTTTCTTTTGATTGAGCAGTTTGGAAACCATCTTTTTGGAGTATCTCCAAAGGGATATTTGTGAGTGTCTTAAGGCATATGGTGAGAAAGAAAATATATTCACATAAAAACTAGACAGAATATTTCTGAGAAACTTCTTTGTGATGTGTGCCTTCGTGTCACAGAGTTGAACCATTCTCTTGATTGAGCAGATTGGAAACAGTCTTTTTGTAGAATCTGCAAAGGGATATTTGTGAGTGATAGGAGGCCTATGGTGACAAAGGAAATATCTTCACATAAAAACCAGACAGAAGATTTCTGAGAAACCTCTTTGTGATGTGTGCATTCATCTCTCAGAGTTGAACCTTTCTATTCATTGAGCAGTTTGGAAACACACTTTTTGTAGAATCTGAAAACTGATATTTCGGAAGGCTTTGAAGCTTATGTTGAAAAAGGAAATATCATCCCATAACAACTAGACAGAAGCTTTCTGAGAAACTTCTTTATGATGTGTGCATTTACCTCACAGATATGAACTTGCCTTTTGATTGAGAAGTTTGGAAACCGTCTTCTTGTAGAATCTGCAAAGAGACATTTGAGAGAGCTTTGAGGTCTATGGTGAAAAAGGAAATATCTTCACATAAAAACTAGATAGAAGCTTTCTGAGAAACTTTTTTGTGATGTGTTCATTCTTCTCACTGAGTTGAACCTTCTTTTGATAGAACAGTTTGGAAACAATCTTTTTGTAGAATCTGCAAGTGGATATTTGGAGCGCTTTGGGGCCTATGGTGGAAAAGGAAATATCTTCATATAAAAACTAGAGAGAAGATTTCTGAGAAACTTCTTTGTGATGTGTGCATTCAATTCACAGAGTTGAACCTTTCTTTTGATTGAGCAATTTGGAAACAGTCTATTTGTAGAATCTGCAAGGTGATATTTGTGAACACTTTGATGCTTACAGTGAAAATGGAAATATCTTCAAATAAAAAATAGACAGAAGGTTTCTGATAAACTTCTTGGTGATATATGCATTCATCAAACAGAGCTTCACCTTTCTTTTGATTGAGCAGTTTGTAAACAGTCTTTTTGAAGTATCTGCAAAAGTATATTTGTGGGCAGTTTGAGGCCCATGGTGAGAAAAGAAATATATTCACAGAAAAGTTGACAGAAGTTTTCTGACAAACTTCTTTGAGATGTGTACATTTGTCTCACAAAGTTGAATCTTTCTTTTGATTGAGAAGTTTTGAATCAATCTTTTTGTAGGATCTGCAAAGGGATATTTGCAATCCATTTTTGCCTACAGCGAAAAAGGAAATGTCTTCACATAAGAACTAGACAAAAGTATTCTAAGAAACTTCTTCATAATGTGTGCATTCATCTCACAGAGTGGAACCTTTCTTCTGATTGAGCAGTTTGGAAGCAGGCTTTTTGAATAATCTGCAGAGGTATATATGTAGGAGGTTTGACATCTATGGTGAAAAATGAAATGTCTTCACATAAAAACTAGACAGGATCTTTCTGAGAATCTTCTTTGTGATGTGTGCGTTCATCACACAGAGTTGAAACTTTCTTTTGATTGAGCAGTTTGTAAACAGTCTTTTAGTAGATTCTGCCAAAGGATTTTTGTGAGCTTTTCAGGCTAATTGTGAAAAAGGAAATATCCACTAATAAAATCTGGACAGAATCTTTCTGTGAAACTTCTTTGTGATGGGTGCATTCATCTCATGGGTTTGAACGTTTCTTTTCATTGAGCATTTTGGAAACAGTCTTTTGGTAGAATCTGCAAAGTGATATTTCTGGGCGCTTTGAGGCATATGGTGAAAAAGGAAATATATGCACATGAAAACTAAACAGAATCTTTCTGAGAAACTTCTTTGGTGTGTATGCATTCATCTCATGCATTTGAAGCTTCCTTTTGATTCAGAATTTTGGGAGCAGTCTTTTTATAGAATCTGCATAGGTATATTTGTGAAAATGTTGGGGCATATGGTGAAAAAGGTAATGTATTCACAAAAAAACTATAGAGAAGCATTCTGAGAAACTTCTTTGTGATGTGTGCTTTCATCTCACAGAGTTGAACCTGTCTTTTGATTGAGCTGTTTGGAAACGTCTCTTTGGAGAATCTGCAAAAATATATTTGTGAGCAGTTTGAGGCCTAAGGTGAAAAAGGAAATATCCACAAATAAAAGCTAGAAAGAAGCTTTCTGTGAAACTTCTTTGTGCTGTGTGCATTCATCTCACAGGGTTGAACCTTTGTTTTGATTGAGCAGTTTGGGAGCTTTTTGTATAATCTGCAAAGTGGTATTTGTGAACAATTTGAGGTTTATCGTGAAAAAAGAAATATCCTCACAAAAAAACTAGACAGAAATTTTCTGAGAAACTTCTTTGTGATGTGTTCTTTCATCTCACAGAGTTGAAGCTTCCTTTTGATTGATCCGTTTGGAAGCATTCTTTTTGTAGAATCTGCATAGTGATATTTCTGAACCCTTTGAGGCCTATGGTGAAAAAGGAAATATCTTCATACAAAAACTAGACAGAAGCATTCTGTGAAACTTCGTCATGTTGTGTGCTTTCGTCTCACTGAGTTGAACCTTTCTTTTCATTGAGCAGTTTGCAAACAGTCTTTATGTAGAATCTGCATAGGGACATTTGTGAGCGATTTGAGGCCTATGGTGAAAAAGGAAATATCTTCACATAAAAACTAGACAGAAGCATTCTGAGAAACTTCTTTGGGATGTGTGCATTCGGCTCACAGTGTTGAACCCCTCTTTAGATTGAGCAGGTTGGAAACAGTGTTTCTATAGAATCTGCAAAGGGATATCTGTGAGCCCTTTGAGGCCTATGGTGAAAAAGGAAATAGCCACAAATAATATCTAGACAGAAGGTCTCTGAGAAACTTCTTTGTGATGTGTGCATTCATCTCACAGAGTTGAATCTTCCTTTTCATTGAGTAGTTTGGAAATAGTCTTTTGTAGAATCTGCATAGGGATATTTGTGAGCCCATTGAGGCCTATGTTGAAAAAGGAATTATCTTCACATGAAAACTAGACAGAAGCTTTCTGAGAAACTTCTTTGTGATGTGTGTGTTCATCTCACAGAGTTGAACCTCTCTTTTGATGGAGTAGTTTGGAAAAAGACTTTTTTAGAAACTGCAAGGAATATTTGTGAGCAATTTGAAACCTATGGTGAAAAAGGAATTATCTACAAATAAAATCTAAAAAGAAGCTTTCTGAGAAACTTCTTTGTGATGTGTGCATTCATCTCACATAGTTGACCTTTTGTTTTGATTGAGAAGTTTTTAAATAGTCTTTTTGTACAATCTGCAAAGAGATATCTGTGAATGCTTTCAGGCTTATGGTGGAAAAGGAAATATCTTCACTTAAACCTACAAAAAAGGTTTCTGAGAAACTTCTTTAGGATGTGTGCATTCATCTCACAGAGTTGAACATTTGTTTTGATTCACCGGTTCAAAAACAGTATTTTTGTAGAATCTGTAAGGAGACATTTTTGAGATCTTTGAGGCCTATCGTGTAAAAGGAAATATCTTTACATAAAAACTACACAGAAGCTTTCAAAGAAATTTCTCTGAGATGTGTGCATTCATCTCACAGAGTTTAACATTTGTTTTGATTGAGCAGTTTGGGAAGAGTCTTTTTGTATAATCTGTAAAGGGATATTTGAAGGCGTTTTGAGGCATATGGTGAAAAAGGAAATACCTTCACATAAAAAGTAGACAGAAGCTGTCTGAGAAACTTCCTTGTGATGTATGCATTCATCTCACAGAGTTGAAACTTTCTTTTGACTTATCAGGTTGGAAACAGACTTTTTGTAGAATGTGCAGAGGGATATTTATGAGTGGTTTGAGGTCTGCAGTGAAAAAGGAAATATTTTCACATAAAACCTAGAGAGAAGCATTCTGAGAAACTTCTTCATGATGTGCGCATTCGTCTCAGAGAGTTGAACCTTTCTTTTCATTGGGCATTTGGAAACCGTCTTTTTGTAGAATCTGCAAAGTGATGTGTTTCACTGGTTTGAGTCCTATGGTGAAAACGGAAATATCGAAAAATGAAACGTAGACAGCAACTTTCTGAAAAACTTCTTTGTGATGCGTGCATTCGTCTCACAGGGTTGAAACTTTCTTTTCACTGAGCAGTTTGGAAACAGTCTTTTCATAGAACCTGCAAAGTGATGTTTGTGAAGGCTTTGAGGCTTATGGTGAAAAAGGAAATGTCTTCACAGAAAAACTAGACTCATGTTTTCTGGGAAACTTCTTTGTGATGGGTGTATGCATCTCAAAGAGTTGAATCTTGCTTTTGATTGAGCAGTTTGGAAACAGTCTTTTTGGAGAATCTGCAAAGGGATGTTTTTGAGTGGTTTGAGGCATGTGGTGAAAAAGGAAATATCTTCATATAAAAACTAGACAGAAGTATTCTGAGAAACCACTTTGTGATGTGTGCATTCATCTCACACAGTTGAATTTTCTTTCATTGAGTAGTTTGGAAGCAGTCTTTTTGTAGAATATGCAAAGGGATATTTGTGAGCTTTTTGAGGCCTGTTGTGAAAAAGGAAATATCCACAAATAAAATCTAGACAGAAGCCTTCTGAGAAAATTCTTTGTGATGTGTGCATTCACCACACAGAGTTGAACCTTTCTTTTGATTGAGCAGTTTGGAAACAGTCCTTTTGTAGAATCTACAAAGGGTTATTTATGATCATTTTGAGGCCTACAGTGAAAAAAGGAGTATCGACAAACAAGAACTAGATAGAAACTTTCTGAGAAACTTCTCTGTGATATGTGCATTCATCTCACAGAGTAGAAAGCTTTCTTTGATTGAGCAGTTTGGAAACAATTTTTTTGTAGAATCTGCAAAGGGACGTATGTAGGTGATTTCAGGTCTATGGTGAAAATGGAAATATCTTCACATAAAAACTAGACAGAAGCTTTCTGAGAAAATTCTTTGTCATGTGCTCATTCATTTCATAGATTTGAAGTGTTCTTTTCATTGACCAGTTTGGATAGAGCCTTTTTGTAGAACATGCTTTGTGATATTTGTGAGCTCTTTGAAGCCTATGGTGAAAAAAGAAATATCTTCACACAAAAACTAGACAGAAGCTTTCTGAGATACTTCGTTGTGATGTGTGCATTCATTCTGAAGAGTTGAAACTGTCTTTGGATTGAGCAGTTTTGAAACAGTCCTTTTGTAGAATGTACAAAGGGATATTTGGGATCCCTTTTTGGCCTATGGTGAAAAAAGAAATGTCTACACATAAAAACTAGACAGAAGCATTCTATGAAACTTCTTTTTGATGTGTACTTTCTTCTCACAGCTTTGAACCTTTCTTTAGATAGAGCAGGTTGGAAAATGTTTTTGTAGAATCTGCAAAGTGATAATTTGAATGCTTTGAGACTTATGGTGAAAAAGGAAATACCTTCAAATAAAAACTGGACAGAAGCTTTCTGAGAAACTTCTTTGTGATGTGTGCATTCATCTCAAAGAGTTGAAGCTTTGTTTTGGTTGAGCAGTTTGGGAATGGTCTTTTTGTAAATTCTGTAAAGGGACACTTGTGAGCACTTTGAGGCCTATATTGAAAAAGGAAACATCGTCAAATAAAAACTAGACAGAAGCTTTCTGAGAAACTTCTTTGTGATGTGTGCATTCACCTCACAGAGTTGAACCTTTCTTTTGATTGAATAGTTTGGAAACAGTCTTTTTGTAGAATCTGCAAAGGGTTATTTATGAGTGGTTTGAGGCCTATGGTGAAAAAGGGAGTATCAACAAATAAAAAGTAGACAGAAACTTTCTGAGAAACTTCTCTGTGATGTGTGCATTCATCTCGCAGAGTGGAAACTTTCTTTGAGCCGTTTGGAAACAGTCTTTTTGTAGAATCTGCAAAGGGATATATATATAGGCAGTTTGAGGTCTATGGTGAAAAGGGAAACATCTTCACATAAAAACTAACTGCTCAATGGGAGTAAACTTTTATTTCTGTGTGATGAATGCACATGTCAGAATGGAGTTACTCAGAAAATTTATTTATACTATTTATGTGAAGATATTTCCTTTTTCACCATATGCCTCAACGTGTTCCCAGATATCCCTTTGCAAATTCTATGAAAAGAATGTTTCCAAACTGCTCAATAAACAGAGTGGTTCAACACTGTGAGACGAATGTGCACATCACAAAGAAGTTTCTCAGAAAACCTCCTTCTCGTTTTTATGTGAAGATATTCCCTTTTTGAACATAGTCCTCAATGCGTTCCCAAATATACCTTTGCAGAATCTACAAAAAGACTTTCCAAACTGCTCAATCAAAAGAAAGTTTCAACTCTGTTAGATGAATGCACACATCAGAAAGTAGTTTCTCAGCAAGCTTCTCACTAGTTTTTATGTGAAGATAGTCCCTTTTTCAATGTGGGCCTCAAAGCACTCAAAAATATCCCTTTGTAGATTCTAGAATAACAGAGTTTACAAACTGCTCAATGAAAAGAAATGTTTACCTCTGTGAGATGAATACACATATCTTAAAGCAGCTTCTCAGAATGCTTCTTTCTAGTTTTTATGTGAAGATAATTCTTTTTTCACCATAGGCCTCAATGCACTCCTAAATATCCCTTTGCAGTTTGTACAAAAAGACTGTTTTCAAACTGCTCAATCTGAAGAATGTTTCAACTCTGTGAGATGAATGCACACATCATGAAGAAGTTTCTCAGAAACTTTCTTTATAGTTTTTCTGTGAAGATATTTCCTTTTTCACCATAGGCCTCACCTCAAAGCCCTCAAAAATGTCCCTTTGCAGATTCTACAAAAAGACTGTTTCCAAACCACTCAATAAAAAGAATTATTGAACACTGTGAGATGAATGCACACATCTCAAAGAAGTTTCTCAGAAACCTTCAGTCTAGTTTTTATGTGAATATATTTCCTTTTTCACCATAGGCCTCAAAGCACTCCAAATATCCATTTGCAGATTCTACAAAAAGACTGTTTCCAAACTGCTCAACCAAAACAAAGGTTTAACTCTTTGTGATGAATGCACACATCACAAGGAAGTTTCTCAGAATGCTTCTGTCTAGATTTTAAGTGAAGATACTTGCTTTTTCACCATTGGCCTCAAAGTACTCACAAATATCCCTTTACAGATTCTACAAAAATACTTTTACCAAATTGCTCAATCAAAAGAAAGGTTCAACTCTGTGAGATGTATGCACACCACAAAGAGGTTTCTCAGAAAGCTTCTCTCTAGTTTTTATGTGAAGATATTTCCTTTTTCACCATAGGCCTCAAAAGGTTCACAAATATCCCTTTGCAGATTCTACAAAAAGACTCTTCACACACTGCTCAATCAAAAGAATGTTTCAACTCTGTGAGATGAATGCTCACATCACCAGAATGTTTCTCAGAAAGCTTCTGTGTAGTTTTTATGTGAAGATATTTCCTTTTTCACCATATGCTTCAAAGGGCTCATAAATATCCCTTTGGAGATTTTACAAGAAAAGAGTTTCAAATCTTTTCAATGAAAAGAAACAGAAACATCTGGGAGATGAGTGCACATATCACAAAGCAGTTTCTCAGAAACATTCTGTCTAGTTTTCATGTGAAGGTATTTCCTTTTTCACCACTGGATGCAAAGTGCTCAAAATTGTTCCTTTGCAGATTCTACAAAAAGTCTGTTTCCACACTGCTCATCAAAAGACAGTTTCAACTCTGTGAGATGAATGCACATGTCAAAAATAAGTTTCTCAGAAACTTCTATTAGGTTTTTATGTGAGTATTTCCTTTTTAGCCATAGGCCTCAATGCCCTCACAAATATCTCTTTGCAGATTCTGCAAAAAGACTGTTTCCAAACTGCTCAATAAAAATAATTATTGAACTTTTTGAGATGAATGCACACACCTCAAAGAAGTTTCTCAGAAACCTTCAGTCTAGTTTTTATGTGAATATATTTCCTTTTTCACCATAGGCCTCAAAGTGCTCCAAATAGCCTTTTGCAGGTTCTACAAAAAGACTGTTTCCAAACGTCTCAAAGAAAAGAAAGTTTCAAATCTGTGAGATGAATGCACACATCACTAAGAAGTTTTGCAGGAGGCTTCTTTCTAATTTTTATATGAAGACATTTCCTTTTTCACCATAGGCCTCCATCTGCTCACAAATATCCCTTAGCAGATTTTACAAGAACAGAATTTCCAGACTGATCAAAGAAAACAAATGTTTTCATCTGTGAGATGAATGAACACATCACAAAACTCTTTCTTAGAAACCGTCTTTATACTTTTTATGTGATGATATTTTTTTTCTCCCTAGGACTCAAAACACTCAAAAATATCCCTTTGCAGATTCTACATAAAGATTGTTTCCAAACTGCTCAATCAAAAAATAGTTCAACTCCATGAGATGAATGCATACATCACAAAGAATTTTATCAGAAATTTTCTTTATAGTTTTAATGTGAAGGTATTTCCTTTTTCACCATAAGCCTCTAAGTGCTCAGCAATATCCCTTTGCAGATTCTGCAAAAAGACTTCTTCCCAACTGCTCAACCAAATAAATGTTTGAACACTGTGAGATGGATGCACACATCACAAAGAGGTTTCTCAGAAATCTTCTGTCCATTGTTTATGTGAAGATATTTCCTTTTTCACCATAGCACTCAAAGTCCTGAAAAATATCCCTTGCAGATTCTACAAAAAGGCAGTTTCCAGACTCCTCAATCAAAATAATGGTTGAACTCTGTGAGATTATTGCACACATCACAAAGAAGCCACTAAGAAAGCTTTTGTCTAGTTTTTATGTGAAGATATTTTCTTTTTCACCATAGGCCTCAAAGCACTCACAAATATCCCTTTGCAGATTCTACAAGAACAGAGTTTCCAAACTAATCAGAGAAAATAAACATTTACCTCTGTGAGATCAATGCACACATCACAAAGCTGTTTCTGAGAAACCTTCTTTATACCTTTTATATGAATACATTTCCTTTTTTACCATTGGCCTCAAAATGCTCATAAATATCCCTTTGCATATTTCACAAACAGATAGTTTCCATACTGCTCAATCAAAAGTAAGTTTCATCTTTGTGAAATGAATTCCCACATCACAAAGACGTTTCTCAGAAAGCCTCTCTCTAATTTTTATGTGAAGATATTTCTTTTTTCACTGTAGGCCTCAAAGGACTCATAAATATCCCTTTGCAGACTCTACAAGAACAGTTTCCAGACTGACCAGAGAAAAGAAAAGTTTACCTCTGTGAGATGAATGCTTACATCACAAAGCTGTTTCTGAGTAACCTTGTTTATACTTTTTATGTGAATATGTTTCCTTTTTCACCATAGGCCTCAAAGCACTCATAAATATCCCTTTGGAGATTCTACAAAAATACCGTTTTCAAACTGTTCAATCAAAAGAATGGTTGAGCTCTATGAGATGAATGCACACATCACAAAGTAGTTTCTTGGGAAGCTTCTGTCTAGTTTTTATGTGAAGATATTTCCTATTTCATCATAAGCCTCAAAGCTCTCAAAAATATGACTTTACAGATTCTACAAAAATACTGTATCCAAATTGCTCAATCCAATGAAAGTTTCAAATCTGTGAGATGAATGCACACGTCACAAGGAGGTTTCTCAGAAAGCCTCTCTCTAATTTTTATGTGAAGATATTTCTTTTTTCACCATAGGCCTCAAAGGACTCATAAATATCCCTTTGCCGACTCTACAAGAACAGTTTCCAGACTGACCAGAGAAAAGAAAATTTCACCTCTGTGAGATGAATGCTTACATCACAAAGCTGTTTCTGAGAAATCTTGTTTATACTTTTTATGTGAATATATTTCCTTTTTCACCATAGGCCTCAAAGCACTCATAAATATCCCTTTGTAGATTCTACAAAAAGACTGTTTTCAAACTGTTCAATCAAAAGAATGGTTGAGCTCTATGAGATGAATGCACACATCACAAAGAAGTTTCTTGGGAAGCTTCCGTCTAGTTTTTATGTGAAGATATTTCCTATTTCATCATAAGCCTCAAAGCTCTCAAAAATATGCCTTTACAGATTCTGCAAAAATACTGTATCCAAATTGCTCAATCCAATGAAAGGTTCAAATCTGTGAGATGAATGCACACATCACAAGGAGGTTTCTCAGAAAACTTCTCTCTAGTTTTCATGTGAAAATATTTTCTTTTTCACCATAGGCATCAAAGCATCACAAATATCCCTTTGCAGATTCTACCAAAATACTGTTTACAAACTGCTCAATCAAAAGGATGTTTCAATTCTGTGAGATGAATTCTCGCATCTCCAAGATGTTTCACAGAAAGCTTCTGTCCAGTTTTTACATGAAGATAATTCCTTTTTCACCATAGGCCTCAAAGCACTGACAAATATCCCTTTGCAGATTTTACAAGAACAGAATTTCCAATCTGCTTAATGAAGAGAAATGGTTAACTCTGTGGGATGAAATCACACATCACAAAGCAGTTTCTCTGAAATAATCTGTCTAGTATTTATGTAAAGATAATTCCTTTTTCAACATAGGACACAAAGTGCTAACTAATAAACATTTGGAAATTCTACAAAATACTGTTTCCAAACTGCTCATCAAAAGAAAGGTTCACCTCTCTGGGATGAATACACATATCAAAAAGATGTTTCTCAGAAAGCTTCTATCTTGTTTTTATGTGAATGTGTTTCCTTTTTCACCACGGGCCTCAAAGTGCTCAAAAGTATCCCTTGCAGATCCTAAAAAAAGACTGTTTCCAAACTGCTGAGTCAAAGGAATGGTTCAACTCTGTGAGATGAATGCACACATCACAAAGAGGTTGTTCACAAACCTTCTTTATAGTTTTTATGTGAAGATATTTCCTTTTAACCATAGACCTCAAAGTGCTGACAAATATACCTTTGCAGATTCTACAAACAGACGGTTTCCCAACTGCTCAATCAAAAGAATTGTTGAAATATGTGAGATGAATGCATACATCACAAGGCAGTTTCTCAGAGTTCTTTAGTCTAGTTTTTATGTGGACATATTTTGTCTTTCACCATAGGCCTCAAAGTGCTCAGAAATATCCCTTTACAGATTCCACAAAAAGACGTTTCCAAACTGCTCAATCAAAAGAAAGTTTCAATTCTGTGAGATGAATGCACACATCACTAAGAAGTTTCTCAGTAGGCTTCTGTCTAGTTTTTATGTGAAGAAAACTCCTTTTTCACCATAAGGCTCTATGCACTCACGAATATCCCTTAGCAGATTCTAAAAAAACAGAGTTTCCCAACTGATCAAAGAAAAGAATCATTTACCTCTGTGAGATGAATGAAGACATCACAAAACAGTTTCTCAGAAACCTTCTTTATAGTTTTCTTTGAAGATGCTTCTTTTTCTGCATAGGCCTCAAAGTGCTCAAAAATATCCATTTGCAGATTCTGTAAAAATACCATTTCCAAACTGCTCAATCAAAAGAGAGGTTCAACTCTGTGAGATTAATGCACATATCTCAAAGAAGTATCTGAGAAACTTTCTTTTTACTTTGTATGTGAAGATATTTCCTTTGTCAACGTAGGCCTCAAAGTGCTCAAAAATACCCCTTTTCCGATTGTACAAGAACAGATTTTCCAGACTGAACAGAGAAAATAAACCCTTATCTCTGTGAGATGAATGCACACGTCACAAGGCTGGTTTTAGGAAACCTGCTTTACAGTTCTTATGTGAAGATATGTCCTTTTCCACCATAAGCCTCACAGCACTCCATATATCCACTTGCAGATTCTACAAAAAGAGTGTTTCAAAAATGTTCAATCAAAGGAAAGGTTCAACTCTGTGAGATGAATGCAAACAACAGAAAGAAGTTTCTCAGAATCCTTCTTTCTAATTTCTATGTTGAGGTATTTCCTTTTCCACCATAGGCATCAAAGTGCTCTAAAAATCCACATGCAGATACTACAAAAAGTCTGTTTCCAAACTGCTCAGTCAAAAGTGTGGTTTAACTCTGTGAGATGAATACACACATCACTAAGAAGTTTCTCAGAATGCTTCTGTCTAGTTTTTATATGAAGATATTTCCTTTTTCAAAAAAGGCCTCTAATAACAACAAATATCTACTTACAGATTCAACCAAAGAGTATTTCAAAACTGGTCAATAAAAAGAAAGTTTGAACTTGGTGAGATGAGTGCACACATCACAAAGCAGTTTCTCAGAATGCTTCTGTCGAGTTTTTATGTGAAGATATTTCCTTTTCCACTGGAATCTGCAAAGCGCTCAAAATATCCAATTTCAGATACCACAAAAAGAGTGTTTCAAAACTGCCAAATCAAAGGAAATGTTCAAATTTGTGAGGGAAATGCAGACATCACAAAGAAGTTTCTCAGAATGCTTTTGTCCAATTTTTACATGAAGATATTTCCTTTTCCACCACAGGCTTTAAAGCCCTCCAAATATCAATTTGCAGAAACTACAAAATGACTATTTCCAAACTGCTCAAACAAAACAGTTGTTCAACTCTGTGAGTTGAATTAACGCATCAGAAAGAAGTTTCTCAGAATGCTTCTGTCTAGTTTTTATGTGAAGATATTTCCTTTTCCATCGTAGGCCACCAATCGCTCCAAATATACACTTGCAGATTCTACAAAAAGAATGTTTCAAAACTGCTTAATCAGAAGAAAGGTTCAACTCTGTGAGATGAATGCAAACATCACAAAGAAGTTTTTCAGAATGCTTCTGTCTAATTTTTATGTTAAGGTACTTCCTTTTCTACCATAGGCCTCAAAGCGCTCCAAATGTCCACCTGCAGATTCTACAAAAAGAGTGTTTCAAAACTACTCAATCAAAAGAATGCTTCAAGTCTGTGAGAAAAATGTATCCATCACAATGAAGTTTCTCAGAATGCTTCTGTCTAGTTTTTATGTGAAGATATGTCCTTTTGAACGTAGGCCTCAAAGCACTGCAAAATCCAGTTGCAGATTCTACAAAAAGAGTGTTTGAAAATTGCTGAATCAAAAGAAACGTTCAACTTGGCTAGATGAACGCACCCATCAAAAAGAAGTTTCTCAAAATGTTTCTGTCTAATTTTTATGTGAAGATATTTCCTTTCCCAGAAGAGGCTGCCAAGCTCTCCAAATATCCACTTGAAGATTCTACAGAAAGAGTGTTTCGAAACTGTTCAATGAAAAGAAAGGTCCAATTCTGTGGGATGAATGCACACATCACACAGAAGTTTCTCAGAATGCTTCAGTCTAGTTTTTGTGTGAAGATATTTCCTTTTCCACCATTGGCCACAAAGCACTCCAAATATCCACATGCAGACACTACAAAAAGATTGTTTCCAAACTCCTCAATCAAAAGAGTCTTTCAACTCCCCCAGATTAATGCACACATCACTAAGAAGTTTCTCAGAATGCTTCTGTCTAGTTTTTATGTGAAGATATTTCCTTTTCAAATATAGTCCTCTAAGCGTTCCAAATATACATTTGTAGTTGCTACAAAAAGAAAGTTTCCAACTGCTCAATCAAAAGGTAGGTTCAACTCTGTGAGTTGAATGCACACATCTCAAAGAGGTTTCTCAGAATGCTTCTCTCTAGTTTTTATGTAAAGATATTTCCTTTTCCACCAGAGGCCGCAAAGCACTCCAAATATCCATTTGCCAATTCTGCAAAAAACTGTTTCCAAACTGCTCAATCAAAAGTAAGTTTCAGCTCTGTAAGAAGAAGGCACACATCACAAAGAAATTTCTCAGAAAGTTTCTGTCTATTTTTTAATGTGAAATTATTTTCTGTTTCCCTAGAGGCCACAAAGGGCTCCAAAATATCCCTTTGCAGACTCTAGAAAACGACTTATTTGAAACTTTTCAAAATAAAGAAAGTTTCAGCTCTGTGAGATGAATGCACACATCACAAAGAAGTTTATCTGAATGCTTCTGTCTAGTTTTTACGTGAAGATATTTCCTTTTCAACTATAAGCTGCAAAGCACTCCAACTATCCACTTGCAGATTCTATAAAAAGAGTGTTTCAAAACTTCTCAATCAAAAGAAAGTTTCAACTCTGTGAGATGAACACACACAACACAAGGAGGTTTCTCAGAATGTTTCTGTCTAGTTTTTATGTGAAGATATTTCCTATTGTCCCAGAGGCCTCAATAGGTTCACAAATGTCCCTTTGCAGATTGTACAAAACGACTGTTTCCAAACTGCTCCATCAAAAGAAAGGTTTACCTCTGTGATATGAATGCACACATCACAAAGAAGTTTCTCAGAATGCTTCTGTCTAGTTTTAATGTGAAGATATTTCCCTTTCCACTGTAGGGAAATATCCAAAGCCCTCCAAATATCCACTTGCAAATTCTACAAAAGGAATGTTTCCAAACTGCTCAATCAAAAGAAAGATTCAATTCTGTGAGATGAACACACAAGTCACAAGAAGTTACTCAGAATGCTTCTGTCTAGTTTTTACGTGAAGTTATTTCTTTTCCACTTTAGGCTACAAAGCGCTCCAAATATACACGTGCAGATTCTATAAAAAGAGGGTTTCCAAACTGCTCAATCAAAAAAAAGGTTGAACTCGGTGAGATTAATGCAAAAATCACAGAGAAGTTTCTCAGAATGCTTCTGTCTAGGTTTTAGGTGAAGATATATCCTTTCCTCTATAGGTCCAAAACACTACAAATATCCACTTGTAGATACTACAAGAAGAGTGTTTCAAAACTACTCAATCAAAAGAAAGGTTCAACACTGTAAAATGAATGCACACATAAAAAAGAAGTTCCTCAGAATGCTTCTGTCAAGTTTTTATGTGAATAAATTTCCTTTTTCAATGTATGCCTCAAAGCATTCCAAATATCCATTTGCAGATAGTACAGAAAGAGAGTTTCCAAACTGCTCAATCAAAAGAAAGGTTCAACTCTGTGAGATGAATGCACACATCGGAAGGCAGTTTCTCAGAATGTTTCTGTCTAGTTCTTATCTGAAGATATTTCCTATTTCCCCAGAGGCTTCAGTGGTCTGAAAAATATCCCTCTACAGAGTCTACAAAACGACTGTTTCCAAACTGCTCAATCAATACAAAGGTTCAAGTCTGTTAAATGAATGCACACTTCAAAAAGAAGTTTCTCAGAATGCTTCTGTCTATTTTTTATGTGAAGATATTTCTTTTTCACCATAGGTCTCAAAGTGCTCCAAATATCCAATTGCAGATTCTATGAAAAGACTGATTCCAAAGTGCCCAATCAAAAGAAAGTTTCAACACTGTGAGATTAAAGCACACATCAGAAATAACTTTCTCAGAAATTTTCTGTTTAGTTTTTATGTGAAGATATTTCCTATTACCCCATAGGCCTCAAAGGGCTCACAAATACCCCTTCACAGATTCTACAAAACGACTGGTTCCAAACAGTTCAATCAAAAGAAAGTTCAACTCTGTGAGATGAATGCACACATCACAAAGAAGTTTCTTAGAATGCTTCTGTCTAGTTTCTGTGTGAAGATATCTCCTTTTTGACTATAGGTCACAAAGCGCTCCAAATATCCACTTGCAGATTCTACAAAAAGAGTTTCTCAAAGCTGCTCAATCAAAAGAAAGGTTCAACTCTGAGATATGAATGCACACATCACAAAGTAGTTTCTCAGAATGCTTCTGTCTAGTTTTTATGTAAAGATATATTCCTTTCCACCACAGGTGGCAAAGCACTCAAAATATCCACTTGCAGAATCTACAAAAAGAGTGTTTCAAAACTGCTCTGTCAAAAGAAAGCTTCAACTCTGTTAGTAGAATGCAGACATCAAAAAGAAGTTTCTCAGAATGCTTCTGTGTAGTTTTTATGGGAAAATATTTCCTTTTCCACCATAGGCCTCAAAGCGCTCTAAAAATCCCCTTGCAGGTTTTACAAAAAGAGTGTTGCAAAACTGCTCAATAAAAAGAAAGGTTCAACTCTGTGTGATAACTGCACACATCACAAAGAAGTTTCTCATAATGCTTCTTTCTAGTTTTTATGTGAATATATTTCTTTTCAACCATAAGCCGCAATGCGCTCCAAATATCCACTTGCACATTCTACAAAAAGAGTGTTTCAAAACTGATCAATCAAAAGATAAATTCAACTCTGTGAGATGAATGCACACATCACAAAGAAGTTTGTCAGAATTCTTCTGTCTCTTTTTTATGTGAAGATATTACCTTTTCCAACATAGGTCTCAAAGTACTCTAAATATCCGATTGCAGTTTCTACAAAAACAATGTTTCACAACTGCTCAATCAAAAGAAAAGTTCAACACTGTGAGGTGAATGCACACATCACAAAGAAGTTTCTCAGAGTGCTTCTGTGTACTTCGTATGTGAAGATATGTCTTTTCCACCATAGGCCTCAAAGCGCTCCAAGTATTCACTTGCAGATTGTACAAAAAGAGTGTTTCAACAATGGTCAATTAAAAGAAAGATTCAACTCTGTGAGATGAATGCAAACATCACAAAGAAGTTTCTCAGAATGCTCCTGCTTAGTTTTTATGTGAAGATATTTCCTTTTCCACCATAGGCCCCAAGGCTCACAAAACATCCCCTTGCAGATCCTCCAAAAGGACTGTTTCAAAACTGCTCAATCAAAAGAAGGGTTCAGCTCTGTGAGTTGAATGCACACATCAAAAAGAAGTTTCTCAGAATGCTTCTGTCAAGTTTTTATATGAAGATACTTCCTTTTCCACCATAGGCCTCAAAGTGCTCCAAATATCCATCTGCAGATTCTACAAGAAGAGTGCTTAAAAACTGCTTAATCAAAAGATAGTTTCAACCCTGTGAGTTAAATACACACATCACAAATAAGTTTCTCAGAATGCTTCTTTCTGGTATTTATGTGAAGATATGTCGTTTTCCACTATAGGCCTCAATCTCCTCCAAATATCCGTTGGCAGATACTACAAAAAGAGTGTTTCAAAACTCCTCAATCAAAAGAAATGTTCAACTCTGTGAATTGAATGTACACATCAAAAGGGAGTTTTTCAGAATGCTTCTGTTTAGTTTTTCTGAAGATATTTCCTTTTCCACCATAGGCCCCAAAGAACTGCAAACATCCACAGGCAGATTCTGCAAAAGAGTGTTTCAAAACTGCTCAATCAAAAGAAAGTTTTAACTCTGTGAATTGAATACACTCATCACAAATAAGTTTCTCAGAATGCTTCTGTCTAGTATCTATGTGAAGATATGTCCTTTTCCACCGTATGCCTGAATCCGCACCAAATATACATTTGAAGATGCTACAAAAAGAGTGTTTCAAAACTGATCAAAGGAAAGGTTCCATTCTGTGAGTTGAATGCACACATCACAAAGAAGTTTCTCAGATTATTTCTGAGTAGTTTTTATGTGAAGATATTTCCTTTTCCATCATAGGCCCCAAAGTTCTCCAAACATCCAAAGGCAGATTCAACAAAAAGAGTGTTTCAAAACTGTTCTACCAAAAGAAATCTTCAACTATGTGAGATGAACACACACATCAGTAAGAAGTTTCTCAAAATGCTTCTGTCTAATTTTTATATGAAGATATATCCTTTTCCACCATTGACCTCAAGGTGCTGCAAATATCCACTTGCAGATTCTACAAATAGAGTGTTTAAAAACTGCTCAGTCAAAAGGAAGGTTAAATTCTGTGAGATGAATGCACACATCACAAAAAAATTTCTTAGAATACTTCTGTCTAGTTTTTATGTGAAGATAATTGCTTTTCCTCCATGGGCCTGAAATGCTCCAAATATCCAATTGCAGATTCTACAAAAAGAGTGTTTTAAAGCTGCTCAATCAAAAGAAAGGTTCAACACTGTGAGATCAATGCATACATCACAAAGAAGTTTCTCAGAATGCTTCTGTCTTGTTTTTATGTGAAGATATTTCCTTTTCCACTGCAGGACTCAAAGCGATTAATTTATGCACTTTCAGATTCTACAAAAAGAGTGTTTCAAAACTGCTCAATCAAAAGAAAGTTTCAACTCTGTGAGATGAATGTACACATCACAAAGAACTTTCTCAGAATGCTTTTGTCTAGTTTTTACGTGAAGATATTTCCTTTTGCAACATAGGCCTCAAAGTGCTCCAATCACCACTTGCAGATTCTACAAAAAGAGTGCTTCAAAACTGCTTAATTAATAGAAAGGTTCAACTGTGTGAGATGAATGCACACATCACAAAGTAGTTTCTCTGAATGCTCCTGTCAAGTTTTTATGTGAAGATATTTCCTTTTCCAGTAAATATTGCATATCATGCAAACTATCCACTTGCAGATTCAACAAAAACTGTGTTTTAAAACTGCTGAATCAAAATAAAGGTTCAACCTTGTGGGTTGAATGCACACATCACAAAGAACTTTCTCAGAAAGCTCCAGTCTAGTTTTCACGTGAAGACATTTCCTTTTCTACCATAGACCTCAAAGCACTCCAAATATCCACTTGCAGATTGTAGAAAAAGAGTGTTTCAACACTGCTCAATTAAAAAAAAGATTCAACACTGAGAGATGAATGCAAATATCACAAAGAAGTTTCTCAGAATTCTCATGTTTAGTTTTTATGGGAAGATATTACCTTTTTCACCATAGGCCCTAAGGTGCTCCAAACATCCACTTCTGGATTGTACAAAAGGATTGTTTCAAAACTGCTCAATCAAAAGAAGGTTTCAACTCTGTAAGATGAATGCACACATCACAAAAAAGTTTGTCAGAATGCTTCTGTCAAGTTTTTACGTGAAAATATTTCCTTTTCCACCATAGGCCTCAATCCACTCCAAATATCCATTTGCAGATACTACAAAAAGACTGTTTCAAAACTGCTCCATCAAAAGAAAGTTTCAACTCTGTGAGTTGAATGCGAACAGCACAAAGAAGTTTCTCAGATTACTACTGTGTAGTTTTTATTTGAAGATGTTTCCTTTTCCACCATAGGCCTCAAAGCACTCATAAATATCCCTTTGGAGATTCTACAAAAATACCGTTTTCAAACTGTTCAATCAAAAGAATGGTTGAGCTCTATGAGATGAATGCACACATCACAAAGTAGTTTCTTGGGAAGCTTCTGTCTAGTTTTTATGTGAAGATATTTCCTATTTCATCATAAGCCTCAAAGCTCTCAAAAATATGACTTTACAGATTCTACAAAAATACTGTATCCAAATTGCTCAATCCAATGAAAGTTTCAAATCTGTGAGATGAATGCACACGTCACAAGGAGGTTTCTCAGAAAGCCTCTCTCTAATTTTTATGTGAAGATATTTCTTTTTTCACCATAGGCCTCAAAGGACTCATAAATATCCCTTTGCCGACTCTACAAGAACAGTTTCCAGACTGACCAGAGAAAAGAAAATTTCACCTCTGTGAGATGAATGCTTACATCACAAAGCTGTTTCTGAGAAATCTTGTTTATACTTTTTATGTGAATATATTTCCTTTTTCACCATAGGCCTCAAAGCACTCATAAATATCCCTTTGTAGATTCTACAAAAAGACTGTTTTCAAACTGTTCAATCAAAAGAATGGTTGAGCTCTATGAGATGAATGCACACATCACAAAGAAGTTTCTTGGGAAGCTTCCGTCTAGTTTTTATGTGAAGATATTTCCTATTTCATCATAAGCCTCAAAGCTCTCAAAAATATGCCTTTACAGATTCTGCAAAAATACTGTATCCAAATTGCTCAATCCAATGAAAGGTTCAAATCTGTGAGATGAATGCACACATCACAAGGAGGTTTCTCAGAAAACTTCTCTCTAGTTTTCATGTGAAAATATTTTCTTTTTCACCATAGGCATCAAAGCATCACAAATATACCTTTGCAGATTCTACCAAAATACTGTTTACAAACTGCTCAATCAAAAGGATGTTTCAATTCTGTGAGATGAATTCTCGCATCTCCAAGATGTTTCACAGAAAGCTTCTGTCCAGTTTTTACATGAAGATAATTCCTTTTTCACCATAGGCCTCAAAGCACTGACAAATATCCCTTTGCAGATTTTACAAGAACAGAATTTCCAATCTGCTTAATGAAGAGAAATGGTTAACTCTGTGGGATGAAATCACACATCACAAAGCAGTTTCTCTGAAATAATCTGTCTAGTATTTATGTAAAGATAATTCCTTTTTCAACATAGGACACAAAGTGCTAACTAATAAACATTTGGAAATTCTACAAAATACTGTTTCCAAACTGCTCATCAAAAGAAAGGTTCACCTCTCTGGGATGAATACACATATCAAAAAGATGTTTCTCAGAAAACTTCTATCTTGTTTTTATGTGAATGTGTTTCCTTTTTCACCACGGGCCTCAAAGTGCTCAAAAGTATCCCTTGCAGATCCTAAAAAAAGACTGTTTCCAAACTGCTGAGTCAAAGGAATGGTTCAACTCTGTGAGATGAATGCACACATCACAAAGAGGTTGTTCACAAACCTTCTTTATAGTTTTTATGTGAAGATATTTCCTTTTAACCATAGACCTCAAAGTGCTGACAAATATACCTTTGCAGATTCTACAAACAGACGGTTTCCCAACTGCTCAATCAAAAGAATTGTTGAAATATGTGAGATGAATGCATACATCACAAGGCAGTTTCTCAGAGTTCTTTAGTCTAGTTTTTATGTGGACATATTTTGTCTTTCACCATAGGCCTCAAAGTGCTCAGAAATATCCCTTTACAGATTCCACAAAAAGACGTTTCCAAACTGCTCAATCAAAAGAAAGTTTCAATTCTGTGAGATGAATGCACACATCACTAAGAAGTTTCTCAGTAGGCTTCTGTCTAGTTTTTATGTGAAGAAAACTCCTTTTTCACCATAAGGCTCTATGCACTCACGAATATCCCTTAGCAGATTCTAAAAAAACAGAGTTTCCCAACTGATCAAAGAAAAGAATCATTTACCTCTGTGAGATGAATGAAGACATCACAAAACAGTTTCTCAGAAACCTTCTTTATAGTTTTCTTTGAAGATGCTTCTTTTTCTGCATAGGCCTCAAAGTGCTCAAAAATATCCATTTGCAGATTCTGTAAAAATACCATTTCCAAACTGCTCAATCAAAAGAGAGGTTCAACTCTGTGAGATTAATGCACATATCTCAAAGAAGTATCTGAGAAACTTTCTTTTTACTTTGTATGTGAAGATATTTCCTTTGTCAACGTAGGCCTCAAAGTGCTCAAAAATACCCCTTTTCCGATTGTACAAGAACAGATTTTCCAGACTGAACAGAGAAAATAAACCCTTATCTCTGTGAGATGAATGCACACGTCACAAGGCTGGTTTTAGGAAACCTGCTTTACAGTTCTTATGTGAAGATATGTCCTTTTCCACCATAAGCCTCACAGCACTCCATATATCCACTTGCAGATTCTACAAAAAGAGTGTTTCAAAAATGTTCAATCAAAGGAAAGGTTCAACTCTGTGAGATGAATGCAAACAACAGAAAGAAGTTTCTCAGAATCCTTCTTTCTAATTTCTATGTTGAGGTATTTCCTTTTCCACCATAGGCATCAAAGTGCTCTAAAAATCCACATGCAGATACTACAAAAAGTCTGTTTCCAAACTGCTCAGTCAAAAGTGTGGTTTAACTCTGTGAGATGAATACACACATCACTAAGAAGTTTCTCAGAATGCTTCTGTCTAGTTTTTATATGAAGATATTTCCTTTTTCAAAAAAGGCCTCTAATAACAACAAATATCTACTTACAGATTCAACCAAAGAGTATTTCAAAACTGGTCAATAAAAAGAAAGTTTGAACTTGGTGAGATGAGTGCACACATCACAAAGCAGTTTCTCAGAATGCTTCTGTCGAGTTTTTATGTGAAGATATTTCCTTTTCCACTGGAATCTGCAAAGCGCTCAAAATATCCAATTTCAGATACCACAAAAAGAGTGTTTCAAAACTGCCAAATCAAAGGAAATGTTCAAATTTGTGAGGGAAATGCAGACATCACAAAGAAGTTTCTCAGAATGCTTTTGTCCAATTTTTACATGAAGATATTTCCTTTTCCACCACAGGCTTTAAAGCCCTCCAAATATCAATTTGCAGAAACTACAAAATGACTATTTCCAAACTGCTCAAACAAAACAGTTGTTCAACTCTGTGAGTTGAATTAACGCATCAGAAAGAAGTTTCTCAGAATGCTTCTGTCTAGTTTTTATGTGAAGATATTTCCTTTTCCATCGTAGGCCACCAATCGCTCCAAATATACACTTGCAGATTCTACAAAAAGAATGTTTCAAAACTGCTTAATCAGAAGAAAGGTTCAACTCTGTGAGATGAATGCAAACATCACAAAGAAGTTTTTCAGAATGCTTCTGTCTAATTTTTATGTTAAGGTACTTCCTTTTCTACCATAGGCCTCAAAGCGCTCCAAATGTCCACCTGCAGATTCTACAAAAAGAGTGTTTCAAAACTACTCAATCAAAAGAATGCTTCAAGTCTGTGAGAAAAATGTATCCATCACAATGAAGTTTCTCAGAATGCTTCTGTCTAGTTTTTATGTGAAGATATGTCCTTTTGAACGTAGGCCTCAAAGCACTGCAAAATCCAGTTGCAGATTCTACAAAAAGAGTGTTTGAAAATTGCTGAATCAAAAGAAACGTTCAACTTGGCTAGATGAACGCACCCATCAAAAAGAAGTTTCTCAAAATGTTTCTGTCTAATTTTTATGTGAAGATATTTCCTTTCCCAGAAGAGGCTGCCAAGCTCTCCAAATATCCACTTGAAGATTCTACAGAAAGAGTGTTTCGAAACTGTTCAATGAAAAGAAAGGTCCAATTCTGTGGGATGAATGCACACATCACACAGAAGTTTCTCAGAATGCTTCAGTCTAGTTTTTGTGTGAAGATATTTCCTTTTCCACCATTGGCCACAAAGCACTCCAAATATCCACATGCAGACACTACAAAAAGATTGTTTCCAAACTCCTCAATCAAAAGAGTCTTTCAACTCCCCCAGATTAATGCACACATCACTAAGAAGTTTCTCAGAATGCTTCTGTCTAGTTTTTATGTGAAGATATTTCCTTTTCAAATATAGTCCTCTAAGCGTTCCAAATATACATTTGTAGTTGCTACAAAAAGAAAGTTTCCAACTGCTCAATCAAAAGGTAGGTTCAACTCTGTGAGTTGAATGCACACATCTCAAAGAGGTTTCTCAGAATGCTTCTCTCTAGTTTTTATGTAAAGATATTTCCTTTTCCACCAGAGGCCGCAAAGCACTCCAAATATCCATTTGCCAATTCTGCAAAAAACTGTTTCCAAACTGCTCAATCAAAAGTAAGTTTCAGCTCTGTAAGAAGAAGGCACACATCACAAAGAAATTTCTCAGAAAGTTTCTGTCTATTTTTTAATGTGAAATTATTTTCTGTTTCCCTAGAGGCCACAAAGGGCTCCAAAATATCCCTTTGCAGATTCTAGAAAACGACTTATTTGAAACTTTTCAAAATAAAGAAAGTTTCAGCTCTGTGAGATGAATGCACACATCACAAAGAAGTTTATCTGAATGCTTCTGTCTAGTTTTTACGTGAAGATATTTCCTTTTCAACTATAAGCTGCAAAGCACTCCAACTATCCACTTGCAGATTCTATAAAAAGAGTGTTTCAAAACTTCTCAATCAAAAGAAAGTTTCAACTCTGTGAGATGAACACACACAACACAAGGAGGTTTCTCAGAATGTTTCTGTCTAGTTTTTATGTGAAGATATTTCCTATTGTCCCAGAGGCCTCAATAGGTTCACAAATGTCCCTTTGCAGATTGTACAAAACGACTGTTTCCAAACTGCTCCATCAAAAGAAAGGTTTACCTCTGTGATATGAATGCACACATCACAAAGAAGTTTCTCAGAATGCTTCTGTCTAGTTTTAATGTGAAGATATTTCCCTTTCCACTGTAGGGAAATATCCAAAGCCCTCCAAATATCCACTTGCAAATTCTACAAAAGGAATGTTTCCAAACTGCTCAATCAAAAGAAAGATTCAATTCTGTGAGATGAACACACAAGTCACAAGAAGTTACTCAGAATGCTTCTGTCTAGTTTTTACGTGAAGTTATTTCTTTTCCACTTTAGGCTACAAAGCGCTCCAAATATACACGTGCAGATTCTATAAAAAGAGGGTTTCCAAACTGCTCAATCAAAAAAAAGGTTGAACTCGGTGAGATTAATGCAAAAATCACAGAGAAGTTTCTCAGAATGCTTCTGTCTAGGTTTTAGGTGAAGATATATCCTTTCCTCTATAGGTCCAAAACACTACAAATATCCACTTGTAGATACTACAAGAAGAGTGTTTCAAAACTACTCAATCAAAAGAAAGGTTCAACACTGTAAAATGAATGCACACATAAAAAAGAAGTTCCTCAGAATGCTTCTGTCAAGTTTTTATGTGAATAAATTTCCTTTTTCAATGTATGCCTCAAAGCATTCCAAATATCCATTTGCAGATAGTACAGAAAGAGAGTTTCCAAACTGCTCAATCAAAAGAAAGGTTCAACTCTGTGAGATGAATGCACACATCGGAAGGCAGTTTCTCAGAATGTTTCTGTCTAGTTCTTATCTGAAGATATTTCCTATTTCCCCAGAGGCTTCAGTGGTCTGAAAAATATCCCTCTACAGAGTCTACAAAACGACTGTTTCCAAACTGCTCAATCAATACAAAGGTTCAAGTCTGTTAAATGAATGCACACTTCAAAAAGAAGTTTCTCAGAATGCTTCTGTCTATTTTTTATGTGAAGATATTTCTTTTTCACCATAGGTCTCAAAGTGCTCCAAATATCCAATTGCAGATTCTATGAAAAGACTGATTCCAAAGTGCCCAATCAAAAGAAAGTTTCAACACTGTGAGATTAAAGCACACATCAGAAATAACTTTCTCAGAAATTTTCTGTTTAGTTTTTATGTGAAGATATTTCCTATTACCCCATAGGCCTCAAAGGGCTCACAAATACCCCTTCACAGATTCTACAAAACGACTGGTTCCAAACAGTTCAATCAAAAGAAAGTTCAACTCTGTGAGATGAATGCACACATCACAAAGAAGTTTCTTAGAATGCTTCTGTCTAGTTTCTGTGTGAAGATATCTCCTTTTTGACTATAGGTCACAAAGCGCTCCAAATATCCACTTGCAGATTCTACAAAAAGAGTTTCTCAAAGCTGCTCAATCAAAAGAAAGGTTCAACTCTGAGATATGAATGCACACATCACAAAGTAGTTTCTCAGAATGCTTCTGTCTAGTTTTTATGTAAAGATATATTCCTTTCCACCACAGGTGGCAAAGCACTCAAAATATCCACTTGCAGAATCTACAAAAAGAGTGTTTCAAAACTGCTCTGTCAAAAGAAAGCTTCAACTCTGTTAGTAGAATGCAGACATCAAAAAGAAGTTTCTCAGAATGCTTCTGTGTAGTTTTTATGGGAAAATATTTCCTTTTCCACCATAGGCCTCAAAGCGCTCTAAAAATCCCCTTGCAGGTTTTACAAAAAGAGTGTTGCAAAACTGCTCAATAAAAAGAAAGGTTCAACTCTGTGAGATAACTGCACACATCACAAAGAAGTTTCTCATAATGCTTCTTTCTAGTTTTTATGTGAATATATTTCTTTTCAACCATAAGCCGCAATGCGCTCCAAATATCCACTTGCACATTCTACAAAAAGAGTGTTTCAAAACTGATCAATCAAAAGATAAATTCAACTCTGTGAGATGAATGCACACATCACAAAGAAGTTTGTCAGAATTCTTCTGTCTCTTTTTTATGTGAAGATATTACCTTTTCCAACATAGGTCTCAAAGTACTCTAAATATCCGATTGCAGTTTCTACAAAAACAATGTTTCACAACTGCTCAATCAAAAGAAAGGTTCAACACTGTGAGGTGAATGCACACATCACAAAGAAGTTTCTCAGAGTGCTTCTGTGTACTTCGTATGTGAAGATATGTCTTTTCCACCATAGGCCTCAAAGCGCTCCAAGTATTCACTTGCAGATTGTACAAAAAGAGTGTTTCAACAATGGTCAATTAAAAGAAAGATTCAACTCTGTGAGATGAATGCAAACATCACAAAGAAGTTTCTCAGAATGCTCCTGCTTAGTTTTTATGTGAAGATATTTCCTTTTCCACCATAGGCCCCAAGGCTCACAAAACATCCCCTTGCAGATCCTCCAAAAGGACTGTTTCAAAACTGCTCAATCAAAAGAAGGGTTCAGCTCTGTGAGTTGAATGCACACATCAAAAAGAAGTTTCTCAGAATGCTTCTGTCAAGTTTTTATATGAAGATACTTCCTTTTCCACCATAGGCCTCAAAGTGCTCCAAATATCCATCTGCAGATTCTACAAGAAGAGTGCTTAAAAACTGCTTAATCAAAAGATAGTTTCAACCCTGTGAGTTAAATACACACATCACAAATAAGTTTCTCAGAATGCTTCTTTCTGGTATTTATGTGAAGATATGTCGTTTTCCACTATAGGCCTCAATCTCCTCCAAATATCCGTTGGCAGATACTACAAAAAGAGTGTTTCAAAACTCCTCAATCAAAAGAAATGTTCAACTCTGTGAATTGAATGTACACATCAAAAGGGAGTTTTTCAGAATGCTTCTGTTTAGTTTTTCTGAAGATATTTCCTTTTCCACCATAGGCCCCAAAGAACTGCAAACATCCACAGGCAGATTCTGCAAAAGAGTGTTTCAAAACTGCTCAATCAAAAGAAAGTTTTAACTCTGTGAATTGAATACACTCATCACAAATAAGTTTCTCAGAATGCTTCTGTCTAGTATCTATGTGAAGATATGTCCTTTTCCACCGTATGCCTGAATCCGCACCAAATATACATTTGAAGATGCTACAAAAAGAGTGTTTCAAAACTGATCAAAGGAAAGGTTCCATTCTGTGAGTTGAATGCACACATCACAAAGAAGTTTCTCAGATTATTTCTGAGTAGTTTTTATGTGAAGATATTTCCTTTTCCATCATAGGCCCCAAAGTTCTCCAAACATCCAAAGGCAGATTCAACAAAAAGAGTGTTTCAAAACTGTTCTACCAAAAGAAATCTTCAACTATGTGAGATGAACACACACATCAGTAAGAAGTTTCTCAAAATGCTTCTGTCTAATTTTTATATGAAGATATATCCTTTTCCACCATTGACCTCAAGGTGCTCCAAATATCCACTTGCAGATTCTACAAATAGAGTGTTTAAAAACTGCTCAGTCAAAAGGAAGGTTAAATTCTGTGAGATGAATGCACACATCACAAAAAAATTTCTTAGAATACTTCTGTCTAGTTTTTATGTGAAGATAATTGCTTTTCCTCCATGGGCCTGAAACGCTCCAAATATCCAATTGCAGATTCTACAAAAAGAGTGTTTTAAAACTGCTCAATCAAAAGAAAGGTTCAACACTGTGAGATCAATGCATACATCACAAAGAAGTTTCTCAGAATGCTTCTGTCTTGTTTTTATGTGAAGATATTTCCTTTTCCACTGCAGGACTCAAAGCGATTAATTTATGCACTTTCAGATTCTACAAAAAGGGTGTTTCAAAACTGCTCAATCAAAAGAAAGTTTCAACTCTGTGAGATGAATGTACACATCACAAAGAACTTTCTCAGAATGCTTTTGTCTAGTTTTTACGTGAAGATATTTCCTTTTGCAACATAGGCCTCAAAGTGCTCCAATCACCACTTGCAGATTCTACAAAAAGAGTGCTTCAAAACTGCTTAATTAATAGAAAGGTTCAACTGTGTGAGATGAATGCACACATCACAAAGTAGTTTCTCTGAATGCTCCTGTCAAGTTTTTATGTGAAGATATTTCCTTTTCCAGTAAATATTGCATATCATGCAAACTATCCACTTGCAGATTCAACAAAAACTGTGTTTTAAAACTGCTGAATCAAAATAAAGGTTCAACCTTGTGGGTTGAATGCACACATCACAAAGAACTTTCTCAGAAAGCTCCAGTCTAGTTTTCACGTGAAGACATTTCCTTTTCTACCATAGACCTCAAAGCACTCCAAATATCCACTTGCAGATTGTAGAAAAAGAGTGTTTCAACACTGCTCAATTAAAAAAAAGATTCAACACTGAGAGATGAATGCAAATATCACAAAGAAGTTTCTCAGAATTCTCATGTTTAGTTTTTATGGGAAGATATTACCTTTTTCACCATAGGCCCTAAGGTGCTCCAAACATCCACTTCTGGATTGTACAAAAGGATTGTTTCAAAACTGCTCAATCAAAAGAAGGTTTCAACTCTGTAAGATGAATGCACACATCACAAAAAAGTTTGTCAGAATGCTTCTGTCAAGTTTTTACGTGAAAATATTTCCTTTTCCACCATAGGCCTCAATCCACTCCAAATATCCATTTGCAGATACTACAAAAAGACTGTTTCAAAACTGCTCCATCAAAAGAAAGTTTCAACTCTGTGAGTTGAATGCGAACAGCACAAAGAAGTTTCTCAGATTACTACTGTGTAGTTTTTATTTGAAGATGTTTCCTTTTCCACCATAGGCCCCAATGCGCTCCAAACATCCACCTGCAGATTCTACAAAAAGAGTGTTTCAAAACTGCTCTATCAGAAGAAAGGTTCAACTCTGTGAGATGAATGCAAACATCACAAAGAAGTTTCTCAGAATGCTTCTGTCTAATTTTTATGTGAAGATATTTCCTTTTCCACCAAAGGGCTCAAAGTGCTCCAAATATCCACTTGCAGATTCTAAAAAAACAGTGTTTCAAACTGCTCAATAAATAGAAATGGTCAACTCTTTGGGATGAATGCACACAAGAAAAAGAAGTTTCCCAGACTGCTTCTGTCTGATCTTTATATGAAGATATTTCCTTTTTCAGCGTTGACCTCAGAGATCTTCAAATATCCACTTGCAGATTCTTCAAATAGATTGTTTAAAAACTGCTCAATCAAAAGAAAGGTTCGACTCTGTGAGATGAAGGCAAATATCACGTAGATGTTTGTCCAAATGCTTTTGTCTAGTTTTTATGTGAAGATATTTCCATTTCCAACATAGGTCTGAAAGCTCTCCAAATATCCACTTGCAGATTGTACAAAAAGAATGTTTAAAAAATGCTGAATAAAAAGAAATTTTCAAATTGGTGAGATGAATGCACACATCAAAAAGAAGTTTCTCAGAATGCTTCTGTCCAGTATTTATGTGAAGATATTTCTTTTTCCACCTTAGGCCGCAAAGTGCTCCTCATATCCACTTGCAGAGTCTACAAAAAATGTGTTTCAAAACTGCTCAAACAAAAGAAAGTTTCAACTCTGTGAGTTGAAACCAGACATCACAAAGTAGTTTCTCAGAATGCTTCTGTCTTGTTTTGATGAGAATATTTTTCCTTTTCCACAATAGTCCGTAAAGTGCTCCAAATATCCACTTGCAGATTCTACAAAAGGAGTGATTCAAAACTGCTCAATCAAAAGAAAGATTCAACTCTGAGAGATGAATACACACATAGCAAAGTAGTTTCTCAGAATGATTCTGTCTAGTTTATTGGGAAGATATTTCCTTTTCCACCATAGGCCCCAAAGGGCTCCAAATATCCACTTTCAGATTGCACAAAAAGTGTGTTTCAAAACTGCTCAATCAAAAGAAAGGTTGAACCCTGTGAGATGAATGCACACATCACAAAGAAGCTACTCAGAATGCTTCTGTCTAGCTTTTATGTGACGGTATTTCCTTTTCCACCAGAGGCCCAAAATCACTCAAAATATCTGCTTGCAGGTACTACGAAAAGAGCGTTTCAAAACTGCTCAAACAAAAGGAAGGTTCAACTCTGTGAGGTGAATGCACACATCACAAAAAAGTTTCTGAGAATGATTCTGTCTGGTTTTTACGTGAAGGTGTTCCCTTTTCCACCATAGGCCTCAAAGGGCTCCAAATATCCAATTGCAGATTCTACACAAAGATAGTTTAACAACTGTTCAATCAAAAGAAAAGTTCAACTTTCTGAGATGAATGCACACATCACAAAGAAATTTGTCAGAATGCTTCTCTCTAATTTTTATGTGAAAATATTTCCTTCTCCACCATAGGCCTCAAAGCGCTCCAAATATCCACTTGCAGATTCAACAAACAGAGTGTTTGAAAACTTCTCAATCAAAAGAGAGGTTGAAATCTGTGAGATGAATGCATACATCACAAAGAAGTTTCACAGAGTACTTCTGTCTACCTTTTATTTGAAGAAATTTCCTTTTCCAACATAGGCCACAAAACGCTCCAAATATACAGTTGCAGACTCTAAAGAAAGAGTGTCTCAAGCTCCTCAATCTAAAGAAAGGTTCAACTCTGTGAGTTGAATGCACTCATCAGAAAGATATTTCTTATAATGCTTCTGTGTCATTTTTAAGTGAAGATATTTCCTTTTCTACCATAGGCCTCAAAGCACTCCAAATATCCACTTGCAGATTCTACAAAAAGAGGTTTCAAAACTGCTCAATCAAAAGAAAGGTTCAACACTGTAAGATGAATGCACACATCACAAAGGAGTATCTCAGAATGCTTCTGTGTAGTTTTTATGTGAAGACATTTCCTTTTCCACCATAGGACTCAAAGAATTCTGAATCTCCAATTGCAGATTCTACAAATAGAGTGTTTAAAAGCTGCTCAATCAAAAGAAAGTTTGAACTCTGTGAGATTAAAGTGCACATCATGGAGAAGTTTCTCAGGTTCTTCTGTGAAGTTTTTATGTGAAGATATTTCTTTTCCACCATAGGCCTCAAAGCCCTCCAAATATCCACTTACAGATTCCACAAAAAGAGTGTTTCAAAACTGTTCAATGAAAAGAGAGGTTCAATTCTGTGAGATGAATGCACACATCACAAAGAGGTTTTACAGAATGCTTCTGCCTAGCTTTTATGTGAAGATAGTTCCTTTTCCACAATAGTCTACAAAGCGCTCCAAATACACATTTGCAGATTCTGCAAAAAGAGTTTTTCAAAACCACTCAATCAAAAGAAAGGTTCACCTCTGTGAGATGAATGCACACATCACAAAGAAGTTTCTCAGAAATCTTCTGTGTAGTTTTTATGTGAAGATATTTCATTTTCCACCATTGGCCCCAAAGCGTTCCGAATATCCCCAGCAGATACTATAAAGAGTGTTTCAAAACTGCTCAGTCAAAAGAAATCTTCAACTCTGTGAGATGAACACACACATCACAGAGCAGATTCTCAGAATGTTTCTAATTTTTATGTGAAGATATTTCCTTTTCCACCATAGGTCTCAATGCCCTCAAAATATCCACTGGCAAATTCTACAAAAAGAGTATTTCAAAACTGCTCAATCAAAAGAAAGGCTCAACTCCATGAGATGAATGAATACATCACAAAAAGTTTCTCAGAACGCTTCTGTCTAGTTTTTATGTGAAGATATTTCCTTTTCCACCATAGGCCTCAGAGCACTCCAATTATCAATTTGCAGATTCTACAAAAAGAGTGTTTCAAAACTGCTCAATCAAAAGAATGGTTTAAATCTGTGAGATAAATGCACACATCACAAAGAATTTTCTCAGAATGCTTCTGTCTAATTATCATGTGAAGATATTTCCCTTTCCACTAGAGGCCACAAAGAACTCCAAATATCCACTTGCAGGTTCTACAAAAAGAGTGTTTCAAATCTGCTCAATCAAAATAAAGGTTCAGCCCGGTGAGATGAATGCACACATCACAAAGTTGTGTCTCAGAATGCTTCTGTCTGGTGTTTATGTGAAGATATTTCTTTTGCACCTTAGGCCCCTATCTACTTGCAGATTCTACAAAAAGAGTGTTTCAAAACTGCTGTATCTAAAGCAGTGTTCAATGTTGTGAGATGAATGCACACATCACAAAGAAATTTCTCAGAATGCCTCTGTCTTGTTTTTAAGTGAAGATGTTTCCTTTTCCATCATAGGCCTCAAATCGATCCAAATATCCACTTGCAGACCCTCCAAAAAGAGTGTTTGAAAACTGCTCTGTCAAAAGGAAGTTTCAACTCTGTGAGATGAAGGCACACATCACAATGAAGTTTCTCAGAATGCTTCTGTTTAGCTTTTAAATGAAGATATTTCCTTTTACAACATAGACCTCAAAGCACTTGAAATATCCACTTGCAGATTCTACAAAGGAGTGTTTCAAAACTATTGAATCAAAAGAAAGTTTCAACTCTGAGATGAATGCACACATTACAAAGAGGTTTCTCAGAATGCTTCCGTCTAGTTTATATGTTAAAATATTTCCTTTTTCACCATAGGCTGCAAATCTCTCCAAATATCCACTTGCAGTTTCTAAAAAAAGAGTGTTTCTAAACTGCACAATCAAAAGAAAGGTTCAACTCTGTGAGTTGAATGCACATATCACTAAGAAGTTTCTCAGAACACTTTTATCTGGTTTCTGTGTGAAGTTATTTCCTTTTCCACCATACGCCACAAATCGCTAAAACTATCAAGTTGCAGATTCTACAAAAAGAGTGTTTCAAAACTACTCAATCAAAAGAAAGGTTCTACTCTGTGAGATGAATGCACACATCACTAAGATGTTTCTCAGAATACTTCTATCTAGTTTTTATGTGAAGATATTACCTTTTCCCCCTTAGGCCTCAAAACGCTCCAAATCTCCACTTGCAGATTCTACAAAAATAGTGTTTCAAAACTGCTCAATCAAAAGTAAGGTTCCTCTCTGTGCGATGAATGCACACATCACAAACAAGGTTCTGTGAATGCTTCTGTCTAGTTTTTATATGAAGATATTTCTTTTCCACGTTAGCACTCAAAGCGCTGCAAATATGCTCTTTCAGACACCACAAAAGGAGTGTTTCAAAACTGCTCAATCAAAAGAAAGGTTCAACTCTGTGAGATGAATGTGCACATCACAAAGAAGTTTCTCAGAATGCTTCTTTGTAGTAATTATGCGAAGATATTTTGTTTTCCACTAGAGGCCACAAAGTGCTCCAAATATCCACTTGCAGATTCTACAAAAAGAGTGTTTCAAAACTGCTCAACCTAAAGAAAGTTTCAACTCTATGAATTGAATGCACACTTCACAAAGAAGTTTCTCAGAATGCTTCTGTCTAGTTTTTATGTGAGGATATTTCCTTTTCCACCATAGGCCTCAAAGCGCTCCGAGTATCCAGTTTCAGAAACTACCAAAAGATTGTCTCCACACTGCTCAATCAAAAGAATGGTTCAACTGTGTCATTTGAATACACACATCACAAGGAAATTTCTCAGAATGCTTCTGTCTTGTTTTTATGTGAGGATATTTCCTTTTCCACCATAGACCTCAAAGCCCTCCAAGTATCCACCTGCAGGTTCTATAAAAAGAGTGTTTCAATACTGCTTAAACAAAAGAAAAGTTCAACTGTGTGAGATGAATGTATACATTAAAACAAGCTTCTCAGAAATCCTCTGTCAAGTTTTTATATGAAGGTATTTCCCTTTCAACTGTAGGCCTCAAATCGCTCCAAATATCCACTAGCAGATTCTACAGAAAGTGTGCTTCAAAACTGCTCAATCAAAAGAAAGTTCCAACTCTGTGAGTTGAATGCGCACATCAGAAAGAAGTTTCTCAGATTACTTCTGTGTAGTTTTTATGTGAAGATGTTTCCTTTTCCAGAATAGGCCCCAATGCAGTCCAAACACCCACGTGCAGATTTTACAAAAAGAGTGTTTCAAAACTGCTCAATCAAAAAAAAAGGTTCAACTCTGTGAGATGAATGCAAACATCACAAAGAAATTTCTCAGAATGCTTCTGTCTAATTTTTATGTGAAGATATGTCCTTTTCCACCAAAGGGCTCAAAGAGCTCCAAATATCCACTTGCAGTATCTATGAAAAACGTTTTCAAAACTGCTCAATCAAAAGAAAGTTTCATCTCTGTGAATTGATTGCATGCATCACAAAGAAGTTTCTCAGAATTCCTCTGTCTAGTTTTTATGTGAAGATATTTCATTTTCCTCTATAGGCCTCAAAGCACCGCAAATAACCATTTGCATATACTACAAAAATACTGTTTCCAAACTACTAAATCAAAAGAAAGGTTTAACCCTGTGAGTGGAATGCACACATCATGAAGAAGTTTCTCAGATTTCTTCTGTCTAGTTTTTATGTGAAGATATTTCTTTTTCCACCATTGGTTTCAAACTCTCCAAGTATCCAATTGCAGATTCTACAAAAAGAGTGTTTCAAAAGTCCTCAAACCAAATAAATGTTGAATTCTTTGAAAGGAATGCAGACATCACATGGTATTTTCTCAGAATGCTTCTGTCTAGTGTTTATGTGATGTTATTTCCTTTTCCACCATGGGCCTCAAAGTGCTCCAAATGACCTCTTGCGGATTCGACCAAAAGAGTGTTTCAAAACTGCTCTGTCAAAAGAAAGGTTTACCTCTGTGAGATGAATGCTCACATCACAGAGAAGTTTCTCAGAATGCCTCTATCTAGTTTTTATTTGAAGATATTTCCTTTCCCACCATAGGCCTCAAAGCTCTCCAAATATCCATTTGCAGATACTACAAAAGACTGTTTCCAAATTGTGCAATCAAAGGAAACGTTCAACTCTGTGAATTGAATGCACACATCACAACGAAGTTTCTCAGAATGCTTCTGTCTAATTTTTATGTGAAGATATTTCCTTTTCCACTATAGGCTTCAAAGCACTCCAAATATCCAATTGCAGATACTACCAAAAGACTGTTTCCAAACTGCTCAATCAAAAGAAATGTTCAACTCTGTGAGATGAATGCACACATCACAAAGAAGTTTTTCAGAATGCTTGTGTCTAGTTTTTAAGTGAAGATATTTCCTTTTCCATCCTAGGCCTCAATGCGCTCCAAATATCCACTGGCAGATTCCACAAAAAGAGTGCTTCAAAACTGCTGAATCAAAAGAAAGTTTCAACTCCGTGAGATGAATGCACATATCACAAAGAAGTTACTCTGAATGCTTCTGTGTAGTTTTTGTGTGAAGATATTTCCTTTTCCACTATAGGTCGCAAATCTGTCCAAATATCCACTTGCAGATTCTACAAAAACAGTGTCTAAACTGCTCAATAAAAAGAAAGTTTCAAATCTGTGAGATGAATGCACACATCACAAAGAAGTTTCTCTGAATCCTTCTGTCTAGTTTTTATGTGAAAATATTTCCTTTTAAACTGTAGGCCTCAAAGCGCTCCAAATATCCATTTACAGATACTACAAAAAGACTGTTTTCAAACTGCTCAATAAAAGGAAAGGTTCAACTCTGTGAGTTGAATGCTCACATCAGAAAGAAGTTTCTCTGAATGCTTCTGTGTAGTTTTAATGTGAAGTTATTTCCTTTTCCACTATAGGCTGCAAAGCACCCCAAATAGCCACTTGCAGATTCTAGAAGAGTATATCAAAACTGCTCAATCAAATGAAAGGTTCAACTCTGTGCGTTGAATGCACACATCATGAAGAAGTTTCTCAGAATGCTTGTGTCTAGTTTTTAGGCGAAGATATTTCCTTTTCCACCATAGGCCACATAGTGCTCCAAATATCCAATTGCAGATTCTGCAAAAGGGGTTGTTCAAAACTGCTCAATCAAAAGATTTCAACTGTGTGAGATGAATGCAAACATCACAAGGAAGTTTCTCAGAAGGCTTCTGTCTAGTTTTTATGTGAAGATATTTCCTTCTCCACCATAGGCCTCAAAGCACTCCAAATATCAAGTTGCAGATTCTACAAACAGAGTGTTTCAAAACTGCTCAATCAAAAGAAAAGTTCAACACTGTGATTTGAATGCACACATCAAAAAGTAGTTTCCATGGTTTTAGGTCTAACGTTTAAGTCTTTAATCCATCTTGAATTAATTTTTGTATAAGGTGTAAGGAAGGGATCCATTTTCAGCTTTCTACATATGGCTAGCCAGTTTTCCCAGCACCATTTATTAAGTAGGCAATCCTTTCAGCTTTGCTTGCTTTTCTCAGGTTTGTCAATAATCAGATATTTGTAGATATGCAGTGTTATTTTTGAGGACTCTGTTCTGTTCCATTGATCTATATCTCTGTTTTAGTACCAGTACCATGCTGTTTTGGTTACTGTAGTCTTGTAGTATAGTTTGAAGTCAGGTAGCATGATGCCTCCAGCATTGTTCTTTTGGCTTAGGATTGACTTGGCGATGCAGGATCTTTTTTGATTCCATGTGAACTTTAAAGTAGATTTTTCCAATTCTGTGGAGAAAGTCATTGGTAGCTTGATGGGGATGGCATTGAATCTATAAATTTCCTTGGGCAATATGGCCATTTTCACGATGTTGATTCTTCCTACCCATGATCATGGAATGATATTCCATTTGTTTGTTTCCTCTTTTACTTCATTAAGCAGTGGTTTGTAGTTCTCCTTGAAGAGTTCCTTCACGTCCCTTTTAAGTTGGATTCCTATGTATTTTATTCTGTTTTAAGCAATTGTGAATGGGAGTTCACTCATGATTTGGCTCTCTGTTTTTCTGTTATTGGTGTATAAGAATGCTTGTGATTTTGGTACATTGATTTTGTATCCTGAGATTTTGCTGAATTTGCTTGCCAGCTTAAGGAGATTTTGGGCTGTGACAGTGGGGTTTTCTAGATATACAATCATGTCCTCTGCAAACAGGGTAATTTGACTTCCTCTTTTCCTAATTGAATACCCTTTATTTCCTTCTCCTGCCTAATTGCCCTGGCCAGAACTTCCAACATTATGTTGAATAGGAGTGGTGAGAGAGGGCATCTATGTCTTGTGCCAGTATTCAAAGAGAATGCTTCCAGTTTTTACCCATTCAGTATGATATTGGCTGTGGGTTTGTCATAGATAGCTCTTATTATTTTGAGATACGTCCCATCAATACCTAATTTATTGAAAGTTTTTAGCATGAAGGGTTGCTGAATTCTGTCAAAGGCCTTTTCTGCATCTATTGAGATAATCATGTGGTTTTTGTCTTTGGTTCTGTTTATATGCTGAATTATATTTATTGGTTTGCATATATTGAACCAGCCTTGCATCCCAGGGATGAAGCCCACTTGATCATGGTGGATAAGCTTTTTGATGTGCTGCTGAATTCTGTTTGCCAGTATTTTATTGAGGATTTCTGCATCAATGTTCATCAAGGATATTGGTCTAAAATTCTTTTTTGTTCTGTCTCTGCCATGCTTTGGTATTAGATTGATGCTGGCCTCATAAAATGAGTTAGGGAGGATTTCCTCTTTTTCTATTGAATGGACTAGGTTCAGAAGGAATGGTACCAGATCCTCCTTGTACCTCTGGTAGAATTCGGCTGTGAATCCAAACCATAAAAACCCTAGATGATAACCTAATGAATACCATTCAGGATATAGGCATGGGCAGGGACTTCATGTCTAAAACACCAAATGCAATGGCAACAAAAGTCAAAATTGACAAATGGGATCTAACTAAACTAAATAGCTTCTACAGAGCAAAAGAAACTACCATCACAGTGAACTAGCAACCTACAAAATGGGAGATAATTTTCACAACATGCTCATCTGAGTAAGGGCTAATATCCAGAATCTACAATGAACTAAAACAAATTTACAAGATAAAAAGAAACAACCCCATCAAAATGTGGTCAAAGGACATGAACAGACAGTCTCAAAAGAAGACATTTACGCAGCCAAAAAACGTGAAAAAATGCTCACCATCCCTGGCCATCAGAGAAATGCAAATCAAAACCACAATGAGATACCATCTCACACCAGTTAGAATGGCATTCATTAAAAGGTCAGTAAACAACAGGTGCTGTAGAGGATGTGGAGAAATAGGAACACTTTTACACTGTTGGTGGGACTGTAAACGAATTCAACCATTGTGGAAGTCAGTGTGGCTATTCATCGGGGATCTAGAACTAGAAATACCATTTGACCCAGCCATCCCATTACTGGGTATATATGCAAACGAATATAAATCATGCTGCTATAAAGACACATGCACACATATATGTTTATTGTGGAACTATTCACAATAGCAAAGACTTGGGACCAACCGAAATGTCCAACAGTAATAGACTGGATTAAGAAAATGTGGCATATATACACCATGGAATACTATGTAGCCATAAAAAATGACGAGTTCATGTCCTTTGCAGGGACATGGATGAAATTGGAAATCATAATTCTCAGTAAACTATTGAAAGGACAAAAAACCAAACACCGCATGTTCTCACTTATAGGTGGGAATTGAACAATGAGAACACAAGGACACAGGAAGGGGAACATCACACTCTGGGGACTGCTGTGCGGTGGGAGGAGGGTGGAGGGATAGCATTAGGAGATATACCTAATGCTGAGTGAGGACTTAATGCGGGCAGCACAACAGCATGGCACATGTATACATATGTAACTAATCTGCACATTGTGCACATCTACCATAAATCTTAAAGTACAATAAAAAAAAGAAGTTTCTCAGAATGCATCTGTCTACTTTTTATGTGAAGACATTTCCTATTCCACCCAAGGCCTCAAAGCACTCCAAATATCCACATGCAGATCCTAGAAAAGGAGTGTTTAAAAACTGCTCAATCAAAAGAAAAGTTCAAATCTATGAGATGAATGCACACGTCACAAAGAAGTTTCTCAGAATGCTTCTGTCTAATTTTTATGTGAAGATATCTCCTTTTCCACTATAGGCCTCAAAGCGCTCCAAATATCCATTTGCAGATACTGCAAAAAGATTGTTCCCAAACTGCTGAATGAAAAGAAATGCTCAACTCTGTGAGTTGAATGCACATATAACAAAGAAGTTTCTCAGAATGCTTCTGTCTAGTTTTTATGTGAAGATATTTCCTAGCCCAACAAAGATCTCAAAGCATGCAAAATATCCACTTGAAGATTCAACAAAAAGAGTGTTTCAAAACTGCTCATTCAAAAGAAAGGTTCAAATCTGGAAGATGTATGCACACATCACAAAGAAGTTTCTCCAAATGGTTCTGTCTAGATTTTATGTGAAGATACTTCCTTTTCCACCATAGGCCACAAAGTGCTCTGAATATCCACTTGCAGTTTCCACAAAAAAGTGTTTCCATACTGCTCAATCAAAAGAAAATTTAAACTCCACAAGATTAAGGCACACATCACAAAGAACTTTTTCAGAAAGCTTCTGTGTAGTTTTTATGTGAAGATATTTCCTTTTCCACAATAGACCTCAAAGCACTTCAAATGTCCACTTGCGGATTCTACAAAAAAGTTTTTCAAAACTACTCAATCAAAAGAATGGTTCAAATCTGTGGGATGAATGAATACCTCACAAAGAAGTTTCTCTGAATGCTTCTGTGTAATTTTTATGTGAAAATATTTCCCTTTCCACCATAGGCCTCAAAGCGCTCAAAATATCCACTTGGAAGTTCTACAAAAAGAGTGTTTCAAAACTGCTTAATCAAATGAAAGTTACAACTCTGTGAGATGAATGCACACAACACAAGAAGTTTCTCAGAATGATTTTGTGTAGTTTTTATTTGAAGACAAATCCTTTTCCACAGTATACCTCAAAGTGCTCCAAATATCCACTTGGGGATTCTACAAAAAGAGCGTTTAAAAACTGCTCCACAAAAAGAAAGTTTCAACTCTGTGAGATGAATGCACACATCAAAAAGAAGTTTCTCAGAAAGCTTCTGTGTAGTTTGTATGTGAAGATATTTCCTTTTCCACCATAGGCTGCAAATGGCTCCAAATATCCACTTGTAGATTCTGCAAAAAAAGAGTTTCAAAACTACACTATCAAAAGTTAGTTTCAACCTGTGAGTTGAATGCTCACATTACAAAGAAGAGTCTCAGAATTCTTGCGTGTAGTTTTTTGTGAAGATATTTCCTTTTCCACAATAGGCCTCAAAGTGCTCCAAATATTGACCCGCAGATTCTACAAAAAGAGTGTTTCAAAGCTGCTCAATCAAAAGAAAAGTTCCACTCTGTGAGATGAATGCACACATCACAAAGGAATTTCTTATAAAGCTTCTGTGTAGTTTTCATGTGAAGATATTTCCTCTTCCACAATGGGCCTCAAAGAGCTCCAAATATCCACTTCTGGATTCTCCAAAATAATGTTTCAAAACTGCTCAATCAAATGAAAGCATGAACTCCGTGAGATGAATGCCCACATCACAAAGATGTTTTTCAGAATGTTTCCGTAGAGTTTTCATTGGAAGATATTTCCTTTTCCACAATAGGCTGCAAAGGGTTCCAAATATCAACTTGCAGATTCTACAAAAAGAGAGTTTCAAAACTGCTGTCAAAAGATAAGTTCAACTCTGTGAGTTGAATGCACACATCTCAAAGCTGTTTCTCAGTATGCTTCTTTGTAGTTATTCTGTGAAGATATTTCCTTATCCACCATAAGCCTCAAAGCGCACCAAATATCCACTTGCAGATTCTACAGAAAGAGTGTTTCAAAACTACTCAATCAAAAGAAATGTTCAACTCTGAGATGAATGCACACATCACAAAGATGTCTCTCAGAATGCTGCTGTGCAGATTTATGTGAATATATTTCCTTTTCCACAACAGGTATTTAAGCATTCCAAATATTCACTTGCAGATTCTACAAAAAGAGTGTTTATAAACTGCCTAATCAAAAGAAAAATTCAACTCTTGGAGATGAATGCACATATAAAAAGGAGTTTCTCAGAATGCTTCTGTGTTGCTTTTATATAAAGAAATTTCCTTTTCCACCATAGGCCTCTAAGTGCTCCAAATATCCACTTGCAGATTCTACAAAAAGAGTGTTTCAAAACTGCTTAATCAAAAGAAAAGTTCAACTCTGTGAAATGAATGCACACATCACAAGGAAGTTACTCAGAATGTTTCTTTGTAGTTTTAATGTGAAGATATTTATTGTTCCACAATATTCCTCAAAGCGCTTCAAATATCCACTTGCAGATACTAAAAAAACAGTGTTTCAAAACTGCTCCATCAAAAGAAAAGATCAACTCTGTGAGAAGAATACACACATCACAAAGAAGTTTCTCAGAATGCTTCTGTGTAGTTTTTATGTGAAGATATTTCTGTTTCCATCATAGGCCTCAAAGTGCTCCAAATATCTACTTGCAGGTTATACAAAAACAGTGTTTCAAAACTGATCAATCAAAAGAAAACTTCAACTCTGTGGATGAATGCACACCTCACAAGGAAGTTTCTCAGAATGCTTCTGTGTAGTTTTTATGTGAAGATATTTCCTTTTCCAGAGTAGGCCTCAAAGCCCTTCAAATATCCACTTGCAGATTCTATAAAAAGGATGTTTCAAAACTGCACAATCAAAACAAAGTTTCAACTCTCTTAGATGAATGCACACATCACAAAGAATTTTCTCAGAATGGCTCTCTGTAGTTTTTATTTGAAGATATTTCCTTTTCCACAATAGAACTCAAAGAACTCCAAATATCCTATTGCGGATCCTACATAAAGAGGGTTTCCAATTTCCTCAATCAAAGGAAACGTTCAACTCTGTGAGATGAATGCTGATATCATGAAGAAGTTTCTCAGAATGTTTCTGTGTAGTTTTTATGTGAAGATATTACCTTTTCCCGTTAGGCCTCCAACTGCTCCAAATATCCTCTTGCAGATTCTACAAAAAGAGTGTTTCAAAACTTCTCAATCAAAAGAAATGTTCAACCCTGTTAGATGAAGACACACATCACAAAGAAGTTTCTCAGAATGCTTCTGTGTAATTTTTATGTGAATATATTTCCTTTTCCCTATAGCCCTCAAATCGCTCCAAATATCCACTTGCACACTCTACATAGAGTGTTTCCAAAATGGTCAATCAAAAGGAAGGTTTAACTGTGAGATGAATGCACACATCACAAAGAAGTTTCTCAGAATGCTTCTGTGTAGTTTTTATGGAAGAAAATTCCCTTCCAAAATAGGCCACAAGGGCTCTAGTTATCCACTTGCAGATTCTACAAAAAGAGAGATTCAAAGCTGCTCAATCAAGAGAAAGTTTCAATTCTGTGTGATGAAGGCACACATCACAGCAAGTTTCTCAGAATGCTTCTGTGTAGTTTTTATGAGTAGATAATTCCTTTTCTACAATAGGCTTCAAAGCACTCCAAATATCCAATTGCAAACTCTACAAAAAGATTGTTTCAAAACCGCTCAATCAAAAGAAAGCTTTAACTCTGTGAGACGAATGCACACATCACAAAGAAGTTTCTGAGAATGCTTCCATGTAGCTTTTATGGGAAGATATTTCCTTTTCCACTGTAGGCCACAAATTGCTTAAAATATCCCCTTCCAGATTCTATAAAAGGAGTGCTTCAAAACTGCTCAATCAAAAGAATATTTCAACTCTCTGAGATGAATGTACACATCACAAAGGAGTTTCTCAGAATGCTTCTGTGTGGTTTATATGTGAAGATATTTCAATTTCCGAAATAGTCCTCATAGGGCTCCAAATATCCTCTTGCAGATTCTACAAAAAGAGAGATTCAAAACTGCTTAATCAAAAGATAGGTTCAACAATGTGAGTTGATTGCACACATCACAAAGAAGTTTCTCAGAATCATTCTGTGTAGTTTCTATGTGAAGATATTTTCTTTTAGACATTAGGCATCAATGTGCTCCAAATATCCACTGGCACATTCTACAAAAAGAGTGTTTCCAAACTGCTGAATCAAGAGAAAGGTTCAACTCTGTGAGATGAATGCACACATCACAAAGAAGTTTCTCAGAATGCTTCTGTGTAGTATTTATTTAAAGATATTCCTTTTCCACAATAGGCCTCAAAGAGCTCCAAATATCTACTTGCAGATTCTGTAAAATAGTGTTTCCAAACTGCTTAATCAAAAGAAAGGTTCAACTCAGTGAGATAAATGCACACATAACAAAGAAGTTTCTCAGAATGCTTCTGTGTAGTATTTATAGGAAGATATTTCCTTTTTGGCAATAGGCCTCAAAGAGCTCCAAATATCCACTGGCAGATTCTACAAAAAGAGTGTTTGAAAACTGCTCATCAAAAGAAAATTAGAACTCTGTGAGATGAAGGCATAGATCACAAAGGTGTTTCTCAGAATGCTTCTGTGTAGTTTTAATATGAAGATATTTCCTTTTTCACCATAGGTCACAAAGGTCTCCAAATATCCTCTTGCAGATTATACAAAAAACAGAGTTTCAAAACTGTTCATTCCAAAGATAGGTTCAACTCCGTCAATTGAATGTGCCCATCACAAAGAAGTTTCTCAGAATGCTTCTGTGCAGCTTTTGTGTGAAGATATTTCCTTTTCTAACATAGGCCTCAAAGCGCTCCAAATATCCACGTGCATATTCTCCAAAAAGAGTGTTCCCAAACTGCTCAATCAAAAGAAAGTTTCAATTCTGTGAGATTAGTGCACACATTGAAAAGAAGTTTCTCAAAATGCTTCTGTACAGTTTTTATGTGGAAATATTTCTTTTTCCACAACAGGCCACAAAGTGCTCCAAAAATTCACTTGCAGATTCTGCAACAAGGATGTTTCAAAACTGCTCAATCAAAAGAAAGATTGAACTCTGTGAGATGAATACACACATCATAAAGTAGTTTCTGAGAATGCTTCTGTGTAGTTTTTATGTGAAGATATTTCCCTTTCCAAAATAGGCTGCAAAGGACACCAAATATCTACTTGCAGATTCTACAAAAAGAGTGATTCAAAACTGCTCAATTGAAAGATAGTTTCAACTCTTTGAGTTGAATGCAAACATCACAAAGAAGTTTCTGAGAATGCTACTGTGTAGTTTTTATGTGAAGACATTTCCATTTCTACTATAGGACTCAAAGTGCTTCAAATATCCACTTGCAGATTCTACAGAAAGAGTATTTCCAAACTGCTCAATCAAAAGAAAGGTTCAACTCTGTAAGATGAATGCACACATCACAAAGAAGTTTCTCAGAATGCTTCTGTGTAGTTTTTATGTAAAGATATTTCCTTTTCCACCATAGGCCACAAAGGGCTCCAAATATCCACATGTAGATTCTATAAAAAGACGGTTTCAAAATTGCCCAATCAGAAGAAAGTTTCAAAAAAAGTTTCTCAGAATATTTCTGTGTTGTTTTTATTTAAAGATATTTCCTTTTCCACCATAGGCTGCAAAGGGCTTCAAATATCCACATACAGATCCTGCAAAAAGAGAGATTCAAAACAGCTCTATCAAAAGATAGGTTCAACTCTATGAGTTGAATGCAAATATACAAAAGAAGTTTCTCAGAATGCTTCTGTGTAGTTTTTATATGAAGATATTTGCTTTTCCACAGTAGTCCTCAAAGGGCTCAAAATATCCACATGTAGATTCTGCAAAAAGAGAGATTCAAAACTGCTCAATCAAAACATAGGTTCAGCTCTGTGAGTTGAATGCACACATCACAAAGAAGTTTCTCAGAATACTTCTGTGTAGTTTTTATGTGAACGTATTTGATTGTCCACATTAGGCATCACAACACTCCAAATATCCACTTGCAGATTCTACAAAAAGAGAGATTCAAAACTGCTCAATGAGAAGATAAGTTCAACTCTGAGAGTTGAATGCACACTTCACAAAAAGTTTCTCAGAATGCTTCAGTGTAGTTTTTACATGAAGATATTTCCTTTTCCACAATAGGCCTCAAAGCTCTCCAAACATCCACTTGCAGATTCTGAAAAAAGAGAGATTCAATACTGCTCAACTGCTCAATCAAAAGATAGATTCAACTCTGTGAGTTCAGTGCACACATCCCAAAGTAGTTTCTCAGAATGCTTCTGTGTAGATTTTATGAGAACATATTTGATTTTCCTCAGTAGTTTCACAGCACTCCAAATATCCACTTGCAGAGTCTACAAAAAGAGAGATTCAAAACAGCAAAATCAAAAGATAGGTTCACCTCTGTGAGTTGAATGCATACATCACGAAGATGTTGCTGAGAATGCTTCTGGGTAGTTTTTATCTGAAGATATGTCCTTTTACACCATAGGGTGCAAAGGGACTCCAAATATCCACTTGCAGATTGTATAAAAAGAGTGTTTCAAAACTGCTCAATGAAAAGATAAGTTCAACTCTGTGAGTTGAATGTAGACATCAAAGGAGATTCTCATAGTGATTCTGTATAGTTTTTATGTGAACATATTTAATTTTCCACAGTAGGCCTCACAGCACTCCAAATATCCACTTGCGGATTCTAAAAAAGAGAGATTCTAAACTGCTCAATCAAAAGATAGGTTCAACACTTTGAGTTGAATGCACACATCACAAAGAAGTTTCTCAGAATCTTTCTGTGTAGTTTTTGTGTGAAGATATTTCCTTTTCCACAATAGGCCTCAAAGCTCTCCAAACATACACTTGAAGATTCTGAAAATGAGAGATTCAAAACTGCTCAATCAAAAGATAGGTTCAATTCTGTGAGTTGAATGCATACATCAAAAAACCTTTCTCTGAATGCTTCTGTGTAGTTTTTATTTGAAGATATTTCCTTTTCCACAATAGGGTGTAAGGGTTCCAAATATCCACTTGCAGACTCTACAAAAAGGGAGATTCTAAACTGCTCAAACAAAAGATAGGTTCAACTCTGTAAGTTGACTGCGCACATCACAGAGAAGTTTCTCAGAATGCATCTGAGTAGTTTTTATATGAAACTATTTTTTTTAAATAGGCTTCAAAGGGCCCCAATTATCCACTTACAGATTCTACAAAAAGAGTGTTTCGAAACTAGTCAATCAAAAGAAAGATTCAACTCTGTTGGATGAATGCACAGATCACAAAGAAGTTTCTCAGAATCTTTCAGTGTAGTTTTCATGATGATATTTCCTTTTCCACAATAGGCCTCAAAGGGCTCCAAATATAAATTTGCAGATTCTAAAAAAACAGAGTTTCAAAACTGCTCCCCCAAAAGTAATGTTCAACTCTATGAGATGAATGAACACATCACAAAGAAGTTTCTCAGAATGCTTCTGTGTATTTTTAATCTGAAGATATTTGCTCTTCCACGGTAGGCCTCAAAGGGTTGCAAATATTCACTTGCAGATTCTACAAAAAGAGATATTCAAAACTGCCCAATCATAAGATAGGTTCAACCCTGTGAGATGAATACACATCACAAAGAAGTTTCTCAGAATGCTTCTGAGTAGTTTTTATTTGAAGATATCTCCTTTTCCACAATAGGCCTCAAAGGGCTCCAATTATCCATTTTCAGATTCTACAAAAAGAGTGTTTCAAAACTGCTATATCATAAAATAAGTTCAAAGTTGTGAGATGAATGCACACATCACAAATAAGTTTCTCAGAATGCTTCTGTGTAGTTTTTATGTGATGATATTTCCTTTTCAACAATAGGCCACAAAGAGCTCCAAATATGTACATACAGATTCTACCAAAAGACTGTTTCAAAATTGCTCAATCAAAAGAAAGTTTCAACACTGTGAGATGAATCCACACATCAAAAAGAAGTTCTCAGAATGTTTCTGGGTTGTTTTTATTTGAAGATATTTCCTTTTCCACCATAGGCTGCAAAGGGCTCCAAATATCCACATGCAGATCCTGCAAAAAGAGAGATTCAAAACTGCACAATCAAAAGATTGGTTCAACACTATTAGTTGAATACACACATCATGAAGAAGTTTCTTGGAATGCTTTTGTGTAATTTTTATGTGAAGATATTTGCTTTTCCACAGTAGGCCTCAAAGGGCTCAAAATATCCACCTGTATATTCTGCAAAAAGAGAGATTCAAAACAGCTCAATCAAAAGATAGGTTCAACTCTGTAAGATGAATGCACACATTGCAAAGAAGTTTCTCAAAATGTTTCTGTGTAGTTCTTATTTGAAGATATTTCCTTTTCCACCATAGGCCAAAAGGGGCTCCAAATATCCATTTGCACATTCTGCAAAAAGAGAGATTTAAAACTGCTCAATCAAAAGATAGGTTCAGCTCCCAGTTGAATGCACACATCACAGTGAAGTTTCTCAGAACGCTCCTGTGTAGTTTTTATGTGAACATATTTGATTTTCCACATTAGGCCTGACAACGCTCCAAATATCCACCTGCAGATTCTACAAAAAGAGAGATTCAAAACTGCTCAATCAAAAGATGGATTCAACTCTGTGGGTTGAATGCACACATCACAGAGATGTTTTTGAGAAAGGTTCTGTCTAGTTTTTATTTGAAGATATTTCCTTTTCTGCCACAGGGCAAAAAGCACTCCAAATATCCACTTGCAGATTCTAGGAAAAGAACGTTTCAAAACTGCTCAATCATAAGATAGGTTCAACCCTGTAAGATGAATGCATGCATTCTAAAGGAGTTTCTGAGAATGCTTCTGTGTAGTTTTTATCTGAAGATATTTGCTTTTCCACGGTAGGCCTCACAGCGCTCCAAATATCCAATTGTAAATTCTTTAAAAAGAGTGTTTCGAAAGTGCTCAATCTTAAGATAAGTTCAACCCTGTGAGATGACTACACACATCACAAAGAAGTTTCTCAGAATGTTTCTGTGTAGTTTTTATTTGAAGATATTTCCTTTTCCACCATAGGCCGCAAAGTGTTCCAAATATCCACTTATCTGCAAAAAGAGAGATTCAAAACTACCCAATCAAAGGATAGGTTCAACCCTGTGACATGAATGCACACATTACAAAGAAGTTTCTGAGACTTATTCTGTGTAGTTTTTAGGTGAAGATATTTGCTTTTCCACAGTAGGCCACAAAGGGCTCCAAATATCCACCTGCAGATTGTGCAAAAAGCGAGATTCAAAACTGCTCAATCAAAAGACAGATTCAACACTGTGAGTTGAATGCACACATCACAAAGAAGTTTCTGAGAATGCTTCTGTGTAGTTTTTATTTGAAGACATTTCCTTTTCCACCATAGGGTGCAAAGTGCTCCAAATATCCACTTGCTGATTCTACAAAAGAGATATTCAAAACTGCTCAATGAGAAGATAAGTTCAACTCTGTGAGTTGAATTCACACTTCACAAAGAAATTTCTACGAATGCTTCTGTCTAATTTTTAGGTGAAGATATTTTCCTTTCCAAAGTAGGCCTCAAAGGGCTCCAAATATCCACTTGCAGATTCTACAAAAAGAGTATATCCAAGCAGCTCAATGAAAAGAAAGTTTCAAACCTGTGAGATGAATGCACACATCACAAAGATGTTTCTCAGAATTTTTTCTGTAGTTTTAATTGGAAGATATTTCCTTTTCCACCATAGGCTGCAAAGGGTGCCAAATATCCACTTGCAGATTCTGCAAAAAGAGAGATTCAAAATTGCTCAATCAAAAGATAGGTTCAACTCTGTGAGTTCAATGCACACCTCACAAATAAGTTTCTCAGAATGGTTCTGTGTAGTTTTTATTTGAAGATATTCCCTTTTCCACAATAGGAATCCGAGATCTCTGAACATCCACTTGTAATTTCTACAAAAAGAGAGATTCAAAACTGCTCAATCAAAAGATTGGTTCATCTCTGTGTGCTCAATGCACACATCACAAAGAAGTTTGTCAGAATGCTTCTGTGCAGTTTTTATGTGAACATATTTGATTTTCCAGTTAGCCTCACAGTGCTCCAAATATCCACTTGCTGATTCTACAAAAAGAGAGACTCAAAACTGCTCAATCAAAAGATAAATTCAACACTCTTAGTTGAATGCACACATAATGAAGAAGTTTTTGAGAATGCTTCTGTTAATTTTGTTATTTGAAGATATTTCCTTTTCCACCATGGGCAAAAAGCACAAAAAATACCACTTGCATGTTCTATAAAAAGTGTGAACTGAAGATGGCCGAATAGGAAAAGCTCCAGTCTACAGCTCCCAGCATGAGCTATGCAAGACAGGTGATTTCTGCATTTCCATCTGAGGTACCAGGTTCATCTCACTAGGGAGTTCCAGACAGTGGGCGCAGGTCAGTGGATGCATGCACCGTGCGTGAACTGAAGAAGGGCAAGGCATTGCCTCACTCGGGAAGTGCAAGGGGTCAGGGAGTTCCCTTTCCTACACAAAGAAAGGGGTGACAGACGGCACCTGGAAAATCGGGTCACTCCTATCCGAATACTGTGCTTTTCTGAAGGGCTTAAAAAACGGTGCACCAGGAGATTGTATCCTGCACCTGGCTCAGAGGGTCCTACGCCCACGGAGTCTCACTGATTGCTAGCACAGCAGTCTGAGATCAAACTGCAAGGCGGCAGCGAGGCTGGGGGAGGGGCGCCCACCATTGCCCAGGCTTGCTTAGGTAAACAAAGCAGCTGTGAAGCTGGAACTGGGTGGAGCCCACCACAGCTCAAGGAGGCCTGCCTGCCTCTGTAGGCTCCACCTCTGGGGGCAGGGCACAGACTAACAAAAAGAGAGCAGAAACCTCTGCAGACTTAAATGTCCCTGTCTGACAGCTTTGAAGAGAGCAGTTGTTCTCCCAGCACGCAGCTGGACATCTGAGAATTGGCAGACTACCTCCTCAAGTGGGTCCCTGACCCCTGACACCCGAGCAGCCTAAGAGGGAGCCACCCCCCAGTAGGGGCAGACTGACACCTCACAAGGCCGGCCGGGTACTCCAACAGACCTGCAGCTGAGGGTCCTGTCAGTTAGCAGGAAAACTAACAAACTGAAAGGACATCCACACCAAAAACCCATCTGTACATCACCATCATCAAAGACCAAAAGTAGATAAAACCACAAAGATGGGGAAAAAACAGAGCAGAAAAACTGGAAACTCTAAAGAGCAGAGCACCTCTCCTCCTCCAAAGGAATGCAGTTCCTCACCAGCAATGGATCAAAGCTGGATGGAGAATGACCTTGACGACCTGAGAGAAGAAGGCTTCAGACAGTCAAATTACTCTGAGCTATGGGAGGATATTCAAACCAAAGGCAAAGAAGTTGAAAACTGAAAAAAATTTAGAAGAATGTATAACTAGAATAACCAATACAGAGAAGTGCTTAAAGGAGCTGATGGAGCTGAAAACCAAGGCTTGAGAACTACGTGAAGAATGCAGAAGCCTCAGGAGCTGATGTGATCAAATGGAAGAAAGGATATCAGTGATGGAAGATGAAATTAATGAAATGAAGTGAGAAGGAAGTTTAGAGAAAAAAGAATAAAAAGAAACGGGCAAAGCCTCCAAGAAATATGGGACTATGTGAAAAGACCTAATCTATGTCTGACTGGTGTACCTGAAAGTGACGGGCAGAATGGAACCAAGTTCGAAAACACTCTGCAGGATATTATCCAGGAGAACTTCCACAATCTAGCAAGGCAGGAAAACATTCAGATTCAGGAAATATGGAGAATGCCAGCACCACACCACACCTATTCCAAAACTGACAACATAGTTGGAAGTAAAGCTCTTCTCAGTAAATGTAAAAGAACAGAAATTATAACAAACTATCTCTCAGTTCACAGTGCAATCAAGCTAGAACTCAGGATTAAGAATCTCACTCAAAACCGCTCAACTACATGGAAACTGAACAACCTGCTCCTGAATGACTACTGGATACATAACGAAATGAAGGCAGAAATAAAGATGTTCTTTGAAACCAATGAGAACCAAGACACAACATACCAGAATCTCTGGGATGCATTCAAAGCAGTGTGTAGAGGGAAATTTATAGCACTAAATGCCCACAAGAGAAAGCAGGAAAGAACCAAAATTGACACCCTAACATCACAATTAAAAGAACTAGAAAAGCAAGAGCAAACACATTCAAAAGCTAGCAGAAGGCAAGAAATAACTAAAATCAGAGCAGAACTGAAGGTAATAGAGACACAAAAAACCCTTCAAAAAATTAATGAATCCAGGAGCTGGTTTCTTGAAAGGATCAACAAAATTGAAAGACCACTAGCAAGATTAATAAAGAAAAAAAGAGAGAAGAATCAAATAGATGCAATAAAAAATGATAAAGGGGATATCACCACCGATCCCTCAGAAATACAGACTACCATCAGAGAATACTACAAACACATCTACGCAAATAAACTAGAAAATCTAGAAGAAATGGATAAATTCCATGACACATACACTCTCCAAAGACTAAACCAGGAAGAAGTTGAATCTCTGAATAGGCCAAAAACAGGAGCTGAAATTGTGGCAATAATCAATAGCTTACCAACCAAAAAAAGTCCAGGACTAGATGGATTCACAGCCGATTTCTACCAGAGGTACAAGGAAGAGCTGGTACTATTCCTTCTGAAACTATTCCAATCAATAGTAAAAGAGGGAATCCTCCCTAACTCATTGTATGAGGCCAGCATCATGCTGATATCAAAGCCGGGCAGAGACACAACCAAAAAAGAGAATTTTAGACCAATATCCTGGATGAACATTGACGCAAAAATCCTCAATAAAATACTGGCAAATCGAATCCAGCAGCATATCAAAAAGCTTATCCACCATGATTAAGTGGGCTTCATCACTGGGATGCAGGGCTGGTTCAATATACACAAATCAATAAATGTAATCCAGTATATAATCAGAACCACAGACAAAAACCACATGATTATCTCAATAGATGCAGAAAATACCTTTGAAAAAATTCAGCAACGCTTCATGCTAAAAACTCTCAATAAATTAGGTATTGTTGGGGCGTATCTCAAAATAATAAAAGCTATCTATGACAAACCCACAGCCAATATCATACTGAATGGGCAAAAACTGAAAGCATTCTCTTTGAAAACTGGCACAAGACAGGGATGCCCTCTCTCACCACTCCTATTCAACATAGTGTTGGAAGTTCTGGCCAGGGCAATTAGGCCGGAGAAGGAAATAAAGTGTATTCAATTAGGAAAAGAGGTAGACAAATTGTCCCTGTTTGCAGAAGACATGATTGTATATCCAGAAAACCCCATTGTCTCAGCCCAAAATCTCCTTAAGCTGATAAGCAATTTCAGCAAAGTCTCAGGATACAAAATCAATGTACAAAAATCACAAGCATTCTTACACGCCAACAACAGACAAACAGAGAGCCAAATCATGAGTGAACTCCCATTCACAATTGCTTCAAAGGGAATAAAATACCTAGGAATCCATCTTACAAGGGAAGTGAAGGAACTCTTCAAGGAAAACTACAAACCACTACTCAAGGAAATAAAAGAGGATACAAACAAATGGAAGAACATCCCATGCTCATGGGTGGGAAGAATCAATATCGTGAAAATGGCCATACTGCCCAAGGCAATTTACAGATTCAATGCCATCCCCATCAAGCTACCAATGACTTTCTTCAAAGAATTGGAAAAAACTACTTCAAAGTTCATATGGAACCAAAAAAGAGCCACATCACCAAGTCAATCCTAAGCCAAAAGAACAAAGCTGGAGGCCTCACACTACCTGACTTCAAACTATACTACAAGTCTACAGTTACCAAAAGAGCATGGTACTGGTACGACAACAGAGATATAGATCAGTGGAACAAAATAGAGCCCTCAGAAATAATGCCGCATATCTACAACTATCCGATCTTTGACAAACCTGAGAAAAACAAGCAATGGGGAAAGATTCCCTATTTAATAAATGGTGCTGGGAAACTGGCTAGCCATATGTAGAAAGCTGAAACTGGATCCCTTCCTTACACTTTATACAAAAATCAATTCAAGATGGATTAAAGACTTAAATATTAGACCTAAAACCATAAAATCCCTAGAAGAAAACCTAGGCATTACCAATCAGGACATAGGCATGGGCAAAGGCTTCATATCTAAAACACCAAAAGCAATGGCAAGAAAAGCCAAAATTGACAAATTGGATCTAATTAAACTAAAGAGCTTCTGCACAGCAAAAGAAACTACCATCAGAGTGAACAGGCAACCTAGAAAATGGGAGAAAATTTTCGCAACTTACTCATCTGCCAAAGGGCTAATATCCAGAATCTACAATGAACTCCAACAAATTTACAAGAAAAAAACAAACAACCTCATCAAAATGTGGGCGAAGGATATGAACAGACACTTCTCAAAAGAAGACATGTATGCAGCCAAAAAACACATGAAAAAATGTTCACCATCACTGGCCATCAGAGAAATGCAAATCAAAACCACAATGAGATACCATCTCACACCACTTAGAATGGCAATCCTTAAAAAGTCAGGAAACAACAGGTGCTGGAGAGGATGTGGAGAAATAGGAACACTTTTACACAGTTGGTGGGACTCTAAACTAGTTCAACCATTGTGGAAGTCAGTGTGGCAATTCCTCAGGGATCTAGAACTAGAAATTCCATTTGACCCAGCCACCCCATTACTGGGTATATACCCAAAGTACTATATATCATGCTGCTATAAAGACACATGCACACGTAACCAACCCAAATGTCCAACAATGATTGACTGGATTAAGAAAATGTGGCACATATACACCACGGAATCCTATACAGCCATATACAATGATGAGTTCATGTCCTTTGTAGGAACATGGATGAAATTGGAAATCATCATTCTCAGTAAACTATCGCAAGAACCGAAAACCAATCACTGCATATTCTCACTCATAGGTGGGAATTGAACAATGAGAACACACGGATACAGGAAGGGGATCATCACACTCTGGGGACTGTTGTGGTGTGGGGGGAGGGGAGAGGGACAGCATTGGGAGATATACCTAATGCTAGGTGAGTAGTTAGTGGGTGCAGCGCACCAGCATGGCACATGTATACATATTTAACTAACCTACACATTGTGCACATGTACACTAAAACCTAAAGTATAATAATAATAAATTAATTAATTAAAAAAGTGTGAAGTGCTGAATCATGAGATAGCTTCAAACTTGTGAGATGAATGCACACATCACAAAGAAGTTTCTCACAATGTTTCTGTGTAGTTTTTTTTTTTGAAGATATTTCCTTTTCCAGCGTAGGCCACAAAGGGCTCCCAATATCCACTAGCAGATTCTGCAAAAAGAGAGACTCAAAACTGCTCAATCAAAAGATAGGTTCAACACTGTGAGTTGAATTCACACATCCCAAAAGAGTTTCTCAGAATTCTTCTGTGTAATTTTTATGCGAAGGTATTTGGTTTTCCACCGTAGGCCTCAAAGGGCTCTAAATAGCCACCTGCAGATTCTACAAAAAGAGAGATTCAAAACTGCTCAATCACAAGATAGTTTCAACGCTTTGAGTTGAATGCATACATCACAAAGATGTTTCTCTGAATGCTTCTATGTTGCTTTTATTGGAAGATATATTTTTTCTATCCACTTGCAGATTCTACAAACAGGGAGATTCAAATCAGCTCAATGAGAAGATAAGTTCAACACTGAGTTTTGAATTCACACCTCACAAGGAAGTTTCTCAGAATACTTCTGTTTAGTATTTAAGTGAAGATATGTCCTTTTCCACAATAGGCCTCGAAGCTCTCCAAACATCCACTTGCTGATTCTGCAAAAAGAGATTGAAAACTGTTCAATAAAATGGTAGGTTCAATTCAGTGAGTTTAATGCAAACATCACAAAGGAGTTTTTCAGAATGCTTCTGTGTACTTTTTCTGTGAACATATTTGATTTTCCTCAGAAGGCCTCACAGCACTCCAAATATCCACTTGTAGATTCTACGAAAAGAGAGATTCAAAACAACTTAATCAAAAATTAGGTTCAACTCTGTGAGTTGAACGCACACATCAGGAAGAAGTTTCTGAGAATGCTTCTGTGTAGGTTTTATTTAAAGATATTTCCTTTTCCACCACAGAGTGCAAAGGGCTCCAAATATACACTTGCAGATTCTACAAAAAGAGAGATTCTAACCTGCTCAATCAAATGATATTTTCAACTCTGTGAGTTGAATGCACACATCACAAAACCTTTCTCAGAAGTCTTCTAAGTAATTTTTATGTGAAGATATTGCCTTTTCCACAATAGGCCTCAAAGGGCTGCAATTATCTACTTGCAGATTCTACAAAAAGGATGTTTCAATACTGCTCAATCAAAACAAACTTTCAACTCTGTGAGATGAATGTATACATCATAAAGTAGTTTCTCAGAATGCTTCTATCTGGTTTTTATGGGAAGATATTCCCTTTTCCACAACAGGCCTCAAATAGCTGCAAATATCCACTTGCAGTTTCTACAAAAAGAGAGTTTCAAAACTGCTCAATCGAAAGAAAAGTTCAGCTCTGTGAGATGAATGCACACATCACAAAGAAGTTTCTCAGAATGATTCTGTGTAGTTTTTATCTGAAGATATTTGCTTTTCCACAGTAGGCCTCAAAGTGCTCCAAATATCCACTTGCAGATTATACAAAAAGATTGTTTCAAAACTGCTCAATCAGAAGATAGGTTCAACCCTGTGAGATGATGGCACACATCCCAAAGAAGTTTCTCAGAATGTTTCTGTGTAGTTTTTATTTGAAGATATTTCCTTTTCAACCACAGGCCGCAATGGGCTCCAAATATCCACTTGCAGATTCTGCAAAAAGAGAGATTCAAAACTGCTCAATCAAAAGATAAGTTGAACCCTATGAGATGAATGCACACATACCAAAGAAATTTCTCAGAATTCTTCTGTGTAGTTTTTATGTGAAGATATTTGGTTTTCCACAGTAGTCCTCAAAGGGCTCCAAATATCCACCTGCAGATTCTGCAAAAAGAGTTTCTAAACTACTCAATCAAAAGAAAGGTTCAACTCTGTGAGTTGAATGCACACATCAGAAAGAAGTTTCTCAGAATGCTTCTGTCTACTTTTTATGTGAAGATATTTCCTTTTCCACAATAGGTCAAAAAGGGCTCTAATTATCCACTTGCAGATTCTACAAAAAGAGTGTATCAAAACTGCTCAATCAAAAGAAAAGTTCAACTCTGAGATGAATGCACACATCACAAAGGAGTTTCTCAGAATGCTTCTGTGTAGTTTTTATCTGAAGATACTGGCTTTTCCATGGTAGGCCTCAAAGCGCTCCAAATATCCCCTTGCAGATACTACAAAAAAAGTGTTTGAAAACTGATCAATCATAAGATATGTTCAACCCTGTGAGATGAATGCACATATCAGGAAGTAGTTTCTCAGAATGTTTCTGTGTAGTTTTTATTTGAAGATATTTCCTTTTCCACCATTGGCTGCAAAGGGCTCCAAATATCCACTTGCAGATTCTGCAAAAAGAGAGATTCAAAACTGCTCCATGAAAGAAAGTTTAAAATCTGGGAGTTGAATGCACACATCTCAAAATAGTTTCTCAGAATGCTTCTGTGTAGTATTCATGTGAAGATGTTTGCTTTTCCACCATTGGCCTCAAAGTGCTCCAAATATCCAACTGCAAATTCTGCAAAAAGGGAGATTCAAAACTCATCAATCAAAAGATAAGTTCATTTCTGTGAGATGAATGCATACATCACAAAGAAGTTTCTCTGAATACTTCTGTGTCGATTTTATTTGAAGATATTACCTTTTCCACCATAGGGCGCAAAGGGCTCCAAATATCCACTTGTAGATTCTACAAAAAGAGAGATTCGAAACTGCTCAATGAGAAGATAAGTTCAACTCTGTGAGCCGAATGCACACATCACAAAGAGCTTTCTTAGAATGCTTCTGTATTGTTTTTATGTGAAGATACAGCTTTTTCCACAATAGGCCTCATAGCTCTCCAAACATCCACTTGCAGATTCTGCAAAAAGAGAGATTCAAAACTGCTCAATCAAAAGAAAATTTCAGCTCTGTGAGTTGAATGCACACATCACAAACAGGTTTCTCAGAATGCTTCTGTGTAGTTTTTATGTGAGCATATTTGATTTTCTACAGTGGGCCTCACAACGCTCCAAATATCCACTTGCAGATTCTACAAAAAGAGAGATTCAAAACTGCTCAATCAAAACATAGATTCAACTCTGTGAGTTGAATCTACACATCACAAAGAAGTTTCTCAGAATGCTTCTGAGTAGTTTTTATATGAAGATATTTCCTTTTCTGCAATAGGCTTCAAAGGTCTCCAATTATCCACTTGCAGATTCTACAAAAAGAGTGTTTCAAAACTGCTAAATCAAAAGAAAGGTTCAACTCTGTGAAACGAAAGCACACATCACAAGGAAGTTTCTCTGTATGCTTCTGTGTAGCTTTTATTTGAAGATATTTCCTTTTGCACCACAGGGTGCAAAGGGCTCCAAATATCCACTTGCATATTCCACAAAAAGAGAGACTCAAAACTGCTCAATGAGAAGATAAGTTTAACTCTGTGAGTTGAATGGACACCTCACAAAGGAGTTTCTCAGAATGCTTCCATGTAGTTTCTTTGTGAAGATATATCCTTTTACACAATAGGCCTCAAAGATCCCCAAACATCCACTTGCAGATTCTGCAAAAGGAGAGATTCAAAACTGCTCAATCAAACGATAGGTTCAACACTTTGAGATGAATGAACACATCAGAAAAAGTTTCTCAGAATGCTTCTGTGTAGCTTTTCTGTGAACATGTTTGATTTTCCAAAGCAGGCCTCACAACGCTCCAAATATCCACTTGCAGATTCTACAAATAGAGCGATTTGAAACTGCTCAATGTGAAGATAAGTTCAACTCTGTGAGTTGAATGCGCGCCTCACAAAGAAGTTTCTTAGAATGCTTCTTTTTAGTTTGTATGTGAAGATATTTACTTTTCAACAATTGGCCTCAAAGCTCTCCATACATCCACTTGCAGATTCTGCAAAAAGAGAGATTAAAAACTGCTCAATCAAAAGATAGGTTCGACTCTGTGAGTTGAATGCACACATCACAAAGGAGTTTATCAGAATGATTCTGTGTAATTTTTATGTGAATATATTTGATTTTCCCTAGAAGCCCTCACAGCACTCCAAATATCCACTTGCAGACTCCACAAAAAGAATGTTTCAAAACTGCTCAATCATAAGATAGGTTCAACCTTGTGAGATGAATACACATCACAAAGAAGTTTCTCAGAATGCTTTTGAGTAGTTCTTATTTGAAGAAATTTCCTGTTCCACAATAGGCTGCAAAGGGCTCCAAATATCCACATGCAGATCCTGCAAAAAGAGAGATTCAAAACTGCTCAATCAAAAGATAAGTTCAACTCTGTAAGTTGAGTGCTCGCATCCCAAAGAAGTTTCTCAGAATGCTTCTGTGTAGTTTTTATGTGAAGATATTTCCATTTCCACAATAGGCCTCAAAACTCTCCAAACATCCACTTGTTGATTTTGCAAAAAGAGAGATTCAAAACAGCTCATTCAAAAGAGAGGTTCAAATATGTGAATTGAATGCACACATCACAGAGAAGTTTCTCAGAATGCTTCTGTGTGGTTTTTAGCTGAAGATATTTGCCTTTCCATGGTAGGCCTGAAAGCGATCCAAATATCCACTTGCAGATTCCACAAAAAGAGTGTTTCAAAACTGCTCAATCATGAAATAGGTTCAACCTTGTGAGATGAATGCACACATTACAAATAAGTTTCTCTGACTGCTTCTGTGTAGTTTTTATGTGAAGATATTTCCTTTTCCACAATAGGCCTCAAAGGGCTCCAAATATCCACTTGTAGATTCTAAAAATGAGTGATTCAAAACTGCTCAATCAAAAGATATGTTGAACTCTGTCAGTTGAATGCATACATCACAAATAAGTTTCTCAGAACGCTTCTGAGTAGTTTTTATGGTAAGATATTTCCTTTTCCACAATAGGACTCAAAGGGCTCCAATTATCCACTTGCAAATACTAGAAAAAGAGTGTTTAAAAACGGCTCAATAAAAAGAAAGTTTCAACTCTCTGAGATGAATGCACACATCAATGAGAAGTTTCTCAGAATGCTTCTGTGTAGTTTTTATGTGAAAATATTTCCTTTTCCACAATAGTCCTCAATAGGCTCCAAATATCCACTTGCAGATTTTACTAAAACAGTGTTTCAAAACTGCTCAATCAAAAGAAAGTTTCAATTCTGTGAAATGAATGCACGCATCACAAAGAGGTTTCCAGAATGCTTCTGTGTAGTTTTTATCTGAAGATATTTGCTTTTCCACAGTAAGCCTCAAAGCGTTCCGAATATCAACTTGCAGATTTTACAAAAAGAGTGTTTCAAAACTGCTCAATCGTAAGATAGGTTCAACCCTGTGAGATGAATGCACACATCACAAAGAAGTTTCTGAGACTATTTCTTTGTAGTTTTTATTTGAAGATATTTCCTTTTCCACCTTAGGCTGCAAAGGGCTCCAAATACCCACTAACAGATTCTGCAAAAAGAGAGATTAAAAACTGCTCAATCAAAGCATAGATTCAACTCTGTGATTTGAATGCAGACATCCTAAAGAAGATTCTCAGAATGTTTCTGGTTAGTTTTAATTTGAAATATTTGCTTTTCCACAGTAAAGCTCAAAGGGCTCAAATTATCCACTTGCAGATTCTACAAAAAGAGTGTTTCAAAACTGCTCAATCAAAATAAATTCTCAACTCTGTGAGAAGAGTGCACACATCACAAAGAAGTTTCTCAGTATGCTTCTGTGTAGTTTTTATGTGAAGATATTTCCTTTTCCATAATAGGCTTCAAAGCTGTGCAAACATCCACTTGCAGATTCTTCAGATTCTTCAAAAAGAGAGATTCAAAACCGCTCAATCAAAAGATGGCTCAATCCTGTGAGTTGAATGCAGACATCACAAAGAAGTTTCTCAGAATGCTTCTGTGAAGTTTCTATGTGAACATATTTGATTTTCCACCGTAGGCCTCACAGAGGTCCAAATATCCACTTGCAGTTTCTACAATAAGAGAGATTCAAAACTGGTCAATCAAAAGATAGGTTCAACTCTGTGAGTTGAATTCACACATCAAGAAAAAGTTTCTGAAAATGCTTCTGTGTACTTTTTATTTGAAGATATTTCCTTTCCCACCATAGGGTGCAAAGGAATCCAAATACGCACTCGCAGATTCTACAAAAAGTGAGATTCAAAACTGTTCAATCAAAAGATAGGTTCAACTCTGTGAGTTGAATGCACACATCACGAAAAAGTTTCTGGGTTTATTTGGAGATATTTCCTTTTCCACCATAGGGTGCAAAGGGCTCCAAATATCCAGTTGCAGACTCCACAAAAAGAGTGTTTCAAAACTGTTCTATCAAAAGGAAAGTTCAACTCTGTGAGTCGAATGCACACATCACAAAGAAGTTTCTAGAGAACGGTTCTATCTAGTTTTCATCTGAATGTATTTGCTTTTCCACTAGATGCAGCAATCGCACTAAATATCCACTTGCAGTTTCCACAACAAGAGTGTTGCAGAACTGTTCTATGAAAAGGAAGTTTCAACTCTGTGCGTTCAATCCCCAAATGACAAAGAAGTTTCTGAGAATGCTTCTGTCTAGAAAATATCTTCACATAAAAACTTCTTTGGGATGAGTGCATTCCACATTCCATTCCATTCCATTCCATTCCACATTCCATTCCATTCCATTCCACTCCACTTGACATTCCATTCCATTTCATTCCGTTCCACATTCTATTCTATTCCACATTCCATTCCATTCCATTCCACATTCCAGTCCATTCCATTCCACATTGCATTCCACATTCCATTCCACATTCCGTTCCACATTCCATTTCACATTCCATTCCATATTCCATTCCATTCCATTCCACATTGCAGTCCACATTCCATTCCACATTCAGTCCACATTACATTTCATTCCATTCCATTCCACATTCCATTCCATTACGTTCCAGATTCCTCTCCATTCCATGTCACATTCTATTCCATTTCATTCCATTCCACATTCGATTCCATTGTACATTCCATTCCACTCCATTACACATTCCATTCCAATCCATTCCATTCCATTCCATTCCATTCCACATTTCATTCCATTCCTTTCATTCCATATTCTATTCCATTCCATATTCCGTTCCATGCCATTCCACATTCCATTCCATTCCATTCCATATTCCATTCCGTTCCATTTCACATTCCATTACAATTCATTCCATTCCACATTCTATTCCATTCCACATTCCATGACAAACCATTCCATTCCATTGTATTTCACATTCTAATCCATTACACCTTCCATTCCATTCCATTCCATTCCACATTCCATCCCATTCCATTCTACATTGCATTCCATTTCATTGCATTCCATATTCTATTCCATTCCACATTACATTCCATTCCATTCCACATTCCATTCCATTCCACATTCCATTCCATTCCACATTCCATTCCATTCCAATCGATTCCATTCCACATTCCATTACATTCCATTAAATTCCATATTACATTCCATTCTATTCCACATTTCATTCCATTCCATTCCACATTCCATTGCATTCCATATTACAATCCATTCCATTCAACATTGCTTTCCATTTCATTCCACATTCCATTCCATTCCATTCCACATTCCATTCCACATTCCATTCCACATTACCTTCCACAATCCATTCCATTACATTCCACATTCCATTCCATTCCATTCCATATTCCATACCACATTACATTCCATTCTATTCCACATTTCATTCCATTACATTGCACATTCCATTCCACATTTCATTCCACGCTCCATTCCATTCCATTCCAAGTTCCATTCAACGTTCCATTAGACGTTCCATTCCATGTTCCATTCCACTTTGCATTCCATTCCATTCCACGTTCCATTCCACATTCCATTACATTATATTCCATAATGCATTCCAATCCATTCCATTCCACATTCCATTCCATTCCATTGCACATTCCATTCCATTTCATTCCATTCAATTACACATTCCTGTCCACATTCCATTCCATTCCATTCCACATTCCATTCCATTCCATATTCCATTCCATTCCATTCAATTCCCTTTCCATTCCGTTCCATTCCATTCCATTTAACATTCCATTCCATTCCACATTCCATTACATATTCCAATGAACTGCATTCCAGATTCCATTCCGCATTCCATTCCATTCCATTCCACTTTGCATTCCACATTCCACTCCATTCCATTCCACATGCCATTCCACATTCCGTTCCATTCCATTCCTTTGCACATTCCATTCCACATTCCCTTCCATTCCATTTCACATTCCAATCCATTCCCTTCCATTCCATTGCTTTCCACATTCCATTCCACAATACATTTCTTTCCATTTGACATTCCTTTCCATTCCCTTCCACATTCAATTCCGCATTCCCTTCCCTTCCATTCCACATTTCATTCCACATTCCATTCCATTCCATTCCACATTCCATTCCATTCATTCCACATTCCATTCGATTGCATTCCACGTTCCATTCTAATCCATTCCACGTTCCATTCCATATTCCATTCCACGTTCCATTCCACGTTCTATTCCACATGCCATTCCATTCCATTCCAAGTTCCATTACACTTTCCATTCCATTCCATTCCACATTCCATTCCTTTCCAATCCACTCTACAGTATGCATTCCATTCCACATTCCAGTCCACATTCCCTTCCTTTCCATTCCACTTTTAATTCCATTCCATTCCATTCAACATTCCTTTCCGTTCCATTCCACATTCCATTCCAATCCATTCCATTACATTCCATTAAACTTTCCGTTCCATTCCATTGCATTCCTCAATCTATTCCATTCCTCATTCCTTTCCATTCCATTCCACGTTCTATTTCATTCCATTCCATTCCACTCCACATTACATTAAATTCCGTTCTACATTTCATTCCATTTCATTCCATTTCGCATCCTATTCAATTCCACAATCCATTCCATTCAATTCCACCTTCCATTCCATTCCATTACTTTCCATTACACATTCCAACACATTAAATTCCAATCCACATTACATTCCAAACTATTCCACATTCCATTCCATTCCATTCCATTCACTTCCACATTTCATTACATTCCAATCCATTCCATTCTACACTCCATTTCATATTCCATTGCTTTGCATTCCACATTGCATTCCACATTCTATTCCATTCTATTCCATTCCACATTCCATTCCATTCCATCCCATTCCATTTCACATTCCATTCCATTCCATTCCACTCCATTCCATTTCATTCCATTCCATTGCACATACCGTTCCACATTCCATTCCATTCCATTCCACTCCACATTCCATTCCATTCCACATTCCATTCCATTCCATTTCACATTCCATTCCATTTCATTCCATTCCACATTCTATTCCATTCCACATTCCATTCCATTCCATTCCACATTCCATTCAATTCCATTCCATTCCATTCCCCATTCCATTCCATTACATTCCATTCCATTCCACATTCCGTTCAACTCCATTGCATTCCATTCCCCAATCCATTCCATTCCTTTCTATTCCACATTCTATTCCATTTGACATGCCATTCCATTCCATTCCACACTTCATTCCATTCCATTCCATTCCACATTCCATTCCATTCCATTCCACATTCCATTCCACTTCATTCCATTCCACATTCTATTCCGTTACACATTCCAATACATTCCATTCCCCTTTCCATTCCATTGCATTCTATTCCATTCCATTCCACATTCCATTCCTTTCCATTCCATTCCACTTCCCTTTGCGTTCCATTCCACTTTACACTCCATTCATTTCCACATTTCATTGCATTCCATTCCATTCCATTCCACATAGCATTGCATTCCACATTTCATTCCACATTCCATTCCACGTTCCATTCCACAAACCATTCCATTCCATTCCCCATTCCATTCCATTCTGCTCCACATTCCATTCCACATTCCATTCCATTCCATTCCACATTCCATTCTATTCAATTCCACGTTCCATTCCATGTTCAATTCCATTACATTCCACAGTCCATTCCGCATTCCATTCCATTCCATTCCACATGCCATACCATTCCATTCCATTCCATTCCACAATCCCTTCCATTCCATTCCATTCCACAATCCATTCCATTCCACAATCCATTCCACATTCCATTCCATTCCATTCCACGTTCCATTCCATTCCATTCCACAGTCCTTTCCATTGCATTCCACTTTCCATTTCACTTTCCATTCCACGTTCCTTTCCGCATTCCATTCCTCGTTCCATTCCACAATCCATTCCACATTCCATTCCACGTTCCTTTCCATTCAATTCCACGTTCCATTCCACATTCTATTCAACTCCATTCCATTCCACTGTCTTTTCCACATTCCATTCCACTTTCCATTCCACATTACAATCTGTTCCATTCCACATTCCATTCCAAAATCCATTCCACATTCCAGTAAATTCCATTCCACTTTCCATTCCACATGCCACTCAACATTCCATTCCACATTCCATTACATTCCATTCCACATTCTATTAAACATTCCATTCCATTCCATTCCACATTGCATTCCACATGCCATTCCATTCCATTCCACATTGCATTACACATTTCATTCCTTTCCATTTAGCATTCCATTACACATTCGATTCCACTCCATTCCACATACCATTCCACATTCCATTCCAGGTTCCATTAGACGTTCTATTCCATGCTCCATTCCATGTTCCATTCCGTTACATTCCACTTACCATTTCATTCCACCTTCCATTCCATTCCATTCCACATTCCATTCCACAATCCATTGCATTCCGTTCAGCATTCTGTTCCATTCCATTACACATTTCTTTCCACATTCCATTCCATTGCGTTCCACATTCCATTCCACATTCCATTCCAACTTCCATTCCATGTTCCATTCCAGGTTTCATTGCATGTTCCATTACATTCCATTCCGCGTTCCATTTCATTTATTTCCACATTTCATGCCACATTCCATTTCACATTCCATTCCATATTCCATTTCACCTTCCATTCCATTCCATTCCATTCCACATTCCATTCCATTCCATACCACATTCCACTGCATTCCATTACACAGTGCATTCCACATTCTATTCCTCATTCCATTCCTCATTCCATTTCATTCCATTCTATTCCACATTCCATTCCATTCCATTCCCTTCCATATTCCATTCTACAATCCATTTCTTTCCATTTGACATTCCTTTCCATTCTATTCTACATTCCACACCGCATTCCTTTCCATTCCATTCCATTCCACATTCCATTCAACATTCCATTTCATTTCATTCTACATTCCCTTCCACATTCCCTTCCACATTATATTACATTACATTCTGCATTCCATTACACATTCCATTCCACTACATTCCACGTTCCATACCACTTTCGATTCCATTCTCTCCCACATTCCATTCCATTCCGTTCCACATTCCATTCCACATGCCATTTCACATTCCGTTCCATTCCATTCCAAGTTCCATTCCACCTTCCTTTAGATGTTCCTTTCCACGTTCCATTCCATGTTCCATTACATTGCAATCCACGTTCTATTCCACATTCCATTCTATTCCATTCCATATTGCATTCCATTCCATTCCACATTCCATTTCATTCCATTCCACATTCCCTACCATTCCATTCCTTTCAATTGCACATCCAATTCCACATTCCATTCCATTCCATTTCACATTCAATTCCATTCCACATTCCATACCATTCCATTCCATACACTTTCCTTTTCACTCCATTCAACATTCCATTCCATTCAACATTCCATTCCATTCCATTCCTTTCCCTTTCCATTCTATTCCATTCCACATTCCTTTCCATTCCACATTCCATTACATTCCATTCCACATTCCATTACATTCCATTCCACATTCCATTCAATTCCATTCCATTCCACATTCCATTCCATTCCATTCCACATTCCTTTCCATTTCACATTCCATTCCATTCCGTCCCATTACACATTGCATTCCACATTCCGCTCAACTTTCCATTCCACGTTCCATTCCAAGTTCCATTCCACATTCCAGTCTGATCCATTCCACATTCCTTTCCATTCCATTCCACATTCTGTTCCATCCCATTCCATTCCACTTTCCTTTACATACCATTCCAATCCATGTTCCATTCAACGTTCCATTCCATGTTCCATTCTACATTTCTTTCCACGTTCGATTCCACATTCCATTCCACATTCCCTTCCATTCCATTCCTTGTTCCGTTCCACATTCCATTCCACATTCCATTCCACATTCCATTCCATTCCATTCCACATTCCATTCCATTCCATTCCACTTTCCATTCCATTCCATTACATTCCACATTCCATTCGATTCCATTCCATTCAACATTCCATTCCACGTTTGATTCCATTCCATTCCACATTGCATGGCACATTCCATTCCATTCCATTCCTCATTCCATTCCACATTCCATTCGTCCTTCCATTCCACATTCCATTCCGTTCCATTCCACCTTCCATTCCACATTCCATTCCGTTCCTTTTGACATTCCATTCCACATTACTTTCCATTCTATTCCATTCCACATTCCATTCTATGCCATGCCACATTCCATTCCACATTGCATTTCACATTCCATTCCATCAGTTCCACACTCCATTGCACATTCCATTCGACATTCCATTTCATTCCATTCGACATTCCATTCCACATTCCATTCCATTGCATTCCACATTCCATTCCATTCCATTCCATTCCACTTTCCATTACACATTCAATTCCATTGCATTCCATATTACAATCCATTCCATTCAACATTGCATTCCAGTTCATTCCACATTCCGTTCCATTCCATTCCACATTCCATTCCACATTCCATTCCACATTACCTTCCACATTCCATTCCACATTACCTTCCACATTCCATTACATTACATTCCACATTCCATTCCATATTCCATACCACATTCCATTCCATTCTATTCCACATTCCATTCCATTCCATTCCACATTCCATTCCACATTTCATTCCATGCTCCATTCCATTCCATTCCAAGTTCCATTCAACGTTCCATTAGACGTTCCATTAAACATTCCATTCCACTTTGCATTCCATTCCATGCCACGTTCCATTCCACATTCCATTACATTATATTCCATAATGCATTCCAATCCATTCCATTCCACATTCCTTTCCATTCCATTGTACATTCCTTTCCATTTCATTCCATTCAATTGCACATTCCTGTCCACATTCCATTCCATTCCATTCAACATTCCATTCCATTCCATATTCCATTCCATTCCATTCAATTCCCTTTCCATTCCATTCCATTCCACTCCATTCCACATTCCATTCCATTCCACATTCCCTTTAATTCCATTCCATTTCCTTTCCATTCTATTGCATTCCACATTCCTTTCCATTCCACATACCATTCCTTTGCAATCCCCATTCCATTGAATTCCATTCCATTCCACTTTCCATCCCATTGCATTCCACTTTCTATTCCATTCCACATTCCATTCCATTCCATTCCATCGCATTCCGCATTCCACTGCAATTTCCATTCCACATTCCATTACACGTTGCATTCCACATTCCATTCCATTCCATTCCAAATTCCTTTCCGTTCCTTTCTATTCCACTTTCCATTAAATTCCATTGCATTTCACATTCCATTCCACGTTCCATTCCACTTTCCATTCTATATTCCATTCCACCTTCCATTCCATTCCATTCCTCTTTCAACTCCGCATTCCATTCCATTCCAGTTTCCATTGCAATCCATTCCACATTCCATTCATCATTCCATTCCATTGCATTCCACATTCCATTCCACCTTCCATTCCATTCCATTCCTCTTTCCATTCCATTCTATTCCATTCCACATTCCACTGCATTCCACATTCCATTCCATTGCATTCCACATTCTATTCCATTGCATTCCACATTCAATCCACATTTCATTCCACATTCCATTCCATTCCATTCCACATTCCATTCCATTCCATTCCAGATTCCATTCCACATTACATTCCATTCCATTCCACATTCCATTATTTTCCATTCCATTCCCCTTTCCATTCCACATTCCAGTCCATTCCTTTCCATTCCATTCCACATTCCATTCAACATTCCATGGCACATTCCATTCCATTGCGTTCCACATTCCATTCGGCTTTCAATTCCATTCCACTTTCCACTCTGCATTCCATTCCATTCCACATTCCATACAAAATTCTATTCCATTCCATTCCACATTCCATTGCACTGCATTCCACTTTCCATTCTAATCCATTCCACGTTCCATTCCACGTTCCATTCCTAGTTCCATTCCACGTTCTATTAACCATACCATACCATTCCACTCCACGTTCCATTACACATTCCATTCCAATCCATTCAACATTGCAGTCAACTTTCCATTCCACATTCCAGTCCACATTCCATTCCATACCATTCCATTTCACATGCCTTTCTATTCCATTCCAGTTTCCATTCCATTCCATTTCACATTCCATTACACTTCATTCCACTCCAAATTGAATTTTATTCCATATTCCATTCCATTCCATTCCACATTACATTCCAATCCATTCCGTTCCATTCCATTCCAAATTCCGTTCCATTCCATTTCATTTCACTTTCTATGCCATTCCACATCCCGTTCCATTCCATTCCACATCCCGTTCCATTCCATTCCACATTCCATGCCATTCCCTTACACATTCCATTACACATTCCATTTCACATTCCACTCCACATTCCATTTCACTTTCGATTCCATTCCATTCCATTCCATTGCAAATTCCATTTCATTCTATTCCACATTCCATTTCATTCCATTCCACTTTCCATTACATTCCATTCCATATTCCATGCCACATTTCATTCCAATTTACATTCCATTCCATTCCATTCCACATTCCATAACATTCCTTTCCAGAGTCCATTTCATTCCATTAAACATTCCTTTGCATATTTCGTTCGATTCCATTCCATTCCGCCTTAAATTCCACATTCCATTCCATTGCATTCCACATTCCATTCCACATTCCATTCCGTATTCCATTCCCCTTTCCATTCCACGTTCCATTCCATTCCATTCCACGTTCCATTCTACGATCCATACCATTCCATTCCACGTTCCTTTAGATTCCATTCCAGGTTCCATTCCAAATTCCATTTCAAATTTCATTCCACCTTCAATTCCTTTCCATACCCCATTCTATTCCAAATTCTATTACATTCCATTCCACTTCCCATTCCGTTGAATTACACATTCTTTTCCAATCCATGACTTTCCATTCCGAATTACATTCCATTCCATTTCATATTTCATTCCATTCCATTCCATTCCACATTCCATTGCATTCCTTTGCATTCCATTTCATTTCAATCCGTTCCACATTAAATTCCACATTCCATTCCGTTCAATTTCCCATTCCATTCCATTCCAATTTACATTCCTTTCCATTCCATTCCGCATTCTATTCCATTCCATTCCATTCTATTCCATTCCAGACCCCATTCCACATTCCTTTCAACATTCCATTCCATAGCATTCCACATTCCTTTCCATTCCATTCCACATTCCATTGCACATTCCATTCCATTCCATTCCATACCACATTCCATTCCACCTTCCATTCCGTGTTCCGTTCCACATTCTATTGCAGATTCTATTTCACATTCCATTCCACATTCCATTTCACCTTCCTTTCCATTACATTCCATTCCACATTCCATTCCATTCCATTGCAAATTCCATTCCATTCCATTACACATTCCATTCCACATTCTATTCCACATTCCATTCCATTACCTTCTATTCCACATTCCATTCCATTCCATTCCACATTACATTCCAAATTCTATTCCACATTCCATTCCACTTTCTATTTCATTGCATTCCACATTCCATTCCTTATTCCATTCCACATTCCATTCCACATTCCATTCCATTCCATTCCACGTTCCATTCCCCATTCCATTCCACATTTCCTTTCCTTGATCCATTCCAAGTTCCATTCCATGTTCCATTCCAATCCATTCCACGTTCCATTGCACTTTCATTTCCATTCAGTTCCACATTCCATTCCACATTCCATTGCACATTCAATTCCACGTTCCATTGCACAATACTTTCTACGTTCCATTCCATATTCAATTCCACATTCCATTCCAAATTCCATTCAGTTCCATTTCACGTTCCATTCCACATTCTATTCCACATTCCATTCCATTCCATTACACATTCCGTTCCACATTCCATACCACATTCTATTCCATTCAATTTCACATTCTATCCCGCATTCCACACCATTCCATTCTATATTCCATTCCACATTCCATTCCATTCCTTACCATTAAACTTTCCATTCCAAACCATTCCACGTTCCATTCCACATTCCATTCCACATTCCATACCATTCCATTCCACATTCCATTCTTTCCATTGCACATTAAATTACACATTCCATTCCACTTTCCATACCACATTCCATTCCATTCAATTACACATTCCAGTCCACATTCCAATCCATTCCATTCCACATTCCATTGCACATTCCATTCCATTCCATTACACATTCCTCTCCATTACATTCCACGTTTCATTCCACATTCCATTTGGCATTCCATTCCACATTCCATTCCACATTCCATACCATTCCATTCCACATTCCATTCCGCATTCAATTCCTTTCCATTACACATTCCATTTCACTTTCCATTCCACGTTCCATTCCACATTCCATTCCATTCCACATAATATTCCATTCCATTTCATTCCATTCCACATTCTATTCCATTCCACATCCCATTCCGTTGCGTTCCACGTTCCATTTCACATTCCATTCCACATTCCATTCCATATTCCACTCCATTCTATGCCACATTCCATTCCACGTAGCATTCCACATTCCATACCATTCCTTTCCACGTTCCATTCCACACTCCATTCTTTTCCATTACACATTCCATTTTACTTTCTATTCAACATTACATTCCACTTTCCATTCCATATTCCATTCCACATTCCATTCCACAATCCATTCTACATTCCATTCCACATTCCATTCCATTCCATTCCAAATTCCATTCCATTCCATTCCACATTCCATACCAAATTCCATTCCATTTCATTCCACATTCCATTCCACATTCCATTGCACAATACCTTCCACATCCTATTCCATTGCATTCCACATTCCTTTCCATTCCATTCCAAATTCTTTCCACATTCCATTCCATCTCATTCCACATTACATTCCTCATTCCATTCCAAATTCTTTCCACATTCCATTCCATCTCATTCCACATTCCATTCCTCATTCCATTCCACATTCCCTTCCAAATTCCATTACGTTACATTCCACATTCCGTTCCATATTCCATTCCTTTCCATTCCACATTCCATACCACATTCCATTCCATTCGATTCCACTTTCCATACCATTATATTCCACATTGTATTCCACATTACATTCCACGTTCCATTCCATTACATTACAAGTTCCTTTCCAGCTTCCATTAGACGTTCCATTCCACATTCCATTCCATGTTGCCTTCCAATCCATTCCACGTTCCTTTACACATTCCATTCAATTCCATTCCATATTTAATTCCATTCCATTTCATTCCATATTCCATTCCATTCCATTCCACATTCCATTCCATTCCATTCCCTGTTACTTTCTATTCCATTCCACATTCCTTTCCACTCCATTCCATTCAATTGCACATTGCATTCCACATTCCATTCCCTTGCATTCCGCATCCCATTCCATTGCATTCCATTCCACATTCCATTCCCTTCCATTCCACATTCCACTCCATTGCATTCCACATTCCATTCTATTCCATTCCACATTGTATTTCATTCCATTCCACATTCCATTCCACAATCTATTGCATTGTATTCCACATTCTATTCCTCTCCATTCCACATTCCATTCCACATTCCATTTCATTCCATTCCACATTTCCTTACAAGTTCCATTCCATTGCACTCCACATTCATTTCCACATTCCTTTCCACGTTCTGTTCACCGTTCCATACCAGGTTCGATTCAACGTTCCATTTCATTCCATTCAACCTTCTATTCCATTCCATTCCACGTTCCATTTCTTTCTGTTCCACATTCCATTCCTTATTCCATTTCACATTCCATTACACATTCCATTTCACTTTCCATTCCATTCCATTCCATTCCATTTCACATTCCATTCCATTCTATTTCACATTCCATTGCATTCCATTCCGCGTGCCATTACATTCCATTCCACATTCCATTCCACGTTCCATTCCATATTCCATTCCATGTTCCATTCCATTCCATTCCATTCCACATTCCATACCATTCCTTTCCACTTTCCATTCCATTCCATTCCATATTCCATTGCACATTCCGTTCCATTCCATTCCATTCCACCTTCAATTCCACATTCCATTCCATTGCATTAAACATTCCATTCCACATTCCATTCCACATTCCATTCCTCATAACATTCCACGTTCCATTCCACGTTCCATTCCATTCCTTTCCACGTTCAATTCCACGGTCCACACCTTTCCATTCCACGTTCCATTCCATTCCATTCCCTGTTCCATTTCATTCCATTCCCTGTTCCATTCCATTCCATTCCATTCCATGTTCCATTCCACATTCCATTTCACATTCCATTCCCTTTCCATTCCTTTCCATTCCGCATTCTATTACCAATTACTTTCCATTCCAGTCAACTTCTCATTCCATTCAATTCCACATTCCATTCCATATCATTACATTCCATTCCACATTCAATTCCATTCCATTCCACAGGGAATTCCATTCCATTCCACCTTCCATTCCATTCTATTCCATTCCATTCCACTTTCTATTAAGTTCCATTCCACATTCCAATCCATTCCATTACTCATTCCATTCCATTTCATTGCATTCCACGTTCCATACCATTCCATTCCATTATATTTTCTATTCCATTCCATTCCACATTCCATTCCAATCAAATTCATTCCATTCCATTCCACATTCCATTCCACCTTCCACTCCCTTCCACTACACATTCCATTCCATTCCATTCCATTCCACATTCCATTCCATTCAATTCCATTCCTTTCCATTTCAATCCATTCCACATTAAATTCCACATTCCATTCCTTTCCAATGCACATTCCATTGCATTCCATCCAAGCTCCTATTCCATTCCACATTCCATTACATTCCATTCTACATTCGATTCCATTAGATTCCACATTCCATTAGATTCCATTCCACATCCCATTCCTCATTCCATTCCATATTCCATTCCATTCCACATTCCATTCCATTCCATTCCATTCCATTCTAGATTCCATTCAACATTCCATTCCATTCCATTCCATTCCATTCCAGATTCCATTCCACATTCCATTCCACGTTCCTTTCCATTCCACTCCACATTGCATTCCATTCCAATCCACATTCCATTCCATTGAATTCCACATTTAATTCAATTCCATTACATTCCTCATTCAATTATATACCATTCCGCCTTAAATTCCATTCCATTCCCTTCTATTCCACATTCCATTCCATTCCATTCCACATTCCATTCGATTCCATTCCACATTCGATTCCATTAGTTTCCACATTCCATTACCTTCCATTCCACATTCCATTCAACATTCCATTCCACATTCCATTCCATTCCATTCCACATTCCATTCCATTCCAATTCATTCAATTCCAGATTCCATTCCACATTACATTCCACTCCACATTGCATTCCATTCCAATCCACATTCCATTAAATTGAATTCTACATTTAATTCAATTCCATGGCATTCCACATTCAATTAAATACCATTCAGAATTAAAATCCATTCCATTCCCTTCTATTCCACATTCCATTCCATTCCATTCCACTTTCCATTCCTTTGCATTCCACATTCCATTCCCCATTTCATTCCACATTCTATTCCATTCCATTCCACATTCCATTCCACATTCTATTCCATTCGATTCAACATTCCATTCCATTCCATTCCACATACTATTCCATTCAATTGCTTACTTCTTTCGATCCCTTTGCATTCCACTTTCCGTTCCATTCTTTTCCAATTCCATTGCACACCATTCTATTCCAATCCACATTCCATTCCATTCCATTCCACATTCCATTCCATTCCATTCCACATTCCATTCCACATTCCATTCCACAATCTATTCCACTTTCCATTCCATTTCATTACACATTCCTTTACTTTCCAGTCCACTTGCCATTCTATTTGATTCCACATTCCTTTCCACATTCCATTCCACATTCCATTCCACATTCCATTCCACATTCCATTCCATTGCATTCCACGTTCCATTCCACATTTCATTCCATTACATTCCACATTCCAATCCACATTCCATTCCATTCTATTCCACGTTCCATTCCATTCCATTCCATTCCACTTTCCACTCCATTCCATTGCAATCCACATTTCTTTCCATTCCATTCTGCTTTCCATCACATTCCATTGCATTTCATTCCACATTCCTTTCCATTCCATTCTATTCCAGATTGCATTTCATTCCATTACACATTCCATTCCGTTCCATTCCAATTTCCATTCCATTCCATTCCACATTCCATTTGATTCCATTCCATTCCATTTCACATTCTATAGCATTCCATTCCTTTCCACATTCCATTACCTTCCGTTCAGTATTCCATTCCATTGCATTCCACATTCCATTTCACATTCCTTTCCATTCCATTACACATTCCATTCCACGTTCCATTCTCCATTCCTTTCCACGTTCCATTCTACGTTCCTTTCCTCATTCCATCAAATATTCCATTCCATTCCTTTCCATATTACATACCATTCCATTGCATTCCATTCCACATTACATTCCATTATATTCCACATTCCGTTCCATATTCCATTCCATTCCATTTCACATTCCATTCCAAATTCAATTCCATTCCATTACACATTCCATTCCGTTACATTCCACATTCCATTCCTTTCCAATCCACATCCCTTTCCATTCCATCCAAGCTTCCATTCCATTCCACATTCCAATCCATTCCATTACACATTTCATTCCATTAAATTCCACATTCCATTCCACATTCCATTCCACATTGCATTCCATTCCATTCCACATTCCATTCCATTCCATTCCATTCCATCCCAGATTCCATTCCACATTCCATTCCACATTCCATTTCACGTTCCATTCCATTCCACTCCACATTGCATTCCATTCCATTACACATTCCATTCCATTGAATTCCAAATTTCTTTCAATTCCAGGGCATACCACATTAAATTATGTACCATTCCACCTTAATTTCCTTTCCATTCCCTTCTATTCCACGTTCCACTCCATTCCATTCAACTTTGCATTCGATTCCATTCCATTCCACATTGCTTTCACCATTGCATTCCACATTCTTTTCTGATTTCCATTCCATTTCATTCCACATTCCGTTCCATTCCATTCCACATTCCTTTCCACATTCTATTCGATTCGATTCCACATTCCATTCCATTCCATTCCATATTCCATTCCATTCAATTGCTTATTTCTTTCTATTCCATTGCATTCCACTTTCCATTCCATTCCATTCCAATTCCATTCCAGTCAATTCTATTCCAATCCAAATTCCATTCCACATTCCATTCCACATTCTATTCCAAGTTCCATTTGATTTCAATCAATATTCAGCTACATTCCATTCCACATGCCATTCCATTCGATTCCACATTCCTTTCCACATTCCATTCCAGATTCCATTCCATTCCATTCCATGTTCCATTCCACATTCCATTCCATTCCACTTTCCTTTCCACATTCCATTACACATTACATTCCTTTCCATTCCACATTCCATTCCACTTTCCATTCCACATTCCATTCCATTACATTCGACATTCCATTCTATTCCACACTCAATTCCATATTCCATTCCGTTCCATTCCACATTCCATTCCACAATCCATTCCAAGTTCCATTCCACATTCCATTCCTTTCCATTCCTCATTCCATTGCATTGCATTCCACATTCCTTTCCGCTTTCTACTCCACTCCATTCCCCGTTCCATTCCATTCCATTCCACGTTGCATTCCACATTCTATTCCACATTCCATTCCACCTTCTATTCCATTCCATTCCACGTTTCATTCCACCATCCATTACACATTCCATTCCACTTTCCATTCTACGTTCCATTCCATTCCATTGCACGTTCCATTCCAAATTCTATTCCACATTCCATTCAATTCCATACCGTTCGATTCCACATTCCATGCCATTACTTTCCACGTTCCACTCCTTTCCATTGAACATTCCATTCCACATTCCATTCCAATTTCTATTCCGCATTCCGTTCCACATTCAAATCCACGTTCCGTTCCATTCCGCCTTCCAATCCACTTTCCCTTTCATATTCCATTCCACGTTCCATTCCAAGTTTCATTACAAGTTCCATTCCACCTTCCATTCCACATTCCATTCCATTCCATTACACTTTGCATTCCACATTCCATTCCATATTGCATTCCACATTCCGTTACGTTCCTTTGCACATTCCATTCCATATTGCATTCCACATTCCGTTACGTTCCTTTCCACATTCCATTTCACTTTCCATTCCACATTCCATTCTATTTTCCATTCCACATTCCATTCCGTTCTATTCCGCATTCCATTCCACATTCCTTTCCACATTGCATTTCACATTCCATTCCATTCCATTCCACGTTCCATTCCACGTTCCATTCCACGTTCCTTTCCATTCCATTCCACGTTCCTTTACACATTCCGTTGCACATTGCATTCCACGTACCTTTCCGTTCCATTCAACGTTGAAGCCCAATTTTCATTCCGTTCCATTCCACGTTCCATTACACATTCCGTTGCACATTCCATTTCACATTCCACTCCATTCCATTCCACTATCCATTCCACATGCCTTTCCACGTTCCATTCCACATTGCTTTCCACTCCATTCCACGATCCATTCCACATTCCATTCCACGTTCCATTGCCCATTCCATTCCGTTAAATAGCACGTTCCTTTCCACATTGCTTTCCACATTCCATTCCACGTTTCATTCAGTTCAATTCCACATTCCACTCCACATTCCATTCCACATTCCATTCCACCATCCAGTCCTCATTCCATTCCATTCCACATTCCATTCCACATTCCATTCCATTCCATTGCATTTCATTCCACATTCAAATCCACATTCCATTCCACGTTCCATTCCATCTTCCATTCCATGTTCCATTCTGCATTCCATTCCATTCCATCCCACTTTCCATTCCACTTTCCATTCCACATTGCATTTCATGTTCCATTCCATTCCATTCCACGTTCCATTCCATTCCGTTACACATTCCATTTCATTCCATTCCACGATCCATTCCACATTCCATTCCACAATCCTTTCCATTCCATTCTACTTTCCATTCCACATTCCATTTCATGTTCCATTCCATTCCATTCTACGTTCCATTCCATTCCATTACACATTCCATTTCATTCCATTCCATGATCCATTCCACATTCCATTCCACAATCCTTTCCATTCCATTCTATTCCACATTCCATTACATTCTATTAAACCATCAATTCCACATTCCATTCCACAATTTTTCCATGTTCCATTCCATTCCATACCACATTCCAATCCATTCCATTCCACATTCCATTCCATTCAATTCCACATTCCATTCCACTTTCCAATCCATTACATTCCACATTACATTCCACATTCCTTTCCATTCTATTCCACATTTCTTTCCACATTCCATTCCGCATTCCATTCCACATTCCATTCCATATTGCATTACGCATTCCATGCCATTCCATTCCATTTCATTCCACATTCCATTCCATTCCATTAATTTCCACATTCCATTCCATTCCATTCCCCTTACCATACCACATTCCATTCCATTCCATTCCACTTTCCGTTCTCATTCCATTGCACTACATTACACATTCCATTCCACATTCCATTCTATTCCATTCCACATTTCATATCTCACTCCATTCCATTCCATTCCACATTCCATTCCACATTCCATTCCTCTTTCCACTCCATGATCCATTAAACGTTCCATTTCACTTTCCATTCCATTCCATTCCACGTTCCATTCCATTCCATTCCTCGTTCCATTTCATTCCATTCCACATTCAATTACACATTCCTTTCCACATTCCGTTCCACATTCTGTTTCACTATCCATTCCATTCCATTCCATTACACCTTCAATTCCATTCCATTGCACATTCCATTCCATTCCATTCCACCATCCATTCCGCATTCCATTGCACATTCCATTCCATTCTAAACTATTCCACGTTCCATTCCGTTCCATTAATCCATCCATTCCACATTTCATTTCACAATCCATTCCACGTGCCATTCCATTCCTTTACACCTTCCAATCCATTCCATTCAACATTCCATTCCATTCAATTCCACATTCCATTCCATTCCATTCCACATTCCTTTCCATTCCATTCCACATTCCATTCCATTCCATTCCATTCCCTTCCACACCATTCCACATTCCAATACATTGCATTCTACACTTCATTCAATTCGATTCCATTCCATTCCACATTTAACTCCATTCCACTCCATTCCACATTCCATTCCACATTCCATTCCTTTGCATTTCACATTCCATTCCACTCCATTCCACATTCCATTCCACGTTCCATTCGACCTCGAAATTCATGTTCCATTCCACATCCCATTGCACTTTCCGTTCCTTTCCATTTCACATTCCATTCCATTCCCTTCCATATTCCATTCCATTCCATTCCACATTCCATTCCACGTTCCATTCAATTTCTTTCAATGATCCATTGCATTCCATTCATCGTTGCATTCCACATTCCAATCCCCATTCCATTCCACATTTTATTCCAAGTTCCATTCCATTGCATTCCACATTCCATTCATTGTTCCATTCCACGTTGCATTCCCTGTTCCCTTCCACGTCCCATTTGACGTTTCATTCCTTTCCATTCCACATTCCATTGCATTCCATTCCACATAACATTCCAATCAATTTCACATTCCATTCCAAGTTCCATTCCACTTCATTCCACGTTCAACTCCACCTTCCATGCCACATTCCATTCCACATTGCATTCCAAGTTTCATTCCATTTCTTTCCACATTCCTTTCCATTCCATTCTACGTTCCATTCCACTTTCCATTCCAGATTCCATTCCACATTCCAATCCAAGTTCCATTCCATTCTTTCCGAGTTCCATTCCACTTATCTTTCCATTCCATTCCATGTTCCCGTCCACATTCCATTGCCCTTTCCATTCCACAATAAATTCCTCGTTTCATTCCATTTTCATTTCACATTCCATTCCACATTCCATTCCATCCCATTCCACGTTCCATTCCAAATTCCATTCCATTCCATTCCACTTTCCTTTCCATATTCTGTTCCTTATTCCATTCGATAACATTCCACATACCATTCCACATTCCATTCCATTCCATTCCGCGTTCTATTCTACATTCCATTCCATTCAATTTCACGTTCCATTCCATATTCCATTCCACATTCCATTCCACTTTCCACTTCACGTTCCATTCCATTCTCCATTCCTCATTCTGATTCACAATACATTGCACGATCCATTCCACATTCCATTCCAAAACATTCCGTTACATTCCACATTCCCGTCCACATTCCATCCCACATTCCATTCTACGTTCCATTGCACGTTGCTTTCCACGTTCCATTCCATGTTCCATTCTGCGTTCCTTTCCATTCCATTCCACGTTCAATTCCATGTTCCATTACACATTCCATTTCACATTCCATTCCATTCCATTTCACCTTCCATTCCACATTCCATTCCATTCCACTTTCCATTCCACATTCCATTCCACACTCCATTCCATTCCATTCCACATTCCATTTCACATTCCATTGCATTCCAATTCATATTCCATTCCACATTCCACTCTCCTTCTGTTGCATTTAATTCCACATTCCATTCCACATTCCATTCCATTCCACATTCCATTCCAGTTTCCAATCCATTTTGCATTCCACATGCCGTTTCACATTCCATTCCACGTTCCATTCAAAATTCCTTTGCACGTTCTATTCCATTCCACTCCACGTTCCATTGCACATTCCATTCCATTCCATTCCACTTTCTATTCCACATTCCATTCCACATTCCACTGCACATTCCATTCCGTTCCATTCCACATTCCATTACGTTCCATCCCATATTCCATTCCACATTCCATTACATTCCTTTCCGTATTCCATTCTACAATCCATTCCATTCAATTCCACATTCCATTCCACATTGCCTTGTATTCCATCCCACATTCCATTCCATATTATATTCCACACTCCATTACCAAAAATTCCATGTTAAACTCCAAGTTCCATTCCATTCCATTCCATTCCATTCCACATTCGATTCAACATTGCATTCTATGTTCGATTCCACTTTCCATTCCACGTTCCATTCCATTCCATTCCACATTCCATTCCATTCCATTCCACATTCCATTTCACATTCCATTCCACCTTCCATTGCATTCCATTCCATTCCATGCCACATTCCTTTGCTTTCCTTTCCACTTTCAATTCCATTCCATTCCACATTCCATTCTATTCTATTCCTTACTCCATTCCATACCATGGCACATTCCATTCCATTCCATTGCATTCCACCTTCGATTCCATTGTATTCCACTTTCCATTCCATTCCATTCCACATTCCATTCCATTCCACATTCCATACCATTCCATTCCACATTCCATTCATCCTTCCATTCCAAATACCATTTCATTTCATTCAACTTTCCATTCTATTCCATTCCACATTCCAGTCCATTACACATTCCATTCCACATTCCATTCCCTTCCATTTCACCTTCCATTCCATTCTATTTCACATTCCATTCCACGTTCCATTCCAAGTTCCATTCCACGTTCCATTCCATTCCATTCCATTCCATTACACCCTCCATTACACATTCCATTCCCTTCCATTCCACATTACTTTCCATGGCATTCCACATCCCATTCCACGTTCCAGTCCACGTTCCATTCCTCGTTCCATTCTATTCCATTCCATGCCATTCCATTCTATTCCATTCCTTACCATTCGGGATTCCTTTCCATTCCATTCCACTTTATAATCGACTTTCCTCTCCATTCCTTTCCACATTGCATTTTATTGCATTCCAAATTCCATTCCTTTCCATTCCACGTTCCATTCCACATTCCATTCCATGTTCTTTTCTACGTTCCACTCCATTTCATTCCATGTTCCATTCCACGTTCCATTACACATTCCATTCAACGTTTCATTCCACGTCCCACTCCATTCCATTCCACCTTCCATTCCAAGTTCCATTCCACGTTCCATTCCATTCCATTCCACTTTCCATTCCACGTTCCATTCCATAACATTCCACATTCCATTCATTTCCATTCTATTCCATTCCATTCCATTCCACATTCCAGTCCACATTCCGTTACCTTACATTCCACGATCTTTTCCATTCCATTCCACATTCCACTCCATTTCATTCCACATTCGATTCCAGATTCCATTACCTTCCATTCCACATTTTTTCCATTCAATTCCACGTTCCATTCCACATTCCGTTTCCTTTTCAATTCCATTCCATTCCATTCCGGATTCCATTCCATTACATTTCTCATTCTATCACACATTCCATTCCATTCCATTCCACATTTCATTACGCATTACATTACATTCGATACCACTTTACACTCCATTCCATTCCACTTTGCATTCCATTCCATTCCAGATTACTTTCCGCATTCCATTCTGCAATCCATTCCACATTCCATTCCATTCCATTCCAAATTCCATTCCATTCCATTCCACATTCCATTCCACTTTCCATTCCACATTACAGTCCATTCCATTCCACATTCCATGCCATTCCATTCCACGTTCCATTCCAGATTCCATTCCACACTCCATTCCATGTTCCATTCCATTCCACATTCCATTCCACTTTCCATTAAATTACATTCCAATTTCCGTTCTACATTCCATTGCCCATGCTATTCCAGGTCCCATGCCACATTGCATTTCACGTTCCATTCCACATTCCATTCCAACTTCCATTCCATGCCATTCCACTCTCCATTCCACATTCCATTCCGTTCCATTCCACGTTGAATTCCGCATTCCATTCCACATTCCATTCCATTCCATTCCGCTTTCTATTCCACATTCCATTCCACTGTCCACTCCACTTTGCATTCCATTCCATTCCACATTCCATTCCATTCCTTTCCACATTCCATTCCATTCCATTCCACATTCAATTCCACATTGTAATCCACGCTGCATTCCACATTCCATTACACCTTCAATTCCATGTTCCATTCCAAGTTTCATTGCACGTTCCATTCCATTTCATTCCATGTTCCATTGCACATTCCATTCCATTCCACTGTCTATTCCACATTCCATTCCACATTCCATTTCAAATTGCATTCCGTTCCATTCCACATTCCATTCCATTCCATTCCACATTCCATTCCATTGCATTCCACATTCCATTCCACCTTGCATTGCATTCCATTCCACATTCCATTCCACATTCCGTTCCACGTTCAATTCCAATCCATTCCACTTTCCATTTCACCTTTCATTCCACATTCCATTCCACATTCCATTCCAAGTTACATTCCATTCCAATCCATATTCCACTCCACTTTCCATTTGTTTCCATTCCACGTTGCATTTCACATTCCATTCCACGTTCCCTTATATGTTCCATTCCACGTTCCATTGCATTCCATTCCACGTTCCATTCCTCATTCCATTCCATTGCATTCCACGTTCCATTCCATACCTTTCCACAATCCATTCCACTTTCCATTCCACATTCCATTCCACAATCCATTCCGTTCCATTCCATAGCATTCCACGTTCCATTCCACATTCCATTCTACATTACATTCCAAATTCCATTCCACATTCCATTCCATTACATTCCACGTTCCATTCCTGTTTCCATTCCACATTCGATTCCATTCCATTTCATTTCACTCCACATTCCAATGGAAGGGGGAATGGAATGCGGAATGCAATGAGGAATGGCACGTGAAATGGTATAGAATGGAATGTGGAATTGAACGTGGAATGGAATGGAATAGAATGTGGAATTTAATGGAATGGAATGTGGAGTGGAATGTGAATTGGAATGCAATGGAATGTGGAATAGAATGTGGAATGGAAAGGAATGGAATGTGGAATGGAATGGAATAGAATGTGGAATGGAACGTGGATTGCAATGGAATGGAACTTCGAAAGGAACGTGGAAAGCAACGTGAAATGGAATGTGGCATGGAAAGTGGAATGCCATGGTCAATGGAAACTGGAATGGAACATGAAATGTAATCGAATGGAAAGTGGAATGGAATGTGGAATGGAATGGAATGGAACGTGGAATGGAAAATGGAATGGAATATGGAATGGAACGTGGAACGAAACGTGGAATGCAAAGGAATGGATTGTGTAATGGAATTCAATGGAATGTGGAATGGAATGTGGTATGAAACGTGGAATGAAACGGAATGGAATTTGTAATAGAATGGAATGGAATGTTAAATGGAAGGTGGCACATAATGTGGAATGTAACGTGGAATGGAATGGAATGGTATGTGGAATGGAATGGAGCGAAATGTGGAATTCAATGGAATGGAATGTGGAATGCAGCTTAGAATGGAATGGAATGTGGAATAGAATGTGGAATGGAAAGGAATGGAATGCGGAATGGAATGGATTGGAATGGAATGGAATGGAACACGTAAAAGAACGTGGAATGCAACGTGGAATGGAATGTGGAATGGAATGGAAAAGAATGTGGAATGGAAGGTAATGGAATGTGGAACGGAATGTGGAATGGAATGCAATGGAATGGGATGTGGAATGGAATGGAAAAGAATGTGGAATGGAAGGAAATGGAATGTGAAATGCAATGTGGAATGGAATGGAATGCAATGGAATGGAACGCGTAAAAGAACGTGGAAGGCAACTTGTAATGGAATGTGGAATGGAATGGAAAAGAATGTGGAATGGAAGGTAAAGGAATGTGGAACGGAATGCGGAATGGAATGGAATGGAATGGGATGTGGAATGGAATGGAAAAGAATGTGGAATGGAAGGAAATGGAATGTGAAATGGAATGCGGAATGGAATGGACTTGAATGGAATATGGACTGTTATGGAATGGAACATTGAAGGGAATGGCATGGAATCTGGAATGGGACTTGGAATGGAATATGGAGTGGAACGTGTAATGGAATGTGGAATGGAATGGAATGGAACGTAGAATGGAACGTGGAATGGAATGTGGAATGAAACGTGGAAAGGAAAGTGGAATGTAAGTTGGAATGGAAAGGAATGGAACGTAAAATGAAATGGAAAGGAATGTGGAATGAAATGGTATAGAATGTGGAATGGAATGGAATGGAATGTCGAATATAATTTGGAATTTATAGGAAAGGAATCCGGAATGGAATGGAATGGAATAGGATTCAATGGAATGGAAAGGAATGGAATGGAACGTGGAATGGAATGTGGAATGGAATTTGGAATGGAATGGAATGGAATGTGGAATGGAAGGGAATGGAAAGTGCAATGGAACGTGTAATGGAATGGAATGGAATGGAATGGAAAATGGAATGGAATGGAATGGAAAATGGAATGGAATGCAATGGAAAATGGAATAGAATGGAATGGTATGAGGAATGGAATGGAATGGAATGTGGAATGCAATTGAATGGAATGTGAAATGGAATGCGGAATGGATTGGAATGGTCTGGAATGTGGAATGGAGTTGAATAGAACGTGGAATGGAATGCAATGGAAGGTGGAATGGAATGCAATTGAAGGTGGAATGGAATGGAATCGAATGTGTAATGGAATACCAAGGAATGCAGAATGGTACAGAATACAATGTGGAATGGAATGGAATGGAATGCAATGGAATGTGGAAATGAATGGATGTAAACTGGAATGGAATGGAATGGAAAGTGGAATGGAATGGAATTGAATGGAATGGAGTATAGAATGGAACGTGGAATGGAATGGAATCGAAAGTGGAATGGAACGTGCAATGGAACCTCTAATGAAATGTAGAATGGAAGGTGGAATGGAATGGAATGGAACGTGTAATGGAAAGTAGAATGGAACGTGGAATGGAATGGAAAGGAACGTGTAATGGAATGAGGAATAGAATGTGGAATGAAATGGAATGGAATGGAATGTGGTATGGAATGTGGAATGGAAAGGAATGGAATGCTGAATGCAATGTGGTATGGGATGTGGAATGAATAAGAATGGAATGTGGAATGGATTGTGGAATGGAATGGAATGGAATGGAATGAAAAAGGGAATGTGGTATGCAATGTGGAATGCAATGAGGAATGGGATGTGGAATGAAATGGAATGGAATGGGGAATGCAATGAGGAATGGAAAGGAATAGAAAGTTGAATGCAGTGTGGAATGGAATGGAATGGAATGTGGAGTGGAATATGGAATGTAATGAATGGAATGTGGAATGGAATGAGGAATGCATTGTGGAATGGAAAGTGGAATGGAATGTGGAATGGAATGTGGAATGGATCGTGGAATGTAATGGAATGGAACATGTAATAGAACGTGGAATGGAATGTGGAATGCAACGTGGAATGGAATGTGCATTGGAATGTGGAATGGAATGTGGAATGGAATAGAAAGGAATATGTCATGGAACTTGGAATAGAATGCAATGGAAAGAGGAATGGAATGTGGAATGGAACTTGGAATGCAAAGTACAATGGAAAGTGGAATGGAACGTGGAATGGAATGAAATGGAAAGTGGAATGGAACGTTGAATGGATCGTAGAATGGAATGTGGAATGGAAATTGGAATGTAAAGCACAATGGATTGTGGAAAGGAAAGTGGAATGTAATGGAATGGAAAGTGGATTGGAAAGTGGAATGGAATGGAATGGAACGTGGAATGGAATGTGGAATTCAATGTGCAATGGAACGTGGAATGGACGTGGAATGGAACATGGAATGGAATGGACCAGAATGTGGAACGGAATGTGGAATGGTATGGAATGGAAGATGGAATGGAATGTGGAATGGAATGTGGGAGGGAATGTGGAAGGGAATGCAAGGCAATGTGGAATGGAATGTGAAATGGAATGGGATGGAATGTGGAATGGAATGTAATGGAATGTGTAGTGGAAACTGGAATGGAATGTATTGGAATGGGAATGTAACACAATGGAATGTGGAATGGAATGTGGAATGGAATGTGGAAAGAAATGTGGCATACAAAGTGGAATGCAATGGAATGGAATGTGCAACGGAACGTGGAATGGAATTGAATGGAAGGTGGCATGGAATGTGGAATAAAATGTAGAGTGGAAAGAAATGGAATGTGGAATGGAATGGAATGGAATGTGGAATGGAATGTGGAACGGAATGGATTTGAGTGTGGAATAGAATGTGAAATAGAATGGAAAGGAGTCAGGAATGGAATGGAACGGAATGGTATGGATTGCGGAATGGAATGGAATGGAACGTGGAATGGAAAGTGGAATGGAACGTGGAACGGAAAGTGGAATGGAATGTAATGGAATGTGGAATGGAAGGGAATGGAATTTGGAATGGAAGGTGAAATGGAATGTGGAATGGAATGTGGAATGGAATGGAATGGTATGGAATGTGGACTGGAATGGAATGGAATAGATTGGAATGTGGAATGGAAAGGAATGGAATGGAATGTGGAATGGAATGCAGTGGAGTATGGAATGAACGGAATGGAATGGAATATGGAATGGAATGGAATGGAATGGAATATGCAATGGCATGGAATGGAATGGAACATGGAATGGAATGGAATGGAATGGATTCAGGAATGGTATTGAATGGAACATGGAATGGAAACTAGTGCCATGGAATGGAATGGAGTAGAATTGAATGTGGAATTGAACGGAATGGAAAGTGGAAGGGAATGGAAAGGAATGTTGAATGGAAAGGAATGGAATGGAATGGAAAGTGGAATGGAATGTGAAGTGGAATGTGGAATGAAACGTGTAGTGGAAAGAAATGGAACATGGAATGGAATGCAAAGTGGAATGGAATGGAATGGAATGTGGAGTGGAATGGAATGGAATGTGGAATGCAAAGTGGAATGCAACTTCCAATGGAAAGTGGAATTTAACGTGGAATGGAATGGAATGGAAAGTGGAATGGAATGTCGAACGGAATGTGGATCGGAATGGAATGGAGTATGGAATAGAATGTGAAATAAAATGGAAAGGATTCAAGAATGGAATGGAATGGAATGGTATGGAATGGATTATGGAGTGGAATGGAATGGAATGGAATATTGAATGGAATGGAATGAGGAATGCTATGCAATGGAATATGGAATGGAAAGTAGTGCAATGGAATGGAATGGAATAGAATGGAATTTGGAATTGAATGGTATGGAAAGTGGAATGGAATGGAATGGAATGTGTAGTGGAAAGGAATGGAATGGAATGGAAGGCGAAATGGAATGTCAAATGGAATGTGGAATGGAACGTGTAATGGAATGAAATGGAACGTGGAATGGAATGGAAAGCGGAATCGAATGGAATGGAATGAGGAATGGAACATGGAATGGAAAGTGTAATGGAATGTGGAAAGCAACGTGGAATGGAATGAAATGAAACATGGAACGGAATGGAATGGAATGTGGAATGGAATGGAATTGAACGTGGAATGGAATGTGGAATGGAACGTGGAATGGAACGTGGATTGGAACGTGGAAAGAAATGGAATGTTGAATAGAATGCAATGGAATGTTGAATGGAATGGAATGGAATATGGAATGTAACGTGGAATGGAAAGAAACGGAACGTGGAATGGAACGTGGAATGGAACCACTAATGTAATGTACAATGGAATGTGGAATTGAATGGATTGGAACGACTAAAGGAAAGTAGAATGGAACATGGAATGGAATAGAATGGAACGTGGAATGGAATCTGGACTGGAATGGAATGCAAAGGGGAATAAAATGGAATGGAATGTGGAATGGAATGGAAGGTGGAATGGAATGGAATGGAATGGGAAAGGGAATGTGGAATGCAATAAGGAATGAAATGTGGAATGGAATGTGGAATGAAATGGAATGGAAAGTGGAATGGAATTTGGAATGGAATGGAATGGAATGTGGAATTGAATGTGGAATGCAATGAAATGGAATTTTGAATGGAATGGAATGGAATGTGGAATGGAAGGTAGAATTAAATGTGGAATGTAACGTGGCATGGAACGGAATGGAATGTGGAATGGAATGCAGTGGAATGTAGAAAGGAATTGAATGGAATGTGGAAAGGAATGGAATGGAATGTGGAATGGATTGTGGAATGCAATATGGAATGGAATGTCGAATGGAACCTGGAACGGAATGGAATGGAACGTGTAATGCAATGGAATGGGAAGTGGAATGGAATGGAATGGAATGTGGAATGAAAAGTGGAATAGATCTTGGAATGCAATGGAATGGAACGTGGAGAGGAACGTGGAATGGATCTTGGAATGGAACGTGGAATTGAATATGGAGTGGAAAGTGGAATGGAATGGAAATTAATGTGGAAAGGAATGAGGAATGTAATGGAGTGGAATGCGGAATGGAATTCAATGGAATGTGGAATGGAATGGAATGGAATGTGGAATGGAATAGAATGGAATATAGAATGGAATGTACAATGGAATGAGGAATGGAATGTGGAAGGGAATGCAAAGGAATGTGGAATGGAACGTGGAATGGATCGTGGAATGGAATGGAATGGAACATGGTGTGGAACGTGGAATGGAACTTGGAATGGAAAGTGGAGTGGAATGTGGAATGGAAAGTGGAATTGAAAGTGGAATGGAATCGAATGAAATGTGGAATGGAATGTGGAATGGAATATAAAGGAATGTGGAATACAATGTTGAATGGAATGGAATGGAATGCAGAATGGCAGGAAATGGAATGGTGTGGAATGAGGAATGGAATGTGGAATGGAACGTGGAATGGAATGGAATGGAACATGGAAAACAATGTGGATTGGAATGTGGAAGGTAACGTGGAATGGAACTTGGAATGGACTGGAACGGAATGTGGAACGGCAAGTGGAATAGAATGGAATGGAATGTGGAATGGAATGGAACGGAATTTTAGGTGAAATGGAATGTGGAAAGGAATGGAATGGAATGTTTAAATAGAATGGAATGGAATGTGGAATGCAATGTGCACTGGAAAGGAATGCAATGTGGAATGGAATGTGGAATGGAATGGAGTGGAATGTGGCATGGACTGTTTAATGGAAAGTGGAAAGGAATGTGGAATGGATTGTGCAATGGAATTTGGAATGGAATGTGAAATGCAATGTGGAATGGAATGTGGAATGTAACGCAATGGAAAGTGGAAGGGAATGTGGAATGGACTGTGGAATGGGACGTGAAATGGAACGTGGAATGCATTGCAATGGAATGTGGAATGGAATGTGGAATGGAAGTTGGAATGGAACGTGGAATGTAATAGAATGGAACATGGATTGGAATGTGGAATGAAAAGTGGAATGGAATGGAATGCAAAGTGCCATGGAATGTGGAATAAAATGTGCAGTGGAAAGAAATGGAGTGTGGAATGGAATGGAATGGAATGTGGAATGGAATGTGGAACGGAATGGAATTGATCATGGAATGGAATGTGGAAGGGAACGTGGAATGGAACATGGAATGAAATCGAATGTTGAATGGAATGGAATGGAATGTGGAATGGAATGGAATGGAATGTGGAATGGAATGGAATGGAATGGAATGTGGAATGGAATGGAATGGAATATGGAATGTAACGTGGAATGGAAAGAAACGGAACGTGGAATGGAATGGAATGGAAAGTCGAATGGAATGGAGTGGAATGTGGAATGGAATTGAATGGAATGTGAAATGGAATGTAATGGAATGTGGAATAGAATGTGGAATGCAATGTGGAATGGAATGTGGAATGGAACCTGGAATCGAATGGAATGGAACGTGTAATGAAATGGAATGGAAAGTGGAATGGAAGGTGGAATGTAATGAAATGGAATGTGGAAAGGAACGTGGAATGGATCATGGAATGCAATGGAATGGAACATGGAGTGGAACGTGGAATGGATCTTGGAGTGGAACGTGGAATGGATTGTTGAATGGAACGTGGAATGGAATGGAATTTAATGTGGAAAGGAATGAGGATTGGAATGGAGTGGAATGTGGAATGGAATAGAATGGAATGCGGAATGGAATGGAATGGAACGTGGATTGGAAAGTGGAATGGAACGTGGAATGGAACGTGGAATGGAATGGAATGGAATGTGGAAAGGAATGGAATGGAATGTGGAATGAAATGGAATGGGTTATGGAATGCAACGTGGAATAGAATATGGAATGTAACAAGGAATGGAATGGAATGGAATGGAACGTGGAATGGAATGTGGAATGAAACGTGGAATGGAATGTGGAATGGAATGGAATGGAATGGCATGGAACTTGGAATTTAACAGGGAATTGTTGGGAGTGGAATGTGGAATGGAATGTGGAATGGAATGGAATGGATTGTGGAATGGAATATGGAAAGGAATGGAATGGAATGTGGAATGGAATATGGGATGGAACATATTGGAATGTGGAATGGAACAGAAAGGAATGTGGAATGGAATGTGGAATCGAATGTGGAGTAGAAAGCAGAATGGAATGCAATGGAATGTGCAGTGGAACGTGGAATGGAATGGAATGGAACGTGCAAAGGAATTTGGAATGGAATGTGGAACGGAATGTGAAACGGAATGTGGAAAGCAACGTGGAATGGAATGTGGAATGCAATGGAATGGAATTGAATGTGGAATGGAATGGAATGTGGAATAGAATGCGTAATGGAAAGGAATGGAATGTGGAGTGGAATGTGGAATGGAATGGAATGGAATGTGGAATGGAAAGTGGATTGCAATGGAATGGAACACCGAAAGGAATGTGGAATGCAACGTGAAATGGAATGTGGCATGGAACGTGGAATGCCATGGGCAGTGGAATCTGGAATGGAACGTGAAATGTAATCGAGTGGAAAGGGGAATGGAATGTGCAATGGAATGGAATGGAACGTGGAATGGAAAGTGGAATGGAATATGGAATGGAATGTGGAATGAAAAGTGGAATGCAATGTAATGGATTGTGTAATGAAATGCTATGCAATGTGGAATGGAATGTGGAATGGAACGTGGAATGGAATGGAATGGAATTTGTAATAGAACGGAGCAGATGGAATAGAATGGAATGGAATGATATAGAACGTGGAATGGAATGGAAAGTGGAATGGAATGGAATGGAATGTGGAATGGAACACGGAACGGAAAGTGGAATGGAATGTGGAATGCAACGTGGAATGGAATGAAACGAAAGATGGAATGGAATGGAATGGAACGTGGAATGGAATGGATTTGAACGTGGAACGGAATGTTGAATGCAACGTGGAATGGAACGTGGAATGGAACGTGGAATGAACTGGAATGTTGAATGGAATTTAATGGAATGTGGAATGGAATGGATGGAATGTGGACTGTAATGTGGAATGGAAAGAAACGGAACGTGGAATGGAAAGTGGAATGGAACTTCTAATGGAAGATAGAATGGAAAGTGGAATGGAATGGAATGGAACGTGTAATGAAAAATAGAAAGGAAAGTGGAATGGAAAGGAATGGAACGTGGAATGGAATGTGGAATGGAATGGAATGAAATGTGGAATGGAATATGGAATACAAGGAGGAATGGAATATGGAATGGAATGTGGAATGGAACGGAATGGAATGTGGAATGGAATGGAGAGTGGAAGGGAAAGTGGAATGGAACGTGGAATGGAACATGGAATGGAATGTGGAATGGAATGGATTAGAATATGGAATGGAAAGGAAAGGAATGTGGAATGGAATTTGGAAAGGAATGGAATGGAAAGTGGAATCGAATGTGGAATGGAATGGAGTGGAATGTGGAATGGAATGTGGAATGGAATGGATTAGAGTGGAATATGGAATGGAATGGAATAAAATGGAATGTGTATTGGAATAGAGTGGAATGGAATGGAATGTGGGGTGGAATGGAATGGAATGTGGAATGGAATGTGGAAGGGAATGAGGAATGCAAAGTGGAATGGAACGTGGAATGGAACGTGGAATTGAACGTGGAATGGAATGTGGAATGGAACATGGTATGGAACTTGGAATGGAACGTGGAATGGAAAGGAATGGAATGCGGAATGGAATGGAATGAAATGGAAAGGAATGTGAAATGGAATGAAAGGCAATGTTGAATGGAAAGCAGTGTGATGTGCAATGGAATGTGGAATGGAATGCGGAATGAAAAGGAATGGAACGTGGAATGGAACTTGCAATGGAACGTGGAATGGAATGTAAGGGAATGTGTAATCGAATGGAACAGAATGGAGTGGAATTGAATGGAATGTGAAACGGAATGTAGTGGAATATGGATTGGAATGGAATGGCATGTAAAATGGAATGGAATCTAATATTTGATGGAATATGCAATGGAATTGTATGGAATGTGGGATGGAAGAGAATGGGATGTGGAATGGATTTGAATGGAATGGAACATGAAATGGAAGGTAATAGAATGGAATGTGGAATAGAATGTGGAATGGAAAGGAATGGAATGTGGAATTAAACGAAATGGAACGTGGAATGGAAAGTGGAAAAGAATTTGGAATGGTACGTGAAAGGAAAGTGGAATGGAACGCGGAAGGCGAAGTGTAATGGAATGTGGAAGGGAATGTGGAATGGAATGGAATGCCATGTGTAATGGAATGCAATGAAATGTGGAATGGGATGGAATGGAATGTGGGATGCAATTTTGAATGGAAAGGAATGGAATGTGGAATGGTATGCAATGCAATGTGGAATGGAATGCAATGAAATGTGGAATGGGATGGAATGGAATGTGGGATGGAATGTTGAATGGAATGGAATGGAATACGGAATGGAATGCAATGTGGATTGGAATTCAATGGAATGTGGAATGGAATGTGGATTGGAATGGAATGGAATGTGGAGTGGAATGGAGCGGTGTGGAATGTTGAATAGATGGTAATGGAATGTGGAATGGAATGCGAAATGGTATGGAGAAGAATGATTAATGGTATGTAGAATGGAATGGAGTTGTATGTGGGTTGCAAAGGAATGGAATGTGAAATGGAATGCGGAATAGAATGGAATGGAACGCGGAATGGAACATGGAATGTAACGTGGAATGGAACGTGGAATGGAACGTGGAAAGGAACGTGGAATGGAAAGTGCAATGGAACGTGGAAAGGAATTTGGAATGGAATGTGGAATGGAATAAAATATAATGTGGAATGGAATGCAATGAAATGTGTAACGGAATGGAATGGAATGTGTAATGGAATGTGGAAAGGAATGGAAGGTGGAATGGAATGTTGAATGAATTGGAATGGAAAGTGGAATGGAACGTGGAATGGAACGTGGAATGGAATGGAATATGGAAGGGAATGGAATGGAATGGAATGTGGATTGGAATGCAATGGAAAGTGGAATGGAATGGAATGGAATGGAATGGAATGGAATGGAATGGAATTTGGAATGGAATGGAATGGAATGGTATGGAATTTGAAATGGAATGGAATGGAATGTGGAATGGAATGGAATGCAATGTGGAATGGAATGTGTAATGAATGGAATAGAATGTGGAATGGAATAGAATGGAATGTGGAATGGAATGGAATTGAAGGTGCAATGGAATGGAATGGAATGTGGAATGGAATGTGGAATGCAATGGAGGGGAATGTGGAAAGGAATGGAATGGAATGTGGAATGGAATGTAGAATGGAAAGGAATGTGGAATGGAATGGATTGGAATGTGGAATGGAATAGAATGGAATGGAATGTTGAATTGAATGGAAACAAATTGAATGTGGAATGGAAAGTGGATAAGAATGTTGAACAGAATGCAATCGAGGGTGAATTGGAATGTGGAATGGAATGGAATGGAAAGTGGAATGGTATGGAATGTAGAATGGAATGGATTTGAATGGAATGGAATGTGGAATGGAATGGAATGTGAAATGGAATGGAATGCCATGTTAAACGGAATGTAATCGAAGGTAGAAAGGAATGGAATTGAATGTGGAATGGAATGGAATGGAATGGAATATGGAATGGAATTTAATATGAAATAGAAAGTGGAAAGTAATGGAATGGAATGTGGAATGTACTGAAGTGGAATGTGGTATGGAATGGGATGCAATGGAGTGGAATGTGGACTGAAATGCAATGGAATTTAGTTTGGAATGGAATGGAATGGAATGGAATGAGGACTTGAATGGAATGGAATGGAATGAAATGTAGAATTGAAAGGAATCGAATGCGGAATTAAAAGGAACTGAACGTGGAATGAAATGGAATGGAAACTGGATTAGAAAACGGAATGGAATGGAATGGAAGGTGGAATGGAATGCAATGAAATGTCGAATGGAATGGAGTAGAATGGAACGGAATGTGTAATGGAAATGAATGGAATGGAATGTGGAATGGAATGTGGAATGCAATGGAATGGAATTTGAAATAGAATGTGGAATGCAATGGAATGGAAAGTTGAATGGAATGTGGAATGGATTGGAATGGAATGGAATATGGAAAGGAATGTGGAATGGAATGTGCAATGGAATGTGGAATGGAAAGGAATGGAATGGAATGTTGAATGGTATGGGGAAGGGAATGGAATTGAATGGAATGCAATTTGGAATGGAACGTGGAATGGCATGTGCAATGGAATGTGAATTGGAATGAAATGGAATGTGTAATCAAATGTGTAATGGAAGGTGTAATGGAACGTGGAATGGAACACTGAATTGAAAGTGGAACGGAATCTGGAATGGAACGTGGAATGGAATGCGTAATGGAAATGAATGGAATGTGTAATGGAATGGAATGTGTAATGGAACGTGGAATGGAATGGAGTAGAAATTGGAATGGAATGGAATGGAACGTGGAATGAAATAAAATGGAACATGGAATGGAGTGGAATGGAATGCGGAATGGAATATGGAATGAAGCGGAATGGAATTGAATCTGGAATGGAATGGAATGGAATGAGGAATGGAATGGAATGGAATGTGGAAGGGATTGTGGAATGGAAAGAATAGGAATGTGGAATGGAATGGAATGGAATGTGGAATGGAATGGAATGGAATGGAATCGAATGAGGAATGGAACGGAAGGGAGTTGGAATGGAATTTAATGGAATGTGGAATCGAACAGATTAGAATGGAGTGTGGACTGGAATGCATTGGAATGGAGTTGAATGTGGAATGGAATGGAATGGAAAGTTGAAAGGAATGTGGAATGGATTGGAATGGAATGTGGAATGCAATGGAATGCAATGTGGCATGCAATGTGGAATTGAATGTGGAATGCAATAGAATGGAATGCAATGTGGAATGGAATGGAATGGAATGTGGAATGTAATGGAATGGAATAAGGAATGGAATAGAATGGAATGTGGTATGGAATGTGGAATGGAATGTGGAATGGAACTTGCAATGTAACGTGGAATGGAATGGAATGGAAAGGGGAATGGAACATGGAATGGAACATGGAATTCATCGTGGAATTGAATGGAATAGGATGTGGAATGGAAGGTGGAATGGAACATGGTGTGTAATGGAATGGATCGTGGAAAGGAACATGGAATGGAAAGTGGAATGGAACGTGGAATGAAACATGGAATGGAATGGAATGGAAAGTTGAATGTAATGGAATTGTACGTGGAATGCAATGGAATAGAATGTGCAATGGAATCGAATGGAATTTGTTATGGAATGGAATGGAATGTGTAATGGAATGGAATGGAATGCAATGTGGACTTGAATGGAATAGAATGGAATGAAATGTGGATTGGAATATAATGGAAAGTGGAATGGAATGTGGAATGACACGGAATGGAATGTGGAATGGAATGGACTGGAATGTGAAATGGAAATTGAAATGGAATGGAGTGGAATATGAAATGGAATGGAATGCAATGAAATGTGGAACGGAATGAAATGGAATGGAAACTGGAATGGAATGTGGAATGGAATCGAATGCAATGTGGATGGAACGTGGAATGGAATAGAATGGAACGTGGAATGGATAGAATGGAACGTGGAATGGAACACGGGATGGTACGTGGAACGGAACGTGGAATGGAATGTGGACTGTAGAATGGAAAGGAATGTAAAGTGGAATGGAAAGGAATGGAATGTGGGTTGGAATGGAATTGAATGTGGGAAGGAATGGAATGTAATGTGGAATGGAATTGAATGGAATGTGGAATGGAATGTGGAATGAAATGGAATGTGGAATGGCATGGATTGGAATGGAATGGAATATGGAATGGAATGGATTGGAATGGAGTGTGGACTGGAATGCATTGGAAAGGATTAAAATATGGAATGGAATGGAATGGAAAGTGGAAAGGAAAGTGGAATGAATTGGAATGGAAAGTGGAATGGAATGGAATGGAATATGAAATGGAATGTGCAATTGAATGTGGAATGCAATGGAATGGAATGTGGAATGGAACCAGGAATGGAATGGAATGGAAAGTTGAATGGAGCGTTGAATGGAATGGAATGGAAAGTGGAATGGAATGGAATATGTAATGAAATGGAATGAGGTATGGTATGGAATGGAATGTGTAATGAATGGAATGGAATGTGAAATGGAATAGAATGGAATGTGGAATGGAATGGAATTGAAGGTGCAATGGAATGGAATGGAATGTGGAATGGAATGTGGAATGCAATGGAGGGGAATGTGGAAAGGAATGGAATGGAATGTGGAATGGAATGTAGAATGGAAAGGAATGTGGAATGGAATAGATTGGAATGTGGAATGGAATGGAATGGAATGGAATGTGGAATTGAATGGAAACAAATTGAATGTGGAATGGAAAGTGGATAAGAATGTTGAACAGAATGTAATCGAGGGTGAAATGGAATGCGGAATGGAATGGAATGGAAAGTGGAATGGAAAGGAATGTAGAATGGAATGGATTTCAATGGAATGGAATGTGGAATGGAATGGAATGTGAAATGGAATGGAATGCAATGTTAAACGGAATATAATCGAAGGTAGAATGGAATGGAATGGAATGGAATGTGGAATGGAATGGAATGGAATGGAAAATGGAATAGAATTTAATATGGAATGGAAAGTGGAAAGTAATGGAATGGAATGTGGAATGTACTGAAGTGGAATGTGGTATGGAATGGGATGCAATGGAGTGGAATGTGGACTGAAATGGAATGGAATATAGTTTGGAATGGAATGGAATTGAATGGAATGAGGACTTGAATGGAATGGAATGGGTAGAAATGTAGAATTGAAAGGAATCGAATGTGGAATTAAAAGGAATGGAACGTGGAATGAAATGGAATGGAAACTGGATTAGAAAACGGAATGGAATGGAATGGAATGTGGAATGGAGTGGAATGGAAAGGAATGGATTGGAAGGTGTATGGAATGGAATGGAAAGTGGAATGGAATGGAATGGAATGTGGAATGGAATGGAATGTGGAATGAAAAAGAATGGAATGTGAAATGGAATACAATGTGGAATGCAATGGAATGGAATGAGCAATGGAAAGTGTAATGTAATGGAATGGAATATGTAATGGAATGGAATATTGAATGGAACGTGGAATGGAATGGAATAGAACGTGGAATGGAATGGCATGGAAAGTGGAAAGAAATAAAATGGAATGTGGAATGGAATGGAATGGAATGTGGAATGAAATAGGGAATGGAATGTAGAATGGGGTGGAATGGAATGTGGAGTGCAAAGTGGAATGGAAGTTGGAATGGAATGGAATGGAAAGTGGAATCGAATGTGCAGTGGAATAGAACGGAATATGGAATGAAATGTGTAATGGAACAAAATGGATTGGAATAAAATGAGTAATGGAATGGAATGGAATGGAATTTGGAATGAAATGGAATGGAGTGGAATGTGGAGTGGAATGTGACATGGAGTGGAATGGAATGGAACATGGAATGGAATGCATGGAACGTGGAATGGAATGGAATGTGGACAGGAATGCAATGGAATTCAATTAAATGTGAAATGGAAAGGAATGGAATGTGGTATGCAATTTAATGGAATGTGCAATGAAATGGGGTGAAATGTAGAAGAGAATGTGGAACTAAATGGAATGGAATGTGGAATACAATTGATTGGAATGTGGAATGGAACGGAATGGAATGTAGAATGGAATATGGAATGGAATGGAATGTGGAATGGAATGTGGAATGGAAAGTTTAATGGAATAGAATGGATAGTGGAATGGAATGGAATGGAATGGCATGTGGAATGGAACGTAGAATGGGAAGGAATGAAACGTGTAATGGAATGGAATGGAACATGGAATGGAATAGAATGGAATGTGGAAAGGAATGGAATGGAATGGAATGGAAAGTGGAATGGAGTACGAAATGGAATGGAATGAAATGTGGAATGGAACGTGGAATGGAACGTTTAATTGAACCTGAAATGGAATGAAACGAAAAGTGGAATGGAACATGGAATGGAACGTGGGATTGAAAGTGGAATGGAATGTGGAATGGAATGTGGAATGAATGGAATATTTAATGGACTGCAATGGATTAGAACGTGGAATGGAATGGAATGAAATGTGCAATGGAATGTGGAAAGGAATGTGGAAGGGAATTTGGAATGGAATGGAATATGGAATGGAATCTGGAAAGGGATGGAATGATATGGAATGGAATGGAATGGAATGGAAAGAGAAATGGAACGGAATAGAACGTTGAATGGAATGGAATGGAATGTGAAATGGAATGGAATTGAAAGGAATGTGGAATAGAATGGAATGAAATGTGGAATGGAAGGCGGAATGGAATAGAATGGAATGTGGAATGGAATGGAATGCGGAATGGAACGTGGAATGCAAAGGAATGGATCTTGGAATGGAATTTGGAAAGAAATGCATACGGAATGTAATGAAATGGAATACGGAATGGAATGTGGAATGGATTGTGGAATGGAATATGGAATGGAGTGTGGAATGGAATGCAATGGAATGTGGAATCGAATGTGAAATGGAATGGAATGGAATGTGCAATGGAATGGAGTGGATGCGAAAGCAATGTGGAATGGAATGGAATGGAATGTGGAATGGAAAGTGGAATGGAATGAAAAGGAATGTGGAATGGAAAGGAGAGGAGTGGAATGTGGAATGGAATGGAATGGAATGCGGAATGGAATGCAATGTAATGTGGAATCGAATGTGAAATTGAATGGAATGGAATGTGGAATGGAATGGAGTGGATGCGAAAGCAATGTGGAATGGAATGGAATGCAATGTGGAATGGAAAGTGGAATGGAATGAAAAGGAATGTGGAATGGAAAGGAGAGGAGTGGAATGTGGAATGGAATGGAATGCGGAATGGAATGCAATGTAATGTGGAATCGAATGTGAAATGGAATGGAATGGAATGTGGAATGGAATGGAGTGGATGCGAAAGCAATGTGGAATGGAATGGAATGCAATGTGGAATGGAAAGTGGAATGGAATGAAAAGGAATGTGGAATGGAAAGGAGAGGAGTGGAATGTGGAATGGAATGGAATGGAATGCGGAATGGAATGCAATGTAATGTGGAATCGAATGTGAAATGGAATGGAATGGAATGTGGAATGGAATGGAGTGGATGCGAAAGCAATGTGGAATGGAATGGAATGCAATGTGGAATGGAAAGTGGAATGGAATGAAAAGGAATGTGGAATGGAAAGGAGAGGAGTGGAATGTGGAATGGAATGGAATGGAATGGAATGCAATGTATTGGAAACGAATGGAATGAGGAATGGAATGGAATGGAAAGTGGAAAGAATTGGAAATGGAATGGAATGGAATGTGTTGGAATGGAATGGAATGGAATGTGGAATGGAATGGAATGGAATGTGGAATGGAATGGAATGGAAAGCAAACGCAATGGAATGTGGAATGGAATTGAATGGAAAGTTGAATCGAATGTGTAATAGAACGGAATGGAATGGAATCTTTAATGGAATTTAGTGGAATGTGGAAGAGAATGCAATGGAATGTGGAATGGAACTGAATGGAATGGAATGTGGAATGGAATCTTAAATGGAATGTGGAATGGAATGGAATGGAACGTGGAATGGGAATGTGGTATGGAACGGAATGCAACATGGAATGGAATGTGAAATGGAATGGAAAGTGGAATGGAATGTGGAAAGGAATGGAATGCAATGTGGAATGATGAAAGGAATCGAATGGAATGGAATGTGCAATGGAATGTGGAATGGAATGGAATGTAACGTGGAATGGAAAGGAATGGAATGTGGAATTGAACAAGGAAAGGAATGGAATGGAACGTTGAATGGAACATTAAATGGAATGGAATGGGAAGTGGAATAGGTTAGAATACGTAATGAAATGGAGTGAGGTATGGAATGGAATGGAATGTGTAATGAAAGGAATGGAATGGAATGTGGAATGGAACGTGGAATGGAAAGGAATGGAAGGTGCAATGGAATGGAATGGAACGTGGAATGGAATGGAAACAAATTGAATGTGGAATGGAATGTGGATAGTAATGTGGAACGGAATGGAATCGAGGGTGAAATGGAATGCGGAATGGAATGGAATGGAAACTGGAGTCGCATGAAATTTAGAATGGAATGGATTTCAATGGAATGGAATGTAGAATGGAATGGAATGGAATTTGGAATAGAATGCAATGGAATGGAATATGGAATGGAATTTAATATGGAATGGAATGTGGAAAGGAATGGAATGGAATGTGGAATGTACTGAAATGGAATGTGGAACAGAATGGGATGGAATGGAGTAGAATGTGGACTGGAATGAAATGGAATATAGTTTGGAATGGAATGGAATTGAATGGAATGAGGACTTGAATGGATTGGAGCTGAATGAAATGTAGAATTGAATGGAAACGAATGTGGAATTAAATGGAATGGAACGTGGAATGAAATGGAATGGAAACTGGATTAGAATACGGAACTGAATGGAAAGGAATGTGGAATGGAGTGGAATGGAATGGAATGGAATGGATTGGAAGGTGTATGGAATGGAATGGAAAGTGGAATGGAATGGAATGGAATGTGGAATGGAATGGAATGTGGAATGGAAAAGAATGGAACGTGAAATGGAATACAGTGTGGAATGCAATATGGAATGGAAAGTGTAATGTAATATAATGGAATATGTAATGGAAAGGAATGTTGAATGGAACGTGGAATGGACTGGATTAGAACGTGGAATGGAATGGAATGGAACGTGGAATGGAAGAAAATGGAATGTGGAATGCAATGGAATGGAATGTGGAATGAAATAGGGAATGGAATTTGGAATGGGGTGGAATGGAATGTGGAGAGGAAGGTGGAATGGAAGGTGGAATGGAATGGAATGGAATGTGGATTCGAATCTGAAATGGAATGGAACAGAATGTGGAATGGAAAGTGTAATGGAATGTAATGGATTGGAATAAAATGTGTAATGGAATGGAATGGAATGGAATTTGGATTGAAATGGAATGGAATGGAATGTGGAATGGAATGGAATTGAATGCAATTAAATGTGAAATGGAAAGGAATGGAATGTTGTATGCAATTGAATGGAATGTGCAATGAAATGGGATGAAATGTAGAAGAGAAAGTGGAACTAAATGGAATGGGATGTGGAATACAATGAATTGGAATGTGGAATTGAACGGAATGGAATGTAGAATGGAATATGGAATGGAATGGAAGGTGGAATGGAATGTGGAATGGAATGTGAAATGGAATGGAATGGACAGTGGAATGGAATGGAATGGAATGTGGAATGGAACGTGGAATGGGAAGGAATGGAACGTGTAATGGAATGGAATGGAACATGGAATGGAATAGAATGGAAAGTGGAAAGGAATGGAACGGAATGGAATGGAATGTGGAATGGAGTATGAAATGGAATGGAATGAAATGTGGAATGGAACGCGGAATGGAAAGTTTAATACAACGTGAAATGGAATGAAATGAAAAGTGGAATGGAACATGTAATGGAACGTGGGATTGAAAGTGGAAAGGAATGTGGAATGGATTGTGGAATGAATGGAATAGAAAATGTTCTGGAATTGATTGTAACGTGGAATGGAATGGAATGGAGTGTACAATGGAATGTGGAATGGAATGTGGAATGGAATGTGGAATGGAAAGTTGAATGGAAGATGGAATGGAATGGAATGGAATGTGGAATGTAATCTGGAATGGAATGGAATATTGAATGGAATCTGGAAAGGGATGGAATGATATGGAATGGAATGAAGTGGAATGTAGAATGGAATTTGGAATGGAATGCAATGGAACATGAAATGGAATGGAATACAACGTTGAATGGAACGGAACGGAATGTGGAATGGAATGGAATTGAACGGAATGTGGAATAGAATGGAATGAAATGTGGAATGGAAGGTGGAATGAAATAGAATGGAATGTGGAATGGAATGGAATGCGGAATGGAACGTGGAATGCAATGGAAGGATCGTGGAATGGAATGGAATGGAATTTGGAATGGAATGCATGTGGAAAGTAATGCAATCTAATGCGGATTGGAAAGTGGAATGAAATATGGAATTGAGCATGGAATGGAATGCAATGGAATGTGGAATCGAATGTGAAATGGAATGGAAAGGAATGTGGAATGGAATGGAGTGGATGCGAATGCAATGTGGAATGGAATGGAATGGAATGTGGAATGAAATGTGGAATGGAATGAAAAGGAATGTGGAACGAAATGGAGAGGAGTGGAATGTGAAATGGAATGGAATGGAATGTGGAATGAAATATGGAATGGAATGAAAAGGAATGTGGAACGAAATGGAGAGGAGTGGAATGTGAAATGGAATGGAATGGAATGGAATGCAATGTATTGGAAAGGAATGGATTGAGGAATGGAATGGAATTGAAAGTGGAAAGAATGGGAAATGGACTGGAATGGAATGTGGAATGGAATGGAATGTGGAAAGGAATGGAACGGAATGTGGAATGGAATCGAATGGAAAGCAAATGGATTGGAATTTGGAATGAAATGGAAAGGAAAGTGGAATGGAATGGAATGGAATGTGGATTGCAATGGAATGAAATGTGGAATGGAATTGAATGTAATCTGGAAAGGAATATGGAATGCAATGGAACGGAAAGTGGAATGGAATGAAATGGAATACGGAATGGAATGGAATGGAACGTGGTATTCAACGTGGAAAGGAACGTAGAAAGGAATGGGTAATGGAAAGTGGAATGGAATGTGGAATGTAACGTGGACTGGAATGTGGAATGGAAGGGAATGGAATAGAATGGAATAGAATGGGTAATGGAATAGAATGGTATGTGGAATGGATTGGAATGGAATGTGGAATCGAGGAATGGAATGGAATGTGAAATGGATTGTGGAATGGAATGGAATGGAACGTGGAACGGAATGGAAATGAACTTGTAATGGAATGGATTGGAATGTCCAATGAAATGGAATGGAAGGTGAAATGGAATGTTGCATGAAATGTGGAATGAAGATGAATGGAATGTGGAATGGAATATGGAATGGAACGGAATTGATTGTGGAACCGAATGTGAAATGGAATTGAATGTAATGTGGAATGGAATGTGCAATGGAATGGAATGGATTGGAATGCAATGTGGAATGGTATGGAATGGCATGGAATGTGGAATGGAAAGAATGGAATGGAATGGAATGGAATGGAATGTGGAATAGAATGGAATGGAAGGTGGACTGGAATCGGATGCAATGGAATCGAATGTGAAAAGAAATGGAATGGAATGTGATATGCAATTGAACGGAATGTGGAATGGAATGAAATGGAATGTAGGATGGATTGTGCAATGGAATGGAATGGAATATGGAATGGAATGGAATGGAATGGAATATTGAGTGGAATGCCTAGGAATAGAATGGAAAGGGGAATGGAATGGAAATGAATGTGGAATGTAACGGAAGGGAATGTGGAATGGGAAGTGGAATTGAACGGAAAGGAATGTGGAATTGAATGTGGATTGGAATGGAAAGTAATGTGGAATGGAATATGTAATGCAATGGAATGGAATTTGGAAAGGAATGTGGAATGCAATCGAATGGAAAGTGTAAAGGAATGTGGAATGTAATGGAATGGAATGTGAAATGGAACGTAGAATGGAATGGAATGTGAAATGGAATTTGGAATGGAAAGTGGAATGCAATCTTTGGAATGGAATGTGGAATGGAATGGAATGGAATGTGGAATGGAATGTAGAATGGAATGGAATGGAATGTGTAATGGAACGTGGAATGGAATGGAATGGAAAGTGGAATGGAACGTGGAATGGAACGTGGAAGGGAAAGTGGATTGGAAAGTGGAATGGAATGTTGAATAGATTGCGGAATGGAAAGTGTAATGGAATGTGCAATTTATTGTGGAATGGAATGGAATGGAAAGCGTAATGGAAAGTAAGGGAATGTGGAATAGAAATGACTGGAAAGTGGAATGGAATGGAAAGGAATCTGGAATGGAACGGAATGTGGAATGGAAGGGAATGGAATATGCAATGGAATGGAATGGAATGGAATGTGGAATGGAATGTGGAATGAAATGTGGATTGGTATGGAATGGAATGTGGAATGGAAAAAATGGCATTGAATGGAATAGAATGTGAAATGGAACGGAATTGAACGTGGATTGGAATGGAATGTAATGTTGAATGGAATGGAATGGAATGGAATATGGAACGGAACGGGATGGAATGCGGAATGGAATGTAAAGGAATGCGGAATGGAATGTAATGGAGTGGAATGTAGTAAGGAATGGAATGGAATGCAATGTATTGGAAAAGAATGGAATGTGGAATGGAATGGAATGGAATGTGGATTGGAATAGCTTGCAACGTTGAATGAAATGGAACGTAATGGAAAGTTGATTGGAATCAAATGCAATGTTGAATGAAATATAATGCAATGGAATGTGAAAAGGAATGGAATTGAATGTGGATTGGAATGGAATGCAATGTGGAATGGAATGGAAAGCAATAAGGAATGGAATTGAATGGAATGTGGAATGTAATGTGGAATATAATTTAATGGAATGCGGTATCATATGTGGAATGCAATGCAATGGAACGTGGAATGGAATGGAATGGAATGTGGAATGGAACGTGGAATGCAATGTGCTATGGAATGTGGAATGGAACGTGGAATGGAATGTGGAATGATATGCGGAATGTAATGTGGAATGGAATGGAAGGTGGAATGGCATTTGGAATGGAATGGAATGGAATACAATGTTGAATGGAATGGAATGGAATGCAATGTGGAATGGAATGGAATGGAATGTGGAATGGAATGGAATGGAATGTGGAATGGAATATGGAATGGAATGTGATATTGAACGTAGAATGGAATGAAATGTAACGGAATGGAGTGTGGAATGGTATGTGGAATGGAGTGGAATGGAATGTGGAATGGAATGAAATGGAATGGAACGTGGAAGGGAATGTGCAATGGATTGTGGAAGGGAACGTGGAATGTAAAGGAATGGAAAGTGGAGTGAAACGTGGAAAGGAATGGAATGGAACGTGTAATGGAATGTGGAATAGACTGTGGAATGGAAAATGAAATGGAACGTGGAATGGATTGGAATGGCATGTGGAATGGAAAGTGGAATGGCATGTGGAATGGAATGCAACACAATGTGGAATGGGATGTGGAATGGAATGGAATAGAATGCCGAGTGGAATGTGGAATGGAATGGAAAACAAAGTGGAATGGAATGGAATGGAATGTCGAATAAAATTTGGAAAGGAATGCAAAGATACCCAGAGTGCAATGGACTGGAATGGAATAGAATTGAATGGAGTTCAATGGAATGGAAAGGAACGTGGAATGGAACGTGGAATGGAAAGTGGAATGGAACGTGGAATGGAAAGTGGAAGGGAATAGAATGGAATGTGGAATGGAAGGGAATGGGATGTGGAATGATATGTGTAATGGAAAGGAATGGAATGGAATGGAATGGAATGGAATGGAATGGAACGTGGAATGGAAAGTGGAATGGAACGTGGAATGGAATGTGGAATGGAATGTGGAATAGAAGGGAATGGAATGTGGAATGGAATGAGTAATGGAATGGAATGGAAAGCGGAGTGGAATGCAATGGAATGTGGAATAGAATGTGGAATGGACTGTGGAATGGAATGTGGAATGGAACGGAATGGTCTGGAATGTGGAATGGAATGCAATATGGAATTCAATGGAGTGGAACGTGGAATTGAATGGAATGGAATGTGGAATTGAACGTAGAATGGAATGAAATGTAACGGAATGGAGTGTGGAATGGTATGTGGAATGGAGTGGAATGGAATGTGGAATGGAATGAAATGGAATGGAACGTGGAAGGGAATGTGCAATGGATTGTGGAAGGGAACGTGGAATGTAAAGGAATGGAAAGTGGAGTGAAACGTGGAAAGGAATGGAATGGAACGTGTAATGGAATGTGGAATAGACTGTGGAATGGAAAATGAAATGGAACGTGGAATGGATTGGAATGGCATGTGGAATGGAAAGTGGAATGGCATGTGGAACGGAATGCAACACAATGTGGAATGGGATGTGGAATGGAATGGAATAGAATGCCGAGTGGAATGTGGAATGGAATGGAATACAAAGTGGAATGGAACGGAATGGAATGTCGAATAAAATTTGGAATGGAATGCAAAGATATCCAGAGTGCAATGGACTGGAATGGAATAGAATCGAATGGAGTTCAATGGAATGGAATGGAACGGGGAATGGAATGTGGAATGTAAAGTGGAATGGAACGTGGAATGGAAAGTGGAATGGAAAGTGGAAGGGAATAGAATGGAATGTGGAATGGAAGGGAATGGGTTGTGGAATGATATGTGTAATGGAAAGGAATGGAATGGAATGGAATGGAATGGATTGGAATGGAATGGAACGTGGAATGGAAAGTGGAATGGAACGTGGAATGGAATGTGGAATGGAATGTGGAATAGAAGGGAATGGAATGTGGAATGGAATGTGTAATGGAATGAAATGAAATGGAATGGAACGCGGAATGGAATGCAATGGAATGTGGAATAGAATGTCGAATGGACTGTGGAATGGAATGTGGAATGGAACGGAATGGTCTGGAATGTGGAATGGAATGGAATGGAATGGAACGAAATGGAAAGGAATGGAATGTGGAATGGAATGGAATCGAAAGAGGAAAGGAATGGTATGGAATGGAATGCGGAATGGTATGGAATGGAATGTCGCATTGAATGGAATGGAATATGGAATTGAATGGAATGGAAAATGAAACGGAATGGAATGGAATGTGGAATGGAACATGGAAAGGGTTGGAATGGAAAGTCGAATGGAACGTAGAACGGAATGTGTAATGGAATGTGGACAGGAACTAGGAATGGAATGTGGAATGGAATGTGGAAAGGAACGTGGAATTGAATGGAATGGAACGTGGAATTGAGTGGAATGGAATTTGGAATGGAATGGAATTGAATGTGGAATGGAATGTGGATAGGAATGGAATGCAATATGGAATGGAATGTAGAATGGAATGCAGTGGAATATGGAATCGATTCTGGAATGGAAGGTGGAATGTTACGTGGAATGGAATGGAATGAAAGGTGGAATGAAATGTGGGATGGAATGTGGACTGGAATGGAATCGAATGTGGAATGGAATAAACTGGAAAGTCAATTAGAATGTGGACTGGAATGGAATGCAATGTGGAATGGAATGTGAAATGAAATCGAATTGCACGTGTAATGCAATGTGGAATGGAATGGAATGGAATGTGGAATGGATTGTGGAATGCAACGTGGAATGGAACGGAATGGAATGTGAAATGGAATGAGGAATGTAAAGTGGAATGCAATGTGGAGTGGAACCTGGAATGGAATGGAATGGAACGTGGAATATAACTTGCAATAGAATCTGGAATTGAACATGGAATGGAATGTGGAATGGAGCATGGAATGGAAAGAGGAATGGAGTGTGGAATGGAACTGGGAATGGAATGGAATGGAATGTGGTATGGAACGTGGAATGGAATGTGGTATGGAACGTGGAATGGAATTGCATGGAAAGTGGAATGGAATGTGGAATGGAACGTGCAATGCAACGTGGAATGGAATGGAATTGAACGTGGAATGGAATGTGGAATGAAATGTAGAATGGAAAGGAATGGAATGTGCAGTGGCATGGAATGGAATGTGGAATGGAATGGAATGGAATGTGGAATAGAAAGTGAAGTAGAATGGAAAGGAATCAGGAAAGGAATGGAAAGGAATGGTATGGAATGCCGAATGGAATGGAATGGAAAGTGGGATGGAAAGTGGAATGGAACGTTGAATGGAATGTGGAATGGAATGGAATGGAATGTGGAATGGAAGAGAATGAAGTGTGGAATGGAATGTGGAAGGGAATGGAATGGAATGTGGAATGGAAGGGAGTAGAATGTTGAATGAAATGTTCAATGGAATGGAATTTAATGGAAAGTAATGTGGAATGGAATGGAAAGGAATGTCGAATGGAAGGGAATAGAATGTGGAAAGGAATGTGGAAGGGAATGGAATGGAATGGAACAGAATGTGGAATCAAAAGGAATGCAGTGTGGAATGGAAAGAAATGGAATGTGGAATGGAAAGGAATGCAATGTGGAATGGAATGCCATGGTAGGGAATGTGGAATGAAAAGGAATGGAATGGAATGGAACGTGGAATTGAATAGAATGGAATGTGGAATGGAAAGGAACGAAATGTGGAATGGAAAGGAATGGAAGGCGGAATGGTATGGAATAGGATTTGGACTCGAATATAATGGAATGAAATGGAACGTGGAATTGAATGGAAGGTGAATTGGAATGGAATGGAATGGAATGTGGAATGGAATTCAACGGAATGGAATGGAATGCAAGGTGGAATGGCATGTCAAAAGGAATGTGGAATGGAACGTGGAATGGAATGAAATAGAACGTGGAATTGAATGAAATGGAAAGTGGAATGGAAAGGAATGGAACGTGGAATGGAACGTGGAATGGAAAGTGAAAGGTAACGTGGAATGGAATTGAATGGAATGTGGAATGGAATGGAATGGAATGTGGAATGGAATGGAATGGAATGGGGAATAAAATGGAATGGAATGGGGAATGGAATGAAATAGAACTTGGAATGGAAAGTGGAAAGGAATGGAAGGGAACGCGGAATGGAACGTGGAATGGAATGCCTAATGGAATGTTGAAGGGAACGTGGAGTGGAATGGAATGGAAAGTGGAAAGGAATGGAAGGGAACGCGGAATGGAACGTGGAATGGAATGCCTAATGGAATGTTGAAGGGAACGTGGAGTGGAATGGAATGGAAAGTGGAATGGAATGTGGAATTGAATGTCGAATGTTATTAAATGGAATGTGGAATGGAATGGAATGGAATGTGGTACGGAATGTGGAATGAAAAGGAATGGAATGTACAATGGAATGGAATGCAATGTGGTACAGAATGTGGAATGGAGTGGAATGGATTGTGGAATGAATGAGGAATGGAATGGAATGGAATGTGGAAAGGCATGTGAAATGGAAAGGAATGAAATGTGGAATGGAATGTGGAGTGGAAGGTGGAATGGAATGGAATGGAATATGGAATGGAATGTGGAATGGAATGGAAAGGAATGGAATGAGGAATGGAATGAAATTGAATGGAATGTGGATTGGAATGGAATGGAATGGAATGGAACGTGGAATGGAATGGAATGGAATGTGGAATGAAATGGAATATGGAAAGGAATAAGGAATGGAGTGGAAGGTGGAATGGAATGGAATATAATGGAATGTGGAGTGGAATGGATTGGAATGGTATGGAATGAAATTTTTAATGGAAGGGAATGGAATGTGTAATGGAATGTGCAATTGAATGGAATGGAATGTGAAATGGAATGTGCAATTGTATGGAATCGAAGTGAATGGAATTTGGAATGGAATGGAATGGAATGTGGAATGCAATGGAATGTACAATGGAATGGAATGTGGAATGGAAAGTAATGGAATGTGGAATGGAATGGAATTGAATGTGGAATGCAATATGGAATGGAATGGAATGGAATGGAATGGAATTTGGAATGGAATGGAATGCGCAATGGAATGTGGAATAGAATGGAATGGAAAGGGGAATGGAATGTAATGTGGAATGCAATGTGGAATGGAAAGAAATGGAATATGGAATGGAATGTGGAATTGAATGGTGAATGGAATGTGGAATGGAATGTGGAATGCAATGTGGAATGAAAAGTGAAATGGAATGGAATGGAATGTGGAATGGAATGGAACGTAATGGAAAGTGGAATGCAACGTGGAATTGAACGGAATGAACTTGGAATGGAACTTGGAATGGAACGTGGAATGTGGAATGGAATGGAATGGAATGTGGAATGGAATGGAATGCAAAGTGGACAGGTATGTGGAATGGAATGGAATGGAGTGTTGAAAGGAATGTGAAATGGAATGTGGAAAGGAAAGGAATGTGGAGTGGAATGTAGAATGGAATGGAAAGGAATGTGGAATGGAAGGGAATGGAATGTGGAATGGAACGTGGAATGGAATGGAACGGAATGTGGAATGGAATGCAATGGGTCATAGAGAGGATCGTGGAATGGAAAGTGGAATGGAATGTGGAATGGAATAAAATGGAATGTGTAATGGAGAGAAATGGAATGTGGAATAGAATGGAATGCCATGGAAAGTGGAATAGAATAAAATGGAATGGAAGGTAGAATAGAATGTAGAATGGAATGGAATGGAATGTGGAATGGAATGTAATGAAAGTGGACTGGAATGGAATGGAATGTGGAACGGAATGGAAAGGAATGTGGACTGGAAAAGAATGGAATGTGGAATGGAATGGATTGGAATGGAATGGAATGGAATGGAATGTGGAATGAAATGGAATGGAATGTGGAATGGAATGTGGAATGGAGCGGAATGGAATGTGGAATAGATTTTAAAAGAATGGAAAGTGGAATGGAATGTTGAATGGTATTGAATGGAAGGTGGAATGCAAGGGATTGGAATATGCAATAGAATGGAATGGAATGGAATGTGAAATGGAATGGCATGTGGATTGGAATGGAATGGAATGTGGAATACAATGGAACGGAATGGAATGGAATGTGAAATGGAATGTGGAATCGAATTTGAAATGCAATGAATTGTAACGTGGAATGAAATGAAATGGAACGTGGAATGGAAAGAAGTGGAACGTGGATAGCAATGTAATTGTATGTAGAAGGGAAAGTGAAATGGAATGTGGAATGGAATGTGGAAAGGAATGGAATGGAATGTGGAATGGACTATTGAATGGAATGCAATGGAATTTGAAATGGAATGTGGAATGGAATGGAATGGAATGTGGAATGCAATGGAATGGGATGTGGAATTTAATGGAATGGAATTTGGAATGGAATGTGGAATAGAATGTTTAATGGAATGGAATGGAATGTTGACTGGAATGTCAAATTTAATGGAATGGAACGTGGTACGGAATGTGGAATGGAAAGTGGAATGGAATGTGGAATGGAATGGAATGGAACGTCGAAAGGAATCTGGATTGGAATGGAATAGAATGTGGAAAGGAAATTGGAACAGAATGTGGAATGGAATGGAATGGAATGTGTATTGGAATGCAATGGAATGCGGACTGCAATGCGGAATGAGGAATGGGATCTGGAATGGAATGTGGAGTGGCATGTGGAATTCAACAGAATGGAATGTGGAAAGGAATATGGAATGGAATGTTGAATGGAACGTGTTATGGAACGGAATGGAATGTGGAATGTATCATGGAATGGAATGAAATGGAATGTGGAATGGAACGTGGAATAGAATGTGGAATGGTATGGTATGGAATTTGGAATTGAATGTGGAATAGAATGTTTAATGGAATGGAACGGAATTTTCACTGGAATTTGGAATTTAATGGAATGGAATGTGGAAGAGAATGTGGAATGGAAAGTGGAATGGAATGTGGAATGGAATGGAATGGAATGTGGAAAGCAATCTGGATTGGAATGGAATAGAATGTGGAAGGGAAAGTGGAATATAATGTGGAATGGAATGGAATGTGTAACGGAATGTGTAATGGAATGGAATGGAATGTGGACTGCAATGCGGAATAGAATGAGGAATGGAATGTGGAATGGAATGTGGAGAGGAATGTGGAATTAAACGGAATAGAATGTGGAAAGGAATATGGAATGGAATGTGGAATGGAAGGCATTATGGAATGAAATGGAATGTGGAATGTATCATGGAATGGAATGAAATGGAAAGTGGAACGGAACGTGGAATGGAATGTGGAATGGATTGTGGAATGGAATGGAATAGAATGTGTAATACAACGTAGAATAGAACGGAATGGAATGTGGAATAGAAAGTGGAATGGAGTGGAATGGAATGTGCATTGGAACCTGGTAATGGAATGTGCAATGGATGGTGGAAAGGAATGGAATGGAATGTGTAATGGAACATGGAATGGAATGGAACGGGACGTGGAATGCAACATGGAATGGAAAGTTGAATGGAATGTGGAAAGGAATGTGGAATGGAATGTGCAATGGAATGTGGAATGGAACGTGTAAGAGAATGGAATGGAAAGTGGAATGGAAAGTAGAATCGAACGGAAAGGAACGTGGAATGGAATGTGCAATGGAATGTGGAATGGAACGTGGAATTTAATGGAATGGAACGTGGAATGTAACTTGGAATGGAATGGAATGGAACGTGGAAAGGATTGTGGAATGGATCGTGGAATTGAAAGTGGAATGGAATGGAATGGAACGTGGATTGGATTGTGGAATGGAATCTGGAAGAGAAAATGGAATGGATTGTGGAATGGAATGTGGAATGGAATGAGAATGGAACGTGGAATGGAATGGAATGTGGAATATATTGGAGAATGGAAAGAGGAAAGTAATGTGGAATGGAATGGATTGGAATGTGGAATGGAATGGAATGCAATGGAATGTGGAATGTAATGTGGAATGGAATGGAATTGAATGTGGAATGGAATGGAATGGAATGGAATGTCGAATGGAATATGGAATGGAATTGAATGGAATGTGGCATGGAATGTAGAATGGAGTGGAATGGAACGTGGAATAGAACGTGAAATGTTACGGAATGGAAAGTTGAATGAAACGCGGAATGGAACGTAAAATGTTATGGAATGGAAAGTCGAATGCAACGCGGAATGGAACTTGGAATGGAACCTGTAAGGAAACGTAGAACGGATCGTGGAATGGAATGTGGAATGGAATGGAAAGGAACATGGAACGGAATGTAGAATGGAACGGAAAGAAATGTGGAATGGAATGGAAGGGAACGTGAAATGGAATGGAATGGAATGGAATGTGGAATGGATTGGAATGGAGTGTGGAATGGAATGGAAAGGAATGTGCAATGGAATGGAATATAATGTGGAATGGAATGTGGAATGGAATGGAATGTAACGTGGAATGGAACGTGGAATGGAATGTAAAGGAATATGGAATGGAATGTGGAATGGAAATGAATGGAATGTGTAATGGAATGTGGAATAGAATGGAATGGAATGTGGAAAGGAACGTGGAATGGAATTGAATGTGGAATGCAATGTGGAATGGAACGTTGATTGGAATGGAATGTGCAATGGAATGTGGGACTGATTGTGGAATGGAATGTTGAATGGAATGGAATGGAATTTGGAATGGAATGTGGAATGACATGGAGAGGAATGTGGAACGGAAAGGAATGGAATGTGGAAGGGAACATGGAGTGGAGTGGAATGGAATGTGGAATGGAACGTGGAATGCAATGGGGAATGGAATGTGGAATGCAATGGGGAATGGAAGGTGGAATGGAATGGAATGTGGAATGGAATGTGGAATGTAAAGTGCAATGCAGTGGAATGGAACGAGGAATGTACTGGAATGTGGAATACATTGTGAAATGGATTGTGGAATGGAATGTGGAATAGAATATAATGGAATGTGGAATGGAACGTGGAGTGGAATGGAATGGAATGTGAAATGAAACGAGGAATGGAATGGGGAATGGAATGTGGAATGGAATTTAATGTGGAAGTGAATGCGGAATGTAAAGAGGAATGCAGAGGAATGTAATGAGGATTGTAATGGTATGTGGAATAGATTGTGGAATGCAATGTGGAATGGAATGGAATGGAATGTTAAATGGAATGTGGAATGAAATGGAATGGAAAGTGAAAAGGAATGGAATGGAATGTGGAGTGGAATGTGGAGTGGCATGCAATTAAATATGGAAAGTAACTTGGAGAGGAAAGTGGAAAGAAACGTGGAATGGAATGGAATATGGAATTGAATGGAATGGAATGTGGAATGCAATGGAATGGAACGTGGAATGGAATTGAATATAATGTGGAATGGAATGAAATGAAATGCGAAATGGAATGAAATGCCATGTGGAATGGAATGGAATGGAATGTGGAATGGAATATGGATTGCAGTGGAATGGAATGTGGAATGGAATGTGGAATAGAATGGAATGGAATGTGCAACGGAATTCAATGGAATGTGGAATAGAATGTGAAATGGAATGGAATGGAATGTGGAATGGAATGTGGAATGGAATTGAATGGAATGGGTAATGGTATGAGGAATGGAATGGAATGGAATGTGGAATGGAACGTAGAATCGAATGTGTAATGGAATGTGGAATGGAACGTGGAATGGAATAGAATACGGAATGGAATGTGGAATGGAATGGAATTGAATGCAATCTGGAATGGAAGGGAATAGAATGTGGAATGAAATGGAATGGAATGTGGAACAGAATGGAATGGAATGGAATGTGGAATGGAATGTGGAATGGAATTTGAAATGGAATGGAATGGAATGTGGAATTGACTGTGGAATGGAACGTGGAATAGAATGGAATGGAATATGGAATGAAATGGAATGGAATGTGGAATGGAATGGAATGGAATATGGAATGGAATGGAATGCAACGTGGAATGGAATGGAATGGAATATGGAATGTAATGGAATTTGGAATGGAATGTGGAATGGAATGGAATGGAATGTGGAATGGAATGAAAGGGAAAGGAATCTGGAATGGAATGTGGAATGGAAAGTGGAATAGAATGGAAAGGAAAGTGGAATGGAATGGAAGGGAATGTGGAATAGAATAGAATAGAATATGGAATGGAATGGAATGCAATGAGGAATGGAATAGAACAGAATATGGAATGGAATGAAATGCAATGTGGTATGGAATGGAATGGAATATGGAAAGGAATGGAATCTGGAACGAAATGTGGAATGGAATGGAATGGAATGGAATGGAATGTGGATTGGAATGTGTAATGTAAAGTGCAATGGAATGTGGAATTAAATGGAATGAGATGTGGAATAGAATGCGGAATGGAATGTATTTGAATGTGTAATCGAATGGAATAGAATGTGGAATAGAATGAGAAATTGAACGGAATGTTATGTGGAAAGGAATGTCATGGAAATTTGAATGGAATGTGGAATTGATTGCAGAACGGAATGGAATGGAATGTGGAATGGAATGGAATGGAATGTCGAATGTAATGTGGAATGGATTGTAATGGAAAGTGGAATGGAATGGAATGAATGGTTGAATGGAATGTGGAATGCAATGGAATGGAATGTGGAATGGATTGCGGAACGGAATTTGGAATGGAATGTGGAATGGAGTGGAGTGGAATGGAATGGAATGGAAAGTGGAATGGATTGTGGAAAGGAATGGAATGGAATAAGGAATGTAATGTGGAATGGAATGGAATGGAAGCAATGGAATGTGAAATAGAATGGAATGGAATGTGGAATGCAATGTTGTATGAAATCGAATGGAATGTACTGAAGCGTGTAATGGATTGTGGAATGGAATGGAAGGTATAGTGGAATGGAATGTGGAATGGAATGGAATGGAATGCAGTGCAATGTGGAATGGAATGGAATTAAATGTGGAATGGATTGTGGAATGGGATGCAATTGAAAGCGGAACGGATTGTATAATGGAATCTGGAATGGAAAGCTGAATGGAATGGAATGGAATGTGGAATGGAAAGTGGAATGAAATGAAATGGAATGCGGAATGGAACGTTGTATGGAATGGAAAGGAATGTGGAATGGAAAGTGGAATGGAATAAAATGCATTGTGGAATGGAATGGAATACAATGTGGAATGGAACACGGAATAGAAAGGAATGCAATGTGGAATGGAACATGGATTGGAACGTGGAATGGACCGTGGAATGGAATGGAATGTGGTATGGAATGTGGAATGGAACGTGGAATGGAGTGGAATGGAAACTGGAATGTAGTGGAATGTGGAATGGATGGTGGTTTGGAATGTGGAATGGAATTAAATGGAATCTGGAATGGAACGTGGAATGGAATGGAATGGAATATGGAATGGAATGTGGAATGGAATGAAATGTGGAATGGAATGTGGAATGGAAGGTGGAAAGGAATGGAATGTGGAATGGATTGTGGAATGGAATGGAATGGAATGGAATTTGGAAAGGAACGGAATGGAATGTGGAATCGAATGTGGAATGGAATGGAATGGAATATGGAATGCAATGTGGAATGGAATGGAATGGAATGTGGAATGGAAGGAAATGGAATGTGGAATGGAATCTGGACAGAAATGGAATAGAATGTGGAATGGAATGAAAGGGAATGTGGAATGGAAAGTTGAATAGAATGGAATGGCATGTGGAATGGAACGTGGAATGGAAAGTAGAATGGAACGTGGAATGGAATAGAATGTGTAATGGAACGTGGAAAGAAACTTGGAATGGAATTGAAGGTGAAATGGATTGTGGAATGGTAAGGAATGGAATGGAATGGGGAACGGAATGGAATTGAATGTGGAATTGAATGGAATGGAATGTGTAATGGAACGTAGAATGGAATGGATTCAAATGTTGAATGCAACGTGGAATGGAACGTGGAATGGAATGGAATGTGGAATGGAATGTGGAATGGAACGTGGAATGGAATGGAATGTGGAATACATTCTGAAGTGGAATGGAATGTGGAATACATTGTGGAACAGAATGGAATGGAATATGGAATGGAATGCAATGGAATGTGGAATGGAGTGGAACAGAATGGAATGTGGAATGGAATGGTATGGAATGTACAATGGAATGCAATGGAATGTGGTAAGGAATGCAATGGAATGGAAAGTGGAATGGAATGTGGAATGCAATGGAAAGGATTATGGAATGGAACATGGAATGGAATGGAATTCAATGTGGAATTGATTACAATGGAATATGGAATGGAATGGAATGGAATGGAATTGAATGTGGAATGCAGAGGAATTGAATGTGGGATTGAATGAAATGGAATGTGGATTGGAATGAAGTGGAATGGAATGTCGAATGCAGTGGAATGGAATGTGGAATGGAATGGAACGGAATGTGGAATGGAATGTGGAATGGAATGGAATGGAAAGTGGAATGGAATATGAAATGGAATGGAATAAAATGAGTAGTGGAATGTGGAATGGAACGTGGAATGGAACGTGGAAAGGAATGATATGGAATGTGGAATGCAATGTGTAAAGCAATGGAATGGAATGTGGTATGGAATGGAATTGAATGTGAAAAGGAATGGAATGGACTGTCGAATTTAATGTAATATAAAGTGGAATTGAAGGTGGAATGGAATGTTTAATGAAATGCAATGGAATGTGGAATTTAATGTGGAAGGAATGTGGAATGGAATGTTATGGAATGTGGATTGGAATGTGTAATGCAACAAAACGGAATGTAGAATGCAATGGAATGGAATGTGGAATGGAATGTGGAACGGAATGGAATGGAATGGAAGGTGGAACGGAATAGAATGGAATGGAATGTGGAATGGAATGGAATGGAATGGAATGCAATGCAATGGAAACTGAAATGGAATGGAGAGGAATGTGGAAAGGAATATGGAATGGAATGGAAATGATGTGGAATGCAATGTGGAATGCAATGGAATGGAATGTGGAATGGAGTGGAATGGAATGTGGAATGGAACGTGGAATGTTATGGAATGAAATGTGGAAAGGATCGTGGAATGGATTGTGTAAGGGAGGGGAATGTGGAATGAAATGTGAAATGGAACGTGGAATAGAATGCAATGTGGAATCAATTGTGGAATCGAATGTGGAATGCAATGTGGAATGGAATGGAAAGGAATGTGGAATGGAACGTTGAATGAAATGGAATGTAACGTGGAATGGAATGTCGAATGGAAAGGGGAATGTAACGTGTAATGGAATGGAATGTGAAATGGAATGTGGAATGGAAACTGAAATGGAATGGAATGTGGAATGGAATGTGGAATGGAATGTGGAATGGAATGGAATGGAATGTCCAATGGAATGGAAAGGAATGTGGAGTGGTATATAATGGAATGTGGAATAGAATGTGGAATGGAATGTAATGGAATGTGGGGTGTAACATGAAATGGAATGTTCAGTGGAATGTGGAATGGAAAGTGGAATAGAACAGAATGTGGAATGGAATGTGGAAAGGAATGGAATGGAATGCAATGTGGAATGGAATGTAATGGAATGTGGAAGGGAATGGAATGGAATGTGGAATGGATTGGAAAGGAACGTGGAATAGAATGTGGAATGGAATGGAAAGGAATTTGGAATGGAATTCAATGGAATGTGGAATGGAAAGTGGAATGGAGTGGAATGAGATGTACAAGGGAATGTGGAATACAATGTGGAATGGATTGTGGAATAGAACGTAGAATGGAATGGAATGTGGAATGAAATTTGGAATGTAATGGAATGGAATGCTCTTTGGAATGGAATGCGGAATGGAATGTAATGGAATGTGTAATGGAATGAGGAATGCAATAGAATGGAATGTGGAATTGAATGCGGAATGGAATGTGGAGAGGAATGTGGAGTGGAATGGAATAGAATATGTAATGGAATGTTGAATAGAACGGAAAGTAATGTGGAATTGAATGTAGAATGGAATGTGGAATGGAATGAGTAATGGATGGAATGTAACATGGATTTTAACGCAATGAAAAGTTGAATGGAATGGAATAGAATGTGGGATGGAATTTGGAATGGAATGGAATGGCATGTGGCATGGAATGTGGAATAGAATGGAAAGGAATGCGGAACGGAAAGTGGAATGTATCATTGAATGGAATGGACTGGAAAACGGAATGGAATGCAATGGAATGGAATGTTGATTGTAATGCAATGGAATGTGGAATGGAATAGAATGGAATGGAATGGAATGGAATTTGAAATAGAATTTAATGGAATGTGGAATGGAAAGGAATGGAATGTGGAATGGAATGTGGAATGGAATGGAATGGAATGCAATGGAATGTGGAATGCAATGGAATGGAATGTGGAATGGAAAGCAATATAATGTGGAATGGAATGTGGAATGGAATCTGAGGTTTAATGGAACAGAAAGGAATGTGGAATGGAAGGTGGATGGAATTTGGGATGGATTGGAATGGAAAGTGGAATGTAATAGAATGGAATGGAAAGGAAATTGGAATGGAATGGAATGGAACGTGGAATGGAATTGAATGCAACTTTGAATGGAATGTAATTAAATGTGGAATGGAATGGAATGGAATGTGGAATGGAATAGAATGGAATGTGGAATGGAACGGAAAGGAATGTGAAATGGATTGTGGAATGGAATGGAATGCAAAGTGGAATGGATATTGGAATGGTTCGTGAAATGCAATTGTTTGAAATGTGGAATGGAATGGAATGGAATGGACTGTGGAATGGAATGGAATGGAATGGAATGCAATGTGAAATTGAAGGTAATGGAAAGTGGAATAGAATGCAGAATGGAATTTAATGGAATGTGGAATGGTATGTGGAATGAAATGGAATGGAATGTGGAATTTTACGTGGAATGGAACGGAATGGAATGCTATGTGGAATGGAATGTGGAATGGAATGGAATGGAATGTGGAATGGAATGGAATTGAATGGAATTGAAGGGAATGGAATGGAATGGAATGGAATGGAGTGGAAAGGAATGGAGTGGAATGTGGAATTGAATGGAAAGGAATGAGGAATGGAAAGTGGAATGAAACGTTTAATGGAATGGAATGGAATTTGGAATGGAATGGAATAGAATGTGGAATGGAATGCAGTGGAATACGGAATGAAATGGAATGCAATGTGGAATGGAAAGTGGAATGGAATGGAATCCAATGTGGAATGGAATGGAATGGAATCAGGAACGAAGTGGAAAGTGGAATGCAATGTGAAATGTAATGGAAAGAAATGTAGAATGGAATGAAATGGAATGTGGAACGGAATGTGGAATATAAAGAGGAATTGAAAGTGGAATGGTGCAGGGAATGGAATGCAAAGTGGAAAGGAATGTGGAATCAAATGGAATGAAATGTGGAATGAAACGTGTAAGGGAATGTGGAATCGAATGTGGAAGGAATGGTATGTAACGCGGAATCAAATGGAATGGAATGTGGAATGGAATGAAATGGAATGCGGAATGGAATGGAATGGAATGAGGAATGCAATGTGGAATGGAAAGTTTAATGGAATGGAATGGAAGATGCAATGGAATGGAAGGGAAAGTGGAATAGAACGCAATGCAATATGGAATGGAATGGAATGAAGTGTGAAATGGAAAGGGCTGGAAAGTGGAATGGAATAGAATGGAATGTGGAACGGAATAGAATGGAAAGTTGAATGGAATGGAATGTGGAATGGAAAGTGGAACAGAATTAAATGGAATGTGCCGTGGAACGTTGAATCGAATTGAATGGAATGTGGAATGGAATGGAATGGAATGGAATGTAGAATAGAATGTGAAATGGAATATGGAATGCAATGTGGAACTGAATTGAATGGAATGTGGAATTGAATGAGGGGTTGAATGGAATGCGATGTGGATTGGAATGTCGAATGGAATGGAATGGAGTGTTTAATAGAATGTGAACTGGTATGCAATGGAATGTGGAATGGAATGGAATGGAATGTGGAATGGAATGGAATCAGTGGAATGGAATGGAATGTGGAAAGAAGTCGAATGTGGAATGTAATATGGAATGTAATGGAATGGAATGTGGAAAGGAATGGAATGGAATGTTGAATGGAATCGAATGTGGAATGGAATATGGAAGGTAATGTAACAGAATGTAGAATGGAATGGAATGGAATGTTGATTGGAAGGTGGAATGTAATGGAATGGAAAGGAATGTAAAATGGAATGCAATAGAATATGGAAAGGAATGGAATGGAATGCAAAGTGGAATGGAATGGAATGTGGAATGGAATGTGGAATGCAATGGAAAGGAAGGGAGTGGAATGTGGAACGGAATGGAATGGAATGCGGAATAGAATGGAATGGAATGTGGAATAGAATGGAACGGATTGTGGAAAGGAATTGAATGGAATGGAATTGAATGTGGAATGCAATGCAATGGAATGGAATGGAATCTGGAATGAAATGGAATGGAATGGAATGTGGAATGGAATGGAAAGGAATGTGGAAAGGGATGGAACGGAATGTAGAATAGAACGTGGAATGCGATGGAATGGAATGGAATGTGGAATGTAATGTGAAATGGAAAGTGGAATGGAAAGGATTGGAATGGAAGGTGGAATGGAATGCAATGGAATGGAATGAGGAATACAATGGAAATTAATGGAATATGGAATGGAATGGAATGCAATGTGGAATGGAATGCAATGGAATGTGGAATGGAACGTCTAATGGAATAGAATGGAACGTGAAATGGAATGGAATGGAATGTGAAATGGAACGTGCAATGGAATGGAATGGAACGTGGAATGGTATGGAATGGAACATGAAATGGAATGGAATGAAACATGAAATGGAATGGAATGGAACTTGGAATGGAATGCAACGGAACTTGGAATGGAATAAAACGGAATGGAATGTGGAATGTGCTGGAATTGAAAGTGAAATACAATGGAACGGAACTTGGAATGGAATGCAACGGAACTTGAAATGGAATAAAACGGAATGGAATGTGGAATGTGCTGGGATTGAAAGTGAAATACAATGGAATGGAATGTGGAATGGAATTGAATGGCAAGGAATGCGGAACGGATAGTGAAATGGAATGGCATGGAATGTGGAATGGAATGGAACGGAATGTTACATTGAATGGAATGGAAAGTGAGATGGAATGTGAATGGAAATTGAATGGAATGGAAAGTGAAATGGAATGTGCAATGGAATGGAAAGGAATGTGGAATAGAATGGAATGTGCAATGGATTGGAATGGAATGTGGAATGGGATGTGGAATGGAATGAAATGGAACGTGGAATGGAATACAATGGAATTTCGAATGGAATGTGGAATGGAATGGAATGGAACGCGGTATGGAATGTTGAATGTAATGGTTTGAAATGTGGAATGGAATTGATTGGAATGTGGAATGGAACGTGGAATGGAATGGAATGTGGAATGGAATGTGGAATGGAACGTGAAATGGAATGGAATGTCGAATGGAATGTGAAATGGAATTGAACGGAATGTGGAATGGTATGTGGAATTAATTGGAAAGGAATGTGAAATGGAATTGAACGGAATGTGGAATGGTATGTGGAATTAATTGGAAAGGAATGTGGAATGGAACGTGGAATGGAATGTGCAATGCAAAGTGGAATGGAATGGAATAGAATGTGGAATGGAATGGAATGTAAAGTGGAATGGAATGGTATGGAATGTGGAATGGAATGGAATGTAAAGTGGAATGGAATGAAATAAAATTTGGAATGGAATGTGGAATGGAATGGAATGCAATGTGAAATGGATAGTGGAATGGTACGTGGAATGCAATGGTATGAAATGTGAAATGAAATGGAATGCAATGGACTGAGGAATGGAATGGAATGGAATTTGAAATGGAATGGAATGGAATGTGAAATGAAATGGAATGGAAACTGGAATGGAAAGTGGAATGGAATTGAATGGAATGTGGAATTGTATGTGGAATGGAATGGAATGGAATGCAAGGAGGAGTGGAATGGAATGGAATGGAATGTGGAATGGAATTGAATGGAATGGAATGGAACTGAATGGAATGTTGAATGGAACGGAATAGAATGTGGAATGGAAGGAAATGCAAAATGGAATGAAATGGAATGCGGTGTGGAATGGAATGGAATGGAATGTGGAATGGAATGGAATTTGGAATGGAATGGAATGGAATGTGGAATGGAAAGTGTAACGGAATGGAATGGAATGTGGAATGGAACTTGAAATAGAATGTGGAATGCAATGTGGAATGGAAGGTGGTATGGAATGGAATGTGGTATGCAGCGGAATGGAATGCAACGTGGAATGGAATGGAATTGAATGTAGAATGGAATGGAATGGAACGGAATGCGGAATGGAAAGGAATGGAATGTGGTATGGAATGTGGAATGGAACGTGGAATTGAATGGAAAGGAATGTGGAATGGAATGGAATGGAACGTGGAATGGAAAGGAATGGAATGTGGTATGGAATGTGGAATGGAACGTGGAATGGAATGCAGTGGAATGTGGAATAAAATGGAACGGAATGTGGAATGGAAAGAAGTGGAATGTGGTATGGAATGTGGAATGGAATGGAATGGAATGCGGTATGGAATGTGGAATGAAATGTGCCATGGAATGTGTAATTGAATTGAATGGAATGTGGAATGGAAGGTGAAATGTAATGGAAAGGACTTTGGAATGGAACGTGGAATATAATGTGGAAAGGAATTGAATGGAATGTGGAATAAAATGTGGAATGGAATGGAATGTAGAATGGAACGTGGAAACGAATGTGGAATGGAAAGAGGAATGGAACATGGTGTGGAATTGAATGTGGAATGGAATATGGAATGGAATGGAACGGAATACAATGTGGAATGCAATAGAACGGAATGTGGAACGGAATGTGGTATGGAATGTAATGTAATGGAATGGAATGTGGAATGAAATGTGGAATGAAATGGAATGGAATGTGGAATGGAATGGAATTGAATGTTGAATGGAATGGAATGTGGAATGGAATGCTGAATGGAGGAATAGAATGGAATTTGGAATAGAATGTGGATTGCAATGGAATTGAATGGAATGGAATGTGGAATGAAATGTGGAATGGAATGGAATAGAAAGTGAAATAGAACGCGGATTCGAATAGAATGGAATGTGGAATGGAATGGAATGGAATGTGGAATGGAATGTGGAATGAAATGCAGAATGGAATGGAATGGAATGTGGAATGGAATGGAATATGGAATGGAATGGAATAGAATGTGGAATGGAATGGAGTGGAATGACAATGGAATGTGGAATGGAACGTTTAATGGAATGGAATTGAACGTGGAATTGAATGGAAACGAATGTGGAATGGAATGCAATGGAATATGGAATGGAAAGAAATGCGGTGTGGAAGGGAATGGAATTGAATGTGGAATGGAATGGAATGGAATGTGGAATGGAACGGAATGGAATGTGGAATGGAATGGAATGTGGAATGGAATGGAATGGAACGTGGAATGGAATGCAAGGGAATGGAATGTGGAATGAAATGGAATTGAATATGGAATGGAAAGGAATGGAATGTGGATTGGAATGCAATATAATATGGAATGCAATCGAGTGGAATGTCGATTGGATTGAATGGAATGTGGAATGGAATTGAATGAAATGTGGAATGGAATCTGGAATGGAATGGATTGGAATATGCAAAGGAAGTTGGAATGGAATGTGGATTGGAATGTGGAATGGGAAGTGAAATGGAATGGAGTGTGGAATGGAAAGTGGAGTGGAATTGAATGGAATTTCGACTGGTATGTGGAATGAATTGGAATGGAATGCGGACAGGTATGTGGAATGGAATGTGCAATGGAATATGGCATGGAATGAAATAGAATGTGGTGTGTAATGTGGAATGGAATGGAATGGAATGGAATGTGGAATGGAATGGAATGAAATGTGGAACGGAATGCAATGGAATGGAATGTGGAATGGAATGGAATGCAACGTGGAAGGGAATGTGGAATGGAATGGATTGTGGAATGGAATTTGAAATGGAATGGAGGTGAATCCAAAGTGGAATGGAATGGAATGGAATATGGAATGGAAAGGAGTTTGGAATGGAATGGAATGCATTGTGGAATGGAACGTGGAAAGAAATGGAATGTGGAATGGAATTTGGAATGGAAAGGAAAGGAATGTGATATGGAATGTGGAATGGAATGGAATGGAATGTGGAATGTAATTGAATGGAATGTGGAATGGAAAGTGTAACGGAATGGAATGAAATGTGGAGTGGAACATGGAATGGAATGTAGAATGGAATGTGGAATGGAATGGAACGTAGAATGGAATGGAATGGATTGGAATGGAATGGAATGGAATGGAATGTGGAATAGAATGTGGAATGGAAGGGAACGGAATGTGAAATGGAATGGAATGGAATGTGGAATGGAATGGAATGGAATGCGGAATGGAATGTGGAATGCAAATGAGTGGAATGAGGAATGGTAGGGAACGGAATGTGGAATGGAATGGAATGGAATGTGGAATGGAATGGAGTGGCATGGAATGGAATATGGAATGGAATGTGGAATGGAATGGACTGGAATGGAATGGAATGTGGAATGGAAAATGGAATGGAATGTGGAATGGAAAGGAATGGAATGTTGAATGGAATGAAATGGTATGTGGAGTGGATTGTAAAGCTATGCGGAATGATGTGGAATTCCTAGTGAAATGGAATTTGTAATGGAATGGAATGGAATGGAATATGGAATTGAATGTAGAATGGAATGTGTAATGGAACGTAGATTGGTATGTGGAATGGAATGAGTAATGGAATGTGGAAAGGAATGGAACGGAACGTGGAATGGAATGGAATGGAATGTGGAATGGAATGGAACGGAATATGGAATTTAATGGAATGGAATTGAATGGAATGCAATGTGGAATGGATTGGAATGGAATGTGGAATGGAATGTGGAATGGAATGGAATGGAATGTGGAATGGAATGTGGAAGAGAATGGGATGGAATGTGGAATGGAATGTGGAATACAATATAATAGAATGTGGAACGGAATGGAATGTGAAATGGAATGGAATGGAAAGCAGAATGGAAAGGAATGGAGTGGAAGGGAATGTGGAATGGAATGGAATGTGGAAAGAAATGGAAAGGAATGTGGAATGGAACATTGAATGGAATGAAATGAAATGTGGAATTGAATGGAATGGAATGTGGAATAGAACGTGGAATGGATTGGAATGGACCGTGGAATATAACATGGAATTGAATATGGAATGGAACGTGTAATGGGATGGAATGTGGAAGGGAATGTGAATAGGAACATGTAACGGAAAGGAATGGAATGTGGAATGGAACGTGTAATGGAAAGAGGAATGGAAAGTGGAATGGAATGGAATGTGGAATTGAATGGAATGGAATGTGGTATGGATTGAAATGCTGTGTGGAATGGAATGAAATGGAATGTAGAATGAAATGTGGAATGGAATGGAATGGAAGGTGGAATGGAATGTGGAATGGAATGTGGAATGGAACGTGGAAAGTTATGTGGAATGGAACGTGGAAAGGTATGTGGAATGGAATGTGGAATGGAAAGTGGAAAGGAATGGAATGTGGAAAGAATATGTAATTGAATTGAATGGAATGAAATGTGGAATGGAATTTAATGGAATGTGGAATGGAATGGAATGGAAGGTGGAATGGAATTTTGAGTGGAATAAAATGTAATGGAATGTGACATAGAATGTAATGGAATGTGAAATAGAATACAATGGAATGTGAAATGGAATGTCGAATGGAATGTAATGGAATGTTGAATGGAATGTGAAATGGAATGGAATGGAATGTGAAATGGAAAGGAATGGAATGGAATGTGGAATGGAACGTGGAATTGAGTGGGATTGAATGTGGAATAGAGTGGAATGCAATGTGGAATGGAATGGAATGGAATGTGGAATGGAATGGAATGGAATGTGAAATGGAATGGAATAGAATGTGGAATGGATTGGAATGGAATGTTAAATGGAATGGAATGGAGTGGAATGTGGAATGGAAAGGAGGGCAATGTGGAATGGAATGGAATGGAATGTAGAATGGAAAGTGGAATGGAAGGTGGAATGGAATGGTATTGAATGCTGAACGGAATAGATTGGGATGTAGAATGGAATGGAAGGGAATGGAATGTGGAATGGGGTGAAATGGAATATGGAATGAATTACAATGGAATTTGGAATGGATTGTGGAATGGATTGTATTGTAACATGGACAAGAATGGTATGGAATATGGAATGGAATGTGGAATGGGATGGAATGGAATGTGGAATGGAATGGAATGGAACGTGGAAAGGAACGTGGAATGGAATGTGGAATGGAATGTGGAGTGGAATTAAATGGAATGTTTAGTGGAATTAAAAGGAACGTGGAATGGAAAGTAGAATGCAATGTGGAATGGAATGCAATAGAATGTGGAATGGAATGCGGAATACAATGGAGTGGAATGAAACGGAATTTGTAATGGAATGTGGAATGGAATGGAGTGGAATGGAATGAAATGTTGAAGAGAATATAATGGAATGGAATATGTAATGCAATGCAATGGAAGGTGGAATGGAATGTGGAATGCAATGTGGAATGGAATGGAATGGAATGTGGAATGGAATGGAATGGATGGTCGAATGGAATGGAATGGAATGTGGAATGGAATGTGGAATGGAATGCAATGGAATGTGAAATGGATTGCGGAATGGAATGGAATAGTATGTGGAATGGAATGGGGAATGGAATTTAGAATGGAATGGGGAATGCAATGTGGAATGGATTGGAATGGGAGGTACAATGGAATGTGGAGTGGAATGGAATGGAATGTGGAATGGAATGGAATGGAACGTGGAATGGAATGGAGTGGATTGTGGATTGGAATATGGAATGGAATGGAATGGAATGTGGAATGGAATGGAATGGAATGTTGAATGCAAAGCAGAATGGAATGGAATGGAATGCGGAATGGAATGTGGAATGAAATGGAATGGATTGTGAAATGGAATGGAATATGGAATGGAATGGAGTATAGAATGCAATGGAATGCGGAATGCAAAGCGGAATTTATTGGAATGGAATGTGGAATGGAGTGCAGAATGCAATGAAATGGAATGTGGAATGGTACATAGAATTGAATGTAATGGAACGTGGAAAGGAAAGGAACGGAATGTGGAATGGAATGGAATGCGAAATGGAAAGGAACAGAATGGAATGGAATGTGGAATGGAATGAAATATAACATGGGTTGTAACGTGGAATGGAATGGAAAGGAATATGGAATGGAAAGGGGAAGGGAATGGAATGGAATGTGGAATGTAATGCAGAATTTTATGGAATATAAAGTGGAATGGAATGCGGAATGTAATGAATTGGAAAGTGGAAAGGCATGTGGAATCGAATGGAATGGAATGTGGAATGAAATGTGCGATGGAATGGAATGTGGAAAGGAATGCGGAATGCAATGGAATGGAATGTGGAATGGAATGGAATGGAATGTGGAATGGAATGGGGAATGGAATGGAACTTGGAATGGAATGGAACGGAATGTGGAATGCAATTTGAAATGGAATAGAATGCAACGTGCATGGAATGCAACGTGCATGGAATGGAGAATGGAATGGAAAGGAATGTGAAATGGAATGGAATGCAGAATGGAATGCGGAATGGCAAGGAATGCAATGTGGAATGAATGTGGAATCGAATGGAAGGTGGAATGGAATGGAATGGAATGTGGAATGGGATGAATGTGGAATGGAATGTGCAATGGATTGGATTGCAATGTGGAATGGAAGGTGTAGTGGAATGGAATGCAATGTGGAATGGAATGGAATGCAATGGAAAGGATCGTGGAATGGAATGTGGAATGGAATGGAATGGAATGTGGAGTGGAATAGAATGGAATGTAGAATGGAATAGAAAGGAACGTGGAATGGAATGGAGTGGATGGTGGAATGAAATATGGAATGGAATGGAATGGAATGTGGAATGGAATGTGGAAGGGAATGGAAAGGAATGTGGAATAGAATGGAGTATAGAGTGGGATCGAATGTGGAATGGAATGCGGAAATTAATGTAATGGAATGTGAAATGGTAAGTTGAATTTAATGGAATGGAATGCGGAATGGAATGCGGAATGGAATTAAACGTGGAATGCAATGCGGAATGGAATGGAATTGACTGTGGAAAAGAAAGAAACGGAATGTGGAATGGAATGGAATGGAATGTGGAATGGAATGGAATGCTGTGTGGAATGCAAAGTGGAATGGAATGGAATGGAATGTGCAATGGAATGTGGAATTTAGTGGAATGGAATGTAAAATGGAGTGTGCAATGGAATGGAATGCAATGTGGAATGCATCGTGCAATGGAACGTGGAATGGAAAGGAATGTAACATGGAATAGAAAGTGGAAAGTAACGTGGAATTTAATGGAATGGAACTTGAAATGGAATGTGATATGTAACGTCGAATGGAACATGGAATGGAATGTAATGGAACGTGGAATGTAACATGGAATGGAAAGTGGAATGTCAGGGATTTGAACGTGAAATTGTACGTGGAATGGAACGTAGAATGGAACAAGGAATGGAACGTGGAATGGAACCTGAACGGAACGTGGAATGGAATGGAATGGAAGGTGGAATGGTAAGGAATGGAATCTGGAATGCTATGTAAGGGGATGGAATGTGGACAGATATGGAATGGAATGGAATGGAATGTGGAATCGAAAAGAATCGAATGTGTAATGAAATGGAATGTCTAATGGAAGGGAATGGAATGTGGAATGGAATGTGGAATGGAACGTGCAATGAAGTGGAAGGTGGAATAGATTGTGGAATGAAATGGAACACAATGTTTTACAGAACGTCGAATGGAACGAGGAATGGAACGTGGAATGGAATAGAATGTGAAATGGAATCTGGAATGGAAAGTGTAATAGTATAGAATGTGGAATGGATTGTGGAATGGAATGGAATGGAATTTGGAAAGGAATGGAATGGAATATGGAATGGAATGGAATGCAATGTGGAATGGAATGGAGTGGAATGCAGTGTGGAATTCAACAGAATTGAATGTGGAATGGAATATGAAATGGAAAGGAATTAAATGTGGAATGGAATGTGGAATGGAATGTGAAATGGAAAATGGAATGTAACTTGGAATGGAAAGTGAAATGCAATGGGAATGTAATGTGGAATGGACTGGAATGAAACTTAAGCCAATGTGAAATGGATTGGAATGGAATGTGGAATGGAATGTGAAATGGAATGGAATGGAATATGGAATGGAAAGTGGAATGGAATGGAATGAAATGGAATGGAATGGGGAATGGAATGGAATGGATTGGAATGTAATGCACGTGAAATGTAATGGTGTGCAATGTGGAATGGAATGTGGAATGGAATGGAATGGAATGGGGAAAGCAATGGAATGAAATCTGGAATGGAAAGTGAAATGAAATGGAATGCAATGTGGAATGGAACGTGAAACAGAATTCAATGCAATGTGGAAAGAAATGGAAAGGAATGTGGAATGGAACGTGGAATGGAATGGAATGTAAAGTGGAATAAAAAGTGGAATGTAACGTGGAAATTAATGGAATGGAATGTGGAATGGAATGGAATGAAACGTGGAATGGAATGGAACAGAAAGTGGATAGGAATGTGGAATGGAATGTGGAATGGAATGTGGAATGGAATGGAATGCAATGCGGAATGGAATGCGGAATGTAATGGAAAGCAATCTGGAATAAAATGAGGAATGGAATGAAAGGAATGTGGAATGGAAAGTGGAATGGAACGTGGAATGGAACGTGGAATGGAACGTGAAATGGAAAATGGAATGGAACGTGGACTGGAAAGTGGAATGGAATGCCAAAGAACGTGGAATTCAAAGTGGAATAAAACGTGAAACAGTAGGGTTATGGAATGGAATGTAGTGTGGAATGCAATGGAATTTGGAATGGAATGGAATGGAATGGAATGAAATGTGGAATGGAATGGAATGTGGAATGGAACGTGGAAAGGAATTGAATGGAATTTGGAATGGAATGGGGAATTAAATGAAATGGAATTTGGAGTGGAATGTGGAATGGAAAGGAAAGGAATGGAATGGAATGGAATGTGGAAAAGATTGTGGAATGGAATGTGGAATGGAATGGAATTGAATGTGGAATGGAATGGAACAGAGTGGAATGTGGAATAGAATGGAAAGGAATGTGGAATGGAATGAGGAATGGAATGTGGAATGGAATGAAGAGGAGCGGAATGTGGAATAGAATGGAATGGAATGTGGAATGGAATGCAACGGAGTGTGGAATGGAATGGAATGGAATGAAATGGAATTTTAAACGGAATGGAATGGAATGTGGTATGGAATGGAATGGAATGTGGAATGGAATAAAATGGAATGTGGAAAGGAATGCAATGGAATGTGGAATGGAATGGAATGGAGTGCAATGTGGAATGGAATGGAATGGAATGTGGAAAGGAATCTGGAACGGAATGTGGAATGGAATTTAGTGGAATGTGGAATGGAATGTGGAATGGAATGGAGTGGAATGTGGAATGGAATGTGGAATGGAATGGAGTGGAATGTGGAATGTAATGGAATGGAATCTGGAATGTAATATGGAATGAAATGGAATGGAATGTGGAATGGAATTGAGTGGAATGTGGAATAGAATGGAATGGAGTGTAATGAGGAATGGAATGGAGTGGAATATGGAATGGAATGTAATGGAATGTGGAATGGAATGTGGAATGGAATGGAATGGAACGTGGAATGGAACATGGAATATAATGGAATGGAAAGTGGAGTGGAAAGTGAAATGGAACATGAAATTGAAAGTGGAATGGAATGGAATGCAATGTGGAATGAAATGCAACAGAAGGTGGAATGGAATGGAATGGAATGTGGAATGGAATGGAATGGAATTTGGAATGGAATGGAATGGAATTAAATGTGGAATAGAATGGAATGGAATGTGGAATGGAATGGAATGTTTTTTGGAAACGAACGTAGAATGGAATGGAATGGAATGTGCAATGGAATGTGGAATGGAAGGAATGGAATATGAAATGGAATGAGGAATGGAAAGGAATTTAACGTGGAATGGAATGTGGAATGAAATGTGGAATTGATTGTGGAATGGAATTGAATGGAATGTGGAATGGAATGAAATGGAATGTGGAATGGAATGTGGAATGGAATGGAAGGGAATGTGAAATAGAATGGATTGGAATTAAAATTGGAATGGAATGGAATGGAATGTGGAAAAAATGTGGAATGGAATTTATTGGATCATGGAATGGAACGTGGAATGGAATGAGGAAAGGAATGTGGAATGGGATGGAATGGAATGTGGAATGGAATGTTGAATGGAATAGAATGGAACGTGGAATGGAACGTAGAAATGAACGTGGAATGGAAAGTGGAATGGAACGTGGAATTGAAAGTGGAGTGAAAGTGGAATGTAAGGTGGAATGGAACGTGGAATGGAAAATGGAATGGAACGTGAAATGGAATGTGGAATGCAATTTAATGGAACGTGTAATGTGAAGTGGAATGGGACCTGGAATGGAAAATGGAATGGAAAGGAGTAAAATGTGGAATGGAATGTGGAATGGAATGGAATGGAACTTGAATGGAACATGGAATGGAAGGTGGAATGGAACGTGGAATTTAACGTGGAATGCAACGTGGAAGGGAATGGAACAGAACATGGAGTGGAAAGTGGCATGGAAAGTGGAATGGAATGTGGAATGGAAAGTGGAATGGAAAGTGAAATGGAATGGAATGGAATGCAAAGGGGAATGGAATGGAATGGAAGGTGCAATGGATTGGAAAGGAATGTAAAATGGTGTAGAATGGAATGGAATGGAATGTGGAAGTGAATGAAATGGAATGTGGAATGGAATGCAATGGAATGCAATGGAATGGAATGTGGAATGGAAGTGAACGGAATAGAATGGAATTTGAAATGGAATCGAATGGAATGTGGAATGGAATGGAAAGGAATATGGAATGGAATTGAATGAAGTGGAAGGTGGAATGGAATGAAGTGCATGGTGGAACGGAATGGAATGGAATGTGGAATGGAATGTGGAGCGGAAAGTGGAATAGAAAGTGGAATGGAATGGAGTGGAAAGTGGAATGGAATGGAATGGTACGTGGAATGCAACGTGGAATGGAAATTAGGTGGAATGCAACGTGGAATGGCATTGAATGGAACGTGGAATGCAATGGAATGGAATGTGGAATGCAATGTGGAATGGCATGGAATGTCGTGGAATTGCATGTGGAATGGAATGTGGAATGGAATGGACAGGAATGCCGAATGGAATGTGGAATGGCATGGAAAGGAATGCGGAATGGAATGGAATGGAATGAGGAATGGAATGTGGAATGGAATGGAATGAAATGGGGTATGGAACGTGTAATTTAATGGCATGGAATATGGAATGGAATGGAATGGAATGGAATGTGGACTGGAATGGAATGTAATGGAATGTAGACAGGAAAGAAATGGAATGGAATGTGGACTGAAATGGAATTGAATGCAATGTGGACTGGAATGGAATGGAATGGAATTTGGAATGGAATGGAATGGAATGTGGAATGTAATGGAATGGAAAGTGGAATAAATGCAAAGGAATGCGGAAAAGAATGTGGAATGGAATGGAAAGGAAAGTGTAATGAAATGTGGATTGGAATGGAATGTGGAATGGAATGTGGAATGGAATGGACTAGTACTTGGCATTGAATGGAATAGAATGGAATTTTGAATGGAATGGAGGAGAATGGTATGGAAGGTGGAATGGAATTTAATGGAATGTGGAATGGAATGGACTAATGGAATGGAATCGAATGTGGAATGGAATCTGGAATGGCATGGAATAGAATGGGGAATGGAATGGAATGGAATGTGGAATAGAATGTCGAATGGAATGGAATGGAATGTGGAATGGAATGGAATGTGGAATGGAATGTGGAGTGGAATGGAATGTGGAGTGGAATGGAATGGAATGTGGAATAGAATGGAAAGGATTGTGGATTGAAATTTATTGGAATGGAGTGAGGACTGGAATGCAATGTATCGGAATGGAATGTGGAATGGAATGGATTTTAAAGTTTAATGGAAATTGGAATGGAATGGAATGGAAAGGAATGAAATGTGGAATGGAATTTGGAACGGAACGGAGAGGAAAGTGAAATGGAATGTGGCATGGGATGGAATGGAATGTGGAAAGGAATGTGGAAAGCAAGGCAATGGATGAGGAATGTAACGGAATGGATTGTGGAATGGAATGGCATGATATTTGGAATGGAAAGTGGAATGGAATTAAATGGAAGGTGTAATGTAATGAAATGAAATGAGGAATGGAATTGAATGGAACATAGAGTGGAACGTGGAGTGGAATGGAATGGAACATGCAATGGAATGGAATGCAACGGAATGTGGAATGGAATGGAATGTGGAATGGAATGGAATTGAATTGAATGGAATGGAAGGTGGAATGGAATAGAATCGAACGTGGATTGGAATGGAATGGAATGTTGAATGGAATTGAATGGAATGTGGAATGTAATGTGGAATGGAATTGAATGGAATGTGGAATGGAACGGGGAATGGAATGGAATGCAATGTCAAATGGAATGTGAAATGGAATGTAATTGAATGAAAGGAATGTGGATAGGAAAGGAATGGAGGGTGGAATGGAATAAAATGTGGAATGGAATGGAATGTACAATGGAATGTGGAATGGAATGGAGTGGAATATGGAATGGAATGTGGAATGGAATGGAATGGAATGTGGAATGATATGGAATGGAATGTGGAATGGAATGGAATGAAATGGAATGTGGAATTGAATGGAATGGAATGTAGAGAGGAACGGAATGGAATGTGGAATGGAATGTGGTATGGAATGGAATGGAATATGGAATGGAATGTGGAACGGAATGGAATTTAATGAGGAATGGAATGTGGAATGGACCGCGGAATGGAAAGGAGAATGGAAAGAAACGGAATGTGGAATGGAATGTGGAATGGAAGGTGGAATGGAAAGGAAAGGAATGGAATGGAATGGAATGGAATGTGGAAAGGAATGAATTGCAATGGAACGTGAAATGGAATGTGGAATGGAATGTGGAATGGAAGGTGGAATGGAAGGTGGAATAGAATACGGAATGTAATGGAATGGAATGTGGAATGGAAAGTTGAATGAAATGAGGAATGCAATAGAATGGAAAGTGGAATGAAATGGAATGGAACTTGGAATGGAATGTGGAATGGAATGTGAAATGTGGAATGGAATGGAATATGGAAAGGAATGGAAAGCAATGTGGTATGGAAAGGAATGGAATATGTAATGAAATGTGGAATGGAATGGAATACAATGTGGAATTCAATGTGGAATGGAATGGAATCTGGAATGTAATGTGTAATGGAATGGAATGGATATTGTAATGGAAAGTGGAATGGAATGGAATACAATGTGGAATGGCATGTGGAATGGATTGGAATGGAAGGAAAATTAGCGTGGAATGGAACGGAATAGAATTTGGAAGGGAATGGTATGCATATTGGTATGAAATGGAATTTAATGGAATGGAAGCTGGAATGGAATGGAAGGGAATGTGGATTGGAATGGAGTGGAAGTTGAATTGGAACTGAATGCAACGTGGAACGGTTGGTGCAATGGAATTGAATGGAATGTGAAATGGAATGTAGAATGGAATGGAATGCAATGTGCAATGGAATGTCAAATTGAATGGAATGGAAAGAAGAAAGGAACGTGTAATGGAACGTGGAATGGAAAGGAATGGAAAGTGGAATGGATAGAAATTGAAGGGAATGTGGAGTAGAATGCATTGGAATGTGGAAAGGAATGGAATGGAATGGAATGCAAAGGAATGGAATGGAATTGGAATAGGAATGGGATGGAATGTGGAATGGAACGGAATGGAATGGAATGGAAAGTACAATGGAATGCAATGGAATGCAATCTGAAAAGGAATGGAACGGAAAGTGGAATGGAATGGAATTGTATGTGAAATGGGTCAGAATGGAATGGAATGGAAAATGGAATGGAACGTGGAATGGAATGGAATGGAACGCGGAATGGAACGTGGAGTGGAAAGGAATGGAAACTGGAATGGAACGTGGAATAGAACATGTAATGGAATGGAATGGAACGTGGAAGGGTACGTCGAATGGAATGTAGAAACGAACGTGGAATGGGAAGTGGAATGGAATGTGGAATGTGGAATGGAATGGAATGGAATGTATTATGGAATGGAATGGAAAGTGGAATCGAATGTGGAATGGAAAGGAATGGAAAGTGGAATGGAATGGAATGGGAAGTGGAAGAGAATGGGCAATGGAATGTGTAATGGAAAGTGGAATGAAATGGAATGGAATATTGTATGGAATGTGGAAAGTAATGTGGAATGGAACTCAATGGAATGTGGAATGAAATCGAATGGAATGTGGAATGGAATTTGTAATGGAATGATTTATGCAATGGAATGCAATGCAATAGGGAATGCAATGGAATGGAATGCGGAATGGAATGGAATGGAATGTAGAAAGGAATGGAATGTTATGTGGAAATCAATGTGAAAGGGAGTGGAATGGAATGTGGAACGGAATGTGGAATAGAATATGGAATGGAATGGAATGGAATGTGAAATGGAATGTGGAATGTAATGGAATAAAATGTGGAAGGCAATGGAATGTTTTATAGAATGGAATGGAATGGAATATAATGTGGAATGGAATGAAATGGAATGTGGAATGTAATGTGGAATGAAATTGAGTGGAAAGTGGAATGGAATGTGGAATGGAATGGAATGGAATGTTAAATGGAATGTGTACCGGAATGGAATCGAATGTGGAATGAAATGTGGAATGGAATGGAATGTGGAATGGAATGCAATGGAATGTGGAAAGGAATGTGGAAAGGAATGGAATGGAACGTTGAATGGAACATGGAAAGGAACGTGAAAAGGAACGTGGAGTGGACCGTGGAATGGAACTTGGAATGGGACGTGGATTGGAATGTGGAATGCAATGTGGAATGGTATGTGGAAAGGAATGGAAGGGAACGCGGAATTGAATGTGGAATGGAAAGTGGAATGCAATGAGGAATTGAACGGAATGGAATGTGGAATGGAATGTGGAATAGAATGGAATGCATCGTTGAATGGAATGTGGAATGGGATGTGAAAAGGACAATAATGGAAGGTGGAATGGAACGTGGAATGGAATGTGGAAAGGAACGTGGAATGGAACTTTTAATGGAATGTGGAATGGAATGTGAAATGGAAAGGAATGGACTGTGGAATGGAATGGAATGGAATGGAAAACAATGAGAATGGAATGTGGAATGGAATGGAATGGAATGATAATGGAATGTGGAATGGAATGGAACAGAATTTCGAATGGAATGGGGATTGGAATGGAATTGAAGGCAACGTGGAATGGAAATGAATGCAAAGTTCAATGGATTGGAATGGAATTTGGAATGAAATGGAATGCAATGTGGAATGGAAAGGAATGGAAAGTGGAATGGAATGTGGAATGGAATGGAATGCAATGTGGAATGGAAGGTTGAATGGAAGGGAATGGAATGTGGAATGGAAAGGAATGAAACGTCAAAAGGAATGTGCAATGGAATGTGGAATGGAATTTGGAATGGAATGTGGAATAGAATGGAATGGAAAGTGGAATGCAATGTCAAATGGAATGGAAAGGAATGTGGAATTGAATGTGGAATGGAATGTGAAATCGAAAGGATTCAAATGAGTAATGGAATGTGGAATGGAATGGAATGGAACCTTGAATGGAATGTGGAAAGGAATGTGGAATGGATTGGAAAGGAAGGTGGAATGGAACATGGAATGGAACGTGGAATCGAAGGTGGAATGGAATTTGGTATGGAAAGTGGAATGGAATGGAATGGAATGTGGATTGGAATGTGGAATGAAATGGAATTGAATTTGGAATGGAATGTAGAATAGAATGCAATGCAACGTGGAATGAAACGAAATGCAATGTGGAATGGAATGTAATAGAATGTGGAATGTAATGGAATGGAATGTGGAACAGAAAAGAATGGAATGGGGAATGGAATGTAGAATAGAATGGAATGTGGAATGGAATGTGGAAGAGAATGGAATGTGGAATGGAATGGAATAGTATGGAATGTGGAATGGAAATTATTGGAATGTGGAATGGAATGGAATGGAATTTGAATTGGAATGGAAAGGAATGTGGAATTTTATGGGATGGAATGGAATGGAATGTGAAAGGGAATGGAATGGAACATGAAACTGAATGTGGAATGGAATTGAATGTGGAATGGATTGGAATGGATTGGAATGGAATGTGGAATGGAATGGAATGGAATGGAATGGAATGTGGGACGGAATGGAATGGAATGGAATGTGGAATGGAACGGAATGGATTGCAGAATGGAATGGAATGGAATGTAACATGGAATGGAATGGAATGGAATGGGGAATGGAAAGTGGAATGGAATGGAATGTGGAATGGAATGTGCAATTGTTTGGAATGGAATGGAATGGAATGTGGAATGGAATGGAATGGAATGGAATCGAAAGTGAAATGGATTGGAATGGAATGGAATGGAATGTGGAATGGAATGGAATGGAATGGAATGAAATGGAATGGAATGTGGAATGGAATGTAATGGAATGGAATGTGGAATGGAATGGAATGGAATGGAATGAAATGGAATGGAATGTGGAATGGAATGTAATGGAATGGAATGTGGAATGGAATGGAATGGAATAGAATGTGGAATGGAATGGAATGGAATGGAATGGAACCTGGAATGGAATGGAATGGAATGGGGAATGGAAAGTGGAATGGAATGGAATGTGGAATGGAATGTGTAATGGATTGGAATTGAATGGAATGGAATGTGGAATGGAATGGAATGGAATGGAATGTGGAATGGAATGGAATGGAATGTGGAATGGAATGGAATGAATTGCGGAATGGAATGAAATGGAATGGAATGTGTAGTTCAATGTGGAATGGAATGGAAAGGAATGCAGAAGGGAATGTTGAATGGAATGGAGTGGAATGTGGAAGGGAATTGAATGGAGTGGAATGTGGAATGGAATGGAATGAAATGTGGAATCGAATGTGGAACAGAATGTACAGTGCAATGTGGAATGGAATGGAGTAAAATGTGGAATGTAATGTTGAATGGAATGGAACGGAATGTGGAATTGAATGGAGTGGAATGTGGAATGGGGTAGAATGAAATGTGGAATGGAATGTGGAATCGAATGTGGAATGGAAAGGAATGAGGAATGGAACTTCGAATGGAATGTGGAATGGAACTTGGAATGGAACGTGGAATGGAAAGTGGAATGGAACGTGGAATGGAACGTGGAATGGAATGTGGAATGTAACTTGGAATTTAACGTGGAATGGACCGTGTAATGCAACGTGGATTACAACGTGGAACGGAAAGTGGAATGGAAAGTGGAATGGAATGGAATGCAATGTGGAATGCAATGGAATGGAAGGTGGAATGAAATCAAATAGAATGTGAAATGTAATGCGATGGACTATGGAATGTATTGGAATGGAAAGTGGAATGGAACGGAATGGAATTTGCAAAGGAATGTGGAATGAAATGGTATGGAATGTGGATTGGAATGTGTAATGGAATGCAATGAAATGTGGAATGGAATGTGGAATGGAAAGGAAAGGAAAGTGGAATGGAATCTGGAATGGAAAGTGGAATGGAAGGAGGAATGGAATGGAATGGAATGGAATGGATAGTGCAATGGAATGTGCAATGGCATGGAGTGAAACGTGGAGTGGAATGTGAAATTGAATGGAGTGCAATGTGGAATTGAACGGAGTGGAATGTGGAATCGAATGGAATGGAACGTGGAATGGAATTGAATGGAACGTGGAATGGAACTTGGAATTCAACGTGGAAAGGAACGTTAAACGGAACGTGGAATGGAACGTGGAATGAAATGTGGACTGGAATGTGGTATGGAATGTAATGTGGAATGGAATGTGGAATGGTTCGTGGACTTTAACATGGAATGGAAAGTGGAAGGGAAAGTGGAATGGAAAGTGGAATGGAATGGAATGGTAGGTGTAATGGAACGTAGAAGGGATCATGGAGTGGAATGGAATGCATTGTGGAATGGAATGCAAAAGAAGGTGTAATGGAATGGAATGGTTGGTGGAAAGGAATGGAATGGAATTGAAAGTGGAAAGGAATGTGGAATGGAATGTGTAATGGAATGGAATGGAATGTGGAATGGATTGTGGAATGGAGTGCAATGGAATGTGGAAAGGAATGTGAAATGGAATGTGGAATCGAATGGAATGGAATGTGCAATGGAATGTGGAATGGAATGGAATGGAAAGTGGAATGGAAAGTGGAATGGAATGTGGAATGGAATGTGGAATGGAATGGAATGGAGTTTGGAATGGAATGTGGAATGGAATGTGGAACGGAATGTAATGTAAGGTGGAATGTAATGGAATGGAATGTGAACTGGAATGGAATGGAATGTGGAATGGAATTCAATGGAATTTGGAATGGAATGGAATTGAATGTTGAATGGAATTGTAAGGAATGTGGAATGGAAAGTGGATTGGAATGGAACGGAAAGTGGAATGGAATGGAATGGATTGCGGAATGGAGAGGAATGGAATGGAATGGAATGTGGAATGGAATGGAATGGAAAAGAATGGAATGGAAAGTGGAATTGAATGCAGTGGAATTTGGAATGGAATCGAATGGAATGGAATGAGGAATGGAATTTGATGCGGAATGGAATGGAGTGGAATGTGGAATGGAATGAAATGGAATGTGGAATGGAGTGGAATGTGGAATGGAAAGTGGAATGGAATGCAATGGAATGTGGGATGGAATGGAATCGAATGGAATTTGTAATGCAATGGAATGGAGTGGAACGTGGAACGGAATGGAATGGAATGGGGAATGGAATGTAGAATGTAACGTGGAATGCAAAGTGGAATGGAATTTGGAATGGAAAAGAATGGAATGTGGAATGTAGTGGAATTGTGTGTGAATTGGAATTATATGGAATGGAATGGAACGTGAAATGGAATAGAAAATATAATGGAATTCAATGTAATTTGGAATGAAATGGAATGGAATATGGAATGGAATGGAAATGAATGTAGAATAGAAAGTGGGATAGAATGGAATTCAAAGTGGAATGGAATGGAATGGATTGCAGAATGGAATGGAATGTGGAATGATATGGAATCGAATCGAATGGAATTGAATCTGGAATGGAATGCAATGGAATGTGGATTGGAATGGAATGGAGCATGGAATGGAACGGAACGGAATGTGGAATAGAATGGAATGGAAAGCAATGGAATGTGGAATTTAATGAGGAATGGAAAGTGGAATGGAATGTGGAATGGAATGGAATAGAATGTGGAATGCAAAGGAATGGAACGTGGAATTGAATGAAATGGAATATGGAATAGAATGGAATGTGGAATGGAATGTAGTGGAATGGAATGTGGAAAGTAATGTAATGGAATGGAATGGAATGTGGAATGGAATGGAAGGGAATGTGGAATGGAATGGAATGGAAAGGAATGGAATGTGGAATGGAAAGTGGAATGGAATGGAATGGAAACGAATGGAATGGAATGTGAAATGGAATGTGGAAAGGAATGTGGAATGGAGTTGAGTGGAATGTAGAATGCAATGGAATGGAATGTGAAATGGAATGTGGAAAGGAATGGAATGGAATTTGGAATGGAATGTGGTATGGAATGGAATGGAATGTTGAATGGAATGGAAGGGATTGTGGAATGGAAAGGAACGGAATGGAATATGGTATGGAATGGAATATGGTATGGAATGGAATGGAATTTGAATTGCAATGGAATGCAATGGTGTGTGGAATTCAATGGAAAGGAAAGGAATGGAATGGAATGGAATGGAAGGGAACACGGAATGGAATGTGGAATGGAATGGAAAGGAATGTGGAATTGAATGGAATGGAATGGAATATGGAATGGAATGTGGAGTGGAATGGAAAGGAATGCGAAAAGGAATGGAATTGAATGTGGAATGGAATGGAATAGAAAGTGAAAAGGAACCGAATGGAAAGTGTATTGGAATGGAATAGAATGTGGAATAGAATGGAATGGAATGTGGAATGGAATTTGTAATGGAATGGAATGGAACGTGGAATGGAATGGAAAGGAATGTGGAATGGAAGGTGGAATGGAATGGAATGGAACATGGAATGGAATGGAACGGAATGTGGAATGGAATGGAATGAAATGTGGAATGGAATAGAATGGAAGGGAATGGAATTTGAAATGGAATGGAATGGAATGTGGAATGAAATGGAGTGGATTACCGAATGGAATGGAAGGGAAGGGAATGCGGAATGGGAAGGAATGGAATTAAATGGAATGGAAAGGAATGTGGAATGGAATGTAACGGAATGGAATGAGGAATGGAATGGAACGGATTTTAGAAAGAATGGAGCGGAATGGAATGTGGAATGGAATGGAATGGAAAGGAATGGATTGGAATGGAAAGGAATGTATTGGAATGTTGTTTGGAAAGGAATGGAATGTATAACGGAATGGTATGGAATTTGGAATGGAAAGGAATGGAATGTGGATTGGAATGGAGTGGACAGGAATGCAATGTGGAATGGAATGGAAGGGAAAGTTGAATGGAAAGTGGAAGGGAATGGAATGGAATGCGGAATGGAATGGAATGGAATCTGGAATGGAGTGGAATGGAATGGAATGGAATGTGGAATGGAATGGAACGGAATAGAATGTGGAATGAAATGGAATGGAATGCAGTTTAAAGGTATATGGAATGGAATGTGGAATGGAATGGAATGGAATGAGAAAAGGAGTAGAATGGAATGTGGAATGGATTGGAAAGGTATTTGGAATGGAACTGAATGTAATGGAATGTGAAGTGGAATGGAATTGAATGGAATTGAATATGGAATGGAAAAAGGAAGGGAATGGAATTAAATTTGGAATGGAATGGAATATAATGGAATGTGGAGTGGAATGGAATGGAATGGAATTGAATATGGAATGGAAGTTGGAAGGGAAAGGAATAGAATTTGAAATGGAATGGAATCAAATGTGGAATGGAATGTAATGGAATGTGGAACGGAATGGATTGGAGTATGGAACGGAATGGAATGAAGTAGAAGGTGGAATGGAATGGAATGGAATGTACTATGGAAAGTGAATTGGAATGGAATGGAATGGAATGGAATGTGGAATGGAGGGTGGAATGGAATGTAACGGAATCTGAAATGTCATGGAATGGAAAGTGGAATGCAATGGAAGGGAATGTGGAATGGAATGGAAAGAAGTGGAAGGTGGAATGGAATGGAATGGAATTTGAAATGGAATGCAATGGAATGTGGAATGGAATGTGGAATGGAATTGAGTGAATGGAGAAATGGAATGGAATGGAATGGAATGTGGAATGGAATATGGAATGCAATGGAATGGAATGTGGAATGGAATGTGGAATGGGATGCGATGGAATGGAATGGAATGTGGAATGAAATGTGAAATGGAAAGGGAAATGGAATGGAATGAAATGTGGAATGGAATGGAACGTGGAATGGAATGTGGAATGGAACAGAATGGAAGGAGAAGTGAAATGGAATGGAATTTGGAATGGAATGGAGTGAAATAGAAGGTGGAATGTAATGGAATTGAGTGGAATGTGGAACGTAATGTGATGGAATGGAGAGGAAAGCAGCCTGGAATGTGGAATGGAATGGAATGGAATGTGGAATGCAAAGTATTGGAATGCGGTATGGAATGGAAAGGAATGGATGTTGATTTCAATGAACTGGAATGTGAAAAGTAATGTGGAATAGAATGCTATGGAATGTGGACTGGAATGTGGAATGGAATGGAATGGAATGGAATGTGGAATGGAATGGAATGGAAAGTGGAATGCAATGGAATGGAGTTGAATGCAGAATGGAATGGAATGGATGTGGAATGGAATGAAATGGAATGTGGAAAGGAATGGAATGGAATGTGGAATGGAATGTGAAATGGAATGGAATGGAATGTAGAATGGAATTTAATGGAATGTGGAATGGTATTTGCCATGGAGTGGAATGGAATGTGGAATGGAATGTAATGGAGTGGAATGTGGAACGGAATGGAGTGGAATATGGAACGGAATGGATAGGAATATGGAATGGAATTGAATGGAATGTGGAATGCAATTGAGTGGAATGTGGAGTGGAATAAGAAATGGAATGAGGAATGGAATGGAATGGAAAGTAGAATGCAAAGTGGAAAGGAATGGTATGGAAAGTGGAATGGAATCTGGAATTGAATGCAATGGAAGGTGGAATGGAACGCGGAATGGAACGTGGAATGGAATGTGGAATGGAATGGAATGGAATGCTGGATGGAATGGAACACAATGTGGAACGGAATGGAACACAATGTGGAACGGAATTTAATGCAATGTGGAATGGAATGTGGAATGGAAAGTAATGGAATGGAATAGGGAATGGAATGGAATGGAATGGAATGGAATGTGGAATGGAATGGAATGGAAAGGAATGGAATGTGTGACATAATGAAATGGAATGAGTAAAGGAATGGAATTAAATGGAATGTGGAATGGATTGGAATGGAATGGAAAGCGGAATGGAATGGAATGGAATGCGTAATGGAAGGAAATGGAATGTGGAATGCAATGGAATGGAATGTGGAATGGAATGCAATTGAATGTGTAATGCAATCGAATGTAATGGATAGTGAACTGGAATTGAATGAAATTCGGAATGGAATGTGGAATAGAATGGAATGGAGTTTGAAATGCAATGTGGAATGGAATGTGGAATGGAATGTGGAATGGAACGGAATGGAATGTGGAATGGAAAGTGGTATTGAATGTGCAATGGAATGGAATGGAATGTGGATTGGAAGGCAATTCAGTGTGTAATGGAATGGAATGGAATGAAAATGGAAATAATGGAATTGAATGGAAAGCGGAATTTAATGTAGAATAGAAGGGAAGGGAATTTCGAATGGAATGTGGAATGGTATCTGGAATAGAATGTGGAATGGAAAGAAATGGATTGTGGAATGGAATGGAACGGAATGTGTAATGGAATGGAATAGAAAGTGCACTGGAATGTGGAATGGAAGGGAATAGAATGTGGACTGGAATGTGGAAAGTAATGGAATGTAATGTGGAATGTAATAGAATGGAATGTGGACTGCAAAGGAATGGAATTGAATTTAATGTGAAATGGAATGTAATGGAGTGTGGAATGGAAAAGAATGGAATGTGGAATGGAATGGAAAGGACTGTAGAATGGAATGTGGAATGGAATGGAATGGAATGTGGAAGGGAATGTGTATGGAATGGAATGGACTGTGGAATGGAATGGAATGGAAAGTGGACTGGAATGGAATGGAATGGAATGTGAAATGGAATGGAATGGATTGTGGAATGGAATTGAATGGAACGTGGAATGGTATGGAATGGAATGTAGAATGGAATGTGGAATGGAATGGAATGGAATGGAATGGAATGCGGAATGGAATGTGGTATGGAAATGAATGAAATTTGGAACGGAATGGAATTGATTGTGGAATGGAATGGAATGGAAAGGAATGGAATGGAACGTGAAATGGAATGGAATGGAATGGAATGAGGAAAGGAATGGAATGGAATGGAACGTGGATTGGAAAATGGAATGCAATGGAAGGGAATGTGGAATGGAATGTGGAATGCAATGGAATTTGACGTGGAATAGAACATGGAATGGAAAGCGGTATGGAAAGTGGAAAGGAACGTGGAATGGAATGTGGAATGGACAGTGGAATAGAATGGGGAATGGAATGGAATGGAATGTGGAATTTAATCTTGAATGGAAAGGAAAGGAATGGAAGGGAATGTAGAATGTAGTGGAATGGAATGTGGAATGGAATGGAACGGAATGGAATGGAATGTGTAATGGAATATGGAATGGAATGGAACGGAATATGGATTGGAAGGTTTAATTGAATGGAATTGAATACGGAATGGAATGTGGAATGGAGTGTGGAATGCAATGAAATGGAAAATGGAATGGAATGTGAAATAGAACGGGGAATGGAAAGTGGAATGGAATATGGAATGGAATGTGGAATGGAATGGAATTGAATTTGCAATAGAATGTGGAATGGAAGGTGTAATGGAATGGAATGGAACGTGCAATGGAACGTTGAATGGAAAGTGGAATGGAAAGTGCAATGGAATGGAACAGAATGGAATGTGGAATGGAATTGAATGGAATGTGGAAAGGAATTCAACTGAAGGTGGAATGGAATCGAATGGAATGCAATGTGAAATGGAATTGAATGGAATGCGGAATAGAATGCGGAATGGAATAGCATGGAATATGGAATGGAATGAGGACTAGAATGTGGAATAGAATGGAATGGATTGTGAAATGGAATTCAATTCAGTGTGGAATGGAATGCAATGGAATGGAAAGTGAAACTGTATTGAATGGATTGCGGAATGGAACGTGGAATAGGATGGAATAGAATTTGGAATGGAATGGAATGTGGAATGGAATGTGTAATTGAATCTGTAATGGAATGTAATGGAATGTGGAATGGAATGTGGAATAGAATAGAATGTAATATGGAAGGGAATGGAATGGATTGTGGACTGGAATGGAATGGAATGAGGAATGGAATTGAATGGAAGGTGGAATGGAATGGAATGGAATGTAGAAAGGAATGTGGAATGGAATGGAATGGAATGTGGAATGCAATGTGGTATGGAATGGAATGGAATGAGGAATGGAATGGAATGGATTGTGGCCTGGAATGGAATGGAGTGGAATGGAATGTGAAATGAAATGGAATGGAATATGGAATGGAATAGAATGGAATGTGGAATGGAATGGAATGGAATGTACAATGGAATATGGAATGGAATGGAATGGAATGTGGAATGGAATGTGGTATGGAATGGAATGAAATTTGGAAAGGAATGGAATAGGATGTGGAATGGAATGAAATGGAAAAGAATGTCGAATGGAACGTAATGGAATGGAAACTGGAATGGAAAGGAATGGAATGTGGAATGGAATGCAATGTGGAATGGAATGGAATGTGGAATGGAATGGAATAGAATGTGGAATGGAACGTGGAATGCAATGAAGGGAAAGTGGAATGTAGTGAGGAATGCAATGGAATTTGATGAGGAATGGAACCTGAAATGGTACGTGAAATGGAAAGTGAAAAGAAAGTTGGAATGCAACGTGGAATGGACCGTAGAATGGAATGGGGAATGGAATGTAATGGAATGTCTAATGGAAAGGAATGGAATGGAAGGGAATGTGGAATGGAATGGAATAGAAAGTGGAGTGGAATGTGGAATGGAATGGATTGTGGAATGTAATGGAATGGAATGTGGAATGGATTGTGGAAGGCAATGAAATGGAAACTGGAATGGAGTGCGCAATGGAACATGGAATGGAACGTGGAGTGGATTATGGAATTGAATGTGAAATGGAATGGAATACAATGTGGAATGGAATATGGAATGGAATGTGGAATGGAATACGAAATGGAATGGAGTGGAATGTGTAATGGAATGGAATGGAATGAGGAATGGAATGTAGAATGGAATGAGGGATGGAATACGAAATGGAATGGAGTGGAATGTGGAATGGAATGGAATGGAATGGAATGTGGAATAGAATTTGGAATGGAATGGAATTGAATGTGGAATGGAATGTGGAATGGAACGTGGAATGGAATGTGGAATGGAACGTTCAATGGAATGTGGAATCGAATGGAGTGGAATGTGGAATGGAATGGAGTGGAAATAGGAATGGAATGTGGAATGGAATGCAAAGGAATGTCGAATGGAATGTGGAATGGAATGTAGTGGACCGTGAAATGGAACGTGGAATGGAATGGAATAGAATGTGGAATGGAACATGGAGTGGAATGTGGAACAGAATGGAATGGAATGTGGAATGGAAGGTGGAATGGAATGGAATGGAACATGGAATGGAAAGTGGAATGCAACGTGGATAGGAACTTTGAACGGAACTTGGAATGGAACATGGAATGGAACGTGCAATGGAATGTGAAATGGAATGACTTGGAACGTGGAATGGAATGTGGAATGCAATGTGGAATGGATGGTGGAAATTAAAGTGGAATGGAAATTGGAATGGAACGTGGAATGGAGGGTGGAATGGAAGGTGGAATAGCATATGGAATGGAATGTGGAATGGAATGGAATGGAATGTGGAATGGAATGTGGAAAGGAATACACAATGCAATGGAGTGGAATGTATAATGGAATAGAATGGAAAGGAATGTGGAATGGAATGTGGAATGGAAAGGATTTGAATGTGGAACGGAATGTGGAATGGAACATGTAATGGAATGGAATGGAATGTGGAATGCAATGTGCAATGGAATGTGGAATGTAATAGAGAGAAATGAGGAATGGAATGTGGAATGGAATGGAGTGGAATGTGGAATGGAATGGAGTGGTATGTGGAAAGGAATGTGAAATGGAATGGAATGGAATGGAATGTGGAATGGAATGTGGAATGGAATTTAATGGAACGTGAAATGGAACGTGGAATGGAATGGAATAGAACGTGGAATGGAACGTGGAAAGGAATGTGGAATGGAATAGAATTTAATGTGGAACGGAAGGTTGAATGGAATGGAATGGAACCTGGAATGGAACGTGGAATGGAATATGGAATGGAATGTCAAATGAAACGTGGAATGGAACGTGGAAAGGAATATGGAGTGGAACGTGGAATGGAACATGGAATGTAATGTGGAATGGAATGTGGAATGGAATGGAATAGAATTTGGAATGGAATGTGGAAGGGAATAGAATGCAGCGCGGAATGGAATGGAATGCAATGTGGAATGGAATGAAATGGAATGTGGAATGGAATGGAATGGAATGTGGAATGGAATGGAAAAGAATGTTGAATGGAACGGAATGGAATGTGTTATGGAATGGAATGGAATGAGGAATGGAATGGAATAAGGAATGGAATGGAAGGGAATGTGGAGTAGATGTAATGGAATGATGAATGGAACGTGGAATGGAATGGAGTGGAAAATGTAAATGAAAGTGGAGTGGGCCATGGAATGGAACGTGGAATGGAACATGGAATGCAATGTGGAATGTGGAAAGGAATGGAATGGAGTGTTTAACGGAATGGAATGGAATGTGGAATGGAATGGGGAATGCAATGGAATGGAAAGGAATGTGGACTGGAATAGAAATTAATGGAATGTGTAATGTAAAGGAATGGAATGGAAAGTGGAATGGAAAGCGGAATGGAATGGAATCTGGAATGGAACGTGGAATGGAACATGGAATGGAACTTGGAATTGTATGGAATGGAAAGCGGATTGGAACGGAATGGAACGTGGAATGGAATGGAAAGGAATATTGAATGGAATGGAATGGAATGTGCAATGCAATGGAAAGGAATGTGGTATGAAATGGAATGGTATGGAATGTGGACTGAAATGAAAAGGAATGTAATGGAAAGTGAAATGGAATGGAATGGAACGTTTTATAGAATGCAATGGAATGGTATGGGATGGAATGGCATGAGGAATGGAATGGAATGCGGAATGGAATGGAATGGAAAGTGGAATGGAATGAAATGGAAGGTGGAATGGAATGGAATTCAATCTGGATTGGAATGGAATGTGGAATGGAATGGAAGGGAATGTGGAATGGAATGGAATGGAACGTGGAATGGAATGGAATGGAATGGTATGGAATGGAATGGAATGAGGACTGGAACGGAATGTGCAATGGAATGGAATTGAATCTGGAAAGGAGTGGAATGGACTGTGGAATGGAATGGAATGTGGAATGGAATGGAATGGAATGTGGAATGGAATGGAATGGAATGTGGAATGGAATGGAATGGAATGTGGAATGGAATGGAATGGAATGTGGAAGGGAATGCAATGGAATGGAAGGGAATGTGGAATGGAAGTGTGTGGAAAGGAATGTGGAATTGAATGCGGAAAGGAAATGAATGGAATGGCATTGAAAGTGGAATGGAATGGAATGCGGAATGGAATGGAAAGAATTGTGGAATGGAATCGAATGGAATGGAACGTGGAATGGAATGCGGAAAGGAATGTGTAATGGAATGGAACGGAACGTGGATTGGAATGGAATGTGGAATGCAATTGAATGGAATGTGGAATGGAATGGAATGGAATCTGGAAAGGAAAGGAATGGAATGTGGAATGGAAAGTGGAACGGAATGGAATGGAAGGTGGAATGGAATGGAATGGAATGGAATTTGGAATGGAATGGAATGGAACTTGGAATGGAATGGAATGGAACGTGGAATGGAATGGAATGGAATGGAATCTAAAGGAATGTGAAATTAAATGGAATGGAATGTGGAATGAAATTTGGCATGGCATGGAATAGAATGTGGAATGGTATGCAACGGAATGTGGAATGGAATGGAATGCAATGTGGAATGGAATCGAATGGAATGTGGAATGGAATGGAATGGAATGGAATGTGTAATGGAATGCAATGGGATGCGGAATGTAATGGAATGGAATGGGATATGTAACGGAATGCAGAATGGAATGTGGAATGGAATCGAATGGAGTGTGGAATGCAATGGAACTGAATGAAAAGAGGAATTTAATGGAGTGGAATGGAATGTGGACTGGAATGTAATAAAATGGAATGGAATGTGGAATGCAATGTGGAATGGAATGGAATGGAACATGGAATGGAATGTACAATAGAATGTGGAATGGAATGAAATGGAATGTGGAACGGAATGGAATGGATCTTGGAATGGAAGGGAATGGAAAGTGGAATGCAATGGATTGGAACGTAGAATGGAATGGAATGGAACGTGGAATGGAATGGAATGAAATGGTATGGAATGCACTGGAATGAGGAATGGAATGGATTGTCCAACAGAATGGAATGGAATGTAGAATGGAATGGAACTGGATGTGGAATGGAATGGAATGCCATATGGAAACGAATGGAATGTGGAATGGAATGGAATGCAATGTGGAGTGGAATGGAATGGAATGGAATGTGGAATGGAATGGAATGGAATGTGGAATGGAATGGAATGGAATGTGGAATGGAATGGAATGGAATGTGGAATGGAAAGAAATGTGGAATGGAATGCAATGGAATGTGGAATGGAATGCAATGGAATGTGGAATGAAATGGAATGGAATGTAGAAGGGCATGGAATGGAATGTGGAATGGAAAGGAAAGTGGAATGGAATGGAATGGAATGTGTAACGGAATGGAATGGAGTGTGGAAAGGAAAGGTATGGAATTTGGAATTGAATGTGGAATGGAATGGAATGAAATGGAATGTGGACTGGAATGGAATGAAATGTAATGGAATGTGGAAAGGAATCTGGAATGGAATGGAACGGTACATGGAATGGAATGTACAATGGAATGGATTGCAATTTGGAATGGAATATGTAATGGAATGGAATGGAATGTGGAATGGAATGGAATGGAACTTTGAATAGAGTGGAATGGAACGTAGAATGGAATGGTATGAAATGGAAGAGAATGAGGAATGGAATAGAATGCGGAATGGAATTGAATGGAATGTGGAATGGAAAGCAATGGAATCTGGAATGGAACGGAATGGAATGTGGAATGGAATGCGTAATGGAATGGAATGGAATGTGGAATGGAATGGAATGGAATCAAATGGAATATGGAATGAAATGTGGAATGTCATGGAATAGAATGTGGAATGGTATGGAATGGAATGTGGAATGGAATGGAATGGAATGTGGAATGTAATCGAATGGAAACTGGAATGGAATGGAATGTAATGTGGAATGTAATCGAATGGAAAGTGGAATGGAATGGAATGTAATGGAATGTGGAATGGAATGGAATGGAATGCGGAATGCAATGGAATGGAATGGAATGTGGAATTTCATGGAATGGAATGGAATGTGGAACAGAATGGAATGGAATTGAATGTGGACTGGAATGCAAAGGAATGTTAAGGGAATGTGGAATGGAATGGAATGGAACGTGGAATGGAATGTAGAATGGAATGGAATGGAATGTGGAATGCAATGTGGAATTTAGTGGAATGGAATGTGGAGTAGAAGTGAATGGAACTTGGAATTCAATGGAATGGAACGTGGAATGTAATGGAATTGTACGTGGAATGGAATGGTTTGGAATGGAATGGAATGTGGAATGGAATGGATTGGAATTTGGAATGGAATTGAATGCAATGTGGAATGGAATGGAGTGGAATGGAATGGAATGGAATGTGGAATGGAATGGAACGGAATGTGGAATAGAATGGAATGGAAAGTGGAATTGAATGGAATGGAATGTGGAATGCAATGTAATTGAATGTGGTATCGAATGTGGAATGGAATGGCATGTAATGGAATGGAATGTGGAATGGAATGGAATGTGGAATGGAATGGAATGTGGAATGAAATGGAATGTGGAATGGAAAGGAATGCAATCTGGAATGGAATGGAATGTACAATGGAATGGAATGGAACGTGGAGTGGAATGGAATGCAATGTGGAATGGAATGGAATCGAATGTGCAATGGAACAGAAGGGAAAGTGGAATGGAATGGAATGGAATGGAAAGGAATGTGGAATGGAATGGGATGGAAAGTGGAATGGAATGGAATGGAATGTGGAAAGCAATGGAATGGAATGTGGAATGCAATGTGGAATGGAACGGAATGGAATGGAATATAATGGAATGTGGAATGGAATGGAATGGAATGTGGAATGGAATGGAATGGAATGTGGAATGGAATAGAGTGGAAATTGGAATGAATTGGAATGGAATGTGGAATGGAATATGGAATGGAATGGAAAGGAATGGAATGTGGAATTGAATGCCCTGGAGTTTTGTATGGAATGCAATGGAAAATGGAATGGAATGGAATGCAATTGAATGTGGAATACAATGTGGAATGGAATGCAATGGAAAGTGGAATGGAATGGAATGGAATATGGAACGTAATGGAATGTCGAATGGAATGGAATGAAATGTGTAATGAAATGGAATGTGGAATGGAACGGAATGCCATCTGGAATGGAATAGAATGTGGAATGCAATGGAAGGTAATGTGGAATGGAATGTAATATAATGGAGTGGAATGGAATGTGGAATGGAATGACATGGAAAGTGGAATGGAATGGAATGGAATATTTAATGGAATGTAGTGGAATATGGAATGCAATTGATTGCAATGTGAAATGGAATGGGAAGGAATATTGAATGGAATGGAATAGAATGTGGAATGGAATCAAATGGAATGTGGATTGGAATGTGGAAAGAATTTGTTATGGAATGGAATGGAATGTGGAATCGAACATGGAATGGAAATGAATGGAACATGGAAAGGAATGTGAAATGGAAAGGAACGGAATGTGGAATAGAATGTGGAATGGAATGAAATGGAATGTGGAATGGAATGTGGAAAGGAATGGAATGGAATATGGAATGGAATGTATAATGGAATGCAAGGGAAGTTGGAATGGAATGCAATGAAATGCGGAATGGAATGTGGAATGGAATAGAATGGAACGTGGGATACAATGTAGAATGGAATTGAATGGTATGTGGAATGGAACGTGGAATGGAAAGTGGAATGGAACGTGGAATGGAATGTGTAATGTTGAGTGGAATGGAATGGAATGTGGAATGGAATAGAATGGAATTGAATGAGGAATGGAATCGAACGAAATATGGAATGTATTGGAGAGGAATGTGGAATGGAATGTGGAATTACATGGAATGGAATGTGAAATGGAATGGAATGGAATCTGGAACGGAATGTGGAAGGGAATGGAATGGAATGGAATGGAATGTGGAATGGAATGGAATGGAATGGAATGTGGAATGGAATGGAATGGAGTTTGAATGGAATGGAATGGAATGTGGAATGGAATGGGGAATGGAATGGAATGTAATGTGGAATGGAATGGCGTGGAATGTGGAATGGAACGCAGAATGGAACGTGGAATGGAATGTGGAATGGAACTTGGAATGGAAGTACTTGCATTGATGGCCTATTCCTAGCGGACGCGTCTTACTTCAATATCCTCCCCATCTTCCTGCTACAGGAGGAGCTTCCTGAGCAGCTGACCGGTTCTGAAAATCCCATGAAAGCTTCCTCTGCAAGGTACTGTCGGCGCACACGGGCCAAGCCATCTCACTCACTTTGTGAATTTTTGTTTGTTTGTTTTGTTTTGAGATGGAGTCTCATTCTGTCACCCAGGCTGCAGTGCAATGTTGCGATCTCAGCTCAATGCATCCTCCGCCTCCCGGGTTCATGACGTTCTCCTGCCTCAGCCTTCCCATTAGCTGAGACTACAGGTGCCCGCCACCACGTCAGGCTAATTTTTTAAATATTTTTAGTAGAGACGGTGTTTCACCGTGTTAGCCGGGATGGTCTCGATCTCCTAACCTCGTGATCTGCCCACCTCAGCCCCACAAAGTGCTGAGATTACAGGTGTGAGCCAGTGTGTCCGGCCCTAAGTGTCTTATATATTAAAATTAACGCATTTCAGAGAGGCATAGTTTGCAAATACGGTTCCTCTTTTTTTTTTGAAATGGAGTCTCGCTCTGTCGCCCATGCTGGAGTGCAGTGGCCCAATCTCAGCTCACCTCAATCTCCTCCTCCCAGGTTCCAGCGATTCTCCAGCCTAAGGCTCCCAAGTAGCTGGGATTACAGGTGTGCACCACCACGCCCGGCCAATTTTGTATTTTTGGTAGAGATGGGGTTTCTCCATGTTGGTCAGGCTTGTCTCGAACTCCTGACCTCAGGTGATCCGCCCACCTTGGCCTCCCAAAGTGCTGGGATTTCAGGCGTGAGCCACTGTGTCCAGCCCACTTTTTATTTTTCTTTGTTTATGTTTTGAGTCTAACAATCCTGGCAGGTGCACAAGGATGATTCTAAACCATCATTTCCTGGGAAGACGCGGATGTAGCTTTAGTGATGCTGGTTCAGCTCCTGGCTGCTTCCTTGACTCACATTCTAGGCTTGAGAGAGTTGGTCTTGCTCAGGAGACAGCTGCCCCCAAAGACTGAACGAAACAACTGTGGGTCTTGCTAAGTGTGGACAGGAAGGTGACAGCCATGCAGAGATCTAGAGGGAGAGCATCCCGAGCTCAGGGAGCAGCTCCTGGGCAGGAAAATGTGTACCACATGGAGGAAGAGTGAGAAGCTGTGGATGGTGGAGAGGAGCGAATGCAGACAAAGCCCCCAGGCAGCTGCAGGGATAAGCAAAGAATGCTGTGGGCTCCATCCCAGTGTTACCCACCCTCTTGCCCTGGCTCCATGTTCCGAAGCCCCTCTTCACATCTTCACCTGTTTTCACGTGAGCACTTTCCTCCCTTGCTGAGTGGATGAGAATGGGGTCCACACGGCAGGATGAGGTGGTGTGGACAGGACCAGCATGCAGGAGAAACAGAAAGAGAGAGAGAGAGAGAGGGACACAGAGAGAGAGAGATGAGGGAGCAGAGAGCAAAGATCATTTCACATTGCACCATTCGGCCACCAGGTGGGCACACCTGGTGAAAGGTAAGACCCCGGAGGTGGTGACACAGGAGGACCACCTTGCTCAACGCCCACAGGGTCTCTGGCAGATAAGGACACTGGAGACAGCACAAGACACTCTGCAGAGGATGGAACTGTGTCCTCTCCAAAATTCGCATCCACTCAGAATCTCTGATCATCACCTTCTTCGGAAATACACTCTTTGCAGTTTTAGTCAAGTTAAGGTGAGGTCATATTGGATTAGGGTGGACTCTAAATCCAATGACAGCTGTCCCCATAAGAGACAGAAGAGGAGACACAGACACAGAGGAGAAGGTCTCATGGAGACAGAGGCAGAGACTGGAGTGATGGGACCACAAGGCCAGGGATGCTGGATCCCCCAGGAGCTGGGAGAGCCAGGAAGGATCCTCCCCTAGAGCCTCCAGAGGGAACTGGATACAATTGTACTGGATTGAACAGTGGCCCCCAGAAAGATTTGTCCACATCTGAAAGCCCAGAACCTGGAGTGAGAACTTATTTAGAAATAGGGTCTCTGTAGATGTGATAAAGTGAAGGGCCTTGAGATGAGATCATCCTGGGGTAGAGTAGGGTAAGCCCTAAATGCAATGACAAGTGTCTTTTCAAGAGACAGAAGAGGAGACACAAACACACAGGAGAAGGCCACCTGGAGACGGAGGCAGAGACTGGAGTGATGCAGCCACAAGCTCAGGGACTCTGGATCCCCTAAGAGCTGGGAGAGGCAGGAAGGATCCTCCCTAGAGCCTCCAGAGAGAACTAGATACATTTGAAGTGGATTGAACTATGTATCCCAAAAAAGATATGTTTCATATTCTAACCCAAAAACCTGTGAGTGGAGGTAGAGACTGGAGTGATGAGGCCACAGCCCAGGGATGCCATTCCAGACCCCCCAGAGAGGGAGGAGGCCTGGAGCCCCCAGGAAAGGATTTATGCTAAACAAGGGGTGGATAATTCATGGCTCCCCTTTTTAGACCATATAGGGTAATTTCCTGACATTGCCATGGCATTTGTAAACTGTCTTAGTGCTGGTGGGAGTGTAGCAGTGAGGACGACCAGAGGTCACTCTCATTGCCATCTTGGTTTCGGTGGGTTTCATTCAGCTTATTTACTGAAACCTGTTTCATCAGCAAGGTTTTTGTGACCTGTGTCTTGTGCAAACCTCCTAACTCATCCTGTAGCTTAAGATGACTTATCCATCTGGGGATGCAGCCCAGTACGTCTCAGCCTCATTTTACCCAGCCCCTATTCAAGCTGAAGTTGTTCCAGTTCCAGTGCCTCTGACAATACCTAAAGGCTGGAGTTCATCTTGGGGACACATCCAGAGTACAATTGCTGGGCTGGGGAACCCGTGTTTCTCAACTTTAAGATGAGGCCAAACCCCTTTCCAAAATGGTGGTCGAGACAGACATTTTGCCCTACAATGTTGAGGAAAGCCAATCTCTGGCACCTACGGCAACATCTGCAACCGTCAGAATGCTTCATTTTTAACATTTTTGCCAATCATATCGTTACGGGCAGGTCTTTGGTCTTTGAGCTCCCAAGATGGGGACAGACCACTCCCAAGATGGGAGTGGGCCACTCCCAAGATGGCAGCCGCCCACTCCCAAGATGGCTGCAAGTCTTTTCTTCTCTGAGCTGGGGTTCTTGGCCTCATGGATTCCAAGAATGGAACCTTGGGCCATGCAGTGAGTGTTGTAGTTCTATTAGAAGCCATGGGTCACGGAAGAGAACCCTGGAACCCAGCGACTGGTGTTCAGCTCCATTAGGACAAACTTGGGCACTTAGCCACGCAGGAACAATGATTGTGAGTGGCAGGGGGTGCCTTGCTGGATCAGAAGCACAGCAGATACCCTGCCCTATCCAGAGGGGTGGAAGTCAACGGTGGGTCTGCAACGGCAGCGTTCAGCAGTGGTGGACGGCGAGCGAAAGCTCAGCTCGAGCCGGAACAAACATGCACCAGAAGGGTGTGCAGTTGCAAGATTTAACAGCTTGAAAACAGAGCTCTGATACAATGGGAGGGGACCCAAAGGGGGTTGCCCCCTCCCGGCTCAAATACCTGGGTTTATATTCCAATAATTGTCCCTCCCCCTGTGCTCTCAGGTAATAGATGATTTGACTATTTCTTTACCTCCTGCTTTTAGCCTAATTTGTATTTTAGTGAGCTCCCTCTTTGCTACCCGATTGGTTGGGTGTGAGCTGAGTTACAAGGTGGGTGCAATCACCTTCCCCACCTAGACTTAGGAATTCCGAGTTGGCCTAGGAAATCCAGCTAGTCCTGTCTTTCAATATTGGTGTGAAAAGCGTGTCTCACGGCAGTCTTGATTTGCCCATCAGGTAACGTGTCTAAAAATGTTTACAGTAGCCCTGCCCCAAAATACCCCATAGAAATATTCCTATTTCCATTTCCTGTTTCTACGAGGAAATAACCTAATGCCCATAGGCAGAAGGACGCATCCATAAGTTGTGGAATATTCACCTGCTGGGATATTACGGAGCCACCAAAATGAAGACACAGCAGAAATCCATACTGGATGAATCTTTGAAATTATGTTTTCAGTGAGAAATGCTGGTCTCAAAAAATTACATAGAGCATGATATACACTTTTCATAAAGTTAGAGACAATTAAAATAGAGAAATGCAATAAAGTGAAGTATCAAAGGAAATTCAGAAAATGAAGGATACCAAACTCCACACAGGGTCACCTTGGGTTGTGGGTAGCGTCGCAGAGGGCTGGATGGGGTGGGAGAAGCGATGGGTGTCCGTTATTCTTAATGTCTCTGTTTGTATATTTGTGACGGTTGGACAGATTGCATTAGAGTGTTAAAAGGGACCTCTACCTAACCCCCATAAAAAAAATCAACTATAAAATTGTGTTGGGGTATTAAGAATACCTAACTAACATCTTAAATATATATGTAACTATTAAGATAAAAGTGAAGGCAAAAATTAAGGCTCAAGAGCCGAGAGTCCTAACGGCAGAGCCTGGGAGGACAAATTAAAATAAGAACAACGATAAAGAAAAATGCCCTGATTTGGGGGGTACCTGCTTTGTTTGGAGAAATAATAACATTCCCTTTGATTCTGTCTTCATACAACCCCCTTTCTGCTATTCCCGTTAAAGATGCCCACAACCACACCTCTAAGCATTTGCAAGTATTGATCCCTCTCCACAAACTCTCCTAAATCTCCCTGGCAAACTCCTATGCAGTCTGCAAAACCCCATTTACCTGATCCCTCGTGAATCACATTGGTCACCCTTGCAGAAATAAGGCTGAGCTCTCCCTCCTGTGTTTCTGTTTGTTTGTTTGTTTCTGTTTTCGTTTGGGGGATGGTGTTTTGCTCTGTTGCCCAGGCTGGAGTGCAGTGGCATGATCTCAGCTCACTGCAACCTTCACCTTCTGGGTTCAAGTGATTTTCCTGCCTCAGCCTCCACAGTAGCTCGTATTACAGGCACCCGCCACCATGCCTAGCTAATTTTGCATTTTTAGTAGAGATGGGGTTTCTCCATGTTGGCCAGGCTGCTCTCGAACTCCTGACCTCATGATCCTCCTGCCTTAGCCTCCCAAAGTGCTAGGATTACAGGTGTGAGCTACCGTGCCCAGCCGTTATCTCTTTTCTGTATCTGTCCCGTGTTGGATTAGCCTAGTAGGGACATGAGTTTTCAGAGGTCAAATCATTCATTCTTCCTCACAACGTGCCGCTCAGAGCTTTGCACATAGTAGGATCTCAGTAAACAGCCTCCAACACAATGATGGGCGTCCACTCTGCGGCTTCACCTGGTCCTCCAAGGCATAAGCACAGAAATATTTATTTCCCTCCATCAGGCAGAACACGATATAAAATATATCATGCCTCTTTTGAGTCCAAAGGTGTTTTTCTTTTTTTTCCCTGCTTAGCCTTACTTTACTTGACAAGTTAACATTTATCCTGAAAAAATGGTTTTAAACAGTACCTGGAATCAATGATTTGAGAACTGAACAAAACCTTTGGTGATGCTGAAGGCGGAGACTTCACCACGCACAATATCCGTGGAGCAAAACTGGAAATGGAACCCGTAAATCTACACAAATTAAAATTAAAATGTAAAAAAATCCAAAGGAAAGTACTGATCGTCCTTGACTCCATGGACTAGTCGCCCTTGAGTCCAACCAGCGTTAAAATACTTACAAAAGAAATGCCGGGTGGGGTGGCTCACACCTATAATCCCAGCAATTTGGGAGGCTGAGGTGGGTGGATCATTAGAGGTCGGGAGTTTGAGACCAGCCCGGCCAACATGGCGAAACCGCGTCTCTACTAAAAATATAAAATTAGCCGGGCATGGTATCAGGTGCCTCTAGTCCTAGCTACTTGGGAGGCTGAGGCAGGAGAATCACTTGAATTGGGGAAGCAGAGGTTGCAGTGAGCTGAGATCACCCCACTGCACTCCAGCCTGGGGAAGAGAGCAAGACTCTGTCTCAAAAAAAAAAAAAATCATATGTGAACCATAATTCCTAAGGAGTTTGTGTGTGTGTGTGTGTGTGTGTGTGTGTGTGTGTGTGTGTGTGTGTGTGTGTGTTTTGAGGAAGATAAGCAGGGTCTTGCTCTGTTGTCCATGCTGGAGTACAGCAGCATTATCACAGCTCACTGCAGCCTCAACCTCCTGGGCTCCAGTGATTCTCCTCCCTCAGCCTCCCGAATAGCTGGAACCACAGGCACTTACCACCATGCCCAGCTATTTTTTCATTTTTTGTAGAGACAGGACCTCACTGTGTTGCCTAGGCTGGTCTTGAACTTCGAGTCTCCAGCAATCCTCCTGCCTCAGCCTCTCAAAGTGCTTTGATCGTAGGCGTGAGCAGCCACGCCCAGCCTGCTATGAGGTTTGACAAGGGACAGGGTCTGCTTCAGGCCCAAAGAGGAGGGCAGAGTTTAGAGGGAGATGGTCAGGTTTGTACCAGGCCAGGAAAACACCAAGCCACATTTGCTTTGAGCTAAGGCCTACAGAAGATGTGACAACTGTCACACTGGCTTATTTGCTGGTGACCGAAGGTGACAACTGGCTCAATTTCACCCTGACAGAATTTGTCAACAGTCATTTGGTGCCACCAACTCCCAGGAAAAGCGACGTTTTTGTCAAAGCCTTCCCAGACTTGGGCGGGCGTGGTGGCTCACGCCTGTCATTCCAGCACTTTGGGAGGCTGAGGTGGGTGGATCACCTGAGGTCGGGAGTTTGAGACCAGCCTGGCCAACATGGTGAAACCCCGTCTCTACTAAAAATACAAACATTAGCCAGGCATGGTGGCGGGTGCCTGTAATCCCAGCTACTTGGGAGGCTGAGGCAGGAGAATTGCTTGAACCCTGGAGGCGGAGGTTGCAGTGCGCCGAGATTGTGCCACTGGACTCCAGCCTGGGCGACAGAGAAAGACTCTGTCTCAAAGAAAAAAAAAATTGCTGGGCCAGGTGCAGGGGCTCACGCCTGTAATCACAACACTTCAGGAGGCTGAGACGGGCAGATCACCTGAGGTCAGGAGTTCGAGATTAGCCTGGCCAACATGGAGAAACCCCATCTCTACTAAAAATATAAAAATTAGCTGGGCGCAGTAGCGCCTGCCTGTAGTCCCAGCTACTCCGGAGGCTGAGGCGGGGGAATGGCTTGAACACGGGAGGCGGAGGTTGCAGTGAGCCAAGATCGTGCCATTGCACTCCAGCCTGGGAGACAGAGCAAGACTCCATCTCAAAAAAATAAAAAATAAAAAATAAAAAAAAAAATAAAATTAGTCGGGCTTGGTGGCGTGTGCCTGTAATCCCAGCTACTCGGGGGGCTAAGGCAGAAGAATTTCTTGAACCCCAGAGGTGGAGTTTGCAGTGAGCCGAGATCACACCATTGCACTCCAGCCTGGGTGACAGGGTGAAAGTCCGTCACAAAAACAAACAAACAACAAACAAAAACAGCAAAAGTTTCCCAAACTCCTTCTTTACCCACATGATTCTGGATCATTGCATAATTCTCCAGGCATCCCAGCCAGAGAATGTCAAATCGTTTCTGCCATTTCTCTTCTGGCCTTTGTTAAGCTGAGATTTCTCTACAAGGTCTCCAGCAGCACAGAAATGAATATCAGGGCTCCCCACCAAAACATCTTAGACTCTTAATGGGGCCAAAGTGAACACCAGCATTCTGGGCTGTGATGACGGCTCTGAACTTCATTTTGTTTTGTTATGGCTTTTTGAGCGATACCTTCACAGAAACCGTGGACTCATAATGGAATATTACGCAGCCTGGAAAAGGAACAGGTTTCTGGCAAAGACAGCAATGTGAATGAAACACATTGTGTAAATAAAATTTTATTTTATAAATAAATAAATAAATAAAAATTATAAATAAAATGTGTTTCAAGTTAGAGTGCCAATTACGGGTTAGAGTATCAATTATGCCAGTGGACGCCCCCAACCCTTCCCTAATTACAACGGCATTCAGCACAAACCACTTTAATGCCGGCACCCTTTGGACATCTAAGTGTGAAACCACATAAATCGTTCTGGGTATGATGAAAATAAGTAAGTAAAAATGGAAGTTCAACTCCATTACACCAATCACACTTTATAAGTGGTGATTGTGGCCAGCTTCAGCTTGTATGTTTGGATTGCATTCGAGAAAAAAAAAAAAAAAAAAAAAGGATGGATTCTAGGTCAACCAGCAAAAGTGACATAGCGTGTGGAGAAGGCAAGCATTCTGGAAGTTTTCTTTTTTTTTTTTTTTTTTTTTTAGACAGAGTTTTTGCTCCGTCCTCCAGGTTGGAGTGCAGTGGCACAATCTTAGCTCACTGCAACCTCTGCCTCCCAGGTTCAAGCGATTCTGCTGCCTTAGCCTCCCAAGTAGCTGGGATAAAGGCGTGCACCACCACACCCGGCTAATTTTTTTGTATATTTAGCAGAGACGGGGTTTCGCCATGTTGGCCAGGCTAGTTTTGAACTTCTGACATCAGGTGATCTGCCCACCTTGACTTCCCAAAGTACTGGGATTTCAGAGGTGAGTCACCGTGTCCGTCCATTCTGGAAGATTCTTTACCCAACCTCTCACCTGTTAAAAAAGAAAATTCGGAATGTACACTCTTTTTTATGATGACAAAATACAAATATATAAAATTCAGCATTATAACCGTTTTAAACTCAATGAGTCAGTGATATTTAGTGCATTCACAATGTTGTACAACCATCACCAATCTCTAGGTCCAGAAATTTCTCATCACCCCCAAAAGCGCACCCTGTACGCATTAAACAGTCACTTCCATTTCTCCTTCCCAGGCCCTGGCACCCACAAATCCACTATCTTTCTCTAGGAGTTTACCTGTTCAGCACGTTTCATTAAAAGGGAATCATACACTACGTGTGCTTTTGTGTTTGTGCCTGGCTTTTCTCCCTGAGCATGATGTCCTCAAGTTTCATTCACGTTGCAGTCTTTGTCAGAGCCTTGTTCCTTTTCCAGGCTGTGTAATATTCCATTATAATATTCCATTGCATGGATGAACTGTGCTGTGTTTCTCCATTCCTTCATGGATGGACAGTAGAGCTGTTTCCAAAATTCATCAACATTGCAGCCTTTTGTCAGAGCCTTGTTCCTTTTCAAGGCTGCATAATATTCCATTATAATATTGCATTGCACGAATGAATCACGTGATGTTTATCCATTCATTCACAGATGGGCAGTATGGCTGTTTCCAAAATTCATTGACATTGCAGTCTTTGTCATAGTCTCATTCCTTTTCCAGGCTGCATAATATTCCATTATAGGATTGCATTGCACAGATGAAAAACACTGTGTTTATCATTCATTCATAGGTGGGCAGTAGGGCTGTTTCCAAAAATTCATTCACATTGCAGCCTTTTGTCAGAGACTTCTTCATTTTCCAGGCTGCATAATATTCCATTATAATATTGCATTGCATGGATGAATCACATGTTGTTTATCATTCTTTCATAGATGGGCAGTAGGGCTGTTTCCAAAATTCATTCATGTTACAGCCTTTGTCAAAATATTGTTCCTTTTCTAGACTGCATAATATTCCACTGCATGGATAAACGACGGTGTGTTTGTCATTCCTTCATAGATGGGCGGTAGACCTATTTCCAATAATTCATTCACGTTACCGCCTTTGTCAGAGCCTTGTTACTTTTCCAGGCTGCATAATATTCCATCATAATATTGCATTGCCTGGATGAACCATATTGTGTTTATCATTCTTTCATAGATGGGCAGTAGGGCTCTTTCCAAAAATTCATTCACATTGCAGTTTTTGTCAGAGCCTTGTTCCTTTTCCAGGCTTCATAATATTCCATTATAATATTGCATTGCATGAATGAACCATACTGTGTTTATCATTCTTTCATAGACGGACAGTAGGGCTGTTCCAAAAATTCATTCATGTTGCAGATTTTGTCAGAGCCTTGTTCCTTTTCAAGGCTGCATAATACTCCATTGCATGGATGAACCATGCCGTATTTATCATTCCTTCATAGATGAGCAGTAGGGCTATTTCCAAAAATTCATTCATGTTGCAGCCTTTGTCAGAGCCTTGTTCCTGTTCCAGGCTGCATAATGTTCCATTATAATATTGCATGGCATGGATGAACCACATTGTGTTTATCATTCATTCATAGATGGACAGTAGGCCTGTTTCCAAAAATTCATTCATGATACAGTCTTTTGTCAGAGCCTTGCTCCTGTTCTAGGCTGCATAATATTCCATTATAATATTGCATTGCCTGGATGAAGTGCATTGTGTTTATCATAATTTCATAGATGGGCAGTAAGGCTGTTTCCAAAAATTCATTCACATGGCAGTTTTTGTCAGAGCCTTGTTCCTTTTCCAGGCTGAATAATATTCCATTGCATGAAGGAATCACACTGTGTTTATCATTCCTTCATAGATGGGCAGTAGGGCTGTTTCCAAAAATTCATGCACATTGCAGTCTTTATCAGAGCCTCCTTCCTTTTCAAGGCTGCATAATATTCCATTATAATATGGCATTGCATGGATGAACCACATTGTGTGTATCATTCATTCATAGATGTGCAGTAGGGCTGTTTCCAAAAATTCATTCACATTGCAACCTGTCTCTGCCTTTGTCAGAGCCTTGCTCCTTTTCAAGGCTGCATAATATTCCATTGCATGGATAAACCATACTGTGTTTATCATTCATTCAAAGATGGACAGTAGGGCTGTTTCCAAAAATTCATTCACATTGCAGCCTTTGTCAGAGCCTTGTTCTTTTTTTTGGCTGCATAATATTCCACTGCATGGATGAACTATGCTTTATTTATCCATTGCTTCATAGATGGGTGGTAGGGCTGCTTCCAAAATTCATTCATGTTGTAGTCTTCTGTCAGAGCCTCGTTCCTTTTCAAGGCTGCATAATATTCCATTATAATATTCCATTGCATGGATGAACCATGCTATGTCTATCCATTCATTCATAGATGGGTAGTCGGGTTGTTCGGGTTGTTCCAAAAATTCTTTCATGTTGCAGCTTTTGTCAGAGCCTTTTTCTTTTTCCAGGGTGCATAATATTCCATTGCATGGAGGAATCACATTGTGTTTATCATTCCTTCATAGATGGGCAGTACGGCTGTTTCCAAAAATTCATTCACATTGCAGCCTTTGTCAGAGCCTTGTTCCTGTTCCAGGCTGTGTAATATTCCATTATAATATTGAATTGCATAGATGAACTATGTTGTGTTTTTCCATTCCTTTATAGATGGGAAGTAGGGCTGTTTCCAAAATTCATATATATTGCAGTCTTTTGTCAGAGCCTTATTCCTTTTCTAGACTGCATAATATTCCATTGCATGGATAAAGGATGCTGTGTTTATCACTCCTTCATAGATGAGCATTAGGGCTATTTCCAAAAATTCATTCACATTGCAGCCTTTGTCAGAGCCTTGTTCTTGTTCCAGGCTGCATAATATCTCATTATGATATTGCATTGCATGGATGAACCACATTGTGTTTATCATTCTTTCATAGATGGGCAGTAGGGCTGTTTCCAAAATTCATTCCTGTTACAGCCTTTGTCAGAACATTGTTCCTTTTCCAGACTGCATAAATATTCCATTGCATGGATAAACAACGCTGTGTTTATCATTCCTTCATAGGTGGGCAGTAGGGCTGTTTCCAAAAATTCATTTACAATGCAACCTTTGTCAGAGCCTTGTTCCTGTTCCAGGCTGCATAATAGTCCATTATAATATTGCATTGCATGGATGAATCATGTGATATTATCCATTCATTTATAGATGGGCAGTAGGGCTGTTTCCAAAATTCAATCATGTTGCAGCCTTTTGTCAGAGCCTTATTCCTTTTCCAGACTGCATAATATTCCATTGCATGGATAAACGATGCTGTGTTTATCATTCCTTCATGGATGACCATTAGGGTTATTTCCAAAAATTCATTCACATTGCAGCATTTGTCAGAGCCTTGTTCCTGTTCCAGCTGCATAATATTCCATTATAATATTGCATTGCATGGATGAACCACATTGTGTTTATCATTCATTCATAGATGAGCAGTAGGACTGTTTCCAAAAATTCATTCATGATACAGTCTTTTGTCAGAGCCTTGTTCCTGTTCCAGGCTGCATAATATTCCACTATAATATTGCATGGATGAACCACATCGTGTTTATCATTCTTTCATAGATGGGCAGTAGGGCTGTTTCCAAAATTCATTCATGTTACTGCTTTTGTCAGAACATTGTTCCTTTTCCAGACTGCATAATATTCCATTGCATGGATAAATGACGGTGTGTTTGTCATTCCTTCATAGATGGGCAGCAGGGCTGTTTCCAAAAATTCATTCACATTGCAGCCTTTGTCAGAGCCTTGTTCCTTTTCCAGACTGCATAATATTCCATTATAATATTGCACTGCATGGATGAACCACGTGGTGTTTTTCCATTCATTCACAGATGGGCATTGGGCTGTTTCCAAAATTCATTCATGTTGCAGCCTTTGTCAGAGCCTCATTCCTTTTCCAGGTGGCATAATATTCCATTGCGTTGATGAACCATGTTGTGTTTATCCGTTCATTCATAGGTGAGCAGTAGGGCTGTTTCCAAAATTCATTCATGTTGCTGCTTTTGTCAGAGCCTTGTTCCTTTTCCAGCCTGCATAATATTCCACTATAATATTGCATTGCATGGATGAACCATATTGTGTTTATCATTCCTTCATAGATGAGCAGTAGTGCTGTTTCTAAAAATGCATTTATGTTGCAGCCTTTTGTCAGAGCCTTGTTATTTTCCAGGCCGCATAATATCCCATTATAATATTGCATCACATGGATGAACCATGCTGTGTTTATCCATTCTTTCATAGATGGGCAGTAGGGCTGTTCCAAAGATTCATTCCTGTTGCAGCTTTTGTCAGAGCCTTGTTCCTTTTCAAGGCTGCATAATATTCCATTGCATGGATGAACCACATCGTGTTTATCATTCCTTCATAGAAGGTCAGTAGCGCTGTTGCAAAAATTCATTCATGTTGCAGCCTTTTGTTAGAGACTTCTTCCTTTTCCACGCTGCGTAATATTCTATTATAATATTGCATTGCATAGATGAGCTATGCTGTGTTTATCCATTTCTTTATAGATGGGCAGTAGGGCTGTTTCCAAAAATGCATTCATGTTGCAGCCTTTTGTTAGAGCCTTCTTCCTTTTCCCGGCTACATAATATTCCATTATCATATTGCATTGCATGGATGAGCCACATTGTGTTTACCCATTTATTCATAAATGGGCAGTAGGGCTGTTTCTACTTTTTGGCTACTGTGAATACCACTGCTATGAATATCACTGTACAAGTTTTTATTTGATAATTGTGACTATTTTACACAAACTTGTGAGTGTGAGACATGTGACAAGCTTTTTTAAAAATAGAGATAAGATTCACATCACATACCTCTGTTTTTTAAAAAGCTTGTTGCATACCCCGTACTCCCACGTTTGTGTGAAATACTCACAATTATCAAATAAAAACTTGCACACATCACATAACCGGGCACAGTGGCTCACACCTGTCATCCCAGCACTTTGGGTGGCCGAGGTGGGTGGATCACTTGAGGTCAGGAGTTCGAGACCAGCCTGGCCAACATGGAGAAACCCCATCTCTGCTAAAAATACTGGTGTGGGGGCTGGTGCCTGTAATCCCAGCTACTCGGGAAGCTGAGGCAGGAGAATCACTTGAATCTGGGAGGCGGAGCTTGTAGTGAGCCAAGATCGCACCATTGCATTCCAGCCTGGGTGACAGAGCAAGATTCTGTCTCAAAAAAAAAAAATTACATCAAGTTAGTTATTTTAAATTATACGAACGGGGCATTTAGTACATTCACCGTGCTGTACAACCACCAGTTCTATGTAGTTTGAGAAAATCTTCATTCCCTTTAAAAGGAAACCGCCATTCCCATCAAGCAGTCACTCCACATCCCCCTCCCCAACCTCTGAGAGTCACAAATTCACTTCCTCTCTGTGGATTTGCCTGTTGAGCACGTTTCATAGAAATGGAGTCAGACATCAGTTACTTCTGTGCAGAAAAAAGCCCTGTCACCTGGCCTTTCTTCCCTTGCTGCTGGGATTTAGGATGTTCCCCTCAATGTTTAGGCTTCTCTCCCATAATCACACCTTCCTTTGTTTTTCTTTTCCTTTTTTTTTTTTTTGAGATACAGTCTCGCTGTGTCTCCCAGCCTGGATTGCAGTGGCATGATCTCAGCTCACTGCAGTCTCGGCCTCCCGGGTTCAAGCGACTCTCCTGCCTCAGCCTCCCAAGTAGCTGGGATTATAGGCACAAGCCACCACGCCTGGCTAATTTTTGTATTTTTAGTAGAGAAGGGGTTTCGCCATGTTGACCAGGCTAGTCTCAAACTCCTGATCCCAGGTGATCCACCTGCCTCAGCCTCCCAAAGTGCTGGGATTACCGCCGTGAGCCACCGCACCCTGCCAAAAAGATATCTTAAAAGATCTGAGCATCTCAGCTCACTGCAACCTCCGCGTCCTGGTTTCAAGTGATTCTCCTGCCTCAGCCTCACAAGTAGCTGAGATTACAAGCGCCCACCACCACGCCCAGCTAATTTTTGTATTATTAGTAGAGACGGGGGTTTCACCCTGTTGACCAGGCTGGTCTCGAACTCCTGACCTCAGGTGATCCGCCTGCCTCAGCCTACCAAATTGCTGGGATTGCAGGCATGAGCCACCGTGTCCGGCCGGAGAGTCATTTTTGATAAGCACCGAATGATTTTTCTCACGTAGTTAGGAAAACAATTGCGTGTGTGTGTGTGTGTGTGTGCACATATGTACATTCGATTCTGTGTTCTACGCCTCGCTCTGTGTGTTTAGGGGCAATGACAGTGACCTTAAACGCTGTTGGACCATGTATTTTAAAAAAATGCAACCCACAGTCTATGTGAGAAACCCACGTGATAATCATCAATGATCCCAGCCCCAGCATTGAGATTGGACATTTTGATTTGGTGCAGAAGGCACAAGGAGGAAGAGATCCCTCAGAAAACAGGGGCATCTTCACCCTTGGAGGTAAATTCAATGGGAATCATTGGGACCATGGACAGCTGATGGTGATTCATTATAAATATATTGATTACACATTCCTAGAGGTATTCACTAAGGGTCAGACAGGAGTGAAGGCACTACCCAGAAAGACGTAGACTAGTCAAAGTCAATAGGAGAGTAGTTCATTTTATTCATTTATGTATTTATTTATTTGAGATGGAGTCTTTCTCTGTTACCCAGGCGGAATGCAGTGGCATGATCTCGGCTCTTAGGAGTTGAACAGCACCTCACTGTGCCTGGCGCTGGAACAAATGAATGCAGGAGGTATGCTGGGTTTTTTTTTTTTCTTCCTTTCTTGTTTCTTTTCTTTCTTTCTTTCTTTCTTCTTTCTTTCTTTCTTTCTTTCTTTCTTTCTTTCTTTCTTTCTTTCTTTCTTTCTTTCTCTCTCTCTCTCTCTTTCTTTCTTTCTTCTTTCTCTCTCTCTTTCTTTCTTTCTTCATCTTTCCTTTCTTTCTTTCTCCTTCTTTCCTTTCTTTCTTTCTCTTTCTTTTTTTTTTTTTTTTTTGAGATTGAGTCTTTCTCTGTCGCCCAGGCTGGGGTGCAGTGGCATGATCTCGGCTCTTAGGATTTGAACAGCACCTCGTTGTGACTGGTGCTGGAACAAATGAATGCATGAGATATGCTGGGTTTTTTTTCTTTCTTTCTTCTTTCTTTCCTTCTTTCTTTCTTTCTCTTTCTTTCTCTCTCTTTCTTTCTTCTCTTTCTCCTTCCTTTCTTTCTTTCCTTCTTTCTTTCTTTCTTTTCTTTTCTTTCTTTCTTTCTTTCTTCCTTTCTTTCTTTCTTTCTTTCTTTCTTTCTTTCTTTCTTTCTTTCTTCCTTTCTTTCTTTCTTTCTTTCTTTCTTTCCTTTCTTTCTTTTGAGATGGAGTCTTTCTCTGTCGCCCAGGCTGGGGTGCAGTGGCATGATCTCGGCTCTTAGGATTTGAACACCACCTCATTGTGCCTTGCACTTAAACAAATGAATGCAGGAGGTATGCTGGGTTTTTTTTTTCTTTCCATTCCTTCCTTTCTTTTTCTTTCATTCTTTCTTCTTTCTTTCTCTTTCTTTCTTTTCCTTCCTTCCTTCCTTTTCTTTCTTTCTTTCTTTTTCTTTCTTTTTTCTCTTTCTTTTTTTTTTGAGATGAAGTCTTTCTCTGTCGCCCAGGTTGGGGTGCTGTGGCAAGATGTTGGCTCACTGCAACCTCTGCCTCCCAGGCTCAAGTGATCCTCCTGCTTCAGCCTCTTGAGTAGCTGGGATTACAAGTGCCCGCCACCACACCAGGTTAATTTTTGTATTTTTAGTAGAGACAGTGTTTCACCATGTTGGCTAGGATGGTCTCGAAATCGTGACCTCAGGTGATTCACCCACCTCGGCCTCCCAAAGTGGTGGGATGACAGGCGTGAGCCACTGCACCTGGGCTAAAAGTTTTAAAATATAAATCTATCAAATATTTAAACACACTTGTAAAAATGCTAGCGTTAAAGACAAATGGAAAATGATTGCATTTAAAAAAATCAGTCATGACATGGCTAAATGTCAAAGAATGCTTTTGTAATTTTTTTTTCCATTCTGAATGCCAGCATCGTCTTTTATGATTGCTGTCTGCATCATGGTAAATGGAATTCTTGCAAAATGGTCTGAGTTTCCAACATGCATAAAACAAAGGAAATCATGTACAATGTGAAAAAAACAGAGAGAGAGAGAGAGAGAGAGAGATCCTAAAAGAGCCAAGACTGCTAGAGGAAAAATGCATTTAAAATCCGGCATAAATGACATTGGACAGCGTTCAGTAGAGCAGCTCTGGGTTGCAGAGGTGACGGGCTGCTGCAACAGGCTGAGAGTGTTACATGATTACAAACATATGTTATGGGAGCAGAAGGAAGATGGTTGCGTTGGAAAGAATGATTGGAGACACAGCCTTGATGGAAGGCTGTGTTATTAGCAGATGTTTCAGAACTTGAAAGGGTTTCTGAGAAGCTGCTTAAGTGAGTAGCTGGCTGATGCACATTGGAAAAAAAAAAGACCCCCTTACAGAAACTGGAAGGAAAAGAGGCGCTGGTCTAGACAAGAATGCACACAAGATGTCAGCATTGTGGTCGCCTAAGAAAAGGTAATTTATGAGCTACCTAATAAAACATAAGTCGGCATCTCTTCTTTGCCGGAAGATAAATAACTTAGGATTTTAACAGCACCTCATTTTGCCTGGCGCTGGAACAAATGAATGCAGGAGGTATTTTGTGTGTTTTTTCCCTCCCTTTCTTTTCTTTTCTTTCTTTCTTTCTTTTCTTTTCTTTCTTTCTTTCTTTTTTTCTTTCTTTCTTTCTTTCTTCTTTCTTTCTTTCTTTATTTCTTTCGTCTTTCTTTCTTTCATCTTTCTTTCTTTCTTTCGTCTTTCTTTCTTTCTTCTTTTCTTTCTTTCTTTCTTTCTTTCTTTTCTTTCATACTTTCTTTCTTATTTGTTTCCATTTTTTTTTTTTTTGAGATGGAGCCTTTCTCTGTCACCCAGGCTGGGATGCAGCGGCAAGATATTGGCTCACTGCAACTTCTGCCTCCCGGGTTCAAGCGATTCTTCTGCCTCAGCCTCCCAAGTAGCTCGGTCTACAGGTACGTGCCACCACACCTGGCTAATTTTTCTATTTTTAGTACAGACAGGGTTTTACCATGTTGGCCAGGCTGATCTCAAACTCCTGACCTCAGGTGATCTGCCTGCCTTGTCCTCCCAAAGTGCTGGGATTACAGGCGTGAGCTGCTGCACCTGGCCAGTATGCTGTTCTTTAGAAGAAGTTGGAGGAATGTAAATCTTAAAAAGGGCTTGATGACCCATACGCCCTCATGCATGAACTTCATTAGCTACTCTGTATGGCTACACTTAGGCAGGCGATTTTCCCACTCCTTTCCTAGAGATGAAAAGTACCAAACAGAAGTACTACGAGGAATGCCTCTTCCAGGTACCTGCTGGAGCCTGGGGAGAAGGAATATTCCTTACTACAGACCTATCATCACAGCAGCACAAATAGCTGGGAGGCATTGAGGAGACGTGAAGTGAGAATATTTCTTGCTCTTGCCAAAGTCCCATAGAGTGTTTGCTGCAGTGATGCAGGCAGAGAAATCTAGGCCGTTTGTACAAATAAAGAACAGAGTGTAGTGCAAATAAAGAACAGGTAATGCAAATAAAAGAACAGTAATGCAAATAAAGAACAGGTAATGCAAATAAAAGAACAGTAATGCAAATAAAGAACAGGTAATGCAAATAAAAGAACAGTAATGCAAATAAAGAACTGGTAATGACATCCTCCTGCATGGTAACGCCTCACAGTCTGAAAGTGTGCCTCATAGTCACAAAGCAGCTGCTGGAGCTCTGAATGTCCTGCCCTCAAAAGAGCATTCCTAGCAGGAAGCAAAGGCATGGGCACAACACAGTTTTCACATTCTTACAAAGTGGCTGCTGAAGCTCTGGACATCACGCCCTTAAGAGAGCATTCCTAGCAGGAAGGGAGGCCATGGGCACAAGAGAGTTTTCTCAAAATCACAAAGTGGCTACTGAAGCTCCGTGCATCATGACTTCAAGACAGCATTGCTAGCAGGAAGGAAGGGCATGCACACAACAGAGTTTTCTCATACTCACAAAGTGGCTGTTGAAGCTCCAGACATCACATCCTCAAGAGAGCATTCCTAAAAGGAAGGGAGGCCATGGGCACAACAGAGTTTTCTCATACTCACAAAGTGGCTGCTGAAGCTCCAGACATTACACCCTCAAGAAAGCATACCTAGCAGAAAGTGAGGGCATGGGTATGGCAGAGTTTTCTCATAGTCACAAAGTGGCTGCTGAAGCTCTGGACATCACACAATCAAGAGAGCATTCCTGGTAGGAAGGAAAGGCATGGGCACAGCAGTTTTCTCATAGTCACAAAGTGGCTGCTGAAGCTCCAGACATCACATCCTCAAGATAGCATTCTTAGCAGAAAGGCAGGGCGTAGGCAAAGATAGTTTTTCCCCTGTTGCTCTTTTCCTTGCTTGTCCCACACACTTTATCAAGTCTGAAGCTTGGCCAGCAGAAATGGGGAACAGATTGACTTGCCTGGTTCATCCCCTGGGTTGGGGCAGGATCCTGTAAACGAAATCAGGGTCTTATTAAAGAAGCGAGGGGGCAGGGCACGGTGGCTCACGCCTGTAATCCCAGCACTTTGGGAGGCTGAAGAGGGTGGATCATGAGGTCAAGAGATCAAGACCATCCTGGCCAACATGGTGAAACCTCGTCTCTACTAAAAATACAAACATTAGCTGGGCATGGTTGTGTGTGCCGGTAGTCCCAGCTACTCAGGAGTCTGAGGCAGGAGAATTTATTGAACCTGGGAGACAGAGGTTGCAGCTAGCTGAGATCACACCACTGTACTCCAGCCTGGGCAACAGAGTGAGACTCTGTCTCAGAAAAAAAAAAAAAAAAACAAGAGAGGGCAAATGGCTTTTTAAAAGTTAAGGAGAATGGCCGTTGTGGAGGAAAGACAAACAAAGTCACAAATTTCAAGAGACTTAGTGTGGGGAGAGGAAATGGGCATGAGTGATAATGGGTGCAGGATCTCCTTGGGTTGAAGAGAGTTTTCTAGAAGGAAATAGACTGATGGTTTCACAGCATGGTGAAAGTGTTAAATACCATTGAGCTGTTCTCTGCAAGATAGTTAAGGGGAATTTCATGGTATGCGAATTTTATCCCAATAAAAAAAAAGTTTAGGCCAGGTGCGGTGGCTCACACCTGTAATCTCAGCACTTTGGGGGGCTGAAGTTGGCGGATCACCTGAGGTCGGTAGTTTGAGACCAGCCTGGCCAACATGGGGAAACCCCATCTCTACTGAAAATACAAAAAATTAGCCAGGGGTGGTGGGTGCCTGTAATCCCAGCTACTCCAGAGGCTGAGGCAGGAGAATGGCATGAACCTGGAAGGCGGAGGTTGCAGTGAGCCAAGATCGCACCACTGCACGCCAGCCTGGGCGACAGAGCAAGACTCCGTCTCAAAATAAAAAAACAAAAGTTTACCTTTTGGTGGAGGAAGGCAACTGCATATGTACACAAGTACAGACACACATGCCCACATACATATGTGCATATACAGACATGCAGTTTCTTTTCTTTTAACTAATAAGCTTTCTTATTGGTAAGACAGAGCATTTTCATGTAAATGATCATATTTTTATAATTAGAAAATGTGATTTGTAGGTTTTTTTCTGTTTTTTGAGCAGTTCTCCTATCTAGTAAAGTTTGATTTTTTCTTTTTTTTTTTTTTTGAGATAGAGTCTCGCTCTGTCGCCCAGGCTGGAGTGCAGTGATGGGGTCTCAGCTCAATGCAAGCCCTGCCTCCTGGGTTCAGGCCATTCTCCTGCCTCTGCCTCCTGAGTAGCTGAGACTACAGGTGCCTGCCACCACGCCTGGCTAATTTTTTGTATTTTTAGTAGGGATGGGGTTTCACCATGGTCTCCATCTCCTGACCTTGTGATCTGCCCAGCTCGGCCTCCCAAAGTCCTGGGATTACAGGCGTGAGCCACCGCGCCTGGCCAAGTTGGATTTTTTTTAGTTGCCAACTTCCTATTTATTTATTTACTTTTAATTTTTTAATTTTCTTAGGCAGAGTCTTGCTCTGTCACCCAGGCTGGAGTGCAGTGGTGTGATCTTGGCTCACTGCAACCTCTGCCCCCAGGTTCAAGTGATTCTCCTGTCTCAGCCTCCCGAGTAGTTGGGATTACAAGCACCCATCACCATGCCTGACTAATTTTTGTATTTTTAGTAGAGATGGGGTTTCTCCATGTTGGCCAGGCTGGTCTCAAATTCCTGACCTCAGATAATCCACCAGCCTCAGCCTCCCAATGTGCTGGGATGACAGGCATGAGCCACTGTGCCTGGCCTGTTTTCTCTCAGAAAGAGTCTGTGTTGAAAGGTTCAGAACCCAAGCTGGGACTGGGCATGGTGTCTCATGCCTGTCATCCCAGCTACTCGGTGGGGCCTGTCACCCAGGAGGTGGAGGTTGCAGTGAGCTGAGGTTGCACCACTGCACTCCAGCCTGGGTGACAGAGTGAGACTCCGTCTCAAAAAATAAATTAAAATAAATAAAATAAAATAAAATAAAATAAAATAAAATAATAAAATAAAATAAAATATTAAATAAAATAAAATAAAATAAAATAAAGCTCTCAAAGGTACAGATACCAGGACACCCCATCCCATGTCTTGAGGTGGTGTCCATCATGTCCTGATACTGCCCGTTAGCTGGGGTTTGACATCAGACAGTTCCAGCAAACTTTGTTCCCGATCTTTTACTTTCTTTGTACCTGCTGTGGGAGATCAGTATCTCTCTGTGCTACCAGGGGGACTCTTGGGATGTTCCAAATTGACCTTCAGTGAGGAACTCGTCACCTGAGTGTTCCAGCTCTGCCTCAGATCGTGCACAGATGGTCTTCAACAACAATCACTGGGTCCTGTTCTCTTCACAGCTACAACTTCCCCCTCAATGGTGCCAGTTCTCCCCGATACAGTCACATTAACTGGAGGGGTTCATGGCTGCACCCACAGACCTCACCAGAAGCTCCCATTCCTCAGCCCTCTGTCTTCTGCATGGTCCGGCTGTGATACATAAGATAGACGGATGGATGGATGGATGGATTGATAGATGGATAGGTGAATGGATGAATGGGTGGATGGATGGATAGATGGATGGATGGATGGACAGATAGATGATAGATAGACGGATAGATAGACAGATTGACAGACACAAGAATGGACAGAAGAATGGATAGATAGATAGATAGATAGATAGATAGATAGACAGATAGATAGAGACAGATAGAGATAGATAGATAGACGGATGGACAGATGAATGGACAGAAGAATGGATGGATAGATACAGATAGAGAAAGAGATAGATAGAGATCGATAGAGAGCTAGATAAAGACATAGAAAGATGGATGATAGATAGAGATAGATAAAGATAATAGATGGGTAGATAGATGGACAGATAGATAGATTAGATAAAATAGATAGGCAGGTAGGCAGGTAGATAGATAGATGGATAGATAGAAGAATACATTGATAGATCAATTGGATAGATGAATGGAGATACATAGAGAGATAGATAAATAGAAGGATAGACTGATAAGTTGATAGGATAGATGCGTAGAGATGGACAGATAGATGGAGGATAGATTGATACATCAATAGGATAGATGGATAGATAGATCAATTGATATGATAGATGGATGGAGATGGATAGATGGATGGATAGATAGAAGGATAGATTGATAGATACATAGATAGATAGACCAATAGATAGATAGATAGATAGATAGATAGATAGATAGATAGATAGATAGACAAATAGATACATAGATTGACAGATAGATAGATAGACCAATAGGTAGATAAATAGATAGATGATAGATAGATATATAGATAGATACACAGATAGATAGATAGACCAATAGATAGATAGATAGATAGACAGATAGACAGACAGACAGATAGATAGATCGATACACAGATAGATAAATAGACACATAGATAGATAGATACATAGATACACACATAGATAGATAGATACATAGATAGACAGACAGACAAACAGATAACTACATAGATTGACACATAGATAGAGAGATAGATAGATAGATGGATAGATGATAGCTAGACACATAGACAGACAAAGATAGATATATAAAAATAGATGAGACCTTTTACTGACATTCAATATATTTTCAGCTGCAAAAGAAGGAGGCTGATCAAAGATCCTCATGTCCTCTTCTTATAAAGGTTCTTAGAGAGGTGGCGCTGGATCACGGGAGGGCCACAAGGGTTTGGGTTCCAAGAGAGGTGTGATATCCTCCCAAGGAGCCAAAAGGCTGTGGAATTAGCCGTGGTCCCAACAGGCTAGTGAAACATGAGCCTGTGGTGTTCCTCTCTAGACCTCAGAAGTCCAACCTTGGGTTTGGGAGCACTCCCAGGACAGCCCCAGAGATCTTGGCTGGCTTGGCTGTATTGCCTAAAGCCCTGGTAAGTTGGCTTCTACAGCAGATCTCACACCTTGTTTAGAAGAAGCCCAAGTCTCCCGCCCCCCTGCCCGGCCTCTGCCCTAATCCATCTACCTCTTCATCGTCTTGCTTTCATGATTTGAGTCTTTAGGGCAGATGGAAAAGGCAACTGTAAGAAAAATAACACAAAGCAATCAGACAAGGAGCTAAACCACAGGCCAGATAGGTAATGATGCAGGAGCTTGAGGGAATCAAAGAACAGTTAAGATTGGGAACAGATAAGATTGTGTTCATGCAGTTTTTCCAAGGGGCAAAGAATGAAGGAATCAGAGAAACCTGGTTAATTGTACAAAAACCCCTTACTAAGCGTGGAGAAGGCATGTGACAATCGGAGCCTAGGACAAAGCCCACACTTCCTGGGCCGCCAGATTTGAAGTGCAAGAAACAAAAAGACCATCAAAGGGAAAGTTCATATGATGAGGTGCCCAAGTTTTGAGGATGGAGCAAGGACCGAAAGAGAAATCTCACTCCTTCCTTGTGGACAGTCAGGACACATGTTAGTGACCTTGGAGAATGAGCTACAGATGAGGCAGTGATTTGGAAATTGTTCAGACAATAGACAAACACAGGGCAGGCTACCTTTACCCAGGCACCATGATCAGAACCGGGTGGACATGGGGAGAAATTGAGACAGTAGTTTATCTCAGACAGAGCCTGCTATCAGCTCTTCTGTAGACTTTAGATGTGGTCTCTGGTCTGTTGAGTCAGGGTGGTTTCTAAGGAAAGGAGCCTCGGGTTGATGAACCATTGGAGCCCTGTCCATCAGTCACGTCCAAGTGGCCACAACAACTTCTCCACTGGTCACACTACTTTCATATACATCCATTGATATATTCTCCAAACCGTGTTCAGAGCAACTTGAAGGTGGAGGTCAACTTGGAGGTTGGAGGTCAATTTGGATGGTTGGAGGTCATCTTGGAGGTGAAGGCCAACTTGGAGGTTAGAGCCAGCTTGGAGGTAGAGGCCAGCTTGGAGGTGGAGGCCACTCAATTTGGCAGTGGAGGCCACTTATCTTGGCGGTGGAGGCCAATGTGGAAGTGAAGGTGAACTTGATGGTGGAGGCCAACTTGGAGGCATAATAAGATATAATAGGCAGATTGATATAATAAGCAGATTGATAATCTCCCAGTTGGTAAATTAGCTAACTTGCAGGTGGTGGCTAACTTGGAGGTGGAGGCCAGTTTGGATGTTGGAGGCTAACGTGAACGTGGAGGCCAGTTTGGAGGTTGGAGTCCAAGTTGGAAGTGGAGGCCAACATGTAGGTTGGAGGCCAACTAGGAGGTACAGTCCAGTTGGTGGGAGACTGGAGGCTAACTTGAAGGTGGAGGCTAACTTGGAGGTGGAGGCCAATTTGGAGGTTGCAGTCCAAGTTGGATGTGGAGGCCAACATGTAGGTTGGAGGCCAGCTGGGAGGTAGAGTCCAGTTAGGAGATTGGAAGCTAATTTCAAGGTGGAGGCTAACATGGAGGTGAGGTCAATTTGGAGGTGGGAGGCTAACTTGGAGGTGGAGGTCAATTTGGAGGTTGGAGTCCAAGTTGGATGTGGAGGCCAACATGTAGGTTGGAGGCCAGCTAGGAGGTAGAGTCCAGTTAGGAGATTGGAGGCTAATTTCAAGGTGGAGGCTAACATGGAGGTGAGGTCAATTTGGAGGTGGGAGGCTAACTTGGAGGTGGAGGCCAGTTTGGAAGTTGAGTCCAAGTTGGTTGTGGAGGCCAACTAGGAGGTAGAGTCCAACTGGGAAACTGGAGGCTAACTTGGAGGTGGAGGCCAATTTAGAAGTTGGAGACTAACTTGGAGGTGGAGGCCACTTGGAGGTGAAGGCCTACTTGAAGGTGGGGGGCACTCCTGCTAACATTTCCCAGCTGCTGAAGAACATGCAACACCTTCCCTGTTGCTGTTGAAAGAAAGACAAAACTACAGCTCAGGCCCACAAGGACAGCACAGCAGCTCTCAGCTTCTTTTTCTCTTCTTTACAATGCATTCCAGCTAAAATACTTAATGGACCTCCTGTCTCAGGGCTGAGAATGGACCTGCAACATCTACTCACTGCTTGCCTTCTCTGGAATGCCTTCCACCATCTATCTCCTATATAAGGTCACCACCCTCTTTTTTTTTTTTTTTTTTTTAGAGTTTTGGGTCTTGCTTTTCCTCCCAGGCTGGAGTGCAGTGGTGTGGTCATAGCTCACTGCTGCCTCAAACTCCTAGACTCAAACAATCCTCCTGCTTCAGCCTTCCAAGTAGCTCTTTCTACAGACATATGCCAACAGACTTGGCTAATTAGTTTAAAAATTTTTATTTTTTAGAGACAGAGTCTTGCTATGTTGCCCAGGATGGCCTCAAACTTCTGGGCTCAAGCAATCCTCCTGGCTCAGCCTCCCAAAGTGCTGGGATTACAGATGTGAGCCACTGCACCCAGCCAGCATGCCTTTTACTTATTTAAATAATGGTTAGTATAAGTAGAGGAACCATAGAGCTGGCCATATAATTTCTGTCTGATATGGTTTGAACGTATTTCCTTCAAAATGCAAGTGTTGAAATTTGATGGCCAAAGTGATGGTATTAACAGGCCTTAAAGAGGTGATTAGACCATGATGGCTCCTCCCTCATAGGGGGGATTAGGGCCTTATAAAGGGGCTTCATACAGCATTTAGCTTTCTCTTGCTCATCTGCCTTCTGCTATGTGAGGACATAGCATTCCTCCCCGCAGGGGAAACACTGACAAGTTTTCATCTTGGAAGCAGACAGGAACCCTCACCGGACAACGGAATCAATTGATGCTTGGCTACTTGGTTCTTGGACTTCCCAGCCTCCAGAACTGTAAGAAATACATTTTTGTTCTTTTAAAATTACCCAGTCTTTGTTGTTTTGTTACAGCAGCCCAAACAGATAATGACACTGTTCTACTCATTACTGCAAGGAAAGGGGCTGTTACATTGTAAGACTGAAAGTTTCAAGTGCTGATGCTTTTACGTCTTAGAGCCTCAGGAGACCCCAAATCCTAACCAAGAGTTTCTCTGTTCTCATAAGATATGCCCCCTAGTCAACAGGAATGGCTCCCTATGTGGCGAGTTCTCCCATCAACTAGAACAGCTAGAATAGATAAGATACAGGGAGAGAGAGAGAGAGAGAGAGAGAGAGATGACAGGTAATTGATAGATACATGATAGATACATAGATAGATAGATGATAGATACATAGATAAATAGACAGATAATAGCTAGATAGATAACAGATAGATAGATGATAGATAGCTACATAGATGATAGAAAGATACATAGATGATAGCTAGCTAGCTAGCTAGATGATGGATGATAGATAGATAGATAGATAGATAGATAAATAGATGACACATAGATAGATGATATATAGGTATATAGATAGATAGACAGATGATAGATAGATAGATGATAGACAGATTGATGATAGACAGATGATAGATGATAGATATATGTAGACAGATGATAGATTAATATATAGATGATGGATAGATAGATGGATAATAGATTGATAATGGAAAGACGGATGTATAGATACATGGATAGAGGATAGATTGATAGATGATAGACAAATGAATATATAGATGATGGATAGATGGATAATAGATAGATAATGGAAAGATAGATGGATAGATACATGGCTAGAGGATAGATAGATAGATGATAGATAGATGATAGATGAATATATGGATAATGGATAGATGGATAGATAGATGGATAATTGATGATGGGAAGAAAGATTGATAGATACAAGGATAGAGGATAGATAGACAGACAGACAGACAGATAGACAGATAGATAGAATAGATAAAATAGAATTCACCGGGTGGGGAGCCATTCCTGTTGAGCAGGGGGCATACCTTATGAAAACTTTTCAAACTCATGGATTTTCCCTCCCACCGAGCCCATAAAATTACTCAAACTGAATCTGTCGGGACCTCGATCTGCCACTTCTCAGCCTCCAGAACTGTAAGAAATAAATGGCTGTTCTTTCTGAATTGCCCAGTCTTGGATATTTTGTTATAGCTGCACAAACACTCTTTTACTCATAGCTGCAAGGAGCCAATCACGTCTTCTCACGGGAACCAGGGGGCACCACACCCTCTTGTGACTACAAATTCTACTTCCTACAACTTCTGCTGGTTCACTCTGCTCTCAAATGCAACCTTCCCAGGGTCCTGCATGGCAGACGGTGTCCTCTTACTCCAGCAGTAACCTTCTATGACTAGTAAACTGTGGATAGATCTCAATCTCACCTATGCAGTGTTGGGTGTGGTGCATCTGGCTATCGGATACTATTTAGGGTAGGAGATCCCTCCCTCCCTCACTCATGGGGCATCAAGGGGGTTATCAAGACAGATCTTTAATTTTTTTTTTTTTCTGGGATGGAGTCTCGCTCTGTCACCCAGGCTGGAGTGCAGTGGTGCGATCTTAGCTCACTGCAATCTCCACTTCCCGGGTTGAAGGGATTCTCCTGCCTCAGCCTCCTGAGGAGCTGGGACTACAGGTATGGGCCACCATGCCCAGCTAATTTTTGTATTTTTAGTAGAGATGGGGTTTCACCATGTTGACCAAGACAGTCTTGATTTCTTGACCTTGTGATCCAATCTTTACTTTTTTTCTTTTTTTTTTGAGATGGAGTCTCTCTCTGTCACCCAGGCTGGAGTGCAGTGGTGTGATCTTGGCTCACTGCAAGCTCTGCCTCCCAGGTTCATGCCATTCTCCTGCCTCAACCTCTTGAGGAGCTGGGACTACGTGTATGGGCCACCATGCCCAGCTAATTTTTGTATTTTAGATAGAGGTGGGGTTTCACTGTGTTGACCAGGATGGTCTCGATCTCTTGACTTTCTGATCCGATCTTTAATTTTTTTTTTTTGAGATGGTGTCTCACTCTGTCACCCAAGCTGGAGTGCAGTGGTGTGATCTTGGCTCACTGCAAGCTCCGCCTCCTGGGTTCACGCCATTCTCCTGCCTCAGCCTCCCGAGTAGCTGGGACTACAGGCGACCGCCACCACGCCCAGCTAATTTTTTGTATTTTTAGTAGAGATGGGGTTTCACCGTGGTCTCAATCTCCCGACCTCGTGATCCGCTTGCCTTAGCCTCACAAAATGCTGGGAATACAGGCGTGAGCACCAGCGCCCAGCCCAATCTTCAGTATTTTAATGCACAAATGCTATACTACAAGGTTAGTTAAGTAAGTTAAGGTCATGCATCATTGCTGTGGAAGGAAACTACCACATGTATTAATTTCCAGGGTCATGTGGCAAAGGATTTGTCTTGCCCAGTGAAATATTTGGCACTTGATTGGCTTCTGGGAGGTAGCTTTAAAACCCTTGTTGGATAAGAGTATCTTTGCTTACCCAATCCCTTAGGGCCATGCCAGAGAGTCCATGTTAACAATGCAATTGGTTGGGCGCAGTGTCTCATGCCTGTAATCCCAGCACTTTGGGAGGCTGAGGTGGGTGGATCACCTGAGGTCAGGAGTTCGAGACCAGCCTGGCCAACATGGTGAAACCCTGTCTCTACTAAAAATACAAAAATTAGCCTGGCATGGTGGTGGGCACCTGTAATCCCAGCTACTTGGGAAGCTGAGGCAGGAGAATCACTTGAACCCGGGAGGCGGAGGTTGCAGTGAGCCGAGATTGTGCTGTTGCACTCCAGCCGGGCAACAAGAGCAAAACTCCATCTCAAACAAAAACAAAATGAAAACAGAATGTAATTGATGGTGGGGGACCTGCACCCTCCTATATCAGGTTGACCTCTGGAGAGGCTGGAGACAGATTAGTCACACTGGTGACCAACCATACCTGTGACTGACCTTCAATGAAAACTGGATATCAAACTCATGGGAGCCTCCCTGATTGGAAATACTCCAGGAGTGTATTAGAAGAACCTAGGAGAGTCTTAGAAGAACTAATCACCATCTGCATGCTTTCACCAAGAGGGGACACTGGGAATCTCATACCTGGAGTCTCCTGGACTCCACCTTGTAAGGCTTTAGTCTTTGCTGACTTTAGCCTGTATTCTTTTGTTGTAATAAACCATAACCATGAGTCTAACAGCTGTTCTGAGCTCTGCGAGTCTCTCTAGCACATTTTTAGACCTGTAGGTGACCTTGAAGACCTCCTGAACTGCACGGACAGAGTTAATATTACAAAAAAAAAAAGGTGTGTTTGCTTTGGTGATGTGGACGTCTAAGAAATCAGCAAACATGAAAGCCATCCTCCCAGGGGCAGAAGACTCTGTGGTGCCATCATCTGTGGTTGGAATAAATCAATGTTCTCCAAGTTGAAGACCTCCTGATCTCACAGCCGTTGGGTGGAGGTAGGGGAAGGACAGGAGCAAAGAGGACGAGAGGAAGAAAGTCTGGGAAGAGATCTACTCAATGGGAAAAATGGGAAAAGATGTTTTTCAGATTATCTTGCAACCCCATGTGGGTGTGACCCTGTATTAATTCGTTTTCATGCTGTTGTTAAAGACAAGCTCAACACTGGGAAATTTACAAAAGAAAGGCGTGTAATGGCTGGGCATGGTGGCTCATGCTTGTAATCCCAGCACTTTGGGAGGCTGAGGCGGGCGAATCACAAGGTCAGGAGTTTGAGACCAGCCTGGCCAACATGGTGGAACCCCGTCTCTACTAAAAATACAAAAAATTAGCAGAGCGTAGTGGCGGGCACCAGTATTCACAGCTACTCCGGAGGTTGAGGCAGGAGAATCGCTTGAACCCGGGAGGTGGAGGTTGCAGTGAGCAGAGATCATGCCACTGTACTCCAGCCCAGGCGACAGAGTGAGACTCTGTCTCAAAAAAAAAAAAAAAAAAAAAGAAAAGCGTGTAGTGGACTCACAGTTCCAAGTGGCTGGGGAAGCCTCACCATCATGGCAGAAGGGGAAAAACATGTCTTCCATGGTGGCAAACAAGAGGAGAGAAGGAGAGCCAAGAGAAAGAGGTTCCCCTTATCAAAGCATCAAACCTCGTGAGACTTATTCACTATCACAAGAACAGCACGGAAAAGACTCAACCCCGTGATTCAATGATCTCCCACTGTGTCCCTCCCACAACACGTGGGAATTATGGGAGCTACAATTCAAGGTGAGATTTGGGGGGGGACACAGCCAAACCATATCAGATCCAAAGATGGAACTTTGTGGTGGCCACTGACATCCACCCCTGTGTCCACTTTAGCACAAGCTAGAGTCACATGCCCTTCTGTGTGGTTACCTGTGTATTCTCCAACACCCTGTAAAGACCATGGGCTCCATGTAGGCAAGGAATGTATCTCTTGGTTTTACACAATGTGCACAGAGTTCCTAGTTATGAAACTCTTCAACATTTTCTGAATAAATTGATTCATCTGTTTTCTAATTATGAAACTTATACCCATTTTTTTTTTTTTGAGACGGAGTCTCGCTCTGTCGCCCAGGCTGGAGTGCAGTGGTGCAATCTTGGCTCACTGCAAGCTCCGCCTCCGGGGTTCACACCATTCTCCTACCTCAGCCTACCAAGTAGCTGGGACTACAGGCCCCCGCCACTACGCCCGGCTAATTTTTTGTATTTTTAGTTGAGACGGGTTTTCACCACGTTAGCCAGGATGGTCTCAATCTCCTGACCTCGTGATCCGTCTGCCTCGGCCTCCTAAAGTGCTGGGATGACAGGCGTGAGCCACCGTGCCCGGCCACCCATTTTTATTTTTTGTTTTACTTGCTATAATGCAAAGGGATGAGAAAATAACTTTAAGAACCAAAGACAAGAACAAGACAGAATTTTAATCCCCAAAGAACTCACAGGCTAACTGCAAGTGTTAAGGTTGTGGATGACATTAACCACCACACAAGACAGTGTTCTCTGCAAGAAACGCGTGAGGGGAGAAGAAAAGACACACACAATACCCTGAAGGGGTAAACAACCTTTATCCCATGTCAATGGCAATGCAGATATAATAAGCAAATAATAGGCCGGGCGCAGTAGCTCACACCTGTAATGCCAGCACTTTGCGGGGCTGAGGCGGGCGGATCATGAGGTCAGGAGATAGAGACAATCCTGGCTAACACGGTGAAACCCCGTCTCTGCTAAAAATACAAAAAATTATCGGGGCATGGTGGTAGGTGCCTGTAGTCCCAGCTAATCGGGAGGCTGAGGCAGGAAAATGGTGTGAATCCGGGAGACGGAGCTTGCAGTGAGCTGAGATTGCACCACTGCACTCCAGCCTGGGCGAGAGAGCAAGACTCTGTCACAAGAAAATAATAATGACAGTAATAATAACAATAAGCAAATAATTAAGCAAATGATAGAATAATAATCAAATGATATAATAAATAGATGGACAAAATAAGCAGATTGATATAATAAGCAAATTGTAATGAGAAGCGAGAAGGGAAAAGATAGCTACACTCACCAGACTATGGAGGATTCAGCACCAGACTGGGAAGCAACAGCTCCAGATTCGGCCAGTCATCCATGCACAGATGAGGAGAGGTCTCATGAAGCTTCAGCGTGGTGTGGGACCCTAGCTCTTTTTGTAACTAGTTGTTTGGCATGAGGCCCCATCATAAGGGCCCCTCTCGACTGGGCTCAAGGAACAGAAGAAGGTCAACTTGTTTTTGTGATTGTCTGTTGTTTTTCAATAACTGATGTATAGGAATAGATTGAAATAGAGATTTCTCCAAAATAGCCTTGGATGAACGCCTCAAGTGGGCTCACGCAACCTGTTCCGGGACTTGGTGACCATTGTTTGTGTCCACATTCAACTGAGTTCGAATCTATTTATTTCTTTATTTATTGAGATGGAGTTTTGCTCTTGTCGCCCAGGCTGGAGTGCAATGGCTCAATCTCCACCTCTCGGGTTCAAGTGATTCTCCTGTCTCAGCCTCACGAATAGGTGGGATGACAGGCACCTGCCACAACCACGCTTGGCTAATTTTGTATTTTTAGTAGAGACGGAGTTTCTTCATGTTCGTCAGGCTGGTCTCGAACTGCCGACCTCAGGTGATCCATCCGCGTCGGCCTCCCAAATTGCTGGGATGACAGGCGTGTGAGCCACTCTGCCCGGCCGAGTTCAAATTTAATATTTAACTTTTCCTCCACAGACGGGCACAATCCCAAACCCCCAATTGTTCACCAAAGAAGCTGTGAGAAAGAATCGAAAGTCACCAGTAACGCATGTTAGAGCAATTTGGCTGAAATATTTACAACACCAGAAAGAGTGCTCGGCATGTAAAGCAAAATATTTTTTCAGTGCCATGCATCTAATAGAGTCTGTACAAAATGCAGTTTTCGAGCAAAAACGAAAACCTGTGGAGAAATCTGTGAGTCTTTCTGGGGAGATCTGTGAAGAAAGGACACCTGTTTTGGGGATGACTCTATATGTGAATGCAGATCAGAAAAGCATTATGGCTCTATTACTCGATTTTTGTGAATGGCAAATTGGACTTGAAAAGTGCTGTTATGTGGTAACGAACAAAAGAAGCCTCTGATGTCAACTAAAACTAACTTTGGGTTGTAAGGAAAGATGGCTGGGTTTGCTTTGGACGATCTAGAGAGAAATCACAGGATCGGTTTTCTTGATAGTTCTCACTGACATGTCTCCATCACTATTTAAGGATATTAATTACTGTACTAGTCTGTTTTCATGCTGCTGATAAAGGCATGCTGCAGACTGGATAGTTAATAAAGGGAAGAGGTTTCATTTCTTTGTTTTGAGACGGAGTCTCACTCTGTCACCCAGGCTGGAGTGCAGTGCGTAATCTCGGCTCAATGCAAACTCCACGTCCCAGTTCAAGTGATTCTCATGCCTCAGCCTCCCGAGTAGCTGGGACTACAGGCGTCCGCCACAGTACCCAGCTATTTTTTGTGTTTTTAGTAGAGACGGGGTTTGGCCATGTTGGTCAGGCTGGTCTCGAACTCCTGACCTCAGGTGATCCACTTGCCTCGGCCTCCCAAAGTGCTGGGATTACAGGCGTGAGCCACTGCACCTGGCCAAGAGTAATTCACTATCATAGGAACAGTATAGGGGAAACTGCCCCCATTATTTGATTATCTCTCACTAGGTCCCTCCCACAACACGTGGAAATTATGGCAGCTACAATTCAAGATGAGATTTGGGTGCGGACGCAGCCAAACCATATCAATCACTCTAAGAGATAATGTGTCTATATATTTTGAATTACATTTGTGACATTGTCCTTGCGGCTGGATTTTTTTATTTTTTCTGTAAAAGACTCTATTTTATTGCTACTTCTTGCAATTTCTGGATCTGTCCAATGAGATATTCAAAGGAGTCCTCTATGGAGATTGATTTCATAATTTCTTTATATTTAACATTCTGCAAAATTTTGTTTGTTTGTTTGAGACAGGGTCTCACTCTGTCACCCAGCCTGGAGTGCAGTGGTGCAATCTTGGCTCACTGCAACCTCTGCCTCCCAGGTTCAAGTGATTCTCCTGCCTTAGCCTCCCAAGTAGCTGGGACTACAGGTGTGTGCCACCACTCCCAGCTAATTTTTTTTTTTTTTTGTATTTTTATTACAGACTGTGTTAGCCAGGACGGTCTCAGTCACCTGACCTTATGATCCACTTGCCTTGGCCTCCCAAAGTGCTAGGATTACAGGTGTGAGCCACCACACCCGGCCACATTCTGCAACATTTTTTCTAGCCCAAAAGGTAGGACAGAGAGCATCTTCGTGTTTTGTAGATGTGGGAATTTCTTGTACATCATAGGCAGAGGGAAATTCCTGTTTTGTGTTCCTTTGAGTAACTGTAGGTCATGCTTCTGTGATAACACCCCTCTCTGGCTTACAGGAAAGAAGGCTGGCTTCCCCCATCTCCTTGATGACATTTTCTTAGCGAAGATTTCAGATAGTCTCAGGGAGGTCCCAGGCAACAGTGCCCAGAACACAGGTAATGACATGACTTTGTTCCTTTTGGGGTAACTTGAGGTGTTGTGGACACAGGCTTGCTTCCATCCACGCTTGGAATAAACACCTTGCATTCCTCTTCATGGGTGTGTCCTCCAAGCCTTCTCCTTGGCCCAGGCCCTCAATGATGGCTCTTCTTTGGTGCAGACAAACCCCTGTTTTGCTGCCTGCAAGAACTGCCTTTCCTGCCAGGGCCTGTGGCTCACCAGGGCCCACATCTGCAAGTGATCAGAGACTGGACCCAGGGGATCATTATAAATGACCAGGACTCCAAACTCTCTGCCAGCAATAATTCTGCAGTAGGAGAAAAACCACCTCCCTGTAAGATTCCACACCAAAGTCTGGTAGGCGACAAATGACTCACTCCCTGTTATATGTAAAATGTTTATTTATATATATATGATATATACATAAAATATAAAATATTCCTAATGGAAATACATACATATACAATATATAAACAATATATGATATATATATATAAACTATAAAATATTCCTAATGGAAATACATATATATATACAATATATAACACAATATAAGATATACATAAAATATAAAATATTCCTAATGGAAATACATATATAAACAATATATAATACAATATATAATATATATAAAATATAAAATATTTCTAATGGAAATACATATATATACAATATATAATAAAATATATGATATATATAAAAGATATAAAATATTCCTAATGGAAATACATATATATATAAAATATATAATACAATATATGATATATATAAAATATAAAATATTCCCAATGGAAATACACATATATACAATATATAATACAATATATGATATATATATATAAAATATAAAATATTCCTAATGGAAATACATATATATACAATATATAATACAATAATATATATATAAAATATAAAACATTCCTAATGGAAATACATATATATACAATATATAATATATATAATACAAAATATTTGTAATGGAATATTTATAGCTATTCCATATATAATATTATATAATATAGAATACAAATATTTCTAATGGAATATTTATATATAAAAGTGAATATATTCATTACATATAACACTTTTTTTTTTACACAGGGTGGAATGTTAGAGTTCATTGACCAAAAAATGTTGGTGACCACTTTGGGCAGGTTACAGAAACAGATCAAAAACGTGCTTTGGGGTGTCAAGTACTTAGAAAGAGAAGACAGATGAAAACGTACAACTCAATCCAAGTGAAATTAGTTTTTCTGAGGAGACACCAGGGATGCTATGGGACCCACTTAGAAACTCACAAGGTAGAATAGAAAGTCAAGGTTATTAGAGAAAACGAGTTAACAAATCTACGAAACACCAGGGGAGAACGGCAAAGATTCATCTGTCTAGAACTGAGATGTCAAAACATTTTTGGGTGATGGGAACAAAGATTCTCTTAAGCACCTAATGTGGAACAGGCTAGCCAGCACCTCACCATTTATGAAACCTCCAGGAAAAGAAAAAAAAAAAACCCACAAGGTAAAGGGAGTTGAAATGAAATTATTTAAGGTGAAAACATTGTATATTTAATATGCCTTGGGGGTGCCATTCATCTGATTCTGAATGGATGTTTTGGACTAAAAGGAACAAATTAGCCAATTATTGGACAGATGAAGTCAATGAATATCCACATTGCTCTCATTCCAGTTTACAAAACCAGAAAACAAACACACAAACAAACAAACAAACAAAAAAAACCAACCTGACCGGGCACGGTGGCTCACGCCTGTCATCCCAACACTTTGGGAGGCTGAGGTGGGTGGACCACCTGAGGTCAGGAGTTCGAGACCAGTCTGGCCAACATGGTGAAACTCCGTCTCTACTAAAAACACAAAAATTAGCCATGAGTGGTGGCGGGCGCCTGTAGTCCCAGCTACTTGGGGGGCTGAGGCAGAGAACTGCTTCAACCTGGCAGACACAGGTTGCAGTGAGCTGAGACGGCACCATTGCACTGCAGCCTGGGCGACACAGTGAGACTCCATCTCAAAAAAAAATTACCAAATACGGTCAAAAGAATAACTGTGCCTTTTTCAGACAATGATTTGATAATGTTTCTTTTTGGAAAATTAGCAAGATTTGAATACGGGGTTTAGATTTGCTCAAGAATAATATTATGGAAGGTTCTGGACATTTCAATTGAAAGAGGTTCCCATGGACCTACCAAGAAAATTGATGTGAATAGAAGGAAGAAAGAAAAATTTGTGGAAGGGAATGTGCAAACAAGAAATATAGTACTTTACTTTGGGAGGCTCAGGCAGGAAGATAACCTGAACCCAGAAATTCGAGACCTGCCTGGGCAAAACAGTGAGACCCCATCTCTAAAGAAAAATAAATAAATGAATAAAAATTAATTTAAGAAAAGGAAAACCAGGGCCAGGTGCGGTGGCTCACGCCTGTCATCCCAGCACTTTGGGAGGCCAAGGTGGGTGGATCACCTGAGGTCTGGAGTTTGAAAACCAGCCTAGTCAACATGGTGCAACCCCCTCTCTACTAAAAAATATAAAAATTAGCCAGGCGTGGTGGTGGGCACCTGTATTTCCAGCTACTGAGGAGGCTGAGGCAGGAGAATCACTTGAACCTGAGAGGTGCAGGTTGCAGTGAGCTGAGTTTGTGCCACTGCATTCCAGCCTGGGTGACAGAATGAGACTCTGGAGAATGTCTCCTCAAAGTTTCACCTCCTTTTTATTTATTTATTTTTATTTTACTTTAAGTTCTGGGATACATGTGCAGGATGTGCAGGTTTGTTACACAGGTATACATGTGCCAGGGTGGTTTGCTGCACCTGTCACCCTGTCATGTAGGTTTTAAGCCCTGCATGCTTTAGGTATTTGTCCTAATTCTCTTCCTCCCCTTGCCCCCCAGTCCCTGACAGGCCCGGGTGTGTGATGTTCCCCTCCCTGTGTCCATGTGTTCTCACTGTTCAACTCCCACTTATGAGTGAGAACATGCAGTGTTTGCTTTTCTGTTCCTGTGTGAGTTTAGTGAGGATGATGGTTTCCAGCTTCATCCACATTCCTACAGAGGACATGAACTCATCCTTTTTCATGGCTGCATAGTATTCCATGGTGTCTATATGCCACATTTTCTTTATCCAGTCTAGCATTGATGGGCATTTGGGTTGGTTCCAAGTCTTTGCTGTTGTAAATAGTGCTGCAATAAACAACTCCTCTTTTCATAAGAAGCCCAGAGCTATTGCATGGGGGTTCATGCTCATGAATTCGTCTTTACTTGATTATACCTCTGAAGATCCTCTTTCCAAATAAGGTTATACCCACGAGTATGGGACACGATTCAATCCAGAACAGGTGGTCATAGCTGCATGAGTCAGAGAGAATGTGACTCACTGTTTTAATGTGTTTTCCATGCAGCGTGCCTGATTATCTATTTCTTTCTCATTGGCAGGCGTCTCATGGTGCTGCATTGTTTTAATTAATGTATTTATTTTTTGAGACGGAGTCTCACTGCAACCTCTGCCTCCTGGGTTCAAGCAATTCTCCTGCCTCAGCCTCCCCAGTAGCTGGGTTTACAGGCACCCACCATCACACTTTGCTAATTTTTGTATTTTTGGTAGAGAAGGGGCTTCAGCATGTTGGCCAGACTGGCATCAAACTACTGATCTCAAATGATCCGCCCACCTGGGCCTCCCAAAGCGCTGGGATGACAGGCGTGAGCCACCGTGCCCAGACTATATATGGTATTCTTAATGGAATACTTACATATATACATATATAAATAAAGGGGAGTTTACTAAGTATGAACTGACATGATCACAAGGTCCCACCATAGGCCGTCTGCTGGCTGAGAAGCAAGGACAGCCAGTCCGAGTTTCAAAACTGAAGAACTTGGAATCTGATGTTTGAAGGCAGGAAGCATCAAGCACAGGAGAAACAGGCTGTGAGAAGGATGAACAGAGTTTTGGAAGATGCACATTTTTGTAAAGCTAACTCAGATAGACATCACTCCGTCCTCACGCCCTGCCAGTACCTTTAGTTTTAAAAGAGGAAGAAGGATGCAATGTCTCTTCTCCCCAACAGATAATGCTGGGTGCTCTGTACACACGGTGACATTTAAAAAATTAAAAAATTAAAGAGTAAGGAAGGAAACACCATCTCTTCTCCCCAACAAATAATGTCGGGTGCTCTGTGCACAGGGTGACATTATCCATTCATTCCTCTCTCAGGTGTGGGACTGCGGGTAGGCGGATCATGGCAATGACGGCCTTTGCCAGGGACCTCTCCAAACACGACTCCCGGCCACCCAGGGCTGACAAAGGATGCAGTTTAAGATGGGCTAGTGGGGCCGGGCATGGAGGCTCACGTCTGCCATCCCAGCTCTTTGGGAGGCCGAGGCAGGCGGATCCCCGGGTCAGGAGATCGAGACCCTCCTGGCTAACACAGTGAAACCCCGTCTCTACTAAAAATACAAAAAAATTGGCCGGGCGTGGTGGTGGGTGCCTGTAGTCCCAGCTACTCGGGAGGCTGAGGCAGGAGAATGGCGTGAACCCGGAGGGCGGAGCCTGCAGTGATCCCAGATTGCCCCACTGCACTGCAGCCTGAGCGACAGAGCGAGACTCCTTCTCAAAGAAAAAAAAAAAAGATGGGCTGGTGTGTGTCTCCTTGTGCATCTCCTTGCTTCCGTTTCTGAGAGTTGGCTGAGAAAATGCAAAAAGCAAAATGCAGGGAGATTGTTGCACTGGTTTCCCGGGGTGGCCATCACCAACTATCACACACTGGGGGGCTTTGAAAGATAGAATACTCTCCTCTCACTCTTTCAGAGAACAGAAGCCTCCAGCGAAGATGCTGGCAGGGCTGGATCCTGCTGAGGCCCCTCTCCTGGGCTTGGAGATGCCGTCTTCTTCCTGTGTCCTCCCAGGGTCGCCCTTCTGTGTGTGTCTGTGTCCTCATCTCCTTTTCTTATGGGATGTCTTAGTCCATCTCAGGCTGCTATCACAGAATACGATAGACTGGGTGGATTGTAAACAACAGACATTGATTCTCCCACAGTCCTGGAGGCTGGAGGTCCGAGATCCAGGTATGGGCAGGGCTGGTTCCTCCTGAGGCCTCTCTCCTGGGCTTGGAGACTTCATCTTCTCCCTGTGTCCTCACAGGGTCATCCCTCTGTGTGTGTCTGTGTCCTCATCTCCTCTTCTTATGAGAAGTCTTAGTCCATTTCAGGCTGCTATCACAGAATACCATAGGCTGGGTGGCTTAGAAACAACAGACATTGATTCTCCCACAGTCCTGGAGGCTGGACATCTGAGATCAGGGTATGGGCAGGGCTGGTTCCTCCTGAGGCCTCTCTCCTGGGCTTGGAGACACCGTCTTCTCCCTGTGTGCTCACAGGGTCGTCCCTCTCTGTGTGTGTCTGTGTCCTCATCTCCCTTCTGTTTTTTTTTGTTTGTTTGTTTCTTTATTTTGTTTATTTTTGTTTTTTCAGATGGAGTTTCACTGTTGTCGCTCAGGCTGGAGCGCAATCGCGTGATCTCGGCTCACTACAACCTCTGCCTTCTGGGTTCAAGCGATTCTCCTGCCTCAGCCTCCTGAGTAGCTGGGATTACAGGCACGCCTCACCACGCCTGGCTAATTTTACATTTTTAGTAGAGACGAGGTTTCTCTATGTTGGTCAGGCTGGTCTTGAACTCCCGACCTCAAGTGATCCCCCAGCCTCAGCCTCCCAAAGTGCTGGGATTACAGGCGTGGGCCACCGTGCCCAGCTCATCTCCTCTTCTTAGAAAGACACCAGTCCTATTGCATCAGGGCCCACCCTGCGGATATCATGTTAACTTTCCAAATCAAAGACCCTGTTGCAAATCAGATTACGTTCACCAGAGTCTGGATTTCAACACGCTTTCCAGGGGAGACACCGTTCAGCCCACGGTTTTCAGATTGTGGAGGATTCCTTTACATTTACAGCCAATCGACTCCCTTTCAAGCGATTCTCCTGCCTCAGCCTCCCTAGTAGCTGGAATTCCAGGCACCCGCCACCACGCCTGGCTAATTTTTTTTTTTTTTTTAGTAGAGAGGGAGTTGCTAAAGGTCCAGATCCTGCCATAATACTTTTCTTGAGCAAATCCAAACCCCATCCTCAAATCTTGCTAATTTTCCAAAAAGAAGCATCAAATCGTTGTCTGAAAAAGACATAGCTATTCTTTTGACACTATTTGGTAATTTTTCTTTCTTTGAGATGGAGTCTCACTCTGAGATTATCGATTTGGCTAAAGTGGATGTAAAACGCACCCACCCGGTGTCTGCTGGATAACTCAATACTTCCTTACTTGGAATTCCAGGGGATCCTTTTTATGGAGCGTGAACTGCGTAACTACACGTGCAGGGTGTTCCCTGGGGGACCCCTGTCTAGAATCTTTGGGATATTTCTCAAATGCATTTTCCCTGGGTGTTTTTCCTCAGCTTCTCTGAGCCTGTTAGAGTCAGCCCTGTCTGAACCATTCCCAGCCAGAGGGTATTTTGCAGCTCATAAAGGGCTAACGGGGACCCCGGCCACTCCACTCAGCAGCACCCTAGATCTGGCAGCTCTGACACGCAGTACTTTCCATTACACCCGGTTTTATTTCCCGTAAACTGTTTATTTTTTCGGCGAGATTGATGCTGTTAATATTGGCTTTCAAAATGACAGATTAACATCACCAGTTAATCAGGGCTATTAGCAGATAAATATCTGTAATTCGATCACCAGAGTAATTTCTTTTCCAATAATGCGATTTACAAATGCGAGTGTTTAAGTAATTACCTTCCATCTCCACGGATTACCAGCTCCCCAACGCCTCCCCTTATGGATAATTCGGGGTGATTAGTGGCAGTTTGGCCTCCTCGGAACGCTTCGGAGCCGAAGCTTGCGTTCCTCCAGGGTTCAGAGCACGTCTTGGAGCATTCTTTCCTTCCTACAAGAGCTTGACCCCCCTAGCCGTGCAGACCTGCCTTTCCTGGAGAGTGCAGAAGCAAGCTTGCTCTCCCTAAATTCCTTCTTGTGGACATCACACTTCTATAGAAGAGTCAGGAGTGTTGCAGAACAATTTCACATGCCCATTAAGAAAGAAAAGAAACGGGTGTGAGATGGCTTACACTTGTCATCTCAGCACTGTGAGAGGCCAAGGCGGGCGGATTACCTGAGGTCAGGAGTTCAAGACCAGCCAGGCCAACATGGTGAAACCCCGTCTCTACTAAAAATACAAAAAAATAGAAAAAAAAATGAGCTGGGCGTGTTGGTGGGCACCTGTCATCCCAGCTACTCGGGAGGCTGAGGCAGGAGAAACGTTTGAACCCGGGAGGCGGAGGTTGCAGAGAGCCGAGATTGCACCACTGCACTCCAGCCTGGGCAACAGAGTGAGACTCCATCTCAAAAAAAAAAAATGTGGTGTATATACACCATGGAATACTACTCAGCCATGAAAAAGAACAAAATAATGTCATTTGCAGCAACTTGGATGGAGCTGGAGATGACTTTCCCAACTAGAGTAACTCAGGAACAGAAAAAAAAAAAAACACATGTTTTCATTTATAAGAAGATGCTATGCTCTGGGTACCCGGGGACATATAGTATAGACTAGTGGACATGGGAGACTCAGAAGATGGGATGACAGGAGGGGACTGAGGCATGAAAAATTACCTCTGGGTTTCAATGTACACTACCCTGTGAACAGGTGCACTAACAGCCTAGACTTTACCAACCAACCATCCAATCAAAAAACATTTAGGCCGGGCGTGGTGGCTCACGCCTATAACTCCAGCACTTTGGGAGGCCGAGGCTGGCAGATCATGAGGTCAGGAGATCGAGACCAGCCTGGTCAACATAGTGAAACCCCATCTCTATTAAAAACACAAGAAATTAGCCAGGCGTGGTGGCAGGCACCTGTATTCCCGGCTACTCGGGAGGCTGAGGCAGGAGAATCACTTGAACCTGGGCGGCGGAGGTTGCAGTGAGCCACGATTGTGCCACTGCACTCCAGCCTGGGTGATGGAGTAAGAACTTGTCTCAAAACAAACAAACAAACAAAAAATTTGTACTGCTGCAGTGATCCCCACGTTGTGTTTTTGCAGTGAGCTTTTGGGAAGGAACTGTGAGTCCATTCAACCTCTTTTTCTTTCTTTTTTATAAATTACCCACTCTCGGGTAGGTCTCTTTTTTTTTTTTTAAGGCGGAGTCTTGCTCTGTCGCCCAGGCTGGAGGTCAGTGGTGCGATCTCGGCTCACTACAACCTCCGCCTCCCAGGTTCACTCCATTCTCCTGACTCAGCCTCCCGAGTAGCTGGGACTACGGGTGCTCACCACCATGCCCAGCTAATTTTTGTATTTTTGGTAGAGACGGGTTTCACCATGTTGGCCAGGATGGTCTCAAACTCGTGACCTCAGGTGATCCACCCACCTCGGCCGCCCAAAGTGCTGGGACGACAGGCGTGAGCCACCGTCCCCAGCCTCGGTTGTATCTTTATCAGCAGCATGAAAACAGACTAAGACAATCAATAATCATCAGGGAAAAGCAAATGAAACACACATCGGTCTATTCTGTATGTTTCCCCTTGTGAATAGTGTGGGGATCTTCATCAGAGTGCCTCTGTGTTTTTGATAAATTTTTGAAAAATATTCAAACAGATGCAATGATGTCGCAGATGAAGAGTCAAAAGGCTGAAGAACAAACCAGCCTTGGTCTCCAACTCTGTGTCTTTGCCTCCCCTAAGTCATCATAGAACGTTTGCAGAGAGAGCTTCAGTGGCAGGTGCATGGATCAGAGTATCCCACCAAGCCCATCAAACAGACACAGATGTTGGCCTTCTCACAAACAGAGGTCCCCAGGAGTGCTTGGAAACCGCTGAGGAAACAGAGTCACTGTGCTCTTCCTCCTGGAAAACCCGCCCCAGATAAGTCAGTCTGGACAGGGCCGGTTGGTGCTGCTACAAGGTAATACCACACGACAGCTCCCTGAGATGAAGCTTCCGACGCCCTCGCCTTTCAAAGCCTCCAGCTCAAGCCACAAACGCTGACTTTTCGGAAAGATCAGACAGCGATGTACCTTGCACCGTGTCCAGACAGACATCCGTCCCCCCTTTCCTACAGACATGACGTCCCGGTTCAACACGACCACTGGGGCAGATATCAGCCGTGACGAGCCACTGCCAGGAGCCCCAGTTCTGCGTGTATCCGTCTGGGTAAGGGGCTGCCAGCTCCTGCCTGGCTGCTGATTAATATGAGGCTCCACGTGCCTGGGTGGAGAGGCCGTCCCTGAGCGTCTGAGCTTGTCCCCTGGTTTCCCTGGTAACCGCCTCCAAATGCACCGAGCTGGGCTCTGCTCCTCCTTCCCTGCGCTGGTGGACCAGGCCCAGGCGGGCCATGTGGGTAACCCCGAACCTCACCTGTCAGCACCGGCGGACACACCATTTGATCACGCCAGCCTCCTCTCCCACCAAGACCATTCATCCAGTGATCACAGGGCCGTGCTAATGCAGTCAGCTCTGGCGACCCTGGGGGAGTCATATCCTGAGATCTGCCAGGGAGTCTCTGATTTTCTTTTTTCTTTCTTTCTTTCTTTCTTTTTTTTTTTTTTGAGATGGAGTTTTGCTTTTGTTGCCCAGGCTGGAGTGCATTGGCACGATGTTGGCTGATGGCAACCTCTGCCTCCCGGGTTCGAGCGATGCTCCTGCCTTAACCTCTGGAGTAGCTGGGATTACAAGCATGCACCACCACGCCTGACTAATTTTTGTATTTTTAGTAGAGACAGGGTTTCTCCATGTTGGTCAGGCTGGTCTTGAACCCCTGACCTTAGGTGATCCGCCCACCTCGGCCTCCCAAATTGCTGGGATGACAGGCATGAGCCATTGTGCACAGCCAGGATTTTTTATTCCTCTCTCTGCAGCTCCTGCTCTGTAAAACTCTCCAAGTGTGGTTTCAGGAATATGTCTTTAGAAAGATGGAAACAGGTGTTTTTCCTACAGGGGATGTTACAGCTAAAATAAAGACTAGGAAATCTGGGTGAAAGAATGTTAACTTTTTCTTTTTGAGATGGAGTCTCACTCTGTTCCCAAGCTGGAGTGCAATGGTGTGATCTCAGCTCACTGCAACCTCTGACTCCCGGGTTCAAGCAATTCTCCTGCCTCAGCCCCCCAAGAAGCTGGGATTACAGGCACCCACTACCATGCCCGATTAATTTTGTTTATATTTTTAGTAGAGATGGGGTTTCTCCATGTTGGCCAGGCTGGTCTGGATGTCCTGACCTTAGGTGATCCGCCGCCTCAGCCTCCCAAAGTGCTGGGATTACAGGTGTGAGCCACCACGCCTGGCCATTTCTTCCTCTTTTTTTGAGATGAAATGTCACTCTGTCACCCAGGCTGGAGTTCAGCAGCATGATATTTGCTCCCTGCAACCTCTGCCTCCCAGGTTCAGGCAGTTCTCCAAACTCAGCCTCCCGAGTAGCTGGGACTACAGGTCCCCACAGCTGTGCCCAGCTAATTGTATTTTAGTAAAGATGGGGTTTCACCATGTTGGTCAGGCTGCTCTTGAACTCCTGACCTCAGGTGATCCACCCACCTCAGCCTCCAAATTTGCTGGGATGACAGGCGTGAGCCACCACACCTGGCCCCGATTTCATACTTTCTTTTGGGTCTTTCCTAGTCTGCAAAGTTTTGAGTCAGACATTGGGTTGGTGGAGGTATTCCTGGCGTGATCTCGTCTTGCAGAATAGTGATGGAAATTCAGTGCTGAACATGAGGGCTGGTGATGTGGGCCCGTTGGAGGCGGATCCTAGGTAACCACACTCCAAATTGGTCTGATTTCAGATTTCATTTGAAAAAATTAGACTCACAATTTAGCAACCTCTGGGTAAGAAAAATCAAGGTGATTTTTTTTTTGACCACATTCCTTTACTTTGACTTCACCCACTGGGACTCCAAAGACCACCTAGCCCTTTCTGACTTTCAATATTAAAAATTCCGCCTCATAAAACGTGGATCCAGCCGGCATCAAAGACTCACATTCCATCATGAAGGAAAACGCAAAAGCCACACACAGCTCCTCACCTTCTGCGCCCCAGGCAAGACTGTTCATCGCAAACCTTTTTATCCCACAAATGTGAGCGGCCTCCATTAGCACCTCTAGAGAAATCCTGGGCTGCAGCCGGGGGACGATTCATGAATACTTGTATCTCTGTGTTTATGATCAGCAGTGTGCGCAGCGTTCTGGAAGTTAGACTTCAACAACAGACTCATACAGTGTGCTGGTGTTTCTATCAGGTCATAGAACAAATTTGATTGAGATTCATAATTCTGCCAACCTCACTGCCTGCCTTGATCCTTGGACACACAGGAGAGAAATTCAGACCGAGGTGCACTGGCCATTTTTCCAGCCAAACGGCTGCTTAATAAATGTGCCTGGCTCATCTCGCAGGAGGAGCTGACGTCAACGTGTGGGCTGGTGTTTTTTGAGGACACCTCTTTCTTTTCTGTGTTTCCAGGAAGAGCTTGGAGGATGGACTTTCTGCCATTCTTTCAGCTCATCCTTCATTTTCCCCTAAGTATAAACTGGCCGATTGTCTCTAGAAATGAAAGGCTGGAAGGTTACTGTGCTCTTTGCAAATCCTGAGATGCATAATTAAACCATTAACTAAGAGGCCCAAACCTTCATTTTTCAACAACTTTTCCCAGGATCACCAAGCCGGTCCTTAATCATTTTAATAAAATCTTCCCTGCCAAAGTATGAGACTGGGCTTGGCGGATGCCTGAGAGTTTCTACGCTTCCTCCATCAGGCTCACTGTGTGGCCTTTGCTGACACGGGTCTCTGAGGTCCAGGTGAAAACTGGCACACACGTTTACCATCCACCTTCCTACCTACCTCACAGCCAGGCTGTGTGGGGAAGTTAATTTATGCTTGGAGAGCCCTCAGTACCAGGTCAGGCCTTACATAATCGGCTCATCTTTTATTTTTTTCCAATTGGCTGAAGCTGGCACAAGATGAGGCCATCCCAAGCCCGCTGGACAGCGTGTTCTGTTCACCCAGCATTTCCCGGACAGAGTTCTGTGTACAGCCAGGTGCTTACAAAGCATGTGGTCTGGTGAAGACCTTTCTGCCCCAAGCAATCCTATTCCAGAGTGTTTTGGTCGTTTTCCTGCTGGAAGACATCTCAAGTTGTCTCATAATAAACCTTGTTCCCAGTGACCCCTGATCCTTTCTCCGGGATGGATAGAGAATCCAGCCACTCACTCGTGTTGGGATATGACTCTACCCTTGGTTATCACAGCCTTTGGAAGATTGTGATTTTCCTTTACTTCTTCTACTTTTACGCAGACTGTCATGTGACCGGCTCATGTACAACAGCCTTAATGTAGCTTCAGGCTACCTTTGCAAAGGCATCCCCATAAAAAGCAAATTTAGGACTGGGCAGGGTGGTTCATGTAATGCAAGCATTCTATGAGTCCGAGGCGGGTGGATCTCTTGAGGCCAGGAGTTTGAGGCCACCCTGGCCAACATGGTGAAACCCCGTCACTACTGAAAATATTAAAAAATTAGTTGGGTGTGGTGGCGAGTGCCTGTAATCCCAGCTACTCAGGAGGCTGAGGCAGGAGAATCACTTGAACCCGGGAGGCAGAGGTTGCAGTGAGCTGAGATTGTGCCAGTGCACTGTAGCCTGGGTGACAATCAGACTCTGTCTTGAAAGGAAGGAAAGAAGGAAGGAAAGATTGAAGGAAGGAAGGAGAGAGGAAGAAAGAAAGAAGAAATAAAGAGAAAGAAAGGAAGGGAGAAAGAAGGAAAAGAGAGAGAAAGAAAGGAAGAAGAAAGGGAAAGAAAGAAAAAAGAAAGAGAGAGAAAGAAAGAGAAAGAGGAAGAAAGAAAACAGAAAGAAAGAAAGGAGAGAGATAAAGAAAGTAAGAGAAAGAGAAAGAAAGGAGAAGGAAAGAGAGAAAGACAAAGAAAGGAGAGAGAGAAAAAAGAGAAAGAAAGAAAAAAGAAAGAAGAGAGAAAGAGAAAGAAAGAGAGAAAGAAACAGAAAGAGAAAGAAAGAAAAGAGAAAGAAGAAAAGAAAGAAAAGAGACAGAGAGAGAAATAGAAAAGAGAAAGAAAGAAACGAGAGAAAGAGAGAAATAAAGAAAAGAGAAAGAAGAAAGAAAGAAGAGAGGGAGAAAGAAAAAAGAACAAAGAAGAGAGAGAGAAAGAGAAAAGAAGAAAGAAGAGAGGTAGAAAGAAGGAGAAAAGGGAGAAAGAAAGAGAAAGAAAGGAAAGAAAGAAAGAAAGAAAAGGCAAATTTAGCAAAACAACAGTTGTATTTGCTTAAGACTAGAAGTAGGGGACACAATAACAGCCTTCCCGTGAGGCCCATAAGCACAGTGAGAGGGCATGGAGCATCCCGGTCGGGGTATGGGTTTGGGGGGAAAACGTTTTCTATGACACAGGCCACAAGATGTGTGACACACAAAACAGAACAGTCTTCAGCCTGGAAAAACAAGATGAACCTGGAGGACGTGACGTTGAGGGAAATAAGCCAGGCTCAGACAAACAAATACCACGTGCTCTCACCTCTACGTGGAATGTAAAAAAGTGTAATCCGAGGCAGGTGGATCACGAGGTCTGGCCTTCGAGACCAGCCTGGCCAACACAGCAAATCCCAGTCACTACTAAAAACAGAAAAATTAGCCGGGCGTGGTGGCAGGTGCCTGTCATCCCAGCTACTCGGGAGACTGAGGCAGGAGAATTGGTTGAACCTAGGAGGCGGAGGTTGCAGTGAGCTGAGATCAGGCCACTGCACTCCAGCCTGGGTGACAGAGTAAGACTCTGTCTAAAAAGAAAGGAAAAAAGAAAAGAAAAGCAAGAGGAGATGAGAGGAGAGGAGATGGGAGTGGAGGGGAGGGGAAGTCATAGGTGAGGGGAGGGGAGTAGAGGGGAGGGGAGGGGAGGAGAGGGGAGGGGAGGGGAGGAGAGGGGAGGGGAGGGGAGGAGAGGGGAGGGGAGGGGAGGAGAGGGGAGGGGAGGGGAGGAGAGGGGAGGGGAGGGGAGGGGAGGACAGGGGAGGGAGGGGAGGGGAATGGAGGAGAGGGGAGGGAGGAGAGGGGAGGGGAGGGGAAGTCAGAGGTGAGGGGAGGGGAGGGAAGAGAGGGGAGGGGAGGGGAGGGAAGAGAGGGGAGGGGAGGGGAGGAGAGGGGAGGGGAGGGGAGGGGAGAGGCAGGGAGGGAGGGGAGGGGAATGGAGGGGAGGGGAGGAGAGGGGAGGTGAGGGGAGGGTGGAGAGGGGAGGTGAGGGAAGAGAGGGGAGGGGAGGGAGGAGAGGGGAGGGGAGGGGAGGGAGGAGAGGGGAGGGGAGGGGAGGGAGGAGAGGGGAGGGGAGGGGAAGGAGGAGAGGGGAGGGGAGTGGAGGGAGGAGAGGGGAGGGGAAAGGGAGGGAGGAGAGGGGAAGAGATAGGGGAGGGGAGGTAGGAGAGTGGGGAGAAGGGAGGGGAGGAGAGGGGAGGGAGGGGAGGGGAGGGGAGGGGAGGGAGGAGAGGGAAGTGGAGGGAGGAGATTGGAGGGGAGGGGAAGGAAGAGGGGAGGGGAGGGGAGGAGAGGGGAGGGGAGGGGAGGAGAGGGGAGGGGAGGGGAGGGGAGGAGAGGGGAGGGGAGGGGAGGGGAGGGGAGGGGAGGGGAGGGGAGGGGAGGAAAGGGGAGGGGAGGGGAGGGAGAAGAGGGGAGGGGAGAGGAGGGGACGGGAGGAGAGGGGAGGGAGTGGAGGGGAGGGGAGGGGAAGTCAGAGGTGAGGGGAGGGGAGGGAAGAGAGGGGAGGGGAGGGGAGGAGAGGGGAGGGGAGGAGAGGGAGGAGGAGGAGGGGGAGGTGGAGGAGGAGGAGGGGGAGGTGGAGGAGGAGGAAGAAGAAGAAAAAAAGGGGGAAACATTGGTGAAATGATACAAAGTTTCAGTCTGACAGAAAGGATGCATTCTAGTGACAGAAGAAAACATTCTAGCCCAGCATGGTGGCAACAGTTAATAGATGATGTATAATTCAAAACTGATAAAAGAACAGATTTTACATGTTTTTACTCAAAAAAGATTAAGCAGTTGAAGTGACAGATACGTGAATTAACCTGATGTAATTATTCCACAGTGATACATATATCAAAACGTCATCTTGTGCACCTTAAAAATATGCAATTATTAGTTGCCAATTTTATGTAAAATAAAAAGTTTTTAAAAGCACACATAGAACATCTTTGTTCCCGAGCTGGAGTTGTTGCCATTTAGCATTAAGTATATCTCCTAATGGTATCCCTCCTCCCTCCCCCCACCCCACAACAGTCCCCAGAGTGTGATGTTCCCCTTCCTGTGTCCATGTGTTCTCATTGTTCAATTCCCATCTATGAGTGAGAACATGCGGTGTTTGGTTTTCAGTCCTTGTGATAGTTTACTGAGAATGATGGTTTCCAATTTCATCCATGTCCCTACAAAGGACATGAACTCATCCTTTTTTATGGCTGCATAGTATTCCATGGTGTATATGTGCCATATTTTCTTAATCTAGTCTATCGTTGTTGGATATTTGGGTTGGTTCCAAGTCTTTGCTATTGTGAATAGTGCCACAATAAACGTACGTGTGCATGTGTCTTTATAGCAGCATGATTTATAGTCCTTTGGGTATATACCCAATAACAGGATGGCCGGGTCAAATGGTATTTCTAGTTCTAGATCCCTGAGGAATCACCACACTGACTTCCACAAGGGTTGAACTAGTTTACAGTCCCATGAACAGTGTAAAAGTGTTCCTATTTCTCCACATCCTCTCCAGCACCTGTCGTTTCCTGACATTTTAATGATTGCCATTCTAACTGGTGTGAGATGGTATCTCATTGTGGTTTTGATTTGCATTTCTCTGATGGCCAGTGATGATGAGCATTCTTTCATGTGTCTGCTGGCTGCATAAACTCTTAAATGTGTGAGTCACTTCTCTTTGTACAGAAAACCTTCCTATTTACCAGCCTTTTCCAAACAGCTCTCTTCATTTACTGGCAACATCCAATTCCGTATTTGTCATGCATAATCCATGCATTTCAACGAGGACCATCTTTCTCCCCTAGAACGCCAGTTGTCTTTCTAAAACAGCCTTTCCTTCTGGAATCAGAAAAGGTTTTTAAAACATTAATTTCCAATGTTTGCCTTGGGAGAATGTCTTTCGATCAGCACGGTAAATTTCTGCCTGGCAGGCTGAAGTTATCACAGGTGTTGGATATTATTGACCTAATATTGACACGGTTATTAGGCTGAGAAATACCCTCGCCAAGACAGCCTCGGAAAAGACACAGATCGCTGTATTAGAACCCAGGGTGCAGTTTTTCCTGTGTATAAAAGCGGGAAGTTCTTTCGCCTGAGGATTAGACACCCGCTTCAGACTCGGTGGGGGGTGCCTCCCGAAAAAGCAGACCCCAGGCTTGTGCACTAACGGGGGATCGCACGTGTTGGATCAGGACAGAGCTGGCTTGATCCTCCCCACCGGTTCTGCAGACACAGGAATTACTTGACATAAATAAAACAGGGCAGATCAAAGGTTTGGAAAATATCCCCTCCAGAAGAGATTATCCGAGGTCTGCAGGAACCTGAATGCGAGCTGAGTAGAAAAGAGCCGGGATGAACAAGCTTTCTCTGCAGAGAGCTCATGAACACAGCAAGAGGCCAGACGGATTTGTTGTGAAAAATGAGGACGGGTGCCTTTAGCACAGATGGTTCCCATTCCATCGTGGTGCCTCCAACAGACGGAACACAACCAGGGACTTCTTTCCAGACGTTAAAAAAGTTCGGGTGATTTTTTCTGGCCGGGTGCGGTGGCTCACGCCTGTCATCTCAGCACTTCGGGAGGCCGAGGCGGGTGGATCACGAGGTTAGGAGTTTGAGACCAGCCTGGCCAACGTGGTGAAACCCCCGTCTCTACTACAAAATACAAAAATTAGCCGGGTGTGGCGGTGTGGCACTTGTAATCCCAGCTACTCGGAAGGCTGAGGCAGGAGAACTGCTTGAACCCGGGAGGCAGAGGTTGCAGTGAGCCAAGATCGTGCCACTGGACTCCAGCCAGGGTGACAAGAGCAAGACTCTGTCTCAGAATAAATAAATAAATAAATAAAAAGAGTTCAAGCGATTTTAAAGACATATTTTACGGGTGCCCAAAACACAGGGCATGGTTGGTAAGGCAGAAATGTCCTACCTTGATGGAAGGACTAGTCGACAAGAAAGAAATGAAAGCGTAGGCTGCAGATTCTGATAGAAGGGAAATTATGGACTATGTTTTTAATTGACTGTTGAATTCAGAGTAGGATATTATGTTATTTTTTGAGACGGAGTCTCACTCTGTCTCCCAGCCTGGAGTGCAATGGCGCCTTCTCAGCTCACTGCAAGCTCCGCCTCCTGGGTTCACACCATTCTCCTGCCTCAGCCTCCCGAGTAGCAGGGATTCTAGGCACCAGCCATTGTGACCGGCTAATTTTTGTATCTTTAGTACAGATGGGGTTTTGCCAAGTTGGTCATGCTGGTCTCGAACTCCTGACCCCAGGTGATCCACCTGCCTTGGCCTCCCAAAGTGCTGAAATCACAGACATGGACCACCGCACTCCCAGCCTTGAAAAGGTGAAGATGCAAATTATACCAGCCCTGTTTCCACTTAGCTGTGACAATCACACATCACTTTTGTGACTCAAATAGTCTCTGTCTTATTCTCTAGTTAATGACTATGAAAATAATTATGCTTTTTTTCTTTGTACTATGTAAACTTTTTTAAAAATGTTATTTTAAGCTCTGGGGTGCCAGGCACAGTGGCTCACGCCTGTTATCCCAGCATTTTGGGAGGCCAAGGAAGGCAGATCACGAGGTCAGGAGATCGAGACCATCCTGGCTGATATGTTGAATCCCTATCTCTCCTAAAAACACAAAAATTAGCCGGGTGCGGTGGCAGGCACCTGTAGTCCCAGCTACTCAGGAGGCTGAGGCAGGAGAATGGCGTGAACCTGGGAGGTGGAGCTTGCAGTGAGCTGAGATCGCGCCACTGTGCTCCAGCCTGGACGACAGAGTGACACTCCATCTTAAAAAAAAAAAAAATTAAGCTCTCGGGTATGGGGGAAGGGTGGGCAAGTTTGCTACATAGGTAAACACATGCCATGGTGGTCTGCTGCACCTGTCAACCTGTCACCTAGGTATAAAGCCCACGATGCATTAGTTATTTTTCCTGTTGCTCTCCCTCCCACTCCTCCACCCCTGGAAGGCCCCAGTGTGTGACGTTCCCCTCCCTGTGTCCATGTGTTCTCATTGTTCAGCTCCCACTTATGCGAGAGAACATGCAGTGTTTGGTTTTCTGATCCTGTGTTTGTTTGCTGAGGATAATGGCTTCCAACTCCATCGACGTCCATGCAAATGACATGATCTCATGGGTGAACATATTTTTTTCATCTCCAAATTTTCCTAGAAAAACAGATCATACTGCTATACACAAGTTCATAGTGTCATGACTCACAACAGTTCAAACATGGAAGCAACAGAGGCGCCCATCAGTGGATGAACATGTAAACAGAATTTGCTCTGGGAACACAATGGAATACTATACAGCCAGGAAAAGGAATGAGGGTCAGACGCAGGCTGCAGCGTGGATAAACCTCGAAGACCTCAGGCCCAGTGAGAGAAGAGACACACTATGGAATACTACACAACCAGGAAAAGGAATCAGGGTCAGACGCAGGCTGCAGCATGGCTGAAACTTGAAGACACCAGGCTCAGTGAGAGAAGGGACACACGATGGAATACTATACAGCCAGGAAAAGGAATGAGGGTCAGACGCAGGATGCAGTGTGAATGAACCAGGAAGACATCAGGCCCAGTAAGAGAAGAGACACACAATGGAATACCATATGGCCAGGAAAAGGAATGAGGGTCAGATGCAGGCTGCAGTGTGAATGAAACTTGAAGACCTCAGGCCCAGTGAGAGAAGAGACACACAATGGAATACTACACAGCCAGGAAAAGGAATGAGGGTCAGACACAGGCTGCAGCACGGGTAAACCTTGAAGACCTCAGGCCTAGTGAGAGAAGAGACACACAATGGAATACTATACAGCCAGGAAAAGGAATGAGGGTCAGACTCAGGCTGCGGCATGGGTGAACATTGAAGACATCAGGCCCAGTGGGAGAAGAGACACACAATGGAATACTATATGGCCAGTAAAAATGAATGAGTGTCAGAAGCAGGCTGCAGTGTGAATGAACCTGGAAGATCTCAGGCCCAGTGAGAGAAGAGACACACAAAGGAATACCATACAGCCAGGAAAAGGAATGAGGGTCAGACATAGGCTGCAGCATGGGTGAACTTTGAAGACATCAGGCCCAATGGGAGAAGAGACACACAACGGAATACTATACAGCCAGGAAAAGGAATGAGGGTCAGATGCAGGCTGCAGTGTGAATGAAGCTGGAAGATCTCAGGCCAACTGAGAGAAGAGACACACAATGGAATACTATAAAGTCAGGAAAAGGAATGAGGGTCAGATGCAGGCTGCGGCATGGGTGAACCTTGAAGACATCAGGCCCAGTGGGAGAAGAGACACTCAATGGAATACCATAGAGCCAGGAAAGGGAATGAGGGTCAGACACAGGCTGCGGCATGGGTGAACCTTGAAGACATCAGGCCCAGTGAGAGAAGAGACACACAATGGAATACTATACAGCCAGGAAAAGGAATGAGGGTCAGATGCAGTCTGTGGCATGGGTGAACATTGAAGACATCAGGCCCGGTGGGAGAAGAGACACGCAATGGAATACTATATGACCAGCAAAAAGGAATGAGGGTCAGATGCAGGCTGCAATGTGAATGAACCTGGAAGATCTCAGGCCCAGTGAAGGAAGAGACACACAATGGAATACCATACAACCAGGAAAAGGAGTGAGGGTCAGAAGCAGGCTGCGGCATGGGTGAACATTGAAGACATCAGGCCCAGTGAGAGAAGAGACACACAATGGAATACTATACAGCCAGGGAAATGGATGAGGGTCAGACGCAGGCTGCGGCATGGGTGAAACTTGAAGACATCAGGCCCAGTGGGAGAAGAGACACACAATGGAATACCATACAGCCAGGAAAAGGAATGAGGGTCAGACGCAGGCTGCGGCATGGGTGAACCTTGAACACATCAGGCCCAGTGGGAGAAGAGACACACAATGGAATATCATACAGCCAGGAAAAGGAATGAGGGTCAGACGCAGGCTGCGGTATGGGTGAACCTTGAAGACATCAGGCCCAGTGGGAGAAGAGACACACAGTGGAATACCATACAGCCAGGAAAAGGAATGGGGGTCAGACACAGGCTGCGGCATGGGTGAACCTTGAAGACATTAGGCCCAGTGGGAGAAGAGACACACAGTGGAATACTATACAGCCAGGAAAAGGAATGAGAGTCAGATGCAGGCTGCAGTGTGAATGAACCTTGAAGACATCAGGCCCAGTGAGAGAAGAGACACACAATGGAATACTACACAGCCAGGAAAAGGAACGAGGGTAAGAAGCAGGCTGCAGCGTGGATGAACTTTCAAGACCTCAGGCCTAGTGAGAGAAGAGACACACAATGGAATACTACACAGCCAGGAAAAGGAATGAGGGTCAGACAGAGGCTGCAGTGTGAGTGAACATGGAAGACATCAGGCCCAGTAAGAGAAGAGACACACAATGGAATACTATACAGCCAGGAAAAAGAATGAGGGTCAGACGCAGGCTGCAGTGTGAATGAACCTTGAAGACATCAGGCCCAGTGAGAGAAGAGACACAAAATGGAATACTATATAGCTAGGAAAAGGAATGAGGGTCAGATGCAGGCTGCAGCGTGAATGAACCTTGAATACATCAGGCCCAGTGAGAGAAGAGACACACAATGGAATACTACACAGCCAGGAAAAGGAATGAGGTTCAGACGCAGGCTGCGGCATGGGTGAACCTTGAAGACATCAGGCCCAGTGAGAGAAGAGACACAATGGAATACTATACAGCCAGGAAAAGGAATGAGGGTCAGACACAGGCTGCGGCATGGGTGAACCTTGAAGGCATCAGGCCCAGTGAGAGAAGAGACAAACAATGGAATACTATACAGCCAGGAAAAGGAATGAGGGTCAGACACAGGCTGCAGTGTGGATGAACCTTGAAGACACCAGGCCCATTGAGAGAAGAGACACACAATGGAATACTATACAGCCAGGGAAATGGATGAGGGTCAGACGCAGGCTGCAGCATGGGTGAACATTGAAGACATCAGGCCCGGTGGGAGAAGAGACACACAGTGGAATACTATATGGCCAGCAATAACGAATGAGGGTCAGATGCAGGCTGCAGTGTGAATGAACCTGGAAGATCTCAGGCCCAGCAAAGGAAGAGACACACAATGGAATACCATACAGCCAGGCAAAGGAATGAGGGTCAGAAGCAGGATGCGGCATGGGTGAACATTGAAGACATCAGGCCCAGTGAGAGAAGAAACACAGAATGGAATACTATACAGCCAGGTAAAGGAATGAGGGTCAGATGCAGGCTGCAGTGTGAATGAAACTTGAAGACATCAGTCCCAGTAAGAGAAGAGACACTCAATGGAATACTATACAGCCAGGAAAAGGAATGAGGGTTAGACGCAGGCTGTGGCATGGGTGAACCATGAAGACATCAGGCCCAGTGGGAGAAGAGACACACAACGGAATACCATATAGCCAGGAAAAGGAATGAGGGTCAGACGCAGGCTGCGGCATCGGTGAACCTTGAAGACATCAGGCCCAGTGGGAGAAGAGACACACAATGGAATACCATACAGCCAGGAAAAGGAATGAGGGTCAGACACAGGCTGTGGCGTGGGTGAACCTTGAAGACATCAGGCCCAGTGGGAGAAGAGACACACAATGGAATGCTATACAGCCAGGAAAAGGAATGAGGGTCAGATGCAGGCTGCAGTGTGATTGAACCTGGAAGATCTCAGGCCCAGTGAGAGAAGAGACACACAGTGGAATACTATATGGCCAGGAAAAGCGATGAGAATCAGATGCAGGCTGCAGTGTGAATGAACTTTGAGGACATCAGGCCTAGTGAGAGAAGAGACACACAATGGAATACTACACAGCCAGGAAAAGGAATGAGGGTCAGACGCAGGCTGCGGCATGGGTGAACCTTGAAGACATCAGGCCCAGTGAGAGAAGAGACACACAATGGAATACTATACAGCCAGGAAAAGGAATGAGGGTCAGACGCAGGCTGCGGCATGGGTGAACCTTGAAGACCTCAGGCCCAGTGAGAGGAGAGACACACAATGGAATACTATACAGCCAGGGAAATGGATGAGGGTCAGACGCAGGGTGCGGCATGGGTGAAACTTGAAGACATCAGGCCCGGTGGGAGAAGAGACACACAATGGAACACTATACAGCCAGGAAAAGTAATGAGGGTCAGACGCAGGCTGTGGCATGTGTGAACCTTGAGGACATCAGGCTCAGTGAGAGAACCCAGACAGGAAAGACCCCATAGTGTATGACTCCACTTATCTAAAATGCCTGGAACAGGCAAAGATTTCATAGAGTCAGAAACTAGAACTACGGGTGGCAGAGGCTGGGGGGTGAAATGGGGAATTGGTGTTTCATGGGGAGAGAGTTTCTGTTTGGGAAGATGAAAATATTCTGGAGGTGGTTAGTGACAATGGTTGCACAATTATTTGAATGTACTATTTTTTTTTGAGGGGTATAGAGTTTTGATCTTGTTCCCCAGGCTGGAGTGCAATGGCGCGATCTCAGCTCTCTGCAACCTCCGCCTCCCGGGTTCAAGTGATTCTCCTTCCTCAGCCTCCTGAGTAGCTGGGAGTACAGGCATCTACCACCAGGCCCAGCTAATATTTTGTATTTTTAGTAGAGACAGGATTTCACCATGTTGGCCAGGCTGATCTCGAACTTCTGATCTCTGGTGATCCACCCACCTCAGCCTCCCAAAGTGCTGGGATTAGAGGCACGCAGCACCACACCCGGCTAATTTTTGTATTATTAGTAGAGACGGGGTTTTGCCATGTTGACCAGGCTTTTCTTGAACTCCCAACCTCAGGTGATCCACTCGCCTTGCCCTCCCAAAATGCTGGGATTACAGGCGTGAGCCACCATGCCTGGATGAATTGTACACTTTAAAATGGCTAAAATAGTAGACATTATATTATGTGTGCTCCCCCACAATTAAAAAAATATATATTGCTATGGACAGGAAAAGAAGCTTTCTTTTCAGGAAAAGGATACATTCAGTTGGCAACAATGAACATTGCACAATATTTAATTTTTTTTCTTTTTTTTGAGATAGAGGCTCACTCTTGTTGCCCAGGTTGGAGTGCAGTGGTGCAATCTCAGTTTACTGCAACCTCTGCCTCCCGGGTTCAAGTGATTCTCCTGCCTCAGCCTTATGAGTACCTGGGATTACAGGCATGTGCCACTACGTCTGGCTAAATTTTGTATTATTAGTAGAGACAGGGTTTTGCCATTTTGGCCAGGCTGGTCTTGAACTCCTGACCTCATGTGATCCACCCACCTCGGCCTCCCAGAGTGCTAGGATAACAGGCACACACCACCACACCCGGCTAATTTTTGTACTATTAGTAGAGACAGGGTTTTGCAATGTTGACCAGGCTTTTCTTGAACTCCCAACCTCAGGTGATCAACCCGCCTTGCCCTCCCAAAGTGCTGAGATTACAGGCATAAGCCACCACGCCCGGCCAAATTATACTCTTTAAAATGGCAAAAATTGCAGAGATTGTATTATGTGTGCTCTACCACAATTTTTAAAAAGTATATATTGCTATAGACAGGAAAAGAAGCTTTCTTTTGAGGAAAGGGGTACATTCGGTTGGCAACAATGAACATGGAAGAATATTTAACTTTTTTTCTTTTTTTTTTTTTTTTGAGATGGAGTCTCACTCTAGTTCCCCAGGCTGGAGTGCAGTGGCGCGATCTTGGCACACCGCAACCTCCACTTCCTGGGTTCAAGCAATGTCCCTACCTCAGCCTCCCGAGTAGCTGAGACTACAGGTGCACACCACAGTGCCCGGCTAATTTTTTGTATTTTAGTAAAGACAGGGTTTCACGATGTGGGCCAGGATGGTCTCAATCTCCTGACCTCCTGATCAGCCTGCCTCAGCCTCCCAAAGTGCTGGGATTACAGGTGTGAACCACCATGCCCGGCCAAATTGTACTCTTATTTACAATGGCTAAAATGGCAGAGATTATATTATGTGCTCTCTACCACGATCTTAAAAAATTTTATTGCTATACACAGGAAAAAAAAATGCTTTCTTTTGTGGAAAAGGGTACATTTGGTTGGCAGCAATGAACATTGCACAGAATTAAATTTTAAAAATGCAAAAAGTTGTTCTCAGCGTGGTACAGTGGCTCACACCTGGATTCCCAGCTACTTGGGAGGCTGAGGTTGGAGGATCCGTTTAGCCCAGGAAATGGAGGCTGCAGTGAGGTGTGATCACGCCACTGCACACCAGCTTGGGCAAAAAGACAAGATCCTGTCTTGGCCAGGCACAGTGGCTCACGCCTGTCATCCCAGCATTTTGGGAGGCCGAGGCAGGCAGACCACGAGGTCAGGAGATCGAGGCTATCCTGGCTAATACGGTGAAACTCAGTCCCTACTAAAAATACAAAAAATTAGCCGGGCGCGGTGGCGGGTGCCTGTAGTCCCAGCTACTTGGGAGGCTGAGGCAGGAGAATGGCATGAACCTGGGGGACAGAGCTTGCAGTGAGTGGAGATCGCGCCACTGCACTCCAGCCTGGGCGACAAAGGAAGACTCCATCTCAAAAAAAAAGAAAAAGAGAAGACCCTGTCTCTAAAAAACACAAGAAAACAACCACAACAAGACACAAAAGAGTGGTCTCAAGAAGAAGAAAAACAGTTAAAATGGTGCATATGACATTATACGTATTTTGCCATAATGAAAAAGAATGGTGTAGGGAACAGCAGAATCTTTTAGAAAGTAATCCTGGGGTTCAGCACTTCACAAAAACAAAAGGAAAGCAAGTTCTCAAGCTATCGAGTTAGAAAAAGCTTTGCTGGGCGTGGTGGCTCACATCTGTAATTTCAGCACTTTGGGAAGCCGAGGCAGGTGGATTACATGAGATCAGGAGTTCGAGACCAGACTGGCCAACACGGTGAAACCCTGTCTCTACTAAAAATACAAAAATTAGCCAGTCGTGGTGTCGCACGCCTGTAATCCCAGCTACTTGGGAGGCTGAGGCAGGAGGATTACTTGAACCCAGGAGGTGGAGGTTACAGTGAGATGAGATGCTGAGATCTTTTAAGATATCTTTTTGGCTGGGTGCGGTAGCTCACGGCTGTAATCCCAGCACTTTGGGAGGCTGAGGTGGGCAGATCACCAGAGATCAGGAGTTCGAGATCAGCCTGGCCAGCATGGTGAAACCCCTCTCTACTAAAAAGTAGAAAAATTAGCCAGGCATGCTAGCGCATGCCTGTAATCCCAGCTACTCGGCATGCCGAGGCAGAAAAATCAGTTGAACCTGGGAGATGGAAGTTGCAGTGAGCCGAGATCGTGCCACTGCACTCCAGCCTGGGCGACAGAGCGAGACTCCATCTCAAAAACAACAGCAACAAAATACCCGTAATTTGGGAGGCCCAGGCAGGTGGATCACCTGAGGTTAGAAGTTCGAGACCATCCTGGCCAACATGGTGAGACTGCGTCTTTACTAAAACTACAAAAATTAGCCAGGCGTGGTGGCAGGTGCCTGTAATTCCAGCTACTCGGGAAGCTGAGGCAGGAGAATCGCTTGAACCCAGGAGGCGGAGGTTGTGGTGAGCCGAGATCACGCCACTGCACTCCAGCCTGGGTGACAGAGCGAGACGCTGTTTCAAAAGAAAAAAGAGAGAGAGAGAAATAGAGGATAGGAAAATAGAAATGAAACAAAGAATGATATAGAAAAGACAAAATAAAACATGACTAATATGGCGAAGAGACCAAGAAGACGATAGGGGGCGTGAAAGAACAAAAAAACCAAAAAATAAAAAACAAATTGCAGAAAATTGTGCAGAGATCAAAATTTGAAGTTGAAGAAAGAATAGACATAGAGAATTCACCCAGAATAAATTAAAAGAATGCAAGACCACTAAATCATCAAATAAAGTGAGACGCAACTTCTAGCAACCGTAAAACTATAAAACCAGTATTTCGCTGAATTTATCAGTAACCAGTAACAATGGAAAATAAGGCGATGCTCATGAGTGACTATTTTTATTTTTTCAGACAGAGTCTCTCTGTGGCCCAGGCTGGAGTGCAATGGCGCCATCTCAGCTCACTGCAACCTCGGCCTCCCAGGTTCAAGCGATTCTCCTGCCTCAGCCTCCCAAGTAGCTGGGATGACAGGTGCCCGCCACCACGCCAGGCTAGTGTTTGTATTATTAGTAGAGACGGAGTTTCACCATGTTGGCCAGGCTGGTCTCCAACTCCTGACCTCAGGCGATCTGCCCTCCTCGGTCTCCCAAAGTGCTGGGATGACAGGCGTGAGCCACGGCGCCCGGCCTCATTTCAGAGTTTGAGCCACGGCGCCCGGCCTCATTTCAGAGTTTGCTTTCAGATGCGCCATATAAAGAAGTCATCAGGCACTCCTTAGCGAGGAAAGCAGCAGTAACATGTAAATTATACTCACAGGATTTTCCCCACTTCAACACATCCAGAAGTTGAAAGGAAGAGATAAATGGACATTTCAAAGCTGAGTCTCTAACAACAACTAAAACCTGTTCGGTGGGGCTTGATTTGGCAAGAGTAAATGAACTCGAATCAAATTCAATTACCCTGTGTACGTTAACCATAATACGTGCTTAACATTTTACAAAAAGATCTGATTTTCTGGTACTTGTTTATTTTTAACCGCAATAAAAAGTCAAAATTTGGTGGAAAGCATTTAACGTGTGTTTTCTGTAGCACTCATGAGCTGTGCAATGGTGCTGTTATTTAAAAAAAGGAAAAGAAAAAAAGTGGCCGGGTGCGGTGACTCACGCCTGTAATCTCAGCACTTTGGGAGGCCGAGGCGGGTGGATCACTTGAGGTCAGGAGTTTGAGACCAGCCTGGGCAACATGGTGAAACCCTGTCTGTACCAAGAAAAAAAAAATTATCTGGATGTAGTATGTATGCCTATAGTCCCAGCTACTCGGGAGGCTGAGGAAGGAGGATGGCTTGAGCTCAGAAGGTGGAGGCTGCAGTGAGCTGAGATTGCACCACTGCACTCCAGCCTACGCAACAGAGCAAGATATTGTCTCAAAAACAAAATAAAACAAAACACAAACACTAAAAAAACAGATTGAGAATCCTTGGCACCCACCTCTTACCAGCTCAGTCACAATTGCAAACCAGAGGCCTGGCACGGTGGCTCACGCCTGTAATCCCAGCACTTTGGAAGGCCAAGGTGGGCGGATCACCTGAGGTCAGGAGTTCGAGACCAGCCTGACCATCATGGTGAAAGCCTGTCTCTACTAAAATACAAAAATTAGCCGGGCGTGGTGGCACGTACCTGTAATCCCAGCAGTTTGGGAGGCCGAGGCGGGCGGATCACCAGATGTCAGGAGTTCCAGACCAGCCTGACCATCATGGTGAAACCCCATGTCTACTAAAATACAAAAATTAGCCAGGCGTGGTGGCACGTACCTGTAATCCCAGCATTTGTGGAAGCCGAAGCAGGTGGATCACCAGAGGTCAGGAGTTCTAGACCAGCCCGACCATCATGGTGAAAGCACGTCTCTACAAAAAATACAAAAATTAGCCCGGCATGGTGGCAGGTGCCTGTAATCCCAGCTACTTGGGAGGCTGAGGCAGGAGTATCGCTTGAACCCAGGAGGCGGAAGTTGCAGTGAGCTGAGATTGTACCACTGCACTCCAGCCTGGGCAACAGAGCAAGACTCAGTCTCAAAAAGAAACGAAACAAAACACTAACCTAAAAAATTGGATTGAGATTCCTCAGCCCCCACCTCTTACCAAATCAGTCAAAATTGCAAACCAGAATGTATTCAACTGCTTTGAATACCGAGGATAGATGTCATTTCATCTATGACCCTGTGTGCAGCAGGAAAGCAATATTGCCCACCTGTATTATCAAATTGGGCTCATTCAGCTAATTAAACCTATCAGCAAGATATGCAAACTGGAGGCTGGGCACGGTGGTTCACACCTGTAATACCAGCACTTTGGGAGGCCGAAGAAGGCAGATTACTTGAGGTCAGGAATTTGAGGCCAACGTGGCCAGCAAGGTAAAACCTGGTCTGTACTAAAAAAAAAAAAAAAAGAAAAAATACAAAAATTAGCCGGGTGTGGTAGCGGGCACCTGTAATGCCAGCTACTCAGGAGGCTGAAGCCAGAGAATCGTACTTACGAGGTGGAGTTTGCAGCAAGCCGAGATCATGCCATGGCACTCCAGCCTGGGTGACAGAGTGAGACACTGTCTCAAAAAAACAGAAGATATGCAAACTGGAATAACCAGGCTATATTATTCAAGGGATACTTTGATATGAGAATTTCTTAGTCAGCAGGAAAAATCATAATTTCTTGCCTTGTCTGAGGTATGAGTACTTGCATCTGGGGTACATGTGACTTAAGAATTTGGAAAAATTGCACTGGGCGCCGTGGCTCATGCCTGTAATCCCAGCACTTTGGGAGGCCGAGGCGGGTGGATCACCTGAGGTCAGGAGTTCAAGACCAGCCTGGCCAACATGACTAAACCTGGTCTCGAGCAAAAAAACAAAAATTTGCTGGGCGTGGTGGCAGGCGCCTGTAATCCCATGTACTCGGGAGGCTGAGGCAGAAGAACTGCTTGAACCCGGGAGGCAGAGGTTGCAGTGAGCTGAGATCACGCCACTGCACTCCAGCCTGGGCAACAGAGCAAGAATTTGTCTCAAAAAAAAAAAAAAATTGGAGCAGTTTGAAAGCTAAAGGGTGGGCTTTCCTCATCTTCTTCATCAAATGTTATTTCCATGTCTTTTTTTCTTTTTTTGAGACAGGGTCTCCCTCTGTTACCCAGGCTGGAGTGCACTGGTGCAATCTCAGCTCACTGCAGCCTCAACCTCCTGGGCTCAAGCAATTCTCCCATCTCAGCCTCCCGTGTAGCTGGGATAACAGACATGCACCAAAACACTGTTTGCATCTTCTCAGCATTTAGGAGAGCTTCGCATCACATACCCCGACCTCGAGAATGAATTCAAGAAATTCTTTTTTTTTTTTTGAGACAGAATCTCATTCTGTTCGCCCAGGCTGGAGTGCACTGGCCCGATCTCAGCTCACTGCAAGCTCCACCTCCAGCGTTCAAGCTATCCTCATACCTCAGTCTCCCAAGCAACTGGGATTGCAGGCACGTGCCACCACACCTGGTAATTTTTGCATTTTTAGTAGAGACGAGGTTTCACCATGTTGGCCAGGCTGGTCTTGAACTCCCAACCTCAAGTGATCCGTCCGTCTCAGCCTCACAAAGTGCTGGGATGACAGGCCTGAGGCACCGCACACCAGGTCCAAGCAACTGATTTAGATAAAGTTTCCCCCGGCTCTCCTTCTCTCTGACCCTGTTTTATTTCTTTATTTTTGTTTTCTTTGCCGTCCTAGAGTGGGAAACGCTGATTTAAGCACCCATCTTTGCAACTGCTACAGAATTGTCAGGTATTTAACGAAACAATGAACGGATCCCGTATTTGCCAACAAGAACATATTATACAAATATAGACAAAGTGGCATAATTTACATCCCTCGTTTCAAGTAGACACAAGATGAATTTTTCATATTCTCTCAGCTTTGAAGTCTGTTATTACGGCTGGAAACAATGATTTGTATTCTTCTCTGAAGTCTGTTTTCTGACAGCCCCAGTCAGATATTTAGAAGACGGCTGGTTTTGACAATTTCATGGGGATCGTCCTAAAACTGATTTTTTTTTTTTTAAATTTTTCTCTCCCACTGTGGGTGAGGTAGCGATGGACGCTGTATGACTATAAATTGTCTAATTTACATTGTGTTGATCATATATTTTATTTTATTATTATTATTTTTTGATCATATATTTTTGAGATGGAGTTTTGCTCTTGTCGCCCAGGCTGGAGGGCAGTAGCACGAGCTCAGCTCACTGCAACCTCCACCTCCCAGGTCCGAGCGATTCTCCTGCCTCAGCCTCCCGAGTAGCTGGGTTACAGGCACCTGCCACCATGCCTAGCTCACTGCAACCTCCGCCTCCCAGGTTCAAGCGATTCTCCTGCTTCAGCCTCCCAAGTAGCTGGGATTACAGGCACCCTCCACCATGCCTGGCTAATTTTTGTATTTTTAGTAGAGATGGGGTTTCACCATGTTGGTCAGGCTGGTCTTGAACTCCTGTCCTCAGATGACCCAACTGTCTAGCCTCCGAAAGTGCTGGGATTACAGGCTTGCGCCACCGTGCACAGGCTGTGGTGTCATCTTTCTTTCTTTCCTTTCTTTCTTTCTTTTCTTTTCTTTCTTTCTTTTCTCCTGTGCTCATGCTTTGTTACGGGAGACATCGTCTGTCTCCTGGCTGTCTCACCTTCCACACTCACTTCCCACTGATCACCAGAGCATGCCCCACCAATGGTGAATGCTTCAGACTCCGTCACAATCCAGGCCTGTGAAAGTGGGGTCCCCAGGTCACCTCAGTGTGGGCACCTGGCAATGAGAGGGAGGGATACTGGGGGGGGTCCCCTGACATCAAAACATATGGCTGGATCAGCTGTGAAAGTTGTGAGATGTGGAAAATGTTGAGCAACATTTAATATATATGCATATACCTATATTTTAATTAAATAATTAATAATTGATATTTAATTATTAATATTAAACATTCGTGATTATTATTAGATATTAATTAAATATTTAATTAAAATATAAACATGCATATATCTATATATCCATATATTTGCATTTATCCATATATTTGTATATGCATATATAGCTATGCATATATATCTATGCAATAGATATGCATCTATATGCATATTGCAATATATGCAATATAAAACAGAAATATAAGTCAATAGAAATATTGATTAAATATTGATTAAATATAAATTAAATATTTAATCAATATTTAATTTATTTAGCATCACTTAATAGCTATATAATATATATATAATATATATTATTAAATATAAATTAAATATTTAATTTATATTTAATAATTATTATTTCATATTTAATGATAACAATAATAATGTTTGATAATATTGACGAACACCGGTGAGGGTTGATGGACATGGTTGCAGGTAAAAAGACACATGATTCATCCACGTGGCGGTGACTCATGCCTGTGAGTACTTTGTGAGGCTGAGGCAGGAGGATGGCTTGAGGCCAGAAGTTCGAGACCAGCCTGGGCAATATGGTGAGATTCCCCCCTCCGCTATCTCTACAAAAAATAAAAAAATACAGAAAGAGGCAAGATTCATGAAGCATGGAGTGAGGGCTCTGTGATGTTCCAATGGCCTCAGCAATTCTGTGTTGAGCATTTGCAAGGAGAAGGGATTGTCAGTCAGTAGCTCAAACTATAGGGCAGAGGAGATGCATGCTTCCCTGAGGATGTCTTTATGTTCTTTTTTATTTTTTATTTTATCAGTATTATTATTATTATTATTTTGAGATGGAGTCTCGCTTTGTCACCCAGGCTGGAGTGCAGTGGCACAATCTCAGCTCACTGCAACCTCCACCTCCCAGGTTCAAGCGATTCTCCTGCCTCAGCCTCGCAAGTACCTGGGACTACAGGACCCCGCCACCATGACCAGCTAATTCTTTTTTTTTTTTCTTTTTTTGAGATGGAGTCTCGCTCTGTTGCTCAGGCTGGAGTGCAGTGGTGCAATCTTGGCTCACTACAACCTCCGCCTCTTGGGTTCACACCATTCTCCTGCCTCAGCCTCCTGAATAGCTGAGACTACAGGCACCTGCCACCACACCCGGCTAATTTTTGTATTTTTAGTACAGACGGGATTTCACCATGTTAACCAGGATGATCTTGATTTCCTGACCGCTTGATCCGCTCCCCTCGGCCTCCCAAAGTGCTGAGATTACAGGCGTGAGCCACCGCGCCCAGCCTAATTCTTGTATTTTTAGTAGACACAGAATTTCACCATGTTGGCCAGGCTGGTCTTGAACTCCTGACCTCAGGTGATCCGTTGGTCTCCTCCTGCCAAAGTGCTGGGATCACAGGCGTGAGCCACCGCGCCTGGCCAGACATCCTTACGTTCTAAAGATCTGCTGTACAGTGCCATGCCTACAGCCAGCAATATTGTCTCCTGCACTTAAAAATATGCTAGGAAAGGAGAGCTCACGGACACTCCTTAAAATAATGAGAATAGAAGTACCATTACGTCCAGCAATTTCACGACTGGGTATCTACCAAAGGAAAAGCAGTCGTTATGTGGAAAAGACACTTGCACAGGCACATTTATAGCAGCAGAGTTTGCAACTGCAAAATCATGGAACCAGCCCCAAGACCCATCCAGCAACGAGTGGATAAAGAAAATGCTGTGCAGACTGCGAGCGGTGACTCACCCCTGTAATCCCAGCACTTTGGGAGGCTGAGGTGGGTGGATCACCAGGTCAGGAGTTCAAGACCAGCCTGACCAGTATGGTGAAACAGCATCTCTACTAAAAATGCAAAAATTAGCCAGGTGTGGTGGCAGGCACCTGTAATCCCAGCTACTGGGGAGGTTGAGACACAAGAATCGGTTGAACCCGGGAGGTGGAGGTTGCAGTGAGCTGAGATCACACCACTGCATTCCAGCCTGGGCGACAGAGTGAGACTCCATCTAAAAAAAAAAAAAAGTGATATATATCTCGATATATATATATGATATATATGATATACATATATAGGATATATATATACACACACACTATATATAGTCTATATATATATAGTGCTGAATATATGTATACACACTCTGTATATATATAATGGAATACTACTCAGCCAGGAAAAGGAATGAATGAATGGCATTCATGGCAACCTGGATGGAATTGGAAACCAATATTGTAAGTGAAGTAACTCAGGAATGGAAAACCAGACATCCTTTGTTCTCCCTCATAAGTGGGAGCTTATGAAACTGTGGTTATATATATATATAGATATGTTGTGTGTGTATATATATTTACAGTGTGTGTATATATATTTACTCACAATATGTGTGTATACATATACGCACACTATATACATGTCTATATATAGTGCTGAATATATGTATACACACACTATATATTTATTGGAATACTACTCAGCCTTGAAAAGGAATGAATGAATGACATTCACAGCAACCTGGATGGAAATGGGGACCATGATTCTAAGTGAATTAACTCAGGAATGGAAAACCAAACATCCTTTGTTCTCTCTCATAAGTGGGAGCTTATGAAGCTGGGGTATATATACATATATATATATAGTGTGTGTGTATATATATTTACACACAATATGTGTGTGTAAATATATATACACACACTGTACATATGTCTATATATATAGTGCTGAATATATATACACACAATATATACATATGTCTATGTATATAGTGCTGTATATATACACAGCACTGTATATATAAAATGTAATACTACTCAGGCATGAAAAGAAATGAATGAAAAGAAATGAATCAATGGCATTCACAGCAATCTGGATGGAGTTGGGGACCATTATTCTAAGTGAAGTAGCTCAGGAATGGAAAACCAACATCCTATGTTCTCACTCATAAGTGAGAGCTAAGCTAGCAGGATGCAAAGGCATAAGAATGATACATGGATTTTGGGGAATCTGGGGGACAGGCTCGGGGGTGGCCGGAAATAAAAGACCATGCATTGGGTACGGTGTACACGGCTCGGGTGTGCACCAATACCTCTAAAATCACCACTCAAGAAGTTATCCAGCTGAGTGTGGTGGCTCACGCCTGTAATCCCAACACTTTGGGAGGCCAAGGTGGGCAGACCACGAGGTCAGGAGTTTGAGACCAGCTTGGCTAACACAGTGAAACCCTGTCTCTACTAAAAATACAAAAATTAGCTGGGTGTAGTGGTGCATGCCTGTAATCCCAGCTACTCAGGAGGCTGAGGCAGGAGAATCGCTTGAACCTGGGAGGTGGAGGTTGCAGTGAGCTGAGATTGTGTCATTGCACTCCAGCCTGGGCAACAGAGCAAGACTCCATCTCAAAAAAAAAAAAAAAAAAAAAAAAAGCTTCGAAAGGCAGCTCTCCTGAAAGCTTCTCCAAAAAGCCAAGATGACAGATTTGGATCATTTTAAAGTTATGAAGGCAAAGAAAATGAGGAACAGAATCATCAAGAATAAAGTTCAGAAGCTTCCAAAGGCAGCTATCCTGAAAGCTTCTTCCAAAAAAGCACCTGCTGCTGCTGCAGCTGCTGCTGCTAAAGTTCCAGCAAAAAAGATGACCGCTGTGGGTAAGAAGGCCCAGAAGATTCAGCCCAGAAGATTCTTTCCCAGAAAACCACAGGCCAGAAGGCAGCACCTGCTCCAAATGTTCAGAGGACTCAAAAACTCCAGCTCCTAAAATAGAAGAAACACCTGCCAATAGAGTGAGATGATGGTTACATCCACAGAGGCACCTGCTCCAAAAGCTCAGAAGGGTCAAAAAGCTTCAGCACCGGCCAAGCACACTGGCTCAAGCCTGTAATCCCAGCACTTTGGGAGGCTGAAGTGGGTGGATCACGAGGTCAGGAGTTCAAGACCAGCCTGGCTAACACGGTGGAATCCCGTCTCTACTAAAAATACAAAAATCAGCCAGGCGTGGTGGCAGGTGCCTGTAATCCCAGCTACTGGGGAGGTTGAGGCAGGAGAATCGCTTGAACCTGGGAGGCGGAGGTTGCGGTGAGCCGAGATGGTACCATTACACTCCAGCCTGGGGGACAGAGCAAGACTCCCTCTCAACAAAACAAAACAACAACAAAAAAGACTCCAGTCCTAAAATAGAAGAAACACCTGCCACAGAGGCTCCTGCTCCAAAGGCATCTGGTAATAAAGCATAAGAGGCAATTACAGAAAGTAATAAAGGTTCTTTTCGACATGCTGGCAAATCTAAAAAATAGTACTAATGAAAAATAAATAAAATATTAGGAAAACATATTACAGTTTTATGACCTGCTTTTTCTTCTCTTAGAACTATATTAAAAATATATTTGTGTGTTAAAAAAGAAAAACAGAAAAGAAAACCAGAGAATGTGCTTCTAAAATAAGAAACATTTCGTTGTGACTCTGACAGGTGTGATTGAAGCTACTTGGGGCTCAACACCTACCCAAGGGCTGAGTTGTGAGGTGGGACAGGCACCTGTTTTGTCATTATAAAAAGCAGCACTGGCCAGGCGTGGTGGCTCATGCCTGTAATCCTAGCACTATGGGAATCCAAGGTGGGCGAATCACCTGAGGTCAGGAGTTCGAGAGCAGCCTGGCCAACATGGTGAAACCCTGCCTCTACTACAAATACAAAAATTAGCCGGGTGTGGTGGCAGGTGCCTGTAATCCCAGCTACTCGGGAGGCTGAGACAGGAGAATAGCTTGAACCTGGGAGGTGGAGGTTGCAGTGAGTCGAGATCACGCCACTGTATTCCAGCCTTGGGGACAGAGCAAGACTCCATCTCAAAAAACAAACAAAATAAAGGATCACGGTATTTTTCCCTCTCTCTTTCTTTCTTTCTTTTTTTCTCTTTATTTCCTTCCTTCCTTCCTTTCTTCCTTCCTTCCTTCCTTCCTTCCTTCCTTCCTTCCTTCCTTTCTTCTTTCTTTCTTTCTTTCTTTCTTTCTTTCTTTCTTTCTTTCTTACTTATCTTTCTTTCTTTCTTTTTTTCGACAGAGTCTCGCTCTGTCGTCCAGGCTGGAGTGCAGTGGTGCGATCTCGGCTCACTGCAAGCTCTGCCTCCCGGGTTCACGTCATTCTCCTGCCTCAGCCTCCCGAGTAGCTGGGACTACAGGCACCCGCCACTAAGCCTGGCTAATTTTTTTGTATTTTTAGTAGAAACGGGGTTTCACTGTGTTACCCAGGATGGTCTCGATCTCCTGACCTCGTGATCCGCCCGCCTCAGCCTCCCAAAGTGCTGGGATGACAGGTGTGAGCCTCCGCGCCCGGCCTATTTTTCGCTCTTTAAGCTCACGTAGGTCTCAGTAACTTACTCTATCTGTATGTACACGCATCCGTCTACTTATAAAATGTTGCCATTGTGTTCATCACACCGTTGTTGGATTTCTCTTGATTTCTGTTTTTAGACAACAGGGTCCCTGTTACCCAGGCTAGAGTCCAGAGGCTCATTCACAGTTCACTGTGACTCAAGCCCTCCTCCCACCTCAACCTCCCAAGTAGCTCCGATTACAGGGTCATGCCGTCATGCCCACTTAATTTGTCACAGTTTTTGTAGAGATGGGGTCTTGCTATGTTGGCCAGGCTGGTCTCAAACTCCTGGGCTCAAGCGATCCTCGTGCCTTTCCTCGGCCTCCCAAAGTGCTGGGATAACAGGTGTGAGCCACCACAGCTAGCCACTTCTACCTGTCTTTACCTGCACCTGTTTCCTTAAGATGTCGCTACTGTGTTCATTGCAGACTTGTGGCATTCTTCTGGATTTTTCAAAATCATTGCCATAAATTATTACTTGTCTCAGTGACTCAGGTTTTGAATCTGGTGCCCAGCCAGACACGGGCTCACGCCTGTAATCTCAACACTTTGGGAGGCCAAGGGCGGTGGATCACCAGAGGTCAGGAGTTCGAGACCATCCTGGCCAACAAGGTGAAACACCATCTGTATTAAAAATACAAAAATTAGCTGGGGTTGGTGGCAGGTGCCCGTAATCCCAGCTACTCAGGAGGCTGAGGAAGGAAAATTGCTTGAACCCAGGAGGCGGAGGTAGCAGTGAGCTGAGATCGCGCCACTGCACTCCAGCCTGGGGAACAAGAGCGAGACTCCGTCTCAGATAATAATAATAATATTAATAATGATAATAATAATGAAATAAATCTATTGCCCTAGATGAATGCCTTACTCTAGTCCCAGCCCTGAAAGTGACTAAGATACTTGGAAGTTTGGTATCTACCCCAAATACTACTCAGCCATAAGGAGGAATGAAATGACGGCATTTGCAGCAACCTGGATGGAGCTGGAGGCCATGATTCTAAGTGAAGTAACTCAGGAATGGAAAATCAATCATCATTATGTTCTCACTTATAAGTAGGAGCTACGCTATGAGGACGCAAAGGCATGAGAATGATATAATGGACTCTGAGAAGTCAATAGGAGATGTAAGCAATGAAAGGAATGAAATAGTGGGATTTGCTGCACCTGTAAGTCCACCAGCCAGAAGGGTCAACCTGGAAAGTCCACCTGTATTTAAGAGTGGACGTCCGGCCAGGCAAGGTGGCTCACGCCTGTCATCCCAGCACATTGGGAGGCTGAGGCGGGCAGATCGCCTGGGGTCAGGACTTCGAGACCAGCCTGATCAACATGGTGAAACCCTGTGTCTACTAAAAATGCAAAAATTAACTGGGCGTGGTGGCGGTCACCTGTGGTCCCAGCTTCTCTGGAGGCTGAGGCAGGAGAAAGGCGTCAACCCAGGAGGCAGAGCTTGCAGTGAGCCAAGATCGCGCCACTGCACTCCAGCCTGGTTGACAGAGCTAGACTCCTTCTCAAAAAAAATAAATAAATAAGGAGAACTTTTCCTTCTGAGGTATGAAGACCTGCATGAGTACAACGTGCAAAGAGTCACCAGTTCTACCTGCTTCTGTTGCATTTCAAACGTCACACCCAGTGTCTTGAACCACAAAAGGAAGGGACAGTGGATTCTTTTTATTTTATTATATTTTATTTTATTTTACTTTATTTTATTTTATTTTACTTTATTTTATTTTTTCAGACAGAGCCTCGCCCTGTCTCCCAGGCTGGAGTGCAGTGGCATGATCTCATCTCACTGCAACCTCCTCCTCTCGGGTTCCAGTGATTCTCCTGCCTCAGCCTCCCGAGTAGCTGTGATTACAGGCACCTGCCACCACGCCCGGCTAATTTTTTCTATTTTTAACAAACTGGGGTTTCACCCAACATTGGGTTTCACCATGTTGGCCAGGCTGCTCTCGAACTCCTGACCTCGGGTGATCCACCCGCCTCACCCTCCCAAAGTGCTGGGATGACAGGTGTGAGCCCCTGCACCCAGCCAAGATGAAGGATTTTGCAGAGCCAACCCTTCTTTCTCCTCCTGCCACACTGCATGGAGAGTAGTGGGTAGCTGTTCTCCAGCACATGAGGAGAAAGGAAATATTCCATGAGGAAAAGTAATTCCACACAAACACCTTGGGATGGGATTAAAATGCCAAATACGCTTGTCTGTCCTGTGTATGAAACGTGAGAATCAATTCTGAGAATCAATTCTCTGTCCCAGGAATATATAGAGAGGGAGAGGTGGGGGTGAGACTCTGCCGTGAGATCATTTGATGCTTCATAAAGAATTTCATTGAAACCCTGAAACTTTTGATAGGTAATTACAGTCAGGAAGCCCAGCACATATGAATTCTATATTTGCAATCCACACTGAGGTCACCCCGCAAACTGCCTTCAGAAATAGGTTGGGGGGGCTGTCTTATTAAAACTGAATTTCCGCTCTCGCTGGTATGGCCTGTCCGAGGAGAAAACGGGAACAGATATGGCCGGGGACACCTTGAGAAACTGGCTGTTCCCTATCTGCCTTCACAGTAGACACAACGGGATTTCAGCATCATCTTCTGAGGGAAGCGGGGAGGCCGCACAGCCATCGTGGACGAGGAATTGGAATGAAATCTCCTTCACCTCCTCTGGGTCTCTCGGTCCTCTTCTAACTCATTGCTGAAGTCATCCACTGCTGCACACTTAATTGTTTATTTAAATGGGATAACTGGCCGGGTGTGGTGGCTCACACCTGTCATCCCAGCACTTTGGGAGGCCGAGGCGGGCAGATCCCCTGAGGTCAGGAGTTTGAGACCAGCCTGGCTAACATAGTGAAACCCCACCTCTACTAAAAATATAAAAATTAGCCGGGCGCAGTAGCACGCAACTGTAGTCCCAGCTGCTCCAGAGGCTGAGGCAGGAGAATCGCTTAAACCCGGGAGGCGGAGGTTGCAGTGAGCAGAGATGGCACCACTGCACTCGAGCCTGGGTGACAGGGTAAGACTCTGTGTCAAAATAATAATGATACTAATTAATAAATAAATAGGATAACTATGCATTGCCATGTTTACTGAGGTAAGGAGATCAAGACATTCCTATTTGTATCTTGTAACTACAGCATTCTCTGCACTGTGGATACGGTTCTGGGTGGCCAAGCCTGCTCCTCTCCTTCTCCAGGGTGTGAGCTTGAGCCTCTTTCTTCCATTCTCTATTCCTCATGTGTTCTCCTGGCTCCTCTGTCTCTCCCTTCTCTCTCGCTGCATCTTGTTTTGAGAGGGAGTCTCGCTCTGGAGACCACGCAGGAGTGCAGTGGCATGATCTTGCCTCACTGCAACCTCCGCCTCCCAGGTTCAAGCGATTCTCCTGCCTCAGCCTCCTGAGTAGCTGGGATTACAGGTGTGTGACACCAAGCCCAGCTAATTTTGTATTTTTAGAAGAGATGGGGTTTTGCCATGTTTGCCAGGCTGGTCTCGAACTCCTGACCTCGAATGATCCCCCTGCCTTGGCCTCCCAAATTGCTGGGATTACAGGCATGAGCCACCGCGCCTGGCCTGCTGTTTTATTTTAAAGACAGAGTCTCGCTCTGTCACCCAGGCTGGAGTGCAGTGACATGACCACAGCTCACTGCATCCTCCACCTCCTGGGCTCAAACAATCCTCCTGCCTCAGCCTCCCAATTAGGCGGGACCATTGGTGTGGGCCACCACACCCAAGTAGCTGGGACTCCACACTCCTGTAGTCCCAGCTACTTGGGAGGCTGAGGCAGGAGGATGAATTTTTTTGTATTATTTTTAGAGATTATTATTTTGTATTATTTGTTGCCCAGGCTGGCCTCAAACTCCTAGGCTCAAGCTATCTCCCCACCTCAGTCTCCCAAAGTGCTGGGATTACCAGCACGAACCACCACACTCAGCCCGTCATTTTTAATTCTATTTTTCATATATGTGATTTTATTCCATTTTTCACATATTATATTTTTACATATATCTATTTTTCACCCATACATGTAGAAAATCTCTAAAGTACACAATAAAAAAGACAAAATTCTTCCCCACAAATCTTCTCTTCTTCTCTCCTTCCACACAGACATGCTTCTCATTTTGGGCATGTTTGCACTGTATAATTTTCTTTTTGCTGTGATTTCTCCTTGCTCATTTTGACTTTGTAACACTTAGTAAAAAATGCAATGCCTGGATCCAATGGGATGGGCATTTTCTTTTCTTTTCTTTTCTTTTCTTTCTGTTTTTTCACTTTTGTCGCCCAGGCTGGAGTGCAGTGGTGCAATCTCGGCCCACTGCAAGCTCCGCCTCCCGGCTTCAAGCGATTCTTCTCCTTCAGCCTCCCCAGTAGTTGAGATTACAGATGTACACCACCACGCCCAGCTAATTTTTTTATTTTTAGTAGAGACAAGGTTTCACTGTGTTGGCCAGACTGCTCTCAAACTCCTGACATCAGGTGATCTGCCCACCTCGGCCTCCCAAAGTGCTGGGATGACAGGTGTGAGCTACTGTGCCTGGCCTATTTTATTTTTTATTTGTTTATTTTATTATATTATTTTTTCTTGAGACGGTCTCCTTCTTCACACCCAGGCTGGAGTGCAGTGGCTTGATCTCTGCTCACCGCAACCTCCACCTCCCTGTTGGAGAATCAAAGAGATTCTCCTGCCTCAGCCGTCTGAGTAGCTGGGATTACAAGCGTCTGACACCACACCCAGCTAATTTTTGTATTGTTAGTAGAGACGAGGTTTCACCATGTTGGCCAGGCTGGTCTCAAACTCCTGACCTCAGGTGATGCACTGCCTCAGCCTCCCAAAGTGCTGGGATTACAGGCGTGAGCTACTGCGCCCAGCCTATTTTATTTTTATTTATTTATTTATTTTTATTATATATATATTTTTGAGACAGTCTCCCTCTTCTCACCCAGGCTGGAGTGCAATGGCCCGATCTCGGCTCAATGCAACCTCCACCTCCCGGGTTCTAAGAGATTTTCCTGCCTCAGCCTCCTGAGTAGCTGGGACTACAGGCGCCTGACACCACACCCAGCTAATTTATGTATTGTTAGTAGAGACGGGGTTTCACCATGTTGGCTAGGCTGGTCTCGAACTCCTGACCTCAGGAGATCCGCCCACCTCGGCCTCCCAAAGTGCTGGGATGACAGGTGTGAGCCACCACGCCCAGCCAAGAGAATGGGCATTTTCAAAGCTTCTGAGTTTTCAACAAAATCCTCTCCCAGCAAAAAATTTTCTTGTTGTGTGCGGCCTCTGGAGGACCTTCAGGGCACAAAAGCATTATGCAATATAGAAAATTCAAGTGGGGTCTCCTTGTTTTAAAGAAAGTATTTCTGTAATCTTTATTGAAATCGAACGTGTTCTTTTGATTCCGGCCATTTATTTTGAACCGTTTGACTTTTTCACTGGGGGAAACTTCATGTTTGATTTGAAACAGCCCCATGTGTACTAATGATGCTTTGGTTTAGAATGTATTTTCCATGTGGTCTCTGAACTTCCCTTTAATTTTGTATATATTTTGTGACACACAGATATCTTGGATTTTTTTAATGGAATAAATTTGAAAAACCACCTCTGTCACGTCATAAAATCTCAGTGTGTTACTTATTATTATTATTTTATTTTATTTTCTGAGACGGAGTCTCACTCTGTGGCCCAGGCTGGAGTGCAGTGGTGCAATATGAGTTCACTGCCACCTCCACCTCCTGGGTAGAAGCAAATCTCCTGCCTCAGCCTCCTGAGTAGCTGGGATGACAGGTGCACGCCAGCACGCCCAGCTAATTTTTTGTATTTTTAGTAGAGACGGGGTTTCACCACATTAGCCAGGATGGTCTCGATCTCTTGACCTCGTGATCCGCTCGCCTCAGCCTCCCAAAGTGCTGGTATTACAGGCGTGAGCCACCGTGCCCGGCCCTTTGTGTTACTTCTCGTTACTGATCTGTCTGTCTGTTTACGGGATCCTGCCTTACAGCTTTCATTGATTATTATCTTTATAAAGGAGTTTCTTGTCTGTTCTTGCTGAGACCTGATTTTCTCTGGTTTTTAGGAAATAAAGAAATAAATCAAGAGAACTTTGGAAAATAAATAAATAAATAAAGAGAACTTTAGGAAATAAATGAATAAAGATAACTTTTCCTTCTGAGGTATGAAGACCTCCATGACCAGGATGTGGAAAGACTCACCAGTTATACCTGGTTCTGTTGCATTGCAAACGTCACACCCGGTGTCTTGAACCACAAAAGGAAGGGACAGGGGATTCTTATTTTATTTTATTTTATTTATTTATTTATTTATTTATTTATTTATTTATTTATTTATTTTTGAGACAGAGTCTAGGTCTGTCGCCCAGGCTGGAGTGCAGTGGCGCGATCTCAGCTCACTGCAACCTCTGCCTCCTGGGTTCCAGTGATTCTCCTGCCTCAGCCTCCCGAGTAGCTGTGATTACAAGCACCTGCCACCACGGCCAACCAATATTTTGTATTGTTAGTAGAGATAGGGTTTCACCATGTTAGCCATGCTAATGTTTCTACAGAAACATTTGGAAATCAGTGTACTGATTTCCAGACCTGAAAAAGAAAGTTTCTGCAGGGATTAAGGCTGTATTTTAATTTGGGAAATACTGATATATTTACAAAATGAAATCTATACATCCCACGGGACCACAGGCTTCTCTACCTTTTATTCTTTTTTTTTTTTTTTTTTTTTTGAGATGGGGTCTCGCTGTGTCGCGCAGGCTGGACTGCAGTGGCGTGATCTCAGCTCACTGCCCACCTCCTGGGTTCACACCATTCTCCTGCCTCAGCCTCCCATGTAGCTGGGATGACAGGTGCCTGCCATAACACCCGGCTAATTTTTTGTATTTTTAGTAGAGATGGAGTTTCACTGTGTTAGCCAGGATGGTCTCAATCTCTGGACCTTGTGATCCGCCCACTTCTTAAAGCATTCTTTTTGTTCCATTTTGTTTTGACAGAGTCTCGCTCTGTGTCCCAGACTGGAGTGCAATGAATGGCGTCATCTCAGCTCACTGCAACCTTTGCCTCCAGGATTCAAGCGATTATCCTGACTCAGTCTCCCGAGTAGCTGTGACTACATATGTCCACCACTGCTCTCAGCTAATATTTGTATTTTTAGTACAGACGGGGTTTCACCACGTTGGCCAGGCTGGTCTCAAACTCTTGACTTCAGGCGATCCGCCCACCTCAGCCTCCCAAAGTGCTGGGATTACAGGTGTGAGCCACCATGCCTGGCTAATTTTTGTATTTTTACTAGAGATGGGATTTTGCCATGTTGGCCAGGCTGGTCTTGAACTCCTGACCTCAAGTGATCCGCCCGCCTTGGCCTCCCAAAGTGCTGGGATTATAGGCGCCCACCACCACGCCTGGCTAATTTTTGTATTTTTAGTAGATACAGGGTTTCGCCATGTTGGCCAGGCTGGTCTCGAACTCCTGACCTCAGGTGATCCGCCTGCCTCAGCCTCCCAAAGTGATGGGATTACAGGCATGAGCCACCGCACCTGGCCAAAGCCTTCTTTCATTTGCTTCCTGAGTACCCTTCCTGAGCTTCCTGAGCAGGCAGGGAGAACCACTTGGACAGTTACACCACAGGTGACAGCTCTGTCACCGAGACTGGAGTATAGTGACAAGGTCTATGCTCACTGCAACCTCCGCCTTTCTGATCCAGGCGATTCTGCTGCCTCTGCCTCCCGAGTAGCTGGGATGACAGACGCCCACCACAACCAGCTAATTTTTGAATTTTTACTACAGACCGGGTTTCACCATATCCGAGACAGGTCTCAGTTCATTTAGAAAGTTTATTTTGCCAAAGCTGAGTACGTGCACCCATAACACAGCCTCAGGAGGTCCTAGTGACATGGGGCCAAAGTGGATGAGGCACAGCTTGGCTTCATACACTTTAGGGAGACATAAGGTCTCCATCAATATATGTAGAAGAGGTATATTAGTTCTGTCAAGAGAGGTAGAGACAACTGAAAGCAGCGAGGGGGCCTCCAGCTCAGAGGTGACTTTGAAAAGAACGGGAGGCAGCTTTACCCTCCTCGGTTTCCAGCTTCCATTTTCCCTTTAGTTTTGTGATTTTGGGGACCTCAAGATGTTTTTCTTCTGCATTTCCCGCCTTCTCTACTCAAAGGATTCTTTCACGTGCCTGCAAGACTAGCAGTTGTCTCTCTAGTCACTCAGGGTGTTTATTATTGACTTTACTCCTGGGCATTTGATATTTCCTTGCGATGATCACAGCCATTTTTATACTGATATGTACTTATATTTATATGCATATGTATTATATTTTATAAAATAATTGAAATACAAAGTAAAATATAAATAACATTAAAATTAAATTGTATTTATTATGTATTTACATTATATTATATGTATATATGTATTTATATTTATATGTATTTATATTACATGTATTTACATTTTATAAGATAATTAAAATATAACTAAAAAAACAAATAAAATTAAAAGTAAATTATATGCTTATATGTATTTACATTATTATATATGTATTTATATTTATGTCTATATTTATTTATTATATATTATAAGATAATTAAAATATAATTAAAACAAAATATAAATAAAATTAAAATTATATGTATTCACATTACATTATGTGTATACATGTATTTATATTTCTGTATTTATATTATATGTATTTATTGTTTTATAAGGTAATTAAAATATAATTAAAATAAAATATAAATAAAATTAAAATTACATTTACTATATGTATTTACATTATACTATATGTATATATGTATTTATACTTCTATGTACATATTATAGGTATTTATTATATTATATTTGATGAGATAATTAAAATATAATTAAAATAAAATATAAATAAAATTAAAATTATATTTATTACATGTATATACATTATATTATATGTATATATGTATTTATATTTATATGTATATATTATAGGTATTTATTATATTTGATGAGATAATTAAAATATAATTAAAATAAAATATAAATACAATTAAAATTATATTTGTTATATGTATTTACATTATATTATATGTACACATGTATTTGTATTTCTATGTATTTATATGTATTTACTATATTTTATAATTAAAATATAATTAAAAGATAAAGTTAAAATTATATTTATTATATGTACATTATATGTATATACATATCTATATTCCTATGTATTTATTACATTATGTTTCATAAGGTTAACATACAATTAAAATAAAATATAAATAAAATTAAAGTATAATTAAATTATATTTATATTATATGTATTGTTATATGTATTTGTTATATTATTTGTATTTATATGTATTCATATTTATATGTTTTATATTTCACATTTCCATTTTATGCTATTTTTAAAATTTTTCATTATTTCTCTTCCTTTTTTCTTTTTTTTGGGGGACAGTCTTGCTCTGTCATCCGGGCTGGATTACAGTGACAATGTCTCTGCTCACTGCAACCTCTGCCTTTCTGATCCAAGCGATTCTCCTGCCTCAGACTCCCAAGTAGCTGGGATGACAGGCGCCCAACATGACCAGCTAATTTTTGTATTTTTAGTAGAGACAGGGTTTCACCATGTTGGCCAGGCTGGTCTCGAACTCCTGACCTAAGGCGATCCACCTGCCTCAGCCTGCCAAATTGCTGGGATTACAGGCTGAAACCACCGTGCCTGGCCCCTCTACTTTCTTCACAAACTTGCTCTCACTTTACTCTATGACCTCACTCTGAATGTTTCTTGTGCAAGAACCAGGAACCTCTCTTGAGGTCTGGATCAAGACCCCTTTCTGGTAACAACACTGCGTTTGAAAAACCTCTATCTCTGAGATTTGAGTAGGTACTCCACCTCCCGCATGGCATGGCCGGCCTTCTCTCTCTTAAATCCTTTGTCTACAGCAATGCTGTGAGTCTTTATTCAGCAGGCAGGAAGAACCACTTGGACAGTTACGGCACAGCTTAGAAGGCATTCTTAGAGTCTCTGCTTGGAAAGTAGACTGGCCTCGTGAAAACTCGGTGGCATATACACACCATAGAATACTATGCAGCCATAAAAAATGATGAGTTCATGTCCTTTGTAGGAACATGGATGAAATTGGAAATCATCATTCTCAGTAAACTATCACAAGAACAAAAAACCAAACACTGCATATTCTCACTCATAGGTGGGAATTGAACAATGAGAACACATGGACACAGGAAGGGGAATATCACACCGGGGACTGTTGAGGGGTGGGGGGAGGGGGGAGGGAAATCTTTAGGAGATATACCTAATGCTAAATGACGAGTTAATGGGTGCAGCACACCAGCATGGCACATGTATACATATGTAACTAACCTGCACATTGTGCACATGTACCCTAGAACTTAAAGCGTAATAATAATAAAATAAAATAATAAAATAAAATAAAATAAAAAAGAAAACTCGCTCTGAAATGGTAAGCCTTGCTCTAAGCTCTGAGCTCAGCAGGCTGGTGGTAAACATTGCAGCTGTAAATCCAGGGAGAGCTGTGTTACTGGCAGGAGGAGGGATTTTACAGCCCAGGGGGTGGGGGGAGATTTGAATTTAAAAGACTTTTGCACAAAGCAGGACCCCATGCCCAGCTGCCATCCGTGGGGTCCCCAGCTCCTCTGAGCTTCTCACAATGACTCTGGGCCCCTGGGGACAGCCACAGTGACTTCTGAATGTCCTAGCAAAACCTCTAAGGGTCAGCTGGATGTCAGGAATTGTTTCTTGGGTCCTGTTTTTCCTCCAATAGGGGCCATGAGGCTTTAGCTCTGAGTGTATTTGTGATTGTGGTTAGTTACAGTGTTCTATTTGGGGGAACTGTAATAGTGAAAAATCAGAGAAGGTGGCAGGGAACAGACATTTTGTAGAGTTATCAAATCTAGAGCTGAGAGAAGTTAATGCTTGTCTATTTCAGAGTCTCTCAGCCCAGGCTCTGCTGACATTTGGGGATGGAGGATTCTCTGTGGTGGGGCTGTCCTGGGCACTGTATGGTGTTGAGCAGAGACCCTGGGCTTCACCCACCAGGTGCCAGGATCACCCCCTCCCCAGTTGTGACAACCAAAATTGTCACCAGATATTTGCAAAATATCTCCTGGCGGTAAAATATCTCTGGTTGCCATAGATAGGTAAGTACACAAGTACATACACACGGGGAGGGGCAAGAGATGGGTGGATAGATGATTGATAGATACACGATAAATAGAAAGATAGATGAGACAGATAAATAGATGGTAGATGATGGATAGATAAATATATACATACATTCATAGATGGATGGAAGGATAGATACATAAATACTTGGATAGATGGATGGATGGATGGATGGATAGACGGACACATACATACATAAATTGATGGATAGATACATACATACATAGATGGATGGAAGGATAGATACATAAATACATGGATAGATGGATGGATGGATGGATGGATAGACAGACACATACATACATACATAGATGGATAGATACATACATACATACGCATATACATACATGGATAGATGGATGGATGGATGGATACATACATACATACATACGCATATACATACATGGATAGATGGATGGATGGATGGATGGATACATACATACATACACAGATGGATAGATGGATGGATACATATATACATACATGGATAGACGGATGGATGGATGGATACATATATACATACATAGATGAATAAATGGATGGATGGATAGATACATACATACATGAATAGATGGATGAATGGATGGACAGACACATACATACATACATAGATGGATAGATGGATGGATAGATAGATAGATAGATGCACACATACATACATAGATGGATAGATGGATGGATGGATGGATGGATAGATATATACATACATGAATAGATGGATGGATGGATGGACAGACACATACACAGATACATAGATGGATAGATGGATGGATAGATAGATACATACATACATACATACATGGATGGATGGATGGATGGATAGATACATACATACATACATACATACATAGATGAATAGATGGATGGATGGATACATGCATACATACATGCATAGATGGATGGATGGATAGACAGACAGACAGACAGATAGAAAGATAGACATATGATAGATAGATAGATAGATACATACATACATACATACATGAATAGATGGATGGATGGACAGACAGATAGATAGATACATACATACATATATACATACATACATACATACATGCACACATAATCGGATAGATGGAAGGATGAATAGATGGATGGATGGATAGATAGATTGATTGATAGGAAGAAAAATAAATCTTAGGACCCCAAAATCACTAAGCCAAAGGAAAAAGTCAATATGAAAACTGCATCAGGCAAACCTGCCTCCTATTTTATTCGTAAATAAGATCGCTACAGAGATATAAAGATCACATATGTCCCTCACAATCTGTCCACTAGGGAATTCCTACCTATCACCTATAAGCCCCCTCCTCACTTTGAGCTGTCTCACCTTTCCGGACCAAACCAATGCACAGCTTACAATATCACATATTGATTGATGGCTCATGTCTCTCTAAAATGTATACAACCAAGCCGTGCCCCAACCACCTTGAACACCTCTCGTCAGGACCTCCTGAGGCCGTCTCATGGGTGTGTCTTTAAACTTGGCAAAATAAACTTGCTAAATTGATTGAAACCTGTCTCAGATATTTTGGGTTCATGATAGATAGATAGATGATAGATAGATAGATAGATAGATTGATAGATAGACACATACATACATAGATACATAGATAGATGGATGATAGATGACATGACTGGAGAGATGATAGATGATATAGGTGGATATATAGATGATAGATTAGTGATAGTGGAAAGATAGATAATAGATACATAGATAGACACATAGACAGATAGATAGATATGCATAGATGAATGGATAGATAGATGATAGTTTGGTAGGTAGATAGATAGATAGATAGATAGATAGATAGATAGATAGATAGATGAAATGGATAGACCGATTATAGGTAAATAGACAAATAGACAAGATGAATGGGTAGATAAAGAGATGTGATGGATGGATAGATGATAGATAGACAGATAGATAGATAGGGCAGGGCGCGGTGGCTCACACCTGTAATCCTAACACTTTGGGAGGCCAAGGCGGGCGGATCACGATGTCAGGAGATCAAGACCACAGTGAAACCCCGTCTCTACTAAAAATACAAAAAATTAGCTGGGCACGGTGGTGGGCGCCTGTAGTCCCAGCTACTCGGGAGGCTGAGGCAGGAGAATGGTGTGAACCCAGGAGGTGGAGCTTGTAGTGAGCCAAGATTGTGCCATTGCACTCCAGCCTGGGCGACAGAGCGAGACTCTGTCTAAAAAAAAAAAAACAAAAAAAGATAGATAGATAGATAGATAGATAGATAGATAGATAAATCAAGATGGATGGGTAGTTGATAGACAGATGATGAGATGGGTAGATAAACAGATGGTAGATGACAGATTGATAGGTGATAGTAGAAAGATGGACACACGATAGATAGATAACAGATAAGGTAGATAGATGCTGGATCTATAGATAGATTGATTGACAGATGATAGAAAATAGGTAAGTAGATAGATGATACATAGATAGATAGGAAGATAGATGAGATGGATGACTAGATAGATAGATACATAGATAGATAGGTAGATAGATAGATAGATATAGATGATAGATAGATACATAGATAGATAGATAGATTCACAGATAGACACTTACATGGATACATGGAAGGATGAATGGATGGATGGATGGATAGATAGATGTGATGGATGAATACATAGATAGGTAGGTAGATAGATGAGATGAATGGATAGATGATTGAAAGACAGATAGATGTTAGATAGATAGATAGATGATAGGCAGGCATTTAAAGTAAAATTGCATTCCAGAACCTCTCTCAGTAGACCTAGAGAATGCCAAAACCCAATCCCATGTTGTCAGATAGTTTAAAGTATGAATTTTGAAAGAGTTTGACACCCAGGATGCCGTGAAGCTCTCAGAGAATCTCCAAATTCGCAGATGATAACCCTGTTGAAATACAGAAGAGAAGCCGTCCATGTTGAATGTAGTAAACTCCACTCTCCCTTTAGAAGAATCCTTGAGTTCTTTGCGTTTCAACTTTTTTTTAAACGTTATCTCATCACACAGAATGCAGAAACCATCAAAAGCGCATGTAAACATTCGATTAGACTTGATGTGTTTCTGTTGAAATCCATCAGATAAGCTTAAACCATGATTAAGATCCTTTATTTTTTCTTTTTTTTTGGACATATGTTTCCTTCTAAACAGTCTTTCTGCACTTATCAGCGTTTTGTCAACGGCGTGTCACATGCACGGTTAATTTCATTTGCCTCCATGCCGTTTCAATCTTCCCTTGATAACGAAGATAGATTTATATACCCCACTTACCATTGTGTTTTCCTTTTGCCGAAAGCGATGTAAACAAATCAGAAACACAACGGAGATTTGGGAAATAGGAGAAAGAGACAGAAAAGAAGGAAAGGAACAGAAATACAGCCGATGTCCCACAGACGACAAGTTGACTAGAGTTCTCTTGGAGAGCTGTGCCTAGCTTCACACGGCATGTCTGTTTGCTGCGCACGTGTGTGATGAGATGTGTGGACAAGGACTGAGAAATACAAAAGAGATGGGTTAAAATCAGACTCATGGAGGCTGGGCATGGTGGCTCACGCCTGTAATCCCATCACTTTCAGAGGTTGAGGTGATAGCATCACTTACCCCAGAAGTTTGAGACCAGCCTGGGCAACATAGCAAGACTCTGTATATATAACTCTGTTCTCAGGCTGCTAACAAAGACATACCTGAAACTAGGTTATTGATTGATTGATTGATTGATTGAGACGGAGTTTCGCTCTTGTCACCCAAGCTGGAGTGCAATGCTGCCATCGCTGCTCACTGCAACCTCCGCCTCCCGGGTTCAAGTGATTCCCCTGCCTCAGCCTCCTGAGCAGCTGGGATTACAAGCACGTGCCCCAACGCCCAGCTAATTTTGTATTTTTAGTACAGACAGGGTTTCTCCGTGTTGGGCAGGGTGGTCTTGAACTCCCGACCTCAGGTGATCCTCCTGCCTCGGCCTCTCAATGTGCTGGGATGACAGGCATGAGTCACTGCGCCTGGCCTGATACTGGGTAAAAGATAAAGGAAAGAGGTTTAATGGGCTCACAGTGCCATATGGCTGAGGAGGGCTTCACAATCATGAAAGCGTGTGCAGGGGAACTGCCCTCTATAAAACCATCCGATCTCGTGAGACATCTTCACTATCATGTGAACAGCAAGGGAAAGACCTGCCCTTGTGATTCAGTTACTGCCCACTGGGTAAGTGCGATGACACGTGGGAACTTTGGGAGCTGCAATTTGAGATTTGGGTGGGGACACAGCCAAACCATATCGCTGCGTCTACAAAATATTTCCTTCTTTCCTTCCTTTTCCTTCCTCTTTCCTTCCTTCCTTCTCTCTCTCTTTCTTTCCTTCCCTCTTTCTCTTTCCTTCATTCCTCTCTTTCCCCTCTCCCTTCTCTTCCTTACACTTCCCTTCCTTCCCTGTCTTTCTTTCCTTTCTCTTTATTTTTCCTTCCTCTCCTTTCTTTCTTTTTCTTTCTTTTCTTTGCCTTTCTCTCTTTCTTTTCTTTCTTCCTTTCCCTTCTCCCTTCTCTTCCCTACCCTTCCTTTCCTTCCCTCTTTGTTTTTTCTTTCTTTCCTTTGTTTCTCTTCCTTTCTCTCTTTTTCCTTCCTCTCCTTCCTTCCTTTTCTTTTTCTTTCTTTCTTTTATTCTTTCCTTTTTGTCTTTCTTTCTTTCTTCCTTCCTTCCTTCCTTTCTTTCTTTTCTTTCCTCACTCTGTCACCCAGGCTGGAGTGCAGTAGCACAATCTCAGCTCACTGCAACCTCCACCTCCTGGATTCAAGTGATTCTCCTGCCCCAGCTTCCCAAGTAGCTGGGATTACAGGCCCAGCTAATTTCTGTATTTTTAGTAGAGACGGGGTTTTACCATATTGGCCAGGCTGGTTTCAAACTCTTGACCTCAGATGATGCACCCGCCTCACCCTCCCAAAGTGCTGGGATTACAGGCTTGAGCCACCATGCCCAGCCTTACATTTTTATGTTTTATACATAAAACATAATTGCCAACTAAAGAATCCCTAAAGCCCACCTATGACTCATAGGAACCCACTTTGAGATGTTTCATCTTTAGGGCCGAAACAAGGTATACCTTCTATGTATTGATTTATGATTTTACCTACAATTCCTGTCTCCCTGAAATATATAAAATAGAGCTGTAGGTCGGGCGCGGTGGCTCACACCTGTAATCCCAGCACTTTGGGAGGCTGAGGCTGGCAAATCAACTGAGTTCAGTTCAAGACCACCCTGACCGTTTCTACTAAATATAAAAATGCCCAGATGTGGTGGCGGGGGCCTGTAATCCCAGCTACTCAGGAGGCTGAGGCAGGGGAATCGCTTGAACCCTGGAGGCAGACGTTGCAGTAAGCCGAGATCATGCCATTGCACTCCAGCCTGGATGACAGAGTGAGACTCCATCTCAATTAAAAAATAAATAAATTAATTAATTAAAATGGAACTGTAACAAGACCTCCTCAAGACACCTTCTCAGGATCTCTTGAGACCATGTAACCCTGGAGCACAGGTGCTCATATAGGTTCAGAATAAACCTCTTTAAATATCTTGGCATAATTTGTTTTATTCTGTCATCAGTAGCAATTGCTGATGATTAGATACACTCACTTTTTCTAGCTAAGACTCCTGATGTTGGAAAAGGCTTCGTTGTCTGGGGTATATAACCTGGAGTTCGTTGTCTCATACTGAGAAAGAATTGAGGACAGGCACAGATGACAGATGTGGATGGGTTAAAGAGTGAAAAGTTTCATGGACAGAAGAAAGGAGAGAGGAGAGCAGCTCCTTGTGAGAAAGACAGAGACAGATAGAGAGAGACAGAGACAGAGAGAGACCGTCAGACAGACAGAGATAGAGAGACAGACAACACACACACAGAAGTCCGAACAGGAGAAAAGAGAGGAGAGCAGCTCCTTGTGAGGGAAAGAGAGAGAGGGGGAGACAGAGACAGACAGAGACAGAGAGACAGACACACACACAGAAATACAGAGAGAGACACAGAGAGAGAAACAGAGAGACAGACACACACAGGGACAGACAGACACACACACACACACACACACACACAGAGGTCCGAACAGAGGAAAGGAGAGAGGACAGCAGCTCCTTGAGGGAGAGAGAGAGAGGAAGACACACATACACACAGACACACACAAGTAGAGAGGTCCAAAAAGAAGAAGAGAGGAGAGCAGCTCCTTGCGATAGAAAAAGAGAGAGACAGAGAGAGAGACAGAGGGACAGAGAGAGACAGAGAGACAGACAGACAGACACACACACACAGGTCTGAACAGAAAAAAGGAGAGAGGAGAGCAGCTCCTTGCGAGAGAGAGAGAGAGAGACAGAGACAGAGAGAGAGAGAGAGAGACAGAAAGGGATACAGACCGAGAGATATACAGAGAGACAGAGGGACAGAGAGAGACAGAGAGACAGACAGACAGACAGACACACACACACACGTCCAAACAGAAGAAAGGAGAGAGGAGACCAGCTCTTTGTGAGAGAGAGAGCGAGAGAGAGAAACAGACAGAGAGAGAGATGGACAGAGAGGGAGAGAGAGACAGACCGAAAGACACAGAGAGAGACAGAGAGAGAGACAGAGGGACAGAGATAGAGACAGAGGGACAGAGAGAGACAGAAAGACAGTCAGACACACACGTCCCAACAGAAGAAAGGAGGAGAGCAGCTCCTTGCAAGAGAGAGAGACAGAGAGACAGACAGAGACAGAGACAGAGAGAGAAAGGGGGAGGGGTAGAGGAAGGGAGGTAGAGGAAGGGAGGGAGAGGAAAGGAGGGAAGGAGGAAGGGAGGGAGAGGGAGGGAAGGAAGGAGGGAGGGGGAGGGAAAGAGAGAGAGAGACAGAGAGAGAAAGAGAGCCAAAAGGGGGGGAGGCACCTGACCTCTGCAGACTTTATAGTCAGGCTGGTGAAGGCTGTGTTTAATTCACGTAGAGCTCAAAGATTGGTTCCATCATGTATGACATCCACAGAGTGCGTGGGGAAAGCCGGTCACCCCACCCTCATCTTAATCAAATGGCATTTCCAGTTGATCGGCGCCATCTTGTCGGCTTTTCTTACTGTACATGTGGTTGACAAAGAGGAGGGAAGATGGAGCCGCCATCTTGAACATGCCTAGACCCTATTTCCTGCCAGGAAGATGAAGCCGCCATCTTGAAGGTGTCTAGCCCCTAGTTCCTGCTGGGAAGATGGAGCCGCCATCTTGAAGGTGTCTAGTCCCTAGTTCCTGCCGGGAAGATGGAGCCGCCATCTTGAAGGTGTCTAGTCCGTAGGTTTTGCCAGCATTCACCCGTACAAGCTCCCAGCTGGCTTGTCTATGTCTGCAGCTCGAATGCAGCTCAATATTACAGACTGCTCTTTGTTAGAAAATGATTTGGGGCTGCTTTTCATTAAAGAGAAAAGCCTTACTAAGGACTTCCATATCCTTACCATCTGCCTAAGTGATTTCTTCTTAACTCCTATATAAATGTCTTTATTTCAATTCTCATAATGCCAAAAAAACAAAAAGTTGAGGCTGGGTCCTTTCTGTAAAATGCATGCAAAATAATTTGCACCCTGTCAACATCAAGTTCAATATAACTTATAGATCCTCAGCAATGGCTACACAAGCAGAGTCCTACTTAGTGGATTTAGCCACAGTGAATTCATTAATTTACTCACTATCTTTGCCTACATTTTCAATAAACTTGTTTTCTGAGCGACATCTCCTACATATTTTATTACATTGTACTATATTATAATATTTATATTATTTTAACAAAATATGTATACTAACCTGGTATGGCGGCACATGCCTATAATCTCAGCAATTTGGGAGGCCAAGGCAGGAGGATCACTTGAGACCAGGAATTTGAGACCAGCCTGGGCAACATAGAGAGACTTCATCTCTACAAAGAAAAAGAAATATATGTATACTATCTTTAAATGTAGCCAATATCTGCTAATATGAAAATATAGACATATGCAACTAAGGAAGATAAACAAAGTCTGAATCCTAACATAAACTGGTTTAATTTAAAGTCTATAGTGGATTAAAGACTGTATTTACTGTAATTTTATAAATCCCACCCAATGAGTTATAAATTAATAATTTGCTATATTTATTTGTGTGCTGTCTGTGGAATGGAACGGAATGGAACGTGGAATGGAACGTGGAATGGAAGGTGGAATGGAACGTGGAATGGAATGGAATGTAATGTGGAATGTAATGTGGAAGGAATGTAGAATGGAATGGAATGGAAGGTGGAAAGGAGTGTAGTCGAATGTGGAATGCAATGTGGAATGGAATGGACTGGAATGTGGAATGGAATGTGGAATGGAATGAAAAGGAATCAGGAAAGCAGTGGAATCGAATGTGGAAAGGAATCTAAAAGAATTGAATATGGAATGCAAAGTAGAAAGGAATGGAAAGGAATGGAACGGAACGGAATGGAATGGAATGGAATGGAATGGAATGCAATGGAATGGAATGGAATCGAATGGAATGCAATGCAATGGAATGGAATGGAATGGAATGGAATGGAATGTGGAATGGAATGGAATGGAATGGAAAGGAATGTGGAATGGAATGTGGAATTGAATGGAATGGAATTTGGAATGGAATGCAAAGGAATGTTATGGAATGTGGAAAAGAATGGAATGGAATCTGTAAAGGAATGTGGAATGGAAAGTGGAATGGAACGTGGAAAGCAACGTGGAGAGGAACGTGGAGGGGAAAGTGGAATGGAATGGAAAGCGATGAGGAATGGAATGTGGAATGCAATGGAATGGAATGCGGAAAGTAATGGAATGTGGAAAGGAACAGATTGCTATGAAATGCTGAATGGAATGGAATGGAATGAAATGGAATGTGGAATGGAACGGAATGGAATGTGGAATGGAATGAAATTCAACGTGGAATAGAATGGAATGCAATGGAATGTGGAATTGAATGGAATGAAATGTGGAATGCAGTGGAATGGAATGGCACGTGGAATGGAATGGAATGGAATGTGGAACAGAATGGAATGGAAAGTGGATTGGAATGTGGAATGCAAAGGAATGGAATGTGGAATGGAATGTGGAATGCAATGGAATGGAAGGTGGAATGGAATGTGTAATGGAATGTGGAATGGAATGAAATGTGGATTTCAAGGTGGAATGCAAAGGAATGTAATGTGAAATGTAATGTGGAATGCAAAGGAATGGAATCTGGAATGGAATGTGTAATACAATGTGGAATGGAATGGAATGGAATGTGGAGTGGAATGTGGAATGCAATGTGGAATGTAATGGAATGTAAAGTGCAATGGAATGTTGAATGGAAACTGTAATGGCATGGAATGGAATGTGGAATGGTATGTGGAATGGAATGGAATGGAACGTGGAATGGAACCTGGAGTGGAAATTGGAACGAAACGTGGAATGGAAAGGAATATAATGGAATGGAAATTACAATGGAAGGGAAAGGAAGGTGGAATGGAATGTAGAATGGAATGCAATGGAATGTGAAATGGAAAGGGGTGGAAAGTGGAATGGAAAGAATGGAATGCGGAATGGAATGGATTGGTATGGAATGGGGAATGGAATGGAATCGAATGGAATGGAATGGGGAATGGAATGGAATGGAGTGTGAAATGGAATGGAATGGAATGGAACGGAAAGTGAAACGGAATGTGGAATGAAATGTGAAATGGAATGTGGAAAGGAAAGTGAAACGCAATGAAAAGGAACGTGGAAAGGAATGGAATAGAATGGAATGTGGAATGGAATGGAATGTAGAATGGAATGTGGAATGTAATGTAATAGAATATGTAATGGGAATATGGAATGGGATGTGGAATTGAAAGTGGAATGGAATGAGGAATGGAATGGAATGGAATGTGGAATGCAAGGGAATAGAATGTGGAATGGAATGGAATGGAATGTGGAATGGAATGGAATGGAGTGTGGAATGGAAGGGAATAGAATGTGGAACTGAATGTGGAATGGAATGGAATATGCAATGGAATGGAATGGAATGTGAAATGGAAGAGAATGCAATGTTGAATGAAATGCAATTGAATGTTTAATGGAAAGGAATGCAATGTGGAATGGAAAGGAATGTTATGGAATGTGGAATGAAAAGGAATGGAATGGAATGCAATATGGAATGGAATAGAATGGAATGTGGAATGGAATGGAATGGAATGTGGAATGGAATTGAATGGAATGGAACGAGGAATGGTATGGAATGGAATTTGGAATGGAATGTAATTGAATGGAATGGAATGTGGAATTTAATGGAATAGGAGGTGTAATGGAAGAGAATGGAATGTGGAATGGAATGGAATGGAATGTGGAATGGAATGTGGTATCTAATGTAAAGGAATGTGGATAGGAATGTGGAATGGAATATGGAATGGAATGTAGAATGTAATGGAATGGAATGTGGAATGGATTATGGAATGGAATCCGGAATGGAAAGTTAAATGGAATGTAATGGAATGTGGAATGGAACATGGAATGGAATGGAATGGAAATTGGAATGGAACTTGAAATGAAACGTGGAATGGAACGTGGAATGGAATGTGGAATTGAGGGTGGAATTGAAAGTGGAAAGGAACGTGGAATGGAACGTGGAATGGAGTGGAATGGAACTTGGAATGGAAGGTGGAATGCAATGGAATGGAATGTGGAATGGAAGGTGGACTGGAATAGAATGGAATGTGGAGTGGAATGTGGAATGAAACATGGAATGGAATAGAACGGGAAGGGAATGTGGATTGGAATGTGGAATAAAATGGAATAGAATGTAGAACGGAATGTGGAATGGAATGGAATGGAAAGTGGAATGGAACGTCGAATGGAATGTACAAAGGAAGGTGGAATGTAATATGCAATAGAATTGAATGGAATGTGGAATTGAATGGAATGGAATGTGGAATGGCATGGAATGGAATGGAATGGAAAGTGGAATGCAACATCGAATGGAATGTAGAAAGGAAGGTGGAATATAATAAGGAATGGAATTGAATGGAATGTGGAGTGGAATGGAATGGAATGTGGAATGGAATGTGGAATGGCAAGGAATGGAATGGAATGGAACGTGGAATGTAACGTGGAATGGAATGTAGATTGGATCATGGAATGGAATGTGCAATGCAATGTGGAATGGAAAGTGGAATGGAATGGACTGGAAAGTGGAAAGGAACGTGGAATAGAAAGTGGAATGGAAAGTGGAATGGAATGGAATGGAAGGTGAATGGAATGTGGAATGGAATGGAATGGTACGTGTAATGGAACGTGGAAAGGAATGTAGAATGTAACATGGAATATATTGTGGAATGGAATGGAAAGAAATGTGGAATGGAATGTAGAATGGGTTGGAATGGAATGGAATGGAATGGAATGGAATGTGGAATTGAATGGAATTGAATGTGGAATGGAATGTGGACTGGAATGGAATGCAATGTGGAAAGGAACGTGGAGTGGAACGGAATGGAGCGTGGAAGGGAATGCGGAATGGAATGGAACGGAATGTGGAATGGAATTCGGAAAGTAATGAGGAATGGAATGGAATGGAATGTGGAATGGTGTGTGGAGTGGAAAGGAGTGGAATGTGGAATTAAATGAAATGGAATGAGGAATGGACTTGGAACGGAATGGAATGGAATATGGAATGGAATGTTGAATGGAATCTGGAAAGGAATGGAATGGAATGTGGAATGGAATGGTGAATGGAAAGTGGAATGGAATGGAATACATTGTGGAATATAACGTGGAATAGAATGGAATGGAACGCGCATTGAATAGTGGAATGGAACGCGGAATGGATCCTGGAATGGAATGTGGAACAGAATGGAATAGAAACTGGAATGGAATGGAATAGAGAGTGGAATGGAATGTGGAATGGAATGGCATGGAATGTGGAATGGAATGTGGAATGGAAAGGAGTGGAATATGGACTGGAATGTGGAATGGAATTTGGAATGGAAAGGAATGGAACATGGAATGGAATGGAAAGGAATGTGGAATGCAAGTTGTACTGGAATGGAATGCAATGTGAAATGGAATGTGAAATGGAAAGTAGACTGGAATGGAATGGAATATGGAATGGAATGGAACGCAATGTGGAATGGAATGGAATGGAATGTGGAATGGAATGGAATAGAATGTGGAAAGGAATGTAATGGAACATAGAGTGGAATGTGGAAAGGAATGTGGAAGGGAATGTGGAATGGAACTTATTTGAAAGTTTAATGGAATGTGAAATGGAAAGTTGAATGAAATGGAATGGAATGTTGAATGGAACACGGAATGGAACGGAATGGAATGTGGAATGGAATGTGGAATGGAATATGGAATGGAAAGTGGAATGGAATGGAATGTCGAATGGAACGTGGAATGGAATGGAATGGAAAGTGGAATGGAACTTGAAATGGAAAGAGGAATGGAACGTTTAATGGAATGTGGAATGGAGCGTGGAATGGAATGTGGAATGGAAAGTGGAATGGAATGGAATGGAATGTGGAACGGAATGTGGAATGGATTGTGGAATGGATCGTGGAATGGAATGGAAGGTAACTTGTGAAAGAAAATGGCATGGAACGTGGAATGAAACATGTAATGTAATGTGGAATGTGAAGAGGAATGGAAAGAATAGAATGTGGAATAGAATGTGGATTGGCATGGAATGGAATCTGGAATGGAATGGAATCAAATGGAACTGTATGGAATGTGGAATGGAAAGGAATGGAACGTGGAATGGAACGTGGAATCAAACGTGGAATGGAATGTGGAATGGAAAGTGGAAAGGTATGGTATGGAACGTGGAATGGAATGTGTAGTGGAATCGAGCGCAATGTGGAATGGAAGAGAATGGAATGTGGAATGGAATGTGGAATGCAATGGAAAGGAATGGAATGGAAAGTTTAATGAAAGTGAATTCAATGTGGAATAGAAAGAAATGGAATGAGGAATGGAATGGAATTTTATGGAATGTGGAATGAAATGGAATGGAATGGTACGGAAAGAGGAATGGAATGGAATGGAAGGTGGAAGGGAATGGAATGGAATGGAGTGCAGAATGGTATGGAATGGAATGTGGAATGTAATGGAATGTAATGGAATGGAATGTGGAATGGAATGGAATGGAATGTGGAATGGAATGGAATGGAATGGAATGTGGTATTGAATTGAATGTAAAGTGGAATGGAAAGGAATTGAATGTGGAATGGAATGCAATGGAATGGAATGGAAGGTGGAATTGAATGTGAAATGGAATGTGGAATGGAGCGTGGAATGGAATGAAATGGATCATGGAATGGATGGGAATGGAACGTGGAATGGAATGGAATGGAACATTGAATGGAAAGTGGAATGGAACGTGGAATGGAATGTGGAATGTAACATATAATGCAATGGAATGAAATGTGGAATGGAACGTGGAATAGAATGAAATGGAATGTGTAATGGAATGAAATGGAATATGGAATGGATTGTGGAATGGAATGGAATGGAATGTGGAATGGAACGTGGAATGGAATGGAATGTGGAATGGAATCTAATGGAATGTGGAAAGGAATGTGGAATGGAATGGATTGGAATGTGGAATGGAATGGAATAGAATGTGGAAGGGAATGAGGAATGGAATGTGGAATGTAAGGTGGAATGGAATAGAAAGGAATGTGTAATGGAAAGTGGAATGGAATGAAATGGAATGTGGAAGGGAATATGGAAGGGAATGTGGAAGGGAATGTGGAATGAAATGGAATGGAATTTGCAATGGAATGTGGAATGGAACGTCAAAAGAATGGAATGGAACGTGGAATGGAATCGAAAGGAACGTGGAATGAAACGTGGAATGGAATGGAATGAAATGTGGATTGGAACGAATAATGGATTGTGGAATGGAATGTGGAATGGAATGGAAAGGTATGTCGATTGGAATGGAATGGAATATGGAAAGGAATGTGGAATGGAATGGAATGGAATGTGGAATGGAATGTGGAATGGAATGTGGAATGGAATGGAATGGAATGTGTAATGCAATGGAATGGAATGTGAAATAGAATGGAATGGAATGGAATGTGGAAGAGAATGGAATGGAATGGAAGGTGGCATGGAATGTGGAATGGAATGTTTTGGAATGTGGAATGGAATGGAATGGAATGTGGAATGGAATAGAAAGGAAGTTGGAATGGAATGGAATCAAATGTGGAATGGAATGGAATGGAAAGTGGAATGGAATGTGGAATGAAATAGAATGCAATGTGGAATGAAATGTGGAATGTAATGGAAACTGGAATGGAATACGATGGAAAGTGGATTGGAATGGAATGGAATGTGGAAGAAATGGAATGGAATGGAATGGAATGGGAAATGAAATGCGGAATGGAATTTGAAATGAAATGAAATGGAACGTGGGATGGGATGAAATGGCACATGGAATGCAATAGAATTGAACTTCGATAGGAATGTATTGGAATGTGGAATGGTATATGGAATGTAACCTGGAATGGAATAGAATGGAACGTGGAATGGCATGGAATGGAATGTGGACTGGAATGGAATCGAATGGAATGGCATGCAATCTTTAATGGAAGGTGGAATGGAAAGTGGAATGGAAAGGAATAGAACGTGGAATGGAATGTAGAATGGAAAGTGGAATGCAAGGCGGAATGGAACGTGGAAGGGAAGGTGGAATGGAAAGTGGAATGGAACATGGAATGGAAGGTGCAATGGAACGTGGAATGAAATGGAATAGAACGTGGAATGTAATGTGGAAGGAATGTAGAATGGAATGGAATGGAATGTTGAAAGGAGTGTAATCAAATGTGGAATGGAATGTGGAATGAAATGGACTGGAATATGGAATGGAATGTGGAATGGAATGGAATGGAATGTGGAAAGTAATTGTATGGAATGTGGATTGGAAAGTTTAAAGGAATCGAATGGAAGGGAATGTGGAATGAAACTTGCAATGGAACATGGAATGGAATGTGGAATGGAATGTGGAATGGAGCGTGGAATGGAATGTGGAATGGAACATTGAATGGAACGTGGAATGGAATGGAATTGAATGTGGAATGGTACGTGGAATGGAATGGAATGGAACGCGGAAAGGAACGTGGCAAGGAACATGGAATGAAACATGGAATGTAATGTTGAATGTAATGTGGAGTGGAAAGAAAGAAATGTGGAATAGAATGTGGATTGGCATGGAATAGAATCTGGAATGGAATAGAATGGAATGGAATTGTAGGGAATGTGGAATGGAATGGAATGGAACGTGGAATGGAACGTGGAATGGAAAGTGGAATGGAATGTGGAATGGAATGTGGAAAGGTATGGTATGGAAGGTGGAATGGAATGTGTAATGGAAGGGAATGCAATGTGGAATGGAAAGGAATGGAATGTGGAAAGGAATGTGGAATGGAATGGAATGGAATGGAATGGAATGGAATGAAAGGGAATGGAATGTGCAATGGAAAGGAATGGAATGTGGAATGGAATGGAATTTTATGGAATATGGAATGGAATGGAATTTTATGGAATATGGAATGGAATGGAATAGAATGGAATGGAATATGGAAAGGAAAGGAATGGAAAGTGTAATAGAATGGAAAGGAATGGAATGCAGAATGGTATGGAATGGTAAGTGGAATGGAAAGTAGTGGAATGGAAAGTAATGGAATGGAAAGGAACGTGGAAATGAATGGAATGGAATGTGGAATAGAATGTAATGGAATGGAATGGAATGCGGTATTGAATGGAATGCAAAGGGGAAGGAAATCGAATTGAATGTGGAATGGAATGGAATGGAATGGAATGGAAGATGGAATGGAATGTGAAATGGAATGTGGAAAGGAACATGGAATGGAATGAAATGGATCGTGGAATGGAATGGAATGGAACATGGAATGGAATGGAATGGAACTTGGAATGGAACGTGGAATGGAATGTATAATGGAATGGAAAGAAATGTGGAATGGAATGTGGAATGGAATGAAATGGAATGGGGAATGGAATGGAATGGAATATGGAATGGAATGGAAAGGAAGGTGGAATGGAACGCTTAATGGAAGGTGGAAAGGAATGTGCAATGGAATGGAATGGATTGTGGAATGGAATGTGCAATGGAATGGAAAGGAAAGTAGAGTGCAATGGAATGGAATATGGAATGGAATGTGGAATGGAATGGAATGAGGCATGGAATGCAATGGATCGTCGAGAGGAACGTGGAATGGAATGTGGAATGGAATCTGAAATGGAATGGAGTGGAAAGTGTAATAGAATGGAATGGAATGTGAAATAGAATGGAATGGAATGGAATGTGGAATAGAATGGAATGGAATGGAAGGTGGAATGGAATGTGGAATGGAAAGCTTTGGAATGTGGAATGGAATGGAATGGAATTTGGAATGGAATGGAATGGAATGTGGAATGGAATGGAATCGAATGTGAAATGTAATGGAATGCAAGGTGGAATGGAATGTAAAATCAAATGGAATGGAATGTGGAATGGAATGTTGAATGAAGTGGAATGGAATGTGAAATAGAATTTAATGGAATGGAAGGTGGAATGGAATGTGGAATGGAAAGGAATCGAGTGTTGAATGGATTGGAATGGAATGTGGAATGGAATGGAAACTGGAATGGAATGGAATGGAATGTGGATTGGAATGGAATAGAATGTGGAAACAATGGAATGCAATGGAATGGAATGTGAAATGGAATGTGGAATGGAATATGAAATGGAATGAAATAGAATGTGGGATGGAATGAAATGGAATGTGGAATGGAATAGAATGGAATGTGGAATGGCATGGAATGGAATGTGGACTGGAATGGAATCGAATGGAATGGAATGCAATGTCTAATGGAAGGTGGAATGGAACGCGGAATAGGATGGAATACAACGTTGAATGGAATGTGGAATGGAAAGTGGAATGGAACGTGGAATGGAAGGTGGAATAGAACGTGGAATGGAAGGTGGAATGGAACGTGTAACGGAACGTGGAATGGAACACGGAATGCAATGTGGAATGGAATGGAATAGAACGTGGAATGTAATGTGAAAGGAATGTGGAATGGAATGCAATGGAATGTGGAAAGGAGTATAATCGAATGTAGAATGGAATGTGGAATGGAATGGAATGTGGAATGGAATGTGGAATGGAATGGAATGGAATGTGGAATCAATGTGGAATGGAATGGAATGGAATGTGTAATGGAATGTGGAGTGGAATGGATTGGAATGTGGAAAGGAATCTGGAATGGAATGGAATGGAATGTGGAAGGGAATGTGGAATAGAATGTGGAATGGAATGGGATGGAAACTGGAATGGAATGTGGAATGGATTGGAATGGAAAGTGTACTGGAATGTGGAATGGAATGCAGAGTGGCATGTGGAATTGAACGAAATGCAATGTAGAATTTAATGTGGAATCTAATGGAATTGAATCTGGAATACAATGTGGAAGGGAATTGAATGGAATGCACAATGTAATGGAATGGTATGGAAACTGGAATGGAATGGAATGCAATGTGGAATGTAATGGCATGGAACATGGAATGGACCGTGGAACGGAATGTGGAATGTGTAATTAAATGTGAAATGGACAGGAATGGAATGGAATGGAATGTGGAATGCAATGTGGAGTGCAATGGAATGCAATGCAGAATGTAATGGAATGGAATGGAATGGAATGTGGAATGGAATGTGGAATGAAATGAGGAATGGAATGGAAAGGTATGTGGAAAGGAATGTGGAATGGAAATAATGCAATCAACAATGTAATGGAAAGGAATATGGAATGGAATGGAATGGAATATGGAATTGAATGTGGAATGGAATGGAATATGGAATTGAATGTGGAATGGAATGCAATGAAATGGGGAAAGAATGTGGAATGCAATGGAATGGAATGTGGAAAGGAATCGAATGCAATGGAATGTGGAATGGAATGGAATGGCATGTGGAATTAAATGTGGAATGTAATGTAATTGAATCTGGAATAGAATGTGGATTGGAATGCAATGGAAAGCAAAATGGAATGGAATGCAATGGTATGGAATGTGGAATGGAATTGAATGCAATGTGGAATGGAATGGAATGCAACGTGCAATGGAACGTGGAATGGAATTTGGAATGTGAAATTTAATGTGGAATGGACAGGAATGAAATGGAATGGAATGTGGAATGGTATGTGGAATGGAATTAGGAATGGAATGGAATGGAATGTGGAATGGAACGGAATGGAATGCAAAAAGGAATGGAATGGAATGGAATGGAATGGAATGCGGAACGGATTGTGGAATGGATTGTCAAATGGAATGTGGAACGAAATGTGGAATGGAATGGAATGGAATGTGGAATGGAATGTGGAATGGAATTGATAGGAATGTTGAATGGAATGTGGAATGGAATGTTTAATGGAACAGAATGAAATGTGGTATGGTATGTGGAGTGGAATATGGAATAGAAAGTGTAATGGAATGGAATGGAATGTGGAATGGAGCAAGGAATGAATTAGAAAGGAACGTGGAATGGAAAGTGGAATGCAATGTGCAATGGAATGTGGAATGGAATGTGGAATGGAATGTGGGATTGAATGTGGAATGGAGTGTGGAATGGAATGGAATGCAATGTGCAATAGAATGTGCAATGGACTTTAATGGAATGTGGAAGGGTAAGTGGAATGGAATATGGAATGGATTGTGGAATGCAATGTGGAATGCAATGGAATGGAAGGTGGAATGGAAAGTGGAATGGAGTGTGGAATAGAGTTTGAAAAGGAATGCAATGGAATGTCTAATGGAACGTGGAATGGAATGGAATGGAACATCGAACAGAACTTGGAATGGATCGTGGAATGGAACGTGGAATGGAATGTGGAATGGAGCATGGAATAGAATGTGGAATTCAATGTGGAATGGAACGTGGAATAGAATGGAATGGAAGGTGGAATTGAACGTGGAATGGAATGCAATGGAAGGTGGAAAGGAATGTGCAATGGAATGTGGAATGAAAAGTGGAATGGAACGTGGAATGGAATGGAATGGAACGTGGAATGGAAAGTGGAATGGAAGGCGCAATGGAACGTGGAATGTAATGTGGAAAGTAAGGTGGAATGGAAAGGAATGGAACGTGGAATGGAATGTGAAATGGAAGGGAATGGAATCCGGAATGGAATTGAATGTGGAATGAAATGGAATGGCATGTGAAATGGAAACAAATGCAATGCGGAATGGAATGGAATTTTATGGAATGCAGAATGGAATGGAAGGGAATGGAATGGAATGTGGAATGGAAAGGAAAGTAAAGTGGAATGGAATGGAATGGATTGGAACGTGGAATGGTATGGAGCGGAAAGTGGAATGGAATGGAATGGAATGGAATGGAATGTGGAATGGAATGATGAATAGAATGGAATGGAATGTGGAATGGAATGTGGAATGGAATGGAATGGAATGTGGAAAGGAATGTAATCGAATGTGGAATGGAATGTGGAATGGAATGGATTGGAATGTGGAATGGAATGGAATAGAATGTGGAAGGGAATGAGGAATGGAATGTGGAATGTAAGGTGGAATGGAATAGAAAGGAATGTGTAATGGAAAGTGGAATGGAATGAAATGGAATGTGGAAGGGAATATGGAAGGGAATGTGGAAGGGAATGTGGAATGGAAAGGGGAGTGGAATGGAATGGAATGTGGAATGGAATGTGGATTGTAATGCAATGGAATGTGGAATGGAATATGGAATGGAATGGAAAGGAATGTGGAAGGGAATGTGGAATGGAATGTGGAATGCAATGTGGAATGGAATGGAATGGAATGTGCAATGAAATGTGGAATGGAATGGAAACGAATGTGGAAAGGAATCTGGAATGGAATGTAATGGAATATGGAAAGGAATGTGGAATAGAATGTGGAATGGATTGGAATGGAATGTGGAATTGAATGTGGAATAGAATGGAATGGAATGTTGACAGGAATGTGGAATGGAATGTGGAGTGGCATGTGGAATTGAACCTAATGGAAGGTGGAATGGAATGTGGAATGGAATGTGCAATGGAACGTACTATGGAACGGAATGAAATGTGGAATGGAAAGTGAAATGGGATGTGGAATGGATGTTGGAAAGGAGTGGAATGGAATGTGGAATGGAACTTGGTATGGAATGTGGAATTGATCGGGGAATCGAATGGAATGGAATGTGGAATCGAAAGTCGAATGGAATGGAATGTGGAAGGGATCGTGGAATGGAATGGAATGGAATCTGCAATGGACCGTGAAATGGAATGGAACGGAACATGTAATGGAACGTGGAATGGAATGTGAAATGGAATGTGGAATGGAATGTGCAATGGAATGTGCAATGGAATGTGCAATGGAATGTTCAATGGATTGTGGAGTGGAACGTGGAATGGAATGGAATGGAAAGTGGGGTGGAAGGTGGAATGCAACGAAAGGAACGTGGAATGGAATGCGAAATGGAATGTGAAACGGAATGTGGAATGGAAAGGAAAAGAACGTGGAATGGAAAATGGAAAGGAATGTGGAATGGAACTTGGAATGGGATGGAATGGAATATGGAATGGAACGTGGAATGGAAAGTAATGGAATGTGGAATGGAATGTGGAATTGAATGGAATGGAATGTGGAAGGGAATGTGGAATGGAATGTGGCATTGAATGTGGAATGGAATGGAAAGGAATCTGGAAAGGAATCTGGAATGGAATGGAATGGAATGTGGAAAGGAAAGTGGAATAGAATGTGGAATGGAATATAATGGAATGTGGAATGGAATGTGGAATGGAATGGAATGGAATGTGGACTGGAATGTGGAATGGAATGTTCAATGGAAACGAATGGAATGTGGAAAGGAATGGAATGGAATGTGGCATGGAATGCAATTGAATATGGACTGGAATGGTATGGAATGGAAGGGAAAGTTGAATGGATTGGAATGGAACATTGAATAGAATAGGGAATGGAATGGAATTGAAGGTGTAATTTAATGCAAAGGAATGGTATGGAATATGGAAAGGAATAGTATGCAAAGTGGAATGGAATGGGCTGGAACAAGGAACGGATCATGGAATGGAATGTGGAATGGAATGTGGAATGCTGCGGAATGGAATGGAATAGAATGGAATGCGGAATGGAATCTGCAATGGAATGGAATGGAATGTGAAATGGTATGAGCAATGGAATGTGGAAAGAAATGTGCAATAAAATGGAATGGAATGTGGAATGGAATATGGAAATGAAAGGATTGGAATGTGAAATGAGTGTGGAATGGAAAGTGGAATGGAATGGAATGGAACGGAATGGAATGTACTGCGGAATGGAATGTGAAGTAGAATGGAATGTGGAATGGAATGTGGAATGTAATGTGGAATGGAATGTGGAAAGTAATGTGGAATGAAAAGTGCAATGGAATGGAATGTGGAAAGGAATGTGGAATGTAACGGATGGGAATGTGAAATGGATTGTGGAATGGAACGCAATGGAATGTGGAATGGAATGTGGAATTGAATGTGGAATGAAACGTGGAATGGAACGAGGAATTTAATGGAATGGAGCTTGGAATAGAATGTGAAATGGAATGGAAGGGAATGTGGAATGGAATGTGAAAAAGAATGGAATGGAAAGTGGAATGTAACGTGGAATGGAAAGGAAAGTAATGTGGAATGGAATGTGGAATACAATGTGGAATGGAAAGTGGAATGGAATGGAAAGGAATGTGGAATGGAATGTGAAGCAGAGTGTGTAATGGAACGTGGAATGGAATGGAAAGGAATGTGGAATGGAATGTGAAACTGAGTGTGTAATGGAAAGTGGAATGGAATGGAATGCAATGTGCAATGGAATGTGAAACTGAGTATGGAATGGAAAGTGGAATGGAATGGAATGGAATGTGGAATGGAACGCGTAACGGAATGGAACTGAATGGAATGGAAAGTGGAATGGAATTTAATGGAATGTTGAATGGCATGTGGAATGGAAAGTGAAATGGAGTGTGGAAAATTACGGAATGGAATGTGGAATGGAATGAGGAATTGAGTGTGGAATGGAATTTAATGTATTGTGGAATGGAATGTGGAATGGACTTTAATGGAATGCAGAATGGAAAGTAGAATGGAATATGGAACGGATTGTGGAATGGAATGTGGAAATGAATGAAATGGAATGTGCAATGGAATATGGAATGGAGTACGGAATGGAACTCAGAATGGAATGCCATGGAATGTGGAATATAACGTGGAATGTAATGGAATGGGACGTGGTATTGAACGTGGAATGGAACGTGGAATTTAATGGAATGGAACATGGAAAGTGGAATGGAACTTGGAATGGAATGGAAAGGAATGTGGAATGGAACATGTAATGGAATGGAATGGAACGTGAAATGGATCGTCGAATGGAACGTGGAATGGAATGTGGAATTGAAAGTGGCATGGAATGTGGAATGCAATGTGGAATGGAACGGAATGGAATGTGGAATGGAATATGGAATTGAGTGTGGAATGGAATGGAATGTGGAATGAAATGTGGAATGGAACGTGGAATGGAATGCAATGTGGAATGGACTGTGCAATGGAATGTGGAATGGAATGGGAATGGAACGTGGAATGGAATGGAATGTGGAATAGATTGGAGAATGGAATGTGGAATGTAATGTGGAACGGAAAGGATTGGAACGTGGAATGGAATGGAATGCAATGGAATGTGGAATGTAATGTGGAATGAAATGGAATTGAATGTGGAATGGAATGGAATGGAATGGAATGTCGAATGCAAAGTGGAATGCAACGTGGAATGGAATGGAATGGAATGTGGAATGCAACGTGCAATGGAATGGAATGGAATGGAATGCAATGCGGAATGTAATGGAATGGAATGTGTAAGGGAATGTGCAATGGAATGGAATGGAATATGGAAAGGAATGTGGAATGGAATGTGGAATGGAATGCGGAATGGAATGGAATGAAATCTGGAATGAAATGTGCCTTTCAACGGAATGGAATATGCAATGGAATGGACTGGAATGTGGAATGGAATGTGGAATAGAATTTAATGGAATGTGTAATGGAATGAGGAATGGAATCGAATGGAATGGAATGAAATGTGGCATGGAATGGAATGAAATTTGGAATGGAATGTGGAATGGAAGGTGGAATGGAATGGAATGAAATGTGGAATGGAATTTTGAAAGAATGGAATGGAATGTGTAATGGAATGGAATTGAATGGAATGGAATGGAATGGAATCTGGAATGGAAAGTGGAATGTAATGGAATGGAATGTGGAATGGAATGTGGAATGGAATGGAATGGAATTTGGAAAGGAATCTGGAAAGAAAAGTGGAATGGAATGGAATGGAATGTGGAACGGAATGTGGAATTGAAAATGGAATGGAACGAGGAATACAATGTGGAATAGAATGTGGATTGGAATGTGGAATGGAATTGAATGGAAAGTGGAATGGAACTTGAAAAGAATGGAATGCAACTTGGATTGGGTTGTGGAATGGAATGTGGAATGGAACGTGGAATGGAACGTGGAATGGAATGGAATGGATTGTGGAAATGAACGGAATGGATCTTGGAATGCAATGTGTAATGGAAAGTGGAATTGAATGTGGAATTAAATGGAATGGAATGTGGAATGGAATGTGGAATGGAATGAAATGGAATAGGGAATGGAAAGGAATGCAACGTGGAATACAACGTGGAATGGAATGGAATGGAACGTGGAATGGAATCTGGAATGCTATGGAAAGGAAGTTGGAATGCAATGTGGAATGCAACGTGGAATGGAAAGTGGAATGGAACGTTGAATGGAGTGGAATGGAACATTGAATGGAATGGAATGGAAAGTGGAATGGAACGTGGAATGGAATGGATCGTGGAATGGAAGGTGGAATGGAATGGAATGTGGAATGGAAGTGAAAGGAAGGTGGAATGGAATGGAGTGGAGTGGAATGTGGAATGGAATGGAATGGAATGGAATGGAATGCGGAATGCAATTGAATGTAATGTTGAATGGAATGGAATGGAATAGAATGGAATGCGGAATGGAATTGAATGTAATGTTGAATTGAATGGAATGTGGAATGGATTGTTTAATGGAATAGAATGAAATTTGGAATAGAATGGAAAGGAATGGAATGTGGAATTGAATGTGGAATGGAACGTGGAATGGAACGGAATGGAATGTGCAACAGAATGCAACGGAATGTGGAATCAAATGGAATGGAATGGAATATAAAGTGAAATAGAATGTGGAAGGGAATGTGAAATGGAATGTGGAATGGAATGTGGAACGGAATGATATGGAACGTGAAATTTATTGGAATGCAATGTCGAATGGAACGTGTAAATGGATCATGGAATGGAAAGAGGAATGGAATGTGGAATGGAATGTGGAATGGAATGGAATGGATTGTTGTATGAAATGTGGAATGGAATGGAGTCGAATGTGGAATAGAATGCAGAATGGAATGCAATGGAATGAGAATGGAATGTGGAAACGAATGGAATGGAATGTGGAATGGAATGAATTGGAATGTGGAATGGAATGTGGAAGGGAATGTGGAATGAAACGTGGAATGGAACGTGGAATTTATTGGAAAGGAACTTGGAATAGAATGTGAAATGGAATGGAAGGGAACGTGGAATGAAATGTGGAGTGTAATGGAATGGAATGTGGAAGGGAATGGAATGGAATGTGGAATGGAATGTGGAATGGAAAGGAATGTAATGTGGAATGTAAAGCGGAATGGAATGTGGAATGGAAAGTTTAATGGAATGGAAAGGAATGTGGAATGGATCATGGAATGAAATCCAATGGAACGTGGAATGGAACGTGGAATGGAATGTGGAAAGGAATAGAATGTGGAATGGAATGTGGAATGGAGTGTGGAATGGAATAGAATGGAAAGTGGAATGGAACATGGTATGTAAGGGATTGGAATGCAGAATGGAATTTGGAATTGATCGTGGAATGGAAAGTAGAAGGTAACGGAATGGAAAGTGCATTTGAATGTGGAAGCCAATATGGAATAAAAAGTGGAATGTAATGTGGAATGGAATGTTGAATGTAAAGGAAAGGAATGTTGAAAGGAATGGAATTGAATGGGGAATGAAATGGAATGGAATGTGGACTGGAATGGTGTGGAATGGAATGGAATGTGCAATGGAAGGTGGAATGAAATGTGGAATGTAATGGAATAGAAGCTGGAATGGAATGTGGAATGGAAAGTGGAATGGAATGGAATGGAATGTAGAATGGAATGTGGAATGGAATGGAATGCAATGTGGAATGGAATGCGGAATGGAATGGAATGGAATGTGGAAGGGAATGTGGAATGGAATGTGGAATGGAATGTGGAAAGGAATGAAATGAAGTCTGGAATGTAATGTGGAGTGGAATGTGGAATGGAATGGAATGTGGAATGGAATTTGGAATGCAATGCAATGGACAGAAGTAGGGAATGTGGAATTTAATGTGGAAAGTAATGTGGAATGTAATGGAATGGAAAGTGGAATAAAATGTGGAATGGAATGGAATGGAATGACAAATGGAATGTGGAATGGAATGGAATGGAATGCCGCATACAATGTGGAATATAAACTGAAATTGAATGGAATGGAATTTTGAATGGAGTGTGGATTTTTGAATGGAAATGGAATGTAACAGAATGTGGATTGGAAAGTAATGGAATGTGGAAAGGAATGTGGAATGGAATGGAATGCAAAGTGGAATGGAATGGAATGGAATGTGGAATGGAATGGAATGGAATTTGGAATGCAATGCACTGGAATGGATTGGAATGTGGAATGGACTGTGGAATGGAATATGGAATGGAATGGCAATCAATGTGGAATGAAATAGAATGGAATGCGGAATGGAATGTTGAATGCAATGGAATGGAACGTGGAATGGATTGTGGAATGGAATGTAGAATGGAATGTGGAATGGAATGGTACGGAAAGTGGAATGGAAAGGAATAGAATGTGGAATGGGATGGGAAATGGAATGGAATGGAATGTGGTGTGCAATTTGGAATGAAATGGAATGGAATGGAATGTGGACTAGAATGTGGAAAGGTATGTTGAATGGAATTTGGAATGGAAAGTGGAAAGGAATGGCACGGAATGTGGAATGGAATGAAACGGAATGTGGAATGGAATGTGGAATGGAATGGCACGGAATGTGGAAAGGAATGGAATGGAATGTGGAATGGAATGCGGATTGGAATGCAATGCAATGTGGTGTGGAATGTGGAATGGGATGGAATGGAATGGAATGTGGAATGGAATGGAATGGAATTGAATGTGGAATGGAATGAAATGGAATGTGGAATGGAATGGAATCTAATGGAATGTGGAATGGAATGGAATTTGGAATTCAAAGAATGGAGTGGGATGTGGAATGTAATGGAATGGAATTTGAAATGGAATGCAATGGAAGGTAATGTTGGAATGGAATGGAATTGACGGTGGAATGGAATGAAATGGAATGTCGAATTCAATGTGTAATTGAATGTGGAATGAAATGGAATGGAATGTGAAATGGAATGCGGTATGGAATGGAAAGAAGTGTGGAATGGATTGTGCAATGGAATGGACTGGAATATGGAATGGAATGTGGAATGGAAAGGAACGGAAAGTAGAATGGAATGGAATGGAATATGGAATGCAAAGGAATGGAATGTGGAATGGAATGGAATGGAATGGAATGTAACGCGGAATGGGAAGGAAAGGAATGTGGAATGAAACTGAATGGAATGGAATGGATCATGGAATGAAATGTGGAACAGAAAGTTGATTGGAAAGGGGAATGGAACGTGGAATGGAATGTAATGGAACGTGGAATGGAAAGGGGAATGGAATTGAATGGCTTATGAAATGGAACGTGGAATGGAATGGAATGGAATGTGGAATGGAATGTCTAATAGAATGAGGAATAGATTGTGGAATGCAGTGGAATTGAATGTGGCGTGGAATGTGGAATTGAATGTGGAATACAATGTGGAATGGAATGGAATGGAATGTGGCATGGAAAGTGGATTGAAATGTGGAGTAGAATGTGGAATGGAATGGAATGTGGAATGGAATGGAATGGAATGTAGAATGGAATGGTGTGGAATGGAATGTGCAATGGAATGTGGAATGGAAAGGAATGGAATGTGGCACGGAATTTGGAATCGAATGCGTAATGGAATGGAATGGATGGTGAAATGGAATGGAATGGAATGTGGAATGGAGTGGAATGGAATGGAATGTGGAAACGAATGGAATGGAAAGTGGAATGGAATGTGGAATGCAAAGTTGAGTGGAATGGAATAGAATGTGGAATGCAATATAATGGAATGGAAAGTGGAATGGAATGGAATGGAATGGAATATGGAATGGAATGGAATGGAATTTGGAATGGAATTGAATGGAATATGGAATTCAATGTGGAATGGAATGGAATGGAATGGAATGGAATGTGGAATAGAATTGAATGGAATGTGCAATGAAATGGAATGGAATCTAATGTGGAATGGAAGGTAGTGGAAAGGAAAGGAATGTGGAGTGGAATGTAATGGAACATGGAGTGGAATGGAATGGAATATGGAATGGAATGGAAAGGAATGTGGGGTGGAATGGAATGGAATGGAATGGAATGTGGAATGGAATTGAAAGGAAAGAAATGTGATATTGAATGGAAAGAGGAATGGAATGTATAACGGAATGGAATGGAATGGAATGTGGAATGCCATGGAATGGAATGTGGTATGGAATGGAATGGAAAGTGAAACGGAATGGAATGCCCAATGGAATGGAATGGAATGGAATGTGGAATGGAATGGAATGTGGAATGGAATGGAATGTGGATTGGAATGTGTAAGGGATGAAATATGACGGAATGTGGAATGGAATGGACTGTGGAATGGAATGGAATGGAATGTGGAACGGAATGGATGGAAATGTGGAATGGAATGGAATGGAAAGTGAAATGGAATGGAATGTGGAAAGGGAAGGAATGGAAATTGGACTGGAATGCAATGGAATGTGGATTTGAATAGAGTGGAACGAGGTTTGCAATGGAATGGAGTGTGGAATTTAATGCAATGGAATGTGGAATGGAAGGGAATGGAATGGGGAATGGAATTTGGAATGCTATGGAATGGAATGAAATGTGGAGTGGAATGTAATGGAATGTGGAATTGAATGGAATGGAATGTGGCATGGAATGGAATGGAATGTGGCATGGAATGGAAAGGAATGTGGAATGGAATGGAATGGAACGTGGAGTGGAATAGTATGGAAGGTGGAATGGAGTGGGATGGAACCTGGAATGGAATGTGGAATGGAAAGGAAGGAATTGATTGTAAAGTGGAATGGAATGGAATGTGGAATGGAATGGAAATGAATGTGGAATGGAATGTGGAATATAATGGAATGGAAAGAGGAATGGAATGTGGAATGGAATGGAATTTGAAATGGAAATAGAATGCATTGTGAAATGGAAATAGAATGGAATGTGGAATGGAATGGAATTTGAAATGGAAATAGAATGCATTGTGAAATGGAAATAGAATGGAATGTGGAATGGAATGGTATTTAATGTGGAATGGAAAGGAATGGAATGTGGAATGGAATGGTGTACAATGTGGAACGGAACGTGGAATGGGATGGAATGGAAAGTGGAATGGAATGTGGAATGGAATGTGGAATGGAATGGAATGGAATGTGGAATGGAATGGAATGGAATGTGGAATGGAATGGAATGTCGAATGGAATGGACTGGAATGGAATGTGAAATGCAATGGAATGGAATGAAATGGAATGTGGAATCGAGTGTCATGGAATGGAATAGAATATGCAATGGAATGTGGAAAGGAATGGAATGCTATGTGAAATGGAACGTGGAATGGAATGGAATGGAACGTAGAATATAATGTAATGTAATGTGTTATGGAATGAGGAATGGAGTGGAATAGAATGGAAAGGAATTTGGAATGTAATGGAGTGGAATGTGGAACGGGAAGTGAAATGGAATGGAATGGAATGTGGAATGGAATGTGGAATGGAATGGAAAGGAACAATGAACGGAATGTGGAATTTAATGTGGAATGGAATGGAATGGAATGTGTAATGTATTAAGGATTGGAACGTGGAATGGAGTGGAATGGAACGTGTAATGAAATTTGGAATGGAAAGGAGTGGAATATGGAATGGAAAGTGGAATAGAATCGAATGGAATGTGGAATGGAATGGAATGGAACTTAGAATGGATTGAGGAATGGAACGTGGAATGGAACGAGAAATGGAATGTGGAATGCAATGGAGTGGAACGTGGAATGGAATGAGGGAATAAACGTGGAATGTAATGGAAAGGAATGTGTAATGGAATGTCTAGATTCCATTCCATTCCATTCCACATTCAATTCCACATTCCATTCCATTCCATTACACATTCCATTTCATTCCATTGCACATTCCATTGATTTCCATTCCACATTCTATTTCACATTCCATTCCACGTTCCGTTTCACATTCCATTCCACTTTCCATTCCACTTTCCCTTCCATTCCATTCCACGTTCCATTCCATTCCATTCCACATTGCATACTATTCCATTCCACATTCCATACCCTTCCACTGCATTCCATTTTGCATTGCATTCCATTCCATTCCCTATTCTATTCCAGGTTCCATTCCAATCCATTCCACATTCCATTCCTTTCCATACCATCCCAGGCCACATTCCATTCCATTCCATTCCACAGTCCATTGCATTCTTTCCACATTCCATTCCTTTCCATTGAATATTCCATTCCACATTCCATTACATTTCCTATTCTACATTCCGTTCCAAATTCAATTCCAAGTTCCATTCCATTCCATTCCACTTACCATTCCACGGTCCATTCCACCTTCCATCCCACATTCCATTCCATTCCAATCAACATTCAATTCCACATTCCATTCCACGTTCATTACACATTCCATTCGGTTCCATAGCACGTTCCATTCCACATTCCATTCCACCTTCCATTCCGTTCAATTCCACATGCCACTCTAATTTCCATTCCACATTCCTTTCCACATTCCATTCCATTCCATTCCAGGTTCCGTTCCACATTCCTTTCCATTCCATTGCACATTCCATTCCACATTCCATTCCATTCCGTTCCACATTCAATCCCACATTCCATTCCACATTGCCTTCCTCATTCCATTCCATTCAATTCCACATTCCACTCCACATTGCATTCCATTCCATTCCACGTTCCATTCCATATTCCATTCCATTACATTCCAAGTTCCATTCCATATTCCATTCCACGTTCCATTCCACATTCCTTTCCATTCCATTCCACGTGCCGTTCCACATTCCACTCCACATTCCATTCCACTTTCCTTTCGTTGCATTCCACGTTCCACCCCACTTTCCATTCCATTCCATTCCACATTCCATTCCACTTTCAATTGCACATTCCATTGCACATTCCAATTTACATTCCATTCCACATTCCATTCCACATTACATTCCAATGAAGTCTACGTTCCACTACGCATTCCAATCCGCATTCCATTCCAAGTTCCTTTCCATTCCATTCCACGTTCCATTCCACATTGCATTGCACATTCTATTCCACGTTCGTTTACATTCCATTCCACGTTGCATTCCACTTTCCATTCCATTCCATACAACGTTCCATTCCACATTCCATTGCACATTCCATTCCGTGTTCCATTTCACGTTTCATTCGATGTTCCATTACACGTTCCAATCCACTTTCCATTTCTTTCCATTCCACGTTCCATTCCAAATTCCATTCCACATTCCATTCCATTCCGTTCCACATTCCTTTGCATTCCTGTCCACATTCCATTGCACATTCCCTTCCATTCCATTCCACATTGTATTCCAAGTTCCATTCTATTCAATTCCAAGATGCATTCCACTTTTCATTCCACATTCCATTCCACATTCCATTACTTTCCATTCTATTTTCCATTCCACATATCATTCCACATTCCATTCCGTTGTATTCCACATTCCATTCCACATTCTTTCCACATTCCATTCCACATTCCATTCCATTCCAATCCACATTCCATTCCACATTCCATTCTATTCCATTCCACGTTCCATTCCACATTACATTCCACGATCCATTCCAAGTTACATTCTATTCCACTCCACGTTCCTTTCCACATTCGATTGCACATTCCATTCCACGTTCCTTTCCATTCCATTCCACGATCCACCCCACTTTCCATTCGTTTCCATTCCACGTTCCATTCCACATTCCATTGCACATTCCATTCCACTTTCCATTGCACATTCCATTCCACGTTCCATTCCACGTTCCAATCCACGTTCCGTTCCATTCAATTCCACGTCCATTACACATTCCATTCCACTCCTTTCCACGATCCATTCCACATTCCATTCCATTCCATTCTACATTCCATTCCACTCCATTGCACGTTCCATTACACATTCCATTCCACTTCATTCCACAATCCATTCCACATTCCATTCCACGTTCCATTCCACATTCCATTCCACTTTCCATTCCACTCCATTGCACGTTCCATTACACATTCCATTCCACTCCATTCCAGGATCCATTCCACATTCCATTCCACATTCCATTCCGTTCCATAGCACGTTCCATTCCACAATCCATTCCACACTGTATTCCACGTTCCAATTCATTCAATTCCACATGCAACTCTACATTCCATTCCACATTCCATTCCACATTCCAGTCCAAGTTCCATTCCACATTCCATTCCATATTCCATCACATTCCATTCCACATTCCATCCCATTCCATTCCACATTCTATTCCACATTCCTTTAAACATTCCATTCCATTCCATTCCAGATTCCTTTCCACATTCCGTTCATTGCATTCCACATTCCATTCCATTCCATTCCACATTCCATTCCAAATTTCTGTCCATTCCATTCCACATTCCATTCCAATGAAGTCTACGTTCCACTACACATTCCAATACGCATTCCATTCCAAGCTCCTTTCCATTCCATTCCACGTTCCATTCCACATTGCATTGCACATTCTATTCCACGTTCGTTTACATTCCATTCCACGTTACATTCCACTTTCCATTCCATTCCATACAACGTTCCATTCCACATTCCATTGCACATTCCATTGCACCTTCCATTCCACGTTTCATTCGACGTTCCATTACACGTTCCATTCCACTTTCCATTTCTTTCCATTCCACGTTCCATTCCAAATTCCATTCCGCATTTCATTCCATTCCGTTCCACTTTCCATTGCATTCCTGTCCACATTCCATTGCACATTCCCTTCCATTCCATTCCATATTGTATTCCAAGTTCCATTCTATTCAATTCCAAGATGCATTCCACTTTTCAATCCACATTCCATTCCACATTCCATTTCACATTCCATTTCACATTCCATTTCTCATTCCATTCCACATTCCATTACTTTCCATTCTATTTTCCATTCTACATTCCATTCCACATTCCATTCCATTGTATTCCACATTCCATTCCACATTCTTTCCACATTCCATTCCACATTCCATTCCATTCCATTCCACATTCCATTCCACATTCCATTCTATTCCATTCCACGTTCCATTCCACATTCCATTCTACGATCCATTCCAAGTTATTTTCTATTCCATTCCACGTTCCGTTCCACATTTGATTCCACATTCCATTCCACGTTCCTTTCCGTTCCATTCCATGATCCAACCCACTTTCCATTCGTTTCCATTCCACGTTCCATTCCACATTCCATTGCACATTCCATTCCACTTTCCATTGCACATTCCATTCCATGGTCCATTCCACGTTCCATTCCACGTTCCGTTCCATTCAATTCCACGACCATTACACATTCCATTCCACTCCTTTCCATGATGCATTCCACAATCCATTCCATTCCATTCTACATTCCATTCCACATTCCATTCCACTCCATTTCACGTTCCATTACACATTCCATTTCACTACATTCCACCATTCAGTCCACATTCCATTCCACGTTCCATTCCACATTCCATTCCGTTCCATATCACGTTCCATTAAACAATCCATTCCACATTGTATTCCACGTTCCATTTCGTTCAATCCCACATGCCACTCTACATTCCATTCCACATTCCATTCCACATTCCAGTCCAAGTTCCATTCCACATTCCATTCCATATTCCATCACATTCCATTCCACATTCCATCCCTTTCCATTTCACATTCTATTCCACATTCCTTTAAACATTCCATTCCATTCCAGATTCCTTTCCACATTCCGTCCATTCCATTCCACATTCCATTCCATTCCATTCCACATTCCATTCCAAATTTCTGTCCATTCCAATCCACATTCCATTCCATATTCGATTATATTCCTTTCCACATTTCATTCCATTCAATTCCACATTCCATTCCACATTCCATTCCAGGTTCCAATCCATTCCATTCCACTTTCCATTCCACCTTCCATTCCATGTTCCATTGCACGTTCCATTCCACGTTCCATTCCATTCCTTTCCATATTCCTAACCATTGTGTTCGATTTCATTCCGCATTCCATTCCATTCCATTCCACATTCTACTCCACATCCCATTCCACGTTCCATTCCACATTCCATTCCATTCCATTCCATTCTCTATTCCACATTCAATTCCACATTCCATTCCACATTCCATTTTTCCACTCCACATTCCATTCCATTCCATTCCACATTCCATTCCAATCCATTCCTTTCCATTCCATTCCACATTACATTCCACATTCCATTCCACTTTCCTTTCCATTCCATTCCATGTTCCATTCCATGTTCCATTCCACATTCCATTCCACATTCCTTTCCATTCAACATTGCATTCCACTCCATTCCATTCCATTCCACATTCCACTCCATTCCTTTCCACATTCCATTCCATTCCACATTCTATTTCACATTCCAATATATTCCATTCCAAGTTCCATTCCACATTCAATTCCATTCAGGTCCAAATTAAATTCCATATCTTTCCACATTAAATTCTATTTCCATTTCACTTTCCGTTGAATTCCATTCCACATTCCATTGCATTCCAATCCACATTCCATTCCATTCCATTGCATTGCATTGAATATTCCATTCCATTTGATTCCACATGCCATTCCCATCCATTCGACATTGCATTCCACATTCGATTCCATTCAATTCCACTTTCCATTCCACAATCCATGGCACGTTCCGTTGCATTCCACTTTGCATTCCCCATTCCATTCCATTCCATTCTACATTTCATTCCATTCCATTCCATTCAATTGCGTTTCACATTCCATTCCATTCAATTCCGCTCCATATTCCGATTCATTCTATTCCACTTTCCACTCCATTCAATTCCACATTCAATTCCACATTCTGTTCCATTCCATTCAAAGTTACATTCCACATTCCATTCCATTCCATTCCATTGCATTCCACATTCCATTCCATTCCATTCTATTCCATTCCACATTCCATTCCGTTTCACGCCACATTCCTTTCCATTCCTTTCCACATTCCATTCCTGATTCCATTCAATTTCATTCCACGCTCCATTTCACTTTACATTCTTTTCCATTCCAAATTCCATTCCAATCCATTAAAATTTCCATTCCATGTTCAATTCCATTCCATTCCACTTTCAATTCCACATTGCATTCAACATTCCATTCCATTCCATTCCACTTTCCATTCCACATTCCATTCCACATTGCATTATATTCCATTCCCTTCCATTCCACATTCTTTTCCATTCCATTCCACATTACATTCCATTGCACTCCATTACACATTCCTTTCCATTTCATTACACTTTCCATTCCATTCCAATCCATTCAATATTCCATTCCACATTCCATTCCATTGCAATCCAATTTCCATTCCATTCCATTCCACGTTAAATTCCATTCCATTCCACATTTCATTCCATTCGTTTCCACATTCCATTCCATTCCATGCCACATTCCATTCCATTCCATTCCACATTCCATTCCATTCCACTCCACATTCTAATCCATTCAATTCTATTCCACAATCCTTTCCCCATTCCATTCCTTCCCGTTCCACAATCCATTCCCTTCCATTCCACATAACATTGCATTCCATTCCCTTCCATTCCACAACCCATTCCATTCTATTGCAAATTTCATTCCATTCCATGCCATTCCACTTCCTTTCCATTCCATTCCAACTTCCATTCCATTCCAATGCATTCCATATTCCATTCCACATTCCATTCCATTCCATTCCACATTTCATTCCATTCCTTTCCATTCCACATTCCACTCCATTCCATTTTACATTGCATTCCATTCAATTCCACTTTCCATTCCCTTCCATTCCACATTCCATTCCATTCCTTTCCATTCCGTATTCCTTTCCATTCCATTCCATTCCATTCCACATTTCATTCCATTCCTTTCCATTCCACATTCCACTCCATTCCATTTTACATTCCATTCCATTCAATTCCACTTTCCATTCCCTTCCATTCCACATTCCATTCCATTCCTTTCCTTTCCATTTTCCTTTCCATTGCATTCCACATTCCATTCCTTTCCATTCCACTTTCCATACCACATTGAATGAAATGTGGAATGGAACATGCAATGCAACGTGGAGTGGAATGAGTTATGGAATGTGGAATGGAATGGAGTGGAACGTGGAATGGAATGAGGAAAGGAAAGTGGAATGGAACATGGAATGGAACGTGGAATGGAACCTGGAAGGGAAAGTGGGATGCAATGTGCAATGGAATGGAATGGAACGTGGAATGGAATGAGGAATGGAATGTGGAATGCAATGGATTGGAGTATGGAAAGGAATGAGGGAATAAACGTGGAATGTATTGGAAAGTAAAGTGTAATAGAATGTCTAATGGAATGGAATGGAACAGAATGGAAAGTGGAATGGAATCTGGAATGTAAAGTTGAATGGAATAAAATGGAATGAAATGTGGATTGGAAAGTGGAATGGAAAGGAATGGAATGTGGAATGGAATGGAATGGAATGTGGAAAGGAATCTGGAATGGAATGGAATGGAATGTGGAAAGGAATGTGGAATGGAAATTAGAGTGGCATGTGGAATTGAATGGATTGGAAGGTGGAATGGAATGTGGAATGGATCGTGCTATGGAACCGAATGGAATGTGTAATGAACGTGGAATGGAATGTGGAATTGAATGTTGATTGGAATGGAATGGAATGTGAGATGGAAGGTGGAATGGACCATGGAATGGTAAGTGGAATGGAATGGAATGGAACTTGGAATAGAATGTGGAACGGAATGTAGAATAGGAAATGTAATGGAATGTGGAATGGAATGTTCAATGGAAAGGAACGGAATGTGGAAAGAATGGAATGAAATGTGGAATGGAATGGAATGGAATGTGGCCTGGAATTTTACGGAATGGAATGGAATGTGGAATGGATTGGAATGGAACCTGGAATAGAATAGTGCATGGAATGGAACGGAATGCGAAACGGAATGCAATGGAAGGGTATGGAATGTGGAATGGAATGGTAGGCAATGTGGAATGGAATGGAATGGAACGTGGAATGGAACGTGAAATGGAATGCGGAATGGAATGGAAGGGAAAGTGGAATGGAAAGTGGAATGGAATGTGAAACGGAACGTGGAATGGAATGTGAAATAGAAAGTGGAATGGAAATCAATGGAATGTGCAATGGAATGAAATGGAATGTGTAATGGAATGGAATGGAATGTGGAATTGCATGTGGAATGGAATGGAATGGAATCTGGAATAGAATATGGAGTGGAATGGACTGGAATGCGGAATATAATGGAATGGAATGGTATGGAGTGTGGAATGGAATGGAATGCAATGTGGAATGGAATGGAATGGAATGTGCAATGGAACGTGGAATGGAATGTGTAAAGAAAAGGAATGGCATGTGGAATGGAATGCGGAATTGACAGGAATGGAATGGAATGGAGTGGAATGTAATGTGGAATGGAATGGAATGAATGCGGAATGGAATGCGAAATGGAATGTGGAATGAAATGTGGAATGCTATACAATGCAATGTGAAATAGAAAGTGGAATGGAATGGATTGGAATGTGGAATGCAGTGTGGAATGGAATATGTTATGGAATGGAATGGAATGGAATGGAATGGAGTGGAATGCGGAATGGAATGTCGAATGGTATGGAATGGAATGTGGAAAGGAATGTGGAATGTAATGGATTGGAAAGTGGAATGGAATGTGGAATGGAAAGTGGAAAGGAACGCGATGGAAAATGGAATGGAATGTGGAATGGAATGTGGAATGAAACGTGGAATGGATTGTGGAAATGAATTGAATGAAACATTTACTAGAATGTGGAATGGAATGAAAGGGAATGTGGAATGGAATGTGGAGAGGAATGGAATGGAATGTAGAACAGAATGCAACGGAATGTGGAATGGAAAGCGGAATGAAATGGAATGAAATGTATAATGGAATGTGTAATGGAATGTAGTATGGACAGTTGAATGGAATGGGATGGAAAGTGGAATGGAACGTGGAATGGAACTGAAAGGAACGTGGAATGGAATGTGGAATGGAATGTTTAACGGAACGTGGATTAAAATGGAAAGGAACGTGGAATTGAATGTGGAATGGAATGTGGAATGGAACGTGTAATGGAATGGAATGGAATGTGGAATGGAATGTGGAATGGAACATGGAATAGAAAGGAATGGAATGTGGAATGTAATGTGCAATGGAAAATAGAATAGAATGTAATGGAATGTGGAATGGAATGCGAAATGGAATGTGGAATAGAATCTGGAATGGAACGTAATGGAATGTAGAATGGAATGTGCAATGGAATGTGGAATGGAAAGTTTAATGGAATGGGATGGAATGTATAATGGAACGTGGAATGGAATGGAATGGAACAAGGAGTAGAACATGGAATGGAATGGAATGGAAAGTGGAATGGATTGTAGAAAAGATCGTGGAATGAAAAGTGGAATGGAATGGAATGGTATGTGGATTTGAATGTGGAATGGAATGTTGAATAAAAAATGGAATGGAATGTGGAGAAGAATGTTGAATGGAAAGGAATGGAATGTGGAATGGAGTGGAATGGAATGTGGACTGGAATGGTATTGAATGCAATGGAATGGGGAATGGAAGTTGGAATGGTATGGAATGGAACCTCGAATGGAAAGTGGAATGGAACGTGGAATGGAAGGTGGAATGAAACGTGGAATGGAATGGAACAGAAGGTGGAATGGAATGTGGAATGAAAGGTGGAATGGAATGGAATGGAATGTGGAAAGGAATGTCATCAAATGTGCAATGGAATGTGGAATGGAATGGATTGGAATCTGGAATGGAATGTGGAATGGAATGGAATGTGGAAGGAAATGTGGAATGGAATGTGGAATGGAATGGAATGGAATGTGGAAAGGAATGTGGAATGGAATGTAATGGAATGAGAAATGGAATGTGGAATGTAATGTGGAATACAAAGTGGAATGTATTGGAATGGAATGGGGAATGGAATGTGGAAAGGAAAGGAAAGCAATATCTAATGGAATGTGGAATGGAATGGAAAGGATTGTGGAAAGCAAAGTGGAAAAGAATGTGGAATTCAATGGAATGGAATGTTGAATGGAAGGTGGAATGGAATGGAATGGAATGTGGAAGACAATGTGGAAGAGAATGTGGAATAGAATGTGGAATGAAATGTGGAATGGAATGAGGGATTCAATGTGGAATGGAAAGCAATGGAATGTGGAATGGAATGTGGAATTGAGTGGAATACAATGTGGACTGGAATGTGGAATAGAATGTGGACTGGAATGTGAAATGGAATGTGGAGTGCCATGTTTACTATAACGGAATGGAATGTGGAATGGAATGTGAAATGGAAATGAAAGGAATGTGCACTGGAATGGAATGGAACGTGGAATGGAATGGAATGGAATGTGCAATGGAATACAACACAATGTTACGGAATATGGAATGGAATGGAATGGATCGTGGAGTGGAATGTGGAATGGAACGTGGAATAGAATATGGAATGGAATGTGGAATGGAAATGAATGGAATGTGCAATGTAATGGAATGGAATGTGGAAGGAATGGAACAGAATGTTGAATGGAAAGGAATGAAACATTGAATAGATCGTGCAATGGAAAGTGGAATGGAATGTCGAATGGAATGGAAAGGAATGTAGAATGGAATGTGGAATGGAAGGTGGAATGGAATGAGAAATGGATTGTGAAATGGAGTGGAATGGAAAGTGGAATGGAAAGAGGAATGGAATGCAGTGGAATGGTTAATGGAATGTGGAAATGAATGGAATGGAATGTGGAATGGAATGTGGCATGGAAAGTGGAGTGCAATGGATTGTAATGTGGAACAGAATGTGGAATGGATTGGAATGGAACGTGGAATGGAATGTTCAATGTAAAGTTGAATGGAAATTGGAATGCAATGTAGAATGGAATGTGGAATGGAATATGCAATGGAATGTGGAATGGAATTTGAAATGGAATGGAATGTAACGTGGAATGGAACGTGGAATTGAATGTGGAATGGAATGTGGAAAGGAAAGCAGAATGGAATTTGCAATGGAAAGTGGCGTGGAACGTAGAATTGAATGCAATAGAACGTAGAATGGAAAGTGGAATTGAATGGAATGAAACGTGGAATGGAACATGGAATGGAATTTAGCAGGTAATGTGTAATGGAATGTGGAATGCAATGGAACAGAACTTTGAATGAAACGTGGAATGGAATGGAATGGGACGTGGAATGTAATGTGGAATGGAACATAATGGAACGAGGAATGGAATGGAATGGAACATCAAGGGGAATGTGGAACGGAATATGGTATGGAATGTGGAATGGAACATTTAATGGAATGTGGAATCAAATGTGGAATGGAAAGTAATGGAATGTGGAATAGAATGAAAAGGAATGTGGAATGGAATGGAATGTACTGTGGTATAGAATGGAAAGGAATTTGGAATAGAATGGAGAATAGAATGTAATAGAATGGTATGGAACGTGGAAAGGAAAGGAATGGAATGTGCAAAAGAATGTGGAATGGAATGTTGAATGGAAAATGGAATGGAATGGAATGGAATGTGGAATGGAAAGTCGAATGGAATGGAATGAAACGTGCAATGGAAAGTTGAGTGGAACGCCGAATGGAAACTGGAATGGAATGTGGTAGGGAATGGAATAGAATGTGGAATGGAATGGAATGGGAAGTGGAATCGGATGCGGAATGGAATGGAATCGAATATGGATTGGAATGGAAAGGAAAGGAATGGAATGTGGAAAGCGATGAGGAATAGAATGCAAAGGAATGTGGAAAACAATGTAGAATGGAACATGGAATGGAATGGAATGAATTGTGGAATGGAATGTGGAATGGAATAGGGAGTGGAATGTGGGAAAAAATGGAATGGAATGTGGAATGGATTGTAGAATGGAATGTGGAATGTAATGGAATGGAATGTGGAAAGCAATGTGGAATGGAATGGGCAATGGAATGTAGAACTGAATGGAAAGGAATGGGGAACGTAAGGTGGAATTGAGTGGAAAGGAATGGGGAACGTAAGGTGGAATTGAGTGGAATGAAATGTGGAAAGGAATGTTGAATGCAATGTGAAATGGAATGGAATGGAATGTGGAATTGACTGGAATGGAATGTGGAATGGAATGAAACGGAATAAGGAATGGAATGTGGAGTGGAATGGAATGTGGAATTAAATTTAATGGAACGGAATGGAATGGAATGGAATTTGGAATGCAATGCGGAATGGAATTGAATGGAATGTGGAATTTAGTGTGGAATAGATAGGAATGGAATGTGGAATGGAAAGGGGAATGGAATGGAGTGGAATGTGTAATGGAATGTGAAATGGAATGGAATGGATTACGTAATAGAAAGTGAAATGGAACATCATCTAGAACGTGGAATGGAATATGGAATGGCATGTGGAATAGAACTTGGAATGGAATAGAATGGAACATGGAATTGAATGGAATGGAATGTGGTAAGGAATGGAATGGAAAGATGAAGGGAATGTGGAGTGGAATGGAATTTAATGTAATGTGGAATGGAATGGAATGTGGATTGGAATGGAATGTGGAATTGAATGGAATGGAATGTGTAATGGAATGGAATGGAATGTGGAATGGAATGTTGAATGAAATGGAATGGAATGGAATGTGGAATGGAAGGGAATTTGGAATGGATTGGAACGTGGAATGGAATGGAAAAGAACGTGGAATGTAATGGAATGGAACATGGAATGGAATGAAATGTATCATGGAATGGAATGGGTTAGAATGGAATGTCGAATGGAATGGAACGTGGAATTTATTGCAATGGAACGTGGAATGGAATGGAATGGAAATTGGAATGGAATGGAATTGAATATGGAATGGAATGGAATGGAATGTGGAATGGAACGTGGAATGGAAAGTGGAAAGGAATGTGGAAAGGAACGGAATGGAAAGGAATGGAATGTGGAATGGAATGGAATGCAATGGAATGTGGAATGGAATGGAATGTAATATGGAATGGAATGGAATGCAATGGAATGGAATGCGGAATGGAATGGAATTGAATCTGGAATGGAATGGAATTGAAAGTGGAATGGAATTGAATTGAATGTGGAATAGAATGGAATGGAAGGCATTGTGGAATGTAATGGAATGGAATGTGGAATAAATGAAATGGAATGTGGAATGTAATGGAATGGAATGGAACGAGGAATGGAATAAAACTGAATGTGGATTCGAAAGGAATGGAATGTGAAATGGAAAGGAATGGAATGTGAAATGGAATGGAATGGAAGATGTTATGGATTTGAATGGAATTTTTAATGGAATTAGGATTTGAATGTAAAGGAATGGAAGAGACTGTGGAATAGAGTGGAATGAGGAATGGAATGGAATGTGGAATGAAATGGAATGGAATGTGGCATGGAATGGAATGGAATGTGGAATCGAACTGAATGGATTGTGGAATTGAATGGAATTGAATATGAAATAGAATGGAATGGAATGTGGAATGGAATGGAATGTGGAATAGAATGGAATGGATTGTGGAATAGAATGGAATTGAATATGAAATAGAATGGAATGCAAAGTGGAATGGAAAGTGGATTGGAATGTAATGGAAAGTGGAATAGAATGCAATGGAATTGTATGTAATGTGGAAAGGAATGCAATGGAATATGTAATGGAATGTGGAATGGAACGTAGAATGGAACGTGGAATAGAACGTGGAAAGGAATGCGGAATGGAATGTGGAATGGAATGGAAAGCGATGTGGAATGTAATGTGGAATGCAATGGAATGGAATGAGGAATGGAATGGAATGGAATGCAGAAAGTAAATTAATGGAATGTGGAATGGAATGCAATGCTATGGAAAGTGGAAAGGAATGGAATGGAATGGAATGTGGAATTTAATGAAATGGAAAGTGGATTGGATTGGAATGGAATGTGAAATGGAATTTAATGGAATGGAATGGAATGTGGAATGGAATGAAATGAAATGTGGAATGCAATAGAATGGAAAGGAACGTGGAATGGAATGGAATGGAAAGTTGAATAGAATGCAAAAGAATGTGGAATGGAATGAGCAATCCAATGGATTGGAATGTGGAGTGCAATGTGGAATGGAATGTGGAATGGAATGTAATGGAAGGTGGAAAGGAAGATTGAATGGATAGTGGAATGGAATGCAATGAAATGTGGAATGGAAAGTGAAATGGAATGGAGTGAAGCGTGCAATGGAAAGTCAAATGGAACGCAGAATGGAACGTGGAATGGAATGTGGAATGGAATGGAATGCTATGTGGAATGGAATGTGAAAGGGAATGGGATGGAATTTGTAATGGAATGTGGCACGGAATGGATTCGAATGTGCAATGGAATGTGGAATGGAATGGAATGTGGAATGGAATGCGGAATGGAAAAGAATGGAATGTTGAGTGGAATGTGGAATAGAATGGAAAGGAATATGGAATGGAAAGGAATTTAAAGCAATGCGGAATGTAATGGAATGAAATGTGAAATGGAATAGAATGGAATGTGGAATGGATTGGAATGAAATGCAATGTGGAATGGAATGGAATGTAATGCAAAATGGAATGGAATGGAATGCAAAATCGAATGGAATGGAATGCAATGTGGAATGGAATGTAATGGAATGCGGAATGGAATGTGGAATGGAATGGAATGGAACGGAACGGAATGTGGAATGGAATGGAATGTAATATGGAATGGAATGGAATGGAATGGAAGGTGGAATGGAATGGAATTGAACTGGAAAGGAATGGAACTGAATGTGGAAAAGAATGGAATGGAATGCAATGTGGAATGTTGTGGAATACAATGTGGAATAATTCGAATGTAAATTGGAATGGAATGGAATGGAATGTGGAATGGAATGGAATTGAATGTAGAATAGAATGTAATTAAATGTGCAATGGAATGGAATGGAATGTGGAATGGAAGTTGGATTTCAATGGAAAGAATGGGATGGAATGTGGAATGGAACGGAATGTGGAATGGAATTGAATGTTGAATGTAATACAAAGGAATGTGGAATGGAAAAGAATCGAATATGGAAAGGAATGGAACGGAAATTGGAATGGAATGTGGAAAGGAAAGGAATGGAATGGAATATGGAAAGCAAAGGAACGCAATGTGGAATGGAAGGTGGAATGGAATGTGAAATGGATTGTGAAATGGTGTGTGTAATGAAAGGGTATGGAATATGGAATGGAATGTGGAATGGAATGTAATGGAATGGAATGTGGAAAGCAATGGAATGGAATGTGGAATGGAAAGAATGGAATGTGGAATGGAAAGGAATGGTATGGAAATTAGAATGGAATTGAATGGAATGTGGAATGGAATGGAATTTAGTTTGGAATGCAAAGGAATGGAATGTGGTTTGAAAAGCAATGGAAAGTGGAATTGAATGGAATGTAAGGGAATTGAATGTGATACGGAATGTGGAATTGAATGTGAAATGCAATGTGGAATGGAATATGGAAGGGAATTAAATGGAACTTGGAATGGAAAGGAATGGAACATGGAGTGGAATGGAATGGAAGCTGGAATGGGACTTGGAAAGGAACGTCGAATGAAACGTGGTATGTAATGTGGAATGAAAGGAGAATGGAAGGGAATGGAATGGGGAATGGAATTTAATGCAATGCAGAATGGAATGGAATCTGGAATGGAATATAATTTAATGGTATGTAATATGGAATGGAAAGGAATGTAATGTTGAATGGAATTTAATGGAATGTGGAATGGAATGCAATGTGGAATGGAATGTAATTTAATGGTATGGAATGTGGAATGGAATGGAATGGAATGTGCAGTGGAATGTGGAATGAAATGGAATCGGACTTAGAATGGAACGTGGAATGGAGCGCGGAATGGAAAGTTGGATGGAACGTGGAATGAAATGTGGAATGGAATGTAATGGAATATGGAATGGAAGGGATTTTAATGTGTTATGGAACGTGGAATGTAATGGAAAGAAATGGAATGGAACGTGGAATGGAATGGAATGGAACGTGTAACGGAAAGGAATGGAATGTGGAATGGAATGGAATGATATGGAATGTGGAATGGAATTAAACGGAATGGAAAGGAATGTGGAATTGAATGGAAGGTAATGTGCAATAGAAAGGAATGGAACGTGGAATGGAATATGAAATGGAATGTGGAATGGAACGTGGAATGAAATGTGGAATATAAAGGAATGGAAAGGGGAATGGAATGTGGAATGGAATGGGGAATGGAATGTGAAATGTAATGGAAAGGAATGTGGAAAGGAATGTGGAAAGGAATGTGGAATGGAATGGAATGGAATTTGGAATATAATGTAGTGGGTTGCCGAATGGAATGTGGAATGGAATGGAATGGAATTTGGAATGGAATGTGGAAAGCAATGTGGAATGAAACGGAATGGAATGTGCAATGGAATGTGCAATGGATTGTGCAATGGAATTTGGAATGGAACCCAATGGAATGTGGAATGAAATGGAATTGACATGTAAGGAATGTGGAATGGAATGGAATGGAATGTGGAATGCGATGTGGAATGGAATGGAGTGGAAAGCGGAGTGGAACGCGGAAGGGAACGTTTATGGAACGTGCAATGGAAATTGGAATGGAACGTCGAGTGGAATGACAAACAGAATGGAACGGAATGTGGAATGGAATGGAATTTAATGGAATATGGAAGGGAATGTGGAATGGAATGTGGAACAGAATGGAATGGAATGTGGAATGGCATGGAATGGATTGGAATGTGCAATGGAATGGAATGGAATGTGGATTTGAATGGAATGGAATGTGGAATGGAATGGAATGGAATGGAATACGGAATGGAATACGGAATTGAATGGAATTGAATGCAGAATGGAATGGAATAGAATGTGGAATGGAATAGAATGGAATAGAATGTGGAATGGAATGTTAAGGAATAGAATGTGGTCTGGAATGCAACGGAATGGAACAGAATGTGGATTTCAGTTGAATGGAAGGTGAAATGGAATGTAGAATGAAATGGAAAGGAATCTGGAATGGAATGGAACGGAATGTGGAATGGAACGGAAAGGAATATGGACTGGAATGTGGAATGGAATGTGGAATGGAAAGCAATGGAATGTAATGGAATGGAATGTGGAATGGAATTGAAAGGAAAGTGGAATGCAACATGAAATGGAATGGAATTGAACGTGGAATTAAACGTGGAAGGAAATTGAATGGGACGTGGAATGCAACGTGGAATGTAACGTAGAATGGAATGGAATGTGGAATGGAAAGTGGAATGCAATGTGGAAAGCAATGGAATGCAATGTGGAATGGAATGTGAAATTGAAAGGAATGGAATGGGAAATGCAATGGAATGGGATATGGAATGCAACGTGGAATAGAACGCTGAATGGAATGGAATGGAACGTATAATGGAAAGTGGAATGGAAAGGAATGGAATGCAATGTGTAATGGAATGCAAAGGAATGTGAATGGAATGGAATGGAATTTCGAATGTAATGCAACGGAATGCAATGTGGAGTAGAATGGAATGGAATTTGGAATAGAATATAACGGAATGTGGAAAGGAATGGAATGGAATGTGAAATGGAATGGAACGAAATGGAATTGAATATGGAATGGAATGACATGGAATACGGAATGGAATGGAATGGAATGTGGAATGGAATGGAATTGAATGTCAAATGTAATGGAATGGAAAGTGGAATGGAATGGAAAGGAATATGGAATGGAATGTTGAATGCAATGGAATGGAATCTGGAATGGAATGGAATGGAAAGTGGAAAGGAATGGAAGGGGATTCAATGTGGAATGGAATGGAATGGAACGCGGAATGGAATGGAATTTAAAGTGGAATGGAATGGAATGGAATGTGGAATGGAATGTGCAATGCAATGTGGAATGGAATGGAATGGAATGTGAAATGGAATGTGGAATGGAATGGAATTCAATGTGGAATGGAATGAGGAATGGAATGGAAAGCAATGTGAAATGGAATGGAGTGGAATGTGGAATGCAGTTGAATGGAATGTGGAATGGAATGGAATGCAATATTTAATGGAATGGAATCGAACGCAATGTGGGATGGAATGGAATTGAATGTGGAATGGATTAGAATGGATTGTGGAATGGAATGGAATGCAATGTGGAATGTAATGGAAAGAAATGTGGAATGGAAAGTTGAATGGAATGGAATGGAATAGAATTTGGAGTGGAAAGGAATGGAATAGAATGGAATGTTGAACGGAATGTGGAATGGAATAGAATGGGATGTTGAATGGAATGTGGAATGGAATGGTATAGAATGTGGAAAGGAATGCGGAATGGAATGGAGTGGAATGTGTAAAGGAATTGAACGGAATGTGAAATGGAATGCGGAATGGAAGGTGGAATGCAATGTGGAATGGAATGGAATGGAACAAGGAATGGAATATGGAATTCAATGGAATAAGAATTTTAGAATGGAACGTATACTGGAAAGGAATGGAATCTGGAATGGAATGGAATGGAAAGGAATATGGAAAGGAAAGGAATGGAATGTGGAATATAATGAAATGGAATGAAATGTGAAATATAATGTAATGGAAAGGAATTGAATTTGGAATGGAATGGAATGGAATGTAGAACGTAATGGAATGGAATGTGGAATGGAAATGAATGAAATGTGGAATGGAATGTGGAATAGAGTAGAATGGAATGTGGAATGGAAATGAATGGAATGTGGAATGGAATGTGGAATAGAGTAGAATGGAATGTGGAATGGAATAGAATGTAATTAAAAGGCATGTGAAATGCAATGCGGAATGGAATGTGAATTGTAATGTGGAGTGGAATGTGAAATGGAATGATGTGGAAAGTGGAATGTTATGGAATGGAAAGTGGAAATGAATGGAATGGAATGTGGAATGGAACGTAGAATGGAATGTGGAAGCGAATGGAATGGAATGTATAATGGAAAGGAATGGAATGTGAAATGGAAAGTGGAATGGATTGGAAAGGTATGTGGAAAGGAATGGAATGGAATATGGAATGCAATGTGTGATGGAATGGAACGGAATGTGGAATGGAAAGTGGAATGCAATGGAATGTGGAATGGAAAGTGAAATGCAATGTGGAATGGAATGGAAAGTGAAATGCAATGTGGAATGGAATGGCTTGGAATGTGGAATGGAATGTAATGGAATGTGGAATGCAATGGAATTGATTTGTATGGAATGTGGAATGGAATGGAAATAAATGTGGAATGGAATGGAATGGAACAAGAAATGGAACTTGGAATGCAACGTGGAATGGAACGTGGAATGGAAAGTGGAATGTAATGGAAGGGAATGTGGATAGGAAGGGAATGGAATGCGGAATGGAATGTGTAATGGAATGGAATGCAATGGAATGGATATGGAATGGAATGGAATGGAATCTGGAAGGGAATTGAATGGAATGTGGTATGGAATGGAATGGAATGTAGAATGGAATTGAATGTAGTGGAATGTGGAATAGAATGGTAAGGAAGGGAATGGAATGTGGAATGGAATGTGAAATGGAACGTGGAATGAAAAGTGGAAAGGTATGGAACAGAATGTTGAATGGAATGTGGAATGGAGCATTGAATGGAAAGTGGAATGGAATGGAATGGAACATCGAATGGAATCTGGGATGGAATGTAAAGGAATATGCAATGGAATGTAGAATGGATTGTGCAATGGAATGTGAAACGGAACGTGGAATGGAATGTGGAATGGAATGAGATGGAATGTGGAATGGAAAGTTTAATGGATTGTGAAATCGCATGGATTGTAATGTGGAAAGGAATGTGGAAAGGAATGTGGAATGGAATGGAATGGAATGTGGAATGGAATGTGGAATGGAATGTGCAATGTAATGGAATGGAATGGAATGTGGAATGGAACGTGGAATGATATGTGGAATGGAACGTGGTATGGAATGAGGAATGGAATCGAAAAGAATGTGGAATGGACAGTGGAATGGAATATGAAATGCAATGTGGAATGGAATGGAATGGAATGTGGAACAGAACGTGGAATTGAATGCAACGGAACTTGGAATTGGACGTGGAATGGAATGGAATGAAACATGGAATGGAACGCAGAATGGAACGTGGAATGGAAAGTGGAATGGAATGTAATGTAATGTGGAATGGAATAATGGAATGTGGAATGGATGTGGAATGGAATGTGAAATGGAATGGAATGGAATGTGGAATGGAATGTGGAAAGGAATGTGGAATGGAATGGAATGGAAAGTGGAATGGAAAGTAGTGAGTAGTGGAATGCAATGTGGAATGGAATGGAATGGAAAGTGGAATGGAAAGTGGAATGGAATGTGGAAAGGGATGTGTAATGGAACAGAATGGAATATGCAATGGAAGGTGGAATGGAATATGGAATGCAACGGGGAACTGAATGTGGAATGATATGTGGAATGGAAAGTTATGGAAAGTGGAATGGAATGGAATGGAATGTGGAAAGGGATTTTATGGAATGCAGAAAGGAATGTGGAATGGAATGGAATGGAACGTGGAATGTAATGTGGAATGGAATGGAATTTATTGGTATGGAATATGGAATGGAATGGAATGGAATGTGCAGTCGAATCTGAAATGGAATGGAATGGAACGTGGAATGCAACGTGGAATAGAACGTGGAATGGAACTTCGAATGAAATGTGGAATGGAATGTAATGGAATGTGGAATGGAAGGGAATGCAACGTTTAATGGAATGTGGAATGGAACGGAATGAAATAGAATGTAATGTGGAATTGAATGGAAAGGAATGGAATGTGGAATGGAACGCAATGATAAGGAAAGTGAAATGGAATTGCATGGAAAGGAATGGAATGTGGAATTGAATTTTATGAAATGCAGAAAGGAATGTGGAATGGAGTGGAATGGAATGTGGAATGGAATGGAATATGGAATGGAATGGAATGTGGAATGGAATGGAATTTAATGGTATGGAATATGGAATGGAAAGGAATGTAATGTTCAGTGAAATCTGAAATGGAATGGAATGCAACGTGGAATGGAATGTGGAATTGAACGTGGAATGGAACTTGGAATTGAACGTGGAATAGAACTTCGAATGAAATGTGGAATGCAATGTAATGGAATGTGGAATGGAAGGGAATGGAATGTGGAATGGAATGTGGAATGGAATGGAATGAAATAGAATGGAATGTGGAATGGAATGGAATGGAATGTGTAATGGAAAGGAATGGAATGTGGAAGGGAATGGAATGATAAGGAAGGTGAAATGGAATTGAATGGAATGGAATGGAATGTGGAAAGGAATGGAATGGATTGTGGAATAGAATGGAATGAAACGTTTAATGGAATGTGAAATGGAACGTGGAATGAACGTGGAATGGAATGTGGAATAGGATATGGAATGGAATGGAATAGAATTGGGAATGGAATGTGGAAAGGAATGGGGAATGGGATGTGAAATGGAATGGAATGGAATGTGGAATCGAATGGAATGGAATGTTGAATGGAAGAAGGAATGGAAAGGAAAGCAAAGTGGAATGCATTGTGGAATGGAATGCGGAATGTAATGGAATAGAATGTGGAATGGAATGTGCAATGTAATGGAATGGAATTTGGAATGGAATGTGGAATGGAATGTGGAATGGAATGTGGAATAGAAAGGAATGGAATGTGGAATTGAAAGTGGAATGGAATGTGGAATGGAAAGTGGAATGGAACGTGGATAGGAATGTAATAGAAAGTACAATGGAATGTGGAATGGAATGGAATGGAATGTTGAATGGAAAGTGGAGTTCAATGGAATGGAATGTGGAATGGAATGAAATGGAATGTGGAATGCAATGTGGAATGGAAGGGAATGGAAAGTGAATCGTAATGTTGAATTCAATGTGGAATGCAAAGTGGAAAGGAACGTGGAAAGAAAAGTGGTATGGAAGGTGGAACGGAACGTGCAATACAATGGGGAATGGAATAGAATGGAGTGTGGAATGGAATGGAATGGAATGTGGAATGGATTGTGGAAAGCAATGGAATTGAATGTGGAATGGAATGTAGAATGGAATGGAATGAAACGTGGAACGGAATGTGGAATGCAATGTGGAATTGAACGTGGAATGGAACATGGAATGCAATGGAATGGAACGTGGAATGGAAAGTGGAATGGAATGTGGAACGCGGCTTGGAATTGAATGTGGAATGCCCAGTGGAATGTAAAGTTATGAAATGTGGAATGGAATGGAATGGAATGTGGAATGGAATTTAATGGAATGTGGAATGGAACGGAATGGAATGTGGAAAGGAATGGAAAGGAATGTGGAATGGAATATGGAAAGCAGTGCGGAATGGAACGGAATGGAATGTGGAATGGAATGTGGAATGGAGTGTGGAATGGATTGTGGAAAGGAACAGAATGGAATGTGGAACGGAATATGGAATGGAATGTGGAATGGAATGCAATGGAATGTGGAACGGATTGGAATGGAATTGTAAGTGGAATAGAATGGAATGGAATGGAATGTGAAATGGAACGGATTGGAGAGTGGAATACAATGGAATGGAATGGAATGGAATGGGAAAATGAATGTGGAATGGAACGTGGAATGGCATGAAATGGAATGTGGAATGGAATACAAAGAAACATGGAATGGAATGTAGAATGTAAAATGGAATGGAATGGAATGTGAAATTGAATGTGGAATGGAATGTGAAATGCAACGTGGAATGCAATGTGGAATGGAATGAAACGGAACGTGAATTGGAACATGGAATGGAATGTGGAATGGAGTGGAATGGAATGCGGAAAGGAATGTGGAATGGAATGGAATGGAATGGAATGTGGAATATAATGTGCAATGTAGTGGAAAAGAATGTGCAAAGGAATGTGGAATGGACTGTGGAAGGGAATGCAATGGTACGGCAAATGGAATGTGGAGTGGATTGTGAAATGGAATGTGGAAAGAAATGTCGAATGGAATGGAATTGATCGTGGAATGGAAGATGGAATGGAACGTGGAAAGGAACGTGGAATGCAAAGGAATGGAATATGGAATGGAATGTGGAATGAATGTGGAATGGAAATTAGAATGGAACAGAACAGAATGCAATGGAATGTGGAATGGAAATTAGAATGGAACAGAACAGAATGCAATGGAATGTGGAATGGAATGTGGAAAGGAACAAGGAACGGAACGTGGAATGGAATGTAATGGAACGTGGAATGCAACGTGGAATGGAACGTGGAATGATATGGGGAATGGAACATGGAATGGAATGAGGAATGGAATGGAATGAGGAATGAAATGCAAATGGATGTGGAATGGAATGTGCAATGGAATGTGAAATGCAACGAGGAATGGAATGGAATTGAATGTGGAACGGAACATGGAATTCAGTGTAATGGAAAGTGGAATGGAACGTGGAATGGAATGGAATGAAACGTGGAATAGAACGTGGAATGGAACGTGGAATGTCGTAGAATGGAATGTGGAATGGAATGTGGAATGGAATGTGAAATGAAATTTAGTGTGTTGTGCAATGGAATGTGGAATGGAATGTGGAAGGCAATGGAATGGAATGTGGAATGGAACGAGGAATGGGATGTCTAATGGAATGTGGAATGGAACGGAATGGTATGTGGAATGGAATGAGGTATGGAGTGTGGAATGGAATATGGAATGGATGGAATAGAACGTGGAATGGAATGTTGAATGGAAAGTAGCATGGAACGCAAAATGCAATGAAATAGACTGTGGAATTGAACGTCGAATGAAATTTAAAGGGACGTGGAATGGAACGTGATTGGAACGTGGATTGTAAAGGAATGGAACGTTAAATGGAATGTGAAATGGAAAGTGGAAAGGAATGAAATGAAATTTGGAATGGAATGTGTAATGGAATGTGAAATGGAATGTGTAATGGAATGGAATGGAATGTGGAATGGAAATTGGAACGGAATGTGGAATGGAATGTGGAATGGAATGTGGAATGAATGTGGAATGGAACGGAATGGAATGTGAAATGGAAAGTGGAATGGAATGGATTGCAATGTGGAATGGAATGGATTGAAATGTGGAATGGGATGGAATGGAATGTGGACAGGAATGTGCATTGGAATGTGGAACGAAATGTGGAAAGGAATGTGCAATGGAACAGAACGGAAAGTGAAATTCAATGAAATGGAATATGTATTGGAATGTGGAATGGAACGGAATGGGATGAGAAATGGAAAGTGGAAAGGAATGTGGAATGGTACGGAATGGAATGTGGAATGTAAGGTGGAATGGAGTGTTTATTGGAATGTGGAATTTAAAGTGGAATGCAACGCGGTAAGGAAGGTGGAAAGGAATGTGGAATGGAACGGAATGGAATGTGGAATGGAATGTGCACTGGAGTGTGGAATGGAAGGGGGAATTGGACGGAATGGAATGTGGAATGGAGTGTGGAATGGAATGCGGAATGGAACAGAATGGAATGTGGAATGGAATGTGGAATGGAATGTGGAATGGAATGCAAAGGTATGTGCAAAGGAATATGGAATGGAATGTGGAACAGAATGTGGAATGGAACGCAATGGAATGTGGAATGGAATGTGGAAGAGAACGTGGAATGGAAAGTGGAATGCAATGGAATGGAATGTGGAATGGAGTGTGGAATGGTTGTAGGATGGAAAGTGGAATGGAATGGAATGTGGAATGGTATGTGAAATGGAATGGAAAGGAATGTGGAGGGGAAAGTAGAATGGAATGTGGAATATAATGGAATGGAATAGAATGTGAAATTGAATGTGGAGTGGAATGTGAAAGGGAAAGTGGAATGGAAAATCATGGAACATGGAATGGAAAGTTGAATGGATTGTGTAATGGAAGGGAATGGAAAGTGGAATGGAATGTGCAATGGAATGGAATGGAATGTGCAAAGGAATGTGGAACGGAATGCGGAAGGGAATGCAATGGTATGTGAAATGGAATGTGGAATGGAATGGATCGTGGAATGGAACGTGGAATGTAACTTGGAAAGGACGAGGAATGGAAAGGTGTGGAATGTGGAATTGAATGTGGAATGGAATGGAATGGAATGGGGAATGGAATGCGGAAAGGATCGTGGAATGCAACGTGGAATGTAATAGAACGGAACATGGAATGGAATATGGAATGTTACGTGGGATGGAAAGTAGAGTGGAACGTGGAATGGAATGGAAAGGAATGTGGAATGCAATGAGGAATGGAAAGTGAAATGCAATGTGGAATGGAATGTGAATTGCAAAGTAGAATATAATGGAATAAAACGTGGAACGGAACTTGGAATTGAATGGACAGGAACGTGGAATGGAAAGTGGAATGGAATGGAAAGAAACGTGGAATGGAACGTGGAATGGAATGTGGAATGGAATGGAATGGAAGGGAACGTGGAATGGAATGGAATGGGATGGGATGTGAAATTCAATGGAATGGAATGGAATGTGGAATGGAATGGAATGGAATGTGGAATGGAATGGAGTGGAATGGAATGTGGAATGGAATGGAAAGATTGTGGAATGGAATATGTAATGGAATGGGATGCAATGTGGAATGGAATGTGGAATGCAATGAGAAATTGAACGGAATGGAATGTGTAATGGAATGTGGAATGGAATGGAATGGAATGTGGAATGGAAAGTGGAATGGAATGTGGAAAGGAATGTAGAATGGAACGGAATGGAATGTGCAATGAAATGTGGATTGGTGTGTGGATTGGAATGTGGAAGGAAATTTAATGGAATATGGAATTGAATGGAATGGTAAGTGGAATGGAATGTGGAACGGAATGGGGAATGGAATGTTGAATGAATGTGGAATGGAAAGGAATGGAATGTGAAAAGTAATGTGGAATGGAATGGGGAATGGAATGTTGAAAGGAAAGTGGAATGGAATGGAATGGAATGCGGAATGCAACGTGGAATGATATTCATTGGAATTTGGAATAGAACGTTGAATGGAACGTGGAATGGAATGTTGAATAGAATGGAATGGAATGTGGTATGGAATTTAATGGAATGTGGAATGGAATGTGGAATGGAATGTGGAATGTAATGGGGAATGGATCGTGGAAGGGAATATGGAATGGAACGGAATGGAAAGTGGAATGGAATGTGGAATGGAGTGTGAAATTGAATGTGTGTTGGAACGGAATGGAATGTGAAATGGAATGTGTAATGGAAGGTGGAATAGTATGTCAAATAAAATGGAACGGAATGTGGAATTTACCGTGGAAAGTAAAGGAACGGAGCGTAGAATGGAATGTGGGATGTAATGGAAAGGTATGTGGAATGGACTCTGGAAAGAAATGTGGAATGGAAAGTGAAATGGAATGGAGTGGAATGTGGAACGCAATGTGAAATGGAATGTAATGGAATGTGAGATAGAATTTGGATTGTGAAGTGGAATGGAACGTGGAATGGAAAGTGGTGTGGAATGTGGAATGGAATGGAAAGGAAAGTGTAATGCAATGTGGAATGGAATGGAATGGAAACTGGAATGGAATGTGGAAAGGAAATTGGAATGGAATGCAATGTAATGGGGAATGGAATGTGGAATTTAGTTGAATGGCACTTGGAATGGAACTTAGAAAGGAAGGTGGAATGGAATGTGAAATGGAATGTGGAAGGGAATGTGGAAAGGAATCTGGAATGGAAAGGAATGGAATGTGAAATTGAATTGAATGGAATGTGGATGGAATGTGGAATGGAATGGAATGGAATGCGGAATGGAATGCGGAATGGAATGTGGAAAGGAATGTGGAATGGATCGGAATGGATTGTGGAATGGAACCTTTAATGGAGTGTGGAATGGAATGTGGAATGGAATGTGGAATGGAATGCTGAATGGAATGTGGAAAGGAATGTGGAATGGAAAGGAATGGAATGTTGAATGGAATATGGAATAGAGTGTCAAATGGAAAGGAGTGCAATGTGGAATGGAATGTTAAATGGAATGGAATGAAATATGAAATGCAATGTGCAATGGAATGTGGAAAGGAATGAGAAACGTATTGGAATTGAATGTGGAATCGAAGATGGAATGGAAAGGAATGGAACGTGGAATGGAATGTGGCATGGAATGGAATGCAAAGTGGAATGGATTGTGTAATGGAATGTGGAATGGAATGAGGAATGGAATGGAGTGGAATGTGGAATGGAACATGAAATGGAATGGAATGGAATGTGAAATGGAATGTGGATTGGAATGGAATGGAATGTGGAATGAAATGTGGAATGCAATGGACTGGAACGTGGAATGTAATGTGGAATGGAATGGAATGCAATGGGAAATGGGATGTGGAGTGGAATGGAAACGAATGATTAACAGAAGGTGGAATGGAATGGAACAGAATATGGAATGGAACGTGGAATGGAATTTAATGGAACATAAAATGGAACTGAATAGAAAGTGGAAGGGAAGTGAATGGAGTGTGGAATGCAAGGGAATGGAATGCAGAATGGAATGTGGAATGGAATGGAATGTAAAGTGGAAAGGAATGGATTGTAAAGGAATGTGGAATGGTATGGAACGGATCATGGAATAGAATGTAGAATGGACAGTGGAATGGAATGTAGGATGTAATGTGAAATGGAATGTGGAATGGATTGTGGAATGGAATGAAATGGAACGTGGAATGGAATGGAATAGGACATGGAATGGAATGGATTGGAAAGTGGAATGGAAAGTGGAATGAAATGGAATGGATTGTGGAATGGAATGGAATGTAATGTAGAATGGAATGGAATGGAAGGTGGAATGGAAAGGAAGGGAATGTGGAATGGAAAGGAATGGAATGTGGAATGGAAGGCAGAATGGAATTTAAAGGAAGGTGGAATGGAATTGAATATAACGTGGAAGGTAATGGAAGGGACTGTGGAATGCAACAGACTGGAATGCGGAATGGAATGTGGAATGGAATACGGAATGGATTGTGGAATGGAATGGAAATGAAGGTGGAGTGGAATGGAATACGGAATGGATTGTAGAATGGAATGGAAATGAAGTTGGAATGGAATGGAAAGGAAAGTTGAATAGAATGGAATGGAATGTGGAATGGAATGGAATGGAATGGAATGTGGAAAGGAATGGAATGGACCGTGGAAGAGAATGTGGAATGAAAGCTGGAATGGTATGTATAATGGAATGTGGAATGGAATGTTAAATGGAATGTGGAATGGATTGTGGAATGGAATTAAATGAAAAGTGGAATGGAATGGAATGGAACTTGGAAAAGAATGGAATGGAACGTGGAATGGAATATGGAATGGAATGGAATGGATTGTGTAATGGAATGGAATGGAACGTGGAATACAATGGAATTGATCGTGGAATGGAATGGAATAAAATGTGGAATGGAATGGAATGGAATGCGGAAAGGAATGTGGAATGGAATGTGGAATGGAAAGAAGAATGTAATGGAATGGAACGTGCAGTTGAATGGAATGGAACGTGGAAAGGAATGGATTGGAAAGTGGAATGGAAGGGAATGGAATGGGAAATGGAATGTGGAATGGAATATGGAATGGAATGTGGAACAGAATGCAATGAAACGTGGAATTGAATGGAAAGGAACGTGGAATGGAATGCAGTGGAATGTAGAATATCATGGAATTGACTGTGGAATGGAATGGAATGGACTGTGGAAAGAAATGTGGAATGGAATGTGCAATGGAATGTGAAATCGAATGTGGAATGGAATGTGGAATGGAATGGAATGGAATGTGCAGAGGAATGGAATGTAATGGAAAGTGGAATGGAATGTGAATGGAATGGAATGGAATGTGGAATGGAAAGTGACATGGAATTTAATGTGAAATGGAAGGTAGAATAGAATGTTAAATGGAATGAAACGGAACGTGTAATGGAATGGAAAGGATCGTGGAATGGAATGGAAAGGTAAGTGAAACGGAATGTGAAATGAAATGTAGAATGGAATGTGAAAGGGAATGTGGAATGGAATGGAATGGAACGTGGAATGGAATGCAAACATACGTGGAATGGAACATGGAATGTAACGTGCAATGGAATTGAATGGAATGTGGAATGGAATGGAATGGAATGTGGAATTGAATGGAATGGAATGTGGAATGGAAAGGATCGGATAGTGGAATGGAAAGTGGAATGGATTGAGGAATGGAAAGTTGAATGGAATGCAATGGAATGTAGAATGGAATATGCAATTGAATGGAATGGAATGTGCAAAGGAATGTGGAATGCAATGTGGAATGCAATGTGGAATGGAATGGAATGGAATGGAATGGAATGTGGAATGCAATGTGGAATGCAATGTGGAATGGAATGGAAAGTGGAATGGAATGTGGAATTGAAAGTGGTATTGAACGTGGAATGCAAAGGATTGAAATGTAGAATGGAACGTGGAACGGAATAGAATGGAATGGGGAATGGAACGTGGAATGTAATGGAATTTAAAGTTGAATGGAATGTGGAACGGAATGTGGAATGAAACTTTGAATGGAACGTGGAATGGTTTGGAATGAAAAGTGGAATAGAATGAGGAATGGAAAGTGGAATGGAATGTGGAATGGAATGTGGAATGGAATGGAATGCAATGTGGAATGGAACGGAATGGAATGTGTAATTGAATGTGTAATGGAACGTGGAATGCAAAGGAAGGGAATGTAGTATGGAACGTGGAATAGAATGTGGAATGGAATGGAAAGGAATGTGGAATGGAACTTAATGGAATGTGGAATTGAATGTGGAATGGAATGTAGAATGCAAAGGAAAGGCATGTACAATGGAATGTGGAATGGAATGGAATGGAATGGGGAATGGAACATGGAAAGTAACGCAATAGAATGTTGAATGGGATGTGGAAAGGAATCTGGAATGGAATGTGGAATGGAATGTAACGGGGAATGCAAAGTGGAAAGTAACGCAATGGAACGTTGAATGGGATGTGGCAAGGAATCTGGAATGGAATGTGGAATGGAATGGAAAGTGGAATGGAATGGTATGGAACGGAATGGAATGGAATGGAATGTTGAATGGAATGGAACACAATGTGGAATGGAATGTGGAATAGAAAGGGATGGAATGTGGAATGGAATCTGGAAGGGAATGAAATGGAACGGAATGTGGAGTGGAATGGAATGTTGAAAGGAATGGAATGGAACGTGGTTCGTAATGCAATAGAATTTGGAATGGAATGGAATGAGGAATATAATGTTTAATGGAATGAGATGGAATGTGGAATGGAATGTGGAATGGAATAGAATGGAATGGAATGTGGAATGGAAAGCAAAGTAATGGAAGGTGGAATGGAATGGAAAAGAATGTGGAACAGAATGGAATGGAATGTGGAATGGAACGTAGAAGGTATTGGAATGGAATGTGAAATGGAATGGAATGTGAAATGGAATGGAATGGAATGTGGAATGTGAAATGGAATGTGGAGTGGAATGTGAAATGGAATGTGGAATGGAATGCGGAATGGAATGTGGAATGGAATGTGAAATGGAATGTGGAATTGAATGTGAAATGGAATGTGAAATGGAATGTGGAATGGAATGAAATGGAAAGTGGAATGGAATGGAATGGAACGTGGAATTTAGTGGAATGAAACGTGGAATGGAACGTGGAATCCAATAGAATGGAATGTGGAATGGAATGGAACGGAATGGTTTGGAATATGGAATGGAACAGAATGGAATATGGAATGGAATGTGGAATGGACAATGGAATGGACAATGGAATGGAACATGGAATGAAAGGAGTAATTGAACGTGCAATTGAACGTGGAACGGAAAGCGGAATGGAATGAGTAATGGAATGGAATGGATAGTGGAATGGAAAGTGGAACGGATTGTGGAATGGAAAGTTGAATGGAATGCAATGGAATGTAGAATGGAATATGCAATTGAATGGAATGGAATGTGCAAAGGAATGTGGAATGCAATGTGGAATGGAATGGAATGGAATGTGGAATGCAATGTGGAATGGAATGGAATGGAAAGTGGAATGGAATGTGGAATTGAAAGTGGTGTTGAACGTGGAATGCAAAGGATTGAAATGTAGAATGGAACGTGGAATGGAATAGAATGGAATGGGGAATGGAACGTGGAATGTAATGGAATTTAAAGTTGAATGGAATGTGGAATGGAATGTGGAATGAAACATTGAATGGAACGTGGAATGGTTTGGATTGAAAAGTGGAATAGAAAGAGGAATGGAATGTGGAATGGAATGTGGAATGGAATGGAATGTGGAATGGAATGGAATGCAATGTGGAATGCAACGGAATGGAATGTGTAATTGAATGTGTAATGGAACGTGGAATGCAAAGGAAGGGAATGTAGTATGGAACGTGGAATAGAATGTGGAATGGAATGGAAAGGAATGTGGAATGGAACTTAATGGAATGTCTAATTGACTGTGGAATGGAATGTAGAATGCAAAGGAAAGGCCTGCAGAATGGAATGTGGAATGGAATGGAATGGAACGGGGAATGGAACATGGAAAGTAACGCAATAGAAAGTTGAATGGGATGTGGAAAGGAATCGGGAATGGAATGTGGAATGGAATGTAACGGGGAATGCAAAGTGGAAACCAACGCAACGGAACGTTGAATGGGATGAGGCAAGGAATCTGGAATGGAATGTGGAATGGAATGGAAAGTGGAATGGAAAGGTTTGCAACGGAATGGAATGGAATGGAATATGGAATGGAATGGAACACAATGTGGAATGGAATGTGGAATAAAAAGGGATGGAATGTGGAATGGAATCTGGAACGGAATGCAACGGAACGGAATGTGGAATGGAATGGAATGGTGTGGAATGGAATGTTGAAAGGAATGGACTGGAACGTGGAACGTAATGCAATAGAATGTGGAATTTAATGGAATGTGGAATATAATGTTTAATGGAATGGTATGGAATGTGGAATGGAATGTGGAATGGAAAAGAATGGAATGGAATGTGGAATGGAAAGCAAAGTAATGGAATGTGGAACGGAACGGAATAGAATGTGGAACAGAATTGAATGGAATGTGGAATGGAATGTAGAAGGTATTGGAATGGAATGTGAAATGGAATGGAATGTGAAGTGGAATGGAATGGAATGTGGAATGTGAAATGGAATGTGGAATGGAATGTGAAATGGAATGTGGAATGCAATGCGGAATGGAATGTGGAATGGATTGTGAAAAGGAATGTGGAATTGAATGTGAAATGGAATGTGGAAAGGAATGTGGAATGGAATGAATTGGAAAGTGGAATGGAATGGAATGGAAGGTGGATTTCAGTGGAATGAAACGTGGAATGGAACGTGGAATGCAATAGAATGGAATGTGGAATGGAATGGAATGGAATGGTGTGGAATATGGAATGGAATGGAATGGAATATGGAATGGAATGTGGAATGGAATGGAATGGACAATGGAATGGAACATGGAATGAAACGAGTAAATGAACGTGCAATTTAATATGGAACGGAAAGTGGAATGGAATGAGTAATGGAATGGAATGGAATGTGTAAAGGAAGTGAATGGAATGCGGAATGCAACGTGGAATAGAAAGTGTAAAGGAATGTGGAATGGAATGGAATGGAATTTGGAATTAAATGACTAGAGTGGAATGTGGAATGCAATGGAATGGAATGTAGAATGGAATGTAATGGAATGGAATGCGGAATGGAATATAATGGAATGGAATGTGGAATGGAATGGAACTGAATGTGGAATGGAATGGAATGGAAAGTGGAATTCAATGGAATGGAACACAAAGTGGAATGGAATGAAGTGGAATGTGGAATGGAATATGGCATGGAATGGTATGCAATGTGGAATGGAATGTCGAATAGAACGGAATGGAATGTGGAATGGAAAGAAATGGAATGTGTAATGGAACGGCAGGGAATTTGGAAAGGAATGGGATGGTATATGGAATGGAATGCAGTTTGGATTGGAATGGAATGTGGTGTGGAATTTGGAATGGAATGGAATGGAATGTGCAATGGAATGAAATGGAAAGAGGAATGGAATGGAATCTAATGGAATGTGGAATGGAATGGAATGGAATTTGGAATTCAATGAACGGAGTGGAATGTGGAATGCAATGGAATAGAATGTGGAATGGAATGTAATGGAATGGAATGTGGAATGGAATATAATGGAATGGAATGTGGAATGGAATGGAATGGAATGTGAAATAGAATGGAATGGAATGTGGAATTCAATGGAATGGAATGCAAAGTGGAACGGAATGGAATGGAATGTGGAATGGCATATGGAATGGAATGGTATGCCATGTGGAATGGAATGTCAAATAGAACGGAATGGAATGTGGAATGGAATGTGAAATGGAATGGAACGTGGAATGCAATGGATTGGAATCTGGAATGGAATGGAATGGAAGCGAATCTGGAATCGAATGGAATGGAATGGAATGGAAAGGGGAATGGAATGGGGAATGGAATGGAATGGAATGGAATGAGATGTGGAATGGAATAGAATGGAATGTGGAATGGAATGGGAAGGAATGTGGAAAGGAATGGAATGGAATAGAATGTGCAATGGAACGGAATGGTATGGAATGGAGAATGCAATGAATGGAATGTGGAATGAAATTTTGAATTGAATGTAATGGAATGTGGAATGGAATGTGGAGTTGAATGGAATGGAATGTGGAATGGAATGTGGAATGGATTTTATTGAAATGTGGAATGGACTGTTTAATGGAATGGAATGTGGAATGGTGTGGAATGGAATGTGTGATGGAATGTGGAATGAAATGGGGTGGAATGTTGAATGGAATGTGGCATGGAATGGAAATAGGTGTGGAATGGAATGTGGAATGGAATGGGTTGGAAAGTGGAAAGGAATGTGGAAAGGAAAGGAACGGAATGTAGAATGGAATGGAATGGAATGTGGAATGGAAAGGAATGGAATGTGTAATGGAATGGAATGTAAAGTGGAATGGAATGGAACTTAAAGTAGAAGGGAATGGAATGGAATGTGGAATGGAAAGGAATGGAATGTGTAATGGAATGGAAAGTAAATTGGAACGGAAAGGAAAGGAATGTGGAATGAAATTGAATGGAATGTAATGGAACATGGAATGAAATGTGGAACGGAAAGTGGATTGGAAAGCGGAATGGAATCTGGAATGGAATGTAATGGAATTTGGAATGGAAAGGGGAATGAAATTGAGTGGATTATGGAATGGAAAGAGGAATGGAATGGAACAGAATGGCTTATGGAATGGAAAGTGGAAAGGAATGGAATGGAATGTGGAATGGAAAGTGGAATAGAATGTGGAATAGATTGTGGAATGGAATGCAATGGAATGTGGCATGGAATTTGGAATTGAATGTGGAATAGAATGTGGAATGGAATGGAATGGAATGTGGCATGGAATGTGCATTGAAATGTGGAATAGAATGTGAAATGGAATGGAATGGAATGTGCAATGGAATGTGGAATGGAAAGGAATGGGATGTAGCATGGAATTTGGAATCGAATGTGGAATGGAATGGAATGGATGGTGAAATGGAATGGAATGGAATGTGGAATGGAATGGAATGGAATGGAATGTGTAACGGAATGGATGGAAATATGGAATGGAATGTAATGGAAAGTGGAATGGAATGGATATGGAAGGAATGGTATGGAATGTGGAAAGGAAAGTAATGGAAAGTGGCCTGGAATTCAATGGAATGTGGATTTGAATAGAGTGAAACGAGGCTTGGAATGGAATGGAGTGTGTAATTTAATGCAATGGAATGTGGAATGGAAGGGAATGGAATGGGGAATGAAATGTGGAATGCAATGGAATGGAATGGAATGGAATGTGGAATGGAATGTAATGGAATGAAATGTGGAGTGGAATGGAATGGAAGATGGAATGGAATGGAATGGAATGTGGCACGGAATGGAATGGAATGTGGCATGGAATGGAATGGAATGTGGAATGGAATGGAACGGAATGTGGAGTGGAATAGTATGGAAAGCGAAATGGAGTGGGATGGAACCTGGAATGGAATGTGGAATGGAATGGAAGGAATGCAATTTAAAGTGGAATGGAATGGAATGTGGAATGGAATGTGGAATCTAATGGAATGGAAAGTGGAATGGAATGTGGAATGGAATGGAATTTGAAATGGAAATAGAATGGAATGTGAAATAGAAATAGAATGGAATGTGGAAAGGAATGGAATGGAATGTGGTATGGAATGGAATGGAATGTGGTATGGAATGGAATGGAATGAGGTATGGAATGGAATGGAATGTGAAAAGGAATGTTATGGAATGTGGAATGTAACGTGGAATGGAATGGATTGGAATGTGGAATGGAATGTGGAATGCAATGTGGAATGGAATGTGCAATTGAATGGAATGGAATGTGGAATGGAATGGAATGGAATGTGGAATCGAGTGGAATGGAATGGAGAAAAATATGCAATGGAATGTGGAAAGTAATGGAATGCTATATGAAATGGAACGTGGAAAGGAATGGAACGAAACATGGAATGTAATCTGATGTAATGTGTTATGGAATGAGGAAATGAATGGAATAGAATGGAAAGGAATTTGGAATGTAATGGAGTGGAATGTGGAACGGGAAGTGAAAGGGAATGGAATAGAATGTGGAAAGAAATGTGAAGCAGAATGGAATGGAATGTGGAATGGAATGGAATGGAACATGGAACGGAATGTGGAATGGAATGGAATGGAATGGGGAATGGAATAAGGATTGGAACGTGGAATGGAGTGGAATGGAACATGTAATGAAATGTGGAATTGAATGGAAAGGAATGTGAAACAGAATGAGGAATGGAATGTGGAATGGAATGGAATGGAACGTAGAATGGATTGAAGAATGGAACGTGGAATGGAATGCAACGGAACGTGGAATGAAACACTGAATGGAATTTGGAATGGAATATGGAATGAAACGTGGAGTGGAATGAGTTATGGAATGTGGAATGGAATGGAGTGCAACGTCGAATGTAATGAGGAAAGGAACGTGGAATGGAATGGAATGGAACATGGAATGGAACGTGGAATGGAACGTGGAATGGAATGTGGAATGGAATGGAATGGAACGTGGAATGGAATGAGGAATGGATTGTGGAATGCAATGGATTGGAACGTGGAATGGAATGAGGAAAGAAACATGGAATATAATGGAAAGGAATGGGTAATGGAATTTGGAATGGAATGGAATGGAACAGAATGGAAATTGGAATGGAATATGGAATGTAACGTTGAATGGTATGGAATGGAATGGAATGTGGAAAGGAAAGTGGAATGGAAAGGAAGGGAATGTGGAATGGAATGGAAAGGAATGTGGAATCTAAAGGAATTGAATGGAATGGAATGGAATGTGTAATGGAATGGAATGGAATGTGGAATGGAATATGGAATGGATTGGAATGGAATGGAAGGTGGAATGGAATGGAAAGGAAGTGGAATGGCATGGAATGGAAAGAAATGTGAAATAGAATGGAATGGATTGTGGAATGGAAGGGAATGGAAAGTAATGGAATGTGGAATGGAATGGAATGGAATTTGGAATGGAAGGGAATGGAATGGGGAATGGAATGTGGAATGGAATGGAATGGAATGGAATGTAGAGTCGAATGGAATGGAATGTGGAAAGGAATGGAATGGAATGTGGCATGGAATGGAATGGAAAGTGGAATTGAATGGAATGAAATGTGGAATGGAATGGAATTTAACGTTGAATGGAATGGAATAGAAATTGGAAAGCAATGGAATGGAATGTGTAATGGAATATTGAATGGATTGAAATGGAATGGAAGGTGGAATGGAAAGGAACATGGAATAGAACGTGGAATGGAACGTGGAATGGAATGTGGAATGTATCATGGAATGGAAAGGAATGGAACGTGGAATGGAATGGAATGTGGAATATAATGGAATGTAATGTGTAATGGAATGGAATGGAACATGCAGTGGAATAGTATGGAAAGTGGAATGCAGTGGGATGCAACGTGGAATGTAATGTGGAATGGAATGTAAGGAATGGAACGTAAAGTGCAAAGGAATGGAATGTGGAATGGAATGGAATTGAATGTGGAATGGAATGTGGAATGTAATGGAATGGAATGTGGAATGGAATGTGGAATGGAATGGAATTTAAAATGGAAATAGAATAGAATGTCAAATGGAAATAGAATGGAATGTGGAATGGAATGGAACAGAATGTGGAATGGAATGCTATGGAATGTGGAATGGTACGTGGAATGGAATGGAAAGGAATGTGGAATGGAATGTGGAATGAAATTTGGAATGCAATAGAATGGAATGGAACGTGGAATGGAATGCAATGCAATTTGGAATGGTATGGAATGGAATGTGGAAAGGAATATTGAATGGATTGGAATGGAAAGGAAGGTGGAATGGAATGGAAAAGAATGTGGAACGGAATGCAATGGAATGAAATGTGGAATAGAATGGAATGGAATTCGGAATGGGGGGGAACGGAAAGGAGTTCAATGTGGAATGGAATGGAATGGAAAGTGAAATGGAATGTGGAATAGAACTTGTAATGGAATTTCATGGAACGGAATGGAATGTTGAATGGAATGGGCAATGGTACGTGGAATGGAATAGGTTGGAACGGAATGGAATGTGGAATGAAATGTGGAATGGAATGGAATTGAATGGAATGCAGAATGGAATGGAAGGTGGAATGGAATGGAATGGAATGGAACGGAATATAGAATGAAATGGAATGTGGAATGCAATGAAATGCAACAGGGAATGGAAGGTGGAATGGAACAAAATGTGGAATGGAATGGAATGCAATGTAGAATGGATTAGAATGGAATGTGGAATGGAATGTGGAATGGAATAGAATAGAATGTGGAATGGAATGGAATGGAATGGAATGTGGAATGGAATGGAATGGAATGTGGAATGGAATGGAATGGCATGTGAAATGGAAACAGAATGGAAAGTGAAATTCAAATAGAATGGGATATGGAATGGAATGGAATTTGGAATGGAATGAAATGTGGAATGGAATGAAATGGTATGTGGAAAGGAACGTGAAATTAAATGGAGTGGAAAGTGGAAAGGAATGTGAAACAGAATGGAATGGAATGTGGAATGGAAGGGAATGGAATGCGAATGGTATGAAGTGGAATGGAATGTGGAATACAATGGAATGCAATGGAATGGAATGGAATGGAATGGAATATGTAATGGAATGGAATGGAATGCGGAATGGAATGTGGAATGGAATGGAATGGAAAGTGGAATGGAATGTGGAATGGAACGTGTAATGGAATGGAATGGAAGAGAATGGAACGTGGAATGGAATGTGGAATGGAATATGGAATGGAATGGAATGGAATGTGGAATGGAATGGAATCGAATGTGGAATGCAATGGAATGGAATGAAATGTGGAATGGAATGGAATTGAATGTGGAATGGAATGTGGAATGGAACGTGTAATGGAATGGAATGGAAGAGAATGGAACGTGGAATGGAATGTGGAAAGGAATATGGAATGGAATGGAATGGAATGTGGAATGGAATATGGAATGGAATGGAATGGAATGGAATGTGGAATGGAATGGAATCGAATGTGGAATGGAATATTGAATGGAATGGAATGGAATGGAATGTGGAATGGAATGGAATCGAATGTGGAATGCAATGGAATGGAATGGAATGTGGAATTTAAGGGAATGGAATGTGGAATGGAATGGAATATAATGCGGAATGGAATGGAATGGAATGAGGAATGGTATGGAATGGAATGTGGAATCGAATGGAATGGAATGAGGAATGGAATTTAATGGAATGAGGAATGGAATGGAATGGAATGTGGAATTGAATAGAATTTAAGGTGGAATGGAATGGAATGGAATGGAATGTGGAAAGGAATGGAATGGAATGGAATGTTTAGTGGAATATGGAATGAACTAGAATCGAATGGAAGTTGAAAAGTAATGAAAAGGAATGTGGGATGGAATTGAATGGAATGACATGTGAAATATAATGGAAAGGAATGTAGAATGTAAGGGAATGGAATGGAATGGAATGTGGAATGGAATGGAAAGGAATACGGAATCTAATGTGCAAAGAATGGAGAGGTATGTGGAATGGAACGTGGAGTGGAATGGAATGGAAAGTGGAATGCAATGCAATGCAATGTGTAATTGAATGAGGAATGGAATGGTATAGAATGGAATGGAATGTGGAATGGAACGTGTAATGGAATGGATAGGAATTGAATGGAATGTGGAGTGGGTTGTGGAATGGAACGTGGAATGGAATGGAATGGAATGTGGAATAGAATGTGGAATAGTATGGAATGGAATCAAATGTAATGGAATGTAGAATGGAATGGAATGGAATGTGGAATGGAATGGAATGTGGGATGGAATGGAATGGAATGTGGAATGGAATGTGGAATGGAATGAAGAATGGAATGTGGAATGGAATAGAATGGAATCTGGAAAGGAATAAGTAATGGAACGTGGAATGGAATGGAATGGAACGTGGAATGGAATGGAATGGAAAGTTGAATGTAACGGAACGTGGAATGGCGTGGAATGGAAATTGGAATGGAATGTTAGATGGAATGCAATCTAATGTGGAATGGAATGAGTAATGAATGTAACGTTTAATGGAATGGAATGCAACATGGAAAAGAACGTGGAATACAATGTGGAATGGAACGTGGAATGGATCGCGGAATTGAATGGAAAGGAACGTGCAATGGAATGGAAAGTGGAAGGGAATGGAACGTGGAATGGAATGGACTGGAAAGTGGAATGGAATAGTATAGAAAGTGGAATGCAGTAGGATGGAACTTGGAATGGAATGTGGAATGGAATGGAACGGAACGGAATGCAAAGTTGAATGGAATGGAACATGGAAAGGAATGGAATTGAATGTGGAAAGGATTGTGGAATGGAATGGAATGGAATGTGGAAAGGAATGTGGAATGGAATGGAATGTGAAATGGAAATAGAACGGAATGTGAAATGGAAATAGAATGGAATGTGGAATTGAATGAAATGGAATGTGGAATGGAATGGAATGGAATGATAAATAGAATGCGGAGTGGAATGGAATGGAATGTGGAATGGAATGTGGAATGCATGGAACGGAATATGGAATGGAATGGAATGGAATGTCGAATGGAATGGACTGGAATGGAATGTTGAATGCAATGGAATGGAATGGAATGGAAAGTGGTGTGGAATGGAATGGAATATGGAATTGAATGTGGAAAGGAATGGCATGGTATGTGGAATGGAATGGAAAGGAATGTGGAAAGGAATGCGGAACAGAATGGAATGGAATGTGGAATGGAATGGAATGGAACGAGGAACGGAATGTGGAATGGAACGTGGAATGGATTGAAATGGAATGTGTAATGGAATAAGGAGTGGAACGTGGAATGGAGTGGAATGGAACGTCTAATGGAATTTGCAATGGAAAGGAATGGAATGTGGAATGTAATGGAAAGGAATGTGGAATGGAATGTGGAATGCAATGGAATGGAACGTGGAATGGAATGAGCAATGGAACGTGGAATGGAATGCAATGGAATGTGGAATGAAACATGGAATGGAACGTGGAATGGAACTTGGAATGGAACCTGGAATGGAATGGAATGGAATGTGGAATGGAATGAGTTATGGAATGTGGAATGGAATGGAATGGAACTTGGAATAGACTGAGGAAAGGAACGTGGAATGGAATGGAATGGAACGTGGAATGGAACTTGGAATGGAACGTGGAATGAAATGTGGAATGGAACGTGGAATGTACTGGAATGGAAAGTGGAATTGAACGGAATGGAACGTGGAAAAGAATGGAATGGAAATTGGAATGCAACGGAATGCAATGTGGAACGGAATTTGGAATGGAATGTGGAATGGAATGGAATGGAATGGAATAGAATGTGGAATGGAATCCTTAATGGAATGGAATAGAAAGTGGAATAGAATGTGGAATGTAATAGTATGGAACGTGGAATGGAGAGGAATGGAACGTGGAATGGAATGTGGATTGGAATGGAACGGAAAGAAATAAAAAGTTGAATGGAATGCAACGTGGAATGGAATGGAATTGAATGTGGAATGGAAAGTGGAATGTAATGGAATGGAATGTGGAATGGAATGGAAAGTGGAACGGAAATAGAATGGAAACTGAAATGGAAATAGAATGGAATGTGGAAAGGAAGGGAATAGAATGTGGAATGGAATCGAATGGATAGAAATGTGGAATGCAATGGAATGGAATGGAGCGGAATGGAATGTTGAATGGAATTCAATGGAATGTGGAATGGAATGTGGAGTGGAAATTGGAATGGAATTGAATGGAACGGAATGGAATGTGGAATAGAGTGTTGAATGGAAACTGTAATGGAATGGAATGGAACGTAATGGAATGTGGAATGGAATCTGGAATGGAACATGGAAAGGAATGGAATGGAATGGAATGGAATGTGGAGTGGATTGTGGAATCTATTGTGGAAAAGAATGGAATGGAATGGAATGGAAACAAATGTAGAATGGAATGAAATGGAATGTGGAATGGAATGGAATGTGGACTGGAATGTAATTGAATGGATAGGAATGGAATGGAATGCGGAATGCAATGTGGAACGGAATGCAATGAAATGGAAAGAATGGAATGTGGAATGGAAAGGGGAATTGAATCTGGAATGGAATGTGTAATGGAATGCAAGGGAATTCAATGTGGAATGGAATGTGGAATGGAATGTGGAAGGGAATGCAATGTGGAGTGGAATGGAATGTAATGTGGAATTTAGTGGAATGGGATGTGGAATGGAATGCAAAGGAATAGAATGGAAAGTGGAATGGAATGGAGTGTAATGGAATAGAATGTGGAATGGAATGTGGAACGTAATGTGGAATAGAATGGAATGGAATGTGGAATGAAATGTGGAGTGGAATGCATTGTGCAATGGAATGGAACGTGGAATGGAATGTGAAATGGCATGGAAACTGGAATGGAATGTGGAATGGAACGGAATATGCAAAGGAAAGTTGAATGGATTGGAATGGAAGGTACAACAGAATGGAATGAAATTTGGAATGGAATCTGCAATGCAATGTTGAATGTAACATGGAATAGAATGGAATGGAACGTGGAATGGAAAGTGGATTGGACAGTGGAATTGAATGTGGAATGGAATGTGGAATGTGGAATGGAATGGAATGTGGAATGGAATGCAATGGAATGTGAAATGGAACGTGGAATGGAATGGAAAGCAATGTGGAATAGAATGGAATGGATTGAAACGTGGAATGGAAAAGAATGGAATTTAGATTGTTATGGAATGGAAAGGAATGGAATGTGGAATGGAATGGAATTGAGTGTGGAATGGAATGGAATGGAATGGTATGTGGGATGCAAAGTGGAAGGGAGGGGAATGGAATGAGTAATGGAATGTGGAATGGAAAGGAATAAAATGTGGAGTGGCATGGAATGGAATATGGAAAGGAATCTGGAAAGGAAGGTGGAATGAAATGGAATGGAAAGTTCAATGGAACGTGGAATGGAACACGGGATGGAATGGAGTGTAACGTGGAATTGAAAGTGGAATGGAACATGTAGTGGAAAATGGAATGTAATGGAAAGAAAGGTGGAATGAAAAGTGGAATGGAAACGTGAATGGAACGTGGAATGGAATGGAATGGAAAGTGGAATGGACTGGAATGGAATGTGGAATGCAATGGTATGGAATGTGGAATGCAATGGAATGGAATGGTATTTGGAATGGAATTGAATGGAATGTGGAATCGAATGGAATTGAATATGGAATGGAAAGGAATGGAATGTGGAATGGAATTGAATGGAAAGGAATGGGGACCGGAAGTGAATGAAATGGAAAGGAATGTGGATTGGAATGAAATGGAAGGTGGCATGGAAACTGGAATGGCATGGAATGGAATGTGGAATGGAATGGTATGGAATGTGGAATGGAAACTAATGCAACGTGGAACGGAACATGGAATAGAACGTGGAATAGAATGGAAAACAACGTGAAATGGAACGTGGAATTATACGTGTAATAGAAAGTGGAATGGTATAAGGAATATGGAATGGAATGGAATGGAATCTGGAATAGAATGAAATGGAATGTGGATTGGAATTGGATGGAATGTGGAACGGAATGGAATGGAATGTGGAATGGAATAGAATGAAATGTGGAAGGCAATGTAGAATGGAATGGAATGCAATGAGGAATGGCATGTTGAATGGAATGGAACGTGGAATGGAACGGAAAGGAATGTTTAATGCAATGGAATGGAATGTGGAAAGGAACGTGGAATGGAATGGAATGGAACGTGAAATGGAATGGAATGGAACGTGGCATGGAAAGTGTAATGGAATAGAATGGAACGTCAAATGGAAAGTGGAAAGAAATGTGAAATCGAACGTGGAATGGAAAGTGCAATAGAATGTGGAATATGGAATGGAATGGAATGCAATTGAATGCCTTATGGAATGGAATGGAATGTGGAATGGAATGTGGAATATATTGTGGAATGGAATGGAATGCAATGTGGAATGGAATGTGGAATGGAATCTTATTTGGAATGGAATGGAATGGAATATGGAATGGAATCAAATGGAATGGAATGTGCAATGGAATATGGAATGCAATGGAATGGAACATGGAATGGAATGGAATGTGGAATGGAATGTGGAATGTATTGTGGAATGGAATGGAATGCAATGTGGAATGGAATATGGAATGGAATCAAATGGAATGGAATGTGCAATGGATTGTGGAATCGAATGGAATGGAAAGTGGAATGGAATGAAATGGAATGTGGAATTGAACGTGGAATGGAATGGAATGGAATGGATAGGAACGTGGAATACAATGGAATGGAATGGATAGGAACGTGGAATACAATGGAATGGAATGGATAGGAACGTGGAATACAATGGAATGAAAAGTGAAATGAAACGTGGAAAGGAATGCAATGGAACGTGGAATGGAACGTGCAATGGAAAGTGCAATGGAACGTGGTACTGAATGTGTAATGGAACGTGGAATGTAACGTAGAATGGAATGGAATGGAACGTGGAATGGAAAGCGGATTGGATAGTGGAATGGAATGTGGAATGGAATGTGGAATGGAATGTGGAATGTGGAATGGAATGTATTGTGGAATGGAATGCAATGGAATGTGACATGGAACGTGGAATGGAATGGAATGCAATGTGGTATGGAATGGAATGGATTGGAATGTGGAATGGAATGGAATGGAATTTCCAGTGTTTTGGATTGGAAGTGAAAGTAAAGTGGAATGGAATGGAAGGTAATGTGGACTGGTAAGGAATGGAATGGAATAGAATGTGTAATAGAATGGAATGGAATGGAATGGAATGGAATGCATTATGGAATGTGGAATGGAATGTGGAATGGAATGGAAGGTGGAATGGAATTGATTGGAATATGGAATGGAATGTGGAATGGAATATGGAATGGAATTCAATGTAATGTGGAATGGAAAGCAGAATGGAAAGTGGAATGTAATGTAATGAGGAATGGTAGGGAATGGAATGTGGAATGTGAAATAGAATGGAATGGAATGGAATGTGGAATGGAATCAGGAATTGAATGTGTAGTGGAATGGAATGGAATGTGGAATTCAATCTGTAATGGAATGTGGAATGAAATGTGGAATGGAATGGAATGAAATGGAATGGAATCTGGAATTGAATGCGTAATGGAATGTGGTATGGAATGAAATGGAGTGTGGAATCGAATGTGGAATGGAAGGGAATGAAATGTGGAATGGAATGGAATGGAATGTGGAATGCAACCTGGAATGGAATGTGGAATGTAATTGAATGTGGAATGGAATGGCATGGAATGAGGAATGGAATGTGCAGTGGAATGTAATGGAATGTGGAATGGAATGTTGAATGGGATGGAATGGAATGTGTAATAGAATGAGGAATGGGATGGAATGGAATGCGGAAAGGAATATGGAATGAAATGGACTGGAATGTGATATTGAATGTGGATTGGAATATAATGGAATGTGGAACGGTATATGGAATGGAACGAGGAATGGAATGGAATGGAAACTGGAATGGAATGGAATGGAATTTGGAATGTAGTGCGGAACCAAATGGAATGGAATATTGAATGTAATTGAATGTGGAATGGAGAGGAATGGAATGTGGAAAGGAACATGGAATGGAATGTGGAATGAAAAGTAGAATAGAACCCGGAATGGAATGGAATGGAAAGTAGAATGGAATGTGGAATGGAATGTGGAATGGAACGTAGAATGGAATGTGGAATGGAATGGAATGCAAAGTGGAATGGAACATGGAATGGAAAGAGGAATGAGACGTGGAATGCAATGTGGAATCTAATGTGGACTGGAAAGGAATGGAATATGGAATGGAAAGGAATAAAATGAGGAATGAAAAGTAATGGAATGTGGAATGGAATGTGTAATGGAATGGACTGGAGTGTGGAATAGAATGTGGAATGGAAGGGAATGGAATGTGGAACGGAATGGAATGGAACTTGGAATGGAACCTGGAATGGAATGTGGAATGTAATGTGGAATGGAATGTGGATTGGAATGAAATGGAATGTGGAATGGAATGTTGAATGGGATGGAATGGAATATGTAATAGAATGTGGAATGGAATGGAATGGAATGCAGAATGGAATGTGGAAAAAAACGAAAGGGAATGTGAAATTGAGTGTGGATTGGAATATCAGGGGATGTGAAACGGCATGTGGAATGGAACGAGGAATGGAATGGAATGGAAAGTGGAATGGAATGGAATGGAATTTGGAACGGAATGCGGAAAGGAATGGAGTGGAATATGGAATCTAATGGAATGTGGAATGTAGCGGAATGGAATGTGGAAAGGAACATGGAATGGAATGTCTAATGTAAAGTGGAATTGAACGCGGAATGGAATGGAATGGAAAGTAGAATGGAATGTGGAATGGTATGGAATGGAGTTTTTAAAGGGAATGCAATGGAATGTGTAATGGAATTTTGACTGGCATAGAATACAATGTGGAATGCAATGTGTTATTGCAAATATTGGAAAGTGGAATGGAAAGTTAGTGGAATGTGGAATGAAATGTGCAGGGGAACGTGGAATGGAACGTAGAAAGGAATGGAATGGATTGTGGAATGGAACGTGGAATGGAAGGTCGAATGGAACGGAATGGAACGTGAAACAGAAAGTGGAATGGAATGGAATGGAACGTGGAATGGAATGCGGAATGAAATGGAATGGAATGTGGTAGGCAATGTGGAATGGAATGGAATGGAACGTGGAATGAAATGCGGCATGGAACGTGGAATGGAATAGAATGCAATGTGGAATGGAAGGTGGAATGGAACGGAATGGTACGTGGAACGGAATGTGGAATGGAATGGAATGGTACGTGGAATGGGATGTGGAATGGAATGGAATGGAATGTGGGATGGAATGTGGAATGGAATGGAATGTGGAAAGGAATGGATTGGAAAGTGGAATTGAATGGAATGTGGAGTGGAATGCAATGGAATGTGGAATGGAATGTGGAATAGAATGTGGAAAGCAACGTGGAAAGAGATAGAATGTGGAAGGGAAATTGGAATGGAATGGAAAGGAACATAGAATGGAACGTGCAAAGGAATGGAATGTGGAATGGAATGGAATAGAAAGGAATGAAGTGGAATGCAATGTGGAAAGGAATGGAATGGAATGCAATGTGGTATAGAATGGAATGTGGAAGGCAATGGAATGGAATGGAATGGAATCTGGAATTGAATGTGAAATGGAATGTGGAATTAAATGTGTAATGTAGTGGATTGTGGAATGGAATGTGGAATGGAATGGAATGGAATTTGTAATGGAGTGTGGAATGAAATTGAATGGAAGGTGGATACGCATGGAATGAAATGTGGAATGGAATGTGGAATGGAATGTGGGATGGAATGGAATGGAAAGTGGAATGGAATGTGGAAGCGAAAGTAATGGAATGTGGAATGGAATTTAACGGGAAGAGGAATGGAATGGAATATGGTATGGAATTTAACGTTGAATGCAATGGAATGGAATATAAGGTGGAATGGAAAGGAATGGAATGGAATGGAAGGCGAAATGGAATGTGAAATGTAATGTGAAATGGAATGTGGAATGCAATGTGGAATGGAAAGTAATGGAACGCAGAATGGAATGGAGTTGAAAGGAGTGGAATGGAACGTCAAATGGAACGTGTAAGGGAACGTGGAATGGAATGTGGAATGGAACATGGAATGGAAAATGAAACGGAATGGAATGGAATGGAATGGAAAGGACTGGAATGGAATGTGGAATGGAATGGAATGGATTGCAATGTGGAATGGAATGAAAAGGAATGGAATGAAATGGAATGCAAATCGGAATAGAATGTAATGGAATGCAGCATGGAACGGAATGGAATGCAGAAAGGAATGGAATGGAATCTTGAATGGAATGGAATGGAATATGGAATGGAAAGGAATGGAATGGAAAGGAATGTGGAATGTAGTGGAATTGAAAGTGGAATGGAATGGAATGGAATGCATTGTGGAATGGAATGGAATGGAATCAAATGCAATGGAATGAGGAATGGAATGGAAAGGAGTGCAATGTGGAATGGATTCGAACGGAATGTAATGGTATGGAATGTGGAATGGAATGGAATGGAATGCGGAAAGGAATGGAATGCAATGTTCGGTGGATTGGAATGGAATGTGGAATGGAATGGAATGGATAGTGGAATGAAATGGAATGGAAAGGAAATGAATGGAATGTGGAATGGAATGGAATGGAAAGGAAATGATTGGAATGTGGAAAGGAATGGAATGGAATGATTAATGAAATGTGGAATGAAATGGAATGCAAAGTGGAATGGAATGTGGAATGGAATGGAATGGAATTTGGAATGGAATGGAATGGAATAGAATGGAAAGGAATATTTAATGGAATGGAATGTGGAATGGAAATGAACGGAATGTGTAATCGAAAAGATGTGAATGTTAAATGGAATGGAATGGAATTCGGAATGGAATGGAATGGAATGTGTAATTTATTGGAATGAAATGTGGAAAGGAATGTGGAATGGGTTGGAATAAAATGTGGAATAGAATTTACAATGGAATGGAATGGAGTGGAATGGAAGGGAATGGAATGGAATATGGAATGGAATGGAATGGAATGCAATTTTGAGTGCAATAAACCGGAACGCAGAATGGAATGGAATGGAATGCCGACTAGAGTGCAATGGAATGTGGAATGGAATGGAATGGAAGGTGGAATGGAATGGAATGGAATGTGGAATGGAATGTGAAATGGAATGGAATGGAAAGTGGAATGGAATGTCGAATGGAATGGAATGGAACATGGAATGGAATGTGTAATTGAATGGAATGCAACGTGGTGATTTAATGTGCAATGGAATGGAATGGAATGTGGAACGGAATGGAATGGAATTTGGAATGAAATGTGGAGTGGAATGGAATGGAATTTGGAATGGATAGTGCAATGGAATGGAATGGAAAGTGGAATGGAATTTAATGGAATGTGGAATGGAATGGAATGGAATTTGGAATGAAATGTGGAGTGGAATGGAATGGAATGTGGATTGGAATGGAATGGAATGTGGAACGGTATGGAATGGAATGTGGACTGAAACGGAATTGAATGTGGAATGGAATGGAATGGAATGTGGAACGGAATGGAATGGAATGTGGAATGGAATGTAAAGTGGAATGGAAAGGAATGGACAGCGAAATGAAATGTGGAATGGAATGGAATGTGGATTGAAATGGAATGAAGTGTGGAATACAATGGGATGGAATGTGGGATGGAAGGCAACGGAATGTGGAAAGGAATGGAATGGAAAGTGGAATGGAATGTTGAATAGATTGGAAGGGATTGTGGCGTGGAAAGTGGAATGGAATAGAATGGAATGGAATGGAATGTGGAATTGAATGGAATGGAATGTGGAATGGAATGGAATGGAATGTGGAATGGAATGGAATGGAATGTGGAATGGATTGTGGAATGAATTGGAATGGAATGGAACGTAACGTGGAAAGGATTGTGGACTGGATTGTAATGGAAAGTGGAAAGGAATGTGAAATGGAATGGAATTGAAAGCGGAATAGAATGGAATGGAATGGAATGTGGAATGGATTGGAACGGAATGGCATTGAATGGAATGCAAAGTGGAATGGATTTTAACGGAATGGAATGGAATGGAAAGCGGAATGGAATGGAATGGAATGCGAAATGGTATGGAATGAAATGCAGAATGGAATGGAATGGAATGTGGAATGGAATGGAAAGGAATGTGGAATGGTAAGAGGAATGGAATGTGGAATGTAATGTGGAATGGAACGGAAGGGAATGTGGAATGGAAAATGGAATGGAATGTGGAATGGATTGTGGAATAGGACGGAATGGAAAATGCAATGGAATGTGGCATGGAATGTTGAATGTAAAGTGGAATGGAACGTGGAATGGAATGGAATGGAAAGTGGAATGCAATGTAGAATGGAACGGAATGGAATGTGGAATGGAATGTGGAAAGGAAGGGAGCGGAACAAGGAATGGAACATGGAGTGGAAAGTGGAATAGAACATGGAATATAACGCGGAATGGGATGTGGAATGAATGTAGAATGGAATGGATTGGAAAGTGGAATGGAAAGTGGAAAGGAATGGAATGGAATTTGGAATGTAACGTGGAATGCAATGGAATGGAGCGTAGAATGGAATGTGGAATGGAATAGAAAAGAATGTGGTATGGAAGGGAATGGAAAGTAATGTGGAATGGAATGGGGAATGGAATGGAATGGAACGTGAAATGGAATGGAATGGAATGTGGAACAGAATGGAATGGAATGTGCAATGGAACGGAATGGAATGGAATGTGCAATGGAATGGAATGGAATGGAATATGGAATGGAATGGAATGTGGAATGGAATGTTAAATTGAATGGAATGCAATATGGAATGGAATGGAATGGAATGCAATGTGCAATGTAATGGAATGCAATGTGGAGTGGAATGGAATGCAATGTGGAATGGAATGGAATGGAATGTGGAATTGAATGGAATGGAATGAAGTATGGAAAGGAATGGAATGAAGTATGGAAAGAAATGGAATGTTAGGCAATGTGGGATGGAGTGGAATGGAATGTGGAATTGAATGGAGGCGAATGTGCAAAGGAATGGAACGGAATGTGGAATGGAATGGAATGAAATGTGTAATGGAATGGAAATAAACATAGAATGCAACGTGAAATTCAATGTGGAATGGAAAGGAATGGAATGTGGAATGGAATAGAATGGAATATGGAATGAAGAGGAATATGCACTGGAATGGAATTTAATGTTTAATGGAATGGAATGGAATGTGAATGGAATGGAATTGAATGTGGAATGGAATTTAGAATTGAATGGAAAGCAATGGAATGGAATGTGGAAAGGAATAGAATGTATAATGGAAAGGTATGGAATGTGGAATGGAATGGAATGGAATGTGGAATGGAATGTGGAATGGAATGTAATTAAAAGTGGAATGGAATATGCAATGGAATGGAATGGAATGGAATGCAACGTGGAATGGAATGTGGAATAGAATGGAATGGAATGCTGAATGGAAAGGAATGCTTTGTGTAAAGGGATGGAATGGAACTTGGAATGGAATATGGAATGGAGTAGAATGGAATGGAATGCGGAACGGTTTGCAATGGAATGTGGAATGCAATGTGGAATAGAATGGAATGGAATCTGGAATGGAATGGATTGCAGACTGGTATGTGGAATGGAATATGTAATGGAATGGAAAGGAATGGAATGTGGAAAGGAATAGAATGGTATATGGGATGGAATGGAATTGAATCGTATGTGGAATAGAATGTAATGGAATATGGAATGGAGCATGGAATGGAATGGAATGTAGAGTGGAATTTGGAATGGAATGGATCGTGGAATGGAATGTGGAATGGAATGGAATGGAATGTAGAATAGAATGTGGAATGGAATGGAATGGAATGTGGAATGCAATGTGGAATGGAATGGAATCGAAAGTGGAATGGAATAGAATGGAATGTGGAATGGAATATGGAATGGAATGCTATGGAATGTGGAAGGGAATTGAATGGAATGCGGAATGGAACGTGGAATGGAACGTGGAATGGAACGTGGAATGGAACATGGAATGGAACAACGAATGGAATGGCAGGGAAGATGGAACAGATTGCAATGGAACAAGTAATGGAAAAGAATGGAACGTGCAATGGAATATGCAATTGAACATGGAATGGAACGTGGAATAGAACGTGGAATGGAATGGAATGGAATGCGGGATAGAGGGGAAAATGATGTGGAATGGAAAGTGGAATGGAATGTAATGGAATATTTAATGGAATGCAATGGAATTTGGAATGGAATGGAATCGAATGTGGAATGGAAGGTGGATTTGAATGGAAACGAATGTGGAATGGAATGGAATGAAATGTGGAATGGAATGTTTAATGTAATGGAATGGAAAAGAATCTGGAATGGAATGGAATGGAATGGAATTGAATGCGGATTGCAATGGACTGGAAAGGAATGGAATGTGGAATGGAATGGATGGGAATGTGGAATGGACTGTGGGATGAAATGGAATGGAATGTGGAAATGAAAGAAATTGAATGTGGAATGGAATAGAATGGAATATGGATTGGAATGCAGCGGAATGTAGAATGGAATGGAGCAGAATGTGGAATGGAAGGGAACGGAATATGGAATGGAATCGAATGGAATATGGAATGGAATGGAATGGAATGGAATGTAGAAGGCAATGGAAGGGAATTTGGAATGCAATGCGGAATGGAATGGAATGTAATGGAATGGAATGTAGAATGGATTGCAATGGAATGTGGAATGGAATGTGGAATGGAAAAGAATGGAATGTGTAAAGGAATGTGGAAAGGAATGGAATGGAATGGAATGTGAATTGGAATTTGGAATGTAATGGAATTGAAGGTAGAACGGAATTTAATGGAACGTGAAATTCACTGTGGAATGGAAAGTGGAATGGAATGGAATGGAATGTGGAATGGAATGTGTAATGGAATGGAGTGGAATGTGGATTGGAATGTGGAATGGAATGTGGAATGGAATGTGGCATGGAATGTGGAATGGAATAGAAAGGAATGTGGAATGGAATGGAATTTAATGCAGAATGGAATGTGGAATGGAATGGAATGGAATCTGGAATGGAATGTCGAATGGAATGGAATGTTAAATAGAATGGAACGGAATGTGAAATTGAAAGGAATGGAAGGAGGAATGGAATGTGGAATGGAAAGGAATGGATTGGAAGGTGCAATGGAATGGAATTGATTGGAATGGAATGTGGAATGGAATGGAAAGGATTGCAGAATGAAATGGAATGAAATGGAATGCGGAATGGAAGGGAATGGAAACGAATGGAATGGATGTTGAATGGAATGCTATGGAATGTGGAATGGAATGGAATGGAATTTGGAAAGGAATGCAAAAGAATGGAATGTGGAATGGAATGGAATGGAAAGGAATGGAATGTGGAATGGAATGGACGGGAATGTGGAATGGAATGCTGAATGAAATGGAATGAAATGTTGAAGGGAAAGGAAAGTAATGCGGAATGGAATGGAAAGGAACATGGAATGGACCGTAATGTGGAAAGGAATGTAACTGAATGGAGTGGAATAGACTGTGGAATGAAATGGAGTGCAATGTGGAATGGAATGGCATGGAATGTAGAATGGAATCCAATGTAATATGGAATGGAATGGAATGGAAAGGAAAGGAAAGTGGAATGGAATGGAAAGAATACGGAATGGTATTTGCAATCGAATTGAATTGAAAGGAATGGAATGTGGAATGGAATGGAAGAGGATGTGGAATGGAATGTGGAATGGAATGAAAGGGAATGTGGAAAGGAATGGAATGGAATTTGGAATGGAATGGAATTGAATGTGGTTTGGAATGGAATGGAATTCAATAGAATGTGAAATGTAATGTGGAATGGAATGGAATGAAATGTGAAACTGAATGGAATGGAATCTGAAATGGAAGGTGGAATGGAATGCAATGGAATGTGGAATGACATGGATGGAATTTGGAATGGAATGAAACGGAATGTTAATTGGAATGGAAAGGATTGTGGAATGGAATGTGGAATGGAATGTGGAATGGAATAGAGTGGAATGTGGAATGGAATAGAGTGGAATGTGGAATGGAATATGGCATGTAATGGAGAGGAGTGTGGAATGGAATGTAATGGAATGGGATGTGGAATGGAATGGAATGGAATATGGAATGGAATGTGGAATGATGTGGAATGGAATGTGCAATGATATGGAATGGAACTTGGAATGGAATGTGGAATGGAATGGAATGGAATGTGGAATGGAATGGAATGGAATATGGAATGGAATGGAAGGTGGAAAGGAATGTAATGTAGTGGAATGGAATGGTATGGAATGTGGAAACGAATGTAGTGGAATGTGGAATGGAATGGAATCGAATGTGGAATGGAAACAAATGGAATATGGAATGGAATGGAATGGAAATGAATGGAATGCAGAATTGAATGGAAGGGAATTTGGAATGCAATGTGGAACGGAATGGAATGGAATCGAAAGGAATGTGGAATGGAATGGAATGGAATGTGGAATGGAATGGAATGGAATGTGGAATGGAATGTGGAAAGGAATGGAATGGAATGTGGAATGGAACGTGGAATGGAATGGAATGGAATGTGTAATGGAATGTGTAATGGAAAAGAATGGGACATGAAATTGAATGTGGAATGGAATGTGGAATGGAATGGAATGGAATGCGGAATGGAATATGGAATGGAATGTGGAATGGAAGGGAATGGAATGTGTAATGAAATGTGGAATGGAAAGGATTGGAACGTTGAATGGAATGTGGAATGGAATGCGGAATGGAATGTGGAAATAAATGGAAAGGAACGTTGAATGTAATGGGGAATGGAACGTGGAATGGAATGCAATGGAAGGTGAAGTGGAACGTGGAAAGGAAGGTTGAATGGAACGTGGAATGGAACGTGGAATGGGATGTGCACGGAATGTGGAATAGAATGGAAACGAATGTGGAATGGAATGGAATGGAATGCGGAAAGGAATGGAATTGAATTTGGAAAGGAATGTGGAATTTAATGAAATGCAAGGTGGAATGTAATGGAGTGCAATGTGGAATGGAATGGAATGGAACGTGGAATGGAATGGAATTGAATGTGGAATGGAAAGTGGAATGGAATGGAATGGAAACTGGAATGGAATGTGGAATGGAATGGAATGTTAAAAGGAATGTAATGCAATGGAATGGAATGTGAAATGGAAAGGAATGGAATGTGGAATGGAATGTGGAATGGAATGGAATGGAATGGAAAGTGCAATAGAATGGAATGGAAAATGCAATGGCATGGAATTCAATGGAATGGAATGTGGAATGGAATGGAATGTATTGTGGAATTAAACGGAATGGAATGGAATCTGGAATGGAAGGGAATGGAAACGAATGGAATGGAATGTGGAATGGAATGCAATGGAATGTGGAAAGGAACGGAATGGAATGTGGAATGGAATGGAAGGGAAAGTGGAATGGAATTTGGAATGGAAGGGAAAGGAATGTGGAATGGAATGCAATGGAGTTTGGAATGGAATGGAATGGAAGGTAGAATGAAATGGAATGGAATGGAATGTGGAATGGAATGGAATGAAATATGAAATTGAATGGATTGGAATGTGCAATGGAATGGAATGGAATCGATGTGGAAGGGAATGGAATGAAATGTGTAATGGAATGCGTAATGGAAAGGAATTGAATCTGGAATGGAAGGTGGAATGATATGGAATGCAATGTGGAATGGAATGTGGAATGGAATGGAATGGAACGTGGAATGGAAGGTGGAATGAAACTTGGAATGGAATGTGGAATGGAATGAAAAATAGAATGGTATGGAATTTGGAATGGAATGGAACGGTATGCGGAACGGAACGTGGAATGGAAGAGAATTGAAAGCAATGGAATAGGGAAGAGAAAGTGCAGTGGAATGGAATGGAATGTGGAATGGAATTGAATGGAGTGGAATGTGCAATGGATTGGAATGGAATGAGGGATGGAATGTGGAATGGAATTTGGAATGGAATAGAGTGGAATACGGAATGGAATAAGGAAAGGAATGGACTGTAGTGTGTAATGGAACGGAATGGAATTTGGAATGGAATGAAATGGAATGGAATGGAATGTGGAATGGAATGTGGAAAGGAATGGAATGGAATGTGGAATGGAATGGAATCGAATGGAATGGAATGGAATACGCGATGGAATGGAATGGAATGTGGAATGGAATGGAGTGGAATGTTGAATGGAATGCTATGGAATGAGGAATGGAATGTGGAATGGAAGGTGGAATGGAATGGAGAGGAATGTGGAATGGAATGTGGAATTGAATGGAATGGAACGTAGAATGGAATGGAATGTTGAGTGCAATGGAATGGAATATAATGTGGAAAGGAAGGGAATGGAATGTGGAATGCAATGTGGAATAGAATGTGAAATGGAATGAAATAGAATGTGGAATCGAACGTGGAATGGAACGTGGGATGTGATGTGTAAAACATCATGGAATGTAACGTGGAATGGAACGTGGAATGGAATGTGGAATGGAAAGTTGAATGGAATGGAATGGATTGTGGAATGAAATGGAACTGAATGTAGACTGGAATTGAGTGGAATGGAGTTTAATATGCAATGGAATGGAATAGAATGGAATGGAATGTGGAATGGAATTCAACAGAACTTGGAATGGAATGGAAGGGAATGTGGAATGGAATGGAAAGTGGAATGCAATGGAATAGAATGTGCAACGCAAGGGAATTGAATGTGGAATTCAATGGAAATGATCGTGGAATGGAACGTGAAATGGAACATGGAAAAGAAAGTGGAATGCAATGGAAAGGATCGTGGAATGGAACGTGAAATGGAACATGGAATGGAACGTGGAATGCAATGGAATGGAACATGGATTGGAACGTGGAATGGAACGTAGAATGGATTGGGATGGAAGGGAATGGAATGGAATGGAATGTGGAAAGGAATGGAATGGAATGTTGAGTGGAATGGAATGGAATGTGGAATGGAATTTGGAATTTAATTGAATGGATTGAAATTGAATGTGTAATGGAATGGAATGTAATGTGGAATGGAATGAAATGCAATGTGGAAAGGAATGGAATGGAATGTGGAATGGAGAGGAATGGAAAGTTTAATGGAATGAGGAATGGAATGGAATGTGGATTGGAATGGAATGGAATTTGGAATGGAATCAAATAGAATGCGGAATGGAATGGAATGTAATGTGGAATGGAATGGAATGGAACGTGGAATGGAATGTGGAATGGAATGTGGAATGGAATGGAATGGCATGTGGAATGGAGTTGGAACGGATTGGAATGGAATTTAAAGTAATGTGGATTGGATTTTTCAATGGATTGGAATAGAATGGGGAATGGAGTGTGAAATGGAATTAAATTGAATGGAAAGGAATGTGGAATGGAATGGAATTGAAAACGGAATGGAATGGAATGGAATGGAATGCGATGTGGAATGGATTGGATCGGAAAGGAATGGAATGGAATGCAGAATGGAAAGGAATGGAATGCAATGTGGAATGGATTGGAATAGAAGGGAATTGAATGTAAAGCGGAATGGAATGTAATAGAAAGTGGAATGGAATGGAATGGAATGTGAAATGGAATGGAATGGAATAGAACATGGAATGGAGTGGAATGTGGTATGAAATATTGAATTGAATGTAATGGAAAGTGGAATGGAATGTGGAACGGTATAGAATGGAATGGAATTTGGAATGGAATGGAAAGGAATGGAAGGCAATATGGAATGGAATGGAATGTGGAATGGAATGGAATGGAATGAGGAATGGAATGGAATGCTATGTGAAATACAATGGAATGGAATGGGGAATGGAACAGAATGGAATGTGGAGTGGAATGGAATGGAATATGGAATGGAACGGAATGGAATGTGGAATGGAATTGATGGGAACGTGAAATGGAATGGAATGGAATGTGGAATGGAATGTGGGATGGACAGGAAATGAATGTGGAATTCAATGTGGAATGGAATGGAATGGAAAGTGGAATGAAAGGTGGAACGGAATGGAAGGCAATGCAATGTGGAATGGAATGCAATGGAATGCAGAATGGAAAGGAAAGCACAACGGATTGGAATGGAATTGAATGTTTAACAGAATGTAATGGAAAGTGGAATGGAATGGAATGGAATGTGGAATGGAATGTGGAATGGAATGGAATGGAAAGTGGAATGGAATGTGCAATGGAACGGAATGGAATGAGGAAAGGAATGGAATGGAATGTGAAACGGAATGGAACGGAATGTGGAACGGAATGGAATGCAATCTGGAATGGAATGGAATGGAATGTGGAATGGAATGGTATGCGGAATGGAATGGAATGGAATGTGCAATGGAATGTGGAATGGAATTGAATGGAATTTGGAATGGAATGTGGAATGAAATGGAATGGAATGGAATGGCAGTGGGAATGGAATGGAATGCAATACGTAATTGAATAGAATGGAATGTGGAGTGAAATGGAATGGAATGTGGAAGGCAATGGAATGGAACGTGGAAAGGAATGTGGAAGATAATTGAATGGAATGTGGAATGGAAAGGAATGGGATGTGGAATGGAAAGTAAAGGGAAATGGAGAGGAATGGAATGTGGATTGGAATGAAATGAAATGTGGATTGTAATGGAATGTAATTGAATGGAATATGAAATGGAATGTAATGAAATGGAATGTGGAAAGGTATGTTGAATAGAACGGAATGGAATGTGGAATGGAATCAAATGGAATGTTGAAAGGAATCTGGAATGGAATGGAATGGAATGGAAAGTGGAATGGAATGGATTGGAATGTGGAATGAAATGTGGAATAGAATAGAATGGAAAGAGGAATGGAATGTGGAATGGAATGGAATGGAATTTGGAATGGAACTAAATGGAATGGAAAGGAATGTGGAATGGAAAGGAATGTGGAATGGAATGGAATGGCATTTGGAATGTAATGTAATGGAATGGAATGGAATGTGGAATGGAATGTGGAATGGAATGGAACTGTCGGTGGAATTCCATGGAATGTGGAATGGAATATGGAATGGAGTGGAAAGGAAAGGAATATAATTTGGAATGGAATGGAATGCAATGTGGAATGGAATGGAATAGAATATGGAACGGAATGGAATGGAAGGTGGAATGGAATGGTGTGGAATGTTGAATGGAATGAAGTGGAATGCGAAGTGGAATGCCAGAATGGAATGGAATGCTGAATGAAATGGAATGGAAGGTGGAAAGGAATGGAATGGAATGGAATGTAGAATGGAATGCAATGGAAAGGGAAATGGAGTGCCGGAATGGAATGGAATGCTGAATGAAATGAAATGGAAGGTGGAACGGAATGGAATGGAGTGGAATGTAGAATGGAATGGAATGTGGAATGGAATAGAATGGAATGTAGAATGGAATGTGGAAAGGAATGGAATGCAATGTGTAATGGAATGGAATGGAATGTAGAATGGAATGTGGAATGGAATCTAATGCAACGTGGAATGGAAAGTGGAATGGAGTGGAATGAAATTTGAAGGAATGTGGATTGAAATGGATGGGAATATGGAATGGAATTGAATGGAATGGAATGTGGAATGAAGTGCAAATGAATGTGGAATGGAATGGAATGGAAAATGGAATAGAATGTAATAGAATGCAATGTGGAATGGAATGTATTGAAATGCGGAATGGAATGGAATGCAACATGGAATGGAATGGAATGGAATGTGGAATGGAACGGAATTGAATGTGGAGTGGAATGGATTGGAATGTGGAATAGAAGGTGGAATGGAAAGCAAAGGAGTGGAATGGAATGTGGAATGGAATGGAAAGGAATGCCGAATGGAATGGAATCGAATATGGAATGGAATCCAATGGAATGGAATGATATGTGGAATAGAATGCAACTAAATGTGCAGTGGAATGTGTAATGTAATGGAATGGAATGTGGAATGGAATGGAATAAAATGTGGAAAGGAAAGTGGAATGTAATGGAAATGAATGTCTAAAGGAATGTGGAATGGAATGGAATAGAATGCAATGTGGATTGGAAAGCAATGGAATGTGGAAGGGAATCAAATGGAATGTGGAATGGTGTGAAATGGAATGCAATGTGGAATGGAATGGAATGCTATAAAATGTGGAATCAAATGGAATGGAAGGTGGAATGGAAAGCAACGGAATGCAGAATGGAATTGAAAGGAATGTGGATTGGAATGTGGAATGGAATGGAATGGCATGGAATGTAATGTGAAATGGAATAGATTTGAATCTGGAATGGAATGGAATGGAATGTGCAATGGAATGGAATGCAATGTGCAATGGAATAGAATACAATGTTGAATGGAATGGAATGGAATGTGGAATGGAAAGGAGTGGCATGAAACGTGAAATGGAATGGAATGGAATGGAATGCAATGTGGAATGCAATGTAATTTAACGTGGAATGCAACGTAATGGAAACTGGAATCGAATAAAATGCAATGTGGAATGGAATGTGTAATGGAATATAATGGAATGGAATAGAAAGGGGAATAGAAAGGAATATAAAGAGGAACGGAAAGGAATGGAATGTGGAGTGGAATGGAATGGAATATGGAAAGGAATGGAATGGAGTGGAATGTGGAATAGATTGGAATTGAATGTGGAATGGAATGGAATGGGATGTGGAAATAAATATAATGGAATGTGGAATGGAATGGAATGGAAAGTGGTATGGAATGTGGAAGGGAATGGAAAGAAATGGAATTGAAAATGGAATGGAATGGAATGGAATATGTAATGGAATGGAATGGAATATATAATGGAATGGAATGGAATGCAATGTGGAATGGAATCGAATTGAAAGTGGAATGTAATGTTATGGAATGCTGAATTAAATGGAATGGAATTTACAATGGAATGGAATGGAATGGAATGCAATGTGGAATGGAATGCAATGGAATCTGGAATGGAATGGAATGGAATGTGGAATGGAATGGAATGGGATTCAATGTGGAATGGAATGGAATGGAATATGGAATGGAATGGAATGGAATGTGGAATGGAAGGGAATGTGGAATGGAATGGAAAGTAAAGTGAAATGGAATGTGGAATGAAAAGTGGAATGGAATGGAATGCAATGTGGAATGGAATGGAAAGGAATGTGGAATGGAATATGGAATGGAATGGAATGGAATGGAATGAAAACTGGAATGGAATGGATTGGAAAATTGAATGGATTGTAATTTAATAGAATGTGGAATTGAATGGAATTGAATGTGGAATGGAATGTGGAATGGAATGGAATGCCATGTGGAATGGAATGAAGTGGAACGTGGAATGGAATGGAATGGATTGTGGAATGGAAAGGAATGGAATGAGGAATGGAATGGAATGCAATATGGAATGGAATGGAATCGAATGCAAAGTGGAATGGAAAGGAACTGAATGTGGAATGGAATGCAATGGAATCTGGAATGGTATGTGGAATGCAATGGAATGGAATGTTTAAAGGAATGGAATGCAATGGGGAATGTAATGGAATGAAATGTGGAATGGAAAGTGGAATGGAATGAAATGGAATGGAAAGTGGAATGGAAAGGAATGGAATGTGGAATGGAATGTGGAATGGAATGTGGAATGGACCAGATCGTGTAATGGAGTGGAATGGAATGTGGTATGGAATTCAATGGAATGTGGAGTGGAATGTGGAATGGAATGGAATGGAATGTGGAATTGAAAGTGGAACAGAATGGAGTGTAATGAGGAATGGAATGGAATGGAACATGGAGTGGAATGGAATGGAATGTAGAACGAAATAGAATTGAATGTGGAATGGAATGTGGAATTCAGTGGAAACGATCATGGAATGGAAAGTGCAATGGAACATGGAATGGAATAAAAAGGAATATGGAATGGAACATGGAATGGAATGGGGAATGGAAATGAATTCAATGGAATGGAATGGAATGGAATGGAATGGAATGGCAGGTGGAATGGAATGGAATACAATACGGAATTGAAAAGAATGGAATGTGGAATGGCATGGAATGGAATGTGGAATGGAATGGAATGGAACGTGGAATGGAATGTGTAATAGAAAGTGGAAAGGAATGTGGAAAGTAATGGAATGGAATGTGGAATGGAAAGGAGTGGGATGTGGAATGGAATGTAACGGGGAATGGAAAGGAATGGAATGTGGATTGGAACAGAATGAAATGTGGATTTTAATGGAATGTAATTGAATGGAATATGAAATGGAATGGAGTAGAATGGAATGTGGAAAGGGATGTTGAATGGAATGGAATAGAATGTGGAATCGAACGTGGAATGGAATTGAAAGGGATGTGGAAAGGAATGTGGAATGAAATGGAATGGAAAGTGGAATGGAATGGAATGGAATGTGGAATGAAATGTGGAATAGAATGGAATGGAAAGTGGAATGGAATGTGGAATGGAAAGGAATGGAAAGTGTAATGGAATGGATTGCAATTTAGAATGGAATGGAAGGGAAAGGAAAGGAATATGGAATGGAATGGAACGGAATAGAATGCGGAATGGAATGGAATGGAATGTGGAATGGAATGGAATCTGGATTGGAATGGAATGGAGTGTGGAATGGAATGGAATAGAATGCGGAATGGAATGGAATGGAATGTAGAATGGAATGGAATGAAAATTCGAATGGAATGTGGAATTGATTGGAATGGAATGTGGAATGCAATGTGGTATGGAATGGAATGGAATGTGGAATGGAGTTGGAATGGATTGGAATGGAGTGGAAAGTCATCTGGAATGGATTGTGCAATGAATTGGAATGGAATGGGGAATGGAGCGTGAAATGGAATGGAATCGAATGGAATGGAATTTGGAAGGAACCGAATTGAACGCGGAATGCAATGGAATGGAATGCAATGTGGAATGGATTGGAACGGAATGGAATGGAATGGAATGCGGAATTCCCTGTGTAATGTATTGGAGCAGAATGGAATGGAATGGAACGCGGAATGGATTGGAATAAAATGTGGAATGGAATGGAATTGAAAGGAATGTAACATGGAATGGAATGGACTGTAGAATGAAATGTGGAATAGAATGGAAGGGAAAGTGGAATGGAATTTGGAATGGAAAGGAATGGAATGGAATTTGGAATGGAATGGAATGGAATAGAAGGGAATATGGAATGGAATTTGGAACGGAAAGGAATGGAATGGAATTTGGAATGTAATGCAATGCAATGGAAGGGAATATGGAATGCATTGCAATGTGGAATGGAATGGAATTCAATGTGGATTGGAATGGATTGGAACGAAGTGTGGAATGGAACAGAATGGAATGCAATGTGGAATCGAGTGGAATGGAATGTAGTATTGAATGCAATGGAATGTGCAAAGGAATGAAATGGAATGTGGAATGGAATGTGGAAAGGAATGGAAAGGAATGTGGAATGGAATGGAATGGAATGTGAAATGGAATTCGGATTTGACTGGAAAGGAAAGGAACGGAATGTGGAATGGAATGGAATATATAATGGAAAGGAATGGAAAGTGGAATGGAATGGAATGGAATGGAAAGGCATGTGGAATTGAATGTAATGGAATGTGGAATGGAAAGTGCAATGGAATGGAATAGAATGGAATGGAAAGTGTAATGAAATGGAATGGAATGCAATGTGGAATGGAATGCAATGGAATATGGAAAGGAAAGGAATGAAATGGAATGTGTAATGGAATTGAATGAAATGCAAAGTGGAATGGAATGCAATGGAATATGGAATGGAATGGAATGTAATTTGGAATGGAATGGAATGGAAAGTGGAATGGAATGTGGAATGGAATGGAATGGAATGGAATAGAATGTTGAATGGAATGGAAAGGAATGTGGAATGGAATTGGGATTTGAATGGAAAGGAAAGGAATGGAATGTGGAATGAAATGCAATGTGGAATGCAACGGAATGTGGAATGGAAAGCAATGGAATATGGAAAGAAAGGAATGCAATGGAGTGTGTAATGGAATTGAATGAAATGCAATGTGGAATAGAATGTAATGGAATGTGGAAAGTAATGCAATGTGGAATGGAATAGAATGCAATGGAATGTGGAAGGAATGTAATGGAATGCAATGTGGAATGCAATGCAATAGAATATGGAAAGGAATGGAATGGAATGGAAGGTGGAGTGGAATGGAATGGAATTCAATGTGGAATGGAATGCAATGGATTGTGGAATGGAATGGAATGCAATGTGGTATGAAACGGAATGGAATAGAATGGAATGCGAAATAGAATGTGGAATGGAAAGTGGATCGGCATGAAATGGAACGTGGAATGGAATGGAGTGCAACGTGGAATTGAATTGAATGGAACATGGAATTGAACGTGGAATGACACGTGGAATACAATGTGAAATGGAATGTGTAATGTAATGGAATGAAATGTGGAATGGAATGGACAGGAATGTGCAAAGGAATATGGAATGGAATGTGGAATGGAACGCAATGGAATGTGGAATGGAATGTGGAATGGAATGTGGAATGGAACTTGGAATGGAAAGTGGAATCGAATGGAATTGATAGTGGAATGGAAGGTGGAATGGAACATGGAATGGAAGGTGGAATGGAATGGAATGGAACGTGGAATGGAATGTGTTTTGGAATTTAAAAGAATGTGGAATGGAATGGACTGTAGAATGAAATGTGGAATGGAATGGAATGGAATGGAATATGAAATGGAATGTGGAACGGAGTGTGGAATTGAATGTGGAATGGAATGTGGAATGAATGTGGAAAGGAACGGAATGGAATGTGGAATGGAATGTGAAATGGAAAGTGGAATGGAATGGAATGGAATGTGGAATGGAACGGATTGGAATGTGGAATGGAATGAAATGGAATGTGGAACGGAATGTGGAACAGAATGTGGAACGAAATGTGGAAGGGAATGTGGAAAGGAATGTGCGATGGAACGGAATGGAATGTGAAATGCAATGGAATGGAATGTGTATTGGAATGTAGAATGGAATGGAATGGAATGTGAAATGGAAAGTGGAAAGGAATGTGGAAATGTGCGGAATGGAATGTGGAATTTAAGGTGGAATGGAGTGTGGATTGGAATGTGGAATGGAATTTGGAATGCAGTGCAGTAAGGAAGGTGGAAAGGAATGTGGAATGGAAATGAATTGAATGTGGAATGGAATGTGGAATGGAGAGTGGAATGGAATGGGGAATGGAAGTGAATGGAATGTGGAATGGAGTGTGGAATGGAGTGTGGAATGGAATGTGGAACAGAATGTGGAACAAAATGTGGAATGGAAAGTGGAACGGAATGTGTAATGGAATGTCAAATGAAATGCAATGGAATGTGGAAATGAACGTGGAATAGAATGGAATGGAATGTGGAATGGTATGTGGGATGCAATGTGGAATGGATTGTGGAATGGAATGTGGAATGGAATATGGAATGCAATGCAATGGAATGTGGAAAGGAATGTGGAATGGAACGTGGAACGGCATGAAATGGAACATGGAATGGAATGGAATGGAACGTGGAATGGAATGGAATGGAACCTGGAATGGAACTTGGAATGGAATGTGGAATGGAATGTGGAATGGAATGGAATGTGGAATGGAATGTGCAAAGGAATATGGAATGGAAAGTGGAATGCAATGTGGAATGGAACGCAATGAAATGAGGAATGGAATGTGGAATGGAACGTGGAATTAAAAGTGGAATGGTATGGAATGGAAAGTGGAATGGAATGTGGAATGAAACGTTGAATGGAAACTGGAATGGAATGGAATGGAACGTGGAATGGAATGTGGAATGGAATGGAATAGAATTTGGAATAGAATGTTGAATGGAGTGTGGAATGGGATGGAATGGAATGGAATGTGAAATGGAATGTGAAATGGAATGTGAAACGGATCGTGGAATGGAATGTGGAATGGAATGAGATGGAACGTGGAATGGAACGTGGAATGGAATGTGGAATCGAATGGAATGGAATATGGAATGGAATGTGGAATAAAATGGAGTGGAAAGTGAAATCTATTCCATTCCACATTTCATTCCATTCCATTCCAAGCTCCATTCCACATACCATTCCACTTTCCATTCCACATTCCATTCCATTCCATTCCATTCCATTCTTTCCACATTCCATTCCACATTCCATTCCATTCCATTCCACATTCCATTCTACGTTGCATTCCACGTTCCATTCCACGTTCCATTCCACTTTCCATTCCATTCCATTCCATGTTCCATTCCACATTCCATTCCATTCCATTCCACTTTGCATTCCATTTCACAATCCATTCAATTCCATTCCACATTACATTTCTGGTTCCATTCCATTCCAGTCCACATTCCATTCCACATCCCATTGCATTCCATTCAGGATTCGATTCCATTCCAACCCACTTTCCATTCCACATTCCATTCCATTCTATTCCACATTCAATTCCACATTCCATTCCACATTCCATTCTTTACCATTGCACATTCCTTTCCACATTACATTACATTCCACTTCAGGTTCCATTCCGCTTTCCATTCCACATTCCATTCCATTACATTCCAGGTTCCATTCCACGTTCCATTCCACATTCAATTCCACGTTCCATTCCGTTCCATTCCCCGTTCCACTCCGTTGCATTCCCCGTTCCACTCCACATTCCATTTCACATTCCATTCTGCGTTACATTCCACAATCCATACCATGTTCCATTCCGTTCAAATCCACGTTCCATTCCACGTTCCATTGCTTTTAATTTCATGTTCCATTCCACTTTCCATTCCATTCCATTCTGCATTCCATTCTATTACATTCCAATTTCCATTCCATTCCATTGCACACTCCATTCCATTGCATTCCATTCCATTGCACATTCCATTCCATTCCATTCCTGTCCATTCCACATTCCATCCAATTCCACTGCTTTGAACATTCCATTCTTTCCATTACACATTCCAGTTCTTTCCATTACACATTCCAGTTCTTTCCATTCCATGTTCCATTCCATTCCATTCCACATTCCATTCCATTCCATTCCATTCCTTTCCACATTCCATTCCACATCCTAGTCCACATTCCATTCCACAATCCATTCCACGTTTCATTCCACGTTCCATTTGATGTTTCATTCCATTCCATTCCACATTCCATTCCAATCCATTCCATCTTACATTCCAAATTCCACTCCCTTCCATTCCACACTCCTTTCCACATTCCATTCCATTCCATTCCACATTCCATTCCACATTCCATTCTATTCCATTCCATTCCACAATCCATCCAATTCCATTCCACAATCCATTCCACATTCCATTCCATTCTACTCCACATTCCATTCCATTCCTTTCTAACTTCAATTCATCATTCCATTCCATTCCATATTCCATTCCACTCCATTCCACATTCCATTCACTTCCATTCCACATTCCTTTCCATTACATTCAACCTTCCATTCCATTCAATTCCACCTTCCAGTCCACTCCATTACACATTACATTCCAGTCCGTTCCACTTTCCATTCCACATTCCATTCCATTCTATTTCAAATTCAATTCCACATTCCATTCCATTCCATTCCATTCCACTCCACATTTCATTTTATTCCATTCCACATTCCATTCCACGATCCATTCCACTTTCCCTTCTGCTTTCCATTACACATTCCGTTACACATTCCATCCCACATTCCATTCCATTCCGTTCCAGATTCCATTCCACATTCCATTTCATTCCATTCCGTATTCCATTCCATTCCACTCCAGATTCCTTTCCATATTCCTTTCCATTCCATTCAACATGCCATTCCACATTTCATTCAATTGTATTCCACGTTACATTCCACATTTCATTCTACATTCCTTTCCATTTCATTGCACATTTCATTCCGCATTCTATTCCATTCCATTCCACAGTCCATTCCACATTCCATTCCAATCCATTCCACATTCCATTCAACATTTCATTCCGTACGCTTCCGCATTCCATTCCATTCCATTCCACATTACATTCCCCATTCCATTCCGCATTCCATTCCCCATTCCAATCCATTAAATTCCACATTCCATTCCACATTCCACGTCTTATTCCATTCCACATTTCATTACATTGAATTCCACATACCATTCCACATTCCATTCAACATTCCATTCCATTCCACATTCTATTCCATTCCATTCCATTCTATGCGAAATTCAATTCATTTCCATTCCAAGTTCCATTCTATTCCGTTCCACATTCCATTCCATTCCACATTCCATTCCATTCAATTTCACGTTCCGTTCCGTTCCATTCCATTCCCCATTCAATTCCACATTCCATTCCATTCCATTCCAAATTCTTTTCTGTTCCATTCCACATTCTATTTTACATTCCATTCAATTGCATTCCACATTAGATTCCACATTCCATTCCATTCCATTCGACTTTCCATTCCACTTTCAATTCCATTCCATTCCATTCTACATTCCATTCCACATCCCATTCCAAGTTCAATTCCACGTTCTATTCCACGTTTCATTCCATGTTCCGTTCCTCGTTCCACTCCCTTCCATTCCACATTCCATTCTACATTCCATTCCATTCCATTCTACATTACATTCCACTTTCCTTTCCATTCCATTCCACTTTCCTTTCCACTTTCCATTCCACATTACATGCCACATTCAGTTGCACATTCCATTCCTTTCTATTCCACATTCCATTCCATATTCCATTCCACTTTCCATTCCACTTTCCATTCCACATTCCTTCCGTTCTATTCCACATTCCATTCCACATTCCATTTCACATTCCATTACATTCCATTCCTCATGCCATTACACATTCATTTCCATTCCTTTCCACATTCCATTCCATTCCATTCCATATTTCATTCCATTCCAATTTGCATTATATTCCATTCCAGTCCGCATTACATTACATTCCATTCCGCTTTCCATTCCATTCTATACCTTTAAAATCCTATTCACTTTGCATTCCATTCCTCTCCATTCCGCACTCCATTCAATGCCATTCCGTTCCAATCCATTCCGCATTGCATTCCATTCCATTCCATTCCACATTCAATTCCATTCTATTAAAAATTCCATTCAATTAAACATTCCATTCAATTCAATTTCACATTCCATTCCAAGTTCCATTCCAATCCATTCCACAGTCCATTCCACATTCCTTTCCATTCCATTCCAATTCGTTCCAAAATCCATTCCACATTCCATTCCATTCCATTCCACATTCCATTGCATTCAATTCCACATTCCATTCCATTCCATTACACATTGCATTCCTTTCCTTTCCACATTCCATTCTACATTCCATTTCAATCCATTCCACATTCCATTCCATTCCATTCTACATTTCATTCCATTCCTTTCCGTTCCACCTTCCATTCCATTTCTTTCAGCATTCCATTCCATTCCAGCATTCCATTTCGAATTCCATTCCATCCCATTCAACATTCCATTCCATTCCATTCCACATTCCGTTCCATTCAATTCCACATTCCATTCCATTCCATTCCATTCTATTTGGAATTTCATCCCATTCCATTCCAAATTCCATTCCATTGCACGGCACATTCCATTCCATTCCATTCCACAATCCATTCCACATTCCATTCCATTCCACTTTCGATTCCACATTCCATTCCACAATTCATTCGATTCCACATTCCATTCGATTCCACATTCAATTCCACATTGCATTCCATTCCTTTCCACATTCCATTCTACATTCCATTAAATTCCATTCCACATTCCATTCCATTCATTCCACATTCCATTCCACGTTGCATTCCATTCCACGTTGCATTCAATTCCACTCAAAATTCCATTCTACATTCCATTCCATTCCATTCCGAATTCCATTCCTTTCCATTGCAACTTCCATTCCATTTCACTCAGCATTCCACTCCATTCTAGCATTCCATTCAAAGTTCCATTTCACATTCCATTCCAGGTTCCATTCCATATTCCATTCCATTCCATTCCACGTACCATTCCAAATTCTGTTCCTTTCCATTCCACATTCCATTCCATTCCATTCCACGTTCCATTCCACAATCCATTCCATTCTATTCCACATTCCATTCCAGATTACACTCCACAGTACATTCCACATTGCATTCCATTCCACTTTCCATTCGAAATTCCATTCCACATTCCATTCCATTCCACGTTCCATTCCACATTCCATTCAACATTCCATTCCACGTTCCATTCCAATTTCCATTCCAAATTCAATTTCATTCCATTCCACATTCCATTCCATTCCATTCCACTCATTTGCAGGTTCCTTTCCTCATTGAATTCCATTGAATTCCACTTTGTATTCCACATTCCATTCCATTGCATTCCACTTTCCATTCCACATTCCATTCCATTGCATTCCACATTCCATTCCACATTCCATTCCATTCCATTCCACATTCGATACGACATTCCATTCCATTCTATTTCACATTCCATTCCACTGCATTCCATTCCGTTCCATTCCACATTCCAATCCATTCCATTCCACATTCCATTCCATTCCACATTCCATTCCTTTCCATTCCACCTTCCATTCCACATTCCTCTCGACATTCTCTTCCGTTCCATTCCACATTCCATTCCGCATTCCATTCCTTTCAATTCTAGTCCATATTCCATTTCATTCCATTCCATTCCACATTCCATTCCATTCCACTTTGCATTCCATTCCATTACACATTTAGTTCCATTATACTTTCCATTCCATTCCATTCCACTCCATTCCACAATCCATTCCAATCCACTTTCCATTATACATTCCACAACTTTACACTCCATATTCCATTTCACATTCCATTCCACATTACATTCCAAACAAATGCACTCCATTCCATTCCAATCCACATTCCATTCCACATTCCAAGCCAATCCATTCCACATTCCATTCCACATTCCATTCCATTCCATTACGAATTCCATTCCATTCCATTCCATTCCACGTGCTATTCCATTTCATTCCACGTTCCATTCCATTCCACACTCCATTCCACATTCTATTCCATTTCATTCCACATTCCAATCCATTCCATTCCACATTCCATTCCATTCCATTCTACATTGCATTCCATTCCATTCCGCATTCCATTCCATTACATATTCCTTTCATTTCCATTCCATTTCATTTCAAATTCCATTCCATTCCATACCATTCCATTCCATTCCACATTCCATTCCACATTCCATTCCACTTTCCATTACATTTCATTCCACATCTCATTCCGCATTCCATTCCATTCCATTCCACATTCCATTCCATTCATTTCCATTCCATTCCACATTCCATTCCATTCCATTCCATTCCTTTCCGCATTCCATTCCTTTCCATTCCGCATTGCATTCCATTCCATTCCGCATTCCAGTCCATTCCATTCCGCATTCCATTCCATTCCATTCCACATTCCATTCCATTCCATTCCACATTCCATTCCATTCCATTCCGTTCCAGTCCATTCCAGATTGCAATCATTTCCATTACATTCCGCATTCCATTCCATTCCATGTTCCATTCCATTCCATTCCACATTCCATTCCATTCCATTCCGCATTCCATTCCATTCCATTCCGCATTCGTTTCCATTCAATTCCGCATTCCATTACCTTCCATTCCGTATTCCAGTACATTTCATTCCATTCCATGCCATTCCATTCCACATTGAATTCAACTAAATTCCATTCCACATTCCATTCCATTCCATTCCATTCCATTTCACATTCCAATCCATGTTGCATTCCACTTTCCATTCCACGTTGCATTCCACGTTGCATTTGATGGTCCATTCCACTCCTTTCCACCTTCCACTCCATTCCATTCCACGTTCTATTTTATTCCATTCCACATTCCATTCACCATTCCATTTCACATTCCATTCCACATTCCATTTCACATTCCAATCCATTCCACTCCTTTCCCTTCCAAATTATATTCCATTCCAAACCATATTCCATTGCGTTCCATTCCACCTTTCATTCCATTCCACATTCTATTCCATTCCTCTTCCCATTCCATTCTATTCCACATTCCATTTCATTTGATTCCACATTGCATTACACATTGCATTCCATTCCATTCCACTTCCATTCCACATTCCATTCAACAGTCCATTCCATTCCATTCCACATTCCATTCCACATTCCATTCCAAATTCCATTCCATTCCATTTCACATTCCATTCCACGATCCACTCCATTCCACATTTCATTCCAAATTACATTCCATTCCATTCCACATTCCATTCTATTCCATTCCACATTCAAATCCATTCTGTTCCATTTCACATTCTATTCCACATTCCTTTCCATTCCATTCTACATTTCATTCCATTCCATTCCACATTATATTCCACATTCAATTCCGTTCCATTCCACATTCAATTCAATTCCATTACACATTCCATTCCATTCCATTTCAAATTGCATTCCATTCCACTCCACACTGCATTCCATTCCATTCCACGTTGCATTCCATTCCATTCCATTTCACAGTCCATTCCATTCCATTCCACCTTCAATTCCACTTTCCATTCCACGTTCCATTCCACATTCCATTCCACTTTCCAGTCCATTCCAATCCACTTTGCATTCTATATTTTATTTCACATTCCATACCACGTACCATTCTACATTCCATTCCACTTTCCATTCCACGTTCCTTTCTACGTTCCACTCCATTCCAATATATTCCATTCCACATTCCATTCCACATACCTTTCCTTTCCATTCCACATTGTATTCCACGTTCCATTCTACATTCCATTCCACGTTCCATTCCACGTTCCATTCCATTGCATTCTACATTCCATTGCACGTTCCTTTCCATTCCATTCTACATTCTATTCCACATTCCATTCCACGCTCTGTTCCATTCCACATTCCATTCCACATTCCATTCCATTCAATTCCCTTCTACATTCTATTCCATTTTCCATTCCACGTTCTATTCCTTTGTATGTTCCATTCCGCTTTCCATTCCACATTCCATTCCATTCCATTCAACCTTCCATTCCATTCCATTCCACTTTCCATTGCACGTTCCATTCCATTCCACATTCCATTCCACATTCCATTCCATTCCATTCCATTCCACATCCGTTCCACATTCCTTTCCATTCCACGTTCCATTCCACTTTCCATTCCACATTCATTTCCACATTCCATTCCACTTTCCATTCCGCATTCAATTCCACATTCCATTCCACTTTCCCTTCCTTTCCATTTCATTACATTTCTTTCCACATTCCATTCCAGTTTCCAATCCATTGCATTCCATATTCAATTCCGCTTTCCATTCCACATTCCTTACCATTCCGTTACATTCCATTCCGGATTGCATTCCATTCCATTCCACATTCTATTCCACACTCCATTCCATTGCTTTCCACATTCCGTTCCACATTTCATTTCATTGGATTCCTCGTTCCTTTCACGTTCCATTCCACATGGCATTCCACGTTACACTCTAAGTTCTATTCCATTCCATTCCACGTTCCATTCCACATTGCATTCCACAGTCCATTTATCATTCCATTCTGTTGCATTCCACATTACATTCCACATTGCATTCCACTTTCCATTCCACATTCCATTCCACATTCCATTCCACATTCCATTCCGTTCCATTCCGCATTCCTTTCCACATTGCTTTCCTCATTCCATTTGATTCCATTCCACATTCCATTCCACATTGCATTCCATTACAATCCATATTCTTATCGATATTCCATTCCATTCCATTCCACATTCCATTGAATTCCAGTCCACATTCCATTCCACTTTCCTTTCCACGATCAATTCTATTGCATTCCACGTTGCACTCCACATTCCATTCCAGAACCGATTCCACATTCCATTCCATTCCATTCCGCATTCCATTCCACGTTGTATTCCATTCCAGTCCTCATTACATTCCACATTCAATGCCATTCCATTCCACATTCCATTCCATTCCATTCCATTCCACATTCCATTCCATTCCATTCCATTCCTCATTCCATTGCATATTCCATTCCATTCCATTGCAAATTATATTTTACGTCTCATTCTACCTTCCATTCTACGTTCCATTCCACTTTCCTTTCCATTCCATTCCACATTCCATTCCACATCCCATTCCTCATTCCATTCCATTCCATTCCATTCCATTCCATTCCATTCCATTCCATTCCACCTTCCATTCCAATTTCCATTCCACGTTCCATTCCACATTCCATGCCACTTTCCAGTCTGTTCCATTCCACGATCCATTCCACATTGCATTGCATAGTCCATTCCAAGTTCTATTCTACATTCCGTTGCACTTTCCATTCCACGTTCCTTTCTATGTTCCATTCCATTCCAATATATTCCATTCCACATTCCATTCCACATTCCTTTCCATTCCATTCCACATTATATTCCACGATCCATTCTACATTCCATCCCACGTTCCATTCCACGTTCCATTCCATTCGATTCTACCTTCCGTTGCACATTCCATTCCATTCCATTCCACATTCTATTCCACATTCCATTCCACGTTCTATTACATTCCACGTTCAATTCCACGTTCCATTCCATTCCATTCCACATTCCATTCCACATTCCATTCCATTCCATTGCTTTCTACATTCTATTCCCCTTTCCTTCCCACGTTCTATTCCATTCCGCGTTCCATTCCGCATTCCATTCCACATTCCATTCCACATTCCATTCCATTCCATTCCATTCCATTCTACATTCCGTTCCATTCCACCTTCCATTCCATTCCATTCCATTCAATTCTACATTCCTTTCCACACTCCATTCCATTCCATTCCACCTTCCACTCCATTCCATTCCACGTCCCATTGCACGTTGCATTCCATTACATTCCACATTCCACTCCATTCCATTCCACCTTCCATTCCATTCCATTCCAAGTTCCATTGCCCGTTCCATTCCATTGAATTCCACATTCCATTCCACATTCCATTCCGTTTCGTTCCATGTTCCATTCCAGGTTCCATTCCACATTCCATTCCGTATTCCATTCCACTTTCCGTTGCATTCCATTCCACGTTCCATTCCACGGTCCTTTCCATTACATTCCACTTTCCATTCTTCATTCCATTCCACTTTCCATTCCACATGCCATTGTACTTTCAGTTAAATTCAATTCCACATTCCATTTTACATTCCATTCCATTCCATTCCACATTCCATTCCACATTACGTTCCATTCCATTCCACATTCCTTTCCACATTCCATTCCGCAGTCCATTTCACATTCCATTCCACATTCCATTCCATATTCCAATCCACGTTGAATTTTTATTCCCTTGCATTTAGTTCCACATTCCAATCCACAATTAATTGCTTTCCAATTCACATGCCATTCCACATTCCATTCCATTCCATTCCCAATTCCATTCCACGTTCCATTCCACTTTGAATTCCGCACTCCTTCCCTTTGCATTCCACTTTCCATTTCATTCCAATCCACATTCCACTCCATTCCACATTCCATTCCACATTCCATTGCACATTCCATTCCATTCCATTCCACATTCCATTCCAATCCATTCCGTTCCATTCCACATTCCATTCCAATCCATTCCATTCCATTCCACGTTCCATTCCAATTTCCATTAAATTCCATTTCATATTCCATTATATTCCATTCCACATTCCATTGAATTCCAATCCACATTTCATTCCACATTTCTTTCCATTCCATTCCACATTCCATTCCACATTCCATTCCATTCCATTCCAAATTGCATTCCATTCCATCCCATTCCACGTTCAATTCCACATTCCATTCCATTCCATTCCACGTTCCATTCCCCACTCAATTCCACATTCTGTTCCACATTCCATTCCGTTCCATTCCACATTTCTTTCCACATTGTATCCCACGTTCAATTTCGCATTCCATTCCACGTTCCATTCCACGTTAAATTATGCTTTCAGTTCCATTGCATTCCACGTTCCATTCCACAGTCCATTCCTTTCCATTCCAAGTTCCATTCCACATTCCATTCCACTTTCCATTCAATCCGATTCCACTTTCCATTCCACGTTTCATTCCATTCCTTTCCACTTACCATTCCACATTCCATTGCATTCCGTTCCAAGTTCCATTCCACACTACAATCCACATTTAATTCCACATTCTATTGGGTTCCATTGCACATTGCATTCCACAATCCATTCCACATTCCAATCCACTTTCCATTCCACATTCCATTAAAAACCCTGCCACATTCCATTACACATTCTATTCCATTCCATTCCACACTCCATTCCACATTCCATTCCACATTCCATTCCATTCCATCCCACATTCCATTCCACAATCCATTCCACTTTCCATTCCACGTTCCATTTGATTTCATTCCATATTCCATTACACATTCTATTCCATTCAATTCCGGTTTCCATTCCACATTCCATTGCACATTCCATTCCTCTTTACATTACGTTATATTCCACATTGCATTCCACATTCCATTCCATTACACCCCACATTTTATTCCACATTCCCTTCCATTCCATTCCACATTCTATTCCAACTTCCATTCCATTCAATTCCACGTTCCATTCCATTCAATTCCACGTTCCATTCCACGTTTCATTCCACATTTAATTACACATTCCATTACACATTCCATTCCGTTCCATTCCGCATTCCATTCCACATTCCATTGCACATTCCATTCCATTCCATTTCACATTATATTGAAAATTCCTTTCCATTCCATTCCACATTCCATTCTCATTCCATTGCATTACATTCCACATTGCATTCCACATCCCATTCCATTCCATTCCACCTTTGAAACCACATTCCATTCCATTGCATTCCACATTACATTCCACATTCCATTCGACTTTCCTTTCCATGTTCAATTCCACGATCAATTCCACGTTTCATTCCATTCTATTCCATGTTCTACTCCATTCCATTCCACGTTCCATTTCATTCCATTCCACATTCCATTCCACATTCCATTTCACAATCTGTTCCACATTCTATTTCACTTTCCATTCCAATCCATTCCATTCCATTACACATTCCATTCCATTCCATTCCACTTTCCATTCCATTCAATTGCACATTCCTTTCCACGTTCCATTCCACATTCCATTCCATTCTATTCTATTCCACATTCCATTCCATTACTTTGCACAATCCATTCCACATTCCATTTCACATTCCATTCGAAGTTCCATGCCATTGCATTCCACATTCAAATCCATTCCATTCTTCATTCCATTCCATTCAATTCCTCATCCCATTCCATTCCATTCCATTCCATTCAATTCCACATTCCATTTCATTCATTTCCATTCCATTCTAGACTCCATTCCATTGCATTCCACATTCCATTCCATTCCAATTAATGTCACTCCACATTCCACTCCATCCTATTCCATTCCACATTCCATTCCATTCCATTCCGTTGCAATCCACATTCCATTCCACATAACATTGCACTTTGCATTCCATGTTCCATTCCACGTCCCATTTCACATTCCATTCCTTTCCATTCCACGTTCCATTCCATTCCATTCTACATTCCATTTCATTCCATTCCACATTCCATTCCACGTTCCATTCCATTCCATTCCACATTCCATTCCACGTTCCATTCTGCATTTCATTCCACATTCCAATCCATTCCATTCCACATTCCATTCCATACAATTTCACGTTCCATTCCATATTCCATTCCACATTCCCTTCCACATTTTATTTCACGTTCCATTCCACAGTCCATTCCACATTCAATTCCACAATACATTGCACATACCATACCACATTCTATTCCTTTCCATTCCATTGCACTCCCCATTCCCTTCCACATTCCATTTCACTTTCCATTCCACATTCCATTCCACATTCCATTCCGTTACATTTCGCATTCTATTCCATATTCTGTTCTCTCCATTCCACATTCCATTCCATATTGAGTTTCATTCAATTCCACATTCCATTCCATTCCGTTTCACATTCCATTCCACATTCCTTTGCACGCTGCATTCCACATTCCATTCCACTTTCCATTCCACGTTCCATTCCAAGATCCATTCCACGTTCCATTCCATTACATTGCACTTTCCATTGTTCATTCCGTTCCATTCCTTTCCACTTTCTATACCACATTCCATTTCATATTCCATTCCGTTCCATTCCACATCCCTTTACATTCCATTCCACATTCCATTCCACATTCCATTCCATTACATTCCACATTTAATTCCACATTCCATTCCACAATCCAATCCATGCCATTGCACATTCCTTTCCACATTCCTTTCCACGCTGCATTCCACATTCCATTCCACGTTCGATTCGAAGTTGCATTCCACGTTCCATTGCAAATTGCAATCCATTCCATTCTACTTTCTTTTCCACATTCCATTCCACATTCCATTCTGTTACATTCCACATTCCATTTCATTCTATTCCACATCTCATTACACATTCCATTACATTCCATTCCACATTCCATTCCACATTTCATTCCATTCCATTCAACTTTCCATTCCACATGTCCTTGCTTTCCATTCCACATTCCATTCCACTTTCCATTCCGTATTCCATTCCCATCCATTCCATGTTCCATTTCACTTTCCATTACACTGTTCATTGCATATACCATTGTACATTCCATTCCACTCCATTTCACGTTCCACTCCACTTTCCATTCCTTTCCTTACCACTTTCCATTCCACATTCCATTGCACATTCCATTCCATGTTCCATTCCACATTCCATTCCACATTCCATTCCACGTTACATTCCATGTTGCATTTCACGTTCCATTCCATTCCATTCCACGTTGCACTCCAAATTCCATTGTATCCCATTCCACGTTACGTTCCATTACATTCCACGTTCCATTCCACTTTCCTTTCCACAATCCTTTCAGCAATATATTCCATTGCATTTCATTCCATTGCAGGTTCCATTCCACTTTCCTTTCCACTTTCCATTCCACGTTCCATTCCACTACATTCCGTTCCAAGCCACATTGCATTCCAACTTCCATTCCATTCTATTCCACGTTCTATTCAACATTGCTTTCCACATTCCATTCCACATTCCATTCCACGTTCCTTTCCATTCCATTCCATTTCCATACCATTCCACTTTCCATTCCATTCCATTCCACGTTGCATTCTACATTCCATTGCACATTTCATTCCACGTTTCATTCCACATTCAATTCCATGTTCCATTCCACGTTCCGTTCCAATCCATTCCATGATACATTCCACGTTCCATTCCTTTCCATTCCACGTTCCATTCCACATTACATTGCAGAATCCATTCCACGTTGCATTCCATTCCATTCCATGATCCATTCCACATTCCATTCCATTCCATTCCACTTTAAATTCCACATTCCATTCCACATTCCATTACTCGTTCCATTCCATTCCAATCCATGTTCCATTGCACATTGCATTCCATTCCACTTTCCATTTCACATTCCATTCCACATTCCATTCCACATTGCACTCCGTTCCATTCCACGTGTCACTACACATTCCATTCCACATTCCATTCCAGATTCCATTCCATTCCATTTGACATTCCATTCCATTCAATTCCACATTCCATTCCAAATTTCATTGCACGTTCCCTTCCATGTTCCATTCCATTCCATTCCATTCCATTCCATTCTGAATTCCTTTCCATTCCATTCCAAATTATTTTCGACCTTCCATTCCATTGCATTCAACATTCCATTCCATTCCATTAGACATTCCATTACATTCCCTTCCACATTCCATTCCTTTCCATTCCACATTCCGTTCCCATGCCACTTAACGTTCTGTGCCACATTCCATTTCACGATCCATTCCACGTTCCATTCAAAGTTCCATTCCATTCCATTCCACTTTCCATTCCACATTCCATTCCTTTCCATTCCTCGTTCCATTCCACATTCCTTTTCACATACCATTCCATTCCATTCCACATCTATTCCACATTCCACTCCAATTCATTCCACATTCTATTCCACATTCCATTCCACTCCATTCCAAATTCTATTCCTTATTCCATTCCGTTCCATTCCACATTCCATTTCACATTCCATTACATTCCATTCCACTTTACATTTTACATTGCATTCCACGCTGCATTCCACATTCCATTCCACGTTTCATTCCATGTTCCATTACAAGTTCCATTCCACGTTCCATTCCATGTTTCGTTCCATGTTCCATTCCACGTTCCATTCAATTCATTCCACATTCCATTGCACATTCCATTCCGTTCCATTTTACTTTCTATTACACATTCCATTCTATATTCCTTTCCTTTCTATTCCACATTCCATTACATTCCATGCCACATTCCATTCCACATTCCATTACATCACATTCCTCATTCCATTCCACATTGCATTCCATTCCTTTCCACATTCCATTGCACATTGCCTTGCATTCCATTCCACATTCCTTTGCACATTCCATTGCACATTCCATTCAAATCAATTGCACACACCATTTCACGTTCCATTCCACAGTTCATTCCACATTTCATTCCACGTTCCATTCCATTCCATTCCACATTGCATTCAACATTCCACTGCACATTCCATTCCACAATCAATTCCATACCATTCCGCATTCAATTCCACATTCCGTTCCATTCCATTCCACGTTCCATTGCACATTTCTTTCCAGATTCAATACCACATTCCATTCCACATTCCAATGCATTCCATTCCATTCCATTCCACGTTCCATTCCACATTACTTTCCATTGCATTCCACATTCCATTCCACATTCCATTCCACATTCCTTTCCACATTCCAATTCATTTCATTCCACTTTCCATTCCATGTACCATTCCTCATTCCATTCCTCGTTATATTCCATGTTCCATTCTATTCCATTCCACCTTCTATCCCACTTTCCATTCCATTCCATTCCACGTACCATTCCATTCCATTCCACTTTCGTTTCCAGATTCCATTCCACATTACATTCCTATCCATTCCACATTTCATTCCACTTTCCTTTCCACATTCCGTTCATTTCCATTCCACATTCCATTCCATTCCATTCCACATTCCATTCCACATTGCAGCCCATTCCGTTCCCCATTCCATTCCATTCCATTCCACATTCCATTCCGTTCCATTCCACATTCCAATCCACATTCCACTCCATTCCTTTCCTTTGCACATTCCATTCCACATTCCATTCCATTCCACTGCACATTGAATTCCATTTAATTCCATTCCACATTCCATTCCACAGTCCATTTCTTTCCATTTCACATTCCTTTCCATTCCATTCCACATTCCATTCCGTATGCAATTCCATGCCATTCCATATTCCATTGCAGATTCCATTCCATTCCATTCCACATTCCTTTCCATTGCATTCCACATTCCATTCTAATTCATTTCACGTTCCTTTCCACGTTCCTTTCCACGTTCCATTCCACTTTCCATTTCACATGCCATTTCACATGCCATTCCATTCCATTCCAATTTCCATTCCACATTCCATTCCATTCCATTCCACATTCCATTCCATTGCATTCCACTTTGCTGTCCAAATTCCATTCCACAATCCAGTTCAGATAAGATTCCTTTCCATTCCACTTTCCATTCCATTCCATGCCATTCCATTCCACATTCCATTCCAGATTCCATTCCTTTCCATTCCATTCCATATTCCATTCCATTCCACTCAACATTCGATTCCATTCCATTTCACATTCCAGTCCACATTCCATTGCAAATTCCATGCAATTCCATTTCACATTCCATTCCATTCCATTTAATATCACATTGATTTCCATTCTATTCGACTCCACATTCCATTCCACATTCCATTCCACATTCCATTCCACATTCCATTCTGCATTCCATTCCATTCCATTCCACATTCTCTTCTCATTTCGTTGCATTCCTTTCCACATTCCTTTCCACATTCCATTCCATTCCATTGCACATTTCATAACCACATTCCATTCCACATTCCACTCCATGTTCCATTCCACGTTCCATTCCATGTTCCATACCATTCCATTCCATTCCACGTTCCATTCCATTCCATTCCACGTTCCAATTAATTCCATTCCACATTCCATCCCACTTTCACTTCCACATTCCATTCCATTCCATTCCACCATGTATTCCACTTTCCAGTCCATTCCATTCCACATTCCATACCACATTCCATTCCAGTCCATTCCAAGCTCCATTCCACCTAACATTCCAGTTTCCTTTCGACGTTCCTTTTCATATTCAACTTCACATTCCATTCCACATTCCATTCCATTCCATTCGACATTCCATTCCACATTCCCTTCCACATTCCCTTCTACATTCCATACCATTCCATTCCACAATCCATTCCAAGCTCCATTCCAGCTAACATTCCTCTTTCCATTCGACGTTCCATTTTATTTTCAACTCTGCATTTCATTCCACATTTTTTTCCATTCCATTCCACATTCCATTCCACATTCCATTCCACATTCCCTTCCACATTCCCTACCACGTTCCATTCCATTCCATTCCACAATCCATTTCACATTTCATTCCATTCCATTCCACATTCCATTCAGCATTCCATTCCACATTCCATTCCGCATTCCATTCCACATTCCATTCGACTTTCCATTCCATTCTATTTCATATTCCATTCCACTTCATTCTGTTCCATTCTATCCCACATTTCATTCCATTCCTTTCCACATTCCATTCTATTCCATTCCACATTGCATTCCATTCCATTCCATATTCCGTTCCACGTTCCATTCCTTTCCACGTTCCATTCCACATTCCATTCCATATACCTTTCTATGTTCCATTCCACATTCGATTCCACTTTCCATTCCACTTTCTATTCCACATTCCATTCCACATTGCTTTCTGTTCCATTCCACATTCCATTCCATTCCTTTCCACATTCCATTTCATTGCATTCCACATCGCATTCCACCTTCCATTCCATTCAACATTCCATTCCATTCCACTTTGCATAGAATTTCACTACATTCCTTTCCACATTACATTCCACATTCGATTCCATTCTGTCCCACTACACTCCATTCAACATTTCATTCCATTCCACTCCATTCCATTCCATGTTCCACTCCACTTTCCGTTCCATTCCATTCCAGATTCCATTCCATTCCATTTCACATTCCATTCCATTCAATTTCAGATTCCATTCCATTCCTTTTCACATTCCATTCCATTCCACATTCTATTCCATTCCATTCCATTCGACTTCATTCCATTCAATTCCGTTCTGCATTCCATTCCATTCCTTTGCTCTTCCGTTTCCATTTCATTCCACATTGCATTGCATTCCTTTACAAGTTCCATTCCACCTTCCAATCCGCATTCCATTCCACGTTCCATTCCACGTTCTATTAAATTCCATTTCATATTCCATTCCACAATACATTTCATTCCATTCCACATTCCATTCCACATTCCATTCCATTCCATTCCACATTCCATTCTATTCCATTCCACATTCCATTCCATTCCTTTTCAAATTCCATTCCGTTCCATTCCATTCTATTCCATTCCACATTCCATTCCTCTTACTCTTCCATTCCATTTCATTCCGTATTTTCATTCCACATTCCATTCCATTCCATTCCGCATTCCATTGCACGTTCCACTACTCGTTCCATTCCACGTTAAATTCCACATTCCATTCCACTTTCCATTCCATTCCATTCAACATTCCATTCCATTCCATTCCATTCCATTCCACATCCATTCCAAATTCCATTCTACTCCGCTCCATTCCACATTCCTTCCCAAATTCCACTCTATTCCGTTCTACATTCGATTCCATTCCATTCCACATTCCATTCCTCTCCACTCCACATTACATTCCACCCCATTCCACATTCCATTTCAAATTTCATTCCATTCCATTCCATATTCCATTCCACGTTCCATTCCATTCCATTCCACATTCAATTCCACTCCATTCCACATTACATTCCACTCCATTCCACATTCCATTCCACAATCCATTTCAAATTTCATTCCATTCCATTCCATATTCCATTCCGCATTCCATTACATTCCATTCAACATTCCATTACAAATTCCATTCCATTCCTTTCCGCATTCCATTACATTCCATTCAACATTCCATTACAAATTCCATTCCATTCCTTTCCACATTCCATTCCACATTCCATTCCATTCTATTCCGTTCAAAATTGCATTCCATTCCATTCCACATTCCATTCCCACTCCATTCCGTTCCATTCCACATTCCATTTCATTCCATTCCATTTCACATTCCTTTCCATTCCACATTCCATTCCATTCCATTCCATTTCACATTCCTTTCCATTCCGCATTCCATTCCACATTCCATTCAATTCCATTCCACATTACATTCCACTCCATTCCACATTCAATTCCACATTACAATTCAAATATCATTCCATTCCATTCCATATTCCATTCCACGTTCCATTCCATTCCATTCAATATACCATTCCAATCGATTCCATTCCACATTCCATTCCTTTCCGTTCCACATTCCATTCCACATTCCATTCCATTCCATTCCACATTGCATTCCAATCCATTCGACATTCCTTTCCATTCAATTTCACATTCCATTCCATTACATTTCAAATTCCATTCCATTCCATTCCACATTCCATTACACTTTCCGTTCCATTCCACTGTGTTCCATTCCCTTCCACATTCCATTCCATTCCATTCCACATTCCATTGCACGTTCCGTTTCAGTTTCTATTCCACGTTAAATTCCACATTCCATTCCACGTTCCATTTCATTCCATTCAACATTCCATTCCATTCCATTCTATATTCAATTCCATTCCATTCCACATTCCATTCCAAATTCTATTCTATTCCATTCCACATTCCATTCCATTCCATTCCACATTCCATTCCACATTCCATTCCATTCCATTCCACATTCCTTGCCATTTCATTCCACTTTCCATTCCACATTCCTTGCCATTCCATTCCATTCCACATTCCATTCCTCTGCATTTAACATTCAATTCCATCGCATTCCACATTCCATTCCATTCCTTTACACTTTGCGTTCTATTCCTTTCCAAGTTCCACTCCATTCCGTTCCACGTTCCATTCCATTCCATATTCCATTACACCCCATTCTGTTCCACAGTCCATTCCATTGCATTCAAGTCCACATTCCAATCCATTCCATTCCATTTCATATTCCATTACTTTCCATTCTATTCTACAGTCCATTCCATTGCATTCAATTCCACATTCCATTCTATTCCTTTCAATTCCATGTTCCATTCCGCATTCCATTCCACCTTCCTTTCCATTCCATTCCACTTTCGATTCCTCATTCCATTCCATTACATTCCACATTCCATTCCACTTTTTTCAGATTCCATTCCATTCCTTTTCACATTCCATTCCATTCCACATTCTATTCCATTCCATTCCATTCGACTTCATTCCATTCAATTCCGTTCTGCATTCCATTCCATTCCTTTGCTCTTCCGTTTCCATTTCATTCCACATTGCATTGCATTCCTTTACAAGTTCCATTCCACCTTCCAATCCGCATTCCATTCCACGTTCCATTCCACGTTCTATTAAATTCCATTTCATATTCCATTCCACAATACATTTCATTCCATTCCACATTCCATTCCACATTCCATTCCATTCCATTCCACATTCCATTCTATTCCATTCCACATTCCATTCCATTCCTTTTCAAATTCCATTCCGTTCCATTCCATTCTATTCCATTCCACATTCCATTCCTCTTACTCTTCCATTCCATTTCATTCCGTATTTTCATTCCACATTCCATTCCATTCCATTCCGCATTCCATTGCACGTTCCACTACTCGTTCCATTCCACGTTAAATTCCACATTCCATTCCACTTTCCATTCCATTCCATTCAACATTCCATTCCATTCCATTCCATTCCACATCCATTCCAAATTCCATTCTACTCCGCTCCATTCCACATTCCTTCCCAAATTCCACTCTATTCCGTTCTACATTCGATTCCATTCCATTCCACATTCCATTCCTCTCCACTCCACATTACATTCCACCCCATTCCACATTCCATTTCAAATTTCATTCCATTCCATTCCATATTCCATTCCACGTTCCATTCCATTCCATTCCACATTCAATTCCACTCCATTCCACATTACATTCCACTCCATTCCACATTCCATTCCACAATCCATTTCAAATTTCATTCCATTCCATTCCATATTCCATTCCGCATTCCATTACATTCCATTCAACATTCCATTACAAATTCCATTCCATTCCTTTCCGCATTCCATTACATTCCATTCAACATTCCATTACAAATTCCATTCCATTCCTTTCCACATTCCATTCCACATTCCATTCCATTCTATTCCGTTCAAAATTGCATTCCATTCCATTCCACATTCCATTCCCACTCCATTCCGTTCCATTCCACATTCCATTTCATTCCATTCCATTTCACATTCCTTTCCATTCCACATTCCATTCCATTCCATTCCATTTCACATTCCTTTCCATTCCGCATTCCATTCCACATTCCATTCAATTCCATTCCACATTACATTCCACTCCATTCCACATTCAATTCCACATTACAATTCAAATATCATTCCATTCCATTCCATATTCCATTCCACGTTCCATTCCATTCCATTCAATATACCATTCCAATCGATTCCATTCCACATTCCATTCCTTTCCGTTCCACATTCCATTCCACATTCCATTCCATTCCATTCCACATTGCATTCCAATCCATTCGACATTCCTTTCCATTCAATTTCACATTCCATTCCATTACATTTCAAATTCCATTCCATTCCATTCCACATTCCATTACACTTTCCGTTCCATTCCACTGTGTTCCATTCCCTTCCACATTCCATTCCATTCCATTCCACATTCCATTGCACGTTCCGTTTCAGTTTCTATTCCACGTTAAATTCCACATTCCATTCCACGTTCCATTTCATTCCATTCAACATTCCATTCCATTCCATTCTATATTCAATTCCATTCCATTCCACATTCCATTCCAAATTCTATTCTATTCCATTCCACATTCCATTCCATTCCATTCCACATTCCATTCCACATTCCATTCCATTCCATTCCACATTCCTTGCCATTTCATTCCACTTTCCATTCCACATTCCTTGCCATTCCATTCCATTCCACATTCCATTCCTCTGCATTTAACATTCAATTCCATCGCATTCCACATTCCATTCCATTCCTTTACACTTTGCGTTCTATTCCTTTCCAAGTTCCACTCCATTCCGTTCCACGTTCCATTCCATTCCATATTCCATTACACCCCATTCTGTTCCACAGTCCATTCCATTGCATTCAAGTCCACATTCCAATCCATTCCATTCCATTTCATATTCCATTACTTTCCATTCTATTCTACAGTCCATTCCATTGCATTCAATTCCACATTCCATTCTATTCCTTTCAATTCCATGTTCCATTCCGCATTCCATTCCACCTTCCTTTCCATTCCATTCCACTTTCGATTCCTCATTCCATTCCATTACATTCCACATTCCATTCCACTTTCCATTACACATTGCATTGCACGTTCCACTCAACGTTCCATTCCACATTCCATTAAACGTTCCATTCAATTCCATTACACGTTGAATTCCACATTCCATTCCATTCCATTCCACCTTCCTTTCTGCACTCCATTCCTCATCACGTTACATTCCACTTTCTATTCCATGTTCCATTCCACGTTCCAATCCATTACATTCCGCGTTCCATTTCACATTCCATTCCATTCCATTGCTCATTCCATTACAGGTTCCATTCCATTCCATTCCATGTTCCATTCCCTTCCATTCCACATTCCGTTCCACATTCTATTCCACATTCCTTTCCGCGTTCCATTCCACGTTCCACTTCACATTCCATTGCACGTTCCATTCCACTTTCCGTTCCACATTCCTTTCCATTCCATTCCACTTTCCATTCCACGTTACATTCCATTCCATTACACGTTCCGTTCCACATTCCTTTCTATTTCATTCCACATTCCATTCAGTTCCATTCCACATTCCATTCCACATTCCATTCCATTCCATTCCATTCCACTTTCCATTCCATTCCATTCCATTCCACATTCCATTCCATTCCGTTACCTTCCATTCCACATTCCATTCAACTTTCCGTTCCATTCCAATCCATTCCGTATTCCATTCCATTCCCTTGGATTCCACGTTTCATTCCTCATTCCATTCCATTCCATTCCACTTTCCATTCCACGTTCTATTACACATTGCATTCCACGTTCCACTCCGCGTTCCATTCCACATTCCATTAAACGTTCCATTCAATTCCATTACACGTTGAATTCCACGTTCCATTCCATTCCATTCCAGCTTCCTTTCCGCACTCCATTCCACTTCACGTTACATTCCACTTTCTATTCCACGTTCCATTCCACGTTCCAATCCATTACATTCCGCGTTCCATTTCACATTACATTCCGTGTTCCATTTCACTTTCCATTGCATTCCATTACTCATTCCATTACAGGTTCCATTCCATTCCATTACACCTTCCATTACACTTTCCATTACATTACACTCCACGTTCCTTTCCACATTCTATTGTCCATGCCCTACCAACTTCCATGCCAGATTCCTTTTCACGTTCCATTCCACGGTCCATTCCAAGTTGCATTCCATTCCATTCCACCTTCCATTCCATTCCATTCCACGTTCCATTCCACAATCCATTGCACATTCCATTTCGTTCCATTCCATATTCCATTCTACATTCTATTTCACTCCATTTAACATTCCATTCCACTTTCCATTCCATTCCATTCCATTACATTCCACTTTCCATTCCTCGTCACATTCCATGCTGCTTTCCACATTCCATTCCACGTTCCATTCCACTTTACATTCCAAGTTCCCTTCCACATTCCATTCCAATCCATTTCACGTTCCTTTACACATTCCATTCCATTCCATTCCACTTTCTGTTCCACTTTCCTTTCCTCATTCCATTCCTCATTCCATTCCCTTCCATTACACATTCCTTTGCATTCCATTCCACATTCCATTCCACATTCCACTAGTTTGCATTCCACATTCCATTTGACATTCCATTCCATAGCATTCCACATTCCATTCTACATTCCATTCTATAGTATTCCACATTCCATTCTACATTGCCTTGCATTCCATTTCACATTGCATTCAACATTCCACTCCAAATTCCTTTTTAATACATTCCACTTTCCATTTCATGTTGCATTCCACAGTCCATTCCACATTCCATTCCACGTTGCATTCCATTCCATTCCGTGTTCCACTCCAATTTCCATTCCTTTCCATTCCACGTTCTTTTCCACTTTCCATTACACATTCCATTCCACGTTGCATTCCACATTCCATCTCACTTTGCATTCCATGTTCCGTTTCACGTTCCTTTCCAATCCATTCCAAGTTCCATTCCACATTCCATTCCATTCCATTCTGCTTTCCTTTCCACATTCCATTCCACATTCCATTCCTTTCCATTCCTCTTACTATTCCTCATTCTACTCCATTCCTTTCCACATTCCATTCCACAATCAATTCCATTCCAACCACATTCCATTCCATTCCATTTCACATTCCATTCCACATTCCATTCCAGGCTGCATTCCCCATTCCATTCCACATTCCATTCCACGTTCCATTCCAAGTTCTATTCCCCGTTCCATTCCATTACATTCCACTTTCCATAGTTCATTCCATTCCACTCCATTCCACTTTCTATTCCACATTCCATTCCACATTCCATTCAGTTCCATTCCACATTCCAATGCATTCCATTCCAAATTCCATTCCACATTCCATTCCGTTCCATTCCACATTCAATTCCACATTCCATTCCGCATTCCATTCCATTCAATTCCACATTCAATTCCACATTCCATTCCACATTCCAATTCATTGCATTCCACATTCCAATCCATTCCATTGCACATTCCATTCCACTTTCCTTTCCACGCTGCATCTCCCCATTCCATTCCACGTTCCATTCCACCATCCATTCCACGTTCCATTCCGCATTCCACTGCACATTGCATTCCCTTCCATTCTACTTTCTATTCCACAGTACATTCCACATTTCATTCCCTTCCATTGCACATTCCGTTTCTTTCTCTTCCACATCCCATTACACATTCCATTACATTCCATTTTACACTTTGTGTTCCATTCCTTTCTAAGTTCCACTCCATTCCATTCCACGTTCCATTCCATTCCATATTCCATTACACTCCATTCTGTTCCACAGTCCATTCCATTGCATTCAAGTCCACATTCCAATCCATTCCATTCCATTTCATATTCCATTACATTCCATTCTATTCCAAAGTCCATTCCATTGCATTCAATTCCACATTCCATTCCATTCCTTTCAGTTCCATGTTCCATTCTGCATTCCATTCCACCTTCCTTTCCATTCCATTCCACGTTCCATTCCTCATTCCATTCCATTACATTCCACATTCCATTCCACGTTCCATTACACATTGCATTCCACGTTCCACTCCACGTTCCATTCCACATTCCATTAAACGTTCCATTCAATTCCATTACACGTTGAATTCCACATTCTATTCCATTCCATTCCACCTTCCTTTCCGCACTCCATTCCACATCACGTTACATTCCACTTTCTATTCCATGTTCCATTCCACGTTCCAATCCATTACATTGCGCGTTCCATTTCACATTCCATTCCATTCCATTGCTCATTCCATTACAGGTTCCATTCCATTCCATTCCATGTTCCATTCCCTTCCATTCCACATTCCGTTCCACATTCTATTCCACATTCCTTTCTGCGTTCCATTCCACGTTCCACTTCACATTCCATTGCACATTCCATTCCACTTTCCGTTCCACGTTCCTTTCCATTCCATTCCACTTTCTATTCCACATTCCATTCCATTCCATTACACGTTCCGTTCCACATTCCTTTCCATTTCATTCCACATTCCATTCAGTTCCATTCCACATTCCATTCCACATTCCATTCCATTCCATTCCATTCCACTTTCCATTCCATTCCATTCCATTCCACTTTCCATTCCATTCCATTCCACTTTCCATTCCATTCCATTCCATTCCACATTCCATTCCATTCCATTACCTTCCATTCCACATTCCATTCAACTTTCCGTTCCATTCCAATCCATTCCATATTCCATTCCATTCCCTTGCATTCCACGTTCCATTCCTCATTCCATTCCATTACATTCCACATTCCATTCCACGTTCTATTACACATTGCATTCCACGTTCCACTCCACGTTCCATTCCACATTCCATTAAACGTTCCATTCAATTCCATTACACGTTGAATTCCACATTCCATTCCATTCCATTCCAGCTTCCTTTCCACACTCCATTACACTTCACGTTACATTCCACTTTCTATTCCACGTTCCATTCCACGTTCCAATCCATTACATTCCGCGTTCCATTTCACATTACATTCCGCGTTCCATTTCACATTCCATTCCATTCCATTACTCATTCCATTAGAGGTTCCATTCCATTCCATTACACCTTCCATTACACTTTCCATTACATTACATTCCACGTTCCATTCCACATTCTATTGTCCATGCCCTACCAACTTCCATGCCAGATTCCTTTTCACATTCCATTCCACGGTCCATTTCAAGTTGCATTCCATTCCATTCCACCTTCCATTCCACATTCCATTCCATTCCTTTCCATGTTCCATTCCACAATCCATTGCACATTCCATTTCGTTCCATTCCACATTCTATTCTACATTCTATTTCACTCCATTAAACATTCCATTCCACTTTCCATTCCATTCCATTCCACATTCCATTCCATTCCATTCCACTTTCAATTCCACGTCGCATTCCATGCTGCTTTCCACATTCCATTCCACGTTCCATTCCACTTTACATTCCAAGTTCCCTTCCACATTCCATTCCAATCCATTTCACTTTCCTTTACACATTCCATTCCACTTTCTGTTCCACTTTCCTTTCCTCATTCCATTCCTTATTCCATTCCGTTCCATTACACATTCCTTTGCATTCCATTCCACATTCCTTTCCACATTCCACTAGTTTGCATTCCACATTCCATTTGACATTCCATTCCATAGCATTCCACATTCCATTCTAAATTGCCTTGCATTCCATTTCACATTGCATTCAACATTCCATTCCAAATTCCATTTGAATACATTCCACGTTCCATTTCATGTTCCATTCCACAGTCCATTCCTCATTCCATTCCATGTTCCATTCCATTCCATTCCGTGTTCCACTCCAATTTCCATTCCTTTCCATTCCACGTTCTGTTCTACTTTCCGTTACACATTCCATTCCACGTTGCATTCTACATTCCATCTCACTTTGCATTCCATGTTCCATTGCACGTTCCTTTCCAATACCTTCCAAGGTCCATTCCACATTCCATTCCATTCCATTCTGCTTTCCATTCCACATTCCATTCCTTTCCATTCCTCTTACTATTCCTCATTCTACTCCATTCCTTTCCACATTCCATTCCACAATCGATTCCATTCCAACCACATTCCATTCCATTCCATTTCACATTCCATTCCACATTCCATTCCAGGCTGCATTCCCCATTCCATTCCACATTCCATTCCACTTTCCATTCCAAGTTCTATACCCCGTTCCATTCCATTACATTCCACTTTCCATAGTTCATTCCATTCCACTCCATTCCACTTTCTATTCCACATTCCTTTCAGTTCCATTCAACATTCCAATGCATTCCATTCCCAATTCCATTCCACATTCCATTCCATTCCATTCCACATTCAATTCCACATTCCATTCCACATTCCATTCCATTCAATTCCACATTCAATTCCACATTCCATTCCACATTCCAATTCATTGCATTCCACATTCAAATCCATTCCATTGCACATTCCATTCCACTTTCCTTTCCATGCTGCATCTCCCCATTCCATTCCACGTTCCATTCCACCTTCCATTCCACGTTCCATTCCACATTCCACTGCACATTGCATTCCCTTCCATTCTACTTTCTATTCCACAATACATTCCACATTCCATTCCCTTCCATTGCACATTCCGTTTCTTTCTCTTCCACATTCCATTACACATTCCATTTCATTCCATTCCACAGTTCATTTCAGATTTCATTCCATTCCATTCCACTTTCCTTTCCACATGGCCTTGCATTCCATTCCACATTCCATTCCACATTCCATTCCATATTCCATTTTCATCCATTCCAGGTTCCATTTCACTTTCCATTCCACTGTCCTTTGCACTTTCCTTTCCACGTTCCATTCCATTCCATTCCATGTTCCACTCCACTTTTCTTTCCTTTCCTTACCGCGTTCCATTCCACATTCCTTTCCACCTTACATTTCGTGTTCCATTCCACATTCCATTCCATTCCATTCCACGTTGCACTCCACATTCCATTCTATCGCATTCCAGGTTCTGTTCCGTTGCATTCCACGTTCCATTCCACTTTCCATTCCACAATGCTTTCCACAATACATTCCATTGCATTCCATTGCGTTCCAGGTTCCATTCCACTTTCCTTTCCACATTTCTTTCCACATTCCATTCCATTCCATTCCGTTCCATTCCACTTTCCATTCTGCCTTCCATTCCACATTGCATTCCACCTTCCATTGCATTCCATTCCATGTTCTATTCAACATTGCATTACACATTCCATTCCATGTTCCTTTAAATTCCATTCCACGTTCCATTCCACTTTCCATTCCATTCTATTACACGTTTCGTTCCACATTCCATTCCACGTTCCATTCCACTTTCCATTCCATGATCCACTCCACATTCCATTCCATTCCATTCCACGTTCCATTACACATTCCATTGCACATTCCATTCCACGTTCCATTCCATTCCATTCCACGATCCATTCCACATTCCATTCCATTCCATTCCACTTACCATTCCACGTTCCATTCCACGTTCCATTCCTTTCCAATGCATGTTCCATTCCACATTGCATTTCATTCCACTTTCCATTTCATATTCCATTCCACATTCCATTTCACATTGCACTCCATTCCATTCAACGTGCTTCTCCACATTCCATTCCACATTCAATTCCACATTCCATTCCATTCCATTTCATATTCCATTCCATTCCATTCCACATTCCATTCCACTTTCCATTCCACGTTCCGTTCCACGTTCCACTCCATTCCATTCCATTCTGAATTCCTCTCTAATCCATACCAAATTTTATTCGATATTCCATTCCATTGCATTCAACATTCCATTCCATTCCAATCGACATTCCATTCCATTCCATTCCATTCCACATTCCATTCCTTTCCGTCCCACATTCCATTGCCCATGCCATTCAAAGTTCCATGTCACATTCCATTTCACGTTCCATTCCATGTTCCATTCCAAATTCCAATCCATTCCATTCCACGTTCCATTCCACACTGCATTCCGTTCCACGCTGCATTCCATTCCTTTCCACGTTCCATTCCACATTGCTTTCCACATTCCATTCCATTACATTCCACATTCTATTCCACATTCCACTCCATTCCATTCCACATTCTATCCAACATTCCATTCTACTCCATTCCACATTCTATTCCACATTCCATTCCATTCCTTTACACATTCCATTCCACCTTCCATTCCATTCCATTCCATTTTCCATTCTACATTCCATTCCAAGCTGCATTCCACATTCCATTCCACGTTCCATTCCACGTTCCATTCCAAGTTCCATTCTCCGTTCCATTCCACGTTGCATTCCACATTCCATTTCACGTTCCATTTAATTCCATTCCATGTTCCATTGCACATTCTATTCCATTTCATTTCACTTTCTATTCCACATTCCATTCCTTTCTATTCCACATTCCATTCCATGCTACATTCCATTACACATTCCATTCCATTCCTTTCCATATTCCATTGCACATGGCTTGCATTCCATTCCACATTCCATTGCACATTCTGTTGCTCATTACATTCCAATCCATTGCACTCTCCTTTTCACGTTCCATCCCACAGTTCATTCCACATTTCTTTCCACGTTCCATTCCATTCCATTCCACATTGCATTCAGCATTCCAATGCACATTCCCTTCCATACACCATTACATACCATTACACTTTCCATTCCACTTTCCATCCCACATTCAATTCCACATTCCATTCCACATTCCATTTCATTCCATTCCATTACATTACACGTTCCATTCCACATTTTTTTCCATTGCATTCCACTTTCCATTCCACATTCCATTCCATTCCACGTTCCATTCCACATTCCATTCCACGTTCCATTCCACATTGCATTCCACGTTATATTCCACGTTCCATTCCATTCCATTCCACGTTCCATTTCACTTTCCTTTCCATTCCATTCCACGTTCTATTAGATATTCTGTTGTACATTCCATTTCAAGTACCATCCCACATGCCATTCCACGTTGCATTCCACGTTCTATTCCACGTTGCATTCCACATTCCATTCAATTCCATTCCACGTTCCATTCCACATTGCATTCCACATTGCATTCCACGTTACATTCCACATTCCATTGCACATTCCATTCCACGTGCCATTGCACATTCCATTTCAGTTTCCATTCCACGTTCCATTACATGTTCCATTCCATTCCATTCCACGTTCCATTCCACCTTCCATTCCATTCCATTCCACTTTCCATTCCACATTCCATTCCGCTTTCCATTCCACGTGCCATTGCACATTCCATTTCAGTTTCCATTCCACGTTCCATTACATGTTCCATTCCATTCCATTCCACGTTCCATTCCACATTCCATTCCATTCCATTCCTCTTTCCATTCAACATTCCATTCCACTTTCCATTCCACATTTCATTACATTCCATTGCACATTCCATTCCAAATTCAATTCCATTCCATTCCACATTTCATTCCACTTTCCATTCCATTCCATTCCACATTCCATTCCATTCCATTCCACATTCCATTCCACTTTCCATTCCGCATTCCATTCCACTTTCCATTCCACATTCCCTTTCACGTTCTATTCCACATTCCATACCACATTCCATTCAACATTCCATACCATTCCATTCCACAATCCATACCACATTGCATTCCATTCCATTCTACTTTACATTCCATTCTATTCCACCTTCCATTCCATTCCATTCCACGTTTCATTCTACTTTCCATTAGATTTTGCTTTCCATTCCATTCCACCTTCTATTCTACGTTCCATTAGAGGTATCATTCCGCATTCTATTGCACATTACATTCCACGTTCCATTCCATGTTCCATTAGAAGTTCTATTCCACGTTCTATTCCAGTCTATTCCACGTTATATTGCATATTCCATTCCTTTCCATTCCACAATCCATTCCATTCCATTCAACATTCCATTCTGTTTCACATTCTATTCCACCTTCCATTCCACTCCATTCCATTCCACTTTCCAATCCACTCCATTTCACATTACATTTCATTCAATTCCACATTCCCTTCCATTCTATTTCGTTCCATTCCACTTTCCATTCCATACAATTTTGGATTCAATTCCATTCCATTACACTCCACATTCGATTCGATTCCATTCCAGATTCCATTCCATTACATTCCACATTTCATTTCATTCCATTCCATTCCAAATTCCATACCATTCCATTGCATTCCACATTCCATTCCACATTCTTTCCATTCCATTCCTAATTCCATTCCACTGCGTTCCATTCCATTACACATTCCATTCCACATTCCCTTACATTACATTCCACATTCCATTCCATTCCATTCCGCATTCCAATCCACGTTCCATTCTATGTTCCATTCTAAGTTCCATTCCATTACATTCCGTTACATTCCAATCTGGATTCCTTTCCATTCGATTCCTTTCCACATTCCATCCCATTTCACATTGCATTGTATTCCTTTCCACATTCCTTTCCTTTCCCTTCAATGTTACATTCCACTTTCGTTTGCACATTCAATTCCACATTCCAGTCTAAGTTCCACTCCATTCCATTTCACTTTCCATTCCACAATCCGTTCCACATTCCATTCCATGCTTCATTCCTTGTTCCATTCCATTCCATTCCACGTTCCATTCCACATTCCATTCCATGACTTTCCACATTCCATTCCACATTCCATTCCATTCCATTCTATTCCAAATTTCATTCCATTCCACATTCCACTCCATTCCATTCCACACACCATTCCACATACCCTTCCATTCCATTCCACATTCTTTTTCATTCCATTCCACATTCCATTAGATTCCATTCAACTTTCCATTCCACGTACATTCCATGTTGCATTCCGCATTCTTTCCATTCCATTCCACGTTCATTTCCACATTGCATACCACCTTCCATTCCGTTTCATTCCACTTTCCATTCCCCATTCCATTCCACATTCCATTCCATTCCATTCCACATTCCATTCCACGTTCCAATCCATTCTTTTCCACGTTCCATTCCACGTTCCATTCCATTCCATTCCACATTCCATTCCATTCCATTCCACATTCCATTCCACAATCCATTCCATTCCATTCCACATTCCATTCCATTCTATTCCACATTCCATTCCAAGTTATATCCCTCGTTCCATTCCACATTCCATTCCACGCTGCATTCCAATACATTCCTTGTTCCATTCCACGTTGCATTCCACATTCCATTCCATTCCATTCCACTTTCAATTCAACGGTCTATTCCATTCCATTACACGTTCCATTCCGCATTCCTTTCCATTACATTCTACATTGCATGCCACATTCAATTCCACATTCCATTTCACATTCCATTCCACTTCATTCAACATTGCATTCTCATTCCATTCCACATTCCCTTCCATTCCATTCCATTCCACTTTCCATTGCACATCCCCATCCACGTTCCATTCCATGTTCCATTCCACCTTCCAATACAGGTTCCATTCCACGTTCGATTCCACCTTCCATTTCATTACATTCCTGTTTCTATTCCACATTCCATTCCACATTCCATTCCAAATTACGTTGCGTTCTATTCCACTTTCCATTTCACTTTCCATTGCACATTCGATTGCATTCCATTCCACATTCCATTCCACATTCCATTCACATTCCATTCCACTTTCCATTCCACATTCCATTCCATTGCTTTCCACATTCCATTGCAGTTTCCATTCCACATTCCATTCTCTTTCCCTTGCATTTCATTCCACATTTCATTACACTTTCCACTGCATTCCAATTCACTTTCCATTCCACATTCCATTCCATTCCATTGCACCTTCAGTTCCACATTCCATTCCACATTCCATTCCGCAGTACATTCCACATTCCATTCCACATTCCATTCCGAATTCGATTCTCATTTCATTGCATTTCATTCCTCATTCCATTCCACATTCATTGCATTCCAGTTCACATGCCATTCCACATTGCATTCCATTCCATTCCACGTTCCATTCCATATTCCATTTCACATTCCATTCCACAGTCCATAACATTCTATTACACATTTCATTCCATTCCAATCCACATTCCTTTCAACATTTCATTCTATTCCATTCCATGTTCCATTAAAAATTCCATTCTTCATTCCATTCCATTCCATTCCACATTCCATTCCTTTCCATTTAATTCTATTCCGCATTCCATTCCACTTTCCATTAAATCCTATTCCGCTTTCCATTCCTTTCCATTCCACATTCCATTCCATTCCAATCCATGTGTCATTCCACATTTCATTCCATTCCATTCCACAATCAATTCCACATTCCATTTCATTCTATTAAACATTCCATTCCATTCCATTACACATTCCATTCCATTCCATTCCTTTCCTTTCCCCGTTCCATTCCACATTCCATTCCTTTACATTGCACGTTCCATTCCACACTGAAATCCACATTCCATTCAACATCCATTCTGTTCCATTCCTCATTCCATTCCACATTGCATCCCACTTTCTATTCCACGTTACATTCGAAATTTCATTCCTTTCCATTTCACTTTCCATTCCACATTCCATTCCATTCCATTCCAAGTTCCATTCCACATTCCATTTCATTGCATTCCAAGTTGATTTCCACACTCCATTCCGCATTCCATTACACATTCCATTCCTTCCTATTCCACATTTCATTCCACAATCAATTCCACATTCCATTCCACTTTCCATTTCACATTCCATTAAATTCCATTCCAGATTCCATTCAATTCCACACTCCATTCCACATTCCATTCCACTTTCCATTCCATTTCTTTCCTCATCCCATTACTTTCCACATTCCATTCCACATTCCATTCAACATTCCATTCCACTTTCCATTCCATGTTCCATTCCATTTCTTTCCATGGTCGATTCCACATTACTTTCTCATTCCATTGCATTCCATTCCACATTTCATGCCACATTCCATTCCATTCCATTCCACATTCCATTCCACATTGCATTCAACGTTCCATTCCATGTTCAATTCCACGTTCCATTCCATGTTAAATTCCATTCCATTTTACCTTCCATTCCTTTCCATTCCACGTTCCATTTCGTTCCATTCCATATTCCATTCCTCCTTCCATTTCACATTCTTTTTCATAATCTATTTCTCTTTCCATTTCCATTCCATACCATTCCATTACACATTCCAGTCCATTCCATTCCACATTCCGTTCCATTCCATTCTACGTTCCATTCCATTCCACATTCCATTCCATTTCACTCCACATTCCATTCTAATCCAGTCCACATTCCATTCCATTCAATTCCAAATTCCGTTCCGCATTGCATTCCATTCCTTTCCACATTACTTACCACATTCCATTCCATTCCATTCCACGTTACATTCCATTACATTCCACATTCCATTCCACATTCCATTCCACATTCCATTCCACGTTCCATTCCATTCAATTCCACGTTCCATTTCACTTTTCATTAGAAGTTCCATTCCATTCCATTCCACGTTCCATTCTACTTTCCATTAGTGGTTCCATTCCACGTTCCACTCCACGTTCCATTTCTTTCCATTCCACGTTACATTCCACATTCCATTCCATTCCATTCCACATTCCATTCCATTCCATTCTACATTCCATTCCATTCCACGTTCCATTCCACATTCCCTTCCACATTTCATTCCATTCCATTCCACCTTCCATTCCACATTCCATACCAGATTCCATTCCAATCGATTCCACATTCCATTCCATTCCATTCCGTATTCCAATCCACATTCCATTAAACTCCATTCCACATCCCATACCACATTCCATTCCACGTTCCATTTGATTCCGTTCCACTTTCCAATCCACTTTCCATTGGACGTTGCATTCCACTTTCCATTCCACCTTCCATTCCATGGTCCATTCCACGTTCCTTTCCCTGTTCCATTCCTTTCCATTCCATGTTCCATTCCATTCCATTCCACTTTCCCTTTCATTCCATTGCACGTTACATTCCACATTCCATTTTACATTCCATTCCGCCTTCCATTGCATTCCTTTCCTTTCCATTCCACATTCCGTTCCATTCCATTCCACTTCCCATTCCATTCAATTTTATATTCCATTCTATTCCTTTACTTTCCATTCCTCTACTTTCCATTCCTCTACTTTCCATTCCACATTCCATTCCAAATGATTCCGCATTCCATTCCATTCCATTCCTTTCCATATTCCATTCCATTCCATTCCATTCCATATTTCATTCCATTCCATGCCACATTCCATTCCATTCGATTCCATTCCACATTCCAGTCTACTCCATTCCATTCCATTGCACATTCCATACCTTTCCATTCCATTCCACATTCCATTCCACATTACATACCACATTCTATTCCCTTCCATCCCACATTCCATTACATTCCATTGCACAATCCATTCCACATTCAATTCCACTTCCCATTCCACGTTCTATTCCATTCCATTATATTCCGCAATCCATGACATTCCATTCCATTCCATTCCTGATTCCTTTCCATTCTATTTCACATTCTATTCCACATTGCCTTCCATTCCATTCCACTTTCCATTCCACATTCCATTCCACATTCCATTCCGTTCCATTCCATATTCCATAATTTTCCAATCCACATTTCATTCCACAATCCACGCCGCCTTGCATTACATTCCATTCCACGTTCCATTCCACTTTCTATTCCACATTCCCTTTCATTCCATTCAACGTTCAATTCCACATACCTTTCCTTTCCATTCCAGGTTCTCTTCCAGTTTCCATTCCACATTGTTCTCCACACTCCATTCCTCATTCCATTCCACGTTCTTTTCCACGTTCCATTCCACTTTCCATTCCACATTCCATTCCACGCTCCATTCCGCATTCCATTCCACGTTCCATTCCAGATTCCATTCCAAGTTCCATTCCACATTCCATTCCACATTCTTTTCCACATTCCCTTACGTTCCATTACACATCCTATTCCACGTTCCATTCCACATTCCATTACACATTCCATTCTATTTCATTCCACCTTCCTTTCCACATTCCATTCCACATTCAATTCGATTCCATTCCACATTACATTCCACATTGCATTCCATTTCAGTCCGCATTCTAATCGTCATAATATTCCTTTCCTTTCCATATTCCATTCCATTCCAGTGCACATTCCATTACACATTCCATTCGATGTTCCATTACACATTCCATTCCAGAATCGATTCCACATTCCATTCCATTATATTCCACATTCCTTTCCAGATTGCATTCCATTCCAGTCCACATTCCATTCCATTCCATTCCACTTTCCATTCCACATACATTTCCAGATTTCCTTTCGCTTTCCATTCCTTTCCGTTCCACATTCCATTCCACATTCCATTCCACATTCCGTTCCATTCCATTCCACATTCCATTCCACATTCCATTCTTCTCCGTTCCACACTCCATTCCACGTTCTATTCCATTCCATTCCACATTCCATTCTATTCTATTTCACTTTCCATTCGTTTCAATTCCTTATTTCTTTCCATTCCATTTCCAATCCATTCCATTCCATTCCATTCCATTCCACATTCCATTGCAAATTCTATTCCACATTTCACTCCACATTCTATTCCACATTCCCTTCCATTGCATTCCATATGCCATTCCGTTGGATTCCACATTCCTTTCCACATTCCATTCCACATTCCATTCCGCATTGCATTCCATTCCATTCCACGTTGCATACCACATTCCATTCCATTCCATTCCACTTTCGTTTAAACATTCTATTCCACATTATATTCCTTTCCATTCCACATTCCATTCCAAATTCCATTCCACATTCCATTCCATTCCATTAAACATTCCATTTCATTCCTTTTCACACTTCATTCCACATTCCATTCCGTTCCATTCAACTTTCCATTCCACATTCCATTCCATTCCATTCCTCATTCCATTGCATTCCATTCTCCATTCCTTTCCACATTCTACTCCATTCCATTCCACATTTCGTTCCATTCCATTCCACATTATATTCCACATTATATTCCACATTCCATTCCACCTTCCATTCCATGCCATTTCAGGTTCCTTTCCACATTCCATTCCATTGCATTACACATCCCATTCAATGTTCCATTCAATTTCATTCCACGTTCCATTCTACGTTCCATTCCATTCCATGCCACTTACATTTGCACATTCCATTCTTCCGTCCATTCCACATTACATTCCGTTTCATTCCACATTCCATTCCACATTCCATTCCTTTCCATTCCACTTTCCATGAAACATTCCATTCCATTCCATTCCACAATCCATTCCACTTTCCATTCCATTAGATACCACATTCCTCTCCACATTCAATTCCATTCCATTCAATTTCATTCCACATTCTTATCCATTTCGTTCCACATTCCATTCAATTCCATTTCAGATCCCATTCCATTACATTCCACATTCCAATCTATGTTCCATTCCATTCCATTCCACTTTCCATTCCATTCCATTCCACATTCCATTGCTCCTTCCAAATCACATACCATTCCATTGCATTCCACATTCCATTGCATTCCATTATACATTCCATTGCATTCATTTCCACATTCCATTCATTTCCACATTCCATTCCACATTACATTCACCATTCCATTGCATTCCATTCCACGTTCCATTCCTCGTACCATTCCATGTTCCACTCCATTCCATTCCACGTTCCATTCCACATTACATTCCATTCCATTTCAAGTTCCCTTCCACATTCCATGCCACATTCCTTTCAGAATTCTATTCCATGTTCCACTCCATTCCATTCCACATTCCTTTCCTTTCCACATTCCATTCCTCTTTCCATTCGGCTTTCCATTTTGTTCCATTCCACATGCCATTCCACACTCCCCTCGACATTCCATTCCACGTTCCATTCCACATTCCATTCCACATTCCATTCCAGATTCCATTCCATTCCATTCCACATTCCTTTACAAGTTCCTTTCCACATTCCATTACACGTTGCATACCACCTTCCATTTCATTAAATTCCTCATTTTAGTCCACGTTCGATTCCATTGTATTCCACTTTCCTTTCCACATTCCATTCCACATTCCACTCCCCATTCCATTACACAACCCGTTCCTCATTGCATTCCATTCCATTTAACATTCCATTCCACACTGAATTCCACGTTTCATTCCACGTTTCATTCCACGTTGCATTCAACGTTCCATTCCTTTCCATTCCTCCTTTAAGTCCAGATTCCATTCCATTACATTCCACTTTCCTTTCCACATTCCATTCCACATTACATTCTGTTCCAGTCCACATTCCATTCCACATTCCACTCCACATTCCATTCCATCCCATTCGACATTCAGGTGGACATTCCATTCAACATTCCATTCCACATTACATTCCATTCGATTCCACATTACATTCCACATTCCACTACATTCCATTCCACATTACATTAAACGTTCTATTCCACATTCCATTCCATTCCAGTCCACATTCTGTTACACGTTGCATTCCGTTCTATTCGACTTTCCATTTTACGATACATTCCACATTCCATTCCAGTTTCCATTTCAGATTCCATTCCACATTCCATTTGACATTCCATTCAATTCCATTTCACATTCCAGTCCACATTCCTTCCATTCCATTCCACTTTCCCTTCCACATTCCATTCCACTTTCCATTCCATTCCATTGTGCGTTGCATTCCAACTTCCATTCCACGTTCCATTTCACTTTCCATTCCACATTCCATTCCATTCCATTCCACATTACATACCATACCACACCATTCCATTCCACAATCCATTCCATTCCATTCCACTTTTGTCTCCACATTCCATTGCACATTCCATTCTGCTCCATTCCACATTCCATTCCGCACTCCATTCCACATTCCATTCCACATACCATTCCATTCTATTCCGTATTCCATTCCACATTTGATTCCACATTCCATTCCGTTCCATTCCACATTCCATTGCATTCCATTCCATGTTCCTTTCCACATTCCATTCCATTCCACATTCCATTCCACTGAATTTCACTTTCCATTCCACAGACTATTCCACATTCCATTCCACATTCCATTCCATTCCATTCCACATTCCATTCCATTCCATTCCAGATTCCATTCCACATTCCATTCCGCAGTCCATTCCACATTCCATTCCACGTTCCATTTTCCTTCCATTGCATTTCGTTCCACATTCTATTCCACAATCCATTGCATTGCAATTCACCTGCTATTCCACATTCCTTTCCATTCCATTCCATTCCATTCAACATTCAATTCCACATTCCATTCCGCATTCCATTCCGCAATCCAATCCATTCCATTCCACATTCCATTCCATTCCAATGCACATTTCATTCCAAATTTCATTCCATTGCTTTCCACATTCCATTCAATGTTCCATTCTACTTTCCATTCTGTTAAATTCCACATTCCATTACATTCCATACCATTCCATTCCATTCCACGTTCCATTCCAATGCCCATTATATTCCATTCCACATTCCATTCCATTCCATTCCACATTCCATTCCATTTCAATCCATATTTCATTCCACATTTCATTCCATTACATTGCACCTTCCATTCCTCATTCCATTCCACATTCCAATCCATTCTATTCCAAATTCCATTAAATTCCATTCCATTCAATTCCATGTTCCACTCCACATTCCATTCCATTCCATTCCACGTTCCATTCCACATTCAATTCCAGATTGCATTCCATATTCCATTCCGTTCCATTCCACATTTGATTTCACATTCTTTCCTATGTTACACATTCCATTCCACGTTCTATTAGATGTTATAATCCACTTTCAATTCCATTGCATTTCACGTTCCATTCCACATTCCATTCCATAACAAGTTCCGTTCCACATACCATTCCACTCTCCATTCAATTCCATTCCACGTTCCATTCCACGTTCCATTCCATTCCATTCCATGTTCCATTCCATATTTCATTGCATTCCATTCCATGTTCTATTCCACACTCCATTCCACATTCCATTCCAAATTCTATTCCTTTCTATTCCACATTCCTTTCCACAATCCATTCTACATTCCAATCCACTTTCAGTTCCACATTCCATTAAATTCCCTGCCACATTCCATTCCAAATTCCATTCCATTCCATTCCACACACCATTCCACATTCCAATCCACAAACCATTCCATTCTATTCCACATACCATTCCACATTCCATTCCACTTTCCATTCCACGTTCCATTCGATTTCATTCCATGTTCGATTCCACATTCCATTCCATTCCATTAAACATTCCATTCCACATTCCATTCCACATTCCATTCCACATTCCATTCCGTTCCATTGCCCATTACGTTCCACATTCCATTCCATTCCGTTCCACATTCGTTTCCATTACACTCCACATTTCATTCCACATTCCCTTTCATTCCGTTCCACATTCCATTCCAATTGCCATTCCATTGATTTCCATGTTCCATTCCACGTTTCATTCCACATTCCGTTCCAAATTCCATTGCATATTCCATTCCTTTCCATTCCGCATTCCATTCCACATTCCATTCCAAGTTCCATTCCATTGCATTCCACATTCCAATCCATTGCATTCCTCATTCCATTCCATTCAATTGCACATTCAATTCCATTCCACATTCCATTCCATTCCATTCCATTCCACATTCCATTCCATCACATTCCTCATTCCATTCCATTCTATTGAATTCCATTCCATATTCCCATCTATTCAATTCCATTCTATCTTCCATTCCATTTCATTCCACATTCCATTCCATTGAATTCCACATTCCATTCCATGTTCCATTCCACGTTGAATTCTATGTTCCATTACACAACCCATTTCAGGTTCCATTCCTTTCCATTCCACATTCCATTCATTTCCACTCCCAATTCCATTCAATTCCATTCCACATTCCATTACATTACAGTCAACATTCCATTCCATTACATTCCACTTTCCATTCCACATGCCATTCCACATTGAATTCCACATTCTTTTCCACGTTCCATTCCATTTAATTCCACATTCCGTTCTATTCCAATCCACATTCCATTCCACGTTCTATTCCATTCCATCCCCATTCCATTCCATTCCATTCCACATTCCATTCCTTTCAATTCCTCACTTCATTGCATTGCATTGCAGTGCATATTCCTTTCCTTTCCATTAGTCATTTCATTCCATTCAATTGCATTCCGCATTCCATTCTATTCCATTCCCATTCCATTAAATTCCAATCAATTATATTGCACATTCCATTCCATTCCCTTCCACGTTACATTCCATTCCATTCTAAATTCCATTCCATATTCCGTTCCACATTACAGTGCTTTCCATTTTGCAATCCGTTCCACATTTCATTCCATTCCATTCCACATTGCATTCCACATTCCATTCCATTACATTCGACATTCCATTGCACATTGCATTGCATTCCATTCAACATTCCTTTCCATTCAACTCCACCTTCCATTCCACATTCCTTTCCATTCCATTCCACATTAAATTGCACATTTCATTCCATGTTCCATTCCATTCCTTTCCACGTTCCATTCCATGTTACATTACACATTCCATTCCACATTTCATTTCACATTGCGTTCCGTTCTATTCCACATTCCATTCCATTCCATTCCATTCCACGTTCCATACTACATTTCATTCCATATCCAATTCCGCATTCCATTCCACAATCCATTCCACATTCCATTCCAAATTCCATTGCATTACACATTCCATTCCATTAGACATTCCATTTCATTCCATTCCACATTCCATTACAAATTCCATTCCATATTCCATTCCATTCCATTCCAATACACATTCCAATCCTTTCCATTCCACATTAAATTCCACCTTCCATTCCACATTCCATTCCACATTCCATTGCACATTCCATTCCATTTCATTCTATTCCACATTCCGTTCCATTCCCTTCCACATTGCTTTCCATTCCTTTCCACATTCCATTCCACATTCCATTCCATTCCATATTCCTTTCCACATTTCATTCCATTCAAATCGACTTTCCATTCCATTCCATTCCAGTCCACATTCCATTCCATTCCTTCCATTCCGCATTCCATTCCATTCCAATCCACATTCCATTCCATTCCATTCCACGTTCCATCCCATTCTATTCCACATTCCAATCCACTTTGCAATCCATTCCACATTGCATTCCATGCAATTCCACATTAAATTCCATTCCATTACACATTCTTTGCATTCCATTCTGCATTCCACTCCACATTACATTCCAATCCATTCCCCGTTGGATTCCATGACTTTCCACATTCCATTCCATTTTCCATTCCATTCCAAATTCCTTTCCACATTCCATTCCATTCCATTCCATTCCACATGCCATTGCACATTCTATTCCATTCCATTCCACATTCCATTGCATTTCTTTCCATTCCAGTCCTCGTTCAATTCGATTCCTTTCCATTCAACATTACATTCAACATTTCATTCCATTAAATTCCACATTCCATTCAACTTTCCATTCCACATTCCACTCCATTAAATTCTGTATACCACTCTACATTCCATTCCACATTCCATTCCACATTCCATTCCATTCCTTTCCATATTCCATTCCAAATTCCATCCCCTTGCATTCCATTTTCCATTCCATTTCTTTCCACGTTCCATACCATTATATTCCACATTTCATTCCATTCCATTCCATATTCTATTCCTTTCAACATTCTATTCCATTCCGTTCCTTTCCACCTTCCATTCCACATTCCATTCCATTCCATTCCACATTCAATTGCACATTCCATCCCATTCCATTCGACATTCCATTCCATTTCTTTCCACATTCCATTTGAAATTCCATTCCACATTTCATTTCATTCCATTACAATTTCCTTTCCACATTCCATTGAATTCCATTCCAAGTACTATTCCACTCCATTCCACATTGCATTTCATTCCATTCCACATTCCACATTCCATTCCACGTTCCATTCCACCTTCCATTAAATGTTCCATTCCATTCCATTCCAAGATGCATTCCACGTTGCATTCCATTCAATTCACAATTACATTCCATTCCATTCCACATTCCATTGCATTCCATTCCATTCCCCATTCCAATCTTTTTTATTACCCATTCCATTACATTCCATTCCACATTTCATTCCCCGTTCCATTCGACGTGCCATTCCACTTTCCATTCCATCTCCATTCCACGTTCCAATCCACGTTCCATTCCACAGTCCATTACATTGCGTTCCATTCCACATTACATCCCATTCACCACTGCATTCCATTTCATTCCACATTCCATTCCATTTTCATTTCCATGCCATTCCACATTCCATTCCACTTTCCATTCCATTCCTTTTCACATTCCATTCTATGTTCCATTCCATTGCATTCCACATTCCACTCCACCTTCCATTCCACTTTCCATTCCATTCCATTTCACATTCCATTTCATGTTCCATTCCATTGCATTCCACATTCCATTCCACTTTCCATTCCATTCCATTCCCCTTTCCTTTCCACATTTACTTCCATTCGACTCCATTCCACATTCCATTCAATTCCATTCCACATTCCATTCCATTTCTTTGCACTTTACATTCCATTCCACATTCCATTCAATTCCATATTCCATTCCACATTCCATTCCCTTCCATTCCACATTCCATTCCATTCCCTTCCACGTTACATTCCTTTCCATTACAAATTCCATTCCATTCACTTCCACATTCCATTCCACATTCCATTCCCTTCCATTCCACATTCCATTCCCTTCCATTACACATTCCATTCCCTTCCATTCCACATTCCATTCCATTCCATTCCACATTCCATTCCATTCCATTCCACATTCCATTCCATTACATTCCACATTCCATTCCATTCCTCAGTGAATTCCATTCCATTCCACAGTGAATTCCATTCCATTCCATATTTCCTACCATTTCCACATTCCATTTCATTCAATTGGACATTCCATTCCATTCCACATTGCATTCCACATTTCATTCCATTCCATTCCACATTCCATTTCATTCCACTCCATTCCACATTAGATTGCATTGCACATTCCATTCCACATTCCATACCAAGCATGCCGTTCCTCAATCCATTCCATTACATTCAATTCCACATTCCATTGTTTTTCACAATCCTTTGCTTTCCACATTCCCATCCATTCCATTCCATTCTTCCTTCGATTCCATTTCATTCCACTTTACATTACACTTTCAATTCCATTCCATCCCACGTTACATTCCACTTTCCATTCCACTCCATCCCACATTCCATTCCATTCCATTGGACATTCCATTCCATATTCCATTCCAAATTCCATTCCACATTCCATTCGTTTCCATGCCACATTCCATTCCTTTAAATTCCACCTTCCATTCCATTCCGTTGCACATTCCATTCTATTCCCTTCCATTCCATTACACATTCCATTCCATTCCATTCCACATTCATTCCATTCCATTCCACGTTCCTTTCCATTCCTTTCCACTCCAAATTCCATTCCATATTGCATTCCATTCCATTCCACTTTCCATTCCACATTCCATTCCATTCCATTCCACATTCCATTCCATTACATTGCACATTACATTCCATTCCACGTTCAATTCAATTCCATATTCCATTCCACATTCCATTCCCTTCCATTCCACATTCCATTCCATTCCATTCCACGTTACATTTCTTTCCATTCCATATTCCATTCCATTCCATTCCATTCTCTTCCACATTGCACTCCACATTCCATTCCATTCCATTCCACATTCCACTGCATTCCATCCCACATTCCATTCCATTCCATTCCACATTCCATTCGATTACATTCCACACTCCATTCCATTCCTCAGTGAATTCCATTCCATTCCAAATTGTGTTCCATTCCATTCCATATTTCTTACCTTTTCCACATTCCATTTCATTCAATTTGACATTCCATTCCATTCCAAATTCCATTCCGCATTCCATTCCATTGCATTCCATTCCACATTCCATTCCATTCCATTCCATTCCACATTCCATTGTTTTCCACATTCCATTCCATTCCACAATCCAATTCATTCCATTCCATTCTTCCTTCCATTCAATTTCATTCCACTTTACATTCCACTTTCAATTCCATTCCATCCCACTTTACATTCCACTTTCCATTCCACTTCATGCCACATTCCATTCCATACCATTCAACATTCCATTCCACATTGCATTCCATTCCATTCCACGTTGCATTTCACTTTCTATTCCATTCTATTCCACATTCCATTCCACGGTCCATTGCAATCCTCTTTCCATTCCATTCCATTCCATTGCACATTCCTTTCCATTCCGTTCCACATTCCGTTCCATTCCAAATTCCATTCCATTCCTTTCCACATTCCATTCAATTCCATTCAATTACATTACACATTCCATTCTTTTCCTTATGACATTCCATTGCATTCCTTTCCATTCCCATCCATTCCATTACATTCAGCATTCCATTCCACATCCCATTCCATTCCATTCCACATTTCATTCCTCATACCTTTCCACATTCCATTCCATCCCTTTTCACATTCCATTCCTCATTCCATTCGATTCCATTCCACATTCCATTCCATATTCCATTCATTTCCATTTCGCATTCCATTCCATTAAATTCCACAGTCCATGCCGTTCAGTTCCACATTCCATTCCATTCCATTACACATTCCATTACACATTCCATTCCCTTGTATTTCAAATTCCATTGAATTCCATTCCACATTCCATTCAATTCCATTCCACATGCCATTCCATTCCATTCCACTTTCCATTCCACATTGCAATCCATTAAATTCCACCTTCAATTCCATTCCATTCCATGTTCCATTCCATTTCATTCCAATCAATTCCACATTCCATTCTATTCCACATTCCATTCCATTCCATTCCACTCCAAATTTCATTCCATTGCATTCCAATTTCCATTCCGTTACCTTCCACGTTCCATTCCATCCCATTCCGTGTTCCTTTCCATGATATTCCACGTTCCATTCCATTCCATTCCATTGCAGATTCCATTCCATTCCACATTGCATTCCACTTTGAACTCCACTTCATTCCACATTCCTTTCCACATTCCATTCCATTCCATTCCACATTCCTTTCCATTCCATTCCATTTTCCATTCCACATTCCATTCCATTTCATTCCATTACACGTTACATTGGAATCCATTCCACATTCCATTCCATTCCACATTCCATTCCATTCCACATTCCATTCCATTCCACATTCCATTCCTTTCCACATTCCATTCCATTCCATTCCATTCCACCTTCCATTCCAATCCATTCCAACTTCCATTCCATTCCACATTCCATTCCTTTCCACATTCCATTCCATTCCATTCCAACTTCCATTCCATTCTATTAGACATTCCGTTCCATTATATTCCCCGTTCCATTCCATTCCACATTCCCTTCAATTCCATTATACATTCCATTCCACATTCCATTCCATTTCATCCCACATTTCCTTTCTTTCAATTCCACACTCCATTCCACATTCCATTCCTCATTCCATTCCATTCCATATTCCATTCCAATCCCTTCCACATTCCATTCCATTACATTCCAATTTCCATTCCATTCCATATTCCATTCCATTCCACTTTCCATTCCAATGCATTCCACAGTCCATTCCATTCAATTCAGCCTTCAATTCTATTCCATTCCACCTTCAATTCCATTGCATTCCACATTGCATTCCATTTGATTCCTCGTACCCTTCCATACCGTTGCATTCCCTTGCATTCCAAATTCCATTCCATTCAATTCCACATTTCATTCCATTAAATTCCACCTTTCATTTCTTTAAATTCTATGTTCCATTCCATTCCATTCCATTCCACACTCCATTTCATTCCACATTCCTTTCCATTCAAATCCACTCCAAATTCCATTCCATTTCATTGCACATTCCATTCCGTTACATTCCACGTTCCATTTCATGTCATTCTGCATTCCATTCCATTATATTCCGTGTTCCATTCCATTATATTCCGCGTTCCATTCCGTTCCATTCCATTCCACATTCCATTCCATTCCATTAAACATTCCATTCAACTTTAATTTGCACTCCATTCCACCTTCCATTCCATTCCATTTCTCTTTGCATTCCACATTCCATTCCATTCTATTAAACATTCCATTTCTTTCCATTCCACATTCCATTCCACTTTTGATTCCATTCCTTTCCACATTCCTTTCCATTCCATTACATATTCCATTTCATTCCATTCCACATTCCATTCCACATTTGATTCCATTCAGTTCCACATTCCTTTCCATTTAATTACATATTCCATTTCTCATTCCATTCCATTCCATTCCATTCCACATTGCATTCCATGCCATTCCACACTCCATTCCATCCCACTATACATTCCATTCCACAATCCATTCAATTCCACATTCCAATCCTTTCCACTCCATTCCATTACACGTTCCATTCCATTCCCTTCCACCTTCCATTCCATTCCATTCCACGTTCCGTTCTATTACATTCCACGTTCAATTCCTTTCCAGTATATTCCACGTTGCATTCCATTCCATTCCATTCCACATTCCGTTCCATTCTATTCTACATTCCATACCACATTGCATTCAACTTCAATTCACATTTGATTCCATTCCATTCCACATTCCAATCCATTCCATTCTTCATTCCTTTCCACATTCCATTCCACTGCAATTCACATTCCATTCCATTCCATACCAATTTCTATTTCACTCCATTCCACATTCCATTCCATTCCATTTCACTTTACATACCATTCCATTCCACATTCCATTCCATTCCAATCTACATTACATTGCACATTTCATTCCATGCCATTCCACATGCCATTCGTTTAATGTCCACATTCCATTCCATTCCATTCCATTCCATTCCGGATTCCACTCCATTCCATTCCACATTCCATTCCATTCTTTTCCACGTTACATTCCATTACATTCCACATTCCATTCCATTCCATTCCATTCCATATTCCATTCCATTCCATTCGGCATTCCATTCCATTCCATTACACGTTCCATTCCATTCCACTCCACATTCCATGTCATTCCATTCCATTCCACAATCAATTCCACATTCCATTCCATTCCCCGTTCCATTCCACATTCCATTCCACATTCCTTTCTATTCCGCGTTCCGTTGCACTATCCATTCCACGTTCCATTTCATATACCATTCCATTCCATTCCACGTTCCATTCCACATTCCATTCCATTCCACATCCCATTTCATTTAATTTCACATTCCATTCTGTTCCATTCCACGTTCCATTCCGCATTCCATTCCATTCCATTCCACATTCCATTTCATTTCCTTTCACATTCTTTCCTTGTTCCATTCCATTCCATTCCACATTGCATTCTACATTCAATTCCCGAATCCATTTGACATTCCATTCCATTCCACTTTCCATTCCACATTCCATACCGCTTTCCATTACATTCCTCGTTCCAGTCCACTTTTCATTTTACTTTCCATTCCACATTCCATTCCATTCCATTCCAACTTACATTCCATTCCATTCCGTTCCATTCCATTCCATTCCACATTCCATACCCCATTCCATTCCACTCCACTCCACTTTCCAGTCTATTCCATTCCTCATTCCATTCCATTCCATTCCAGGTTCCATTCCATTCCATTCCATTCCACCTTCCATTCAACTTTCCATTCCATTCCATTCCAATTCCATTCTATTCCACATTCCATTCCAGAGGGCATTCCAATCCATTCCACATCCCTTTCCACATTTCACTCCATTCCATTCCACATTCCATTACATTCAACATTCCAGTCCATTCCATTACACATTCCTTTCCATTCCATCCCCCATTCCACATACCATTCCATGTTCCATTCAACGTTCCTTTCCACGTTCCATTCCACGTTCCATTCTATTCCATTCCACATTCCTTTCCACGTTCCATTCCATTCCCTTCCATATTCCATTCCATTCAATTCTGCATTGCATTCCATTGCACATTCAGTTCCATTCCTTTCCTATCCACATTCAATCCATTCCATATTCCATTCCATTCCATTCCGTTTCCCACTCCATTCCATTCCGTTCCACATCCATTCCATTCCATTTCACATTCCATTCCATTCCATTCCTTTCCATTCCACTTTCCTTTGCATATACCTTTCCATATTCAATTTCACTTTCCATTCCTTTCCTTTCCCCATTCCATTCCACTCCATTCCACATTCTATTCCATTCCATTCCATATTCCAAATTCCATTCTAATTTCCATTCCACATTCCATTCCATGTTATATTCCATTCCATTCCGAGTTCCATTCCATAGTCCATTCCATTCCTTTTCATTCCACATTCCATTCCGTTACATTCCATTATCCATTCCATTCCACATTCCATTCCACATTTCATTCCTATCCATTCTACATTCCGTCCCACTTTCCATTCCATTCCATTGCACGTTCCATTCTGTTCCATTCCACGTTCCTTTCCATTCCATTCCAGGTTCCATTGCACTTTCCATGCCACGTTCCATTCCACGTTCTATTCCACTTTCCATTCCACGTTTCATTGCATTCCATTCCACTTTCCACTGCACGTTCCATTCCACGTTCCATTCAACGTTCCAATACATTCTATTCCACATTCAATTCCATGCCATTCCACATTCCATTCCACATTCCATTCCTTTCCATTCCACATTCCATTTCATTCGATTCCACAGTCCATTCCATTGCATATTCAATCCCACATTCCATTCCATTCCATTCCACTTTCCATTCCACATTCCATGCCATGCCATTCCAGTTTGCATTCAACAATCCATTCCATTCCACTCCACTTTCCATTTCATTCAATTACATTCCAGTCCACATTCCATTCCATTCAATTCCACTCCATATTCCATTCCATTCCATTCCACATTCCATTCCGCATTCCATTCCATTCCATTCCACTTTCAATTCCATTCGTTTCTTCATTCCATTCCATTCAATTCCATAGCAGACCTCATTCAATTCCATTCCATTCCATTCCATTTTCCTTTCCATTCCGTTCCACATTTCATTCCATTTCATTTCTCCTTCCATTCCATTGAATTCCACGTTCCATTCCGTGTTCCATTCCATTACATTCTACGTTCCATTCCACATTCCTTTCCATGTTCCATTACATCCCATTCTACTTTCCAATGCACGTTCCATTCTACTTTCTATTCCACTTTCTATCCCATTATATTCCACGTACCATTCCACTTTCCTTTCCATTCCATTCCACATTCCTTTCCACAATACATTCCATTCCATACCATTCCACATTCCATTCCATTCCATTCTGCATTCCTTTACTTTCCAATCCACATTCCATTCCATTCCATTCCACATTCCATTACATTCCATTGTGTTCCACTTTCCATTCTATTGAATTCCATTGTACATATCATTCCAAAGCATTCCATATTCCATTCCAATACATACCATTGCATTCCATTCCATTCCTTTACACAATCCTTTCCAGTCCATTCCGTTCCAGATTTCACGCCATTCCATTCCATTCCACATTCAGTTCCATGCCACATTCCATTCCATTCCATTCCACATTCAATTCCACTACACATTCCATTCCTTTCCACATTCCATTAATAATTCCGTTCCATTCCATTTAATTCTCATCCAAATTCCATTCTATTCCACATACCATTCCATTCCATTCCACATTCCACCCCATTCCTCATTCCATTCCATTCCATTTCACTGGAATGTGGAATGGATTGTGTAATGCAATGGAATGGAATGTGGAATGGAATGGAATGGAATGGAATGTGGAGTGGAATGGAATGGAATGTGGAGTGGAATAGAATGGAAACTGGAATGTAATGGAATGGAATGTGGAATGGAATGGAATATAATGAGGAATGGAATGTGGAATGGAAAGTTGATAGGAATGAGGAAAGTAATTGAATGGAATGTGGAATGGAATGTGGAAAGGAATGTGAAATGGAATGTGGAATGGAATGAAATGGAAAGTGGAATGGAGTGCAATGGAATGTAACCTGGAATAGAAAGTGGAATGGAATGTGGAATGGAATGGAATGGAATGTTGAATGGAACGTAGAATTGAAGGTGGATTGGAAGGTGGAATGGAATGGAATGGAAAGTGGAATGGAATATGCATTGTAATGGTATGGAACGTGTAATGCAATGGAATGGAATGTGGAATGGAATGTGGAATATAATGGAGTGGAATGGGGAAAGGAATGGAATGGAAAGTGGAATGTAATGCAATGGAATGTGGAAAGGAAAGGATGGGATAGTTAAATGCAATGGAAAGGAATGTGAAATTGAATGTGGGATAGATAAGAAAAAATGTGGAATGGAATGTGGAATGGAATGGAATGCAGTGGAATGGAATGTGGAATGTATTGGAATGGAATGTGGAATGGAATGCAAAGCACTGTAAAGTAAAATGGAATGGAATTGATTGCAGAAAGGAATGTAATGGAATACGGAATGGAATGGAATGGGATGTGGAACGGAATGGAAAGGAAGGTGGAATGAAATTGATTGGAATGTGGAATGCAATGTGGAATGGATTGGAATGGAAAGTGGAATGGAATGTGGAATGGAATGGAATGGAATGTGGAACCGAATGGAAAGGAAAGTGGAATGGAATGGAATGGAATGGAATTTGGAATGGAATGGATTGGAATGGAATGTCAAATTGAATAGGCAATGGAATGGACTGCAATTTCATGATATGAGGAATGTAAAGGAATGGAATGAGGAATGCAAAGTGGAATGGAATGGAATGGAATGTGGAATGGAATGTGCAATGGACTGCATTGGAATGTGGAATGGATTGTGGAATGGAATGGAATGGAATGTGGAATGCACTGTGAAATGGAATGTAATGGAATATGGAATGGAATGCCGAATGGAATATGTGATGGAATGTGGAATGGAATGGAATGTGGAGTGGAATGTTGAATGCAAAGGAATGGAATGTGGAATGGAATGTTGAAAAGAATGTGGAATGGAATATGGAATGGAAGGGAATGGAATGTGGAATGGAACATGGAATGGAACGTGGAATGGAACTTGGATTGGAACTTGGATTGGAACATGGAAAGTAATGTGGAATGGAATGCGGAATGGAACATGGAATGGAATGTGGAATGGAATCTGGAATGGAATGGAATGGAATGGAAGATGGAATGGAAGCTGGAATGGAAGGGAGTGGAATGTTGAAAGGAAACTGGAATTCGATGAGAAATCGTACGTGGAATGGAACGTGGAACGGACTGGAATGGAACGTGGGATGGAATGTGGACTGGAATTTGGAATGGAACGTTAAATGGAATGTGGAATGGAACGTGGAATGGAAAGGAATGGAAAGTGGAATGGAATGGAATGGAATTTGAAATGGAATGGAATGGATTGGAATTTGGAATGGAACTTTAAATGGAAGGTGGAATGGAATGTGGAATGGAAAGGAATGGAATGTGGAATGGAATGGAATGGAATGGAATTTGAAATGGAATGGAATTTGGAACGGAATGGTATGTAATGGTATGGAGTGTGGAATGGCATGGAGTGGAACATGGAATAGTACATGGAATGGAAAGTGCAATGGAATGTGGAAAGTAACGTGGAATGAAATGTGGAGTGGATTGGAATTGAACGTGGAATGGAATGGAATGGAATGGGGAATGGAAAGGAATGGAATTTGGAATGGAATGGAATTTTATGGAAAGTAGTATAGAATTAAATGGAATGGACTAGAATGGTATGGAATGGAATGCAATGTGGAATGGAATGGAAGGGAAAGTTGAAAGGATTGGTATGGAATGGAATGGAATGTGGAATTGAATGGAATTGAATGTGAAATGGAATGGAATGGAATGTGGAATGAAATGGAAGGGAATATAGAATGAAATTGAATGGATAGTGGAATGGAAAGTGGAATGGAATTCCGAACGGAATGGAATGGAATGGAATGTGGAATTTAATAGAATGGAATGTGAAATGGAATGTGGAGTGGAATGGAATGGAAAGTCGAATGGAATGTGGAATGGAATGGAATGGAATGTGGAATGGAATGCACAAAGGAATGGAACAGAACATGGAAAGGAACGTGGAATGGAAAGGAACGGAACATGGAATGGAGTGGCATGAAAAATGGAATGGAATATGGAGTGGATCGTGGAGTGCAATGTGGAATGGAATGTGGTAGGGAATGGAATTGAATGTGGAATGGAATGTGAAATGGAATGTGAATTGGAATGGAATGGAAGGTGGAACGGAAAGGAATGGAATGTGAAATAGAATGGAATGGAATGGAAAGTGGAAAATAATGGAATGGAATGGAATGCAATGTGAAATGCAATGTGGAATGGAATGTAAAATGGAATGTAGAATACATTGCGGAATAGAATGGAATGGAACATGGAATGGAATGGAATGGGACATGGAATGGAATGTGCAATGGAATGCGGAATGGAATGTGAAATGGAATGGAATGGAACGTGGAACGGATCGTGGAAGGGAATTGAATGGAACGTGTAATGGAATGTGGAATTGGTCGTGGAATGGAACGCGGAATAGAATGGAATGGAATGTGGAATTGAATGTGGCATAGAATGTCAAATGGAAGGTGGAGTGGAATCGAAAGCAATGTGGAATGTAATGTTTATTGGAATGGAGAGGAGTGTGGATTGGAATGGAATGGAAAGTGGAATGGAATGTGGACAGGTATGCAGTGGAATATAGAATGGAATGTGGAATGGAAAGGAATGTGGAATGGAATGTGGAATCGAAAGTGGAATGGAATGGAAAGGAACGTTGAATTTAATGAGAATGGAACGGAAAGTTATGTTGAATGGAATGTTTAATAGAAAGTGGAACGGAAATTAGAATGGAATGGAATGGAATGGAATCTTGAGTGCAATGAGGAATGGAATGTGTAATGGAATGGAATGGAATGTTTAATGGAATGTGGAATGGAATGGAATGTGGAATGGAATGTTGAATGGAAAGGAATGGAATGTGGAATGGAATGTGGAATGGAATGTGGAATGGAATGTAAAATGGAATGTAGAATGCATTGCGGAATAGAATGAAATGGAACATGGAATGGAATGGAATGTGACGTGGAATGGAATATGCAATGGAATGTGGAATGGAACGTGAAATGGAATGGAATGGAAAGTGGAATGGATCGTGGAATGGAATGGAATGGAACGTGTAATGGAACGTGGAATTGGTCATGGAGTGGAACGAGGAATGGAATGGAATGGAATGTGGAATTGAATGTGGAATGGAATGTCGAATGGAAGGTGCAATGGAATCGAAAGCAATGTGGAATGTAATGTGGATTGGAAAGGAGTGGAATGTGGATTGGAATGGAATGGAAAGTGGAATGGAAGTGGACAGGAATGCAGTGGAATATAGAATGGAATGTGGAATGGAAAGGAATGTGGAATGGAATGTGGAATCAAAAGTGGAATGGAATGGAATGGAACGTTGAATGTAATGAGAAAGGAACGGAATATTTTGTGGAATGGAATGTTTAATAGAATGTGGAACGGAAATTTGAATGGAATGGAATGGAATGGAATCTTGAGTGCAATGAGGAATGGAATGTGTAATGGAATGGAATGGAATGTGTAATGGAATGTGAAATGGAATGGAATGTGGAATGTAATGCTGAATGGAAAGGAATGGAATGTGGAATGGAATGTGGAATTGAATGGAATGGAAAGTGGAATAGAAAGTGGAATGGAACATGGAATGGAACGCGGAAAGGAACGTGAAATGAAATCTGACATGGAAAGTGGAATGGAATGTGGAATGGAATATGGAATGGAATGCAATGGAATGGAAGATGGAATGGAACGCGGAATGGAATGGAATGGAAAATGCAATGGAAACTGGAATTCAATGAGGAATGGAATTTGGAATGGAACGTGCAATGGAATGGAATGGAAAGTGGAATGGAATGGAAAGTGGAATGGAGTGTGGAATGGAATTTGGAATGGAACATTAAATGGAATGTGAAATGGAATGTGGAAGGGAAAGGAATGGAATGTGGAATATAATGGAATGGAATGGAATGGAATGGAATGGAATTTGGAATGGAATGGAATAGAATTTAATGAGTAATGGAATGGAATGGAATGGTCTGGAATGTGGAATGGAATGGAATGGAACATGGAATGGAACGTGGAATGGAAAATGCAATGGAATGTGGAAAGGCAGGTGGAATTGAATGTGGAATGGATTTGAATGGAATGTTTAACAGAATGAATGGAATGTGGAATGGAAAGGAAAGGAATGTGGAATATAGTGGAATGGTATGGAATGAAGAATAGTATTAAAAGGAATGGAATGGAATGTGGAATGAAATGGAATGGATTGTGGAATGGAATGGAATGGAATGTTGAATGGAATGGAATGGAATGCTGAATGGAATGGAATGGAATGTTGAATGGAATTGAATGGCCTGGAATTTGGAATGGAATGGAATGGAATGGAATGTGGAATGGAATGAAATGGAAGGGAATGGATGGTAGAATACAGTGGAATGGATTGTGGAAAGGAATGGAATTGAATGTGGAATGGAATGGGATGGAATGGAATGGAATGGAATTTCGAATGGAAGGCAATGCAATGCGGAATGTAATGGAATGGAATTTGGAATGTAATGTAATGGAAAAGAATGTGGAATTGAATGGAATGGAACGTGGAATGGAATGGAAAGTAATGTGAAATGAAATGGAATGGAACGTAGAATGGAATGTGGAATGGAATTCGGAATGGAATGGAATGGAATGGAATGTGGAATTGAATAGAATGGAATGGGCAATGGAATGGAATGGAATGTGGAATGGAATAGAAAGGAACGTGGTATGGAATGTGGAATGGAATCAGGAAAGCAATGTGGAATGTAATGGAATGGAATATGGAATGGAATGTAATGGAATGTGGAATGGAATTCGGAATGGAATGGAATGGAATGGAATGTGGAATTGAAAAGAATGGAATGGGCAATGGAATGGAATGGAATGTGGAATGGAATAGAAAGGAACGTGGTGTGGAATGTGGAATTGAATGAGGAAAGCAATGTGGAATGTAATGGAATGGAATATGGAATGGAATGGAATGGAATGTGGAATGGAATGTAACGTGGAATGGAAAGGAATAGAATGTGGATTCGAAAGAAATGGAATGTGGATGGAAATGGAAAGTAATGGAATGGAGTGTGAAATGGAATTTGGAATGGAATGTGGAACGGAATGTGGAATGCAATGTGGAATGGAATCAAATGCAAAGTGGAATGGTATGGAAAGTAACATGGAATGAAATGGAATGCAACATGTAATGAAACTTAGAATGGAATATGGAATGGAATGTGGAATGGAACGTGGAATGGAATGTGGAATCGAATGGAATGGAACGTGTACTGGAATGGAATGAAACGTGGAATGGAATACGGAATGGAACGTGGTGTGCAATGTGGCACGGAATGTGGTTTGGAATGGAATTGAATGTGGAATGGAATGTGGAATGGAATGTAGAACGGAAAGGAATGGAATGTGGAATAGAATGGAATGGAATGGAATGTGGAAAGGAATGGAATGGAATGGAATGCAATGTGAAATGGAATGTGGAATGGAATGCAATATGAAATGGAATGTGGAATGGAATGTGAAGCGGAATGTGGAATGGAATGGAATGGAATGTGGAATGGAATGTGGAATGGAATGTGGAATGGAATGGAATGTGGAATAGAATGTTAAATGGAATGGAAAGGAAAGTGGAATGGAATGTGGAATGGAACGTGGAATGGAATGAAATGGAACGTGGAATGGAATGGAAAGGAATGTGGAATGGAATGCGGTATGGAATTCTGAATGGAACGTTAAATGGAATGTGGAAAGGAATGTGTAGTGGAAAGGAATGGAATGTGGAATGGAATGGAATTGAACGTGGAATGGAATGTGGAATGGAAAGTGCAATGGAATGTGGTAAGCAAGGTGGAATGGAATGTGGAGTGAATTGCAATGCAAAGTGGAATGGAATGGAATGGAATATGGAATGGAAAGCAATGGAATGTGGAATGAAATGGAATGGTATAGAATGTAGAATAGAATTAAAAGGAATGGAATGGAATGTGGAATGAAATGGAATGGACTGCAGTATGGAATGGAATGGAATGGAGTGTAGAATGGAATGGAATGGAGTTTGGAATTGAATGGAATTTGGAATGGAATCGAATGGAAAGGAATGGAATGTGGAAATGAATGGATTGGAATGTGGAATGGAATGGAAGGGAATGGAATTTGGAATGTAAAGGAATACAATGCGGAATCGAATGGAATGAAATGTGGAATGGAATGGAATGGAATGGAAAGGAATGTGGAATTGAATGTAATGGAATGTGGAATGGAATGGAATGGAATGTGGAATGAAATGGAATGGAAAATGGAATGCAATGTGCAATGGAATTCGGAATGGAATGGAATGGAAATGTATCTGTAATTGAAAAGAATGCAATGTGGAATGGATTGGAATGGAATATGGATTGGAATGTGGAAAGGAATGTGCAATGTAAAGGAATGGAATGTGGAAAGAAATCGAATGGAATGTGGAATGGAATGTAACGTGGAATGGAATGGAAGGGAATGTGGATTCGAATTAAATGGAATGTGGATAGGAATGCAATGTAACGGAATGGAATGTGAAATGGAATTTGGATTGCAAAGTGAAGCGGAATGTGGAATGCAATCTGGAATCAAATGAAATGAAACATGGAATGGAATGGAATGGAACGTGAAATGGAATGGAATGCAATGTGTAATGGTACATAGAATGGAAAGTGGAATGGAATGTGGAAGGGAACGTGGAATGGAACGTGGAATGGAATGTGGAATGGAATGGAATGTAAAATGAAATGGAATGTGGAACGGAATGGAATGGAATCGAATACGAAATGGAAGGTGGAAAGGAATGTGAAGTGGAATGTGGAATGGAATGGGTAATGGAATGGAATGGAATGTGAAATGGAATGTGGAAAGGAATTTGAAATGGAATGTGGATTGGAATGAAGTGGAAAGTGGAATGGAATGGAACGGAATGGAATATAATGTGGAAAGGAACGTGGAATGGAATGTGGAATGCAATGGAATGCAATGTTGAAAGGATTGGGGAATGCAATGGAATTGAATGTAGAATGGAATGTGGAACGGAATGGTATGGCATGAGGAATGGAATTGAATGGAATGTGAAATGGAATGTGGAATGGAAGGTGTAATGGAATGTGGAATGGAATGGAATGGAATGAGGAATGGAATATGGAGTGGAAAGGAACGGAATGTGGAATGGAATGTGGAATGGAATGAAATGGAATGTAAAATGGAATGTGGAAAGGGAGATGGAATGGAATGTGGAAAGGAATGGAATGGAATGTGGAATGGACTGTGGAATGGAATGGTATGGAATATGTAGTGGAAAGGAATGGAATGTTGAATGGAATGGTATGGAATGTGGAATGGATTGGAATTGAAAGGAATGTTGTTTGGAATAGAGTGGAACGAGGAATGAAATGGAATGGAATGTGAAATGGAACGTGTAATGCAATGGAATGGAAGATGGAATGGAATGGAAAGATACGTGGATTGGAATGTGAAATGGAATGTGGAATGGAATGTGCAATGGAATGAAATGGAACAAGGAATGGAATGGAATGGAACGTGAAATGGAATGGAATGGAATGTGGAATGGAATGGAATGGAATTTAATTTGGAATGGAAAGGAACGGAATGTGGAATGGAATGTGGAATGGAAAGTGCAGTGGAATGTGGAATGGAATATGGAATACAATGTGGAAAGGAATGGAATGGAAGGTGGAATTGAATGCAGATTGGAATGGAATGTAATGTGGAATGGAAAGGAATGGAATGTGGAATTGAATGTGGAATTGAACGTGGAATGCAAAGGAAAGGAATGTGGAATGGAACGTGGAATAGAATGGAATGGAACGGGGAATGGAAAGTGGAATGTAAGGGAATGGATCGTTGAATGGAATGTCGAATGGAATGTGGAATGGAAAGATGAATGGAAAGTAGAATGGATTGGAATGGAAAGTGGAATAGAATGTGGATTGGAATGTGGCATGGAATTAGGAATGGAATGTGGAATGGAATGGAATGGAATGTGGATTTCAATGGATAGGAATGGAAGGTGGAATGAAATGGAAAGAAATGGCAGGGAATTTAATGCGGAATGGAGTGCAAAGGAAAGTGGAATGGAATATGGAATGGAATGGGATGCAATGTGGAATGGAATGTGGAATAGAATGGAATGGAATGTGGAATGGAATGTGGAATGGAATGGAAAGTGGAATGGAATCAATTGGAATCTGGAATGGAATGGAATGGAACCAAATGTGGAATTGAAGAGAATGGACTGGAATGGAATGTGGAATATAATGGAATGGAATGGAATGGAAAGTGGAATGGAGTGGAATGGAATGTGGAATTGAATGGGATGGAATGTGGAATGGAAAGGAATGTGGAACGGATTGTGGAATGGAATGAGAAATGGAGTGCAATAGAATGTGGAATGGAATGTGGAACGGAAAGTATTGGAATATGGAATGGAATGTGGAATGGAATTGAATGAAATGGAATGTGGAATGGAATTGAATGTGGCATGTTTTTGAATGGAATGGAATGTTTAACGGAATGGAATGGAATATGGAAAGGAATTTGGAATGGATTTTGGAATGCAATGTTGAATGGAATGGAAAGAGGAATGGAATGGAATGGAAGGGGTAATAGAATGGAATGAAGTGTGGAATAGAAAGTAATGGAGTGTGGAATGGAATGGAATGTGGAATGGATTGTGGAATGGAATGAGAAATGCAAGGGAATGGAATGTGGAACAGAATGTGGAATGTAAGGGATTGAAATGTGGAATGGAATGAGGAATGGAATGGAATGTGGAATGGAATGGAATGGAACGTGAAATGGAAAGTGGAATGGAAAGTGGAACGGAAAGTGGAATGGAAAGTTTAATGTGGAATGGAATGGAATGGAAAGTGGAATGAAATGGAATGAAATGTGGAATGGAATGGAATGGATATCGGAATGGAATGGAATGGAATGTGGAATGGAATGGAATGGATTGTAAAGTGGAATGAAATGCATTTTACAGCGGAATGGAATGGAATGTGGAATGGAACGGATATGAATGGAATTTGGAATGGAGTGGAATGGAATGGAATGTGGAATGGAATGGAATGGAATGAGGAATGTAATATGGAATGGAATGTGATGCAATGTTGAATGGAATATGAAAGGGAATGGAATGGAATGAGGAATGGAATGGAAGGTAGAATGGAATGTAATGGAAGGAGGAATGTAATATGGAATGGAAGGTGATGCAATGTTGAATGGAATATGAAAGGGAATGGAATGGAATGAGGAATGGAATGGAATGTATAATGGAATGGAATTGAATGTGGAATGGAATGGTATGCAATGTAATATGGAATGGAATGGAACGAAATGAAATGGAAAGTGGAATGGAATAGAATGGAATGGAATGGAATGTTGAATTGAGGGGAATGGAATGTGAAAGATAATGGGATGTAATGTGCAATGGAATCTGGAATTTGATGGAATTTAATGGAATGTGGAATGGAATGGAATGGAGTGGAATGGATTGTTGAACGGAATGGAAAGGAATTTGTAACGGAATTTATTTGAATGTGGAATGGAATGGAATCTGGAATCAAATGTGGAATGGAAAGGAATGGAAAGTGGAATGGAATGTGAAATGGAATGGGATGGAATATGGAATGGAATGTGGAATGCGATTTAATTGATTGGAATGTGGAATGGAATGGAATGGAATATGAAATGGAAAGTAATGGAATGTGGAACGGAATGGAATAGAATGTGGAATGAAATGTAGAATGTATTGCAATGGAATTTGGAACGCAATCGAATTGAATGTGGAATGGAATGGAACGGAATTTGGAATGCATTGTAGACAGTATTAAAACGGAATGTTGAATGTAATGTGGAATGGAATGGAATGGAATGTGGAATGCAATGGAATGGAATGTGGTATGGTACTGAATGGAATGGTTTGGAATGGAATGTGGAATGGAATGGAATGGAATATGGAATAGGATTGAATGGATTGCAATGTGGAATGGAATGAAATGTGCAATGGAATGGAACGGAATGTTGAATGGAAAGGAATGGATTGTGGAATGGAATGGAATGGAACGGAATGCGGAATGGAATGGTATGGAAAGGAATGGAATGTGCAATGGAATGGAACGGAATGTGGAATGGAATGTGGAATGGAATTGAAAGGAATGTGGAATTGAATATGGAGTGGAATGGAATGGAATGTAATATGGAATGGAATGGAATGGAGTGGAATGTAATGTGGAACGGAATGCAATGGAATGTGTAATGGAATAGAATGTGGAATGGAATGTGGAAAGGAATGGAATGCGATGTGGAATGGAGTGCGGAATGGAAGAGGATGTAATGAGGAACTGAATTTCGAATGGAATGGAATGGAATGGAATGTGGAATAGAATGGATAGTAATGGAATGTGGAATGCAATGGAATGGAATGTGGAACGAAATGGAATTGAATGTGGAATGGATGGAAGAAGATATTGGAATAGAATGCGAAATGGAAAGGAAAGTGAAATGGAATGGAATGGAATGTGGAATGTGAAATGTAATGTGGAATGGAATGTGCAATTGAATGTGGAATGGAATGTGGACTGTAATATGAAACGGAATGTGGAATTGAATGAGAAATGCAATGTAGAATGGAATGTGGAATGGAATGGAATGGAATACGGAATGGAATGGTATGGAAAGGAATGGAATGTGCAATGGAATGGAACGGAATGTGGAATGGAATGTGGAATGGAATTGAAAGGAATGTGGAATTGAATATGGAGTGGAATGGAATGGAATGTAATATGGAATGGAATGGAATGGAGTGGAATGTAATGTGGAACGGAATGCAATGGAATGTGTAATGGAATAGAATGTGGAATGGAATGTGGAAAGGAATGGAATGCGATGTGGAATGGAGTGCGGAATGGAAGAGGATGTAATGAGGAACTGAATTTCGAATGGAATGGAATGGAATGGAATGTGGAATGGAATGGATAGTAATGGAATGTGGAATGCAATGGAATAGAATGTGGAACGAAATGGAATTGAATGTGGAATGGATGGAAGAAGATATTGGAATAGAATGCGAAATGGAAAGGAAAGTGAAATGGAATGGAATGGAATGTGGAATGTGAAATGTAATGTGGAATGGAATGTGCAATTGAATGTGGAATGGAATGTGGAATGTAATATGAAACGGAATGTGGAATTGAATGAGAAATGCAATGTAGAATGGAATGTGGAATGGAATGGAATGGAATACGGAATGGAATGTGTAATGTAATGGAATGGAAAATGGAATGCAACGTGGAATGGAACGTGCCATTGAATGTGCAATCTAACGTGGAATGGAAAGTGGAAAAGAATGAGAAATGGAATGGAATGGAATGTGAAATGGAAGGGAATGCAGAATGGAATGTGGAATGGAATGTGTTTAGGAATGTGGAATGGAATGCGGAATGAAATGTGTAATGGAATGGACTGGAACGTGAAATGGAATAGAATCGAACATGTAATGGAAAGGAATGCAATGGAATGTGGAATGGAAGGAAAAGGAATGTGGAATTGAATGGAATGCAATGTAGAATGGAAAGGAATTTGGAATTTAATGGATTTGAATGCGGAATGGAATATAATGGAAATTGCAATGGAATGGAATTGAATAGAATGTGGACTGGAACGGAATGAAATGGAATTGAATGTGGAATGGAATATGGAATGGAATTGCATGGATTGTGGAAAGGAATACAATGGAATGTAAAATGAGATGTGGAATGGAATGGAATGGAATGTGGTGTGGAAAGTGGAATGGAATGGAATGGAATGTGGAATGGAATGTGGAATTGAATGTTATATGGAATCTGGAATGGAAAGTGGAATTGAACTTAATGGAATGTGGAATCGAAGGGCACGGAATGAGGAATGGAATGGAATGGAATGTGGAATTGAATGTGGTATGGAATGGCTAGGAATGTGGAATGGAATGGAATGTGGAATGGAAAGGAAAGGAATGGAATGTGAAATGGAATGGAATTTAATGTGGCATGGAATGGAATTTAAACTGGAATAAAATGGAATGGAATGTTTAATGGAATGGAATGTGGAGTGGAATGGAGTGTAATATGCAATCAAACGTGGAATGGAATGGAATGGAATGGAATGGAATGTGGAATGCAACGGAATGGAATATGGAAAGGAATGGAATGGAGTGGTATGTGGAATGGAAAGGTATTGAATGTGGAATGGAATGAAATGGAATGTGCAATGGAAGGAAATGGAATGGAATGTGGAATGGAATGCAATGGAATGCAATGTGGAATTGAATGGAATGGAATGCAATGTGGAATGGAAAGGAATGGAATGTGTAACGGAATGGAATGGAGTGTGGATTGTAATGCAATGTAATGGAATGGAATGTGAAATGGAATGTGAAATGGAATTTGGAATGGAATGTGAAATGGAATGTGGAATGCAATGTGAAATGGAATGTCACGCAACGAGGAATGGAATGGATTGGAAAGTGGAATGGAATGGAAAGCAACGTGTAATAGAACGTAGAATGGAAACTGGAATGGAATGTGGAATGGAATGGAATGGAATGGAATGTGAAAAGAAATGTGGAAAAGAATGTGAAATGGAATTAAATGGAGAGTGTAATGGAATGGAATGGAATGGAATTTATTGGGGAATGGATCATGAAATGGAAAGTGGAGTGGAATGGAAAGCAAAGTGAAATGGAATGTGAAAAGTAATGTGAAATGGAATGTGGACTGGAATGTAGAATGGAATGAAATGGAAAGTGGAATGGAACGGAAAGAAATGGAATTTAGTGTGGAACGGAACGTGGAATGTAATGTGGAATGGAATGGAATGGAATGTGGAATGGAATGTGGAATGGAATGGAATGGAATGTGGAATGCAATGGGGAATGGAAAAGAACGGAATGTGGAATGGAATGTGGAATGGAATGTGGAAGGGAATCTGGAATGGAATCTGCACTGGAATGGAATGGCATGTGGAAAGGAATGAAATGGATTGTGGAATGGAATGGAATGGAATGGAATGTGTAATGGAATGAATGGGATAGTGAAATAAAATGGAATGGAATGTGGAATGGAGTGTGGAATTGATTGGGTTGGAATGTGGAATGGAATGTGGAATGGAATGGAATGGAATGTGGAAGGGAAGGTGGAATGGAATGTGGAATGGAATGTGGAACATAATGTAGAATGGATTGGAAAGTAAAGTGGAATGGAATGTGGAATTGAACGGAATGCAGTGGAATGGAATGTGGAATGGAATGGAATGGAATAGAATATGGAATGGATTGGAATTGAATGCAATGCAAAGTGGAATTTAAAGGAATGGACTGCAGAATTGAATGGAATGGTATACAGAATGTAATGTAATGGAATGTGGAATGGAATGTGAAATGAAACGGAATGGAAGGTTTAATGAAATTGAATGGAATGTGGAATGAAATGTGGAACGGATTGGAATGGAATGTGGAATGGAATGGAATGGAACATGGAATGGAATTTGGAATGGAAGGGAATGGAATATGGAAAAGAATGAAATCGAATGTGGAATGAAATGTGGAATTGAATGGATTGGAATGCGGAATGGAATGTGGAATGGAATGGAATGGAATGTGGAAGGGAATGTGGAATGGAATGTGGAATGTAATGTAGAATGGAATGGAGTGAAATATGGAATGGAATGCGGAATGGAATGGAATGGAATGTGGAAGGGAATGTGGAATTCAATGTGGAAGAGAATGTGGAATGGAATGAAACGGAATGTGGAATGTATTGTGAATTGGAACGTCGAATGGAATGGAATGGAATGTGTATTGGAATGTGGAATGGAATGGAATGGAATGTGGAAAGGAATGTGGAATTGTCTGTGAAATGGAATGGAATCGAATGTGCATTGGAATGTGTAATGGAATGAAACAGAATGTGGAAGGGAATGTGCAATGGAAAGTTGAGTGGAATGGAAGGAAATGTGGAATGCAATGTGGAATTGAATGGAATAGAACGTGGAAGGGAATGTGTAATGGAAAGTTCAGTGGAATGGAAGGAAATGTGGAATGCAATGTGGAATGGAATGGGCAATGCAATGTGGAATGTAATGTGGAATGTAATGCAATGGAATGTGGAATGGAACGTGGAATGGAATGGAATGGAACGTGGAATGGAACGTGGAATGGATTGTGGAATGGAATCTGGAATGAAACGTGGATTGGAACGGAATGGAATATGGAATGTAATGTGGAATGGAAAGGAATGGCATATAGAATGAAATCTGGAATGGAATGTGTAAGGGAATGGAACGGAATGTCAAATGTGATGTGGACTGGAATGGAAGGCAAAGTGGAATGGAATGTGGAATGGAATGGAAAGAATGTGAAATGGAATGTGCAATGGAATGGTATGGAATACGGAATGGAATGCAATGGAATGTAGAATGGAATGTGGAATGGAATGTGGAATGGGAATTAATGGAATGTGTAATGTAATGTGGAATGGAAAGTGAAATGGAAAGGAACGGAAAGTCGAATGGAACGTGGAATGCAACGGAATGGAATGTGGTGTGGATTGTGGAATGGAATATGGAAAGGAAAGCAGAATGTAATGGAATGGAATGTCGAATGGAATGTTGAATGGAATTGAAAGGAACGTGTAATGGAACTTGCAATGAAACGTGGGATGGAATGTGGAATGCAAAGTGGAATGCAGCGTAGAATGTAATGTGGAATGGAATGTTTAATGGAATGTGGAAGTGAATGGAATGGAATGTGGAAAGAAACGTTTATTGGAAAGGAATGGAATGGAATGTGGAACGGAAGGTCGAATGGATTGTGGAATGGTAAGTGAAAAGGAACGTGGAATGGAATGGAATGTAACTTGGAATGGAACGTGGAATGGAACGTGGAACGAAACATGGAATGCAATGTGGAAAGTAATGTGGAAAGGAAAGGAATGGAATGTGGAACGGAATTGAATGGAATGTGGAATGTAATGTGGAATGGAATGGAATGGCATGTGGAATTGAATGGAATGGAAGGTGTAATGAAATGGATCAGAAAATGGAATACAATATGGAATGAAATATGAAATGGAATATGGAATGCAATGGAATGGAATGTGGAATGGAATGGATTGGAATGTGGAATAAAGTGGAATGGAATTGAATGGAATAGGAATGGAACGGAATGTGGAATGCAAAGGAATGTAAAGAAATGAGGAATTGAATGGAAAGGAATGTGGAATAGAATGCAATGGAATGGAAAGTAGAATGGAATGTTGAATGGATTGGAATAGAATGTGGAATGAAATGGAATGGAATGTGGAATAGAATGTGGAATGAAACGTGGAATGGAATGTGGAATGGAATGGAATGGAATGTGGAATGGATTGTAATAGAATGTTGAATAGAATGGAATGGAATGGAAAGGAATGCGTTGTGGAATGGAGTGGAATGGTGAATGCAATGCAATGGAATGAAATTTGGAATTGAATGGAATGGAAGGGAATGGAATTTGGAATGGAAAGGAACATGGAATGGAATGTGGAATGGAATGTGGAATGGAATTAAATGGAATGTGGAATGGAATGGAATGGAATGTGGAAAGGAATGGCATGGAATGTGGAATAGAATGGAATGGAATGTAATTTGCAATGGAATGTGGAATGGAAACTGGAATGGAATGGAATGGAATGTGGAATGGAATGTTGAATGGAATGTGGAATGGAATGAAAAGGAAGGTGGAATGGAATGAAATGGAATGTGGATTGGAATGGAAGTTAACGTGGAATGGAATGGAAAGAGAGGTGCAATGTGGACTGGAATGTGAAATGTAATGGGGAATGGAATGTGGACAGGAATGTGGAATGGAGTGTAATGAAAGGGGGAAAGGAATGGAATGGAACGTGCAATGGAATAGAATGGAACATGAAATGCAATATGGAATGGAAAGTGGAGTGGAAAGTTATAGTGAAAGTAGAATGGAAGGAAGGCAAAGTGGAATGGAATGTGGAATGGAATGGAAAGAAAGTGAAATGGAATGTGCAATGGAATGGTATGGAATATGGAATGGAATGCAATGGAATGTAGAATGGAATGTGGAATGGGAATTAATGGAATGTGTAATGTAATGTGGAATGGAAAGTGAAAGGGAAAGGAATGGAAAGTCAAATGGAACGTGGAATGCAACGAATTGGAATGTGGTGTGGATTGTGGAATGGAATATGGAAAGGAAAGCAGAATGTAATGGAATGGAATATCGAATGGAACGTTGAATGGAATTGAAAGGAACGTGTAATGGAACTTGCAATGAAACGTGGAATGGAACGTGGAATGGAAAGGGGAATGCAGCATGGAATGTAATGTGGAATGGAATGTTTAATGGAATGTGGAAGTGAATGGAATGGAACGCGGAAAGAAACGTTTTTTGGAAAGGAATGGAATGGAATGTGGAACGGAAGGGCGAATGGATTGTGGAATGGTAAGTGGAAAGGAACGTGGAATGGAGTGGAAAGGAACTTGGAATGGAACGTAGAATGGAACGTGGAATGAAACATGGAATGCAATGTGGAAAGTAATGTGGAAAGGAAAGAATGGAATGTGGAATGGAATTGAATGGAATGTGGAATGGAATGTGGAATGGAATGCAATGGCATGTGGAATTGAATGGAATGGAAGGTGTAATGAAATGGATCAGAAAAAGGAATACAATATGGAATGAAATATGAAATGGAATATGGAATGGAATGGAATGGAATGTGGAATGGAATGGATTGGAATGTGGAATAAAGTGGAATGGAATTGAATGGAATAGGAATGGAACGGAATGTGGAATGCAAAGGAATGTAAAGAAATGAGGAATTGAATGGAAAGGAATGTGGAATGGAATGCAATGGAACGGAAAGTAGAATGGAATGTTGAATGGATTGGAATAGAATGTGGAATGAAATGGAATGGAATGTGGAATAGAATGTGGAATGAAACATGGAATGGAATTTGGAATGGAATGGAATGGAATGTGGAAAGGATTGTGATAGAATGTTGAATAGAATGGAATGGAATGGAAAGGAATGCGTTGTGGAATGCAGTGGAATGGTGAATGCAATGCAATGGAATGAAATTTGGAATTGAATGGAATGGAAGGCAGTAGAATTTGGAATGGAAAGGAACATGGAATGGAATGTGGAATGGAATGTGGAATGGAATTAAATGGAATGTGGAATGGAATGGAATGGAATGTGGAAAGGAATGGCATGGAATGTGGAATAGAATGGAATGGAATGTAATTTGCAATGGAATGTGGAATGGAAACTGGAATGGAATGGAATGGAATGTGGAACGGAATGTTGAATGGAATGTGGAATGCAATGAAAAGGAAGGTGGAATAGAATGAAATGGAATGTGGATTGGAATGGAAGTTAACGTGGAATGGAATGGAAAGAGAGGTGCAATGTGGACTGGAATGTGAAATGTAATGGGGAATGGAATGTGGACAGGAATGTGGAATGGAGTGTAATGAAAGGCGGAAAGGAATGGAATGGAACGTGCAATGGAATAGAATGGAACATGAAATGCAACATGGAATGGAAAGCGGAATGGAAAGTTATAGTGAAAGTAGAATGGAATGGAATGGAAATTGGAATGGAATGTGGAATGAAATGGAAGGAATGTGTAAAGGAATGTGGTATGGAATGTGGAATGGATTGGAATGGAACGTGGAGTGCAAGCAAAAGGAATATGGAATGGTATGGAATGGAATGTGGAATAGAATATGGAATGGAATGTGGAATGCAACGTGGAATGGAAAGGAAAGTAATGTGGGAAGGAATGTGGAATGGAAAGGGCAATGAAAACTGGAATGTAATGGAAAGGAATGTGGAATGGAACGTGGAATTGAATGGAATGGAACGTGGAATGGGAAGTGGAATGGAACGTGCAATCGGAATTGGAATGTAAATTTTAATGGAAAGTGGAATGGAATGTGGAAAAAAATGGAATGGAATGTGGAATTGAATAGAATCGAATGTGGAATGGAATGTGAAATGGAATGTGGAATGGAATGTGGAATGGAAGGGAATGGAATGTGGAATGGAATGTGGAATGGAAGGTGGATGGGAACATGGAATGGAATGGAATGGAATGTGCAATGGAAAGGAATGGAAAGTGGAAAGAATGTGGAATGGAACGGAATGGAAAGTAGAATGCAAAGTGAAATGGAAAGTGGAATGGAATGGAATGGATTGTGGAATGGAATGGAATGGAATGATATGGAATGTGGAACGGAATGTGGAATGGAAAACGGAAGGCCACGTTGAAGGCAATGGAATGGAATGTACAATGGAATGTGGGATGGAATGGAATGGATACAGGAGTGGAATGTGGAATCAAATCTGTAAAGTAATGGAATGGAATGTGGAATGGAATGTGAAACGGAATACAATGGAATGTGAAATGCCATGTGGAGTGGAAAGTGGAATGGAATGTGGAATGGATCATGGAATGGAACGTGGAATGGAATGTGAAATGAAATGGAATGGAATGTGGAATGGAACGGAATGGTATGTGGAATGGAATGCGGAACGTATTGTGGAATGTAATGGAATGGAATGTGGTATGGAATGCGGAAGGGAATTTGGAATTGAATGTGGAATGGAATGCAATAGAATGTGGAATGCAATGTGGAATGGAATGGAATGGAATGTGGAAAGGAATATTCAATGGAACGGAATGGAAAGTGAAATGGAATGGAATGGAATATGGAATTGAAATTGAAATGGAATGGAATGGAATGTGGAAGGGAATGTGGAAAGGAATGGATTGTGGAATGGAACGTGGAATGGAGTGTAGAATGTAAATTGGCATGTAACGGAATGGAATGTGGAATGGAATGTGGATTTGAATGTGGAATGGAATTGAATGGAATGTGTAATGCAATGCAATGGTATGTGGAATAGAATGGAATGGAATGGAATGTGGAATGGAATGGAATGGAATGTAGAATTGAATGGAATGCAATAGAATGGAATGTGGAAGAGAATGGAATGGAATGGAATGTGAAATTGAATGCAGAATGGAATGCAATGGATTGTGGAATAGAAAGGAAAGGAATGGAATGTCGAATGGAATGTGACATGGAATGGAATGGAAAGTGGAATGGAATGTGAAATGGAATGAGGAATAGAATGTAATGGAGTGCAATATAATGTGGAATGGAATGTAGAATGGAATGTGGAATTGAATGGAATAGGATGTGGAATTGAATGGAATGGGATGTGGAACACAATGTGGAATGGAAAGGAATGGAATGTGGAATAGAATGGAATGGAATATGCAATGGAATGGAATGGAATGTGGAACCGAATGTGGAATGGACTGAGGAATGGAATGTGGAATAAAATGAAATGGCATGTGAAATGGAATGGAATGCAAAGAGGAATGAAGTGGAATGGAACGAGGAATAGAATGCACACTGGAATGTGGAAAGGAATGTGGAATGTAATGTGGAAGGGAATGTGGAAAGGAATGAAATGGAATTTGGAATGGAATGTGGAATGGAATTTGGAAGGGAATGTGGATTGGAATGGAGTGGAATGTGGAATGGAATTGAATGGAATGTGCAATGGAATGGATTGGAATGTGGAATAGAATGGAATGGAATTGAATGGCATGGGAATGGAATGGAATAGAATGTGGTATGCAAAGGAATGGAATGAAATAAGAAATTGAGTGGTATGGAATGCGGAAAGGAATGGAATGGAAAGTGGAATGGAATGGCATAGAACATGGAATGCAAAGCAGAATAGAATGGAACGGGATGGAAAGGAATGTGGAATGGAATGTGGAAAGGAATGTGGAATGGAATGGAATGTGCAATGGAATGGAAAGGAATGTGGAATAGAATGGAATGGAATGAAATGTGGAATGGAATGTGGAATGGAATGGAACTGAAAGCGGAATGGAATGTGGAACGGAATGGAATGGAATGTGGAATGGAATGTGGAAGGGAATGTTGAATGGAATGTGGAAAGCTAAGTGGAATGGAATGGAATTGGACGTGGAATGGAACGTGGAATGCAATGGAATGGAATCTGAAATTGAAAGGAATGGAATGTGGAATGGAACGGAATGGGATGTGGAAAGGAATGTGGAATGGGATGGAATGGAATGTGGAATGGAACGGAATGGGATGTGGAAAGGAATGTGGAATGGGATGGAATGGAATGTGGAATGGATTGTGGAACGGAACGGAATGGAATGTGGAAAGGAATGCGGAATGGAATAGAATGGAAGGTGAAACGGAATGTGGAACAGAAACTGGAAAGTAATGTGGAATGGAATGCAATGGAACGTGGAATGGAATGGAGTAGAATGTGGAAAGGAATGTGGAAAGGAAGGCATTGGAATGAGAAATGGAACAGAATGGAATGTGGAATGGAATGTGGAATGGAATGTGGAATGTAACGGAATGGAATGTGGAATGGAGTATGGAATGGACTGGAATGGAATGTGGATTGGAATGTGGATTGGAATGTGGAATGGAATGTGGAATGGAAAGGAACGTAATGTGGAATGGAATGTGTAAACGAAAGTGGAATGGAAAGGAATGTAATGTGGAATGGAATGTGGAAAGGAAAGTGGAATGGAAAGGAATGCAATGTGGAATGAAACGTGGAATGGAATGGAATGGAATTTGGAATAGAATGCGGAAAGGAATGTGGAAAGGAATGAGAAATCAAATGGAATGGCACGTGGAATGGAATGGAATGGAATGTGGAATGAAATGGAATGGAACCTAGAATAGAATATGGAATGGAATGTGGAATGGGATGTGCAAATTAATAGAATCGAATGGAATGGAATTCGAATGGATTGGAATGGATTGTGGAATGCAATGGAATGGAATCAAATAAGCAATTGAATGGAATGGAATTTGGAATGGAATAGAATGGAAGGTGGAATGGAATGGAATAGAACATGGAATGGAATATGGAATGAAATGGAATGGAATGTGGAATGGAATGTGGAAAGGAATGGAATGGATTGTGGAATGGAATAGAATGGAATGGGGAATAGAATGGGATGGAATGAAATTTAAAGTGGAATGGTATGGAATGGAATGTGTAATGCAATGGAACGGAATGAAATGCGGAATTCAATGGAATGGAATGTGGAATAGAATTTAATGGAATGTGGAATGGAATGGAATGGAATGTGTAAAGGCATGGATTGGAACATGGAATGGAATGTGGAATGGAATATGGAATGGAATCAGGAATGGAATGGAATAGAATGTGGAATGGAATGGAATGGAAGATGGAAAAGAATGGAATGAAATTGAATGTAGAAGGGAATGTGGAATGCATTGTGGAATGGAATCAAAAGGAATGTGGAATCTAGTGGAATGGAATGTGGAATGGAGAGGAATGGAATGTGGAATGGAATGGAAGATAGGATGGAATGGAATGTAATGTGGAATCAAATGGAATGGAATGGCATGGAAGGCAATGGATCGAGTAATGGAAAGGAATGGAACATGGAATGGAATGGAATGGAATGTGGAATGGAATGTTGAATGGTATCTAGTGGAAAGTGGAATGGAATGGAATGGAAAGTGGAATGGAATGTGGAATGGAATGGAATGGAATGTGGAATGGAAAGTGGAATGGAATGCAATGGAAGGTGCAATGGAATGGATTGGAATGGAGGGGAATGTGAAATGGAATGCAATGGAAAGTGGAATGGATTGTGGAATGGAATGGAATGCAATGTGGCATAGAATGTGGAATGGAATGGAAAGAAATATGGAATGGCATGTGGAATGGAATGGAATGGAATGTGGACATGACTGTGGAATGGAACGTGAAAAGGAATGGAATGCAACGTGGAATGGAACGTGGTTTGGATCGTGGAATGTAACTTGGAATGGTATGTGGAATGGATTGTGGAAAGGAATATGGAATGGACCGTGATATTGAAAGGAACGGAATGTTGAATGGAAAGTGGAATGGAATGGAATGGAAAGTGGAATGGAATTTGCAATGGAATGCCGAATGGAAAGTGGAATGGAACGTAGAATGGAATTGAATCCAACGTAGAATGGAGTGAGGAATGGAATGGAATGTAAGGTGGAATGGAACGTGGAATGTAATGGAAAGGAATGTAGAATGCAATGCAGAACGGAATGGAATGGAATGTGGAACGGAATGTGGAATGGAATGTGGAATGGAATGTGGAATGGAATGTGGAAAGGAAAGTGTAATGGAATGAGATGAAATGTGGAATGGGAAGTGGAAATGAATGGAGTGGAACGTGGAATGGAACGTGGAATCGAATGACGAATCGAATGTGGAATGGAGCGCGGAATGGAATGTGGAATAGAATGGAATGGAATGTGGAATGGAATGTGGAAAGGAATGGAATGGATTGTGGAATGGAATAGAATGGAATGGTATGGAATGTGGAATGGAATGGATTGTAATAAGTAATGGAATTTCGTTGGGAATGTGGAATGGAAAGTTGAATGGAATGGAACGGAACGTGGAATGGAAAGTGGAGTGGAAAGGGAGTGAAATGTGTAGTAGAACGTGGAATGGAATGGGGTATAGAATGTGGAATGGAACGTGGAACGGAATGGAATGGAAAGTGGAATGCAACGTGGAATGGAATGGAATGGAACACGGAAAGGAATGGAATGGAATATGGAAAGAATGGAACGAGGAATGGTATGTGGAATGTATTGTGGAACGCAATGTGCAATGGATGGTGGAATGGAAAGGAATGGAAAGTGGAATGGAAAGAGGAATGGAAAGGATTGGAATGTGCAATGGAATGTGGAATGGAATGTGGACTGGAATGGAACGCAAAGTGCAATTGAATGCGGAATGGAATGTGGAGTGAAATGGAACGGAATTTGGAATGGAATGGAACGGAATGTGGAATGGAAGTCGGGCTGGAAAGGAATGAAATGTGGAATGGAATGTGGAATGGAATGCAAAGGAATGTGGAATGGAATGTGGAATGGAATGTATTGGAATGTGGAATGGAATTTGGAATGGAATGGGGAATGTAATGTAGCATCTAATGGAATGCAATGTTGAATGGAAAGTGGAATGGAATGGAATGGAACGTGGAATGGAACTTGGAACAGAACATGGAATGGAATGTGGAATGGAATGTGGAATGGAATGTGGAATGCAGTGTGGAAAGGAAAGTGGAATGGAATGGAATGGAATGTGGTAAGGAACGTGGAATTGAATGGAATGGAACGAGGAATGGAATGTGGAAAGGAATGTGGAATGGAACGTGGAACACGATGTGGAATGGAAAGTGGAATGGAATGTGGAATGGAGAGCAATGGAATGGGGAATGGAATGGAATGCAACGTGGAATGGAAAGCAATGAAATGTGGAACGGTATGTGGAATGGAATGGAATGGTATGATTAATAGAACGTGGAATGAAATGGAATGTGCAGCAGAAAACAATGGAATGTGCAACGGAATATGGAATGGAATGGAACTGATTGGAATGGAAGGTGGAATGGAAAGGAATGAAATGTAGAATGGAATGGAATAGTATGTGGAACGGAATGGAATGGAATGTGGAAATCAATTGAAAGTATAGTGGAATGGAACGTGGATTTGAAGATGGAACGGAACGTAGAATGGAATGGAATGGAACTGGAAATGGAACGTGGGGTGGAACGTAGAATTGAATGGAATGGAATGGAATGGAATGAAATGGAATGGAATGGAATGTGGAACGGAATGGAATGCAATGTGGCGTGGAATGGAATGGAATGTGGAATGGAATTTGGAATTTAATGGAATGGAATGGAAAGGAATCTGGAATGGAATGAAATGTGGAATGGAATGGAATGCAAAGTGGAATGGAATGGAATGGAATGTGGAATGAAATGGATTGGAATGTGCAATGGAAAGTAATGGAAGGTGAAATTTAACGTGGAATGGAAATGAATATGGATTGGAATGGAATGGAATGTGGAGTGGAATGGAATAGAATGCGGAAGGGAATAGAATGGAATGTGGAATGGAATGGAATGCAACGTGGAATGGAATGTGGAATGGATTGGTAGGGTATGTGGAATGGAATGTTGAATGGATTGGAATGGAAGGTGGAATGGAATGTGGAATGGAATGGAATGAAATTTGGAATGGAATGGAATGGATTGTGGAATGGAATGTGGAATGCAATGGAATGGAATGTGGAATGGAATGTGAGGTGGAATGTGGGAAGAATTGTGGAATGGACCGAAATGGAATGTGCAATGCAATGTGGAATGGAGTGTGGAAAGGAATGTGGAATTGAACGGAATGGAATTTAGAATAGAATGTGGAATGGAATGTGCAATGAAACGTAGAATGGAGTGTGGAATGGAATGTGGAATGGAACGGAATGGAATTTGTAATGGAATGTGGAATGGAATGTGTAATGGATTGTGAAATGTAATGCAATGGAATGTGGAATTGAATATGGAATGGAATGGAATGGAATGTGGAATGGAACGTGGAATGGAACGTGTAATGCAATGTAATGGAACGTGGAATGGAATGTGGAATGCAATGTTGAAGGCAATGGAATGGAAAGTGGAATGGAATGTTGAAAGGAATGTTTTGGAATGGCGAAGGAAATGCAGTGGAATGTGAACTGGAATGTGGAACGGAATTTGAAAAGTAATGTGGAAATTAATGGAAAGGAATGTGTAATAGAAAGGAATGGGAAGTGGAATTTAATGTGGAATGGAATAGAATGGAATGTGGAATGCAGTGGAAAGGAATGTGGAATAGAATGTGCAATGGAATGGAATGGAATGGAATCTGGAATGGAATGGAATGGAAAGTGGAATGAAATGTAGAATGGAAAGTGAAATGGAAAGTGGAATGGAAAGAAACGGAAAGAGGAATGGAATGGAATGGAATGGAACGTGTAATGGAACGTGGAATGGAATGTTGAACGGAATGTGGAAGGGAATGGAAAGGAATGCGGAGTGGAATGTGGGATGGATTGGAATATGGAAACGAATGAGGAATGGAATGGAATGGAATGTAGTTGGAATGTGGAATGGAATGTGGAATGGATTGTGGAATGAAATGTGGAATGGAATTGTGTCACGGAACGAAATGCAATTTGGAATTGAAAGAGGAGGAAATGTGGAATACAACCTCTAATGGAATGGAACGAGGAATGGAATGTGGAATGGAATGGAAAGGGATGTGGAATGGAATGTGGAATGGAGTGGAAAAGAATGTGGAATGGAATGCAATGTGGAATGGAATGGAATGAAATGAAATGAGGAATGGATTGCAATGGAACGTGGAATGGAATGTACTGGAATGTGAAATGGAATTCAATGTGGAATGGAATGGAATGGAATGCAATGTGAAATGGCATAGAATGGAATATTTAATGGAATGGAATGCAATGGAATGGAATGCGGAATGGAATGGAATATGATTTGGAATGCAAAGTGGAATGGAATGGAATACAAGGTGGAATGGAATGGAATTGAATATTGAATGGAATGGAATAGAATATGGAATGAAATGGAATGGAATGTGGAATTAAATTAAATGGAATGTGGAATGGAATGGAATGGAATGTGGAATGGAATGGAATCGAATGTGTAATGGAATTGAACGGAATCTGGAATGGATTGCAGAATGGATCGGAATGGAATGTTGAATGGAATGTGAAATGGAATGTGGAATGGAATGTGGAATGGAATGTGTAATGGAATGTGGAATGGAATCTGGAAAGGAATGTGGAATGGAATGGAATGGAATGAGGAACGGAACGTGCAATGCAATGTGGAATGGAATGGAATGGAAGGTTGAATGGAATGGAATGAATAGGGGAATGGAATGCGGAATGGAATGGAATGGAATGTGGAATGGAAAGTGAAATAGAATGGAAAGGAATGTGAAATGGAATGTGGAATGGAATGGAATGGAATGTGGAATGGAATGGAATGGAAAGTGGAATAGAATGGAATGGAATATAATGTGGAATGGAATGTGGAATGGAATGGAATGGAATCTGTAATGGAATGGAATAGAATGTAGAATGGAATGGAATGTGGAGTGCAATGGAATGGAATGTTAATGATTGAGAAATGGAATGTGGAAAGGTATGTGAAATGGAATCTGAAATGGAAACCAGAATGGATTGAAATGGAAAGTGGAATGGAATGCAATGGTACATGGAGTGGAATGCAATGGAACTTGGAATGGAACGTGGAATGGAATGTGCCATGGAATGTGGAATGGAATGGAATAGAATGTGGAATGCAATGGAATGGAACGTGGAATGGATTGCAATGGAACCTGCAAAGGAATGTGCAATGGATTGTGCAAAGGAATATGGAATGGAACGGAAAGGAATGTGGAATGGAATGGCATGGAATGTGAAATGGAATGTGAAATGGAGTGTGGTATGGAATGTGGAATGGCATGTGGAATGGAATAGAATGGAAAGTGGATTGGAACGTTTAATTGAAAGTGGAATGGAACGAGAAACGAAGCGTGTAGTGGAATGGAATGGAATGTGGAATGGAATGTAATGGTATGTGGAATGCAATGTGGAATGGAACGGAATGGAATGGAATGTGAAATGGAATGTGAAATGCAATGAGGAATGTAACAGAATGTGGAATGGAATGTGAAATGCAAAGAGCAATGGAATGTGGAATGGAATGTAAAATGGAATGTGGAATGAAATGTGGAATGGAATGTAATGCAATGTGGAATGGAATGTGGAATGGATTGGAATGGTATGTGGGTGGAATGTGGAATGGATTGTGCAATGGAATGTGGAATAGAAGGTAATGGAATGGAATTAAATGTGGAAAGGAATGTGGAATATAAAGTGAAATGGAACGGAATACAATGGAATGCAGAATGGAATGGAATGGAATGTGGAATGCGATGGAATGGAAACGAATGTCTAATGGAATGGAATGGATTGAAGAATGGAATGGAATAGTATATGGAATAGTATGTGGAATGAAATGGAATGGTACGTGGAAGAGAATGTGGAATGGAATGTGGAATAGAATGTGTAAAGTAATTTTATGGAATGGGCAATGGAATGGAAAGGAATGTGTAATAGAATGGAATGGAATTGAATGGAATGCAGAATCGAATGGAATGGAATATGGAATGCAATGTAATCTAATGGAATGCAAAATTGAAAGGAATGGAATGTGCAATGGAAAGGAATGGAATGTGGAATGGAATGTAATGGATTGTGGAATGCAATAGAATGTAATCTGGAATGAAATGGAATGGAATATGGAATAAAATGGAATGGAATGGGATGTGCAATAGAACGGAATGGAATGTGGAATGTAATGGAATTGAATGAGGAATAGAATGTAATGGATTGGGTTGTGGAATGCAACATGGAATGGAAAGTTGAATGTAATGGAATGAAATGTGGAATGTAATGGAATGGAATGTGGAATGGAATGGAATGGAATGTGAAATCGAATGGAATGGGATGTGAAACGGAATGGAAAGTGGAATGGAATGGAATGGAATTTGGATGGAATGGAATGGAATGTGCAATGGAATGGATCAGAACATGGAATGGAACGTGGAATGGAATGGAATGGAACGTGGAATGGAATGAAATGAAAAATGGAAAGGAATGTGGAACGGATCGTAGAGTGCAATGAGGAATTCTATGTGGGGTTGAATGGAATTGAATGTGGAATGGAATCTGGAAAGGAAAGGAATGGAAGTTGGAACGAAATGGAATGGAATGTGGAATAGAATGAAATGCAATGGAATGTGGAAAGGAATGGAATGGAATGGAATGCAATGTGAAACGGAATGTGGAAAGGAACGTGAAATGGTATGTAGAATGGATTGTGAAATTGATTGAAATGGAACGTGGAATGGAATGGAATGGAATGGAACGTGGAATGGAATGGAATGGAAAATGGAACGGATCGTGGAATGGAAAGGAATGGAACGTGAAAAGGGAAGTGGAATTAGTCGTGGAATGGAAGGTAGAATGGAATGGAATGGAAAGTGGAATTTAATGTGGAATTGAATGGAATGGAATATGGAATGGAATGTGCAATGGAATCGAAAGGAATGTGGAATGGAATGTGGATTGGAACGTGGAATGGAATGGAGGGCGGAATGGAAAGTGGAATGTAATGTTAAATGGAATGGAAAAGAATGGAATGTGGAATGGAATGGAATGGAATATGGAATGGAATGGAATGGAAAGGAATGGAATGTGGAATGGAATGGAATGGAATATGGAATGGAATGGAATTCAATGGAATGTGGAATAGAATGGAATGGAATGCGGAAAGGAGCGTGGGATGGAATGGAATGTGGAGTGGAATGTGGAATGGAATGGACAGCGGATTGGAAAGTGGAATGGAATGTGCAATGGAATGGAAAAGAATGGAATACGGAATGGAATGGAATGGAATATGGATTGGAATGGAATGGAAAGGAATGAAATGTGGAATGGAATGGAATGGAATATGGAATAGAATGGAATGGAATTGAATGTGGAATAGAATGGAATGGAATGTGGAATGGAGTGTGGAATGGAATGGAATGTGGAATGGAATGTGGAATGGAACGGATCATGGAATGGAATGTGTAATGGAATACAATGGAATGTGGAATGGAATGTGGAATGGAATGGAATGCGGAATGGAATGTGGAATGGAATGAAATGGAATGTGGAATGGAATGTGGATGGAATGTGGAATGGAATGGAAATGAATGTGGAATGCAATGTGGAATGGAATGTGGAATGGAATGGAATGGAATGTGCAATGGATTGGAATGGAATGTGGAAAGGAATGGAATGGAACTTGGAATGGAAGGTGGACTGGATTGGAATGCAATGTGGAATGGAATCTGGAATGGTATGGAATTGAATGGAATGGAATGGAATATGGAATGGAATTGAGTGGAAGGTTGAACGGATTTTGGAATGGATTGGAATGGATTGTAGAATGGAATGTGAGATGGAATGGAATGGAATGGAATGTGGAATTGAATGGAATGGAATGTGGAATGAAGTGTGGAATGGAATGGAAATGAAAGCTGAACGGAATGTGGAATGGAAAGGAATGTAATGTGGAATGGAATGTGGAATGGAAAGGAATGGAATGAAATCGAATTTGGAATTGAATGGAATAGAATGGAAAGAATGTGGAATGAAATGGAATGTGGAATGGAATGGAATGGAATGGAATGAAATGGAATGTGGAATGGAATGGAATGAAATGTGGAATGGAATGCAATTTTGAATGGAATGGAATGGAATGGAATATGGAATGGAACGCAATGGAATGTGGACTGGAATGTGGAATGGAATGAAATGTGGAGTGGAATGGAATGGAATGTTGAATGGAATATGAAATGGAATGGAATGGAATGGAATGGAAGTTGGAAATGAACGGAATGGAATGTGGAATGGATTGTAATGGAATATGGAATGCAATGTGCAATGGAACAGAATGGAATGGAATGGTATGTGGAATGGAATGGAATGGAATTGAGTGTGGAATGGAATGCAAAGGAATGCGGAATGGAATGGAATGGAATGTGGATTAGGACGTAATGGAATTAAATGTTAAATGGAATGGAAGGAAATGAATGTGGAGTGGAATATGGAATGGAATGAAATGGAATGTGGAATGGAAAGCGGAACGGAATGTAATGGAATGTGGAATGGAATGTAATGGAATGTGGTATGAAAAGGAATGGAGTGCGGAATGGAAAGGAATGCTATATGGAATGGTAAGGAATGTGGAATGGAATGTGGAATGTAGTGGAATGCAAAGGAATATGGAATGGAATGGAATGGAATGTGGAATGGAATGTGGTTTGGAATGGAATGGAATGTGCAATGGAATGTTGAACTGAATGGAATGGAATGCAGAATGGAATGTGGAATGGAACGAATTTGAATGTGGAATGGAATATGGAATGGAATGTGGAATGGAGTGGAATTGAATGTGAAATGGAATGTGGAATGGAATGGAATGGAATTGAATGCAATGTGGAATGGAATGGAATGGAATGTGGAAAAAAAGGAATGGAATGTGGAACAGAATGGAATGGAATGCAATATGGCATTGAATGGAATGGAATGTGTAAAGGAATGCAATGAAATACGGAATGGATTGGAATGTAATGGAATGTGAAATTGAATGGAATTGAATGTGGAGTTGAACGGAATGGAATGTGGAATGGAATGTGGAATGGAATTTGGTATTGAATGAAAAGTAATGTAAAGGAATATGGAATGGAATGGAATATGGAATGGAATGGAATATGGAATGGAATGGAATGTGTAATCGAATGGAATGTGGAATGGAATGCAATGAAATATGGAATGGAGTGGAATGTAATGAAATGAAAAATTGAATGGAATTGAATGTGGGGTTGAATGGAATGGACTGTGGAATGGATTGAAATGTAAAGTGGAAATGATTGGAATGGAATGGAATGGAATCGAATCGAAAGAGTAATGGAATGGAATGGAATGCAATGAGGAATGGAATGGAATGCCATGTGCAATGGAATGGAATGGAATGCAATGTGGAATGGAATGGAATGGAATTTGAAATGGAATTGAAAGGAAGGTGGAATGCAACGTGGAATAGAATGGAATGCAGTGGAATTTAATGTGGAATGGAATGGAATGGAATATGGAATGGAATGGAATGGAATGCAGAATGGAATGTAATGGAAGGTGGAATGAAATGGAATGGAATGCAGAATGGAATTGAATGGAATGCAGAATGGAATGGAATTGAATGTGGAAAGGAATGGAATGGAATGTGGAATGGAATGTAAAGGAATGGAATGGAATGCAATGTGGAATGGAATGGAATGGAATGTGGAAGGAAAGGTGGAATGGAATGCAATGGAAAGTGTAATGGAAGGTGGAATGCAAAGGAATGTAATGTGGAATGGAATGGATTGGAATGGAATGAAATTTGGAATGGAATAGAATGGAATGGAAAGGAATGTGGAATGGAATAGAATATGGAATGGAATACAATGAAATGTGGAAGGGAATGAAATGGAATGTGGAATGGAATGGAATGGAATGTGGAGTGGAATGTAATGGAATGTGAAATGAAATGTCTAATGGAATGGAAAGTACAGCGCAAATGAATGGAATGTGGAATGGAATACGGAATGGAATGGAATGGAATGCAAGGTGGAATGGAAAGGAAGGGAAGGTGGAAAGGAATGGAATAGAATGTTTAACGGAATGGAATGGAATGTGGAATTCAAAGGAAAGGATCGTGGAATGGAAGGTGCAATTGAACATGGAAAAGAATGCGGAATGGAATGCAATGGAACATGGAATGGAACGTGGGATGCAACGTAGAATGTAACGTAAAGGAATGGAATGGAACGTGGAATGGAATGTGGGATAGAACATAGAATGGAATAGAATGGAATGGAAAGGAATGGAACGGAATGGAATGGAAAATGGTATGGAATGGAATGGAAAGTGGAAAGGAATGGAATGGAATGTGGATTGGAATGGAATGGAATGTGGAATAGAATTAGGAATTTAATGGAATGGATTCTGGAATGGAAAGGATTGTTGAATGGAATGTAATTGAATGTGAAATGGAACTCAATGTGGAAAGGAATGGAATGGAATGCAAAGTAGAATGGAATGGAATGGAATGTGGAATGGAATGGAATGCAATGCAATTTAATGTGCAATGGAATGGAACGGAGTATGGAAGGCAAAGTGGAATGGAATGGAATGCAACGTGGAATGGAATGGCATTGAATGTTGAATGGAAAGGAATGGAATATGGAATAGAATGGAATGGAATGTGTATTTAAATGGAATAGAACGTGGAATGGAATGGAACGGAATATTGAATGTAATGGAATGGAATGTAGAATGGAATGGAATGGAATGTAGAATGGAATGGCATGAAATGTGGAATTCAAAGGAAAGGAACGTGGAATGTAACGTGTAATGCAATGGAATTTAAAGCGTAAAGTAACGTGGAATTGAACGTGGTATTGAATGGAATGGAATGGAATGGAATGGAATGGAATTGAGTGTAATGGAATGAGGAATAGAAAGGAAGGCAATGTGAAGTGGAATGGAATGCAATGTGGAATGAGATTTGGAATGGAATGGAATGGAATTTGGAATGCAATGGAATGTGGAAAGGAATGGAATGCAATGTGGAATGAAATTTGGAATGGAATGGAATGCCATGTGGAATGGAATGGAATGTGGAATGGAAGGGAATGCAATGTGGAAAGGAATGTAATGTAATGTGGAATGAAATGGAATGGAATGTGGAATGGAATGGAATGGAATATGGAATGGAATGGAATGGAATTTGGAATAGAATGGAATCTAATGTGGAATGGAATTGAATGGAATGTGGAATGGATAGTGGAATGGATCGCAATGGAACGTGGAATGGAATGTGGAATGGAATGTGGAATGGAATGTGGAATGGAAAGTGAAACGGAATGTGTAATGGAATGTGTAATGGAATGTGGAATGGAATTTAGAATAGAATGGAATGGACTGTGGAATAGAATGTGGAAAGGAATGTGGAATTGAACGAAATGGATTGTGGAATGCAATGTGGAATGGAGTGTGGAAAGAATGTAGAATGGAATGGAATGGAATGTGGAATGGAATGTGGAATGCAATGGAACGGAATGTAGAATGGAATGGAATGGAATGTGGAATAGAATGGAATGGAATATAATGTGGAATGGAAAGTGGAATGGAATGGAATGGAATCTGGAATGGAATGGAATGGAATGGAATGTGGAATGGAATTTAACATGGAATGTAATTGAATATAAAGTGGATTGGAATGGAATGGAATGTGGAGTGGAATGGAATGGAATGGAAAGAATTGTGAAATGTAATGTGGAATGGAATGTGAAATGCAATGTCAAATGGAACGTGGAATGGAATGCAATGGAACGTGTAGAGGAATGCAAGGGAATGTGGAATGGAAAGTGGAATGGAATGCGCAATGGAAAGTGGAATTGAATGGAGTGGAAAGTGGAATGGAATGTGGAATGGAATGGAATGGAATGTGGAATGCAATGGAACGTGCGAAAGAATGTGTAATGTAATTTGTAAAGGAATATGGAATAGAACCAAATGGAATGTGGAATAGAACGTGGAAAGGAATGGAATGCAACGTGTAAAGGAATGGAATGGACCGTGGAAAAGATTGGAAAGGAATGTGGAATGGAATGTAGAATGGAATGTGTAAGGGAATGGAATGAAATGGAATGTGAAATGGAACGTGAAATGGAATGTGGAATAGAATGAAATGGATCATGGAATGGAATGCAATGGAATTTAATGGAACATAGAATGGAAAGTTGAATGGAATGTAGAATGGAATGGATTCGAATATGGAATGGAATGTGGAAAGAAATGCAATTTAGTTTGGAATGGAATGTGGAATGGAATGGTTTGGAATGTGGAATGGAATGTGGAATGGATTGGAATGGAATGTGTATGGGAATGTGGAATGGAAAGTGGAATGCAATGTGGAATGGAATGGAATGGAACGTGGAATGGAATGGAATGGAACGTGGAATTGAATGGAATTGAATGTGGAAAGGAACATGGAATTCAAAGTGGAATATAATGGAATTGAATCTAAAATGGAACATGAAATGGAACGAGGAATGGAAATTGGAATGGACTGTGGAATGGAATGGAATGGAATGTGGAATGGAATGTGGAAGGGAATGGAATGGAAGATGCAATGGAACTTTGAATGGAATGGAATGGAACGTGGAATGGAATGGAATGGAACATGGAATGGAACGTGGAATGCAACGTGGAATATAATGGAATTGAACGTGAAATGGAACATGAAATGGAACGTGGATTGGATATTTCAATGGACTGTGGAATAAAAATGGAATGGAATGTAAAATGGAATGTGGAATGGAATGGAATGGAAGATGCAATGGAACTTGGAATGGAATGGAATGGAACGTGGAATGGAATGGAATGAAACGTGGAAAGGAATGTGGTAAGGAATGTGGGGTGTAATATTAACTGGAATGTGCAATGGAAAAGAATGGAATGCGGAATGGAAAGGAATGGAATGTGGAATGGATTTGGAATGGAATGTCGAATGAACGTTGAATGGAACGTGGAATGTAAAGTGGAATGTAACGTGCAATGGAGCATGGAATGGAATGTGGAATGGAATGAGGAATTCAATGGAATGGAATGTGGAATGGAAAGGAATGGAACTGGGAATGGAATGTGGAATGGAATGTGGAATGGAATGGAATGGAAAGGAATGGAATGTGGAATGTAATGGATTGTGGAATGGAATGAAATGTGGAAAGAAATGTGGAATGGAATGGAATGGAATGGAATCGAATGGAACGTGGAATGGAGTGCAGTAGAATGGAGTGGAATGTGGAATGGAAGGGAATGAAATGGAATGTGGAATGGAATGGAATGGAATGGAATGTGGAAGGAATGGAATGTGGAAATAGATGTGCAATAGTATGGAATGGAATGCAATGGGGAAAGGAATAGAATGGAAAGTATAATTGAATGTGGAATGGAATGGAATGGATTGTGCAATGGAATGGAATGGAAAGAAATGGAATGCGAAATGGAATGTGGAATGGAATGTAGAATAGAAAGAAATGGAACGTGGAATTGAATGGAAAGGAACGTGGAAGGGAATGTGGAATGGAATGTGGAATGGAATGTATAATGGAATTTAATGGAATGTGGATTGGAAAGGAATGGAAAGTGGAATGAAATGGAATGGAATGCAATGGAATTCAAAATGGAATGTGGAATTGAACCTGGAATAGAATGAAATGGTAGGTGTAATGGAATGGAGTGAAAAGTGGAATGGTATGGAATGGAAAGTGGAATGGAACGTGGAATGGAACGTGGAATGTAAAGTGAAAGGGAATGTGCAATGGAATGGAACGGAACGTGGAATGGATTTTGGAATGGAATGGAAAGGAATGTGGAATGGAATGTAGAATTCAATTTGAAATGGTATGGAATCGGATGTGAAAAGGAATGTCCAGTGGAATGTGAAATGGAACAGGGAATGGAATGTGGAATGGAATAAAATGGAACATGGAATTTGAGGCAATGGATTTTAACGGAACATGGAATGGAACATGGAATGGAATGTGGAATGAAATGGAATGGAATGTGAAAATGAATATGGAATGGAATGGATTGGAATGCCGATTGGAATAGAATGGAATATGCAAAGGAATGTGGAATGTAATGTTCTATGGAATGTGTAATGGAATGGAATTGAACGAGGAATGGAACGTGGAATGGATTGTGGAATGGAACATGGAATGCAAAATGGATTGGAATGGAAAGGAACATGGAATGGAACATGGAATGGAATGTGGAATGGAACGTGAAATAGAATGTGGAATGGAATGGAACGGAATGTGGAAGGCAATGTGTAATTGAATGGAATGGAACATGGAATGGAATGGAATGAAACGTGGAATGGAATGTGGAATGGAATGTGGGGTGTAATGTGGAATGGACTGTGCAATGGAAAGGAATGGAATGTGGAATGGAATGAAATGGAATGTGGAATTAAATGTGGAATGGAATGTGGAATTGAACGTGGAAAGGAACGTGGAATGGAACGTGCAATGGAAAGTGGAACGGAACGTACAATGGAACGTGGAAAGGAACGTGGAATGGAAAGAGGAATGGAATGGATTGGAATGTGGAATGGAAAGGATTGGAACGTGGAATGGAATTGGGAATGGAATGTGGAATGGAATGGAATCGAATGGAATGGAATGTGGAATGGAATGGAATGTGGAATGGAATGGATTGTGGAATGGAATGGAATGGAACGTGGAATGGAATGGAGTGCAATGGAATGGAATACAATGTGGAATGGAATGCGATGTAATTTAGTAGAATGTGGAATGTAAGGGAATGGAATGAAATGTGGAATGCAATGCAATGGAATGGAAGATGGAATGGAATGGGATTTGGAATGGAATGTGCAATGGAATGGAATGGAATGGAATGGAATGTGGAATGGAATGGAATTGTATATGGAAAGAAATGGAATGTGGAATGGAATGGAATGGAATGGAATGCAGAACGGAATGCATTGGAATGTGTAATGGAATGGAATGGAATTATGAATGGAATTAAAAGGAACGGAATGGAATGTGAAGTGGATTGGAATGGAATATGAAATTGAATGGAATGGAATGTGGAATCGAATGTGAAATGGAAGAGAAAGGAATGGAATGGAATGCGAACTGTTATGTGAAATGCAATGTGGAAATAAAAGGAATGTGGAATGGAATGTGGAATGGAATGGAATGGAAGGTTTAATGGAAGTGGAATGGAATGTGGAATGGGATGGAATGGAATGTTTTATGGAATGTGGAATGGAAAGTTTAATGGAATGGAATGGAATGTGAAAAGGAAAGTAGAATGGAATGGAATGGAATGTGGAATGGAACATGGAAAGGAAAATGGAATGGGACGTGGAATGGAATGGCTCAGAAGATGGAATGCAATGGAACGTGGAATGGAATGGAATGGAACGTGGAATATAATGTGCAATGGAACGTAGAATGGAAAGTGGAATAGATTGTGGAATCTAATGGAATGTAATGTGGAATAGAAGGGAATGTGATGTGGAATGGAATGTGGAATGGAATGGAATGGAATGGAATGTTTAATGGAATGCAATGGAATGAGCAATGGAATGGAATCGATAGTGGAATGGAATGGAATGCAATGCAATGTGGAATGGAATGAAATGGCGTGTAATGGAATGTGGAATCGAATGAAATTGGACATGGAATGGGACTTGGAATGGAATGTGAAATGGAACTTGGAAGCGAATGTGCAATGGAACCTGGAATTGAACGTGGAATGGAATGTGGAATGGAATGGAATGGAATGTGGAATGGAACGTGGAATGGAATGTGGAATGCAATGAAATGAAAATTTTAATGGAATGAAATAGAATGCAATGGAATGTGAAATGGAAAGTAGAATATAATAGAATGGAATGTGAAATGAAAAGTGGAAAGGTATGTGGAATGGAATGGAATGGAATCAGGAATGGAGTGTGGAATAGAACGTGGAATGCAATGTAATGGAAGATGGAAAGGAAAGTGGAATGGAATGGAATGTAACGTAGAATGCAATGGAATGGAAGACGGAATGTAAAGTGGAATGGAATGTAATGGAACGTGGATTGGAAACTGTAATTCAATGTGGAATGGAACATGGAAGGGAACTTGGAATGGAATCCAATGGAGCGTGGAATGAATGGAAAGGAACCTGGAAAGGAATGTGGAATGGAAATGTGAATGGAACGTTAAATGGAATGTGAAATGGAATGTGGAATGGTAAGGAATAGAATGTGGAATGGAATGGAATGGAATGGAATGGAATGTGGAATGGAATGGAATGTGGAATGGAATGGAATGGAATGGTATGGAATGTGGAATGCAATGGAGTGAAACATGGAATGCAACGTGGAATGGAACGTGCAAAGAATGTGGAAAGTAACGTGGAATGGAATGTTTAGTGGATTGGAATCGAATTTGGAATTATATGGAATGGAATGTGGAATGGAATGGAATGGAACGGAATGTAGAATAGAATTAAATGGAATGGAATGGAATTTGGAATGAAATGTAATGGATTGTGGAATGGAATGGAAAGGAATGTGGAATGGAATGGGATGGACTGTGGATTGGAATGGAATGGAATGGAATTTGGAATGGAATGGAATGGAATGAGGAATGGAATGGAATGGAATAAGGAATGGAATTTAATGGAAGGGAATCGAATGTGGAATTGAATGGAATGGAATGTGGAATGGAACGTGGAATGAATTGTGGAATGGAATGGAATAGGATGCGGAAGGGAATGTGGAATGGAACGGAATGGAACATGGAACGGAATGGAATGAAACGTGGAATGGAATGTGGAATGGAAATTGGGGTGTAATGTGGAATGGAATGTTGAATGCAAAGGAATGGAATGTGGAATGGAATGGAATGGAATGTGGAATGGAGTGTGGAATGGAACGTGGAATGGAACTTGGAAACGAAAGTGGAATGGAACGTGCAATGGAACATGGAATGGAACGTACAATGGAACGTGAAATGGGAAGTGGAATGGAAAGAGGAATGAAATGTATTGGAATGTGGTATGGAAAGGAATGCAACGTGGAATGGATTGGGGAAAAGAAAGTGGAATATAATGGAATGGAATGGAATGTGGAATGGAATGGAATGTTGAATGGAATGGAATGTGGAATGCAATGGAATGGAATGTGGAATGGATTGGAAGTCAACGGAATGGAATTCAATGTGGAATGGAATGGAATGGAATTAAGTAGAATGTGGAATGTAAGGGAATGGAACGAAATGTGGAATGCAATGTAATGGAATGGAAGGTGGAATTGAATTGAATTTGGAATGGAATGTGCAATAGAATGGAATGGAATGGAATGGAAAGGGGAATGGAATGGAATGGTATATGGAATGAAATTAAAAGTGGAATGGAATGGAATAGAATGCGTAATGAAATGCAATGGAATGTGTAATTGAACGGAATCGAGTGACAAATGGAATGGAATGGAATGTGGAAAGGAACGGAATGGATTGTGCAATGGAATTTGGAATGGAATGTTTAATGCAATGGAATGGAATGTTTAATGGAATGGAATGGAATGTGAAAAAGAAAGTGGAATGGAATGGAATGGAAAGTGGAATGGAACATGGAATGGAAAATGGAATGCAACGTTCAATGTAATGATACGGAAGATGGAATGGAATGCAATGGAATGAGGAATGGAAAGGAATGGAATGGAACGTGGAACATAACGTGCAATGGAACGTGGAATGGAAGGTGGAATAGATAGTGGAATGGAATGGAATGGAATGGAATGGAATGTGGAATTGAATTGAATTGGACGTGGAATGGGACGTGGAATGGAACGTGAAATGGAATGTGGAAGCGAACATACAGTGGAACAAGGAGTGTAATGTGGAATGGAATGTGGAATGGAATGGAATGGAATGTGGAATGGAACGTGGACTGGAAAGTGGAATGGAATCAAATGGAAAGTGGAAGGGAATGGAAGGCAACCAGGAATGGAATACGGAATGGAAATGGGAATGAAACGTTAAATGGAATGTGGAATGGAAAGTGGAATGGAAAGGAATGGAATGTTGAATGGAATGGAATGGAATGGAATGGAATGGAATGGAATTCGGAATGCAATGGAATAGAATGGAATACGGAATGGGATGGAATGGAACAATATGGAATGTGGAATGTTATGTGGAATGGAATGTGGAATGGAATAGAATGGAATGAAATGACACGTGAAATGTAATGTGGTATGGAATGTGAAAAGGAATGTGGAGTGGAATGTGGAATGGAATGAATTGGAACGTGGAATTGTATGGAATGGAACGTGGAATTAAATGGAATGGAATGCGGAATGGAATGAAATGGAACGTGGAATGGTATGGAATGGAACGTGGAATTAAATGGAATGGAATGTGGAATAGAACGTGGAATGGAACGTGGAATGAAGCATAGAATGGAACGTGGAAAGGAACGGAATGGAATGTAGAATGGAATGCAATGGAATGTGGAACGGAAAGTGGAATGGAATGGAATGGAATGTGGAAAGGAATGGAATAGAATGTGGGATTGAATGTGGGATGGAATGGAATGGAATGTGGAATGGAAAGTGAAATACAATGGAATGTGGAATTGAATGTGAAATGCAATGTGGAATGGAATGGATTGGAATGCGGAATGCAATGTGGAATGGAATGGAATGGAATGTGGAATACAATGGAATTGTTTTTTATGGAATGTGGAATGGAAAGGAATTGAATGTGGAATGGAATGTGGAATGGAATGGAATGGAATAAGAAATAGAACGTGGAATGGAACGTGGAATGGAACGTGGAATGGAACGTGGAATCAAATGTGGAATGTAAAGGAAAGGATTTGAAAGTGAAATGGATTGGAATCGAATGGATTTGAATTTGAAATGGTATGGAATGGAATGTGGAATGTAATGTGGAATGGAATGGAATGGAATGTGGAATGGAATGGAACAGAAAGTGAAATTGAATGTGGAATGGAATGTGAAATGGAATGTACAATGGAATGTGGAATTGAATGATATGGAACGTGGAATGAAATGGAATGAAATGTAGAATGGAACGTGGAATGGAACATGGAATGGAACGTTGAATGGAAGGTGGAATGGAATGGAATGGAATTTGGAATGGAATGGAATAGAATGGAATGAGGAATGGAATGGAATGGAATGGTATGGAATGTGGAGTGGGATGGAAAATGGAATGGAACGTGGAATTGAAAGTGCAATGGAATGTGGAAACGAAGATGTAATGGAATGTGGAGAGGATTGGAATGGAATGTGGAAAGAAATGGAATGGATTGTGGAATGGAATGTAAAGGAAAGTGGAATGGAATGGAATGGACTGTGGAATGCAATGGAATGGAATGGAATTTGGAATGGAATGAGGAATGTAATGTGTAATGAAATGGAATGGAATGCGGAAAGGAATGGAATGGAAAGGATTGGAATGTGGAATTCAATGGAATGGAATGTGGAAAGGAATGGAATGCAATGTGGAATGGAATGGAACGGAAAGTAATGGAATTGAATATGGAATGGAATGAAATGCAATGAGGAATGGAATGGAATTGAATGGAATGTGGAATGGAATGAAATGGAATGGAATGGAAAGGAATGTGGAATTGAATGGATTGGAATGTGGAACGGAATGGAATGAAATGTGCATTGAAATGGAAAGGAACGTGGAATGGAATGTGGAATGGAATTCAGAAAGAAATGGAATGGAAGGGAATGTGGAAACGAATAGAATGGAATGTGGAACGCAATGGAATGGAATGTAATGGAATAGAATGTGAAACGGAATTTGATATGGAATTTGAAACGGAATGTGGAAAGAAATGTGGAATGGAATGAAATGCAACGTGGAATGGAATGGAATGGAACGTGGAATGTAATGGAATGCAACGTGTAATGGAACATAGAATGGAATGTGGAATGGAAAGTGGAATAGAATGTGGAATGGAACGTGGAATGGAATGTGGAATGGAATGGAACGCAAAGTGGAATGGAATGTGGAGTGGAATTGAATGGAATCGAATGTGAAATGGAATGTGGAAAGGAATGTGAAATGGAAAGTGGAAAGGAATGTGAAAAGGTATGTGGAATGGAAAGAAATGGAAAGTGGAATGGAATGGAACGGAAAGGAATTTCACATGCAATGGAAAATGGAATGGAATGTGGAATGGTATGGATTGAAATTGTGAATGAAATGTGTAATAGAATGGAATGGAATGTTGAAAGGAATGTGGAATGGAATGGAATGGTATGTGGAATGGAATGTAATGTAATGTGGAATGGAATTGAATGGAATGTGAAATGGAATGTGGAATGGAAGGTCCAATGGAATATGGAATGAAACGGAATGGAGCAAGGAATGGAATATGGAATAGAATGGAATGGTATGTGGAATGGAATGTATATGGAAAGGAATGGAATGTGGAATGGAATTGAATGGAATGTGAAATGGAATGTGGAAAGAAAGGTGGAAAGGAACGTGGAATGTAATGGAATGGAGTATGGAATGGAGTGGTATGGAATGTGGAATGGAATGGAATGCAATGTGGAATGGAACATGGAATGGAAAGTGGAATGGAATGTGGAGTTGAACGTGGAATGGAATGGAATGCAATGGAGTGGAATGCGGAATGGAATGGAATGGAATGAGGAATGGAATGGAATGGAAGGTGGAATTTTATTGAATGGAATGTATAATGGAATGGAATGGAACGTGGAATGGAATGTGAAATGGAATGTAGAATGGAATGTGGAATTCAATGGAATAGAAAGTGGAATGCAATGGAATGGAATGTGGAATAGAATGGATTGGAATGGAATGTCTAATGGAATGAGGGATGGAATGGAATGGAATGTGGAAAGGCTTGGAATGGAATGGAATGGAATGTAACGGAATTTGTAATGGAATGGAATGGTATGGAATCTAATGCATTGCGGAATGGAATGGAATTGAATGCGGAATGGAATGGAATGGAATGCAATGGAATGTGGAATTGAATGGAATGGAAAGTGGAATGGAATGGAATGGAATGTGGAATGAAATGGAATGGAATATGGAATGAAATGGAATGGATAGTGGAATGGAATATGGAATGGAATTCCAAATGGAATAGAATGGAATGCAATGTGGAATTTCGTAGAATGGAATGTGAAATGGAATGTGGAATGGAAGGTCCAATGGAATATGGAATGAAACGGAATGGAGCAAGGAATGGAATATGGAATAGAATGGAATGGTATGTGGAATGGAATGTATATGGAAAGGAATGGAATGTGGAATGGAATTGAATGGAATGTGAAATGGAATGTGGAAAGAAAGGTGGAAAGGAACGTGGAATGTAATGGAATGGAGTATGGAATGGAGTGGTATGGAATGTGGAATGGAATGGAATGCAATGTGGAATGGAACATGGAATGGAAAGTGGAATGGAATGTGGAGTTGAACGTGGAATGGAATGGAATGCAATGGAGTGGAATGCGGAATGGAATGGAATGGAATGAGGAATGGAATGGAATGGAAGGTGGAATTTTATTGAATGGAATGTATAATGGAATGGAATGGAACGTGGAATGGAATGTGAAATGGAATGTAGAATGGAATGTGGAATACAATGGAATAGAAAGTGGAATGCAATGGAATGGAATGTGGAATAGAATGGATTGGAATGGAATGTCTAATGGAATGAGGGATGGAATGGAATGGAATGTGGAAAGGCTTGGAATGGAATGGAATGGAATGTAACGGAATTTGTAATGGAATGGAATGGTATGGAATCTAATGCATTGCGGAATGGAATGGAATTGAATGCGGAATGGAATGGAATGGAATGCAATGGAATGTGGAATTGAATGGAATGGAAAGTGGAATGGAATGGAATGGAATGTGGAATGAAATGGAATGGAATATGGAATGAAATGGAATGGATAGTGGAATGGAATATGGAATGGAATTCCAAATGGAATAGAATGGAATGCAATGTGGAATTTCGTAGAATGGAATGTGAAATGGAATGTGGAGTGGAATGTGGAATGGAATGATCTGGAACGGGGAATGGTATGGAATGCAACGTGGTATTGATCAGAATGGAATGTGGAATGGAACGTGGAATGGAAAGTGGAATGGAACGTAGAATAGAACGTGGAAAGGAATGGAATGGAATGTGAAATGAAATGGAAAGCAATGTGGAATGGAAAGTGGAATGGAATGCAATGGAATGTGGAAAGGAAAGTGGAATGGAATGGAATGGAATGGAATGTGGAAAGGAATCGAATGGAATGTGGAATGCAACATCGGATGGAATGGAATGGATGTGGAATGGAAAGTGGAATGCAATGGAATGTGGAATGGAATATGGAATGCAACGTGTAAGGAAATGGATTGGAATGTGGAATGGAATGTAGTATGGAATGTAATGGTATGTGGAACGGATTGGAACTGATTTGTATGGAACGTGGAATGGATTGGAATTGAATGTGGAATGGAATGTGGAATGGAATGGAATAGAACATGAAATGGAACGTGGAATGGATCATGGAATGGAACGTGGAAAAGAAAGTGGAATGGAAAGTGGAATATAATGGAAATGAATGTGAATTGGAAGGGAATGGATTGCGGAATGGAATGTTTAATGGAATTGAATGGAATGTGGAATGGAATGTGGAATGAAATGTGGAATGGAATGTGGAACGGAACGCGGAATTGAATGGAATGGAACGTGGAATGGAATGGGATGGAATGTTTAATGAAATGGAAGGGAATGTGGAATGGAATGGACTGGAATGTGGAATGGAATTGAAAGGAATGTGGAATACAATGTGCAATGGAATGAGGAATGGAAAGTGGATTGGAATGGAATGTAATGTGGAATGGAATGGAATGGAATGGAATGTGGAATAGAATGGAATGGAATGTGTAGTAATGCGGAATTGAATGGAATGTTATGTGGAATGCAATGGAATGGAATGGAATGAGGAATTGAATGGAATGGAATTTGGAATGTAATGGAGTAGAATTTGGAATGCAATGGAAGGGAAAGTGGAATAGAATGTGGAATGGAATGTGTAATGGAATTTGGAATGTATTTGAATGTAATGTGGAATGAAATGGAATGGAATGTGGAATAGAATGGAATGGAATGGAATGTGGAATAGGATGGAATGCAATGCAATGGAATAAGGAGTGGAATGGAATGGAATATGGAATGCAATGGAGTGGAATGGAATGTGATATTGTATAGAATGGAATGTGGAATTGAATGGAAAAGAATGTGGAATGGAATGGAATGCAACGTGGAAGGGCATGTGGAATTGAATGTGGAATGGAATGCGGAATGGAATGGAATGGATTGTGGAATGGAATGTAATGGAATGTGGAATAGAAAGGAAGGGATTGGAATGAGGAATGGAAAGTGCAATAGAATGTGGAATGTAATGGAATGGCATGTGGAATGGAATGGAATAGAATGTGAAACAATATTGAACGTGGAATGGAATGTAATTGAAGGTGGATTGGAGTGGAATGGAATGTGTAATGTAAAGGAATGGAATGGAATGGAAAATGAAATGGAATGTGGAATGGAAAGTGAAATGGAATGTGGAATGAAATCTGGAATAGAAAGTGGAATGGAGTGAAATGGAAAGTGGAATGGAATGGAATGGATCGTGGAGTGGAATGGAGTGGAAAGTGGAATGGAATGTGGAATGGAAAGGAACGAAATTTGGAATGGAATGTGGAATGGATTTGAATGAAATGTGGAAGGGAATGAGGAACGGAATGGAATGGAACGTGGTTGGAATGTGTATTGGAATGTGCAATGGATTGTGGAATGAAACGTGGAAAGGAATGTGAAATGGAACGGAATGGAATGTGGAATGGAATGTGGAATGGAACGTAGAATGGAATGTGGAATGGAATGAGGAAAGGAATGTGGAATGGAATGAAATGGAATGTGGAATGGAATGGATTGAAATGTGGAATACAATGGAATGGAATAGAATGTGGAATGGAATGGAATGTGGAATAGAATGGAATGGAATGGAATGTGGAATGCAATGGAATATGGAATGGAATGGAATGGAATGTTGATTGGAATTGAATGGAATGTGCAATGGAATTGAATGGTAAGGAATGGAAAGTAGAATGGAATGTGAAATGGAATGTGGAATGCAAATTGGAGCAGCATGAAATGGAAAGTGGAATGGAATGGAATGGAACGTGGAGTGGAATGGAATGGAACGTGTAATGGAAAGTGAAACGGAACGTGGTATAGAATGTGGAATGGAATGTGGAATGGAATGGAAAGGAAGTTAGAATGGAAGGTGGAATGGATTGTGGAACGGAATGTGGGATGGAATGGCATGGAATTTGTAACTGAATGTGGAATGGAAGGTGGAATGGAAGGGAACAGAATGTGGAATGGAATGTGGAATGGAGTGTGGAATGGAATATGGAATGGAATGGCATGGAATGTGTAATTGAATGTTGAATGGAATGTGGAATGGAATGTTGAATGGAGTGTGGAATGGAATGTGGAATGGAACGGAATGGAGTGTGGGATGGAATGTGGAATGGAACGGAAAGGCATGTGGAATAGAATGTAGAATGGGACGTGAAATGGAATGTAATGAGATGTGGAATGCAAACTGGAATGGAAAGTGGAATGGAATGGAAAGGAAGTGAAAGGGAATGTGGAATGGAATGTGGAATGGAACGGGGAAGGGGATGTTGAATGCAATGAAATCTGGAATGAAACGGAATGGAATGTGGAATAAAATGTGAAAATGTTTGTGGAATGGCATGTTGAATGGAATGGAAAGGAATGTGTAATGGAAAGTGAAATGGAATGAAAATGAAAGTAAAATGGAATGGCAAGTGAAATGGAATGAAATGTGGAATGGAATGTGGAATACAATGTAGTGGAATGGAATTTAATCTGGAATGGAATGTGGAATGGATTGTGGAATGGAATGTGGAATGAAACGGAATGGACTGTGGAATGGAATGTGGAATCAAATGTGGAATGGAATGGAAAGGAATGTGCAGTGGAATGGAACGGAACTTGGAATGAAATGTGGAATGGAATGTCGGGTGGAATGGAATTCAATGTTGAATGCAATGGAATGGAATGTGGAATGGAATGAGTAATGCAATGGAATGGAATGTGGAATGCAATGTGAAATGGAAAGTGGAAAGGAATGTGGAAAGGAATGGAATGGAATGTGGAGTGGAAAGGAATGGAATATGGAGTGGAATGGAATGGAATGTGGAGTGGAATGGAAAGGAATGTGGAATGGATTGTGGAATGGAATGGAAAGGAAAGTGGAATGGAATGGGGAATGGATTGTGGAATGGAATGGAAATGGAATGTGGAATGGTACATGGAACGGAATGGAATGGAATGTGGAAAGGAAAGTGGAACGGTATGCAAGGAACGTAGAATGCAACGTTGAATGGAACGTGGAATGGAATGTGGAATGGAATGTGGAATGGAAGATACAATGGAATTATGCAATGGAATGTGGATTGGAACATGGAATGGAAAGAAATGGAACATGGAATGCAACATGGAATGGATTGGAATGCAACGTGGAGTGGAATGTGCAATGGAATGTGGAATGGAACATGGAATGGAATGTGGAATGTAATGTAATGGAATGTGGAATGGAATGTGGAATGGAATTGAATGGAATATGGAATGGAATGTGGAATGGTATATGGAATGGAAAGGAATGAAATGTGGAATTTAATGTGAATTGGAATTGAATGCAATGTGGAATTGAATGGAACAGAATATGGAATTCAATGTGGAATGAAATGTCCTAGAAAGTGGAATGGAATGTGGAATGGAATGGAATGCTTAATGGAACGTGGATTGGAACTTGGAATGTAATGGAATGGAACGGGGAATGGAACATTGAATGGAAAGTGGAATGGAACGTGGAATGGAACGTGTAATGGAAAGGAATGGAATGTGGAATGGAATGGAATGGAATGTGAAACGGAATGTGGAATGGAATATAATGGAATGTGGACTGGAATGGAATGGAATGGTATGGAATGTGGAATGGAATAGAATGGAATATGGAATGGAATGTGGAAGGAAATGTGGAATGGAAAGGAATGACATGTGGAATGGAATGTTGATTGGAATTGCAGGGAATGTGGAATGGAATGGAATGTGGAATGGAATGTGGACTGGAATGCATTGGAAAGTGGAATGGATTGTGGGATGGAATGGAATGGAATGTGGAACGGAATGTGGAATGGAATGTAGAATGGAATGTGGACAGGAATGCAATGGAATGTGTAACGGAATGTGGAATAGAATGGAAAGGAAAGGGGAATAGATTGTGAAACGGAGTGGAAAGGAATGTGGAATGGAACATGGAATGGAATGTGAAATGAAATGTGGAATTGAATGGAATGCAAAGTGGAATGGACCGTGGAATAGAAAGGAATGGAACGTGGAATGGAAATTTTAATGGAATATGGAATGGAATGTGAAATGGAATGCGGAATGGAATGTGCAATTGAATTTGGAAGGGAACGTAGAATGTAATGTAAAGGAACGTGGAATGGAACGTGTAATTGAAAGGATGGAACGTGGAGTGGAACGTGGAATGGAATGTGGAATGGAATGTGGAATGGAACGTGGACTGGAATGTTTTGGATTGTGGAATGGAATGTGGAATTGAATGGATTGGAATGTGGAATAGAATTTGGAATGCAATGGAATAGATCACGGAATTTATCATGGAATGGAACGTGCAATGGAATATAGAATGGAATAGAAAGGAATGTGGAATAAATGGGAATGGAATGTGGAATGGAATGTGGAATGGAATGTATTGGAATGGAATGTGGAAAGGAATGGAATGGAATGTGCAATGGAAAGAATGGAACGTGGAAAGGAATGGAATGGTATGGAACGTAGAATGTAATGTAATGGAATGGAATGGAATGGAATGTGGACTGGAATGGAATTTAGTGTGGAATGCAAAGGAATGGAATCAGGATTGGAAAGGAATGGAACGTGGAATTGAATGGAACGGAATTGAATGGAATGTGAAATGAAATGTGGAACTGAATGTGAAATGGAATGTGCAATGAAATGTGGAACAGAGTTAAATGGAACGTGGAATGCAATGGAATGGAATGTGGAGAGGAATGTAATGGAAGCTGGAATGGAACGTGGAATGGAACATGGAATGGAACATGGAATGCAATGTGGAAGTAACGTAGAATGGAAAGGAATAGAATGCGGAAAGGAACTTAATGGAATGCAGAATGGAATGTGGAATGGAATCATATGGAATATGGAATGGAATGGAATGGAATTGAATGGAATGTGGAATGGAATGGAATGGAATTGAAAGGAATGTGGAAGGGAAAGGAATTTTATGTGGAATGGAATGAAATATGGAAAGGAATGTGGAATTGAAGTTGGAATTGAATGGAATGGAATTTTGAAAGAAATGTGGAAAGGAGTGGAGTGGAATGTGGAATGGAAGGTGGAATTGAATGGAATGGATTGTGGAATGGAATGGAATGGAAAGTGGAATGGAACGTGGAATGGAAAGAGGAAAGGACCGTGGAATGGGATATGGAATGGGTTGTGGAATGGAATGGAATAGAATGGGGAATGGAATGGAATGGAATGGAGTGCAACGTGAAATGGAAGATGGAATGGAATGTGGAATACGATGCAGAATGGAAAGTGGACTGGTTTGGAATGGAACGTGAAATGGAATGGAATGGGACATGGAAAAGAACGTGGAATGGAATGTGGAATGGAAGGGAATGGAACGTGGAATGGAATGTGGAAATGATTGGAATGTGAAAAGTAATGGAACGGAATGTGGAATGGAAGGGAATAGAAAGTGAAATGGAATGTGGTTTGGAATGTGGAATGTAATGTCAGATGGAATGGAATGCAATGGTGAATGAAATGGAATGGTATGTGGAATAGAATGTGGAATGGAATCGAATGGAAAGTGGAATGTAATGTGGAATGGAATGTGGAATGGGATGTAAAGTGGAATGGAAAGGAATGTGGAATGGACGGTGGAAAGGAAACTATTGCATTGTGGAATGAAATGTGGAATGGAATGTGGAAACGAATGTGGAATAGAATGTAATGTAATGGAATCTATTGTGGAATGGAATGTGGAATGGAATGTGAAATGGAAAGTGTAATGGAACGGAATCCAATGTGGAATGGAATGTGGTATGGGACGTGCAATGGCATGAAATGGAAAGTGGAATGCGACTTGGAATGATATGGAACAGAACGCGCAATAGAACTTGGAATGGAACGTGGAAAGGACCTTGGAATGGAATGTGGAATGGAACATGGAGAGGAATGTGCAATGGAATGTGGAATGGAACGTGGAATGGAATGCAATAGAACATGGAACGGAACGGGGAATGGAATGGAATGCAACGTGGAATGGAATGTGGAAAGGAATGTGGAATGGAAAGTGGAATGGAATGGAATGGAACGTGGAATGGAATGGTATGGAATGTGGAATGGAATGGAATGGAAAGAGGAATGGAATTGAATGGAATGGTATGGAATGTGGAATGGAATGGAATTAAAAGTGGAATGGAATTGAATGTAATATGGAATGCAATCGAAAGGAACATGGAATAGAATGCAGAACGGAATGTGGACGGGAATGCGGAATGGAATGTAATGGAATGTGGAGTGGAATGGAATGGAGTGTTAAACAGAATGGAATGGAATTGAATGGAATGCGGAAACCAATGGAATGGAATGTGGAATGCAATGAAATGGAATGGAATGAGGAATTGAATGGAATGGAATGAGCAATGGAGTAGCATAGAGTGTGGAATGCAATGGAATGGAACGTGGAATAAAATGTGGAATGCAATGTGTAATGGAATGTGGAATGTAACTGAATGAATGTGGAATACAATGGAATGGAATGTGGAATATAATGGAATGGAATGGAAAGAGGAATGGAATGTAGAATGGAAGGTGGAATGTAATCACATGGAATGTGGAATGGAATGGAATGGAATGTGAAAACAGATGGAAAGTATAATGGAATGGAATGGATTGTGGAATGGAATGGAATGGAATGTTTAATCAAATGGAATGGAAAGTGAATTCGAATTTGGAATGGAATGTGAAATGGATAGTGGAATGGAATGTTTAATGGAAAGTGGAATGGATTGTGGAAAGGAATGTGGAATGGAACTGAAAGGAATGTGGAAATGAATGTGGAATGGAACCGCATGGAATATGGGAAGGAATGTGGAATGGATCAGAATGGAATTTGGAATGGAATGTAGAATGGAACGTGAAATGGAATTGAATTGATTGTAGAATTGAACGTTCAATGGAATGTAATGGGCAAGGAATGGAAAGTGGAATGGAATGTGGAATGGAATGCAATGGATCCTGAAATGGAATGTGGAATGTAATGGGGAAAGGAATGGAATGGAATGTGCAATGGAATCTGGAATATAATGGGGAATGCAATGGAATGGAATGTGAAAAGGAATGTGTAATGGAATGTGAAATGGAAACTGGAATTGAATGTGGAATGGAATGGAATGGAACATGGAATGAAATGGCATGGAACATGGAATGGAACGTCAAATGGAACGTGGACAGCAGTGTGGAATGGAACGTGGAATGGAATGAAATGCAATGTGGAATGGGGAGGAATGCAATGTGGAATCATATGTGGAATGCAATGGAATGGAATATGGAATGGAATGTGGAATGTAATGTGGAATGGAATGGAATGGAATGCGTAATGGAAGGGAATGGAGCGTGGAATGGAATGGAATGGAATGGAATGCGAATTGGAATGTGCAACGGAACGTGGAATGGCATGAAATGGAACATGGAGTGGAATGGAATGGAACTTGGAACGACAGGAACTGGAACGTGGAATGGAATGTGGAATGGAATGGAAAGGAATGTGCCAAGGAATATGGAATGGAATGTGGAAGTTAATGTGGAATGGAAGGCAATGGAATGTGAAATTGAATGTGAAATGGAACGAGGCATGGAAAGAGGAAAGTAATGGAATGGAAAGTAGAATGGAATGTGGAATGCAACGTGGAATGGAAAGTGGAATGGAATGGAATGGAACGCGAAATGGAATGTGGAATGGAATGGAAAGGAATCTGGAAAGGAATGTAAAATGTAATGTGGAATGGAATGGAATGGAACGGAATGGAATGTGAAATGGAATGTGGAAAGGAATGTGAAATGGAACGTGGAATGGAATGTGGAAAGGAATGAAATGAAATGTGGAATGGAACGTGGAGTGGAATGTGGAATGGAATGGACTGGAATGTGGAAAGAAATATGGAATGGAATGTGGAATGGAATGAAATGGAGCGTGGAATTCAATGGAATGGAATTTTGAAATAAACGGAATGGAATGCGGAATGGAATGTGTAATGGAATGGAATGGAATGTGGAATAGAATGGAATGGAGTGTGGAATGGAATGGAATGAATTGTGGAATGGAATGTGGAATAGAATGGAATGGAATTTGGAATGGAATGTGAAATGGAACTTGTAATGGAAAATGCCATGGAACGTGGAATGGAAAGTGGAATGTATTGAGTAATGGAATGGAAGGGAATGTGAAATGGAAGGGAATGGAATGCGGAATGGAATGTGGAATAGAAAGTGTAATGGAATGTGTAATGCAATGGAATGCAACGTGGAATGGAATGCAATGTAAAGGAATGAGGAATGGAATGGAATGGAATGTGGAAATGAATGGAACGAAATGTGGAATGGAATGGAATGGAATGTGGAAAGGAATGGAGAAGAATGTGGAATGGAATGGAACGGAATGTGCAATGGAATGGAATGCAATGAAGAATGAAATGGAATGGAATGTGGATTGGAATGGAATGGAATAGAATTTGGACTGGAATGGAATGGAAAGGAACGGAATGTGGAATGGAATGTGGATTGGAATGTGGAGTGGAAGGTGGAATGGAATGGAATGGAATGTGGAATGGAACAGTATGGAATGTAGAATGGAATGTGGAATGGAACGTGGAATGGAATGAGAATGGAATAGAATGGAACGTGGAGTGGAATGGAATGGAATGGTACGGAATGTGGAATGGAATGGAATGGAATGTGGAATGGAATGGAATGGAATGTGGAATGGAAAGTGAAGTGGAATGGAATTGAATGTGGAATGGAATGGAATAGAATGGTATGGAAAGTGGAATGGAACGGAATGGAATGTGGAAAGGGATGTGCAATGGAATGGAATGAAATGTTGAATGGAAAGTCTGTTAGAACGTGTAATGGAACTTTCAAAGAAAGTGGAATAGAAAGTGGAATGCAATGACTAATGGAATTGAATGGAATGCAATGTGGATTGGAAGTGAATGTAATGAAGAATGGAAAGTGGAATGGAATGGAATGGAGTCAATTGGAATGTGGACTGGAATGGAATTGAATGTGGAATGGAATGTGGAAAGGAATGGAATGTAGAATGGGATGTGGGGTGGAATATGGAACGGAATTCAATGGAATGTTGAATGCAAAGGAATGGACTGTGGAATGGTATGCAACGCAATGTGGAATGAAATGCAACTTGAAAAGGAATGGATTGGAATGTGGAATATGAAATGGATTGTGAAATGGAATGTTAAATGGACTGTGGAATAGAAAGTGGAACGGAATGAGAAATGGAATGGTGAATGGAATGTCAAATGGAATGTGGAATGGAATGTCAAATGGAATGAAAGGGAGCGTGGAATGGAACAGATTAGAAAGTGGAATATAATGGAATGTAACGTGGAATGGAAAGTGGAATGGAATGGAATGGAATGTGGAAAGGAATGGAATGGAATGTGGAATGCAGTGGAATGGAACGTGTAATGGAATGGAATGGAATGTGGAATGGGATGTGGAATGGAATGGAACGGAAAGTGGAATGCAATGGAGTGCAATGTGGAATGCAATGGAATGGAATGGAATGTGGAATCGAATATGGAATGGAATGTGGAATGGAATATGGAATGGAATGGAATGGAACGTGGAACGGAACGTGGAATGGAACATTTAATGGAAAATGCAATGAAACGTGGATTGCGACGTGGAATGGATTGAGTAATGAAATGGAATTGAATGTGAAATGGAAGGGAAAGGAATTCGGAAAGGTATATGGAATAGAATGTGGAACGCAATGTGGAATGGAAAGGAATGGAACATAGAATGGAATGGAATTTAATGGAATGTGTAATGGAATGGAATGGAATGTGGAATTGAATGGAATGGAATGTGGAATGGAATGGAATGGAATGGAATGTGAAATGGAATGGAATGGAGGATGGAATAGAACAGAACTTGGAATGGAACGTGGGATGTAACGTAGAATGCAGTGGAATGGAATGGAATGGAATGGAATGGAATTGAATGGAATGTGGAATGGAATGGAATGGAATGTGGAGTGGAATGGAATGGAATGTGAAATGGAATTTGGAACTTAATGGAATGGAATGGAATGGAATCTGGAATGGAATGGAATGTGGAATGTAATGGAATGCAATGTGGAATGGAAAGGAAGGAAATGTGGAATAGAATGTGGAATGGAATGGAATTTAATGTGAAGTGGAATGGAATGAAATGGTAAATGGAATGCATTGTGGAATGGAATGTGGAATGGAATCGAATGGAATGTGGAATAGAATGTGGAAAGGAATGTGGAATGCAACGGAATTGATTGTGGACAGGAATGTTGAATGGAAAGTGGAATGGAATGGAATGGAATGTGGAATGGAATGGAATGGAAAGTGGAATAGAATGGAATGCAATATAATGTAGAATGGAATATGGTATGAAATGGAATGCAATGTGGAATGGAATGGAATGGAATGTGGAATGGAACAGAACGTGGAATGTAATTGAATGTAACGTGGTTAGGAATGGAATGGAATGTGGAGTGGAATGGAATGGAATGGAAAAATTCCGAAATGGAATGTGGAATGTAATGTGAATTGGAACGTGGAATGGATTGAAATGGAACGTGGAATGGAATGGAATGGAACCTAGAATGGAATGCAATGGATCATGGAATGGAACGTGGAATGGAATGTGGAATGGAATGGAATGGAAAGGAATGTGGATTGGAATGCAATGGAACTTGCAATGTAATGTTTAATGGATTGTGCAATGGAATATGGAATGGAACGGAATGGAATGTGGAATGGATTGTGGAATGGAACGTGAAATGGAATGGAATGGAAAGTGGAATGGAATGCAATGGAATATCGAAAAGAATGTAGAATGTAATTTGGAATGGAATGAAATGGAATTGAATGTGAAATGGAATGTGGAATGGAATCTGAAATGGAACGTGGAATAGAAAGTGAAATTGCATGGAATGCAACGTCGAATGGAATGTGGAATGGAAAGTGGAATGGAATGGAATAGAAAGGAATGGAATGTGGAATGGAATGGAATGCGGAATGGAATTAAATGTGGAATGAAATGTGGATTGGAATGGAATGGAATATGGAATGGAATAGAAAGGAATGGATTGTGTAATGGAATGCAGGGGAATTGAGTGGAATGTGGAAAGGAAGGGAATGGAATGTGGATAGGAATGGAATGGAATGTGGAATGGAATGGAATGGAATGCAATGGAATGAGAAATGGAATGCTAAATGGAACGTGAAGTAGTATGAAATGGAATATGGAATGGAACGTGGATTGGAACTTGGAATGAAATGTGCAATCGAATGTGGAATGGAATTGAATGGAAAGGAATGGAACGTGGAATGGAATGGAATGTTTAATGGAATGTAACGTGGAATGAAATGTGGAAAGGAATGGCATGGAATGTGGAATGGAATGGATTGAAATTGATTGTGGAATGGAATGCAGGGGAATGAAGTGGAATGTTGAATGGAAAGTAATGGAATGTGGATTGGAATGAAATGGAATGTGGAATGGAATGTAATGAAATGCAATGGAAAGCGAAATGGAATGCGGAATGGAACGTGTAATAGAATGAAATGGAACATGGAATGGAATAGAATGGAATGTGGTATGCATCGTGGAATGGAATGTGGAATGGAATGGGAAGGAATGTGGATTGCAGTGGAAAGGAATGTGGAATGGAATGGAAAGGACTGCAATGGAATGAGAAGTGGAATGTAGAATGGAACGTGGAATAGAATGAAATGGAACGTGGAATGGAATGGAATGGAAAGTGGAAAGGTATGGAATGTAACGAGTAATGGAATGTGGAATGGAACGTTTAAAGGAATGTGGAATGGAATGCAATGGAATGCGGAATAGAATTTGCAATGCAATGGAATGTGGAATGGAATGGATTGGAAGGTGGACTGGAATGTGAAATGGAATGTGGAATGGACTATGAAATGGAACGTGGAATGGAATGTGGAATTGAAAGAATTGGAACATGAAATGGAATACAATGGAATATAATGGAACGTGGAATGGAACGTGGAACGGAAAGTGGAATGGAAAGTGGAATGGAATGGAATGGAATGAGGAATGGATCGTGGAATGGAATGTAATGGAACATGGAATGGAAAATGAAATGGAACTTGGAAAGGAATGTGGAATGGAACGTGGAAAGGAATGTGCAATGGAATGTGGAATGGAATGTGGAATGGAATTGAATGGAATGCAATGGAATGGAAGTTGGGGTGGAACGTGGAATTGAAAGCGTAATGGAATGAGGAATGGAATGGAATGGAATGTGGCATGGAAGGGAATTGAAAGTGTAATGGAATGTGGAATGGAATGGAATGGAATGTGGAACGGAAGGGAATGGAAAGTGGAATGGAATGTGTAATGGAATGGAATGCAATGGAATGGAATAGAATGTGGAATAGAATGGAATGTCGAAAGGGAAGTTGAATGGAATGTGGAATGGAATGGAAGTGCATGGAATGAGGAATGGAATGGAATTGAAAGTGGAATGGAATGTGGAATGGAATGGAATGGAATTCAGAATGGAATGGAATTGAATGTAGAATCTAACGTTGAATCGAAAGGAATGGAATGTAGAATGGAATGCAGTGGAATGTGGAATGGAATTGAAGGAATGTGGAATGTAATGTGGAATTGAATGGAATGGAATGTGGAATAGAATGTGGAATGGAATCAATCGAATCTGGAATGGAATGGAATGGAATGGAACTTGAAATGCAACGTGGAATGGAACTTGGAATGGAATTTGAAATGGATTGCAAAAGAATGAGAAGGGAAGGTAATGGAATGTGGAATGGAATGTGGAATGGAATGGAATGCAATGTGTAATGGAATGGAATAGAATGTGGAATGGAAGGTCATGGAATGGGAAATGGAATGTGGAAAGGAATTGAAAAAATGTGGAATGGAAGGTAACGAGAATGGAATGGAAAGTAAAGGAAAGTGGAATGGAATGGAATGGAATGAAGAATGGAACATGGAATGGAATTTGGAATGGAGAGTAGAATGGATAGTAGAATGTAATGTGGAATGGAAAGGAATGGAATGTGGAATGGAATGGAATGGAATGTCGAATATAATTTGGAATGGAATGGAAAGGAATCCAGAATGGAATGGAGTGGAAAGGAATGGAATGGAACGTGGAATGGTACGTGGAATGGAACGTGAAATGGAATGTGGAATGGAATGGAATGGAATGTGGAATGGAATGTGGAAATGAATGTGGAATGAAACGTGGAATGGAACGTGGAAAGAAATGGAAAGGAATCTGGAATGGAATGTGGAGCGTTATGGAATGGAGTGTGGAATGGAATGAGGAATGGAATCTGGAATGGAACGTGGAATGGATGTAATTGGAATGTGGAATGGAAGGGAATGGAATGTGGAATGGAATGTGGAATGGAATGGAATGGAATGGAATGTGGAATGTAATGGAATAGACTGTCGAGTGGAATGTGGAATGGAATGTGGAATGAAATGGAATGGTTTGGAATGTGGAATGGAATGGAATGGAATGGATTGTGGAATAAAATGGAATAGAAAGTGGAATGGAATGGAATCGAACTTGGAAAGGAATGGAATGGAATGGAATGAAATGGGATTTGGAATGGAACGGAATGGAATCTGGAATGGAAAGTGGTGCAAAGTGGAATGGAATGTGGAATGCAATGGAATGGCATGTGGAATTGAATGTGGAGTGGAAAGTCGGATGGAATGGAAAGGAATGTGAAATGGAACATCGAATGGAAAGGAATGGAGAGTGGAATGGAAAGTGGAATGCAATGGAATAGAATGTGGATTGGAATGTGGAATCGACCATGTAAAGGACTGGAATGGAACGTGGAATGGAAAGTGGAATGGAACGAGGTATAGAAAGTGGAAAGGAATGTGGAATGGAATGGAATGTGGAATGGAATGTGGAAAGGAATGTGGAACGGAATGGAATGCAGTGTGGCAGCGAATGTGAAATTCAAAGTGGAATGGAATGGAATGGAAAGTGGAATGGAACGGAATGGAATATGGAATGGAATGTGTAATGGAATGCTGAATGGAATGGAATGGAATATGGAAAGGAATGAAATCGAATGTGGAATGGAATTGAATGGACTGTGGAATGGAATAGAATGGAATGGAATGTCATGTGAAATGGAATGTGGAATGCAAAGTGGAATGGAATGTGGAATGGAAGGTGGAATGGAAAGTGCAATGGAATGTGAAATGTAACGTGGAATGAAATGTGGAAAGGAACGTGGAATGGAAGGTAATGGAAAGTGGAATGCAACTTGAATGGAATAGAACGTGGAATGGAACTTGGAATGCAACGTGGAATGGAATGTGGAATAGAATGTGGAATGGAAAGTGGAATGGAAAGTGGAATGGAATGGAATTGAATGTGGAATGGAATAGAATGGAATGTGGAATGGAATGTGGTATGGAATGCGAAAATGAATGGAATGGAATTTGGAATCGAATGGAATCTAAAGTGGAATGGAAGATGGAATGGTATGTGGATTGTAACGTGCAATGGAAAGGAATGCAATGTGGAATGGAATGATGTGGAAGGTGGAATGGAATGGCAAGGAAAGTGGAATGGAACGTGGAAAGGAATTGAATGGAATGTGGAATAGAATGTGGAATGGAATGGAATGGAATCCGAAATTGAATGGAATGGAATGAATGCACCACGAAATGAAACGTGGAATGGAACGTGGAATGGAATGTGGAATGGAATGGAAAACAATGTGGAATGGAAGGTAAAGAAATCTGGAATGGATGCAGAACAGAATGTAATGGAATATGGAATGGAATGGAAATTAATGTGCAATGATAGGTAATGGAATTTGGAATGGAATTTGGAATGGAATGGAATGGAATGGATTGGAATGTCGAATGTTATGGAATGGAATATGCAATGTAAAGCGGAATGGAATGGAATGGAACATGAAATGGAACATGGAATGGAATGTGGAACGGAAAGTGGAATGGAATGGAATGTGGAATGGAACTTGGAATGGAATCGAACGGAACGTGCAATGGAACATGGAATGGAAAGTGGAATGGAATGTGGAATCGAACTTGGAATGTAAAGTACAATGGAAAGTGGAATGGAATGTGGAATGGAGTGGAATGGAAAGTAGAATGGAACGTGGAATGGATTGTAAAGGAACATGGAATGGAACATGGAATGGAATGTGGAATGGAAAGTGGAATGGAATGTGAAATGGAATCTGGAATGGAAAGTGGAATGTTTAATGGCATGTTGAAAGTAATGGAATTGAATGTGGAATGGAATGTGGAATGGAATGGAATGGAAAGTGGAATGGAATGTGGAATGGAATGTGGAGTGGCACGTGAAATAGAATGTAGTGCAATGTGGAATGGAATGTGAAATAGAATGTGAAATGTATCGTGGAAGGGAAAGCAAGGTGGTATGGAACGTGGAATGGCATGTGGAAAGGAAATTTTAATGGAGTGGAATGGAATGCGTAATGGAACGTGGAATGGAATGGAATGGAAAGTGGAGTACAATGTTGAATGTAACGTGGAATGGAATTTGGAATGGAATATGGAATGGAATGTGCAAAGGAAAGTGGAATGGAACGTGGAAAGGAATGGAATGGAAAGTGGAATGGAACGTGGAATGGAATGGAATGGAATGTGGAATGGAACGTGGAATGGAAGGTGGAAATGAATGGAATGGAATGTGGAATGGAAGGTGAAATGGATTGTGGAAAGGAATGTGGAATGGAATGTGGAATGGAATGGAATGCAATGGAAAGGATTGTGGAATGGAAAGTGGAAAGGAACGTGGAATGCAATGTGGAATGGAACGGAATTCAATATGGAATCGAATGTGGAAGGGAATGTGGAATGGAAAGTGGAAAGGAACGTGGAATGGAATGAAAAGTAATGTTGAATGGGACATGGAATGGAATTGAATGGATTTTGGAATAGAACATGGAATGCAACGTGGAATATAATACGGAATGGAACATGGAATGGAATGTACAATGGAATGCGTAAAGGAACATGGAATGGAAAGGAACAGAAAGCGGATTGGAACGTGGAATGGAATGGAAAGGAACGTGGAATGGAATGTGGAATGGACTGCGGAATGCAAAGTGAAATGGAATGTGGAAGGGATTGGAATGGATTGTGGAATGGAACGTGGAATGGAATGTGAAATGGAGGGTAAAGGAATGTGGAATGGAACGTAATGGAATGTGGAAAGCAAAGTGGAATGGAATGTAATGGAATGTGGAAAGGAAACGAATGGAATTTGGAATGGAATGTGCAATGGAATTTGGAATGGAATTGAATGGAATGTGGAATGGTATGGAATGGAATTTTGAATGGAATATGGATTAGAAGGGAATGGAATGTGGAACAGAATTTGGTAACGAATGGACTGGAACGCGGAATATAATAGATTGGAATGGTATGAAATGAGGAAGGGAATGGAATGGATTGTGGAATGGATAGAATCGAATTTCAAATGGAATGGAATGGAATGGTATGTAGAACGGAACGTAATGGAATGAGGACTTGAATGGAATGGAAACTGTAATGGAAAGCAGAATGGAATGGAATGGAATGGAATGGAATGGAAGGTGGAAAGGAATGTGAAATGGAATGTGGAATGGAATGAAATGGAATGTGGAATGGAATGGAATGGAAATTGTAACGTAATGGAACGGAACGTGGAATGGTACATGGAATGCAATGGAATGGAAAGTGTAATGCAGTGGAATGGTACTTGGAATGCAATGGAATGCAATGGAATAGAACGTGGAATGGAACACGGAATGGAACGTGGAATGGAACGTGGAATGGAATGTGCAATGGAATGCTGAAGGGAATGGAATGGAATGTGTAATGGAATGGAATGGAACGTGGAATGGAATGTGGAATGGAATGTGCAATGGAAAGCTGAAGGGAATGGAATGGTATGTGTAATGGAATGGAATGGAACGTGGAATGGAATGTGGAATGGAATGTGGAATGGAATGGAATGGAACATGGAATGGAATGTGGAATAGTATGGAAAGGAATGTGGAATAGAATGTGGAATGAAATGTGGAATGGAATGTGGAGGGCAATGAAATGGAAAGTGGAATGGAATGGAATGGAATGTGGAATGGAATGTGGAAAGGAAAGTGGAATGGAATGTGGAATGGAATGGAATGGAATGTGGAATGGAATGTGGAATGGTATGGAACGGAATGTGGAATGGAATGTGGAATGCAATGATGAATGGAATGTGCAATGGAATGTGGAAAGGAGTGTTGAATGGAATGTGGAATGGAATGGATGTTAGAATGGAATGTGGAATGGAATGGAATGGAATGTTTAAATGGAATGTAATGGAATGTGGAATGGAATGTGGAATGGAATGTGGAATTTAATGGAATGGTATGGAATGTGGAATGGAATGGAAAGGAATGTGGAATGGAATGGAATGGAATGTTTAATGGAATGGAGTGTAGGTTGGAATGGAATGAAATGAGGAATGGAGATGAATAGAAGGTAGAATGGAAAGGAGTGGATTGTAGAATGGAAAGGAATGTAGTGCAATGTGGAATTTAATGGAATTGATTGTGGGAAGGAATGTGGAATCGAACGGAGGAGAATGTGGAATGGAATGTAGAAAGATATGGAGTGTAACGTGGAATGGAATGGAATGGAAAGTGGAATGGAATGTGGAATGGAAAGGAATGGATGGTGAAAAGCAATGTGGAATGGAATGTGGAATGGAATGGAAAGGAAAGTGGAATGGAAAGTGGAATGGAACGTGGAATGGAATGTGGAATGGAATGTGGAATGGAATGGAATGGAACGTGGAATGGAATGTGGAATAGAATGGAAAGTAATGTGGAATTGAATGTGGAACGTAACGTGGAATGGAATGGAATGGAATGTGGAAAGGAATGTGGAATTTAAAGTGGAATGGAATGTGGAATGGAACGGAATGGAACGTGGAATGGAACGCAATGTTAGGTGGAATGGAGTGGAATGGAATGTGGAATGGAATGGAATGTGTAATGGAATGGAATGGAATGTGGAATGGAATGTGGAATGTAATGGATTGGAATGTGGAATGGAATGCGGAATGGCAATGTGGAAAGAAATGGAATGGAATGTTGAATGGAATGTGGAATGGAATGAGGAATCGAATATGGAAAGGAATGAAATGCAATGTTGTATGGAATATAGAATGGAATGTGCAATAGAATGGAATGCAGTGTGGAATGTTATGGAATGGAATGTACAAGGGAATGAAAGGTATGTGGAAAGGTAAGTGGAATGGAATGGAATGGAACGTGGAATGGAATGGGATGGAATGTGGAATGAAATAGAATGGAATGTGGAATGGAATGGAATGGAATGTGGAAAGGAATGGAATTGAACGTGGAATTGAATGGAAAGGAATGTAATGGAATGTGAAATGGAATGGAATGGAATGTGGAATCGAATTCAATGGAATGTGGAATGAAGTGAAAAGCAACGCCGAATGGAATGTGGAATGAAATGTGCAGTGGAATTGAATGGAATGTGGAATGGAATGGAATGGAATGTAGAATGGAATGTGGAATGGAATGGAATGGAATGTGGAATGGAATGTGATATGGAATGGAATGGAAAGTTGAATATAATGGAATGGACTGTGGAATGGAATGAAATGGAATGGAATGCAATATGGAATGGAATGGAGTCGAATGTAATGTGGAATGGAATAGAATGGTATGGAATGTGGAATGCAATGGATTGGAATGGAATGGAATCAAATGGAATGGATTTGATGGGAATGGAATATGGAATGGAATAGAATGGAAAGTGGAATTGAATGCAATGGAATGTAGAATGAAATATGGAATGAAATGTGGAATGGAATTGAATGGAATGTCAAATGGAATGGAATGGAATGAAATGGAATGTGAAATGAAATGGAATGGAATGGAATGGAATGTGGAAACGAATGGAATGGGATGAGAAATGGAATGGAACGTAAGGTGGAATGGAATGGAATGGAGAGGAAAGTGGAATGGAATGCAGTGGAAAGTGGAATGGTACGTGGAGTGGAATGGAATGGAATTTGGAATGGAATGTGGAATGGAATGGAATGCAACTTGGAATGGATAGTGGAATGGAACGTGGAATATAAAGAGGAATGGAACGTGGAATGGAATGTGGAATGGACTGTGGAATGGAAAGCGGAAAGCAATGGAATGGCATGTGGAATGGATTGTGTAATTGAATGAAATGCAATGTGAAAAGGAAAGTGGAATGGAATGGAATGCAATGTGGAATGGAATGTGGAATGGAATGGAAAGGAATGTGGAATGTAATGGCAAATGGAACGTGGAAATGAACGTGGAATGGAACGTGGAATGGAATGATAAGTAATGTGTAATGGAATGGAATGGAATGTGTAATGGAAAGTGGAATGGAACGTGGAATGGAACGTGCAATGCAACGTGGAATGGAATGGAATGTAACGTGTATTTGACACTGGAATGGAAAGTGGAAGAGAAAGTGGAAGGCAACGTGAAATGGAACGTGGAATGGAATTGAATGCAATGTGGATTGCAATGGAATGGAAGGTGGAATGGAATGGAACGTGCAATGCAATGTGGAATGGAATGGAATGGAATGGAATTGAATGGAATGAGGAATGTAATGGAATGGAATGTTGAAAGGAATGGAATGGAAAGCAATGGAAGGAGGAGTGAAACGGAAGGGAATGTGTAATAGAATGTGGAATGGAATGGAATGGAATGGAATGTGCAATGCAATGGAATGGACTGTGGAATGGAATTCAATGGAACAGAATGTGGAATGGAATGGAATGGAATGGAAAGGAAAGGAATTGAACGTGGAATGAAAGGGAAGGGAATGTTGAATGGAATGTGGAATGCAATGGAATGGAATGTGGAATGGAATGGAATGGAAAGGAATGTGGAATGGAATGAAATGGAATGGAATGGAATTGACTTGAATGTGGAATTGAGTGGATTGGACTGGAATGGAATGGAATGGAATGTGGAATGGAATGGAATGTGGAATGGAATGGAATGGAATGGAATGTGGAATGGAACATGGAATGGAATGGAATGAAATGTGGAAAGGAACGCGTAATGGAATGGAATGAAATGTGGAATGGAATGTGTAATGAAATAGAAGGGAACGTGGCACGGAACATGGAATGGAACATGGAACGCAATGTGCAATGGAATGGAATGGAATGTGCAATGGAATGGAATGGAATGGAATGTGGAATGGAATGCAATGGAAAGTGGAATGGAATGTGGAATGGAACGTGGAATGGAAAGTGGAATGGAAAGTGGAATGGAACGTGGAATGGAACGTGGAATGGAACGTGGAATGGAATGGAATATAACGTAAAGTAGATAGTGGAAATGAAATTGGAATAGTAGGTGTAACGTAACGTGGAATGGAATGAGGAATGTAATGGAATGTAATGTGGATTGGAATGGAACGGAAGGTGGAATGGATTGGAATTGAATGGAATGTGGAATGAAAACTGGAATGGAATGGATTGGAATCGAATGCAATGTGGAATGGACTGGGATGGAATCGAATGGAATCTGGAATGGAATGGAATGGAATGTGTAATATAATGGATTTGAATGTGGACTGGAATAGAATGGAATGGAATGGAGTGTGAAATTGAATGGAATGTAATATGAAATGGAATTCAAAGGAATTTGGAACGGAATGCAATGGAATGTGGAATGGAATGGAAAGGAATGTGGAATGGAAATTGGAATGGAATGGAATGTGTAATGGGATGGAATGGATTGCAGAATGGAATGGAACTGAAAGGAATGTGGAATGGAATGGAATGGAAACGGATGAAATGGAATACGGAATGGAATATAATGCAACGAGGAATGAAAAGGAATGGAATGGTTAATGAAATAGAATGCACTGGAATATGGAATGGAATGGAATGCAACGTAGATTGGAATGGAATGGAATGGAATGGAGTGGAATGTAATGTGCAATGGAGTGGAATATAATGTGGAATGGAATGGAATGTGGAATGGAATCTTCAATGGGATGGAATGGAACGTGGAATGGAACGTGCAATGCAATGAGCAATGGAATGGAATCTAATGTGGAATGGAATGTAATGGAATGCAATGGAATGGAATTGAATGGAATAGAATGTGGAATGGAATGGAATGGAATGAAATGTGGAATGTGGAATGGAATGTGGAATGTAAAGTGGAATGCATTGGAACGGAAAGCAGCATGGAATGGAATGGAATGGAATCGAAGATGGAATGGAATTGAAAGTATTCTGGAATGGAATGTAGAATGTAATGGAATGTGGAATGTGGAATGGCATGGGATGGAATGTGGAATGGAATGTGGAATGGAAAGTGCAATGGAATGTTTAATTGAATGGAATGGAATCTGGAATGGAATGGAACATAGAACGGAAAGGAATAGAATGTGGAATGGAATGGAATGGAATGCGCAATGGAATTGAAAGGAATGTGGAATGCAATGGAATGGAATATGGAAAGGAATGGAATGGAATATGGAATGGGATGGATTGGAATGAGCAATGGAATGGAATGGAATGGAATGTGGAATGGAATAGATGGAATGTGAAATGGAATGAGGAATGGAATGGAATGGAATGGAGTTGAACATAGAATGGAATGGAATGGAATGGAATGTGAATGCAATGTGGTAAGGAATGGAATGGAATGGAGTGGAATGTGCAATGGAACGCTGAGTGGAACTTTATGCAAAGGGGAATGGTATGGAACGGAACGTGGAATGGAATGGAATGGAATGCGGAGTGGAATAGAATGGAAGACGGAATGGAATGGAATGGAATGGAACGTGAAATGGAATGGAATGGAATGTGTACCGGAATGTAACGGAATGTGGAATGGAACGTGGAATGGAACGTGGAATGGAAAGTGGAATGGACTGTGGAGTGGAAAGTGAAATGGAATGTGGAATGGAATGTGGAATACAAAGTAATGTGGAATGTGGAATGAAAGGGAATAGAATGTGAAATGGAATGGAATGGAATGTGAAATACAGTGGAATGGAATGTAGAATGGAATGGAATGGGACGTGGAATGGATTGGAAAGGAATGTGGAATGGAATGAAATGGAGTGTGGAATTGAATGGAGTGGAATGTGTAATGGAATGTTATGGAAGCGAATGGAATTGTGTGTGGAATGGAATGGAATGGAATGGAATGTGGTCTGGAATTGAACGGAATGTAATGTGAGATGGAATGGAATCGATAGTGAAATGGAATGTGGAATGGAATGGAATGGAGTGGAATGTGGAATGGAATGGAATGAAAAGGAATGGAATGTTGAATGGGATGGAATGGAATGTGGAATGGAATGTGGAATAGGATATGAAACGGAATTGGATGGAATGTGTAGTGGAATGTGGAATGGAAAGTGGAATGGAATGTGGAATAGAACGGAATGGAATGTGCAATGGAATTTCGCATGGAATGGAATGGAATGTGGAATGGAATTTCCAATGGAATGTAATGTAATGTGGAAGACGAATGTTGACAGGAACGGAATGGAATGGAATGGAATGCGGACTTGAATGGAAGGGAACAGAATACGGAATGGAAGGGAATGTGGAATGTAATGTGGAATGGAATGGAATAGAATACCATGGAATACCATGGAATGTGGAATGGAATGTAGAATGGAACGCAGTGGAATGTGTAACGGAAAGTGTAATGGAATGGAATGGAATATGGATTTGAATGTGAATTGGAATGGAATGGAATGTGGAATGGAATGTTGTCGGGAATGGAATGGAACTGAATGTAGAAAGGAATGGAATGGAATGTGGAATGGAATGGAATGGAAGGTGGAATGGAACGTGAAATGGAACGTGGAATGCAACGTAGAAAGGAACATGGAATAGAATGTGGAAAGGAATGGAATCGAAGTGAATGTGGAATAGAATGGAATGGAATGTGGAGTGGAATGGAATGGAATGTGAAATGGAATGGAATGGAAAGTGGTATGTAATGGAATGGAATGGAATGTGGACTGGAATGGAATGGAATGGAATGGAATGTGGAATGGAATGGAATGGATTGTGAAATGGAATGTCGAAAGGAATAGTTGAAATGGAATGTGGAATGGAATGGAATGGAAAGGAATGGATCGTGAAATCAGATGAATGGAACACGGAATGAAATGTGGAATGGAATGGGATGGAATGCGGAACGGAATGTGGAATTGAACGTGGAATGGAATGTTGAATGGAAAGCAATGGAATGTGCAATGGAATGTGGAATGAAATGTGGAATGGAATGGAATGTGGAATACAATGGAATGGAATGCGTAATGGAACGGAATGGAATCTGGAATGGAAAGGAATGGAATGGAATTTGAAATGGAATGCGGAATGAAACGTGGAATAGAAAGTGGAATTGAATGTGAAACGGAACGGAATGGAATGTGGAATGGAACGTGGAATGGAATGGAATGGAATTTGAAAGGAATGGAATGGAATGGAATGGAATGGAATGTGGAATGGAACGGAATATAATGGAATGGAATGGAACGTTGAATGGAACATGGAATGGAATGGAAAGGAATGTGGAATGGAATGTGGAATGGAATGTGTAATGGAATGTGAAATGGAACGTGGAATGGAACGTGGAATAGGATGGAATGGAATGGAATGTGGAATGGAATGGAATGGAAAGTGGAATGGCATGCAGTGCAAACTGGAATGAAACGTGGAGAGGAAAGAAATGGAAAGGAATGTGGTATGGAATGGAATGGAATAGAATGGAAGTGGAATGGAATGGAAACTGGAATGGAATGGAATGGAATGTGAAATGGAATGTGGAATGGAATGGAATGTGGAATGGAATGGAATGTGGAATGGAATGTGGAATGGAATTTAAGGGAATGTGAAGTGGAATGCAATGGATTGTGGAATGCAATGGAATGGAATGTATAATGGATTGTGTAGTAGAATGGAATTGAATGTGGAAAGGAATGTGCAAAGGAATGGAATGAAAAGTCAAATGGAATGTGGAATAAAATGGAATGGAATGTGGAATGGAACGTGGAATGGAATGGAATGTGGAATGGAATGGAATGGTTTGGAATGAGGAATGGAATTGAATTTGGAATGCAATGGATTTGAATGTTGAATCGAAAGGAATGCAATGTGGAATGGAATGTAATGGAATGGTATGCAATGTGGAATGCAATGGAATGGAATGTGGAATGGAATTGAATGAAATGGAATGTGGACTGGAATGGAATGGAATGGAATGGAAAGTGAAACGGGATTTAATGGAAAGAGAAATGGCATGGAATGGAATGTGGAAAGGAATCGAATGAAATGTGGAATGGAATGAAATGGAATGTGTACTAGTATGGAATGGAGTGGAATGGAAAGTGGAATGGAATTTAATGGAAAGTGGAATGGAAAGTGGGATGGAATAGAATGGTAAGTGGAAAGGAAGGAAATGGAATGTGGAAGGGAAAGTGGAATGGAATGGAATGCAATGTGGAATGGAATGGAATGCAATAGAATGCGGAATGGAATAGAATGGGACAGTATGTGGAATTGATTGGAACAGAAAGGAATGGAATGGAATGGAATGCGGAATGCAATGGAATGCCATGTGGAATGGAATGGAATGTGGAATGGAATGTGGAATGGAATGGCATTTGGAATTGAATGTGGAATGAAATGGAATGTGGAATGGAATGGAATGGAATGTGGCATGGAATGCAATGGAATGTGGCAAGGAATGGAATGGAATGTGGAATGGAATGGACTGCAACGTGGAATGGAATGGAATGGAAAGTCGAAGGGAATGGAATGGAAAGTGGAAGGGAATTGAATGGAATGGAATTTGTACTGGAATGGATTGTAAAGTCATGTGCAATGGAAGGTGGAATGGAATGGAATGTGGAATGGAAAGTGGAATGGAATGGAGTGGAATGTGGAATGGAATGTGGAATGGAAAGGAAAGGAAAGTTGTTTGGAATGTTGAATGGAATGGAATGTCGAATGTAACGGAATGGCACGTGGAATGGAATGGAATGGCAAATGCAATGCAATGGAATGGAATTTGGAATGGAATGTGGAATGGAATGGAATGCAACTTGGAATGGAATGGAATGGAAAGGAATGGGCTGTAGATTGGAATGGAATGCAATGTGGAATGGAATGTGGAATTTAGCGGAATGGAATGTGGAATGGAAAGGAAAGGAATGTGGAATGGAAAGTGGAATGGAATGGAATGGAATGTGGAATGGCATATGGAATGGTATGGAATGGAATGTGGAATGGAATGGAAAGGAATGTGGAATTTAATGGAATGGAATGGAATTTGGAATGGAAAGGAATGGAATGAAATGAATGTGGAATAGAATAGAATGGAAATTGGAATGGAATGTGGAATGTAATGGAATGCAATGCGGAATGGAAACTGGAATGAAATGGAATGGAATGTGGAATGGAATGTTAAAGGCATGGAATGGAATGTGGAATGGAATGGAGAATAGAACCTGGAATGGAGTGGAATGGAATGTGGAAAGGAATGGAATGGAATGTGGAATGGAACGTATAATGGAATTGAAAGGAACATGGATAGAAAGGGAGTAGAATGGCATGGAATGTGGAATGGAATGAAATTGAATGGAATGGAATGTGGAATGGAATGGAATGGAATGTGCAATGCAATGGAATGGAATGTGGAATGGAAAGTGGAATGGAATGGAATTCAACGTGGAATGGAATGGAATGGAATGTGGATTGGAATGGAATGCAATCTGGAATGGAATGTGGAATTTAATGGAAAGGAATGTGGAATGGAATGTGGAATGGAATTGAAAGGAATGTGGAATGGAAAGTGGAATGGAATGTGCAATCAAATGGAATGGAATATGGAATTGAATGGAATGGAATATGGAATTGAATGGATTGGATTGCGGAGTGGAATATGCAATGGAATGTGGAAAGGAAAGAAATGAAATGTGGAATGGAATGGATTGGAAAGGAATTTGAAATCTAATGGAATGCAATGTGGAATGGTTAGGATTGGATCATGGAATGGAATGGAATGGAATGGAACGTGGAATGGAATAAATTGGAAAGTGCAATGGAATGGAATGGAATATGGACTGGAATGGAATGGAATGGAATGAATGTGGATTAGAATGGAAGGGAACGTGGAATGGAATGTGGAATGGAATGGAATGCAATGCGGAATAGAAAGTGGAATGCAATAGAAAGGAATGTGGAATGGAATGGAAAGGAATGTGGAATGGAATGTTAAAGGCATGGAATGGAATGTGGTATGGAATGGAATGGACTATGCAATGGAACGTGGAATGGAATGGAATGGTATGTGGAATCGAATGGAATGGAATGTGGAATGGAACGTGGAATGGAATGGAATGGAACGTGGATGGAAAGGGAATGGAATGGAATGGAATGTGGAATGGAATGAAATTGAATGGAATGGAATGTGGAATGGAAAATAATGGAATGGAATGTGGAATTGAAAGCAACACAATGGAAAGGAATGGAATGGAATGGAATGCAATGGAATTGAATAGAATGTGGAAAGGAATGGAAAGGTAAGTGGAATAGAATTGAATGGAACGGAATGTGGAATGAAATTGAAATCAATGAGGAAGGGAATGTGGAATGAAATGTGGCAAGGATTGCAATGGAATGTGGAATGGAATGTGCAATGGAATGGAATGGAATTTTAAATGCAATGGAATGGAATGTGGAATGTAATGGACTGCAATGTGGAATGGAATGGAATAGAATGTGGAATGGAATGGAATTTGGAATAGAATGGAATGCAATGAGGAATGCAATGGAATGTGGAATGGAATGGAATGGAATGCGGAATGGAATGGAATGGAATGGAATATGGAATTGACTGGAACAGAATGGAATGGCATGGAATTTATTGGATTGGAATTGAATGGAATGGAATGTGAAATGCAGTGGAACGTGATGTGGAATGGAATCGAATGGAATGGAATGTGGAATGGAATGGAATGGAATGCAATGTGGAATGTAATGATATGGAATGTGGAATGGAATGGAATGTGGAATATAATGGAATGCAATAGAATGTGGAATGGAATAGAATGCGAAAAATTGTGGAATTGACTGGAACGGAAAGGAGTGGAATGGAATGGAATGGAATGGATTGGAGTGGAATGTGGAATGCAAAGAAATGGCAAGTGGAATGGAATGGAATGTGGAATGGATTGTGGAATGGAATGGAATTTGGAATTGAATGTGGAATGGAATGGAATGTTGAATGGAATGGAATGGAATGTGGCACAGAATGGAATGGAATGTGGAATGGAATGGATTGCAATGTGGAATGGAATGGAAAGGAATGTGGAATGGAATGGAATGGAAAGTGGAATGGAATGGAATGGAATGTGAAATGGAATGCGGAATGGAATGTGGAATGGAATGGAATGGAATGTAGAATAGAATGTGGCATGGAATGGAATGGAATATGGAATGGAATGTGGAATGGAGTGGAAAGAAATGTGGATTAGAATGGAATGGAACCGAAAGTGGAACGGAATATGGAATGGAACATGGTATGGAACGTGGAATGGAACGTGGAAAAGAATGGAATGGAATGTGCAATGGAATTCAATGGAATGTGGAATGGAATGGAATGGAATATGGAATGGAAAGGAATGGAATGTGGAATGGAATGGAATGTGCAATCGACTGGAATGGGAAGGAATGTGGAATGGAATGGAATGTGGAATGCAATGGAATGAAATGTGTAATGGAAAGAAATGGAATAGAATGTGGACTGTAATGGAATTGAATGGAATGGAATGGAATATGGAATTGAATGCAAAGGCATGTGGAATGAAATGTGGAATGGCATAGAATAGAAAGTGGAAAGGAATGGAATGGATTTAAATGGAATGTGGAATGCAATGAAATGGCAAGAGGAATGGAATGGAATGTGGAATGGATTGTGGAATGGAATGGAATTTGTAATTGAATGTGGAACGGAATGGAATTTTGAATGGAATGCAATGGAATGTGGCACAGAATGGAAGGGAATGTGGAATGGAATGGACTGCAATGTGGAATGGAATGGAATGGAACGTGGAATGGAATGGAATGGAAAGTGGAATGGAATGGAATGGAATGGAATGGAATGTAAATTGTACTGGAATGGAATGGAATGGAATGTGCAATGGAATGCGGAATGGAATGTGGAATGAAATGGAATGGAATGTAGAATAGAATGTGGCATGGAATGGAATGGAATATGTGATGGAATGTGGAATGTAGTGGAATGAAACGTGGAATGGAATGGAATGGAACGGAAAGTGGAATGAAATATGGAATGGAACGTGTTATAGAAGGTGGAATGGAACGTGGAATAGAATGGAATGGAATATGCAATGGAATTCAATGGAATGTGGAAATGAATGGAATGGAATATGGAATGCAAAGGAATGGAATGTGGAATGGAATGGAATCTGCAATCGACTGGAATGAGAAGGAATGTGGAATGGAATGGAATGTGGAATGCAATGGAATGAAATGTGTAATGGAATGAAATGGAATAGAATGTGGACTGCAACGGAATTGAATGGAATGGAATGCAATATGGAATTGAATGCAAAGGGATGTGGAATGAAATATGGAATGGCATAGAATAGAAAGTGGAATGGAAAGGAATGGATTGGAATGGATTGTGGAATGAAATGAAATGGCAAGTGGAATGTAATGGAATGTGGAATGGATTGTGGAATGGAATGGAATTTGGTATTGAATGTGGAATGGAATGGAATGTTGAATGGAATGGAATGGAATGTGGCACAGAATGGAATGGAATGAGGAATGGAATGGACTGCAATGTGGAACGGAATGGAATGGAACGTGTAATGGAATGGAATGGAAAGTGGAATGGAATGGAATGGAATGGAATTTGTACTGGAATGGAATGGAATGGAATGTGCAATGGAATGCGGAATGGAATGCGGAATGGAATGGAATGGAATGTAGAATAGAATGTGGCATGGAATGGAATGGAATATGGAATGGAATGTGGAATGGAGTGGAATGAAATGTGGAATGGAATGGAACGGAAAGTGGAATGGAATATGGAATGGAATGTGGTATAGAACGTGGAATGGAAAGTGGAATAGAATGGAATGGAATGTGCAATGGAATTCAATGGAATGTGGAATGGAATGGAATTGAATATGGAATGCAAAGGAATGGAATGTGGAATGGAATGGAATGTGGAATGCAATGGAATGAAATGTGTAATGGAATGAAATGGAATAGAAAGTGGACTGTAACAGAATTGAATGGAATGGAATGGAATATGGAATTGAATGCAAAGGGATGTGGAAAGAAATGTGGAATGGCATAGAATAGAAAGTGGAAGGGAATGGAATGCAAGGTGTAATGGAATGGCATAGAATGAGGAATGGAATTGAATGGAATGTGGAATCGAATGGAATGGAACGGAATGCGGAATGGAATGGAATGGAATGGAATGTGTTTTGGAATGGAATGGAATGGAATGTGGAATGGAAAGGTATAGAATGTGGAATAGAACGTAGAATGTAATGGAATGGAATGTGGAATGGAATCGAATGTGGAATGGAATGGAGTGGAACGGAATGTGGAATGCAATGGAATGGAACATAATATTCAATTGAATGGAAAGGAATGGAATGGAATGAAATGCAATGGAATGGAACTGAATGGAATGCAATGTGGAGTGGAATAGGATCGTATGTGGAATGCAAAGTAATGTAATAGAATGTGGAATGGAATGTGGAATGGAATGTGGAATGGAATGGAAAGTGGAATTGAACGTGGAATGGAAATAAATGGAACGTTGAGTGGAGTGGAATGCAATGTGGAGTAGCATGGAATGGAATGTGGAATGGAAAGTAGAATGAAATGGAATGGAAGGTGGAATGTTATGAGGAATGGAATGGAATGGAATGGAATGTGGAATGCAATGTGGAATGGAATGGAATGGAATGTGGAATGGAGTGGAATGGAATGTGGAATGAAATGTGGAATGAAATGAAATGGAATGTGGAATTGGAAGAAAGGGAATGTGGAATTGAATGGAATGGAATGTGGAATGGAATGGAATGGAATGGAATGTGGAATGTAATTGAACTGAATGGAATGGAATGTGGAATGGAATGGAATGGAATGTGGACTGGTATGTAGATTGGAATGCAATGGAATGTGGAAAGCAACGGAATGGAAAGTGGAATGGAAAGTGGAATGGATGGGAAAGGAATGTGGAAGGGAATGGAATGGAATGGAATGTGGAATGGATTGGAATATAATGTGGAATGGAAAGTGGAAAGGAATGGAATGGAATGCAATGTGGAATGGAATGTGCTATGGATTGTGGAATGTAATGTGTAACGGAACGTGGAATGGAACAGGGAACAGAATGTGGAATGGAATGGAATGGAATGTGGAATGGAATGTTGAATGGAATGGAATTGAATGTGGAATGGAATGGAATGGAATTTGGAATGGAATGGATTTTATTGGAATGTGGAATGGAACATAATGGAGTGGAGTGTCGAATGGAATGGAATGGAATGTGGATTGGAATGGAATGGAATGTGGAAAGGAATTGGGAAAGGAATTGAATGTGAAATGGAAAGGAATGGAATGTGCAATGCAATGGAATGGAAAGTGGAATGTAATGGAGTGAAGTGTGGAATGGAATGTCAAATGGAATGGAATGGAACTTGGAATGGAATGGAACGAATGTGGAATGAAACCTAACGGAATGTTGAATGGAATGGAATGGAATGGAATGGAATATGGAATGGAATGGAATGAATTGTGGAAAGAAATGGAATGCAATGGAATGGAAAAAAGAATGCAAAGTTATGGAATGGAATGTTGAAAGGAATGGAATGGAATGTGGAATGGAATGGAATGGAATTCGAAATGGAATGGAATTGAATGTGAAATGGAATTGAGTGGAATGTGTAATGGAATGGAATGGAAGTTGGAATGGATTTGAATTGAATGGGATATGGAATGAAATGTAATGGAAAGGAATGGAATGTGTAACGGATTCGATGGGAATGTGGAATGTATTGGAATGGAATGTGGAATGGAATGTGGAATGGAATGGAATGGAAAGTGGATTGGAATGGAATGGAATTTGGAATATAATGGTATTGAATGGAAAGTGGAATGTAATGGAATGGCATGGAAATTGGAATGGAATTGAATGGAATGGAATGCAATGGCAAGTAATAGAATGTGGAATGGAATGTGGAAAGGAATGGAATGGAATGTTGAATAGCATGTGGAATGGAATGTGGAAAAGAACGAAAAGGAATGTGGACAGGAATGTGGAATGGAACGTGGAATGGGACGTGGAGTGGAATGGAATGGAACATGGAATGGAATGCGGAAAGGAATGGAATGGAATGTGGAATGGAAAAGAATGGAATGTTGAATGGAATGTGTATTGGAATGGAATGGAATGTGGAATGGAAAGAAATTTAATCAGGAATGGAATGTGGAATGCAATATAATGGAATGTGGAATGGAATTTTGAATGGAATGTGGAATGCAATGTGGATTGGAATGGAATGGAATGTGGAATGGATTGTGGAATGGAAAGTGGAATGGAGTGGAATGGAATGTGGAATGAAACGTGGAATGGAATGGAAAGGAACGTGCAATGAAAAGTGAAATGGAACGTGGAATAGAACGTGGAATGGAATGTGGAATGGAATGGAATGGAATGGAATGTGAAAAGGAATGGGGAATGGAATGTATAATGGAATGTGGGATGGAATGTGAAACGGAATGAAAAGGAAAGTGGATTGGAAAGGAATGGAACAAGGAATGCAATGGAATGGAAAGTGGAATGGAATGTGGAATTTAACTTGAAATGCAAACTGGAATGAAATGTGGAGGGAATGTGGAATGGAAAGAAATAGAATGTGGAATGGAATGTGGAATGGAATGGAATGGATTGTGCAATGGAATGTGGAATGCAATGGAGTGGAAAGTGGAACAGAATGGAATAGAATGGAATGGAATGGAATGGAGTGGAAAGTGGAATAGAATGGAATAGAATGGAAAGGAATGGAGTGGACTGGATTGGAATGCAATTTGGAATGGAATGGAGTGGCGTGTTGAATGGAATGTAAAGGAATGTGGAATGGAAAGGAATGGAATGGAATGTGGAATTGAATGGAATGGAATGGAGTGGAATGTGAAATGGAATGTAGAATGGAATGGAATGGAATGAGAAATGTAATGGCATGGAATGTGGAATGGAATGGAATGGAAGGTGGAATGGAATGGAATGAAATTAACGTGGAATGGAATGGAATGGAATGTGGAATGGAATGTGTAATGGAATGCAATTGAATGTTGAATGGAGTCGAATGTGGAATGGAATGGAATGGAATTTGGAATGGAATGGAATTTAGTGGAATTTGGAATGGAACGTAATGGAGTGGAGTGTAGAATGGAATGGAATGGAATGCGGATTGGAATGGAATGGAAGATGGAAAGGAATGTTGAAAGAAATTGAATGTGAAATGGAAACGAATGGAACGTGGAATGCAACGGAATGGAATGTGGAATGTAATGGAGTGAAGTGTGGAATTGAATGTCGAATGGATTGGAATGGAACTTCGAATGGAATGGAACGAATGTGGAATGGAATATAATGCAATGTGGAATGTAATGGAATGGAATGGAATGGAATGGAATTTGAAATGGAATGGAATGAATTGTGGAAAGGAATAGAATGCAATGGAATGGAATAAGAAATGCAATGTTATGGAATGGAATGTGGACTGGAATGGAATGGAATGTGGAATGGAAAGAAATGGAATCAGGAATGGAAGGTGGAATGGAATATAATGGAATGTGGAATGGAATTTTGAATGGAATGTGGAATGCAATGTGGATTGGAATGGAATTTAATGTGGAATGGATTGTGGAATGGAAGTGGAATGGAGTGGAATGGAATGTGGAATGAAAGGTGGAATGGAAAGGAAAGGAACGTGCAATGAAAAGTGAAATGGAACGTGGAATGGAACGTGGAATGGAATGAAATGGAATGTGGAATGGAATGGAATGGAATGTGAAAAGGAATGGGGAATGGAATGTAAAATGGAATGTGGGATGGAATGTGAAACGGAATGAAAAGGAAAGTGGATTGGAATGGAATGGAACAAGGAATGCAATGGAATGGAAAGTGGAATGGAATGTGGAATTTAACTTGAAATGCAAAGTGGAATGAAATGTGGAGGGAATGTGGAATGGAAGGAAATGGAATGTGGAATGGAATGTGGAATGGAATGGAATGGATTGTGCAATGGAATGTGGAATGAAATCGAGTGGAAAGTGGAACAGAATATAATAGAATGGAATGGAATGGAATGGAGTGGAAAGTGGAATAGAATGGAATAGAATGGAAAGGAATGGAGTGGATTAGATTGGAATGCAATTTGGAATGGAATGGAGTGGCGTGTTGAATGGAATGTAAAGGAATGTGGAATGGAATGCAATGGAATGGAATGGAGTGGAATGTGAAATGGAATGTAGAATGGAATGGAATGGAATGAGAAATGTAATGGCATGGAATGTGGAATGGAATGGAATGGAAGGTGGAATGGAATGGAATGAAACTAACCTGGAATGGAATGGAATGGAATATGGAATGGAAAGTGGAATGGAATGGAAATGAATGTGGAATGGAGTCGAATGTGGAATGGAATGGAATGGAATTTGGAATGGAATGGAATTTAGTGGAATGAGGAATGGAACGTAATGGAGTGGAGTGTAGAATGGAATGGAATGGAACGTGGATTGGAATGGAATGGAAGATGGAAAGGAATGTTGAAAGGAATTGAATGTGAAATGGAAACGAATGGAACGTGGAATGCAACGGAATGCAATGTGGAATGTAATGGAGTGAAGTGTGGAATTGAATGTCGAATGGATTGGAATGGAACTTGGAATGGAATGGAACGAATGTCTAATGGAATATAATGGAATGTGGAATGGAATGGAATGGAATGGAATTTGAAATGGAATGGAATGAATTGAGGAAAGGAATGGAATGCAATGGAATGGAATAAGAAATGCAATGTTATGGAATGGAATGTGGAATGGAATGGAATGGAATGTGGAATGGAATGGAATGGAATTTGAAATGGAATGGAATGGAATGTGAAATGGAATTGAATGGAATGTGTAATGGAATGGAATGGAAGTTGGAATGGATTTGAATGGAATGGAATATGGAATGAAATGGAACGGAAAGGAATGGATTGTGGAATGGATTGGAAGAGAATGTGGAATGGAATGGAAGGAAATGTGGAATGGAATGTGGAATGGAGTGGAATGGAATGTGGAATGGAATGGAATGGAATTTGGAATGTAATGGAATCAAATGGAATGTGGAATGGAATGGAATGGAATGGAAATTGGAATGGAATGGAATGGAATGGAATGGAATAGCCTGTAATAGAATGTGGAATGGAATGTGGAAAGGAATCGAATGGAATGTTGAATGGCAGGTGGAATGGAACGTGGAATGGAATGTGGAATAGAACGAAATGGAATGTGGAATGGAATGTGGAATTTAACGTGGAATGCTACGTGGAGTGGAACATAATGGAAGGTGGAATGGAATGCGGAATGGAATGGAATGGAATGTGGAATGGAATATGGAATGCCATGTGGAATGGAATAGAATGGAATGAGGAATAGAATGTGGAGTGGAATGGAATGGAATGTAGAATGGAAAGAAATGGAATGAGGAATGGAATGTGGAAGGGAATATAATGGAATGTGGAATGGAATTTTGAATGGAATGAGGAATGGAATGTGGATTGGAATGGAATGGAATGTGGAATGGAATGTGGAATGGAAAGTCGAATGGAGTTGAATGGAATGTGGAAAGAAGGGTGGAATGGAATGGAAAGGAACGTGCAATGAAAAGTAAAATGGAAGGTGGAATGGAAGGTGGACTGGAATGTGGAATGGAGTGGAATGGAAAGTGGAATGGAATGGAATGGAAAGGAATGTGAAATGTAACGGGGAATGAAATGTGAAATGGAATGTGGAACGGAAAGTGAAATGGAATGAAAAGGAACGTGGAATAGAAAGGAATGGAACAAGGAATGCAATGCAATGGAAAGTGGAATGGAACGTGGAATTTAACTTGGAATGGAATGCGGAATGAAATGTGGAGTGAATGTGGAATGGAATGGAATGGAATGTGAAATGTAACGTGGAATGGAACGGAATGGACTCTGGAATGGAATGTGCAATGGAATGGAGTGGAAAGTGGCATAGAATGGAATAGAATGGAATGGAATGGAATGGAGTGGAAAGTGGAATAGAATGGAATAGAATGGAATGCAATGGAAAGGAAAGGATTGGAATGGAATGTGGAACGGAATGGAGTGGCGTGTAGAATGGAATGTAAAAGAATGTGGAATGGAATGTAATGGAATGGAATGTGGAATTGAATGAAATTGAATGGGGTGGAATGTGGAATGGAATGTAGAATGGAATGCAATGGAAAGTGGAATGGAATGTGAAATTGAGTGTGGAAAGGAATTTGGAATGAAATGGAATTGAATGTGAATGGAATTTAGTGGAAATTGAAATGGAGTGTGGAATGTAATGGAAAGTGGAATAGAATATGGAAAGGAATGTGGAATTGAATGTGGAATGGAATGGAATGAAATGTGGATTGCAGTGGAATGGAATGTGGAATGGAATAGAAAGGAATGTGAAATGGAATTTAATGGAAATTGGAATGGAATGTGGAATGCAATGGAATGGAAAGGAATTTGGAATGGAATGTGGAATCGAATGTGGAATGCAATAGAACTAATTGTGGAATATAATATGGATTGGAATGGAATGGAATGTGGAATGGAATGGAATGGACGGCGGAATGTGGAAAGGAATGTGGAACGGAATATGGAATGGAATGTGGAATTGAATGCATGAAATGTGGAGTGGAATGCTTAATGGAATGTGGAATGAATTGTGAAATGGAATGGAATACAATGAGGAATGGAATGTGAAATGGAATGGACGGGAATGTGGAATGCAGTGTGGAATGGAATGTGGAATGGAATGGAATGGAATGGAATGTGGAATGGAATGTGGGAAGGAACGGAATGAAATGTGGAATGGAAAGTGGAATGGAATGTGGAATGAAATGTGGAATGGAATGGAATGGAATGTGGAAACGAATATGGAATATAATGGACGGGAATGTGTATTGGAATGTGGAATGGAATGTGTAATGAAACGTGGAATAGAATGGAATGTAACGTGGAATGGAAAGTGGAATGGAATGTGGAATGGAATGTGGAATGCAATGTGCAGTGGAACGGAATGGAATGTGGAACGGAATGTAATACAATGTGGAATGGAATGTGGAGAGGAATGGAATGTAATCTGGAACGGAATAGAATAGAATGTGGAATGGAATGTGGAATGGAACAAAATGTAATGTAGAATGTAATGTGAAATGGAATGTGGAATGGAAAGCTGAATGGAATGTAATGGAAAGTAAAATGGAACATGGATTGGAACGGAATGGAATGTGGAATTCGGTGTGGAATGGAACGTGGAATGGAAGGGAATGGAATGTGGAATGGAAAGGGGAGTGGAACAAGGAAAGGAATGCAATAGAATGTGGAAAGGAATGGAATGGACTGCGGAATGGAATGTAGAATGGAATGTGGAATGGAATGTGGAATATAATGGAATGGAACTTGGAATAGAATGTGGAATGGCATGTGAATTGGAATGCAATGGAATGTGGAATTGAATGTGATATGAAATTCAGTGGAATGAGACTGGAATTTGGAATGGAAAGTGGAATGGAATGTGGAATGAAACGTGGAATAGAACGTAATATAATGTGGAATGGAAAGTGGAAAGGATTGTGGAATGGAAAGTGGAATGGAATTTAGAATGCTATGTGGAATGGAAAGGAATGGAATGGAATGTGGAATTATGTGTGGAATGGAACGAGGAATGGAAAGGAATGGAATGCGGAATGGAAAGTGGAATGGAACGTGGAATGGAATGGAATGAAATGCGGAATGGAAAGTGGAATGGAATGGAATGGAATGGAAAGGAATATGGAATGGAATGGACTGGAATGTGGAATGGAATGTGGAATGGAATGGAATGGAATGTGGAAGGGAATGTGGAATGGAATGTGGACTGTAATGTGTAATGGAATGGAATGAAAAGTGGAACGAAATGTAGATTGGAATGTAGGGGAATATGGAATGGAATGGACTGGAAAGTGGAACGGAAGGTGGAATAGAATTTAATTCAAATTTCAGTGGAACGTGGATTGGAATGGAAAATAATGGAATGGAATGTGGAATGGAATGGAATGGAAAGTGGAATGGAATAGAATGGAATGTGCAATGGAATGTTGATTGGAATGAAATGGAATGAGGAATGGAATGGAATGGACTTCAGAATGGAATGTGGAAAGGAATGTGGAATATAATGGAACGGAACTTGGAATAGAACGTGAAATGGTAAGTGCATTGGAATGCAATGGAATGTGGAATGGAATGTAGAATGAAATGCAATGGAATGAGAATTTAATGTAGAAATGAATGTGGAATGGAAAGTACAATGGACTGCGGAATGGAATGTGGAATGGAATGTGGCATGGAATGTGGAATGGAATGGAATGGAATGGAATCTGTAATGGAATGCGGAAAGGAAAGTGGAATGGAATGTGGAATAGAACAGAATGGAATGTGGAAAGGAATGCGAAATGGAAAGTGGAATGGACTGTAATGGAATGTGGAATGGAACGCGAAATGGAATGTGAAATGGAATGTGGAATGGAATGTGAATTGTATTGTGGAACGGAAAGTGTAATGGAATGGAAAGGAATGTGGAATGGAATGTGGAATGGAATGGAATTGAACGTGGGAAGGAACTTGTAATGAAACGTGAAATCGAATGTGGAATGGAAAGTAGAATGGGCTTTGGAGTAGAATGTGGATTGGAACGTGGAATGCAATGGAATGGAACGTGGAATGGAACATGGAATGGAATGGAATGGGACGTGCAGTGGAATGTGGAATGCATCATGGAATGCAAAGTGGAATGTAATGGAATGGATCATGGATTGGATTGTGGAATGAAACGTGGAATAGGAAGTGGAAAGTCATGTGGAATGGAATGTGTAATGGAAAGGAATGGAATGTGGAATGGAATGGAATGTTATGTGGAATGGAATGGAATGGAATGTGGAACGGAATGGAATTGAATGTGGAATGGAATGAAATGGAATGTGGAATGGAATGCAATAGAATGTGGTATGGAATGTGGAATGGAATGGAGTTGAATATGGAGAAGAATGTGGAATGGAATGGAATGGAATGCAGAATGGAATGGAATGAAAAGGTAAGGAATATGGAATGGAATGGATTGGAACGTGGAATGTAATGTAGAATGGAATGTGGAATGGAACGTGGAATGGAAGGGAATGGAAAGTGGAATGGAACGTGAAATGTAAAGTGGAATGGAACGTGGAATGGAATGAGGAATGGAATGTGGAATGGAAATGAATGGAATGTGCAATTGAATGAAATAGAATATGGAATGGAATGGGAAAGAATGTGGAATTGAATGTGTAATGGAATGGAATGGAATGATTAATAGAACATGGAATGCAGTGAAATGGAATGCAGAATGGAATGGAATGGAATGTGGAATGGAATGTGGAATTGAGTGTGGAATGGAACGTGGAATGGAAAGGAATGGAATGTGGAATGGAAAGTGGAATGGAACGTGGAATGGAATGGAATGCAATGCGAAATGGAACGTGGAATGGAATGCAAGGGAATGGAATGGAATGTGGAATGGAATGGAATGGAATGCGGAATGGAATGTGGAATGAAATGTAATGGAATGTGGAAGGGAATGTTGTATGGAATGTGCTATGTAAGGTGGAATGGAATTGAATGAAATGTGGAATGAAATGTGGATTCTAATGGAAGGCAATATGGACTGGAATGGACCGTAATGTGGAATGGAATGTGTAATAGAATTTAATGGAAAGTGGAATGGAACATGGAATGGAATGTAATAGAACGAAATGGAATATGGAATGGAATGGAATGGAATGGAATGTGGAATGCAATGTAGAAAGGAATGTGGAAAGGAATAGAATGAAATGTGGAATGGAATACCGATTGGAATGAAATGGAAGGTGGAATGGAATGGAATGGACTGCGTAATGGAATGTGGAATGGATTGTGGAATATATTGGAATGGAACTTGGAATAGAATGGGAAATGGCATGTGAATTGGAATGCAATGGTATGTGGAATTTAATGTGTATTGAAATGCAATGGAATGAGAATTTCATGTGGAATGGAATGTGGAATGGAACGTAGAATGGACTGCGGATTAGAATTTGGAATGAAATGTGGCAGTGAACGTGGAATGGAATGGAATGGCATGGTATGGAATGCGGAAAGGAATGTGGATTGGAACGTGGAATGAAATGGAACGGAACATGGAATGGAAGATGGAATGGAATGGTATGGGACGTGGAGTGGAATGTGGAATGGATAATGGAATGGAAAGTGGAATGTAACGGAATGGAAAGTGGATTGGAATGTGGAACGAAATGTGGAATAGGAAGTGAAAGGAATGTGGAATGGAATGTGAAATTGAAAGGAATGGAATATGGAATGGAATGGAAAGTGATGTGGAAAGGAATGGAATGGAATGTGGAATGGAATGAAATGGAATGTAGAATGGAATGGAATAGAAAGTGGCATGGAATGTGGAATGGGATGGAGTGGAATGTGCAGAAGAAAGTGGAATGGAATGGTAAGGAATATGGAATGCAATGGAAGGGAACATGGAATGTAATGTGGAATGGAATGCAGAATGCAAGGTGGAAAGAAATGGAATAGAAAGTGGAATGGAACATGGAATGGAATGTGAAATGCAACGTGGAATGGAATGCAGAAAGGAATGTAGAGAGGAAATGAATGGAATGTACAATGGAATGGAATGGAATGTGGAATGGATTGGAAAGGAACGTGGAATTGAAAGTGGAATGGAATGGAATGGAATGAGAAATAGAATGTAGAATGCAATGAAATGGAATGCAGAATGGAATGGAATGGAATGTGGAATTGAGTGTGGAATGGAACGTGGAATGGAAAGGAATGGAATGTGGAATGGAATGTGGAATTGAACGTGAAATGGAATGGAATGGAATGGAATGCGGATTGGAACGTGGAATGGAATGCAATGGAATGGAATGGAATGTGGAATGGAATGTGAAATGGAATGTCGAATGGAATGTGGAATGAAACGTAATGGAATGTGGAATGGAATGTGGATTGGAATGTGGAATGGAAAGTGTAATGGAATGGAAAGTAATGTGTAATGGAACGCGGAATGGAATGGAATGGAAAGTCGAAAGGAACTTGTAATGAAACGTGGACTGTAACTTGGAATGGAAAGTGGAATGGAATGTGCAACGGAATGTGGAATGGAACGGAACGTGGAATGAAACATGGAATGGAATGGAATGCAAAGAGCAGTAGAATGTGGAAAGGATCGTGGAATGGAAAGTGGAATGGAATGGAATGGAATGTGTCATGGAATGTGGAATGGAATGGAGTGGAATGTGGAGTAGAATGTGGAATCGAATGCAATGGAATGTGGAATGCAATGGAATGCATTGGTAAGGAATATGGAATGGAATTTGGAATGGAATGTAGAATGGATGGTGGAAATCAATGGAATGGAAAGTGGAATGGAAAGTGGAATGGAATGTGGAAAGGAACGTGGAATGCAATGTGGAATAGAAAGTGGAATAGAAATGAAAGGAATGTGCAATGGAAGGGAACGGTATTTGGAATGGAATGGAATGTGGATTTGAATGTGGAATGGAATGGAATGGAATGAGGAATGGAATATGGAATGAAATGGAATGGAATGTTGAATGGAATGGAATGGAATGGAATGTGGAATGGAATGGAATTGAATGTGGAATTGCATGTGGAATGGAATGGAATGGAATCTGGAATAGAATACGGAATGGAAAGGAATGGAATGTGGAATGGAATGAAATGGAATGCTATGGAATGTGCAATGGAAACTAAGACAATGAGGAATGGAACATGGAATGGAACGAGGAATGGAAAGGAATGGAATGTGGAATGGAAAGGAAAGGAATGTGGAACAGTATGTGGAATGGTCAAGAATGGAATGCAATGGAATGCAGAATGGAATGTGTGATGAAATGCGGAATGGAATGAAAAGAAATGGAATGGAATGTGGAAAGGAACTTGGAATGGAACGTCGAATGGAATGGAATGGAACTTGTAATGGAATGTGGAATGGAATGCAATGGAATGTGGAAGGTAATGTGGAAGGTTATGTGAACGGTAATGGAATGGAATGTGTAATGGAATGTGGAATGGAATGGAATGGATTGTGGGATGGAATGTGGAAAGCAATGGAATGGAATGCGGAATGAAATATGGAATGCAATGGAATGGAACGTGGAATTGATTGGAAGGGAACGTGGAATGAAACATAGAAATGAATGAAATTCTACGTGGAATGGAACGTGCAATGGAAGGTGGAATGGAACGGGCAATGGAATGTGCACTGGAACGTGGAATAAAATGGAATGGAAAGTGGAATGGGACGCAGAATGGAATATATGGAATGGAAAGGAATGTGGAATGGAATGAGGAATGGAATGTGGAATGGAACAGAATGCATAATAGGATGGATTGTGGAATGGAATGTGAAAAGGAAAGTGGAACGGAATGGAATGGATTGTAGAATGGAACGTGGAATTGAATGGAATGGAACTTGGAATGGAACGTGGAATGGAACAGGGAATGGAATGAGAAATGTAATGAGGAATGGAATGTGGAATGGAACAGAATGGAATGTGGAATGGAATGTGCAATGGAATGAGGAATGGAATGTGTAATAGAATGGAATGGAACGTGGAATGGAACGTGGAATGAAACGTGGAATGGAATGGAATAGATAGTGGAATGGAACATGGAATGGAAGGTGGAATGGAACGTGGAATGGAATGTGGAATTGAACATGGAATGGAATGTGGGTTGTAGCATGGAATGCAATGTGGAATGGAATGTGGAATATAACGTGGAGTGGAATGGAATGGAATGTGGAATGAAATCTGCAATGGAATGTGTAATGGAATGGAATGGAAAGTGGAAATTAATGAAATGGAATGTGGAATGGGATGTGGACTGGAAAGGAATGCAATGTGAAATGGAATGTGGAATGGAATGGAATGGAATGTGGAATGGAATGGAATGGAATGTGGAATGGAATGGAATGGAATGTAGAATGGAATGTGGAGTGGAATGTGGAATGGAATGTGGAATGGGACAGAATTGAATGTGGAATGGAATGTGCAATGGAAAGTGGAATGGAATGGAATGGATGGTCGAATGGAACGTGGAATGGAAGGGAATGGAATGTGGAATGGAACGTGGAATAGAAGGTGAAATGGAATGTAGAATGAAAGGTGGAATGGAATGGAAAGGAACGTGGATTGGAACCTGTAATGGAAAGTGGAATTGAATGTGGAATGGAATGTGGAATGAATCATGGAATGGAATGGAAGGTGGAATGGAATGTGGTATGCATTGTGGAATGGAACGTGGAATGGAATGGAATGGAAAGTCGAATAGAATGGCAAGGTATGGAATGCAATTGAATGGAGTGGAATGGAATGAAATGTGGAATGGAATGGAATGCAATGTGGAATGGATTGTGGAATGGAATGTGAAATGTAATGAATGCAAAGTGGAATGGAAAGGAATGGAATGTGGAATGGAATGGAATGGAACTTCGTGGAATGGAACGTGTAACGCAATGTGGAATGGAATGTGAAATTGAACGTGTAAAGAAACATGGAATGGAACGTAGAATGGAATGCGGAATGGAATGTGGAATGGAATGTGAAGAAGAATGGAATGGAATCTGGAGTGGAATGGAATGGAATGTCGATTGGAATGGAATTCAATGTGGAAAGGAATGTGGAATGGAATGTGAAATGGAAAGTGGAATGGAATGGAATGGAAAGTGGAATGGAATGTGGAATGGAGTGGAATTTAATGGAATGTGGAATGGAATGCAATGGAATGGAATGTTGAATGGAATAGAATGGAATGGAATGTGGAACGGAACGTTGAATGGAAAGGAATGGTATGTGGAATGGAATGGAATGCAATGTGGAATTGAAGGGAAGGGAGTGGAATGGAACGTGGAATGAAACAGAATGGAAAGTGGAATGGAATGGAATGGAATGGAATGGAATATGGAATGGAATGAGGAATGGAAGGGAATTAAATGTGGAATGGAATGGAAAGGTGTGTGAAATGGAGGAATGGAATGGAATGTAAAGTGCAATGCAAAGGAATGTGGAATGGAATGGAATGTAATGTGGAAAGGAAAGATGAATGGAATGGAATAGAATGTGGAAACAAATGGAATGGAATATGGAATGGAATGTGGAATACAATGGAATTGAATGTGGAATGGAAAATGGAATGGAACGGAATGGAACGTGGAATGGAAGGTAGAATGGAACGGAATGGAACTTGGAAAGGAAAGGAAAGGAATGTGGAACGGAATGTGGAATGGAATGTGGAATGGAATGGAATGTAATGTGAAATGCTGGAATGGAAAAGAAGGGAAAGTGGAATAGAAATGAATGTGGAATGGAATGTGGAATGGAAAGTGGAAAGGAATGGAATGCAATATGGAATGGAATGGAATGAAATGAGGAATGGAATGGAAGGCATAGTGGAATTGAGTGGTGTGGAATGTGGAATGGAATGGAATGTGGAATGGAATGGAAAGGATAGCGGAATGGAATGGAATAGAAGGTGGAATGGAACGCAATGGAACGTGGAATGGAATGGAACAGATAGCAGAATGGAAAGGAATGGAACGTGGAATGGAATGGATGGTGGCATGGAATGGAATGGAACGTGTAATGGAAAGGAATGGAACGTGGAATGGAATGGAATGGAATGTGGATTGGAAAGGAATGGAATGTGGAATGTAATGAAATGGAATGTGCAATGGAAGAAGGAATGGAATGGAAGGCATAGTGGAATCGAGTGGAGTGGAATGTGGAATGGAATGGAATAGAACGGAAAATGGACATCAATGTGCAATGGAATGTGTAATGGAATGTGGAATGGAATGGAATGGAATGTGGAATGGAATGGAATGGATAGCGGAATGGAATGGAATGGAAGGTGGAATGGAACGCAATGGAACATGGAATGGAATGGAACAGATTGTGGAATGGAAAGGAATGGAAAATGGAATGGAATGGATGGTGGCATGGAATGGAATGGAACGTGTAATGGAAAGGAATGGAACGTGGAATGGAATGGAATGGAATGTGGATTGGAAAGGAATGGAATGTGGAATGTAAAGAAGTGGAATGTGCAATGGAATGTGGAATGGAATTGAATGGAATGAGGAATCGAATATGGAATGGAATCGAAAGAGGAATGGAATGGAATGGAATGCAATGTGGAATGGAATGAAATGGATTGTGCAATGGAATATGGAATGGAATTGAGTGGAATGTGGAATGGAATGTGGAATGCAATTTTGTGGAATGTGGAATGGAAAGTGGAATGCAATGTAATTGAATGAGAAATGAAATGTGGAATGGATTCTAGAATGGAACTTCGAATGGAATGAAATGGAATGTGGAATAGAATGTGGAATGGAAAGGAATGGGGAACGGAATGTGGAATGGAAAGGAATGTGGTATGGTATGTGGACTGGAATGTAATGGAATGTGGAATGGAATGGAATGGAATGAGGAATGGAATGTGAAATGTTATGGAATGCAATGGAATGCAATGTGGAATGGAAGGGAATGGAATATGGAAAGGAATGTGGAATGGAATGGAATACAATGTGGAATGGAATGGAATATGGAAATGAATGGAAAGTAATGTGAAATGAAAGCGTGTGGAACATGGAATGGAATGTAGAATGCAATGTGGAATGGAATAGAATGGAATGTAGAATGCAATGGAATGAAATGTGGAATGGAATGGAATTGAATGTGGAATGGAATGGAAAGGAAAGTGTAATGGAATGGAGTGGAATGGAATGTCGAATGGAATGGAAGGTGGAATGGAAGGGAATGGAATGGAATGTGGAAAGGAATGGAAACAAATGTGGAATGGAATTGAATGCAACGTGGAATTCAATTTAAAGAATCGTGGAATAGAACGTGGAATGGAAAGTGGAATGGAATCGAATGGAATATGGAAAGGAAAGTGGAATCGAAAGCGGAATGGAATGGAATGGAATGGAATGGAAAGGAATGTGGTGTGGAATGGAAAGGAAATTGGTATGGAATTTGGAGTGGAATTGAATGGAACAGAATGGAAGGTGGAATGGAATGTAAAGTTGAATGGAATGTAATGCAATGTGGAATGGAATGGAATGGAGTGGAATGGAATGTGGAATGGAAAGGAATGGAATGGAATGGAATATGGAATGGAATGGAATAGAATATGGAATGGAATGGAATAGAATGGAAAGGAATGGAATGGAATGGAATGGAATGTGGAATGGAATGGAATTGAATGTGGAATGGAAGGGAATGACATGTGGAATGGAAGGGAATGGAATGTGGAATGGAAGGGAATGGAATGGGGAATGCAATGGAATGGAATGAGGAATACAATGTGCAAAGGAACGCAATGGAATGCAATGTGCAAAGGAATGGAATGGAATGGAATGCAATGTGGAATGGAATGCAGTGGAATGTGGAATGGAAAGGAATGGAATTTGGAAATTAATGGAACGGAATTCAAAGTGGAATGAAATGAAATGGAATGTGGAATGCAATGGAAAGGAAAGTGGAATGGAAAGGGATGGAATTTCAAAAGGAATGTAATGGAATGTGGAATAGAATGGAATGGAATGTGGAATGGAATAGAATGGAATGGAGTGGAATGGAATTGAATGTGCAATGGAATGACATGGATAATGGAATGGAATGGAATGGAATGGAAAGTGGAATGGAATGGAATGGAATGTGGAATGGAATTGAATGGAATGTGTAATGGATTGTGGAATGGACCGGAATGGAATTTGGAAAGCAACGTGAAACGGAATGGAATGGAATATGGAATGGAATGGAATGGAATGTGGAAAGGAATGCAATGGAATGCAATGTGGAATGCAATGGAATGGAATGGAGTGCAGAATGGAATGGATGGACTGCAGAATGGAATGTAATCGATTGAGGAATGGAAAGGAATGGAAATCGGAATGGAATGGAAAGGAATGTGCAATGGAAACGAATGGAATGTGGAGTGCATAATGGAATGTAATCGATTGAGGAATGGAAAGGAATGGAAATCGGAATGGAATGGAATGGAATGTGGAATGGAAAGGAATGGAATGTGGAATGGAATGGAATGGAATGGAATTTGGTATGGAATGGAATGGAATGGAATGGAATGGAATGGAATGGAATGCGGAATGGAAGGAAATGGAATGAGGATTGGAATCGAAATGAATCTGGAATGGAATGCAATGGAATTTGGAATGGAGTGGAATAGACGGTCTAATGGACTGTGGAATGGGTTGCAATGGAATGGAATGAAATGTGGAATGGACTGGAAGGGAATATGGAATGGAATGGAATGGAATGTGGAATGGATTGTGGAATGGGTTGGAATGGAATGGAATGGAATGTGGAATGGATTGTGGTGTGGATTGAAATGGAATGTGGAGTGGAATGTGAAACGGAATGGAATGAAATGCAACGGAATTTGGAAAGGAATGGAAAATAAAGTGGAATGGAATGCAATGCAATCTGGAAAGGATTGGAAAGCAAAGAATTCAATGGAATGCGGAATGGAATGGAATGGAATGCGGAATAGAATGGAATGGAATGTGGAATGGAATGCGGAATGGAGTGTGGAATATAAAGTGGAATGGAACGGAATAGAATGTGGAATGGAATCTGGAATGGAGTAAGGAATGTAATGTGGAATGTAGTGTTTAATGGAATCTGGAATAAAGTGTGGAATGGAATGTGGAATGGAGTGTGAAATGTAATGAAGAATGGAACGGAATGGAATGTAGAATGGAATGTGGAATGGAATGTGGAATGGAATGGAATTGATTGTGGAATGTAATGGAATGGAGTGATATGTAACGTGAAATTGAATGGAATGGAATGTGGAATGGAACGCGTAAAGGAACATAGAATGGAACTTGGAATGGAAGGTGAAATGGAATGCAACAGGAAATGGAATTGAATGTGGAATGGAATTGTTTGGAACGTGTAAAGGAATGTGAAATGGAATGGAATGTAATGTGGAGTGGAATGGAGTGGAATGTGGAAAGGAATGTGGAATTGACTGGAATGTGGAATTAAATGGAATGGAAAGGAATGGAATGTGAATTGGAATTGAATGCAATGGAATGGACTGTGGAATAGAATGGAAAGGAATATGTAATGGAATGTCAAACGGAAAGGAATGAAATGTGGAATGGAATGGAATTGAAGGTAGAATGGAATGGAATGGAATATGGAATGGAATGGAATGGAATGCAAAGTGGAATGGAAAGGAACGGATTGTGGAAAGGAATGGAATAGAATGGAATGTGGAATGGAATGAGATGGAATGAAATAAAGAATGGAATGGAATCGAATGGAATGGAATGTGCAATGGAATGGAACGGAAAGTAGAATTCAATGGAAAAAATCGCGGAATGGAACGTGGAATGGCAAAGGGAATGGAAAGCTGAATGGAATTGAAAGGAGCATGGAATGGAACGTGGAATGGAACGTGGAGTTGAATGGAATGGAAAGGAAAGGAATGTGGTGTGGAATGCAATGGAAATCGGAATGGAGTTTGGAAAGGAATGGGATGGAATGGAATGGCATGTGGAATAAAATGGAATGTGGAATGGAATGGAATGCAATGTGGAATGGAATGGAATGGAATGTGGAATGGAATGGAATACAATGGAATACGGTAGGGAATGGAATGGAATGTGGAATGGAATGGAATGGAATTTGGAGTGGAACGGAATGGAAAGTGGAATGCAATTGAATGGAATGTAATGGAATGTGGAACGGAACGGAATGTGGAATGGAGTGTTAAACGGAACGTGGAATGGAACGTAGAATGGAATGGAATGTAATTTGGAATGGAAACTGGAATGGAATGTGGAATGGAACGTGGAATGTAACGTGGAATGTAATGTGCATTGGAATGTGGAATGAAATGTGGAGTGGAATGGAATGGAATGCAATGAAATGTGGAATGGAATATGGAATGGAATGTGGACTGGAATGTGCAATGGAATTTGGAACGCAATGTGGAATAGGGTGTAGAATGGAGTGGAATGGAACGTGGAATGGAAGGGAATGGAATTTACTATGGCAAATGGAATGGAATGGAATGCAATGGAATGAGGAATGGAATGGAATGCAATGAAAAGTGGAATGGATTATAATGGATTGTGGAAAGGAATGGAATGGAATGTGGAATGGAAATAAAGGACGGTGGAATCAAATGCAACGGAATGTGGAATGGAATGGAATGGAATGTGGAATCGAATGCAATGAAATGTGGAATGGAATGTTAAGGAATGGAGTGGAATGTGGAATGGAATGGAATATAATGAGGAATGGAAAGGAATGGAATGTGGAGAGGAAAGGAATGGAATATTTATCTGAATGCAATTGAGTGGAAGTTGGAATGGAATGGAATAGAATGTGGAAAGGAATATTTGGAATGTGGAATGCAATTTGGATATGAATGGAAAGGAAAGGACTGTAATGTGTAATGGAATGGAAAGTGGAATGGAATGGAATGCGGAATGGAGTGGAATTGAATGGAATGCGGAATGGAATGGAATGGAATGTGGAATTCAATGTAATGGAATGTGGAATGGAATGTGTAATGGAATGGAAGTGCATTGGAATGGATTGGAGTGGAATGGAATGTTGAATGGAATGGAATGGAATGCAATGTGGAATGGAATGGAAAGGAAAGTGGAGTGGAATGGAATGTGGAATGGAATGGAATGGAATGTGGAATTGAATATAATGGAATGTGGAATGGAATATGCAATGGAATGGATTGGAGTGTAATGGAATGTGGAACGGAAGGGAATGGAATGTGGAATGGAAAAGAATAGAATGTGGAATGGAATGGAATGGAATGTGGAATGGAAAGGAATGGAATGGAATGGAATATGGAATGGAATGGAATAGAATATGGAATGGAATGGAATGGAATGGAATGTGGAATGGAATGGAATTGAATGTGGAATGGAAGGGAATGACATGTGGAATGGAATGGAATGGAATGGAATGTGGAATGGAATGGAATGGAATGGGAATGCAATGGAATGGAATGCGGAATGAAATATGCAATGGAATGGAATGGAATGGAGTGTGCCATGTAATGGAATGGAATGGAATGCAATGTGGAATAGAATGCAGTGGAAGGTGGAATGGAATGAAATGGAATGTGGAATGTAATGGAACGGAATTCAATCTGGAATGGAATGGAAAGTGGAATGCAATGGAATGGAATGTGGAAGCCAATGGAATGGAATGGAATGGAATGTACAATGGAATGTGGAATGCAAAGTGGAATGTAATGGGTTGGAATTTGGAATGGAATGGAATGGAATGTGGAATAGAATGGAATGGAATTTAATTGAATGGAAATTGGAATAGAATGGAATGGAATGAAATGGAATTGAAAGGAATGTTGCAATGGAATGAAATGGAAAATGGAATGGAATGGAATGGAATGTGGAATGGAATGGAATTGAATGTGGAATGGAATGAGGAATGGAACGGTAGAGAATGTGGTATGTAATGTGGAATGGAAAGTGGAATGGAACAAATCGTGTAATGGAATGGAATGGAATGTGGAAGGGAATAGAAAGGAATGTGGAATGGAATGTGGAATGGAATGGAATGGAATGGAATGTGGAACGGAATGTGGAACGGAATGGAGTGTAATGTGGAGTGGAATGGAATGGAATATGTAATGAAATGGAATGGAATGTGGCACGAAATGGAATTGACTGTGGAATGGAATGGAATGGATTGGGGAATTCAATGGAAAGTATCGTGGAATGGAACGTGCAATGGAAATTGGAAAGAAAAGGAAAGGAAAGTGGAATGGATCATGGAATGGAAGGAGGAATGGATTGGAATGGAATGGAATGGAATGGAAGGTGGAATGTTATGGAACAGAATGTGGAATTGAATAGAATGGAATGTGGAATGGAATGGAGCGGAATGTGAAATGGAATGGAATGGAACGTGGAATGGAATGTGTATTGGAAAGTTGAAAGTAATGTGGAATGTAATGGAATGGAATGTGGAATGGAAAGGAGTGGAATGTGGGACGGAATGTAACGTTTAATGGAAAGTAATGGAATGCGGATTGGAATGCAATTGAATGTGGATTGATATGGAATGTAATGGTATGGAATATGAAATAGAATATGACATGGAATTTGGAAAGGAATGGGAAACGCAATGTGGAATTCATTGTAGAATTAAATGAAACACAACGGGGAATGGAATGGAATTCAACGTAGAATGGAATGGAATGCAACTTGTAATGGAACTTAGAAAGGAACGTGGAATGGAATGGAATGGAATGGAATGTGGTGTGGAATGTGGAATGGAATGGATTGGAAAGCGGATTGGAATCTGGAATGGAATTTAATGGACTCGAATGTCAAATGGAATGTAGAAAGCAATGGGAAATGGAATGTGGACTGGAATGTGAAATGGAATGTGAAATTCACTGCGGAATGGAATGAAATGGAAAGTGGAATGGCATGGAACAGAACGAAATTTAAAGAGGAATGGAACATGGAATGGAATGGATTGGAATGTAGAATCGAATGTGGAATGCAACGTGGAATGTAATGGTACGGAATGTGGAATGGAATGGAATGGAATGTGGAATGGAATGGAATGGAATGGAATGGAATGGAATGGAATGTGGAATGGAATTTAAAGGAATGTGGAATGAAATTGAATGGAATGGAATGGAATGTGGAATGGAATGAGGAATGTAATGGAATGGAATGAGGAATGGAATGGAAAAAATGTGCAATGGAATGGAATTGATTGGAAGGTGGAATGGAATGGAAACAATGTGCAATGGAATGGAACGGAATGGAATGTAATATGGAATGGAATGGAATGGAATGGAATGTGAAATGGAATAGAATAGAGTTCAATGAATTGGAAAGAGGAATTGAATGGAATGTAATGTGGAATGGAATGGAATAGAATGGAATGTGCAACGGAATGGAAGGGAATGTGGAATGGAATGAAATGGAATGTGGAATGGATTGGAATGTGTAATGGAATCGAATCAAAAGTGGAGTGGAATGGAATGGAATGTGGAATGGAATATGGAATGGAATGGGATTGAATGTGGAATGGAATGTGGAATGGAATGGAATGCAATTAGGAAAGAAATGTGGAATTGAATGTAACGGAAGGTGGAATGGAAGGTGGAATGGAATGTAATGGAATGGAATGTGGAATGGTAGGGAATGGAATGTGGAATGGAATGAGGATTGAAAAGTGGAATTTAATGTGTAATGGAATGTGGAATGAAATGGAGCGGAATATGGAATGCAATGGAAAGGAATTGTTTGGAATGCGAAATGCAATAGAATGCAATGTGGAATGGAATGGAATTGAATGTGGAATGGAATGAGGAATGGAATGCGGAAAGAAATGTGGAATGGAATGTAATGGAATGTGTAACGGATTTGCAATGAACGTTATGAAATGTGGAATGGAATGTGGAATGGAATTGAATGGAGCTTGGAATGGAACGTGGCATGGAAGGTGGAAAGAAACGTGGTATGGAGCGTACAATAGAACGTGGAATGTAATGCGGAATGGAAAGCGGAATGGAATGTGGAATGGAACGGAATGGAATGTGGAATGGATTGGAAAGAAATGGAATGGAATGTGGAATGGAATGTGCAATGGAAAATGGAATGGAATGGAATGGAACGAGGATGGAACGTGGCATGGAACGTGGAATAGAAAGTGGTATGGAGCGTAAAATAGAAAGTGGAATGGAAAGTGGAATGCAATGCGGATTGGAATGGAATGGAAAGCAATGTGTAATGGAAAGGAATGGAATGTGTAACGGAATGTGGAATGGAATGGAATGGAATGGAATGGAATGGAATGTGGAATGGAATGGACTGGAACGTGGAATGGAATGGAAAGGCATGTGCCATATAATGGAATGGAGTGTGGAATAGAATGGAATGAAATGTGGAATGGAATGGGATGGAATGTGGAATGTAATGTGGAATGAAATGGAATGAAAAGTGAAATGGAATGTGGAAAGAAATGTGGAATGCAATGTGAAATGCAATGAAACGTGTAACGGAATGTGGAATGAATTGTGGAATGCAATGTGTAATGGAAAGGGCTGGAAAGTGGAATGGAATATGGAATGCAATGTGGAATGCAATGGAATGGAATGTGTAATGGAATGTAATGGAAAGTGGAATGGAATGAAATGGAGTGTGAAATGGAACGGAATGTTATGTGGAATGGAATGGAAAGGAATGAGGAATGAAATTGAATGTAATGGAATGTGGAATGGAATGGAATGTTGAACGGAATTGAATGGAATGGAATGTGAAATGGAATGGAATGGAATGCGGAATGAAATATGGGATGGAATGGAATGTGTAATGGAATGGAATGGAATGTGGAATGGAAAGGATTGGAATGTGAAATGGAAAGGAATGTGGAATGGAATTTGTTATGGAATCTGGAATGTAATGTGGAATGGAATGGAATGGAATGTGGAATGGAATGTGTAACAGAATATATTGGAATGTGGAGTGGAATGTGGAATGGAATGAAATGGAATGCGGAATGGAAAGGAATGGAATGTGGAATTCAATGGAATGGAAAGGAATGGAATGTGGAATGGAATGGGATGCAATGAGGAATGGAATGTGGAGTGTGGAATGGAATGGAATGGAATAAAAGGTGGAATGGAATGTGGAATGGAATGTGGAATGGAATAGAATGGAATGTGGTATGGAATGAGAAATGGAATGGAATGGAACGTGGAATGCAATGTGGAATGGATTGTGGAATGGAATGGAAAGTTGAATGGATAGTGGAATGCAAACGAAAGGAATGTGGAAAGGAATACTTTGGAATGTGGAAAGGAATGGAAGAGAACGTGGAATGGAACGGAAAGGAATGAAATGGAATAGAATGTAGAATGGAATGGAATGGAATATGGAATGGAATAGAATGGAATGGATTGTGGAATGGAATGGAACGGAATTTAATTTAATGGAAAGTGGATTGGAATGGAATGCAATGGAATGTGGAATGGAATGTGGAGTGCAATGTGGAATATAATGTGGAATGTAATGGAATGGAATAAAATGTGGAATGGAATGTGGAATAGAAGGTAATTGAAGGTGGAAAGGAATGTTGTATCATACGTGGAATGGAATGTGGAATGGCACGTAGAATGGAATGGAATGGAACGTGAAGTGGTAGGGAATGGAATGTTGAATGGAATGGAATGGAATGTGGTATGCAATGGAATGGAATTCAATGTAATGTGGAATTGAATGCAATGGAATGTGGAATGGAATGGAATTTAATATGGAATGGAATGAAGAATGGAATGGAATGGAATGTGAAAAGAAATGTGGAAAGGAAAGGAATGGAATGTGGAATACAATGTGTAATGGAATGTGGAATGGAAAGGAAAGGAATGATAATGGAATGGAATGGAATGTGGAAAGGAATGGAATGTGCAGTGGAATGTAATGGAATGGAATGGAATGTGAAATGGATAGTGGTCTGGAAAGTGGAATGGAATGTAGAACTGATTGTGGAATGGAATGGAATGGAATGTGGACTGGAAAGTGGAATGCAACGTGGAATAGAAAGCCAAGTGGAAAGCAATGGAATGGAATGTGGAATGGAATGGAATGTGGAATCCAATGGAATGGAATTGAATGTGGAATGGAAAGCATTGGAATGTGGAATGGAATGTGGAATGGAATGGAATGGAATGGAATGTGATATGGAATGGAATGGAAAGCGGGATTCAATAGAAAGGAATGGAATATGTAATGGAATGGAATGCAATGGCATGGAATGGAATGTGGAATGGAATGTAAAGGAATGTGGAATCGAATGCTTAATGGAATGCAATCTGGAGTGGAATGGAATGGAATGTGGAATGGAATGTGAATTGTAATGGAATGGAATGTGGAATGGAATTGAATGGAATGGAATGTGGAATAGAATGGAATGGAAAATGGAATGGTATGTGGAATGGAAAGGATTGAAATGTGGAAAGTAATGTGGAGTGGAATGGAATGGAATGTGGAATGGAACGTGGAATGGAATGGATTCAAATGTGGAACGGAATGCGAAATGGAATGGAATGAGGAATGGAGTGGAATGGAAAGTGGAATGGAATGGGATGGAATATGGAATGGAATGTGGAATGGAATGGAATGAAATGTGAAATGGAATGTGGAATGAAATGTGGAATGTAATGTGAAATGCAATGAAATCTGGTATGGAATCTGGAATGAAATGTGGAATGGAATGTGGAATGGAATTGAATGAAATGTCGTATGGAATGGAATGGAATATGGAATTCAATGGAAAGGAATGGAATAAGGAATGGAATGGCATGCAATGGCATGGAATAAAATGTGGAATGGAATGGAACGGAAGGTGGAATGGAACATGGAATATAATGGAATGCAATGTGGAATGGAATGTGGAATATAATGGAATGGAATGTGGAATCGAAAGTGGAATGTAATGCAATGTGGAGTGGACTGGAATGTAATGTGGAATGGAATGGAATGGAATCGAAGGTGGAATGGAATAGAATTGAATGGAGTGGAAAGTGGAATGGAATGGAATGGAATATGGAATGGAATGTGGAACGGAATGCAATGGAACGTGGAATGGAATGGAATGGAATGCAGAATGGAATGGAATGGACTGGAACGTGGAATCAAAAGGAATGGAAATTGGAATGGTATGTGGAATGGAATGGAATGAAATGTGGAAAGGGATGTGGAGGGGAATGCAATGAAATGTAGAATGGAACATGGAATGGAATGGATTGGAATGTGGAATGGAATGCGGAATGGAATAGAATGTGGAATGGAGTGCAATGGAATGTGGAATGGAATGTTACGGAATGTGGAATGTAATGTGGATTGGAATGGAATGAAATGTGAAATACAATGTGGAATGAAATGTGGAATGCAATGTGAAATGCAATGGAATGTGGTATGGAATGTGGAATGAAACACGGAGTTGAATTTGTAATGGAATGAGCTAAAATGTGGAATGGAAATTGGAATGGAATGTGGAATGGAATGGAATGGAATTTGGAATGGAATGGAATTGAAAGTGGAATGGAATGAAATGGAGTGTGGAACGGAAAGGAATGGAATGTTGAAGGGAATGGAAAGAATGTGGAATGAAATTGAGTGGAATGAATGTGGAATGGAATGGAATGGAAAGTGGAAAGGAATTGAAAGGAATGTGGAATGGAATGGAAAGGCATGTGGAATGGAAAGGAATGGAATGGAATGGAATGTGGAATGGAATCTTAAGGAAAGTGGAAGGAAATTGAATGGAATGGAATGGATTGTGGATACGAAAGTGGAATGGAATGGAAAGAAATGTGGCATGGAATGGAAAGAATGTGCATTGGAATATAATTGAATGGCATGGAATAAAGAATGGAATGTTGAAAGGAATGGAATGGAATATGCAATGGAATAGAATGCAATGGAAAGTGGAATGGAATGGAATGTAATGTGAAACGGAATGGAAGGGAATGTGCAATGGAATGGAATGGAATGCGGAATGGAAAGGAAAGTGTAATGGAATCGAACGGAAAGTGGACTGGAATGGAATGTAATGTGGAAAGGAATATAACAGAATATGGAATGGAATGGAATATGGAAAGGAATGGAATGGAAATGAAAGTGGAATTGAGTGGAATTGTATGTGGAATGGAATGGAATGGAAAGTGGAATTGAATATGGATTTAAATGGAAAGGAATGGAAAGGAATGTGGAATGGAATGGAAAGTGGTATGGAATGGAAGTTGGAATGGAATGGAATGGAATGTGGAATTGAACGTGTTGGAATGTGGAATGGAAAGTGCAACGGAATGGAATGTGCAATGGAAAGGAATGGAATGGAATGGAATGGAAGTTGGAATGGAATGGAATGTAATCCAATGTGGAATGGAATAGAATGGAATGGAATGGAATGCATAATGGAACGGAAAGGAATGTGGAAAATAATGTAATGAACTGGAATGTTGAATGTAATGGAAAGGAATGTGGAATGGAATGGAATGGAATGCAACGTAGAATGGAATGCAAAGGAATGTGGAATGGAACGTAAAGGAATGGAATGCGGAATGGAATGGAATGCAATGCAATGTGGAATTGAATGGAATGGAATGTGGAATGGAATAGAATGGAAAGTGAAATGGAATGGATAGGAATTTGGAATGGAATGGAATGTGGAAAGCAATGGAATAGAATGTGTAATGGAATGTGGAATCTAATGGAATGGAATGTGGAATGGAATGTGCAATAGAATGGAAGGGAATACAATATGGAATGGAATGCAAGGGAATCTGGAATGGAATGGAATGGAATGTGGAATGGAATGGAAAGGAATGCAATGTGGAAAGGAATGGAATCGAATGTCGAATGGACTGGAATGGAATGTGGAATGGAATGAAATGGAATGTGGATTGGAATGCAGTGGAATGTGAAAAGGAATGGAATGGAATGGAATGTGGAATGGAATGGAATGTGGAAGAGAATGTGGAATGGAATGTAATAGAATATGGAATGGAGTGTGGAAACAAATGGAATGGAATGGATTGGAATTTGGAATGGAATTGAATGGAGTGTGAAATGGAATTGAAAGCAATGTGGAATGGAATGGAATGGAATGTGGAATGGAATGTGGAATGGAATGGAATGGAATGAAATTGAATTTGGAATGCAATGCAAAGGAATGTCATGGAATGTTGAATGGAATGCAATGGAATGTGGAATGGAATGGAAAGGAATGGAATGTGGAATGCAATGGAATGGAGTGTAGAAAGGAATTGAATGGAATGTGGAATGGAATGGAATGGAATGTGGAATGGAATGAAATGGAATGTGGAATGGAATGTGGACTGGAATGTGGAATGGAATGGAATGGAAGGTGGAAAAGAATAGAATGGAATGTGCAATGGAAAGTGGAATGGAATTGAATGGAATGTGGAATACAATGGAATGGAATGTGGATTGGAATAGGATGGAATGTGGAATGGAATGGAATGCACTGTAGAATGGAATGCAATTGTATGGAATGGAATTTGGAATGGAATGTGGAATGGAATGGAATGTAATGTGGAATGCAATGGAAAGGATTGTGGAAAGGAATGGAATGGAATGTGGAATGAAATGGACTGGAATGGAATGGAATGGAAAGTGGAATGGAATAGAGTGGAATGTGGAATGGAATGTGCAATGGAATGCAATGTATTGTGGAATGTAAAGTGGAAAGGAATGTGGAATGGATTGGAAAGGAAGGTGGAAAGGAATGGAATGGAATGTGGAATGTTATGTGCAATGTAATGCAATCGAATGTGGAATGGAATGGAAGGGAATATGGAAAGGAATGGAACGTGATGTGGAAAGCAATGGAATGGAATGTGGAATGGAATGTTGAATGGAATGGAATGGAATGTGGAATGGAATGTGGAATGAAATGGCATGGAATTGAATGGAATGAGGAAAGAAATGGAATAGAATGTGGAATGGAATGGAAAGGAATGTGAAACGGAATGGAATGGAAAGTAGAATGGAATGGAATGGAATGTGAAATGGATTCGAAAGGAATGTGGAACGTGGAATGGATTAGAATGGAACGTGGAATGTAATGGAATGGAATGCGGAATGGAATGGAATGGAATGTCCAATGGATTGTGGAATAGAATATAATGGAATGCAGAATGTAATGTGGAATGTAATGGAAATGAATGTGAAATGGAATGTAATGGAAAGTGAAGTGGAATGAGTAATGGAATTGTATGGAGTGGAATGTTGAATGGAATGTGGAGTGGAAAGGAATGGAATGTGGAACGGAATGGAATGGAATGTGGAATGGAATGGAATGGAGGGTGGTTTGGAAATTGGAATGGAATACGGAATGGAATGGAATAGAATGTGGAGTGGAATGCAATGGAATGGAATGGAATGTGAAATGGAATGTTTAATGGAATGTGGAATGGTATGGAATGGAATATGGAATGCAATGGAATGGAATGTGGAATGGAATGGAATGGAAGCTGGAAAGGAATGTGGAATAGAATGTGGAATGAAATGGAATGGAATGTGGAATGGAATGGAATGGAATCTGGAAAGGAATGTGGAATAGAATGTGGAATGAAATGGAATGGAACGTTGAATGGAATGTGGAATGGAATGGAATTGAATGTGGAAGGGAAAGTGCAATGGAATGTGGAATGGAATGTGGAATGGAAAGGAATGAATTGTGGAATGTAATGTGAAATTGAGTGTGGAATATAACGTGGAATGGAACGCAATGGAATGTGGAATGGAATGTGGAAGGGAATGGAATGGAATGGAATGTGGAAGTGAATGGAATGGAATGGAATGTGTAATGGAATCGAATGAAATGTTGAATGGAATGGAATGGAAAATGCAGGTCAATGTGGAATGGAACATGGAATGGAATGGAATGGAACGTGGAATGGAACATGGAATGGAAAACGTAATGGAACGTGGAATGTGGAATGGAATGCAATGGAATGAGGATTGGAATGGAATTGAACGTGGAATGGAATGGAATGGAATGAAATGAGGATTGGCATGGAATGCAATTGGAATTGAATGGAATGGAAAGTGGAATGGAATGGAATGTAAAGTGAAATGGAGTGGAATGCAATGTGGAATGGAATCTGGATTGGAATTGAATGGAATGGAATGGGGAATGCAATGGAATATAATGTGGAATGGAATGGAATGGAATGGGGAATGGAATAGAAAGCAATGGAATGGAATGTAGAATGGAATGGTAAGGAATGTGGAATGGAACTGAATTGAAGAGAATGTGAAATGGAAAGGAATGGAATGAAATGTGAAATAGAATGGAATGTGGAATGGAATGGAATGGAAAGGAAAGTGAAATGTAATGGATTGTGGCATGGAATGGAATGGAAAATTGAATGGAATGGAATAGAATGTGGAATGGAATGGAATGGAATGTTGAAAGGAATGGAAAATGGAATGGAAAGGAGTGTGAAATGGAATGTGGAATGGAATATGGAATGTATCGTGGAATGGAATGGAAAGGAACGTGTAATGGAATGTGTAATTAAATGGAACGTGGAATGAAATGGAATGTGAAGTGGAATGGAATGAAGAATGGAATGTTATGGAATGTGTAATGGAATGGAATGGAATGTGGAATGGAATCTGGATTGGAAAAGAATGGAATGTGGAATGGAATGTGTAATGGAAGAGAATGAAATGTCGAATGGAATGTGGAATGGAATGGAATGCAATGTGGAATGGTATGTAGAATGAAATGTAAAGTGTAATGTATTGGAATAAAACGTGGAATGGAATTGAATGGAACGAGGAAGGGAATGGAATGGAATGGAATGTGGAACGGAATGGAACGTGATGTGGAATGGAAGGGAATGGAATGTGGAATGGAATGTTATGGAAAGTGGAATGGAATGGAAAGGAATTTGGAATGGAATGTGGAATGGAATGGAATGCAATTCGTTATGGAATGTAATGGAATGTGGAATGCAGTGTGGATTGGAATGGAAAGGAATATGGAATGGAATGCAATGGAAGGTTGAATTGAACGTGGAAAGGAATGGAATGGAATGCCGAATGGGAAGTGGAATGGAATGAGGAATGGAATATGGAATGGAATGTGGAATGGAAAGGAATGTAATGTGGAAAGGAATGTGGAAATGAAAGTGCAATAGAAAGTGCAATCGAATGAAAAGGAATGTGCAATGGAAGGTGGAATAGAATGGAATGGAACGTGGTATGGAACATGGAATGAAACGTTTAATGGAACGTGGAATGGAGTGTGGAGTGTAATGAAATGGAATTTGGAATGGATTGGAATGGAATGTGGAATCGAATGTGAAATGGTAAGTGGAATGGAATGTGGAATGGAAAGGAATGCAATGTGGAATGTAATGTGGAATCAAAAGTGGAAGGGAACATGGAATGGAATGGAATGGAATAGAATGTGGAATGTAAGGTAATGGAAAGTGGAAAGCAATGTGGAATGGAATGCAATGGAATGTGGAAAGGAACGGAATGGAATGTGGAATGGAATGTGGAATGCAATGAGGAATGGAATGGCATTGATTGTGCAATGGAATGGAATGGGATGGTATTTAATGTGGAATGGAATGGAATGGAATGTGGAATGGAACTTGGAATGGATCGTGGGACAGAACGTGGAATGGAAAGTGGAATACCCTGTGGAAGGGAATGGAATGGAATGTGGAATGGAAGGTAGGATGGAATGGAATGGAAATTGGAATGGAATGTGGAATGGAATGTGGAATGGAATGGAATGGAATGTGGAAAGGAACGTAAAACGGAATGGAATCGAATGAGAAATGGAACATGGAATGCAATGTAGAACGTATCGCAGAATGGAATGGAAAGCAACGTGTAATGGAATGTGGAATGGAATGGAATGGAATGTGGAATGGAATGTGAAGTGGAATGGAATGGAATGTGAAATGGAATATGGAATGGAATGTGCAATGTAATGTGGAATGGATCGTGGAATGGAATGTGGAATGGAAGGAAATGGAACATGTAAAGGAATGTGAAATGGAATGGAATGGAATGTGCAGTGGAATGTGGAATGGAATGTGAAATATAGTGGAATTCCATGTGGAATGGAATGTGGAATGCAATGGAATGGAATTTGGTATGGAATGTCGAATGAAACTTAGAATGTAATTTGGAATGGAATGGCATGGAATATGAAACGGAATGTGGAATGGAATGTGGAATAGAACGGAATATAACGTGGAATGGAATGTTGAAAGGAATGTGGAAAGGAAATTTGAATGTAATGGAAAGGAATGTGGAATGGAACGTGGAATTGAACGCAAAGGAATGTGGAATGGAACGTGCAATGTTACGTGGAATGGAACTCGGAATGGACTCTACAATGGAATGGAATGGAATGTGGAATGGAATGGAATGGAATTTAGAATGGAATGATTAATGGAATGTGAAATGAAACGTGGAAATAAAACATGGAATAGAATGGAATGGAATGTGGAATGGAATGTGGAATGGAATGGAATGGAATGTGGAATGGAATGTGGAAGGGAATGGAATGGAATGGAGTGTGGAAAGTAATGGAATGGATTGTTTATATGGAATGGAATGGAATGGGGAAAGGAATGTGGACTGGAACAGTATGAAATGTGGAATGGAATGTGGAATGGAATGGAATAGAATGTGGAATGGAACGTGGAATGGAACGTGGAAGGGAACGTGGAATGGAATGAAATGTGGAACGGAATGAAATGAAATGTGGAATGAAATGTGAAATGTATTGTGGAATGGCATGTTGAATGGAATGGAAAGGATTGTGGAAAGGAATGTGGAAAAGAATGTGGAATGGAATGTGGAATGGAATGTGGAAGGGAACATGGCATGGAATGGAAAGGAAAGTGGAAATGAATGTTAAATATAATGAGGATCAGAATGGAATGAAATGTTGAATGGAATGTGGAATGGAATGTGGAATAGAATGTGGAATGGAATATGGAATGTAATGGCAAGGAATGCGGAATTTAATGGATATGAAAGTAGAAAGGAATGTGGAATGCCATGCAATAAGAGTGGAATGGAACAGAATGGAATGAGGAATGGAATGTGGAATGGAATCGAATGGAAAGGACTGTTGAATGGAATGGAATGGAATGGAATGTGTAATTGAAGTTGGAAAGCAATGGAATGGAATGTGAAGTGCAATGTGGGATGGAACGTCGAATGGATTGTGGAATGGAATTGAAAGGAATGTGGAATGGAATTGATTGCAAAGAATGTGGAATGTACGTTGCAATTGAATGCAATTGAATGAAGAATGGAATTTGGAATGGAATGGAATGGAATGTGACATTGAGCATAATAGAATGTGGAATATAATCGAATGGAATATGGAATGGAATAGAATGGAATTGAATGGAAAGTGGAATGGAATGGAATGGTAAGTGGAATGGAATAGAATGGTATGTGGAATGGAATTGAATTGAATGTGGAATGGAATGCGGAATGGAATGGAAAAGAATGTGGAATGGATTGTGGAATGGAATGGAATGGAATGTGGAATGGAATGGAATGAAACTTGGAATGGAACGTGGAATGGAACGAGGAATGGAAAGTGGACAGGAAAGTGGAATGGAAGGTGGAATGGAGTGGAATGGAATGGAATGGAATGTGGAATGGAATGGAATGGAATGTGGAATGGTACATAATGGATCGTGGAATGGAAAGGAATTGAATGTGGAACAGAAACGAGTGGAATGTGGAATGCAATGGAATGGTTTGGAATGTGGTATGGAATGGAATGGAATGGAATTGAATGTGCAATGGAATGGAATGGAAGAGAATGGAATGTGGAATAGAATGTGGAAGGGAAAGGAATTGAATGGAATGTGGATTGGAAATGAAAGGAATAGAATGGAATGGAATGAAATGTGGAATATAACGTGGAATTGAAAGGAATGGAACGTGGAATGGAACGTGGAATTGAATGGAATGGAACGTGGAATGGAAAGTGGAATTGAACGTGGAACTGAACGTGATATGGAATATGGAATGTAGCGTGGAATGGAAAGTGGAATGTAACGTGTTATGTAAAGGAATGGAACGTGGAATGGAATGGAATGGAACTTGGAATGGAAAGTGGAATGTAATGTGGAATGTAATGGAATGCAATGTGGAAAGTAATGAGGAATGGAATGGAAAGTAATGTGGTTGTAATGTGGAATGGAGTGTGGAATGAAATGTTCAATGGAATGTGTAACAGAACGTTATGGAATGTGGAATGGAATGTGGAATGTTATGGTATGGAACCTGAAATGTAATGTGGAATGGAATGGAATGGAATGTGGATTGTAATGTGCAATGGAATGTGGAATAGAATAGAATGGAATGTGGAATGGAATGGAATGGAATGAGGAATGGAATGCACTGGAATGCGGAATGGAATGTGGATTTGAATGGAATGGAATGTGGAATGGAATGTTGAGTGGAATGTGGAATGGAATTTGGAATGGAATGGAATGGAATGTGGAATGGAATGTGGAATGGATTTCCGAATAAAATGGAATGGAATGGAATGTGGAATTGAATAGAATGAAATGTTGAATTGAATTGACAGGAATGTGGAATGGAATGTGGAAAGGAATGTAGAAAGCAATGTGGAATGTATTGGAATAGAATGTGGAATGGAATGGAATGGAATAGGCAATGGAATGTAAAGTGGAATGGTAATGAATGGAATCCAGACAGGAATGTAATGGAATGTGGATTACAATGGAATATGAAAAGGAATGTGAAATGGAATTTGGAATGGAATGTGAAACAGAATGTGGAATGCAAAGTGGAACTGAATGAAATGCAACGTGGAATGGAATGGAATGGAACATGGAAAGGAATGGACTGCAACATGTACTGGATCATAGAATGTAACATGGAATGGAATGTTTAATGTATTGTGGAAACTAAAGTGGAATAGAATGTGGAATGGGATGGAATGGAATGAGGTGTACATTGTGGAATGGAATGGAATGGAAAGTGGATTGGAAAGTGGAATAGAATGGAATGGAATCAAATGTGAAATGGAAAGTTGAAAGGAATGTGAAATGGAATGTGGAATGGAATGTGGAATGGAATGCGGAATGGAATGGAATGTAATGAGAAATGGAACGGTGAAAGGAATGTGAAATGGAATGTGCAATGGAAAGTGGAATGGAATGAAATGGAAAGTGGAATGGAATTGAATGGAATGGAATTTAATGTGCAATGGAAGATGGAATGCAATGTGCCATAGAATGGAATGGAATGTGGAATGGAATGTGGAATGGAATGGATAGAATCTGGAATGGAAAGTGGAATGGAATGGAATGTGGAATGGAATGTGGAATTGATGGCGGAAAAGAATGTGTAACGGAACAGAAAGGAATGTGGAAGAGAATGTGGAATGGAATGGAATCGAAGGTGGAATGGACTGGAGTGGAATGTGGAATGGAATGTGCAATGGAATGTGGAATAGAATGGAATGGAATGTGGAATGGAATGTGGAATGGAATGGAATAGGAATGTGGAATGGAATGCAATGGAATGAGGAATAGAGTGTTGAGTGTAATGTGGAATGGAATGTGGAATGGAGGGGAATGGAATGTTGAATGTAAAGTGGAACGGAATGTAAAATGGAATTTGTAATAGAATGGAAAGGAATATGGAACACAATGGAATCGAATGAAAAGTGGAATGGAATGGAATGGAATATATTGTGGAATGGAATGGAATGAAATGCGGAATGGAAGGGAATGGAATGCGGAATGGAATGGAATGGAACACGGAACGGAATTGAATGTTACGTGGAATGGAATGGAATGGAATGTGGAATGAAAAGAGGAGTGGAATGGAATGCAATGGAATGGAAAGTGGAATGGAATGGAATGGAATTTGGAATAGAAATGAATGGAATGCAGAATGGAATGGAATGGAATGCAAAGTGGAATGGAATGGAATGGAATGGAATGGATTGTGGAATGGAATGGAATGGAATGGAATGTGGAATGGAATGCAATGTGGAAAGGAATGTAATGGAACATGGAATGGAATGTAGAATGGAATGGAATGGAATGGAATGTGGATTGGAATGGAATGTGCAGTGGAATGCAATGGAAAGGAATGTGGAATGGAATGGAAAGGAATGTGGAATGGAATGGAACGGAAAGTGGAATTGAATGGAATGGAATGGAATTTGGAATGGAATGCAATGTGCAATGGAATGGAATGCAGCATGGAATTGAATTGAATTGAACGTGGAATGCAATGGAAAAGAATGGAATGAGGAACGGAATGGAACGTGCTGTGGAATGGAATGGAATGGAATGTGCAACGGAATGGAATGGAATGTGGAATGGAATGGAATGGAATGTGAAATGGACTGCGGAACGGAATGGATTGGAAAGGAAAGTGGAAAGGAATGGAAAGTGGAATTGAATTGAATGGAAAGTGGAATTGAATTGAGTGGAATGTGGAATGGAATGTTGAGTGGAATGGAACGTGGAATGGAATGTTGAATGGAATGGAATGGAATTTGGAATGGAATGTGGAATGGAACGTAATGGTATATGGAATGAAAGTGGAATGGAATGTGGACTACTACTTTGAATATAATGTGGAATGGAATGTGTAATAAAATGGAATGGAATTGGGAATGGAATGTGGAATATAGTGCAATGGAATGAGGAATGGAATGTGGAATGGAATGGAATGGGGAGTGGAATTCAATGGAATGTGGAATGGAATGGAATGGAATTAAATTTGTAATGGAAAGGAATGGAATGGATTGGAATGGAATGGAATGTGGCATGGAATGTGAAATGTAACGGAATGTGGAGTGGAATGTATTGGAATGGAGTGTTGAATGGAATGGAATGGAATTGAATGGAGCTAAATGGAACATGCAACGGAATGTGAAAAGTGAAATAGAATGTGAAATAGAATGTGAAATAAAGTGAAACAAACTGAAATAAACAAAGTGAAATAAAGTGAAATAAAGTAAATTAAATGTGGAAAGCAATGTGAAATGCAATGTGGAATGGAATGTGGAAGGGAATAAATTGGAGTGTTGAATGGAATTGAATGGAATGTGGAATGGAATGGAACGTGGAATGGAACATGGAATGGAACGTCGAATGGAATGTCGTATGAAATGTGGAATTGAATAGAATGGAATGTGGAATGGAATGTGGAAAGGAATGCAATGGAATGAGAATGGAATGTAGAATGGAATGAAATGTGGAATGGAATGTGGAATGCAATGTGGAATGGTATTTGGAATGGAATGTGGAATGGAACGGAATGGAATATGGAATGGAATGTGGAATTGAATGTGGAATGGAATGTGGAATGGAAGGGAATGGAATGTGGAATGGAAAGCAGAAATTAACGTGGAATGGAACTTGGAATGGAATGTGGAATGCAATGTGAAATGGAAAGGAATGGAACGGAATGTTGAATGGAATGTGGAGTGGAATGGAATGGAATGCAATGGAATGTGCAATATAATGGAATCGAATTTAATGTGGAATGCAATGTGGAACTGAATGGAATGGAATGTGAATTGGAATGCAATGGAATGTGGAATGGAATGGAATGGGATGGAATATAAAGTGAAATAGAATTTGGAACGGAATGTGAAATTGAATGTGGAATGGTATGTGGAATGGAACGAATTGGAACGTGGAATGGAATGGAACGGCATGGAACGTTGAATGGAATAGAATGGAACGTGGAATGTAATGGAATGGAATGGAACGTGGAATGGAAATTGGAAAGGAACATGGAAAGGAATGTGGTATGAAATGTGGACTGGAATAGAATGGAATGTGTAAAGTAATGTGGAAACAAATGCAAAAGTATGAGAATTGAATGTGGAATGGAAAGTTGAACAAAGTGTGGAATGGAATGTGGAGTGGAATGTGGAATGCAATGTGGAATGAAAAGGAAGGGAATGTGGATTGGAATATGGATTGTTGAATGGAATGTGGAATGGAATGTGGAATGGACTGTGGAATGGAATGGAATGGAATGTAGAATGCAATGGGAATGGAATGGAATGGAATGTGGAGTGGAATGGAATGGAATGACGAATGTAATGGAATGGAATGTGGAATGGAATGGAATGGAATGGAATGTGGAATGGAATGGAATGGAATGTGGAAGGACATGGAGTGGAATGTGGAATGGAATGGAATGGAATGTGAAACGGAATTGAATGGAACGTGGAATTGAATGGAATAGAAGGGAGCGGAACGTGGAATTGAATGGAATTGAACAGGGAAGGCAATGTGTAATGGAACGTGGAATGGAATGTAGAATGGAATTCAAAGGAATGTTGAATGGAATGGAATGGAAAGTGGAATAGAATCGAATGGAAAGGAATGTGCAATGGAATGTGGAATGGAAAGTGGAATGGAATGGAATGGAATGTGGAATGGAATTGAACTTGGAATGGAAAGTTATGGAAAGGCTATTGGAATGGAATGGAATGGAATGTGGAATGGAATGTGGAATGGAATGTAATGGAATGGAATGTGGAAAGGAATAGCATGGAATGGAATGGAATGTGGAATGGAATGTCATGGAATGTGGAATGCAAAGGAGTGGAATGGAACTTGGATTTGAATGGAATGGAATGGAATGTTGAATGCAATGTAATGGAACGGAACGTGGAATTGAATGCAATGGAAAGGAAAGTTGAATGCAATGGAATGCAAATAAACGTGGAATTGCATGGATTTGAACGGGGAATGGAATGTGGAATGGAATGTGGAATGGAATGGAATGGAAAGTGGAATGGAATGGAATGGAATGTGCAATAGAATGGAATTGAATGGAATGTGTAGTAGAAAGGAATGGAATGGAATGGAATGTGTAATAGAATGGAATGGAATGGAATGTGCAATGGAATGTGGAAGGGAATGTGGAATGTAATGGAATGGATTGTGGAAAAGAATTGAACTTGGAAAGGAATGGAATGGAATGTGGATTGGAATGGAATGGAATGGCATGTGAAATGGAATGGAATGGAATGGAAATTGATATGGAATTTGGAATGGAATGTTGAATGGAATGAAATCGAATGTCAAATGGAATAGAATGGAATTTGGAAAGGAAAGTGGAATGGAATGGAACATGGAATGGAATGTGAAATGGAATGTGTAATGGAAAGTGGAACGGAATGTGGAATGTAATATGGAATGAATGTAGTATGGAATGTTTAATGGAATGGAATGGAATGTGGAATGGAATGCAATGGAATGTGGAATGGAATGGAAAGGAATATGGAATGGAATGTGGAATCGAATGTGGAAAGTAACGTGGAATGGAACGTGGAATGGAATGGACTGCAATGTGGAGTGAAAGGTGGAATGGAATGTGGAATGAAACGTGGAGTGGAACGGAATGGAATGTGTAACGGAATGTGGAGAAGAGTGTGGAGTGGAATGTGGAACGGAACATAATGGAAAGTGGAATGGAATGTGGAATGGAACATAAAATGGAATGGAATGGAGTGTGGTATGGAATGTGGAATGGAATGTGGTAAGGATTGGAATGTGGAAAGGAGTGGAATGGAATGTGAAATGGAATGTGGATTGGAATGGACTGGAATGTGTAATGGAATGTGGAAAGGAATGGAAAGGAATGTGGAATGGAATGGAATGGAATGTGGATTGGAAAGTGGAATGAACGTGGAATGGAACGTCAAGTGGAATGGAAAGGAATGTGGAATGGAATGGAATGGAAAGTGGAATGGAACATGGAATGGAATGTGGAAAGGAAGGGAATGGATTGTGGAATGTAATGTGGAATGCAATTGAATGGAACGTGGAATGGAATGGAATTTAACGTGGAGCGGAACGTGGAATAAAAAGTGGAACGGAATGCAATGGAATGTGGAATGGAATGTGGAATGGAATTGAATGGAACGTGGAATGGAATGTGGAATGGAATGGAATGGAATGTGGAATGGAATGCAATGGAATGTGGAATGGAATGGAAAGGAATATGGAATGGAATGTGGAATCGAATGTGGAAAGTAACGTGGAATGCAACGTGGAATGGAATGGACTGCAATGTGGAGTGAAAGGTGGAATGGAATGTGGAATGAAACGTGGAGTGGAACGGAATGGAATGTGTAACGGAATGTGGAGAAGAGTGTGGAGTGGAATGTGGAACGGAACGTAATGGAAAGTGGAATGGAATGTGGAATGGAACATAAAATGGAATGGAATGGAGTGTAGTATGGAATGTGGAATGGAATGTGGTAAGGATTGGAATGTGGAAAGGAGTGGAATGGAATGTGAAATGGAATGTGGATTGGAATGGACTGGAATGTGTAATGGAATGTGGAAAGGAATGGAAAGGAATGTGGAATGGAATGGAATGGAATGTGGATTGGAAAGTGGAATGAACGTGGAATGGAACGTCAAGTGGAATGGAAAGGAATGTGGAATGGAATGGAATGGAAAGTGGAATGGAACATGGAATGGAATGTGGAAAGGAAGGGAATGGATTGTGGAATGTAATGTGGAATGCAATTGAATGGAACGTGGAATGGAATGGAATTTAACGTGGAGCGGAACGTGGAATAAAAAGTGGAACGGAATGCAGTGGAATGTGGAATGGAATGTGGAATGGAATTGAATGGAACGTGGAATGGAATGTGGAATGGAATGGAATGGAATGTGGAATGGAAAGGAATGGAATGTCGAATGGACTGTGGAATGGAATGTGGAATGGAATGGAATGGAATGTGGCATGGAATATTTAATGGAATATGGAATAGAATGTGGAATGTAATGGAATGGAATGTTGAAGGGTACGTGAAATGGAATGTTGAATGGAATGGAATGGAATATGGAATGGCATGGAATGGAATGTGGAATGGATTCTAGTTGAATGGGGAATAGAATGGAATGGAATGTTATGGAATGTGGAATGGAATTGAATAGAATGTGGAACGGAATGTGGTATGCAATTGAATGGAATATCGAGTGGAACGGAATGGAAGGTGAAACGGAATGGAACGTGGAATTTAATGGAATGGGATGTGGATTGGAATGAAATAGAATTTGTAATGCAATGCAATGGAATGGAATGGAAAGCGAATTGGAATTTGGAATGGAATGTGAAATGGAATGTGGAATGGAATGTGGAATGGAAAGTGGAATGGGTTGTGTTAAAGAATGTGTAATGGAACGGAATGGAGTGTGGAATGCAAAGTGGAATGGAGCGGCATGGAAAGTGTAATTGAATGTGGAATGGAATGTTGAAAGGAGTGTGGAATGGAATGTGGAATGGAACGGAATAGCGCGTGGGAAGCAAAGTGGAATGGAACGGAATGGAATTTGGAATGGAATGTGGAATGGAACGTGAAATGGAATGGAAAAGAATGTAGAATTGAACGTGCAATGGAATGTAATGGGTGGAATGGACAGTGGAATGGAACGTGGAATGGAATGGAATGGAACATGAAATGGAATGTGGAATGCAATGTGGAAAGGAATAGAATAGAATGTGGAATGGAATGGATTGGAAAGGGGAATGCAATGGAATGGAATGTGAAATGGAATGTGAATGGATAGTGAAATGGAAACTGGTATTGAATGAAGAATGGAATGGAATGGAATGTGGAATGAAATGGAATGGAACGAGGAATGGAACGTGGAATAGAAAGTGGACAGCAACGTGGAATGGAAAGTGGATTGGAATGAAATGCATGGTGGAAGGTAGAGGAGAGCAATGTGGAATAAAATGTGGAATGGAATGGAATGGAATATCGAATGGAATGTGGAACAGAATGTGGAATGGAATGGAATGGAATGTGGAATGGAACGGAATGGAGCGTGGAATGGAATGCAATGGAAAGGAATGCGATATGGAATGCGGAATGGAACGTGGAATGGAATGGAATGGAACTTGGAATGGAATGGAATGGAACGTGGAATGGAATGTGGAATGGCACGTGGAATGGAACTTGGAATGGAATGGAATGGAACGTGGAATGGAATGTGGAATGGCACGTGGAATGGAGTGTGGAATGGAATGTGGAATGGAATGGAATGGAATGTGGAATGGACTGTGGAATGCAATGGAAAGGAATGTGCAAAGGAATATGGAATCGAATGTGGAAGGGAATGTGGAATGGAAAGCAATGGAATGTGGAATTGAAAGTGGAAAGGAAAGTGGAATGGAAAGTGGAAATGAATGAAATGGAAAGTCGAATGGAATGTGGAATTGAACGTGGAATGGAAAGTGGAAAGGAAAGGAATGGAACTGGAAATGGAATGTGGAATGCAATGGAAAGGAATGTGGAATGGAACATAGAATGGAATGTGGAATGGAATGGAATGGAATGGAATGTGAAGCGGAATGTGGAATGGAATGTGAAATGGAACGTGGAATGGAATGTGGAACGGAAAGAAATGGAACATGGAATGGAACGTGGAATGGAATCTGGAAAGGAAAGGAATGGAATGTGAAATGGAATGTGGAATGGAATGGAATGTGGAATGGAATGTGCAATGGAATGGAATGGAACTCAAAAATGAATGTGGAATGTAATGTCGAAGGCAATGCGGTGGTATGCCAAATGGAAAGGGGAATGGAATGTGAAATGAAATGTGGAAAGAAATGTCGAATGGAATGGAATGGAACATGGAAAGCAATGGAGGGGAATGTGGAATGGATCATGGAATGGAACGTTGAAAGTAACGTGGAAAGGAATGCAAAGGAATGTGGAGGGGAATGTGGAATGGAATGTGGAATGGAACGTAATGGAATTTGGAATGGAATGTAGAATGGAACGTGAAATGGAATTGAAGAGAATGTAGAATTGTAATGGGACATGGAATGGACAGTGGAATGGAACATGGAATGGAATGGAAGGGAAAATGAACTGGAATGTGGAATGCAATATGGAAAGGAATAGAATGGAATGTGGAATGGAATGGAATGGAAAGGAGAATGGAATGGAATGCAATGTGAAATGGAATGTGAATGGAGAGTGAATTGGAAACTGGAATTGAATGAGGAATGGAATGGAATGGAACGTGGAATGAAATGGAATGGAAAGAGGAATGGAACGTGGAATAGAACGTGGACAGCAACGTGGAATGGAACGTGGAATGGAATGAAATGCATAGTGGAAGGTAGAGGAAAGCAATGCGGAATAAAATGTGGAACGGAATGGAATGGAAAGAGGAATGGAATGGAAGGGAATACGGAATAGAGTGAAATGGAATGGAATTTGGAAGGAAATGGAATGGAATGTGGAAAGGAATCTAATGGAAAGGAATGGAATGGAATGGAATGGAAAGTGGAACGGTATGGATTGGAATATGGAATGGAATGTGGAATAGAATGGAATGGAATATGGAATGGAATGGAATTTCTAATGGAATGGAATGGAATTTGGAAAGGAATCTAATGTAATGTAATGGAATGGAATGGAATGTGGAAAGGAATCTAATGTAATGTAATGTAATGTAATGAAATGCAATGGAATGTGGAATGGAATGGAATGCAATATTGAATGGAATGGAATGGAAAGGAATGGAAAGTGGAATGGAATGGAAGGGAATGTGAAATGGAATGTGGAATGGCATGTGGAATGGAATGAGGAAAGGAATGTGAAAAGGAATGTGGAATGGAATGGAATGGAATGTGGAATGGAATGTGGAATGGAAAGTGGAATGGAATGTGTAACGGAATGTGGAATGGAGTGTGGAATGGAATGTGTAATGGACCTTAATGCAAGGTGAAATGGAATGTGGAATGGAATGTGTAATGCAATGTCAAATATAATGCAATGGAATGTGGAATTGAACGTTGAATGGAATGGAATGGACCATGGAATGGAAGGTTTGATGGAAAGGGAAATGGATTGTTGAATGCAATGTGGAATGGAATCTGGAACGCAATGGAGTGGAATGTGGAATGGAAAGTGAAATGGATTGGAATAGCATGTGAAATGGAATGTGGTTTCGAATTTGGAATAGAACGTTCAATGCAACGCGGAATGGAATGGAATGGAATGTGTAATGGAATGTGGAATGAAATGGAATGGAATGTGGAATGGACTGGAGTGGAAACTGGAATGGAATGGAATGGAAGGTGGAATGCAATGTGGAAAGGAATGTGGAATGGAATGGAATGCAATGTGGAATGGAACGTGGAATGGAATTGATTGGACCTTGGAATGGAACATAGAATGAAAAGTGGAATTGAATAGAATGTAATTGGGAATGGAATGGAATGGAAAGTAGAATGGAATGAAACGGAATATGGAATGGAATGTGGAATGGAATGGAATGGAATGTGGAATGTAATGTGGAATGGAATGTGGAAAAGAATGTGGAATGGAAAGGTATGGAATGTGGAATGCAAAGTGGAATGGAGTGTGGATTGGAATTTCGAATGGAATGTGGAATCAATATAAAATGGAATCTGGGGTGGAATGGACAGATATGTGGAATGGAACGTGAAAGGGAATGGAATTCAAAGTGGAATTCAACGTGAAATTGAATGCAATAGGAAGTGTAATGGAACGCGGAATGGAACATTCAATGGAATGGAATGGAAAGTGGAATGGAATGTTGAATGGAATCTTGAAAGGAATAGAATGAAATGTGGAATGGAATAGAAAGGAATGGGGAATGGAATGGAATGGAATTTGGAAGGGAATGTGGAACGGAAAGTGGAAAGGAATGTGGAATGGAATGTGGAAAGAAATGTGTAATGGAACGGAATGGAATGTGAAATGGAATGGAATCTAATGTGGAATTGGATGGAATGGAAAATGGATTGGAACGTGGAATGGAACATGGAATAGAACATGGAATAGAACTTCGAATGGAATGGAATGGAATTTGGAATGGAATTTAATGGAATGTGGAATGGAATGTGGAATGGCATGGAATGCAATGTGGAATGGAACATGGAATGCAATTTGGAATGGAATATGAAATGCAATGTGGAATGAAATCTGGAATGGAATGTGAAATTGAAAGGGAATGGAATGTGGAATGGAAAGTGGAATGGAATGTGGAACAGAATGTAATGTAATGGAATTTATTGTGGAATGGAAGGTGGATTGGAATGTAGAAAGGAATGTGGAATGGAACGTGGAATGGAACGTGGAATAGAATCAAATGGAATGTGTAATGGAATGTGGAATGTAATGGAATGTGGAATGAAATGTGGAACGTAATGTGGAATGAAATGTGGCATGGAAGGAAATGGAATGTTGAATGAAATGTGGAATGGAATGGAATTGAATGTGGAATAGAATGGAATGAAACTTGGAATGGAATGTAAAATGGAATGTGGAGTGGAACGTGGAATGGAATGAGAAATGGAATGTGGAATTTAATGGAATGCAATGGGGAATGGAATGTGGAATGGAATGGGTAATGGAATGAGGAATGTAATGGAATGGAATGTGGAATTGAATGGAATGGAATGTTGAATGCAATGTGGAATGTAATGGAATGGAATGTGGAATGGATTGTGGAATGGAAAGTGGAATGGAAAGGAGTAGTATGTGGAATGGAATGTGCAATGGAAAAGCATGGAATGTGGAAGGAATGAGGAATGGAATGTGGAGTGGAATGTGGAATAGAACGGAATGGAATGTGGAATTGAATGTGGAAGGGAAAGTGGAATGCAAAATAGAATGGAACGTGGATTGGAATGGAATGGAAAGTGGAATGGAACGTGGAATGGGATGGAATGGAAAGTGGAATGGAACGTGGAATGGGATGGAATGGAATGTGGAATGGAACATGGAGTGGAATGGAATGGTAGTGGAATGGAATGAAATGGGATGTGGAATGGAATCTGGAAGGGAATGGAACGGAATTTGGATTGGAATGTTGAATTTAATGTAGAATGCAATGTGGAATGGAACGTGGAATTGAAAGTGGAATAGAACGTGTAATGGAACATGGAACAGAATGTGGAATGGAATAGAAAGGAATGTGGAACGGAATGGAATAGAATGGAATGGAATTGAATGGAGTGGAATGTGGAATGGAATGTAGAATGGAATGGAATAGGGAGGAATGTGAAATTGCTGATGGAATTGAAGGGAATGGAACATGGAATGGAATGCGGCATGGATTGTGAAATGGAATGGAAAGGAATGTGGAATGATATGGAATGGAATGGAATGTGGAATGGAATTTGAAATGGAAGATGGAATAGAATGGAATGGAATGTGGAATAGAATGTGTAATGGAGTGGAATGGAATGTGGTATTGAATGGAATGGAAAGTGGAATGGAATCGAATGGAATGTGGAATGGAATTGAATGGAATTGAATGGAATGTGGAATGTAATGGAATGGAATGTGTAATGCAATGAGGAATGCAATGGAATGAAATGGAATGGAATTGCGAATGGAATGGATGGAATGTGGAATGGAATGGAATGGAATGTGGAATGGAATGGAATTGTATGTGGAATGGAATGGAATGGAATGTGGAATGGAATCGAATGGAATGTGGAATGGAATGTTGAATGGAATGGAATGGAACGGAATGTGGAATGGAATGCAAAGGGATAGAATGAAATGAAATGGAATGTGGAATGGACCACGGAATGCAAGTTGGAATCTAAAGGAATGAATTGTGGAATGGAATGGAATGGAACCTGCAATGGAAAGGAATGGAATGTGTAATGCAATGGAATGGAATGGAATGTGGAATGGAAAGGAATGGAATTGAATGGGAAATGGAATGCATTGGAATGTGGAATGGAATATAATAGAATGTGGAATGTAATGGAATGGAATGTGGATAGGATAGAAATGGAATGGAATGTGGAATGGAATGAAATTGAAGTTGGAATTGAATGCAGTGGAATGTGGAATGGAATCGAATGGAACGTGGAATGGAATGGAATGGAATGAGGAATGGAACGGAATGGTATATGAAATTGAATGGAATGGAATTTGGAATGGAATGGAATGGAATGTGGAGTTTAAGTTGAAATGGAATGGAGTGGAATGTGGAAAGGAATGTGGAAAGGAGTGGAGTGAAATGTGGAATGGAAGGTGGAATGGAATGGTATGGACAGAACAATGGAGTGGAATGAATCGTGAAATGAAACCTGGAATGCAACGTGGATTTGAACTTGGAATGAAAGGTGGAATGGAATGGAATGGATTGCGGAATGGAATGGAATGGAATGTGGAATGGAAGGTGGGATGGAACGTGGAACGGAACTTGCAATGGGATGTGGAATGGAATGTGAAATGGAAAGGAATGGAATGTGAAATGGAAAGGAATGGAATGTGGAATGGAATGGAATGGAATGTGGAATAGATTGGAATGGAAAGTGGAATGGAAAGGAATGGAATGTATAATGGAAAGGAATGGAATGTGCAATGTCAAGGAATGGTATGCAATGTTGAATGGAATGGAATGGAATGGAATGGAAAGTGCAATGGAATGGAATGGAATGTCGAACGGAATAGTATGGAATGTAGAATAGAATGGAATGTGGAGTGGACTGGAATGGTATGTAATGTGGAATGGAATGCAATGGAATAGAAGGAAAAGTAAAGGAATGGGGAATGAACCGTAGAATCGAAGGTGGAATGGAATGGAATGGATTGTGGAATGGAATGGAAAGGGACGTGAAATGGAAATGAATGGAATGAGTAATCCAATTCAGTGGTATTGAATGCGGAATGGAATGCAATGTAATGAAATGGAATGTGGAATGGAATAGAATAGAATGAGGAATGGAAAGGAATGGAATGTGGAGACGATTGGAATGGAATGGAATGTGGAAAGGAATGCAATGGAATAGAATGAAATGGAATGGAGTGTGGAATGCAATGCAATGCAATGGATTGTGGAATGGGATGGAACGTGGAATGGAACGTGGAATGGAACGTGGAATGGAATGTGGAATGGAAAGTGGAATGGAAAGTGAAATGGAATTTGGAATGGAACGTGGAATGGAATGGAATGGAATGTGGAGTGTAATGTGGAATGGAAAGTGGAATGGAACGAGGAAAGGAATGGAATGGACTGTGGAATTAAATGTGCAGTGGAATGGTATGGAATGTGGAATGGAATGTGGAATAGAATGTGGAATATAATGGAATGGGATGTGGAATGGAAAGTGGATTGGAAAGGAATGGAATGTGGAATGGAATAAAATGGAACATGGAATGGAATGTGGAATGGAACATGGAGTGTTAAGTGGAATGGAATAGAATGGAACGTGGAATTGAATGTGGAATGGAACGCGGAATGGAATGGAATGAAACGTGGAATGGAATGGGATGGAATGTGGAATGGAATGGAAAGGAACGTGGAATGGAATGGAATGGAATTTGGAATGGAATGGATTGAAAATAGGAACAGACTGTGGAACGGAATGCAGAATGGAATGTGGAAAGGAATGGAATGGAATGTGGAATGGAATGGAATGGAAAGTAGTATATAATTGAATGGAAGGTAAAGAAATGCGGAATGGAATGGAATGGGATGCGGAATGCAATTTAATGGAAAGGAATGAGGAATTGAAAGGAATGGAATATGGAATGGAATGGAATGGAATGTGGAATGCAATGGAATGGAACGTGGAAGAGAATGTGGAATGGAATGTGGAATTTAGTGTGTAATGGAGTTAGGAATGGAGAGGCATGGAATGTGTAATTGAATGTTAAATGGAATGTGGAATGGAATGATGAATCGAGTGTGGAATTGAATGTGGATAGGAATGGAATTGAGTGTGGGATGGAATGTGGAATGGAACGAAATGGAATGTGGAATGGAAAGGAGAATGGAAAGTGACACAGAATGGAATTGAATGTAGTATTGAACGTGGAAAGGAATGTAATGGGATGTGGAATGGAAAGTGGAATGGAACGTGGAAGGGAATGTGGAATGCTAAGTGGAAAGGAATGGTATGGAATGTGGAATGGAATGTGGAATGGAATGGAATGGAGTGGAATTTGAAATGGAATGTGGAATGGACTGTGAAATGGAAAGTGGGATTGATTGTGGAATGGAATGGAATGGAACATGGAATGAAATGGAAGGGAACATGGCACGGAACGTGGAATAGAACGTGGACAACAACGTGAAATGTAACGTGGAATGGAATGAAATGGAATGTGGAATGGAGTGGAGTACAATCTGGAATCTAATATGGAATGCAATGGAATAGAATATGGAATGGAATGTGGAAAGGAATGTGGAATGGAATGGAATGGAATGTGGAATGGAATGGAATGGAATGTGGAATGGAATGTGGAATGGAATGGAAAGGATAGTGGAATGAAATGTGGAAAGGAATGCGGAATGGAACGGAAAGGAATGTGAAATGGAATGGAATGGAATGTGGAATGGAATGTGGAAAGGAATGGAATGGAATGTGGAATGGAATGTGAAAAGTAATGTGGAATCAAACGGAATGGATTGTGGAATGGAATGTGGAATGGAGCGTGGAATGTAATGTGGAAAGGAACCGAATGGAATGTGGAACGGAATGTGGAACAGAACGTGGAATGGAAAGTGGAATGTAATGGAATGGAAAGTGGAATGGAATGTGGAATGCAACGTGGAATGGAAATTGGAATAAAATGGAATGAAACGTGGAATACAATGTGCAATGGAATGGAAAGGAATGTGAAATGGAATGTAGAATGTAATGTGAAATTGAAAGTGATATTGAATGAAATGGAACGTAGAATGGGACGTGGAATGGAATGTGGAATGGAATGGAATGGAACGTGGAATGGAATGTGGAATGGAATGGTAAGGAATGTGGAATGGAATGTGCAATGAAATGGAATGGAATGTGCAAAGGAATGTGGAAGGGAATGGGGAAGGGAATGCAATGGTATGGGAAGTGGAATGTGGAATGGAATGTGAAATGGAATGTGGAAAGAGATATCAAATGGAATGGAATGGAACACGGATTGGAAAGGAATGGATCGTGGAATGGAACATGGAACGGAATGTGGAATGGAACATTGAATGGAATGGAATGGAATGTGGAATGGAATGTGGAATGCAAAGGAATGGAATGGAATGGAACGTGGAATGGAACCTAGAAAGGAACAAGAAATGCAGTATGCAACGGATAGGAAAGGAATGTGGAATGGAATGTGGATGGAACGTCTAATTGAACGTGGAATGGAATGGAAAGGAATGTGGAATGGAATATGGAATGAAATGTGAAATGCTACGTGGAATGGAATGTGAATTGCAACATGGAGTGGAATGGAATAGAATGTGGAACGGAACGCGGAATTGAATGAAAGGGAACATGGAATGGAACGTGGAATGGAATGGAATGTAACGTGAAATATAACGTGGAATGGAAGTTGGAATGGAAAGTGGAATGGAAAGTTTAATGGAATGGAATGGAATGTGGAATGGAATGCAGAAAGGAATGTGGAATGGAATGGGAAGTGTAATGGAATGGAATGTGGAATGGAATGTGGAAATCAATGGAATGGAATGTGCAATGGAATGTAATGGTTTTAGGAATGGAATGTGGAATGCAATGGAATGGAATGTGGAATTGAATGTGGAATGGAATGTGGAAACAAATGTGGAATGGAACGGAGTGGAATAGGAAATGGAATGTGGAATGGAATGTAGAACGGAATGTGAAATGGAAAGTAGAACGGAAAGTGGAATGGAATGTGGAATAGAATGAGGAATGGAAAGTGGAATGGAATGGAGTGGAATGTGGTATGGAATGTGAAACGGAATGGAATGGAATGTGAAATGGAAACTGGATTGGAATGTGGAATAGAACGTGAAATGGAATGTGGAGTGGAACGTGTAATGGAATGGAATTGGAATCTAAGTATTGGGTTGTGGAATGGAATGTGGAATGCAATGGAATGGAATGTGGAATGTAATGTGAAATGTAATGTGGAAAGGAATGTGGAATGTAAGGGAATGCATTATGAAATGGAATGTAGAATGGAATGGAATGGAATGTGGAACGGAATCTAGAATTGAAAGTGTAATTGAATGCGGAATGGAATGTGGAAAGGAATGTGGAATGGAAAGGAATGGAATGTTGAATGGAATGTAGAATGGAGTGTGGAATGGAATGGAGTGCAATGTGGAACGGAATGTGAAATGGGATGGAATGGAATGTGAAATGGAATGTGGCAGGCAATGTGGAATGGAATGTCAAAAGTAATGGAATTCAATGTGGAATTGAACGTGGAATGGAAAGGAATGGAATGCGGAATGGAATATGGAATGGAATGGAATGCAATGTGGAATGGATTGTGGAATGGAATGTGGAATGGAATGGAGTGAAATGTGGAATGGAATGTGAAATGGAATGAAATGGAATGTGAAATGGAATGTGGATAGGAAAATGGAATATACCGAGAAGGTGAACGTCTAATGGAATGGAATGGAACGTGTAATGGCAATTGGAATGGAATGGAATGGAATGTGGAATGAAATGTGGAATTGAAAGGAATGGATTGTGGATGGAATGTGGAATGGAATGGAATGGAATATGGAATAGAATGGAATTGAATGTGTAACTGAATGTGGAATGGACTGTGGAATGGAATGGAATGGAATGTGGAATGGAATGTGGAATGGAATGGAATGCAAGGGAATGGAATGCGGAATGCAATGGAATAAAATGTGGAATGCAATATAATATAATAGAATGTGAAATTGATTGGAATGGAATGTGGAGTAGAATGGAATGGAATGTGGAATGCAATGGAATGGAAAGTGGAATGGAATGGAATGGAGCGTGGAAACAATGTGGAATGGAATGTGGAAAAGAAAGTGGAATGCAATGTTGAAAGGAATGGAATGGAATGTGGAATGGAACGTTGAATAGATTGTGGAATGGGTTGTGGAATGGAATGGAATGGAATGTGGAATGGAATGTGGAATGGAATGGAATGGAAAGTGGAATGGAACGGAATGGAACGTGGAATGGAATGGAATGGAACGTGGAATGGAACATGGAATGGAACGTGTAATGGAATGTTGAATGGGATGTGGAACGGAATAGAATGGAAAGTGGAATGGAATGAGGAATGCGATGGAAAGGAATTTGCAAAGGAATATGCAATGGAATCTGGAGCGTACTTTGGAATGGAACGCAATGGAATGTGGAATGGAATGTGGAACAGAACGTGGAATGGAAAGTGGAATGTAATGGAATGGAAAGTGGAATGGAATGTGGAATGCAACGTGGAATGGAAATTGGAATAAAATGGAATGGAACGTGGAATACAATGTGCAATGGAATGGAAAGGAATGTGAAATGGAATGTAGAATGGAATGTGAAATTGAAAGTGATATTGAATGAAATGGAACGTAGAATGGGACGTGGAATGGAATGTGGAATGGAATGGAATGGAACGTGGAATGGAATGTGGAATGGAATGGTAAGGAATGTGGAATGGAATGTGCAATGAAATGGAATGGAATGTGCAAAGGAATGTGGAAGGGAATGGGGAAGGGAATGCAATGGTATGGGAAGTGGAATGTGGAATGGAATGTGAAATGGAATGTGGAAAGAGATATCAAATGGAATGGAATGGAACACGGATTGGAAAGGAATGGATCGTGGAATGGAACATGGAACGGAATGTGGAATGGAACATTGAATGGAATGGAATGGAATGTGGAATGGAATGTGGAATGCAAAGGAATGGAATGGAATGGAACGTGGAATGGAACCTAGAAAGGAACAAGAAATGCAGTATGCAACGGATAGGAAAGGAATGTGGAATGGAATGTGGATGGAACGTCTAATTGAACGTGGAATGGAATGGAAAGGAATGTGGAATGGAATATGGAATGAAATGTGAAATGCTACGTGGAATGGAATGTGAATTGCAACATGGAGTGGAATGGAATAGAATGTGGAACGGAACACGGAATTGAATGAAAGGGAACATGGAATGGAACGTGGAATGGAATGGAATGTAACGTGAAATATAACGTGGAATGGAAGTTGGAATGGAAAGTGGAATGGAAAGTTTAATGGAATGGAATGGAATGTGGAATGGAATGCAGAAAGGAATGTGGAATGGAATGGGAAGTGTAATGGAATGGAATGTGGAATGGAATGTGGAAATCAATGGAATGGAATGTGCAATGGAATGTAATGGTTTTAGGAATGGAATGTGGAATGCAATGGAATGGAATGTGGAATTGAATGTGGAATGGAATGTGGAAACAAATGTGGAATGGAACGGAGTGGAATAGGAAATGGAATGTGGAATGGAATGTAGAACGGAATGTGAAATGGAAAGTAGAACGGAAAGTGGAATGGAATGTGGAATAGAATGAGGAATGGAAAGTGGAATGGAATGGAGTGGAATGTGGTATGGAATGTGAAACGGAATGGAATGGAATGTGAAATGGAAACTGGATTGGAATGTGGAATAGAATGTGAAATGGAATGTGGAGTGGAACGTGTAATGGAATGGAATTGGAATCTAAGTATTGGGTTGTGGAATGGAATGTGGAATGCAATGGAATGGAATGTGGAATGTAATGTGAAATGTAATGTGGAAAGGAATGTGGAATGTAAGGGAATGCATTATGAAATGGAATGTAGAATGGAATGGAATGGAATGTGGAACGGATTCTAGAATTGAAAGTGTAATGGAATGCGGAATGGAATGTGGAAAGGAATGTGGAATGGAAAGGAATGGAATGTTGAATGGAATGTAGAATGGAGTGTGGAATGGAATGGAGTGCAATGTGGAACGGAATGTGAAATGGGATGGAATGGAATGTGAAATGGAATGTGGCAGGCAATGTGGAATGGAATGTCAAAAGTAATGGAATTCAATGTGGAATTGAACGTGGAATGGAAAGGAATGGAATGCGGAATGGAATATGGAATGGAATGGAATGCAATGTGGAATGGATTGTGGAATGGAATGTGGAATGGAATGGAGTGAAATGTGGAATGGAATGTGAAATGGAATGAAATGGAATGTGAAAAGGAATGTGGATAGGAAAAAGGAATATACCGAGAAGGTGAACGTCTAATGGAATGGAATGGAACGTGTAATGGCAATTGGAATGGAATGGAATGGAATGTGGAATGAAATGTGGAATTGAAAGGAATGGATTGTGGATGGAATGTGGAATGGAATGGAATGGAATATGGAATAGAATGGAATTGAATGTGTAACTGAATGTGGAATGGAATGTGGAATGGAATGGAATGGAATGTGGAATGGAATGTGGAATGGAATGGAATGCAAGGGAATGGAATGTGGAATGAAATGGAATGCAAGGGAATGAAATGCGGAATGCAATGGAATAAAATGTGGAATGCAATATAATATAATAGAATGTGAAATTGATTGGAATGGAATGTGGAGTAGAATGGAATGGAATGTGGAATGCAATGGAATGGAAAGTGGAATGGAATGGAATGGAGCGTGGAAACAATGTGGAATGGAATGTGGAAAAGAAAGTGGAATGCAATGTTGAAAGGAATGGAATGGAATGTGGAATGGAACGTTGAATAGATTGTGGAATGGGTTGTGGAATGGAATGGAATGGAATGTGGAATGGAATGTGGAATGGTATGTGGAATGGAGTGTGTAATGGAATGTGGAATGGAAAGGAAAGAAATGTGGAATGGAAAGTTTAATGGAGTGTGGAATGGAATGTGGAATGGAACGGAAAGAAATGTGGAATGGAATGTTTAATGGAGTGTGGAATGGAATGTGGAATGGAATGGAAAGGAATGTGGAATGCAATGTAGAATTGAATGTGCAATGGAATGGAGTGGATTGTGAAATGTAATGGAATGGTATGGTACGGGATATGGAATGGAATGCAACGGAATGTGGATTGGAAAGTGCAAAGGAACGAGGAATGGAACGTGGAAAGTAAGGTGGAATGGATTGGAATGAAATGTGGAATGGAATGTGTAATGAAATGGAATGGAAAGTGTAATGGACTGTTGGATGCAAAGGAATGGAATGTGGAATGGAATGTGAAATGGAACGCGGAATAGAATTTCGAATGGTAAGTGGAAAGGAATGTGGAATGAATTTGCATGGAATGTGGAATGGAATGGAATGGAAACTGGAATAGAACGGAATGGAATGGAATGTGGAATAGAATAGTATGGAAGGGAATGCGGAATGGAATGGAATGGAATGTAGAAAGCCATATAATGCAGTGGAATGTGAAATGGAATGGTATGGAATGAGGAACGGAATGGAGTGGAATGTGTAATTGAATGGAATGGAAAGTGTAATGGAATGTGGAATGGAATGTGGAAAGGTATGTAGAATGGAATGGAATGGAAAGTGGAATGGATTGGAATGGAATATGGAACAGGATGGAATGGAATATAATGTCGAATGCAATTGAATTGAATGTGGAATCAAATAGAATTAAATATGGAATGCAAAATAATGGAAGGGAATGAGAATTTAAATGGAATGGAATGTGGAATGAAATGTAACGGAATGTGGAATGGAATGGAATGGAATGTGGAATAGAATGGAATGGAATGTAATGAGGAATGGAATGTGGAATGGAAGGTGGAATGGAATGTGGAATGTAATGGAATGGAACATGGATTGGAATGGAACGGAAAGAAAAGTGAAACGGAATGGAACGTGGAATGGAATGGAGTGGAATGTGGATTGTAATAGAATGGAATGTGTAAAGTAAGGGAATGGAATTAAATGGAAAGCGAAATTGAACGTGGAATGGACTGTGAAATGGAATGTGTAATCAAATGGAATGGAATGGAATGAAAAGTGAAATGGAATGTGGAATGAAAACTGGAATGGAAAGTGGAATGGAATGAAATGGAACGAGGAATGGAATGGAATTGATCATGGAGTGGAATGGAATGGAACGTGGAATGGATCGTGGAACGGAAAGTGGAATGGAATGTGGAAAAGAATGGAATGGAATGTTGAACGGAAAGTGGAATGGAATGGAGTGGAATGTGGAATGGAATGAGGAATAGAAAGGAATGGAATTTGGTTGGAATGTATTTGGAACGTGGAATGGATTATAGAATTAAATGTAGAATGGAATGTGTAACGGAATGGAATGTAATGAGGAATGGAAAGTCGAATGGAATGTGGAATGGAATGTGCAATTGAACGTGGAATGGAATGGAATGGAACGTCGAATGCAATGTGGAATTGAATGGATTGGAATGTCGAAAGGAATGTGGAATGGAATGTGGAATGAAATGGAATGGAATGTGGAAAGGAATGTGGAGTGGAATGGAATGGAATGGAATGTAGAATGGAATGTTGAGTGGAATGTGGAATGGAATGTGGAATTGAATGTAATGGACTGTGGAATGGAATGTACAATGTAATGTGGAATGGAATGTGGAATGGAATGTGGAATGGATTGTGGAATGGAATGTGGAATGGAAAGCAAAATAATGTAAAATGGAATGTGGAATGGAATGGAATGGAATGGTATGGAATATGGCATGGAATATGGATTGGAAAGGAATGGAATTGTTTGGAATATTGAATGGAATGGAATCGAATGTGGAATGGAACGTGGAAAGGAAGCGGAATGGAACGTGGAATGCAACGTGGAATGGAAGGTGCAATAGAACAGAATGGAACGTGGAATGGAATGTCGAATGGAAAGGAATGGAAAGTGTAATGGAATCTGGGACGGAATGTAATGGAATGTGGAATGGAATGTGGAATGGAAAGTGGAATAGAATGTGGAATGGTATGTGGAATGGAATGTGGAATGTAATTGAATGGAATGTGTAATGGAATGGAATGGGAAGAAATGGAATGTGGAACAGAATGGAATAGAATGGAACGTGCAATAGAATGGAATGGAATGGAATGGAATGCAGCATGGAATGGAATGGAATGCAGAATGCAATGGAATGGAATGTGGAATGGAAAGGAATGTAGAACGGAATTTAGAATGGAACCTGGAATGGAACGTACAATGGAAAGTGGAATGTAAAATACAATGGAATGTGGAATGGATTAGAATGGAATGTGGAATGGAATGGAATGGAATGTGGAATGGAAAAGAATGGAATGTGGAATGGAATGGAAAGGAATACGGAAAGGAAAATAATGGAATTAGGAATGGAATGTGGAATGCAATGGAATGGAAAGGAATGTGGAATGGAATGTAATGGAATGGCATGTGGAATTGAAGTTGGAATGAAATGGAATGGAAGGTGAAGGGGAATGTGGGATGGAATGTGGAATGGTTTGTGGAATGGAATGGAATGGAAAGTGGAAAGGAATTGAATGAAATGGAAAGTGGAACGGAAGATGGAATTGAATGGAAAGGAAAGTAGAGTGGAATGTGACATGGAAAGGCATAGAAAGTGGAATTGAGCATAATAGAATGTGGAATGGAATCGAATGGAATTTGGAATAGAATGGAATGGAATTGAATGGCACGTGGAATGGAATGGTATGGAACGTGGAATGAAATGGAATGATAAGTGGAATGGAATGGAATGATATGTGGAATGGAATGGAATGGGATGTGGAATGGAATGTGGAATGGAATGTAAAAGAATGTGGAATGGATTGTGGAATGGAATGGATTGGAATGTGGAATGGAATGGAATGAAACGCGGAATGGAGCGTGGAATGGAATCAGGAATGGACTGTGAAATGGAAAGTGGAAGGGAAGGTGGAATGGAATGCAATGGAATGTGGAATGGAATGGAATGGAATGTGGAATGCAATGGAATGGAACGTGGAATGGAAAGGAATGGAAATTTTAATGGAAAAGAATGAAATGTGGAATGCAAAGGAACAGTATTGAATGTGGTATGTAATTGAATGGAATGGAACGGAATGTGCAATGGAATGGAAATGGATGAGGAATGGAATGGAATGGAATGTGGAATGGAATGGAATGGAATGTGTAATGGAAAGCAAAGGAATAGAATACAATGGAATGGATTGTGGAATGGAACGTGGAATTGAATGGAATGGAAGGTGGAAGGGAACTTGGAATTGAAAGTAGAACTGAACGTGGTACGGAATGCAGAATGCAACGTGGAATGGAATGTGAAATGGAATGTGGAATGGAACGTGGAATGGACTGGAATGGAACGTATAATGGAAAGTGGAATGGAATGTGGAATGGAATGTGGAAAGGAGTGTGGAATGGAATGGAACGGAATGTGGTTAGAATGTGGAATGGAATGTGGAATGGATTGTGGAATGAAATGTGGAATGGAATGTGTAACAGAACGGAATGTAATGCGGAATGGAATGTGGAATGGAATGGAATGGAACTTGGAATGAAATGCGGAATGGAATGGAATGGAATGTGGAAAGAAATGTGCAAAAGAATGCTGCAATGGAATGGCGTGGAATATGGAATGGAATGTGGAATTGAATGGAATGGAATGTTTTATGGAATGCAGTACAATGTGGAATATAATGTGGAATTGAGTGGAATGGAATGTGGAATGGAATGTGGAATGGAATTTGTAATGCAAAGGAATGAAATGTGGAATGTCATGTGGAATATAAAGTGTAATGCAAAGTCGAAAGGAATGTAATGCTATGTGGAATGGAACTTGGAATGGCTTGGAATGGCACGTGGTGTGGAACGTGGAATGGAACGTGGAAGGGAATGAGGAATGGAATGAATTGTGGAATGGAATGCAATCAAAAGTGGATTGAAATGTGAAATTGACTGTGTAATGGCATTTTGAATGGAATGGAGAGGAATGTGGAATGAAAAGTGGAATGGAATGGAATGGAATGTGGAATGGAATGTTGAATGGAATGCAATGGAATGAGAAAGGAATGGAATGCGGAATGCAATGGAATGCAGTGTGGACGGAAAGTAATGGAATGTGGAATGGAATGGAATGTAAAATGGAATGTGAAACGGAATGTGGAATGGAATGTATAATGGAATGTGGAATGGAATGTGAAATGGAATGTAAAATGGAATGTGGAATGGAGTTTGTAACGGAACGAAATGGAACATGGAATGGAATGGAAAGAACGTGGAATGGAATGGAATGGAATGCCGAATGGAATGGAAAGTAACGTGGAATGGAATGGATGGTAGCATGAAAAGGAATGGGACAAGGAATGGAATGGAATGGAATTTGAAATGCAATGGAATGGAATGCGGATGGAAAGGAATGGAATGTGGAATGGAATGAAATGGAATGTGAAATGGAATGTGGAATGGAAATGAATGGAATGAGGAATGGAATGCGGAATGGAATGGAATGCGGATTGGAATGGAATGGAATGCAATGTGTTATGGAATGGAGTAGAATGGAATGTAATTTGGAAAGGAATGTGAAATGGAATGGAGTGGAATGTGTAATGGAATGTGGAATGGAATGGAATGGAATGAGGAATGGAATGTCGAATGGAATGGGATGGAATGTGGAATGCAGTGGAATGGAATGGTATAGAATGTGGAATGGAATGTGGAATGGAATGGGATGTAATATGGATTGGAATGGAATGGAGTGGAATGTGGAATGGAATGGATCTGAATGTCGAATGGAATATAATGGAATGTGGCATGGAATGTGGAATGGAAAGTGGAGTGGAATGGAATTTAATGTGGAACAGAAGGTGGAATGGAAAGGATTGGAATGTGGAACGCAATGCAATGTGGAATGGAGTGGAATGGAATGTGGAATGGAATGGAATTAACCGTGGAATGGAATGTGGAATGGAATGGGCTGGAATGTGAAATGGAATGTAGAATGGAAAGTGGAATGGAATTGAATGCAATGTGGAATGGAATGGAATGCGGAATGGAATGTAATGGAATGTGGAATTGATAGCAATGTAATGTGGAATGGAATGGAAAGGAATGTAGAATGAAACTGAATCGAAAAGAATAGAATGTGGAATGGAATTGAATGGAATGTGGTATGGAATGTGGAATGGAAAGTTGAAAGGAATGGAACAGAATCTGGAATGGAATGTACAATGGAATGGAACGGAATGTGGAATGGAATGTAATGGAATATGGAATGCAATGTGGTATGGGAAGTAGAATGGAATGCAATGAAATGTGGATTGGAAACTGGAATGGAACGGAATGGAATGTGGAAGGGAATATAGAATGCAATATGTTATGGAAAGTCTGAGAGAATGTGGAATGGAATCTGGAATGGAATGTGGAATGGAATGTGGAATGGATGTTGGAATGGAATGGAATAGAATGTGGAATGGAACGTGAAATGGAACAGAATGGAACATGGAATGGAATGTGGAATGGAACATGGAATGGAATGTGGAATGGAACGTGGAATGGAATGTGCAATGGAAAGTGGAATGGAGCGTGGAATGGAATGTGGAATGCAATGTGGAATGGAACGTGGAATGGAATGGAATTGAATGTGGAATGGAACTTAGAATGGAATTGAATGGAAATTGGAATGGAACGTCTAAAGTAATGTGGAATGGAACTTGGAATGAAAAGTACACTGGAATGTGGAATGGAACGTGGAATGCCGTGAAATGGAACGTGGAATGGAATGTGCAATGGAATGTCGAATGGAACGTCTAATGGAATGGAAGGGAAAGTGGAATGGAAAGTGGAATGGAACGTGGAATGGAGAGCGTGGAATCGAATGGAATGGAAAGTGGAATGGAAACGAAAGGAATGAAATGGAATGTGGCACGGAATGTGGAATGAAACGCGGAATTGAATTGAATGGAATGTGGAATGGAATGTGGAATGGAATGTGGAATGGAATGGAATGGAAAGTGGAATGGAATGTGGAATGGAATGTGGAATGGAATGGAATGGAGAGGAAAGTGGAAAGGAATGTGGAATGGAATGTGGAACGGAACGGAATGGAATGTGGAATGGAATGTGGAATGGAACGTGTAATGGAATGGAATGGAACGGAATGGATTGTAGAATGGAATGTTGAATGGAATTCGGAAAGGAACTTGGAATGGAAAGGAATGGAAAGTGGAATGGGATGGAAAGGAATGTTGAATGAAACGTGGAATGGAATGGAATGGAACTTGGAATGGAATGTGCAATGGAAAGTGGAATGGAACGTGGAATGGAAAGGAATATAAGCCGGAGTGGAACACGGAACGGAATGGCATGGAGCATTTAATGGAATGTGGAATGGACTATGGAATGGAACGTGAAATGGAATGTGGAGTGGATTGGAAAGGTATGTGTAATGGAATGTGGTTTGGAATGTGGAATGGAATGCAAGGCAATGTGGAATGGAACGAGGAATGGAATGGAATGTGGAATGGAATGTAATGGAATGTAGAATGGAATGGAATGGAACGTTTAATGGAATGTGGAATGGACTGGGTAATGGCATGTGAAATGGAATGAGGAAAGGATTGAAATGGAATGTGGAATGGAATGCAGAAGGGAATGTGGAATGGAATGCAAGGCAATGTGGAATGGAATGTGGAATGGAATGTAATGGAATGTGGAATGGAATGTACTGGAATGTGGAATGGAATGTAATGGAATGTGAAATGTAACATAAAGGAATGCGGAATGGACTGTGGAATGGAATGTAATGGAATGTGGAAAGGAATGTGCAATGGAAGGTAATGGAATGTGGAATGGAACGGAATGGAATTTGGAATGGAATGTTGAATGGAATGCAGAATAGAATGTTGAATGGAACAGAATGGAATGGGAAGTGCAATGGAACTTCAAATGGAATGGAATGGAATGTGGAATGCAATATGAAATGTAGAGTGGAATGTAATGTGGGATGGAATGGAATGGAATATGGAATGCAAAGGAAAGGAATGTTGAATGGAATGTTGAATGGAATGGAATGGAATTTGGAATGGAATGTGGAGTGGAATGGAATGGACTGTGGAATGCAATGGAATGGAATATCGCCTGGAACGTGAAATGGAATGGAATGTGGAAGGGAATGTGGAATGGAACGTGGAATGAAATATAGAATGCAATTGAATGGAATGTGGAATGGAGTTTTTAATGGAATGTGGAATGGAATGTGGAGTGGAATGTGAAATGGAGAGTGGAAAGGAGTGGAATGGAAAATGGAATGGAAAGTTGAATGGATGGTGGAGTAGATCGTTGAATGTAATGGAATGGAACGTGGAATTGAACGGGGAATGGGATGTGGAAAGGAATGGAATGGAATGGAAAGGAATGTGGAATGGAATGGAATGGAATGTGGAATGGAATGGAATGGAATATGGAATGGAATGTGGAATGGAATGTGGAGTGGCACGTGGAATGCAATGGAGTGTAAAGTGGAATGGAATGTGAAATGGAACGTAGAATGGAATGTAATGTGAAATGGAAAGTGGAATGGAATGGAATGGAATGGGGAATGGATCGTGGAATGGAACGTGGAATGGAATGTTGAAAGGAAAGTGGAAAGGAATGGAACGGAATGTGGAAAGGAATGGAATGGAATGTGGAATGGAATGGAATGAAATATGGAATGGAATGTGGAATGGAATGTGGAGTGGCAAGTGGAATGCAACGGAGTGTAATGAGGAATGGAATGTGAAATGGTACGTAGAATGGAATGGAATGTGAAATGGAACGTGTAATGGAATGGAATGGAATGGGGAATGGATCGTGGAATGGAACATGGAATGGAATGTTGAAAGGAAATTGGAATGGAATGGAGTGGAATGTGGAATGGAACGTGGAATGGAATGCAATGGAACGTGGAATGGAATGGAATGGAACGTGGTATGGAATGTGGAATGGAACGAGAATTGAATATGCAATGGAATGTGGAATGGAACGTGGAATGGAAGGGAATGGAAAATGGAATAGAACGTGGAATGGAATGGAATGGAATGTGGAATGGAATGTTGAATGGAATGGACTATGCAATGGAATGTGGAATGGAATGTGGAATGCAATGGAACGGAACGTGGAAATGAATGTGGAATGGAATGTATTTGGAAATTAGAATGGAATGGAATGGAATGTGGAAGTGAATGTGGAATGAAATGGAATGGAATATGGAAAGGGATCTGGAATGGAATGGAATGGAATGTGGAAGGGAAAGTGGAAATGAATGAGGAATGGAATGGAATGGGATGTGGAATGGAATGTGGAATCGAATGGAATGGAATGAGGAAGGGAATGTGGAATGGAATGTGGATTGCAATGTGGAATGAAATGGAATGGAATGTAGAATGGAATATGGAATTGAATGGAATGGAATGTCTAATGAAATGTTCAATGCAATGGAATGGAATGTGGAATGCAAAGTGGAATAGAATGTGGAATGGAATGGAATGGAATGTGGAAGGGAATGTGGAATGGAATGTGGAATGGAATGTGCTATGTTATGTGGAATAGAATGTGGAATGGAATGGAATCTGGAATGGAATATGGAATAGTATGCAACGGAATGTGGACTGGAAAGTGGAGTGGCCTGTGGTATAGAACGGAACGGAATGTGGAATGGAATGTGGAATGGAACGTTTTATGGAACGCAATGGAATGTCGAATGCAATGTGCAATGGAATGTTCAATGGATTGTGGAATGGAATAGAAAGGAATGTGGAATGGAACGTGGAATGGAATTCAGTGGTATGTGGCCTGGAATGTGGAGTGGCATGTGGAATAGAACGGAATGGTACGTGGAATGGAATGTGGAATGGAACGTGTTATGGAACGGAATGGAATGTGGAATGCAATGTACAATGGAAAGCGGAATTCATGGTGGAACGGTTTGGTATGGAATGTGGAATGGATAGTAGAATGGAATGGAATGGAATGGAATGTGGATCTCAAAATGGAATGTGGCGTGGAATGTAATGTGGGATGGAATGGAATGGAATATGGGACGCAAAGAAAAGGAATGTTGAAATGAATGTTGAAAGGAATGGAATGGAATTTGGAATAGAATGTGGAGTGGAATGGAATGGACTGTGGAATGGAATGGAATGGAATGTGGAATGAAAGTGGAATGGAATGGAATGGAACGTGGAATGGAACATAGAATGGAATTGAATGGAATGTGGAATGGAGTTTTTAATGGAATGTGGAATGAAATGTGGAGTGGAACGTGTAATGGAAAGTGGAATGGAGTGGAATGGAAAATGGAATGGAAAGTGGAATGGAAGGTGGAATAAATCGTTGAATGGAATGGAATGGAATGTGGAAGTGAATGTGGAATGAAATGGAATGGAATATGGAAAGGGATCTGGAATGGAATGGAATGGAATGTGGAAGGGAAAGTGGAAATGAATGAGGAATGGAATGGAATGGGATGTGGAATGGAATGTGGAATCGAATGGAATGGAATGAGGAAGGGAATGTGGAATGGAATGTGGATTGCAATGTGGAATGAAATGGAATGGAATGTAGAATGGAATATGGAATTGAATGGAATGGAATGTCTAATGAAATGTTCAATGCAATGGAATGGAATGTGGAATGCAAAGTGGAATAGAATGTGGAATGGAATGGAATGGAATGTGGAAGGGAATGTGGAATGGAATGTGGAATGGAATGTGCTATGTTATGTGGAATAGAATGTGGAATGGAATGGAATCTGGAATGGAATATGGAATAGTATGCAACGGAATGTGGACTGGAAAGTGGAGTGGCCTGTGGTATAGAACGGAACGGAATGTGGAATGGAATGTGGAATGGAACGTTTTATGGAACGCAATGGAATGTCGAATGCAATGTGCAATGGAATGTTCAATGGATTGTGGAATGGAATAGAAAGGAATGTGGAATGGAACGTGGAATGGAATGCAGTGGTATGTGGACTGGAATGTGGAGTGGCATGTGGAATAGAACGGAATGGAACGTGGAATGGAATGTGGAATGGAACGTGTTATGGAACGGAATGGAATGTGGAATGCAATGTACAATGGAAAGCGAAATTCATGGTGGAACGGTATGGTATGGAATGCGGAATGGATAGTAGAATGGAATGGAATGGAATGGAATGTGGATCTCAAAATGGAATGTGGCGTGGAATGTAATGTGGGATGGAATGGAATGGAATATGGGACGCAAAGAAAAGGAATGTTGAAAGGAATGGAATGGAATTTGGAATAGAATGTGGAGTGGAATGGAATGGACTGTGGAATGGAATGGAATGGAATGTGGAATGAAAGTGGAATGGAATGGAATGGAACGTGGAATGGAACATAGAATGGAATTGAATGGAATGTGGAATGGAGTTTTTAATGGAATGTGGAATGAAATGTGGAGTGGAACGTGTAATGGAAAGTGGAATGGAGTGGAATGGAAAATGGAATGGAAAGTGGAATGGAAGGTGGAATAAATCGTTGAATGGAATGGAATGGAATGCGGAATTGAACAGTGAATGGAATGTGGAACGAAATAGAATTGAATGTGGAAAGGAATATGGAATGCAATGGAAAGGAATGTGAAATGGAATGGAATTTAATGTGGAATGGAATGGAATGGAATATGGAATGGAATGTGCAAAGGAATGTGGAGTGGCATGTGGAATGCAATGGAGTGTATTGTGGAATGGAATGTGAAATGGTACGTAGAATGGAATGTAATGTGAAATGGAACGTGGAATGGAATGGAATGGAATGAGGAATCAATCGTGGAATGGAACGTGGAATGGAATGCTGAAAGGAAAGTGGAATGGAAAGGAATGGAATGTGGAAAGGAATGGAATGGAATGTGGAATGGAATGGAATGGAATATGGAATGGAATGTGGAATGGAATGTGGAGTGGCACGTGGAATGCAACGGAGTGTAATGTGGAATGGAATGTGAAATGGTATGTAGAATGGAATGTATTGTGAAATGGAACGTGGAATGGAATGGAATGGAATGGGGAAAGGATCGTGGAATGGAACGTGGAATGGAATGTTGAAAGGAAAGTGGAATGGAATGGAATGGAATGTGGAATGGAACGTGGAATGGAATGCAATGGAACGTGGAATGGAATGGAATGGAACATTGTATGGAATGTGCAATGCAATGAGGAATTGATTGTGCAATAGAATGTGGAATGGAACGTGGAATGGAATGGAATGGAAAGTGGAATAGAACGTGGAATGGAATGGAATGGAATGTGGAATGGAATGTGGAATGGAAAGGACTATGGAATGGAATGTGGAATGGAATGTGGAATGCAAAGGATTCAAACGTGGAAATGAATGTGGAATGGAAAGTGGAATGGAATGGAATGGAATGTGGCAGGGAATGTGGAATGAAATGGAATGTAATGTGGAAAGGGATCTGGAATGGAATGGAATGGAATGTGGAAGGGAAAGTGGAAATGAATGTGGAATGAAATGGAATGGATTGTGGAATGGAATGTGGAATGGAATGAGGAAGGGAATGTGGAATGGAATGTGGATTGCAATGTGGAATGAAATGGAATAGAATGTAGAATGGAATATGGAATGGAATGGAATGTCTAATGAAATGTGCAATGGAATGGAATGGAGTGTGGAATGCAAAGTGGAATAGACTGTGGAATTGAATGGATTGGAATTTTGGATGCATTGTGGAATGGAATGGAATGGAATGTGGAAGGGAATGTGGAATGGAATGTGGAATGGAATGTGGAATGGAATGTGGTATGTAATGTGGAATAGAATGTGGAATGGAATGGAATGGAATCTGGAATGGAATGCGGAATAGTATGCAACAGGATGTGGACTGGAAAGTGGAGTGGTATGTGGTATAGAACGGATAGGAATGTAGAATGGAATGTGGAATGGAACGTTTTGTGGAACAGAATGGAATGTGGAATGCAATGTGCAATGGAATGTTCAACGGACTCTGGAATGTAATGGAAAGGAATGTGGAAAGGAACGTGGAATGGAATGCAGTGGAAAGTGGACTGGAATGTGGAGTGGCATGTGGAATGAAACGGAACTGAAAGTGGAATGGAATGTGGAATGGAATGTGTTATGGAACGGAATGGAATGTGGAATGCAATGTGTAATGGAATGTGGAATTCATGGTGGAATGGAATGGTATGGAATGTGGAATCGAAAGTAGAATGGAATGGAATGAAATGTGGAATACAACGTGGAATGGAATGGAATGGACAGTGGAATGGAACATCGAATGGTATGTGTAATGCAAAAGAATGGAATGTAGAATGGAATGGAATGGAATGTGGAATGGATTGGAATGGAATGTGGAATGGATTGGAATGGAATGTGGAATGGAGTGGAATGGAATGTGGAATGCAAAGAAATGGAAAGTGGAATTGAAAGGCATGGAATTGAAAGGCATGGAACTTGGAATGGGACGTGGAATAGAACATGGATTTCAACGTTGCATGGAACGTGGAATGCAATGTCGAATAGATTGGAATGGAAAGTACAACGGAATTGAATGTAGAAAGAATGGAACGGGATGTGGAATGGAAAGGAATGGAATGCAGAATGGAACGTGGAATGGAATGGAATGGAATGTGGAATGAAATGTGGAATGGAAAAGAATGGAATGTGGAATGGAATGGAATGTGGAAATGAATGGAATGGAATGTGTAATGGAATGGAAAGGAAAGTGAAATAGAATGTGGAAAAATATGTGAAATGGAATGCGGAATGGAATGTGAAACTGAATGAAATGGAAAGTGGAAAGGAATGGAATGGAACGTGAAATGGAATGGAATGGAACTTGGAATGGAACGTGTAAAGGATCATGTAATGGAATGTGGAATGGAATGTGGAATGGATGGAATCGAAAGTGGTATGAATCGTTGAATGGAATGGAATGAAATGTGGAAAGGAATGTGGAATGGAATGCAATGGAATGAAAATGGAATGTGGAATGGAATGGAATGGAATGTGGAATGGAATGGAATGGAATGTGGAATGGAATGGAATGGAATGTGGAATGGAATGGAGTGAAATAGAATTTAAAGTGTAATAGAATGTGGAAAGAAATGTGAAATGGGATATGGAATGGAATGTGGAACGGAATGAATTGCAACGTGGAATGGAATGGAATGGAATGGAAAGGAATGGAATGGAATGGAACGTGGAATGGAACATCGAATGGAACGTAGAATGGAAAGTCGTATGAAATGTGGAATGGAATAGAATGGAATGTGGAATGGAATGTGTAAAGGAATGCAATGGAATGAGAATGGAATGTGGAAGGGAATGGAATGGAATGTGGAATGGAATGTTGAATGGAATGTGGAATGGAATGTGGAATGCAATGGGCAATGGAACGGAATGTAATGTGGAATGGAATGTGGAATGGAATGTGGAAGGGAATATGGAAAGGAACAGAATGGAATGTGGAATGGAATGTGGAAGGGAATATGGAAAGGAACAGAATGGAATGTGGAATGGAATATGGAATGCTGAATGGAATGTGGAATCGAATGTGGAATGGAATGTGGAATGGAACGGAATGGAATGTGGAGTGGAATGTGTAACGGAATGTGGACTGAATCGTGTAATGGAATGTGGAATGGAACGGAATGGAAAGTGGAATGCAACGTGGAAAAGAAAGGAATGGAATGCGGAATGGAATGGAATGGAACGTAGAATGGAATGGAACGGAATTTGGAATGGAATGGAATGGAAAGTGAAATGGAACGTGGAATGGAATGTGGAATTGAATGTTTAATGGAATGGTATGTGGAATGGAATGGAATGGAATGCAATAAATAAATGGAATGGAATGTGGAATGGAATGGAATGGAATATGGAATGGAATGGAATGGAATGGAATGTGGAATGGAATGTAATAGAATAGAGTGGAATGGAATGTGGAATGGAATGGACTGTGGAATGGAATATAATGTGGAAAGAATGAAATGGACTGGAATGAAATTGACTGGAATGTGGAATGGATTGGACTGCAATGTGGATGGGAATGAAATGGAATGGAATGGAATGGAATGGAATGTGGAATGGAATGTGGAATGGATTGGAAAGGAAAGTGGAATGGAATGGAAAGGAATGCGGAATGCAAAGGAATGGAATGTGGAATGGAATGGATTTGAATGTGGGATGGAATTTAATTGAATGTGGAATGGAATGTTGGTTGGAATGGAATAAAATGCAGTGGAATAGAATGTGGAAAGGAAAGGAATGGAAAGCAGAAAGGAACAGAATGTTGAATTGAATGAATTGGAATGGAAAGAAATGGAAAGGAATGTGGAAAGGAATGGAATGGAAAGTGGAAAAGAATGTGGAATGGAATGGATTAAAATGTGGAATGTAATGTGGAATGGAAAGTTGAATGGAATGTGTAATGTAATGGAATGGAATGGAATGTGGAAAGGAATGTGGAAAGGAATTTGGAATGGAATGGAAGCAAATGTGGAATGGAATGAGGAAAAGAATGGAATGGAATGCGGAATGTAATGGAATGGAATGTGGAGTGGAATGGAATGGAATGTGGAATGGAACATAACGGAACGTGGATTGGAAAGTGGAATGGAATGTGGAATGGAATGTGGAATGTAATGGTATGAGGAATGGAGTGGAATGGACGCAATCAATGAATGTAATGGAATTTGGAAAGGAATGGAATGAAATATGGCATGGAATGGAATGGAATGGAATGTGGAATGCAATGGAATAGAATACATTGAAAAGGATTGTGGAATGGAATGGAATGTGGAATGGAACAGAATGTGAAATGGAATGAAATGGAATGCAATGAAATAGAATGGAATGAGGAATGGAATGGAATGCATTGTGGAATGGAATGGAATGGAATAGAATGTGAAATGGAATGGAATGGAATGTGGAATGCAATAGAATGTCGAATGCAATAGAATGTCGAATGAAATGGAATGGAATGGAATGGGGAATGGAATGGAATGAAGCGTGGAATGGATTAGAATGGAACGTGCAATGCAATGGAAAGGAATGTGGAATTCAATGGAATGGAATGTCCAACGGAAAGCGGAATGGAATGGAATTGAATGTGCAATGGAATGTGGAATGTAATCAAAAAGAATGTGAAATGGAAAGAAACGGAATGTGGAATGGAATGTGGAATGGAATGTGCAATGCAACGTGGATTGGAATGTGGAATGGAATTTGCAGTGGAATGTGGAATGGAATGTGGAATGGAAAGTGGAATGGAACGGAATTCAATGTGAAATTGAAGGTGGAATGGAACATGGAATGGAACATGGAAAGGAATGTAGAATGGAATGTGGAATGGAAAGTGAAATGGAATGGAATGGATTGTGGAATGGAAAGTGGAATGGAACGTGGAATTGAACATGGAATGGAACATAGAATGGAAAGTGGTATGGGATGTGCAATGGAATGTGGAATGGAAAGTGGAATAGAAAGGAATGCAACGTGGAATGGAACATGGAATGATATGGAATGGAACATGGAATGATATGGAATGGAAAGTGCAATGGAAAGTGGAAAAGAACATGGAAAGTAATGTGGAATGGAACGTGGAATGGAATGTGGAATTTAATGTGGAAGGCAATGTGGCATGGAATGGAATGGAATGGAATGTGGAATGGAAAGTGCAATGGTTCCTGTAATTGAACGTGGAATGGAACAGGAAGGGAATGTGGTATGGAATGTGGAATGGAGCATGGAATGGATTGGAATGTTGAATGGAACGTGGAATGGAATGGAATGGAATGAGGAATGGAATGTGGAATGGACTGTGGAATGGAATGGAATGGAATGTGTAATGGAATGGAACAGAATGTGTGATGGAAAGGCATGTAACCTGGAATGGGATGTGGAATGGAACATGGAATACAACGTGGAATGGAACATGGAATGGAATGTCGAATGGAATGGAATGGAATGTGAAATGGAATGGAAAGGAATTAGGAATGGAAAAGAATGGAATGTGGAATGGAACGTGGAATGGAACGTGGAATTGAATGGAATGGAATGGAATGGAACGTGGAATAGAATGGAATGGAACATGGAATTGAACGTGGAATGCAACGTGGAATTGAAAGTGGAATGGAACGTGGAATGGAAAGTGGAATGGAATGGAATGGAAAGTGGAATGGAATGGAATGGAATGTGGAATGGAATGAAATGGAATGTGGAATGGAAAGGAATGCAACTTGGAATGGGATGTGAAACGGAACATGGAATGAGACGTGGAATGGAAAGTGGAATGGAATGTAGAATGGAATGCAATGGAATGGAATGGAATGCGAAATGGAATGGAATGGGGTGGAATATAGAACGGAATGGAATGGACTGGAATGGAATGTGGAATGGAATGGAATGGAATGGAATGGAATGGAATGGAATGGAATGGAATTGAATGTAGAAAGGAATGTGGAATTGATGGAACGGAATGTGAATTTGAATGGAATGGAATGTGGAATGGAATGAGCAATGGAATAGAATGCAGTGGAATGTGAAACGAAATATGGAAAGGAATGGAATGGAATGTTGAATGGAGTGTGGAAAGGAATGGAATAGAAAGTGGAATGGAATGTGCAATGGAATGTGAAATTGATTGAGGAATGGAATGGAATGGGATGTGGAAAGGAATGGAATGCATGGTGGAAAGGAACGTGGAATGGAATATGGAAGGGAATGTGGAATGGAATGGTACGTGGAATGGAATGGAATAGAATGCAATAAATGAATGGAATGAAATGTAGAATGGAATGGAATACAATGGGCAATGGAATGGAATGGAATGGAATGTTGGTTGGAATGTAATAAAATGCAGTGGAATGAAATGTGGAAAGGAAAGGAATAGAATGTGCAAAGGAACAGAATGTGCAAAGGAACAGAATGTGGAATGGAATGAAATGGAACGGAAAGAAATGGAATGGAATGTGAACTGGAGTGGAATGGAATGTAGAATGGAATGGAATGCGAAATGGAGTGGAATGGTATGTGGAATGCAATAGAATGTGGAATGCAAAGGAATGGAATGGAATGGAGAACGGTACGGAATGGAATTGAATGGAATGTAGAAAGGAATGTAATGGAATGTGGAATGGAATAGAACATGGAATGGAATGAAGTGGTATGGAATGCGGAATGGAATAGAATGGAATGGAATGTGGAATGGAATGGAATGGAATTGTTTGGAATGTGGAATGGAGTGCAGTGAAATGTGGAATGGAATAGAATGTGGAATGGAATGAAATGGAATGGATTGTGGAACGGAATAGAATGTGGAATGGAATGAAGTGGAATGGAATGTTTAACGGAATGGAATCGAATGCAATGTGGAATGGAATGGAATGGAAATGAATAGAATGTGGAATGGAATGGAGTGGAACGTCGAATGGCACGTGGAAAGGAACATGGAAAGGAATGTGGCATATAACGAATTTGCAATGGAGTGGAATGAACTATTGAATGGAACGGAATGCAATGGAATGGAATGGAATGGAATTGAATGTGAAATGCCATGGAATGGAATGTGGAATGGAATGTGTAAAGGAATGGAATGGAGTGGAATGTGGATTGGAATGTGGAATGGAATGGAATGGAATGTGAAATTGAATGGAATGGAATGGGGAATGGAATGGAATGGAATGCGGAATGGAATCGGTTGCAGTGTGGAATGGAATGTGGAATGGAATGGAACGGAATGGAATGGAAAGCGGAATGGAATGGAATGGAATATGGAATGGAATGGGAATGGAACGGAATGAAACGTGGAATGGAATGGAATGGAATGGAATGGAATGTGCAATGGAAATGACTGGAACTTGGAATGGAATGGAATGGAATGAAATGGAATGGAACGTGCAATTGAATGGAATTGGATGGGGAATAGAATGTAGAATGGAATGGAATGGAAAGTGGAATAGAATAGAATGGAAGTGAGTGTGCAATGGAATGTGGAATGGAAAGTTGAATGGAATGGAATGGAATGTGGAATGGAATTGAGCTTGGAATGGAATGGAATGGAATGTGGAATGTAATGGAATGGAATGGAAATTGGAATGGATTGGAATGGAATGGAATGTGGAATTGAATGGAATGGAATGTGGAAGGCAATGGAATGGAATGGAACGCGGAATTGAATGGAATGGAATGCAAAGTTGAATGCAATGCAATGTAATGGAACGTGGAATTGAATGGAATTGAACGGGGAATGGAATGTGGAATGGAATGTGGAATGGAATTGAATGGAAAGTGGAATGGAATGGAATGGAATGTGGAATAGAATGGAATGGAAAGGAATATGCAACGGAATGTGGAATGTAATGTTGAATGGAATGGAATGGAATGTGTAATGGAATTGAACTTGGACTGGAATGGAATGGAATGTGGATTGGAATTGAATGGAATGGAATGTGGAATGGAATGGAATGGAATGGAAAGTGAAATGGAATTTGGAATGGAATGTGGAATGCAATGAAATGCAACATGGAATGGTATAGAATGGAATGTGGAATGGAAAGTGGAATGGAGTGGAACATGGAATGGAATGTGTAATGGAATGTGTAATGGAATCTGGAATGGAATGAGGAGTGAAATGTGTAATGGAATATGGAATGAAATGTAGCATGGAATGTGGAAAGGAACGGAATTGAATGTGGAATGGAATGGAATGGAATGTGGAGTGAAATGTAGCATGGAATGTGGAATGAAACCTGGAATGGAACGTGGAAAGGAAAGGAATGGAAAGTGGAATGGAATGGAAGGGAATGGAATGGAATGTGCAATGGAATGTAATGCAATGTTTAATGGAATGGAATATGGAATGGAGTGGAATGTGGAATGCAACGGAATGAAAGGGAATGGAATGTAGAATGGAATGTGGAATACAATGTGGAATAGAAAGTGGAACGGAAAGAAATGGAATGGAACAGAAAATGGAATGGAATAGATTGGAATGTAGAAAGTAACGTGGAATGGAATGGAATGGAATACAGAAAGAAATGGATTGGAACATAGAAAGGTATGTGGAATGGAGTGCAATGAATTATGGAATGGAACGGAATGGAATGTGGAATGGAACGTGTAAAGGAAAGTGGAATGGAATGGAAAGAAATGGAATGTGGAATGGAATGAAACGTGGAATGGAATGGAATGGAATGGAAAGTGCAATGGAATGGAATGGAATGAAATGCAATGGAATGGAATGGAATGTGGAATGGAATGGAATGGAAAGTGGAATAGAATGGAATGGAATGGAATGTGTAATGGAATGGAACAGAAAGCGGTATGGAATTGAAAGTGGAGTGGAATATTGAATGGAATGGAATGTGGAATGGTTTGTAACTGAATGGTATGGTATATGGAATGGAATTTAATGGAATGTGGAATGGAATTGGGAAAGGTATGGAATAGAACGCATAATGGAACGTGGAAGGGAACATGGAATGGAACGTAGAATGGAATGTGGAATGGAAAGAGGAAAGGAATCTGCATTGGAATGTGGAATGGAAAATGGAATGGAATGGAATGGAACATTGAATGGAACGTATAACGGAATGGATTGCAATGTTGAATGGAATGTGGAATTGAATGTGGAATGGAATGGAATGTGGAAAGGAATGGAATGAAACGTCGAATGGAAAGTGGAACGGAATGCAATGCAAAGTGGAATGGAATGTGGAATTGAATGTGGAAAGGAGTAGAATGGAATGTGGAATGGAATGGAATGAAACGTGGAAAGGAACGTGGAATGAAATGAGGAAGGGAATGTGGAGTCTAACGAGGAATGAAACTTGGAATGGAAAGTGTAATGGAACGTGCAATGGAATTTAATGGAATGTGGAATGGAAAGGAGTTTAACGTGGAATGGAACTTCAAATGGAACTTCAAATGGAACGTGGAATGGGTTGTGGAATGAAATGTGGAATGGAATAGAATGGAATGTGGAATGGAATAGAATGGAATGTTGAATGGAATAGAATGGAATGTGGAATGGAATGGAATGGAACGTGCAATGGAAAAGAATGGAATGTGTAGTGGTAACGAATGGAATGTGGAATGCAAAGGAATATTATGGAATGTGGAATGGAAAGGAATGAAATAGAATGGAACGTGGAATGGAATGGGATGGAATATGGAATGCAAAGGAATGCAATGTGGAACGGAAGAGGATGGAATGTGGAATAGAATGTAGTGGAATATGGAATTAAATGGAATGGAATGTGGAATGGAATGGAATGGAATATGGAATGAAAAGGAATGGAACTTGGAACGGAATTTGGAATGGAATTCGGAATGGAATGGAAAGGAATCCAATGTGGGAATATATGGAATGGAATGTGGAGTGGAATGGAATTGAATGCGGAATGGAATAGAATGGAATGTGGAAAGGGATATGGAATGGAATGTGGAAAGGAATGTGGAATGTAATGGAAAGAGATGTGGAATGAAATGGAATGGAATGTGGAATGGGGTGCAACGTGGAAAGAAAGGAATAGAATGTGGATTGGAATGTAATTGAATGTAGATTGGAATGGAATGTAAAGGAATGGAATGTGGAATGGAATGTGAAAAAGAATTTGGAATGGAATGTGAAACAGGATGTGGAATGCAATGTGGAATGTAATGAAATGCAACCTGGAATGGAATGCAGTGGAACATGGAATGGAATGGAATGCAACGTGTAATGGAATATAGTATGGAACGTGGAATGTAATATGGAGTGGAATGGAATGTGGTGGGGTATGTGAAATGGAATGGAATGCAAAGTGGAATGAAATTTGGAATGCAATGGAATGGAATAGAATGTGAAATGGAATGTGGAAAGGAAAGTGAAATAGAATGTGGAATAGAATGTTGAATGGAATGTGTAATGGAATGGAAAGGAATGTGAAATGCAATGTGGAAAGGAATGTTAAATGGAATGTAGAATGGAATGTGGAATGCAATGAAATTGAAACTGGAATGGAATGGAACGGAATGGAATTTAACATGGAATGGAACGTCGAATGGAATGTGGAATGGTATGGAATGAAATGTAGAATAGAATGGAATGGAATGTTGAATGGAATGTGGAATGGAAGGTGGAATGGAATGTGGAATGGAATGGAATGGAATGAGGAATGGAATATGGAATGGAATGGAACGAAATGTGGATTGGAATGTATAATGGAAAGGAACGGAATGTGGAATGGAATTGAATGGAAGGAGGAATGGAATGGAAAGGAACGTGGAATGGACTGCAATGGAATGGTATGGAATGTGGAATGGAATGGAATGGAATGTGGAATGGAACGTGGAATGTAACGTGCAATGGAATGTGGAACTTAACGTGGAATGGAATGGAATGGAATGTGAAATGGAATGGAATGCAATGCAATGGAATCCGGAATGGAAAGCAACGGAATGAGGAATGGAAAGGAATGGAATGGAATGTGGAATTGAATGGAATGTAATGTAGAATGGAATGGAAAGGAACGTGGAATGGAATGTGAAATGGAATGTGGAATGGAATGTGGAATAGAATGGAATGAAAAGTGGAAAGGGATGGAATGGAATGTGTAATAGAATGGAATGTGAAAAGGAATGTGGAATGGAATGGAATGGAAGGTGGAAAGGAACGTGGAATGGAATGGAATGGGATGTGGAATGGGACGGAATGGAATGTGGAATGGAATGGAATGGAATGTGGAATGGAATAGAACGTGGAATGGAATGGAATGGAATGTGGATAGAAATTGTATGCAATGTGGAATAGAATGGAATGGAATGTAACGTGAAATGGAATGTATAATGAAATTTGGAAAGGAATGTGGAATGGAATGAATTGGAAAGTGGAATGGAGTGTAGTGGAAAGTGGAATGGAATGAAATGGAACGTGTAATGGAACGTTGAAAGGAATGCGAAATGGAATGTAGACTGGAATGTGGCATTGAATGAAATGGAACGTGGAATGGAATGGAATGTGGAATGTAATGTGGATGGATCAGAAAGGTATGTGAAATGGAACTTGGAATGGAAAGCGGAATGGAAATTGGAATGGAATGGAATCGAATGGAATGTGGAGTGCAGTGTGGAATGGAAAGTGGATTGGAATGTGGAATGGAAAGTTCAATGAAATGGAATGGAATGTGGAATGTAATCTGGAATAGAATGTGGAATGGAAGATGGCATGGAATGGAATGGAACGTGGAAAGGAACGTGGAACGGAATGTGGAAAGGAACATGGAATGTAATGTGGAATGGTACGTGGAATGGATTGTGGAATGGAATGGAATGAAATGTGGAATGGAATGTGGAAGGGAAGGTGGAATGGAATGTGGAATGTATTGTGGTATGGAAAGGAATGGATGTGGAATGAAACTTGGAATGGAATGTATTGGAATGGGGAATGGAATGTGGAATGGAAAGCAGAATGCAATGTAATGGAATGAGGAATGGATTGTGGCTTTGAAAATGGAATGCAATGGAATGGAATGTGTAACGGACTGTGGAATGGAATGGAATGGAATGTGGAATGGAAAGTTTAATGGAACGAGGAATGGAACGTGGAATAGAATGTGGAATAATTGGAATGTAATTGATTGTGGAATGGAATGGAAAGGAATATGTAATGGAATGTGAAATGGATTGTGGAATGGAATGTTGAATGGAATGGAATAGATTGTGCAATGGAATGAGGAAAGGAATGTGAAAGGGGACATGGAATGGAATGGAATGGAATGGAATATGGAATAGAATGTGCAATAGAATGTGGAATGGAATGTGGAATGGAATGGAATGAAACGGAATGTGGGATGGAATGTGAAAAAATGTGGAATGGAATGTGGAATGGAATGAAATTGAATGTGGAATTGAATGGATTTCAATGTGGAAAGGTATGTGTAAGGGAATGAAATGCAATGTGGAATGGAACTGAAAGGAATGTGTAATAGAATGTGGAATGGAATGTGGAAAGGAATGGAACGGAGTGGGAATGGAATGTGGAATGTTGTGTGCAATGGAATGTGGAATGGAACGGAATGGAATGTGTAATGGAACGTGGAATGGAGTGTGGAATGGAAAGTGGAATGGAATGGAATGGAATGTGGAATGAAACATGGAAAGTAATGTCGAATGGAATGTGGAATGGAAAGTGGAACAGACTGGAATGCAACGTTAAAAGGATTGGAATGCGATGTGGAATGGAAAGCGGAAGGGAATGGAATGCAACATGGAATGGAACATGGAATTGAACGTGGAGTGGAATGGAATGGAGCACGGAATGGAACGTGCAATGCAACATGGAATGGAATGGAATGGAAAGTGGAATGGAATATGGAATGGAATGTGGAAAGGATCGGAATGTGCAAAGGAAAGGAAGGGAATGTGGATTGGGAGGGAATGGAAGGTGAAATGGAATGTGGATTGGAATGTGGAATGGAATGGAATGGAACGTGGAATGAAATGGAATGGAACGTGGTATGAAATGTGGAATTGAACGTGGAATGGAATGGAATGTGGAATGGAATGGAATGGAATGTGAAATGGGATGTGAAATGTAATGTGGAATGGAATGTGGAATGTAATATGGAATGGTGTGGAATGGAATATGGAATTGAATGGATTGGAATGTGGAATAGAATGTGGCATGGAATGGAATTGATTGTCGAATGGAATGGATTGGATTGAGGAATGCAATGTGAAAAGGTAAGTGGAATGGAATGGAATGGAATGTGAAATGGAATGTGGAATGGAATGGAAAGGAATGTGGAACGGAATGGGGAATGGAATGTGTAATGGAATGTGGAGCGGAATGGAATGGAATGTGGAATGGAAAGTGGAATCGTATGGAATGGAAAGTAGAATGGAACATGGAATGGAACGTGGACAGCAACGTGCAATGGAATGTGGAATGGAATGAAATGGAATGTACAATGCAGTGGAATGAAATGTGGAATGGAATGTGGAATGGAATGGAATGGAATTTGGAATGGAATGGAATGGAATTTGGAATGGAAAGTGGAATGGAATGCAAAGGAATGTGAAAGGGAATGTGAAATGGATTGGGGAATGGAATGTGGAATGGAATATGGAATGGTGTGGAATGGAATATGGAATTCAACGTAAAGGAAGGTGGAATGGAATGTGGAGTGGAATGCAATTGAATGTCGAATGGAATGGAATGCCTTGTGGCAAGTAATGGTAAGCAATGTGGAATCGAATGGGGAATGAAATGTGTAATTGAACGTGGAACGGAATGGAATGGAATGTGGAATGGAAGATGGAATGTTATGGAATGGAACATGGAATGGAACGTTGAATGGAAAGTGGAATGGAACGTTGAATGTAATGTGGAATGGAAGATACAATGGAATGTGCAATGGAATGTGGAAGGGAACGTGGAATGTAAAGAAATCGAACATGGAATTCAACATGGAATGGAATGGAATGCAACGTGGAATGGAATGGGCAATGGAATGTGGAATAGAACGTGGAATGGAATGAGAATTGAACGTAATGGAATGTGGAATGGAATATGGAAAGGAATTGAATGGAATATGGTAAGGAAAGTGGAATGGAATGTGAAATGTAATGGAATGAAATGGGGAATGAAACGTGGATTGGAATTGAACAGAATGTGGAATGGAATGGAATGTGGACTGGAATGCATTGTAAAGTGGAATGGATGGTGTGATGTAATGGAATGGAATCTGGGATGGAATGTGGAATGTATTGTGGAGAGGAATGCAATGGAATGTGGAACAGAATGTGGAATGGAATGGAATGGAATGTGGAATGGAATGTGGAATGGAATGGAATGGAATGTGGAATGGAATTTGGAATGGCGTGGAATGGATTGAGGAATTGAATGGAATGGAATGTGGAATGGAACGTGGAATGGAATGTGGAATGAAATGTGGAATGGAATGGAATGGAAATTGGAATGGACCATGGAGTGGAATGAAAAGGAACATGGAATGGAACGTGGAATGGAACGTGGAATGGAACGTGGAATGGAACGTGGAATGGAACATGGAATACAATGTGAATTGGAACTTGGAAAGGAATGTGCAAAGGAATGTGGAAAGGAACGTGGAATGGAATGGAATGGAACGTGGATTGGATAGTGGAATTGAATGGATGGAACGTGTATTGGAAATTGGAATGGAATGTGGAATGCAATATGGAATGGAACGCGGATGGGAACGTGGAATGGAACATGGAATACAATGTGAAATGGAACTTGGAAAGGAATGTGCAATGGAATGTGGAAAGGAACGTGGAATGGAATGGAATGGAACGTGGATTGGATAGTGGAATTGAATGGATGGAACGTGCATTGGAAATTGGAATGGAATGTGGAATGTAAAGTGGAATGGAACGTGGAGTGCAATGTAATGGAATATGGAATGGAACGTGGAATGGAATGGAATGGAATGTGGAATAGATAGTGGAATGGAATGGAATGGAATGTGAAATGGATCGTTGAATGGAACGGGGAATGGAATGTGGAATGTAATGGAAAGGAATGCGGAATGAAAGGGAATGGAATGTGGAAAGGAATGTGGAATAGAATGTAAAGGAATGGAATGCGGAAACGAAAGGAATGGAATGTGGAATGGAAAGAATGGAATGTGGAATGGAATGGAATGTTATGGAAAGTAGAATGGAATTGAATGGAATGGAATGGAATGTGGAATGGAAGGGAATTTAGCGTAGAATGCAAAGGAAAGGATTATGGATTGGAAAGCAATGGAAAGTGGAATGGAATGGAATGGAATGGAAAGTGAAATGGAATGTGGATTTTAATAAGAAATGGAATGTTTAATGGAATGTGGAATGGAATTAAATGGAACGTGGAATGGAATGGAATGGAAAGTCGAGTGGAATGGAATGGAAGCTGGAATGGAAAGTGGAATGGAACTCGCAATGCAGTGTGGAATAGAATGTGGAAGGAATGTAGAATAGAATGGAATGGAATGTGGAATGGAATTTAATGGAATGCAGAATGGAATGTGGAATGGAATGGAATGGAAGGTGGAATGGTATGTGGAATGGAATGTATTGTGTAATGGAATGTCATTGAATGGTATGGAATATGGAATGGAATGAAATGTGCAGCGGAATCTGGAATGGGATGGAATGGAATGTGGAATGGAATGTGGAATGGAACATGGAATTGAAAGTGGAATGGAACACGGAATGGAACGTGGAATGTGACGTGGAATGAAAGTAGAATGGAATGTAATTCAAACTGGAACGGAACAGAATGTAATGTGTAATGGAATGAGAATGGAATGGAATGAAATGGAATGGAATGTGGAAAGGAATGCAATGGTATGTGTAATTGACAGGAATTGAATGTGGAATGGAAAAGAATGATATGGAATGTGGAATGGAATTGAATGGAATGGAATGGACTGTGGAAAGGAATGGAATGGAATGTGGAATAGAATGGAATGAAACGTGGAAGGCAATGTGAAACGGAATGTGGAATGGAATGTGGAATGGAACGTGGAATGGAATGTGGAACGGAAAGTGGAATTTAATGGAATGCAATGGCGAAAGGAACGTGGAATGGAATGGGGAATGCAATCAGGAATGGGGTGCAATGAATGTGGAATCGAATGGAAAGGAATGTTGAATGGAATGTGGAATGGAATGTGGAATGCAATGGTATAGAATGTGGAATGGAATGTGGAATGGAGTGGAATGGAATGTGGAATGGAATGTGGAGTGGAATGGATTGTGGAATGCAATGTGGAATAGAACGGAATGGAATTTGGAACTGAATGTGGAATGGAATGTGGAATGCAACGTGAAATGGAACGTGGATTGGAATGGAATGGAACGTGAATGGAAGGTGGAATGGAATGGAATGGAATGTGGCATGGAACGTGGATTAGAATGGAATGTGGAATGGAACGTGGAGTGTAATGGAATGTAAAGTGGAATGGAATGAAATGGAATTTAAAATGGAATCTGGAATGGAATGGAATGGAATTTGGAATGGAATGTTGAATTTAATGTGGAGAGGAATGTTGAATGCAACTTGGTATGGAAAGTGGAATGGAATTTGGAATGGAAAGTGGAATAGGATGTAGAATGGAATAGAATGCAATGTGGAATGGAATGGTATGGAAAGGAATGGAATGGAATGTGGATTGGAATATTATGAAATGTGCAATGGAATGTTGAATGGAATGGAATGGAATGGAATGTAGAATTGAAGGTGAAATCTAATGGAATGGAATGTGGAATGGAATATGGAATGGATTGTAGAATGGAATGGAATGGAATGGAATGTGGAATGTAATGGAATGGAATGGAGTGTGGAATGGAAGGTGGAATTGAATGCAATGGAAGGTGGAATAAAACGTGGATGGAAAAGCATGGCATATGTTATGGAAGGGAATAGAATGTGGAATTGAATGGAATGGAATGTGGAATGGAATTGAATGGAATGTGGAACGGAGTGGAATGGAATTGAATGGAATGTGCAATGGAATGTTATGGAATGGAATGGAATGGAATGTGGAATGGAATGGAATTGAATGGTATGTGGATTGCAATCGAATGAAATATGGAATGGAATGGAATGGAATGGAATGGAATGTGGAATTGAAGTTGAAATGGAATGGAATGGAATGTGGAAAGGAGTGTGGAAAGGAGTGGAGTGGAATGTGGAATGGAAGGTGGAATGGAATGGAATGGAATGTGTTATTCAATGGAATGAAACCTGGAATGAAACGTGGAATGGAACATGGAATGGAACTTGGAATGGAACGTAAAATGCAAGTTGGAATGGAATGTGGAATGTAATTGAATGGAATGTGGAATGTAATTGAATGGAATGCAATGTGGAATGGAATGGAATGGAATGCAATGTGGAATGGAATGGAATTGAAAGTGGAATGGAATGTGGAATGGAACGGAATGGAATGTGGACTGCAAAGTAGTGGAAAGAAATGTGGAATTAAACGGAATGGGATGTGGAATGGAATGGAATAGAATGTGCAATGGAATGGAATGGAACGTGGATTAGAATGTGGAATGGCATGTGGAATGGAATGTGGAATGTAATTGAATGGAATGTGGAATGGAAGGTAATGGAATGGAAGGTGGAATAGAATGCAATGATATGGAATGGAATGCAGAATGGAATGGAACAGAATGTAGAATGGAATCTTGAGTGTATTGTGGAATGGAATGTAAAATGGAATGTGGAATGGAAAGGAATGTAATGTGCAATGTAATGTGGAATGGACTGTGCAATGGAAAGTGGAATGGAATGGAATGGAATGTGGGGTGGAACGTGGAATGGAATGAAATGGAACGTTGAGTGGAACGTGGAATGGTATGTGGAAGGGAACTTGGAATGGAATGAAATGTGGAACGGAATAAAAAGGAATGTGGAATGGTATGTGAAATGGAATGTGGAAAGGACTGTTGAATGGAATGTTGAATGGAATGCAAAGGAATATGGAATGGAATGTGGAATGAAATCTGGAATGGAATGTGGAATGGAATGTCGAAGTGAATATGAAATGGAATGGAATGGATTGTGGAATGGAATGTGGAATAGAAAGTGGAATGGAATGTGGAATGTAATGGAATGGAATGTGGAATGGAATGTGGAATAGAATTTGGAAAGTAATGTAGAATGGAATGGAATGCGGAATGGAAAGGATTGGAATGTGGAAAGGAATGTGGAATGGAATGCAAAGGAATGCGGAATGGAAAGGAAAGGAATGTGGAATGGAATGTGGAATGGAACGGAATGGAACGTGGAATGGCATGTGGAATGGAGTGTGGAATTGAATGTGGAATAGAAAGGAATAAAATGTGGAATGGAATGTGGAAAGGAGTGTGGAATGGAATGGGGAAAGGAAAGGAAAGGAATGTGGAATGGAATGTGGAATCGAATTTGCAATGGAATGGAGTGGATTGTGGAATTGAATTGAATGGAATGGTATGGAATATGGAATGGAATGCAATGGAATATGGAATGGAACGTGGAATGGAACGTGAAATTGACCGTGGAATGGAATGTGGAAACGAAGGAGGAATGGAAAGGAATGGAAAGTTAAATGGAATGTGGAATGGAATGGAATGGATCATGTAATGGACTGTGGGATGTAATGGAATGGAATGTGGAATGGAATGTGGAATGGAACGTGGAATTGAATTTGGAATGGAATGTGTAATGGAATGTGGAATGTAGTTTAATTGAAAGTGGAATGGAATGGAATGGAATGTGGAGTTGAATGGAATGGAATGGAACATGGAATAGAATGAAGTGGAATGGAATGGAATGCGGAATGGATTGAAATAGAATGTGGAAATCCATGTAATGGAATGGAATGTGAAATGGAATGTAAAGGAATGCCGAAAGTATTGGAGTGGAATGTGGAACTGAATGGAATGGAATGTAGAATGGAATGTGGAATGGGAGGTTTAATGGAATTTGGGATGGAATGGAATTTAATGAGGAATGGAATGGAAGGGGATCTGTAATAGAATGTAATGGAATGGAATGTGGAATGGAATGTGAAAAGGAAGCTGCAATGGAATGGAATGGAATGGAATGCGGAATGGAATGGAATGGAATGTAGAATGGAATATGGAATGGAATGGACTGGAATGTGGAATGGAATGTGGAATTCAATATGGAATTAAATGAGGAAAGTAATGGAATGGAATGGAATGGAATATATTGTGGAATGGAATGGAATGGAATGTGGAATAGATTTGAATGGAATGTGGAATGGAATGGAATGGAATGCAATGTGGAATGGAATGTAATGGAATGAAATGGAATACGGAATAGAATGTGGAATGGAATGGAATGGAAAGTGCAATGGAATGGAATTGAATGTGGGATGGAATGGAATGGATTGGAATGGAATGTGGAATGGAATGGAATGGAATGGAATGGAATGTGGAATGGAATGGAATGGAATGGAATGGAATGTGGAATGGAATGGAATGGAATGGAATGGAATGACAAATTGAATGGAAAGAGGAATGGAATTTGAAACGGAATGGAATGGAATGCAATGTGGAATGGAAAGGAAAAGAATGTGGAAAGGAATGGAATGGAATGGAATGGAATGGGGAATGCAATGGAATGGTATGGAATGGAATGGAATGTGGAATGGAATGGAATGGAATGTGGAATGGAATGGAATGAAATGTGGAATGGAACGGAATGGAATGGAATTTAATGTGGAATGGAATGGAAGGGAATGTGGAATGGAAAGGAAACGAATGTGGAAAGGAATGGAATAGAATAGAATTGAATGTGGAGTGGAATGGAATCTAATGGAAAGTGTCATGGAATCGAATGAAATGTTGAATGGAATGGAAGGCAATGTGGAATGCAATGTGGAATGAAAATAGGAATGCAATGGAATGGAACGTGGAATGGATAGTGGAATGGAATATGGAATGGAAGGTGTAATGTGGAATAGAATGGAATAGAATGTGGATTGGAATGGAATTGATTGTGGAATGGAATGGAACGGAATGGAATATGGTATGGCATCGAATGGAATATGGAATGGAATGGAATGGAATGTGGAAAGGGATGGAATGGAATGTGCAATTGAATGGAATGGAATGGAATGGAATGTGGAATGGAATGTAAAGGAATGTGGAATGGAAAGGAATGGAATGGAATATGGAATGGAAAGGAGTGATTAATGGAATGGAATTCAATGGAATGGAATATGAAAAGGAATGGAATAGAATGTGGAATGGAATGGAATGGAAAGCAGAATGGAAATGAATGGAATGTGAAATGGAATGAAATGGAATGGAATGGAATGTGGAATGGAATAGAACTTGCAATGGAATGTGCAATGGATTGGAATGGAAAGTGGAAAGTACCGTAAAGTCATGTTGAATGGAATGGAATATAATGTGGAATGGAATTTAATGTAATGTGTAATGGAATACTATGGAATGTGTAATGGAAGGGAATTGAAAGTGGAATGGAATGGAATGGAATGGAACGTGGAATGGAAAGAAAAGGAACGTGTAAAGGGATGGATTGGAATGCGGAATGGAATGTAATGTAACGTGGAATGCAATGGAATGGAACATGGAATGGAATGCAATGGATTGGAATGTGTAATGGAATGGAATGGAATGTGGAATGGAATGGTATAGAAAGTGGAATGGAATGGAATGTAATGTGGAAAGGAATGAGCAATGGAATGGAATGAAATGGAATGGAATGTGGAATGGATAGAATGGAATGGAATGGAACGCAGAAGGGAATGGAATGGAATGTGGAATGGAATGGAATGTGGAATGGAATGTGGAATGGAAAGGAATGGAATCGAATGGAATCGGGAACGGAATAGAACGGAATGGAATGTGGAATGGAAAGGAATCTAGAATGGAATGGAATGGAATGGAATGTGGGATTGAATGGAATTGAATGTGGAAAGGAATGGAATGGAACGGAATGTGGAATGGAATGGAATGTCATGGAATTGAATGTGGAATGCAATGTAGTTTATTGGAATGTAATGGAATTGAATGTGGAATGCAATGTAGTTTATTGGAATGTGGAATGCAATGGAATGTGGAATGGAATGGGAAATGGAATGGAATGGAATGGGGAAAGCAAAGGAATGGAATGGAATGTGGAATGGAATGGAATATGCAATGGATTGGAATGGAATGGAATGTGGAATGGAATGGAATGGAATATGGAAAGGAATGGAATGGAATGGAATGGCATGGAATATGGAATGGATTGCAATGGAATGGATTGGAATGTGTAATGGAATCGAAAGAAATGTGGAATGGATTGGAATTGCATGTGGAATGCAAAGTGGAATGGAACGTGGAATGGAATGGAAAGTGGAATGGAAAGTGGAATGGATAGTGTAATGGAACGTGGAATGGAACGTGGAATGGAATGTGGAATGTGGAATGTAATGCAATGGAGTGTGGATTTAAATGGAATTGAATGCGGAATGGAATGGAATGGAATGGATTGGAGAATGGCATGGAATTGAATGTGGAATGGAATCGAATGGAGTGGAAATTGGAATGAAATGGAATGGAAAGTGGAATGGAATTGAATGGAATGGAATGTGGAATGGAATGGAGTGGAATGGAATGTGGAATGGAATGCCATGGAACGGAGTGTAATATGGAATGGAATGGACTGGAATGTGGAATGAATTGGAATGGAATGGGGAATGGAATGGGATGGAATAGAATGGAATGTGAAATGGAATGGAATGGAATGTGTAATGGAATGGAGTTTAATGGAAAGTGGAATGGAATGAAATGGAAGGGAATGGAATATGGAATGGAATGGAATGTGTAATGGAATGTCGAATGGATTGGAATGGAATGGAATGGAATGTGGACAGGAACAGAATGGAATGGAATGGAAAGTGGAAAGGAACAGAATGGAATGGAATGGAATGTGGAATGAAATGAACAGGAATGTGGAAAGTAACGGAATGTAAAGTGGAATGGAATAGAAGGGAATATGGAATGGAATGGAAAGGAAGGTGGAACGGAATGGAGTGGAATGTGGAAAGGAATGTAGTGTAATGTGGAATGCAATGGCATGGAATGTGGAATGGAATTGAATGGAATATGGAAATGAATGTGCAAAGGAATGGAATGAAATGGCATGGAATGTGGAATGGAAAGGAATGGAATGTGGAATGGAAAGGAATGTGTAATTGAAAGTGTAATGGAACGGAATGTAATGGAATGGAATGTGGAATGGAATGGAATGGAATGAGGAATGGAAGCTAATGTAGAATGGAATATGGAATGGAATGGAATGGAGTGGAATGGAATGGAATCGGGAATGGAATGGGAAGGAATGTAATGGAGCGTGTATTGGAATGGCATGTTGAATGGAATGGAATGGAACTGAATGTGGAATGAAATGGAATGGAATTGAGTGTGGAATGGAATGGAAGGGAAAGGAATGGATTGTGGAATGTAATGGAATGAAATGTGCAATGGAACGAATGTTATGTGGAATGGAATATGGAATGGAACGTGGAATGGAATGGAATGTAACGTGGAATAGAACGTGGAATGAAACGTGGATTAGAACGAAACGTGGATTGTTTAATGGAATGGAATGGAATGTGGAATGGAATGGAATGGAATGTGGAATGGAATGGAAAGGAATGTGGAATGGGATGTGCAATGGAATGGAAGAAATGGAATGGAATGTGGAATGGAATGGAATGGAATTTGGAATGGAATGGTATGTGGAATTGAATATGGAGTGTAATGGAATGTGGAATGGAATGTTGAATGGAATTGAAAGGATTGTGGAATGGAACAGAATGGAATGCGCAATGGAGTGAAATGGAATGTGTATTTGAATGGAATGGAATGGAATGTGGAATGTAATACAATAAAATGGAATGTGAAATGGAATGGAATATGGAATGGAATGTGTAATGGAATTGAATGGAATGGAATGTCGAACGGAATGGAATGTTGAATGGATTGGAATGGAATGCGGAATGGAATGGAATGGAATGTGGAATGGAATGGAATGGAATTTAGAATGGAATGCAATGGAATGGAATGGAATGAAATGGAATGTGCAATGGAAAATGGAATGGAATGGAAACGAACGTGGAATGGAGTGTAGAATGGAACACAATGGAACGTGGAATGGAATGGAAAGGAATGGATTGTGGAATGGAATGATATGGAATGTGGAATGGAATGGAATGGAACGAGGAATGGAATTTGGAATTGAATGGATAGTGGAATGCAATTGAATGAAAGGGAATGTGGAATGGAATGTTTAATGGAATCTGATGGAATGTGGAATGGAATGTGGAATGGAATGTGGAATGGAATGTGGAATGGAATGGAATGGAATGTGGAATGGAATGTGGAATGGAATTGAATGCAAAGTGGAATGGAATGGAATGGACTGAGGATTGGAATATGGAATAGAGTGGAATGGAAAGTGGAATAGAATGTAGTAGAATGTGGAATGGAAAGTGAAATGGATCGTGGAGCAGAACATCGAATGGAATATGGTATGGAACGTGCAATGGAATGCAATGGAACGTGGAATGGAATTGAATGTCGAATGGAATGTAATGGAATGGAATTTAATTAAACAGGACCTGGAAAGGAATGGAATGTGAAATAGAATGGAATCGAATAAGGAATGGAATGTAATGGAATGTGTTATGGAATGCAATGGAATGGGGAATGGAATGTGGAAAGCAATGGAATGGAGTGTAGAATGGAATCTGGAATCTAATGGAATGGAATGTGGAATGGAATGTGGAAAAGAATGTGGAAAAGAATGTCGAATATAACGGAATGGAAGATGGTATGCAATATGGAACGGAGTGTGAAATGTAATGCGGAATGTAACGCAATGGAATGTAGTATGGTATGTGGAATGGAAGTGAATGGATTGTGGAATGGATTGAGGAAAGTAATGTGGAATGGAATGGAATGGAAGGTGAAATGGAATGTGGAATGGAATGTAGAATGGAATGTGAAATGTATTGAAATTGGATGTGGAATTGAACGTGGAATGGAAGGGAATGGGAAGTGGAATGGAACGTGGAACGGAACGTGGAATGGAATAGAATGGAACGTGGAATGGAATGGAACGGAATGTGGAATGGTATGGAACGGAACGTGGAATGGTATGTGGGAAGGAATGTGGAAAATAATGGAATGTAATGTGGAATGGAATGTGGAACAGAATAGTGAGAGTAACGTGGAATTTAACGTGGAATGGAATGGAATGGGATGTGGAATGGAATGGAATGGAATGGGGAATGGAATGTGGAATGGAGTGGAACGGAATGTGGAATGGATTGTGGAACGGAATGTGGAATGGAATGTGGAATGGAATGTGGAAAGGAATGTGGAATGTAACAGAATGGAATGTGAAATGACACGGAATGGAATGTGGAATGGAATGGTGTGGAATAAGGAATGGAATGCAAAGGAATGAGGAATGGATTATGGAATGAATTGTGGAATGGAATGTGGAATGGAATGTGGAAAGGAATGTTTAATGTAACGGAATGGAATGTGAAATTGAATGTAATTGAATGTGGAACGGAATGTGTAACGTAATCTGGAATGGAATGTGGAAAGGAATGTGGAATGGAACGGAAGGGAATGTGAAATGTAATGGAATGAAATGTGGAATGGAATGGAATGTGGAATGGAATATGGAAAGGCACGTGCAAGGTTACGGAAAGGAATGTGAAATGGACTGTGGAATGGATTAAGGAATGGAATGTGGAAGGGAATATAGAATGAAATTTGGATAGGAATGTGGAAAGGAATGTGGAATGGAACAGACTGGAATTTGGAATGGAACGGGGAAAGCAACCTGGAATGGAATGTGGAATGGAATGGAATGGACGTGTAATGGAATGTGAAATGGAAAGGAATGGAATGGAATGTGCAATGGAATGTGGAAAGTTAAGTGTAATGGAATGGAATGGAATGGAATGTGTAATGGAACGTGGAATGGAATTGAATCGACTTTGGAATGGAACGTACAATGGAACGTGGAATGAAATGGAATGTAATGAGGAATGGAATGGAATGTGGAATGGAATGGAAGGGAAGGTGGAATGCAATGTGGAATGGAATGGAATGGAATGGGGAATGGAATGGAATGGAATGTGAAATGGAATGTGGAACAGAATGTGAAATGGAATGTGGAATGTAATGTGCAATGGATCGGAATGGAATGTGAAAAGGATTGTGGAATGCAATGTGGAAGGGAATGCAATGGTATGTCAAATGGAATGTGGAATGGAATGTGAAATGTAATATGGAAAGAAATGTCGAATGGAATGTAATGGAACGTGAAATGGAATGGAATGGAATGTGGAAGGGAACGTGGAATGGAACGTGGAAAGGAAATTGGAATGTAATGGAATGGAATGTGGAATGGAAAGTTGAATGGAATGTGGAATGGAATGTGAAATGGAATGGAATGTGGAATGGAAAGTTGAACGGAATGTGCAATGGAATGGAATGGAATGGAATGGAATGTGGAATGGAATGGAATGGAATCAGGAAAAGAATGTAACAGAATGGAACTTGGAATGGAATGTGGAATGGAATGTGGAATGGAGTGTGGAATGGAATCTGTAATGAAACGAAATGGAATGTGAAATGGAATTTGGAATTGAATGTGGAATGGAATGTCAAAATTAATGGAATGGAATGTGGAATTGAAAGTGGTATGGAAAGGAATAGAACGTGGAATTTAATGTGGCATGGAATGGAATGGAATGTGGAATGGATTGTGGAATGGAATGTGGAATGGATTGTGGAATGGAATTTGCAATGGAATGTGGAATGGAATGTGGATTGGAATGTGGAATGGGAAGTGGTATGTAACGTAGAAAGGAACGTGGAATGTAATGGAAAGGAACGTGTATTGGAATGTGAAATAGAATGGAATTTGGAATGAAATGTGCAGTGGAATGTGGAATTAAACGTGGAAAGGAAAGGAATGGAATGTGGAATGGAATGTGCAATGGAATGGAATGGAATGTGGAATGGAATGGAACGGAATGTTGAACGGCATGTGGAATGGAATGTGGAATGGAACGGAAGGTAATGTGGAATGGAATGTTGAAAGGAAAGTGGAACAGAATGGAATGTAATGCGGAATTGAACGTGCAGTGATATCGAATGGAAGTTGGAATAGAAAGTTGAATGGAACGTGGAATGGAATGTGGAATGCAATGGAATGGAAAGAGGAATGGCATTTAATGGAATGTGGAATGGAATGTGGAATGGAATACGAAATGTAATGTGGAACGGAATATAGTATGGAATGGAATGGAATGTTGAATGGAATGTGGAAAGGAGTGTGGAATGGAATGTGGAATGGAACAGAAAGGAATGTGAAAAGAAATGTGGAATGGAATGTGGAATAGATAGTCAAATATAATGGAATGGAAAGTTTAATTGAACGTGGAAAGGAAAGGAATTTAATGTGGAATGCAATGTGGGATGGAATCTAATGGACTGTGGAATGGATTGTGGAATGGAATGTAGTAGAACGTGGAATGCAATGTGAAATAGAGTGTAATGGAATGTGAAATGGAGTTTGGATTGCAATGTGGAATTGGAAATGGAATGGAGTGGAGTGGAACGTGTAATGGAATGTGGAAAGGAATGGAATGGAAAGTGGAATGCAATGGAATTCAAACTGGAATAGAATGTGGAAAAGAAAGTGTAATGAAATGCAATCTAAAGGGGAATGGAACGTGTAAATTAATTGAATGGACCTTGGAATGGAACAAAGAATGGAACGTTGAATGCAATGTGAAATTGAATGGAATGGAATGTGGAATCAATGGAAGGGAATTTGGAATAGAATGGAATGGAATGTGGAATGGAAAGTGGAATGGAATTGAAAGTAATGGGGAATGGAACGAAATGGAATGTGGAATGCAATGCGGAACGGAATGTGGCATGGAATATGGAATGGAATGTGGAAAGGAATGCGAAATGGAACGCTATGGAATGTGAAATGGAATGTGGAATGGAAAGTAATGGAATGTGGAATAGAATGTGGTACGGAATGTGGAATGGAATGTGGAATGGAATGTGGAAAGGAATCTGGAATGGAACGTAATGGAATGTGAAATTGAATAGAATGGAATGTGGAAAGGAATGCTTAATGGAATGGAATGGAATGTGAAATGGTATGTGGAATGGAACGGAATGGAATGTGGAAAGGAATGGAATGGAATGGTATGGAAAGTGGAATGCAATGGAATGGAATGTAGAATGGAATGGAATGGAATGTGGAATGGAATGTGGAATAGAATGGAATGGAATGTGGAATGGAATGGAATGGAATGGTATGAAATGTGGAATGGAATGGAATGAAACGGAATGTGGAATGGGATGTGGAATGGAATGGAATGGAACGCGGAATGGAACATGGAATGGAACGTGTAATGGAACGTGCAATGGAAAGTGGAATGGAACGTGGAATGGAATGACTAATAGAATGGAATGGAATGTGGAGTGGAATGGAATTTAATGGAATGTGGAATGGAATGTGGAATAGAATGGACTGGAAAGTGGAATAGAATGGAATGGAATGTGGAATGGAATGGAAAGGAATGGAATGTGCAATGGAATGGAATGGAATGGAATGTCGAATTGAATGGAGTGCAATGTGGAATGGAATGGAATGGAATGTGGAATGGAATGGAATGGGAAGAGGAATTGAATGGAATTGAATGTGCAATGGAATGGAATGGAATGTGGAATGGAATGGAGTGGAAATGAATAGAATGTGGACTGGAATGGAAAGGAAAGGAACGGAATGTGGAATGGAATGAAATGGAATGGAATGTGGAATGGTTTGGAACGGTTTGTGGAATAGAATGTAATGGTAGGTGGAATGGAATATGGAATGGAATGTGGAAACTTATGTTGAGAGGATTGGAATGGAATGTGGAAAAATTGGAGTGTAATGTGGAATGGAATGGAATGGAAAAGAATGTGGACTAGAGTGCAATGCAATGGAAATGAATGTGGATTGGAATGGAATGGAATTTGGAATGGAATGTGGGATGAAATGGAAAAGAATGTTGAATGGAATGAAATGGAATGTGGAATGGAATTGAATGGAACATGGACTGCAATGTGGAATGGAATAGAATGCAATGGAATGGAATGGAATGTGGAAGGTAACTGAATGGAATGTTGAATGCAATGTGAAATGGAGTGGAATTGAATGTGGAATTCAATGTGGAATGCCATGAAATGGGTCGTGGAATGGAACGTGGAATGTAACGTGGAAGGGAATGGATTGGAATGAGGAATGGAATGTGGAATGGAATGGAATATGGAATGGAACGTGGAATGTAACGTGGAATGGAATGAAATGGAAGGTGGAATAGAATGTGGAATGCAATGTGGAAAGGAATGGAATGCAATGTGGTATGGAATGTGGGATGGAATCGAAAGGAATGGGGAATGGAATGGAATGTAATATGGAATGGAACGTGGAATGGAACGTGGAATGGAATGAAATGGAAGGTGGAATGGAATGTGGAATGCAATGTGGAAAGGAATGGAATGCAATGTGGTATGGAATGTGGGATGGAATCGAAAGGAATGGGGAATGGAATGGAATGTAATATGGAATGGAATGTGGAATGGAACATCGAAAGGAATGGAATGGAACGAATAATGGAATGTGGAATGGAATGAAATGGAACGTGGAATGGAATGGAATGGAATGTGGAAAGGAATGGAATGGTATGTGAATTGGAATGGAATGGTATGTGAAATGGAATGGAATGGAATGGATTGGAATGGAATGTGGAATGGAATGGAATGGAATGTGCAATGGAATGGAATGCAACGTTGAGTGGAATGTTACATGGAATGGAATGGAAGGGAATGTGGAATTGAAGATGGAAAGGAAAGGAATGGAATGTGGAATGGAATGTGCAACGGATTGTGGAATGGAATGGAATGGAATGTGGAATAGATTGGAATGGAATGGAATGTGGAATGGAATGTGCAACGGATTGTGGAATGGCATGGAATGGAATGTGGAATGGATTGGAATGGAATGGAATGTGGAAAGGAAGTGGAATTGAATGGAATGAAATATGGAATTGAATGTGGAACGGAATGCAATGGAATGAGGAATGGAATGGAATGGAATGCGGAACTGAATGGACTGGAATGTGGGATGGAATCAAATGCATTGTGGAAAGGAATAGATTGGATTTGAATGGAATGTGGAATGGAGTGGAAAGGAATAGAATGAAATGTGGAATGGAAAGGAATGGTAGGTGGAATGGAATGGAATGGAATGTGGAATTGAAGTTGAAATGGAATGGAATGGGATGTGGAAAGGAATGTGGAAAGGAGTGGAGTGGAATGTGGAATGGAAAGTGGAATTGAATGGAATGGAATGAGGAATGGAATGGAATGTGGAATAGAATGTAATGGATTGTGGAATAGAACGTGGAATGGAAAGTGGAATGGAACGTTGAATGGAACGTGGAATGGAACATGGAATGGGATGTGGAAAGGAATGTGGAATGGAATGCAATGGAATGTGGAATGGAATGGAATGGAATGTGGAATAGAATGAATGAAACGTGGAATGGTAAGGAAAGGAATGTGTAATGGAAAGGAATGGAATGCAGAATGCCATGGAATGGAATGGAATGTGGAGTCGAATGGAATGGAAGGGAATGTGGAATGGAATGCAATGGAATAGAATGAAATGTAATGGAATGTGGAATGGAACGTGGAATGGAAGTTGGAATGGAATGGAATGGATTTTGGAATGGAATGGAATGGAATTTTCAATGGAAAGGAATGGAATGTGTAATGCGATGGAATGTTATGGAATGTGGAATGGAATGGAATGGAATGGAATGGAATGGAATGAGCAATGGTATGCATTGGAATGGAATAGAATGGAATAGATTGAGCAATGGAATGCATTGGAATGTGGAATGGAATAGAAGAGAATGTGCAATGGAATGGAATGGAATGTGGAGAGGATTGAAATGGAATGCAATGTGGAATGGAATGGAATGGAATGGTGAATTCAATGGAGTGGAATGTGGATTGGAATCGAATGGAATGTGGAATGGAATGGAATGGAATTGAATGGAATGTGTTATGGAATGGAACGGAATGGAACGGAATGTGGAATGGAACGGAATGGTATAAGTAAAGGAATGGAATCGACTGTGGAATGGAATGGAATGGAATGGAATGTGGAATTGAAGTTGGAATGGAATGGAATGGAATGTGGAAAGGAATGTGGAAAGGAGTGGAATGAAATGTGGAATGGAAGATGGAATGGAATGGAATGGAATGTGCAATGGAGTGGAATGAGTCGTGGAATGAAACCTGGAATGGAACGTGGAATTTAACCTGGAAAGGAACGAGCAATGAAAGGTGGAATGAAATGGAATCGATTGTGGAATGGAATGGAATGGAAAGTGGAATGGAAGGTGGAATGGAAAGTGTAATGGAACGTTCAATGGGATGTGGAATAGAATGTGAAATGGAAAAGAATGGAATGTGGAATTGAATGGAATGTAATGTGGAATGGAATGGAATGGAACGTGGAATGGAAAGGAATGGAATGTATAATGGAAAGGAATGGAATGTATAATGGAAAGGAATGGAATGTGCAATGCCTTGGAATGCTAGGGAATGTTGAATGGAATGGAATGGAAAGTGCAGTGGAATGGAATGGAATGGAATGTCGAACTGTATAGAATGGAATGTAGAATGGAATCGAATGGACTGTGTAGTGGAATGGAATGGTATGTAATGTGGAATGGGATGCAATGGAAAAGAAGGAAAAGTAATGGAATGTGGAATGGATGGGGGAATCGAAGGTGGAATGGAATGGAATGGATTGTGGCATGGAATGGAATGGGACATGCAATGGAAAGGAATGGAACGTGTAATGCAATGGAGTGGTAAGAATTGTGGAATGGAATGCAATGGAATGAAATGGAATGTGCAATGGAATCGATCGGAATGTGGAATGGAATAGAATAGAAGAAGGAATGGAATGGAATGGAATATGGAGACGATTGGAATGGAATGGAATGTGGAATGGAATGCAATGGAATAGAATGAAACGGAATGGAATGTGGAGTGGAATGCAATGCAAAGGAATATGGAATGGAATGGGACGTGGAATGGACAGTGGAATGGTACATGGAATGGAATGTGGAATGGAAAGTGGAATGGAATGTGAGATGGAATTTGGAATGGAACGTGGAAGGGAATGCAATGGAACGTGGAATGGAACGTGGAATGAAAATTGGAATGGAATGTTTAATGGAATGGAATGGAATGTGGAATGGAATGGAATGGAATGTGTAATGGAATGAAATGGAATGTAGAAAGGAATGAAATGGAAAGTGGAATGAAATGGAATGTAAAATGGAATGTGGAATGCATTGTGGAATGGAATGTGGAATGGAAAGTGGAATGGAAAGTGGAATATAACGTAGAATGGAAAGTGGAATGGAATAGAAAGGAATGTGGAATGGAATAGAATACAATGTGGAATGGAATGTGGAATGGAATGGAATGGAATGGAAACGAATGTGGAATGGAAAGTAATGGAATTGAATGTGGAATGGAAAGTCATGGAATGGAATGTGGAATTGAAGTTGGAATGGAACGGAAAGGAATGTGGAGAGATGTGTGGAATGCAACGTGGAATGGATTGTGGAATGGAAAGGAATGGAATGGAGTGGAAAGGAATGTAGAATGGAAGGTGGAATTGAATGGAATGGAATGTGGAATGGAAAGTGTAATGGAATAGAATGGAAAATGGAATGGAAAGTGGAATGGAATGGAGTGGAATGGAGAATTGAATTTGGAATGGAATGCAATGCAATGTGGAATGGAATGTGGAAAGTAATGGAAAGGAATGTGGAATGTATTGTGGATTGCAATGGAATGAAATGTGGAATGGAATGGAATAAATCGTGGAATGGATCGAGGAATGGTACGAAGAACGGAACGTGGATGGAAAGTGGAATGAAAGGTGGAATGGAATGTGGAATTGAATGGAATGGAAAGGAGTGTGGAATGGAATGGAATAGAACGTGGAAAGGAAAGTAACGGAATGTTTAATGGAAAGGAATGGAAAGTGGAATGCAATGGTATGGTATGGAATGTGGAATGGAATGGAATGGAATGAAATGGAAAGTGCAGTGGAATGGAGTGGAATGTGGAATGGAATGAAATGAAAAGGAATGTGGAATGGAATGCAAAGGAATAGAATGAAATGGAATAGAATGTGGAATGCAAAGTGGAATGGAACGTGGAGTGGAACGTGGAATGGAAATTGGAATGCAATGCAGTGGAACGTGAACTCGAATGTGGAAAGGAATGCAGAATGGAACCTGGAATGGAACCTGGAATGGAATGAATGGAATATGGAGTGTAATGTGGAATGGAACATGGAATGGAACGTGGAATGGAATGTGGAATGGAATGTGCATTGGAATGGAATGGAATGTGGAATGCAATGTGGAATAGAATGAAGAATAGAATGCAATGGAATGTGAAATGGAAAGTGGATTGGAATGGAAAAGAACGTGGAATGGAATTCAATGGAATGTGGAATGGAACGTGGAATGCAATGTGGAATGGAATGTGGAATGGAACGGAATGGAATTTGGAATGGAATGTGGAATGCAGTGAAGTGGAACGTGGAATGGAACTTGGAATGGAATATGGAATGGAATGCAATAGAATGTGTAATGGAATGTAGAATGGAACGAGGAATGGAATGTGGAATGCAGTAAAATGGAACGTGGAATGGAAGGTGGAATGGAATATGGAATGGAATGCAATAGAATGTGTAATGGAAAGTAGAATCGAATGTGTAATGGAATAGAATGGAATGGAACGCGAAATGGAATGTGGAATGGAATGTGAAATGGAACGTGGAATGGAATGTGGAATGGAATGAAATGGAACGTGGAATGGAACGTGGAATGGAATGTGGAATGGAATGGAATGTGGAATGCAATGTGGAATCGAATGGAATGGAACGTGGAATGGAATGTGCAATGGAATGGAACGGAATGTGCAAAGAAATGTGGAATGGAATGTGAAGCGGAATTCAAAGTTATGTCAAATGGAAAGTGGAATACAATGTGGAATGGAAAGTGAAAACTAATGTCCAATCAAATGGAATGGAACGTGGAATGGAATGGAATGGAACGTGGAATGGAATTTGTAATGGAACGTGGAAGGGAAGGTGGAATGGAATGGAATGGAATGTTGAATGTAATGTGGAATGGAATGTGGAATGGAATGTGGAATGGAATGGAATGGAATGGCATGGAATTGAATGTTCAATAGAATGTGGAATGGATTTTGGACTGGAACATGGAATGGAAAGGAATGGAACGTGGAATGGAATGTGGAACGGTACGTTGAATGGAATGTGGAATGGAATGAGGAATGCAATGGAAAGGAATGTGGAATGGAATGTGGAATGGAAAGTGAAATGCAATGTGGAATGGAATGGAGGGGAATGTGGAACGGAACGTGGAATGGAATGGAATCCAGCGTGGAATGGACCGAGGAATGGAATGGAATGGAACGTGGAATGGAACGTGGAATGGAACGTGGAATGGATCGTGGAATGGAATGTGGAATGGAATGGAATGAAATGTGGATTGGAATGTGGATAGGAATGTCTAATGGAATGTGAAATTTAGTGGAATGGAATGTGGAATGGAATGTGGAAAAGAATGTGTAATGGAATGAAACGGAATGTGGAATGGTCAGAATGGAACAGGGAATGGAATGTGCAAGAGAATGTTGCATGGAACGTGAAATGGAATGGAAATGACTGTGGAATAGAACGTGGACTGAAATGGAATGGGAAGTGGAATGGAACGTTAAATGGAACGTGGAATAGAATCGAATGGAACGTGTAATGGAATGTGGAATGGAATGGAATGTGGAATGAAATTTGGAATGTAATGTGGAATGAAGTTTTTAATGGAACGGAATGGCATGTTGAATGGAATGTGGAATAGAAAGTGGAAAGGAATGGAATGGAATGTGGAATGGAATGTGGAATGGAACGTGAAGTGGAATGTGGAATGGAATGGAATGGAATGTGGAATGGAATGGAATGGAATGTGGAAAGGAATGTGGAACGGAATGTGGAATGCAATGTGGAAAGGAATGTGGAATGAATGTGGAATGGAATGGAATGGAATGTGAAATGTAATGTGGAATGGAATGGAATGGAATGTCGAATGGAATGGATAGAATACGGAATGGAATGTGGAATAGAATGTGGAACGGAATGTGGAAAGGAATATGGAAAGGAATGTGGAATGGAATGGAATGGAATGTGACATGGAATGGAATGGAATGTGGAACGGAATGTGGAAAGGAATGTGGAAGGGCACGGAATGGAATGTGGAATGGAATGTGGAATGGAGTGTGGAATGGAATGCTGAATGGAATGCCGAAAAGAATGTGAAAAGGAATGTGGAATGGAACGGAATGTAATGTGGAATGGAATGCGGAATGGAGTGTGTAATGGAATGTGGAATGTAATGAAATGTAATGTGCAATGGAATTTGGAATGGAATGTGGATTGGAGTGTGGAATGGAATAGGTAATGGACCGGAATGGAAAGCAAAATGGAATGTTGGATGGAATGTGTAATACAATGTCAAATGTAATGCAAAGGAATGTGGAAGTGAACGTGGAATGGAATGGAATGTAACATGGATTGGAATGTGGGATGGAATGTGGAATGGATTGTGGAATGGAATGTGGAATGGAATGTGGAATGGAATAGAGTTGAACGTGGAATGGAATGTGAAATAGATTGGAATAGAATGTGAAATGGAATGAGGTTTGGAATTTGGAATGGAACGTGCAATGCAACGTGGAATGGAATGGAATGGAACAAGTAATGGAATGTGGAATGGAATGGAATGGAATGTAGAATGGAATGGAATGGAAAGTGGAATGGAATAGAATGGAAGGTGGAATGGAATGTGGAAAGGAAAATGGAAAAGAATGGAATGCAACGTGGAATGGAACGCGAAATGGAACTGATTGGAACTTGGAATGGAACGTACAATGGAAAGTAGAATTGAATGGAATGTAATGGGAAATGGAATGGAATGGAATGTGAAATGGAATGGAATGGAATGCGGAATGGAATGTGTAATGGAATGGAATATAATCTGGAATGGAATATGAAATGCAACGTGGAATGAAATCTGGAATGTAACGCGAAATTGAATGTGGAATGGAATGTGGAATGTAATGGAGTGGAATGTGGAAAGAAATGTGGAAGGGAATGGCATGAAATGTGGAATGGAATGTGGAATGGGAAGTGGAAGGGAATCTGGAACAGAATGTAATGTAATGGAATTCATTGTGGAATGGAAGGTGGATTGTAATGTGAAATGGAATGTGGAATGGAACGTGGAATGGAACGTGGAATACAATTGAATGGAACGTGGAATAGAATTGAATGGAACATGTAATGAAATGTGGAATGGAATGGAATGTGAAATGAAATATGGAAAGTAATGTGCAATGAAATGTGGAATGGAATGGAATGGAATGTTGAATGGAATGTGGAATGGAATGGAATGAAATGTGGAATAGAATGGAATGAAACCTGGAATGGAATGTGAAATGGAATGTGGAGTGGAACGTGGAGTGGAATATGAAATGGAATGTGGAATTTAATGGAATGCAACGGGGAATGGAATGTGGAAAGGAATGGGGAATGGAATGAGGAATGTAATGGAATGCAATGTGGAATCGAATGGAATGGAATGTTGAATGGAATATCAAATGGAATGGAAAGGAATGTGGAATGGATTGTGGAATGGAATGTGGAATGGAATGTGCAATGGAATGGAAAGGAATGTGGAATGTAATGTGGAATTGAATGTGGAATAGAACGGAATGGAATGTGGAATTGAATGTGGAAGGGAATGTGGAATACAACGTGGAATGCAACGTGGATTGGAATGGAATGGAAAGTGGAATGGAATGTGGAATGGAGTTCAATGGAATGTGCAATGGAACGTGGAGTGGAATGGATTGCAACGTGGAATGGAATGAAATGGGATGTGGAAAGGTATCTGGAAAGGAATGGAAAGGAATTTGGATTGGAATGTTGAATTTAATGTGGAATGCAATGTGGAATGGAACGTGGAATTGAAAGTGGAATGGAACGTGGAATGGAATGTGGAATAGAATGTGGAATGGAATAGAATAGAATGTGGAATGGAATGGAATAGAATGGAATGGAATGGAGTGGAAAGTGGAATGGAACGTGGAATGGAATGTGGAATAGAATGTGGAATGGAATAGAATAGAATGTGGAATGGAATGGAATAGAATGGAATGGAATGGAGTGGAAAGTGGAATGGAAAGTTGAATGGAATGGAACGGGAGGGAATGTGAAATTGCAGATAGAATGGAAGGGAATGGAATGTGGAATGGAATGCAAAGTAATAGAATGGAATGGAATGGAATGTGGAATGGAATGCAAAGGAATAGAATGGAATGTGGAATGGAACGTGGAATTTAATGGAATGGAAAGTGGAATGGAATGCGGAATTTAACGTGGAATGGAAAATGGTATGGAATATGGAATGAAATGAGGAATGGAATGTGTAACGGAACGAAATGGATCATTTAATGGAACGTGGAATGGAACATGGAATGCAACGTGGAATAGAACGGACTGGAAAGTGAAATGGAAAAAGGAATGGAATGTGGAATGGAACGTGGAATGGAATGTGGAATTGAATAGAATGGAAAATAGAAGGGAATGTAATGGAATATGGAATGCAACATTGAATGGAATGGAATGGAATGTGGAATGGAATTTAATGAAATGTGGAATGGAATGTGGAATGGAACGTGGGGGGTAATGTGGAATGGAATTTGGAATGGAAAGGAATGGAATGCATTGTGGAACGTAATGTGGAATGGAATGTGGATTGGAATGGAATGTCATGTGGAATGGAATGTGGAATGGATTGTGGAAAGAATGTGGAATTTTATGCAATGTATTGTGGAATGGAACATGAAATGGAATAGAATGGAACATGGAATGGAACATGGAATGGAACTTTGAATGGAACGTGGAATGGAATGTGGAACGGAATGGAATGGCATGTAGAACGGAATGGAATGGAATGTGGAATGAAATGAGGAATAGAATGTGGAATGGAATGTGGAATGGAGTGGACTGATATGTGGAATCAAATGTGGAATGGAATGTGGAATGGAATGTGGAGAGGAAGGGAATGGAATGTGGAATGGAATGTAGAGTGAAATGTGGAACTCAATGTGGAATGGAACGGAATGGAATGTGGAATGGAATTTGGAATGGAACGAAAAATGGAATGGAATGGAATGTGGAATGGAACGTGGAACGGAATGTGGAAATTATTGGAATTTGGAAAGTAATGGAATGGAATGTGGAATGGAATGGAATGGAATGTGCAATGGAATGTGGAATGAAACTGAATGAAATGTGGAATGGAATGTGGAATGGATTGTGGAAAGAAAGAGGAATGGTATGTAATGTAATGTGGAATGGAAAATGGAATGGAATAGAGTGGATCGTGGAAAGGAACGTTGAATGGAACGTGGAATGGAACGCGGAATGGAATGTGCAATCGAATGAAACGGCATGCAGAATGGAATGGAATGTGGAATGAAATGTGGAATAGAATGTGGAAAGGAAAGTGACATGGAATGGACTGTATTGTGGAAAGAAATGTGGAATGGAATGTGGCGAGGAATGGAATGGAATGTGGAATGGAATGTTGAGTGAAGTGTGGAATGGAATGTGGAATGGAACCAAAGAGAAAGTGGAATGGAATGTGGAATGGAATGTGGAATGGAACGTAAAATGGAATGGAATGGAATGTGCAATGGAAAGTGGAAGGGAATGTGGAAAGTATTGGAGTGTGGAAAGTAACGGAGTGGAATGTGGTATGGAATGAAATGGAATGTGCAATGTAATGTGGAATGGAATGGTTGGAACGTGGAATGGAATGTGGAATGGAACGTGGGGTGTAATGTGGAATGGAATTTGGAATGGAAAGGAATGGAATGGAATGAAATGTGGAATGGAATGTGGAATGGAATGTGGAATGGAATGTGGAATGGATTGCAACGGAATGTGGAATAGGATGTGTAATGGAATGTGGAATGAGATGTGGAATGGAACGTGGAATGGAACGTGCAAAAGAATGGAATGGAATATGGAATGCAATGGAATAGAATGGAAAGGAATGGAATGGAATGGAATTTATGGGAATGTGGAATGGAATGTGGAATGGAATGGAATGGAATGTGGAATGTAATGGAATTGTATGAAATGAGGAATGGAATATGGAATGGAATGCGGAACAGAATGGAAAGGAATGAGAAATGAATGGAATGGAAGGCGGAATGGAATGAAATGGAATGTGGAATGGAATGTGGAATGGAATGAAATGGAATGTGAAATGGAATGGAATGGATTGTGGAATGCAATGAGAAACGGAATGGAATGGAATGGAATTGAATATGAAATGGAATGGAATGGAAAGTGAAATGGAATGGAATGGAATGGAATGTGGAATGGAATGCAGAATGGAATGGAATTGAATGTGAAATTGAATGGAATGGAATGTGGAATGGAATGAAATCGGATATGAAATGGAATGTAATGGAATGTGGAAAGGAATGAAGAATGGAATGTGGAATGAAATGTAGAATGGAAAGTGCAATGGAATGTGGAATGGAATGAAATGTGGAATGGAAATGTATGGAAATTAATGGAATGGAATGTGGAATTGAATGAAATGGAATGTGTTATGGAATGTGGAATGGAATGAAATGTGGAATGGAAATGTATGGAAATTAATGATATGGAATGTGGAATTGAATGAAATGGAATGTGTTATGGAATGTGGAATGGATTGGAATGGAGTGGAATGTGGAATCCAATGGAGAAAGGAGTGGAAACAAATGTGGAATGGAATCTGGAATGGAATATGGAAAGGAATGAAATGGAACGTGGAAGGAAGTGTGGAATGGAATGGCATGGAATGTGGAATGGAATGTGGAATGGAAAGGAAAGGAAAGTGGAATGGAAAGTAGAATGCAATGTAGAAAGGAACGTGGAATGCAACATGGAATGGAACGTGGAATGGAACGTGGAATGGAAAGCAGAATGGAATGTGGAAAGGAACGTGGAATGCACCATGGAATGGAACGTGGAATGGAACGGGGAATGGAATGTGGAATGGAGCGTGGAGTGGAATGTGGAATGGAAGGTGGAAAGGAAGGTGATATGAAAAGCCATGGAACGCTCTGTAGAAAGTGGAATGGAACGTGGAATGGGATGGAATGCAGCGTGGAATGGACTGGAATGGAAGGTGGAATGGAATGGAACGGAATGTGTAATGGAATTGAATGGAATGTGGAATGGAATGAGGAAGCAATTGAATGGAATTTCGAATGGAAAGGAATGGAATGGAATGGAATGTGGAATGGAATGTGGAATGGATTGCAACGGAATGTGGAATGGGATGGGTAATGGAATGTGGAATGAAATGTGGAATGGAACGTGGAATGGAACGTGCAGAAGAATGGAATGGAATATGGAATGCAATGGAATAGAATGGAAAGGAATGGAATGGAATGGAATTTATGGGAATGTGGAATGGAATGTGGAATGGAATGGAATGGAATGTGGAATGGAATGGAATTGTATGAAATGAGGAATGGAAAGGAATGGAATATGGAATGGAATGCGGAACGGAATGGAAAGGAATGAGAAATGAATGGAATGGAATGCGGAATGGAATGAAATGGAATGTGGAATGGAATGTGGAATGGAATGAAACGGAATGTGAAATGGAATGGAATGGATTGTGGAATGCAATGAGAAATGGAATGGAATGGAATGTAATTGAATATGAAATGGAATGGAATGGAAAGTGAAATGGAATGGAATGTAATGTGGAATGGAATGCAGAATGGAATGGAATTGAATGTGAAATTGAATGGAATGGAATGGAATGGAATGTGGAATGGAATGAAATTGGATATGAAATGGAATGTAATGGAATGTGGAAAGGAATGAAGAATGGAATGTGGAATGAAATGTAGAATGGAATGTGCAATGGAATGTGGAATGGAATGAAATGTGGAATGGAAATGTATTTAAAGGAATGGAATGGAATGTGGAATTTAATGAAATGGAATGTGTAATGGAATGGAATGGAATGTGGAATGGAATGGACTGGAATGTGTTATGGAATGTGGAATGGATTGGAATGGAATGGAATGTGGAATCGAATGGAGAAAGGAGTGGAAACAAATGTGGAATGGAATCTGGAATGGAATATGGAAAGGAAAGAAATGGAACGTGGAAGGAAGTGTGGAATGGAATGGAATGGAATGTGGAATGGAATGGAATGGAATGTGGAATGGAAAGGAAAGAAAAGTGGAATGGAAAGTAGAATGGAATGTGGAAAGGAACGTGGAATGCACCATGGAATGGAACGTGGAATGGAAAGTAGAATGGAACGTGGAAAGGAACGTGGAATGCACCATGGAATGGAATGTGGAATGGAACGTGGAATGGAATGTGGAATGGAACGTGGAGTGGAACGTGGAATGGAAGGTGGAAAGGAAGGTGGGATGAAAAGCCATGGAACGCTCTGTAGAAAGTGGAATGGAAAGTGGAATGGAATGGAATGCAACGCGGAATGGAATGGAATGGAAGGTGGAATGCAACGGAACGGAGTGTGTAATGGAATGGAATGGAATGTGGAATGGAATGAGGAATGCAATCGAATGGAATTTGGAAAGGAATGGGGAATGGAATGGAATGGGATGTGGAATGAAATGTGGAATGCAATGGAATGGAATGTGGAATGCATTGTGGAATGGAAACGAATGCAAAGTGGAATAGAATTTGGAATGGAATGTGGAAAGGAATGTGGAATGGAATGGAATGGAATTTGGAATGGAATGGAATGGAAATGAGTGGAAAGTGGAATGGAATGGAATGGAATGTGGAAAGGAATATGGAATGGATTGTGAATGGAATGTGGAAAGGAATGAAGTGGATTGTGGAATGGAATGTGTAATGGAATGGAGTGTAGTGTGGAATGGAATGGAATGGAGTTGAAAGTGGAACGGAATGGAAAGAAACGTGGAATGGAATGTGTAATGGAATGGAATGGCATGTGAAATGGAATGGAAAGGAAGGTGGAATGGGATGTGGAATAGAGTGTGGAGTGGAACGTGGAATGGAATGGAATGCAATGTGGAATGGAATGGAATGGAATGTGGAATGGAAGGCAACAGAATGTGGAATGGAATGGAAAGGAATATGGAATGGAATGGAATGGAATGGAATGAAATGGAATGTAATGTGGAATGGAATGTGGAATGGAATGGAACGGAATGTGATATTGCCTTGAATGAAATTTGCAATGGAACCAAATGGAATGTGGAATGGAATTGGATGGTATGTAGAACGGAATGGAAAGTACTGGAAGGTGGAATGGAATGGAATGTAATATCGAATGGAATGTTGAATGGAATGTGGAATGGATTGGAGTAGAATGTGGAATGGAATCGAATGGAATGCAATGTGGAATGGAATGTGGAATGGAATGGAATGGAATGTGGAAGGGAATGTGGCATGGAATGTAGAATGGAATTTAATAGAAAGTGGAATGGAAAGTGGAATAATACATGGAATGGAACGTGGAATGTAACATTGAATGGAATGGAATGGAAAGCGGAAAGGAATGCAATGGAATGGAATGTAGAATGGAATGGAACGGAATGTGGAATGGCATGAAATGGAATGTAATGAAATGCGGAAGAGAACGGAATGGAATGTGTAATGGAATGGAATGGAATGTGGAAAGGAATGGAAAGGAAAGGAACGTGTAATGGAATGGAATGGAATGTGGAATGCAATGGAATGGACTAGAATCAGAAATGGAATGGAATCAGAAATGGAATGGAATGAAATGGAATGCGGAATGGAATGTGGAATAAAATGGAATGGAAAGTGGAATGGTTTGTGGATTGGAAAGGAATGCAACGTGGAATAGAACGTGCAATGAAATGTAGAAAGGAATGTGGAATGGAAGGGAATGGGATTTGGAATGGAATGTGTTGGAATGTGAAATGGAATGGAATTGAGAGGAATGTGGAATGGAATGTGGAAAGGAATGGAATGCAGTGTGGAATGGAATGTGGAATGGAAAGGGATGGAATGTGGAATGTAATGTTATGGAATGGAATGGAATAGAATAGAATGTGGAATGTCACGTGGAACGGAATGGAGTGGAGTTTGAAATGGCATGGAATGGAACGTGCAATGCTATTGAATAGAATGGGGAATGGAATTCAATGTAATGTTGAATGGAATGGAATGAGGTACAAGGTGCAATGGAACGGAATGGAATGTGGAATTGAATGTGGAATGAAATGTGGAATGGAATGCAGGGGAATGTGGAATGGAATGGAATGGAATGGAATGTGGAATTTAATGCAAAATTGAATGGAATGGAATGTGAATTTGATTGGAATGTGGAATGGAACTGAAAGGAATGTGGAATGGAATGTGGAATAGAATGTAATGTAATGTGGAATGGAATGGATTGGAATGTGGAATGGAATGGAATGGAGAGTGGAATGGAATGTGGAATGGAACGTGGAATGGAACGTGGAAAGAAACGTGGAATGGAAGGTAATGGAATGTGGAATGGAATGTTATGGAACAGATTGGAATGGAATGGAATGTGAAATGGAATGTGGAATGGGATGGAACGGTATTGGAAATGGCGTGGAATGGAATGGGTAATGGAATGGAATGGAATGTGGAATGGAATGGAATGGAATATGGAATGGAATGGAATGGAAAGAAGTGGAGGGTGCAATGGAATGGAAAGGAATGTGGACAGGAATATGGAATGGAATGTGGAAAGGAATTTGGAATGGAATGCAGTGGTAAGTGGAATGGAAAGGAATGGAATTGAATGTGGCCTGGAATGGAATGGAATGTGGAATGGGAATTGGAATGGAATGGAAAGGAATGGAATGTGTAATTGAATGTGTAGTATAATGGAATGTGGAATGGATTGTGGAATGGAATGGAATGGAAAGTGGAATGAAACTTGGAAAGGTACGTGGAATGAAACATGGAATGGAAAGTGGAACGGAATGGAATGGAATTTGGAATGGAATAGAATGGAATTTGAAATGGCATGTAAACGAATGTGAAAAGGAGTGGAATGGAGTTGGGAATTGAATGTAATGGAATGTGGAAATGAATGAAATCGAAAGTGGAATGGAATATGGAATGGAACGTGGAATGGAAAGTTTAATCGAACGTGGAATGCAATGGAATGGAATGTGGAATGGAATGGAAAGGAATTGAAGTTGGTATGGATTGGAATTGAATATGGAATGGAATTGAAAGGAATGGAATGTGGAATGGAATGGAATGGAATGTGGAATGGAATGTGGAAAGCAAAGTGGAATGCAATGGAGTGGAATATGCAATGGAATGGAATGGAATGTGAAATGGAAAGTGGAATATTATGGAAAGGAAAGTGGATTTCAATGTGGAAAGTAATGGAATGGGAAGTGGAATGGAACATGGAAAGCAATGTAGAATTGAACGTGGAATGGAATGTAATGGAAAGTTGAATGAAATGGAATGGAAAGTGGAATGGAAAGAGGAATGGAATCGAAAGGAATGGAATGCACTACGGAATGTAATGTGGAATTGAATGCAGTCTAAAGTGGAATGGAATACAATGGAATGGAAATTGGAATGGAATGGAATGTGGAATGGAATGTGAAACTGAATGGAATGGAATGTGGAATGGAATGGAATGTGGAATGGAATTGAATGGAATATGGAATGGAATGTGGAATGGAATGGGATGGAAAGTGGAATGGAAAGTGGAATGGAACATGGAATGGGATGTGGAGTGGAATGTGGAATGGAATGAAATGGAATGTGGAATGGAATGGTATGGAATGTGGAATGGAATGTGGAATGGAATGGAATGGAATGGAATGTGGAAAGGAGTGGAATATCATTTGGAATGGAATGGAATGAAATGTGGAATGGAATGGAATGGAACGTGGAATGAAACATCAAATGGAACATGGAATGGAAAGGGGAATGGAATGGAATGGATTGAAATGTGGAATGGAATGGGACGGAATGCAATGTGGAATGGAGTGGAATGGAATGTGTAATGGAAAGGAATGAGATAGAAGGTGGAATAAAATGGAATGGATTGGGAATGTAATTTGGAATGGAATATGGAGTGCAATGTGGAATGGAATGTGGCATGAAATTCACTGGAATGTGGAATGTAATGGAATGGAATGTGGAATGGAACGGAGTGGAATGTGGAAAGAAAAGTGGAAAGGAATGGATTGCAGTGTTGAATGGAGTGGAATGGAACGTGGAATGGAATGTGGAATGCAATGGAATGCAATGTGGAATGGAATGTGGAAAGGAATGGAATGGAATGTGGAATGCAAAGTGGAATGGAATGTGGAATGGAATGCGAAATGGAAGGTGGAAAGTTATGGAATGGAAAATGGAATGAAACGTGTAATGGAAAGTAGAAAAGAACGTGGAATGGATCCTGGAAAGGAACGTGGAATGGAATGTGGAAAGGATTTGAATGGAATGGAATGGAACGTGGAATGGAAAGGTGAACGGAACGTGGAATGGAATGTGGAATGGAGTGAAATGGAACGTGGAAGGGAATGTGGAATGGAATGGAATGGAAACCGGAATAGAACATGGAATGCAACGTGGAAAGGAACATCGTGAAATGGAACGTGGAATGGAATGTGGAACGGAATCTGGAAAGGAATCGAATGGAATGTGGAATGGAATGTGGAATTGAATGCAAAGTGGAATATAATGGAATGCAATGGAATGTAGTGGAATGGAAAGAAATGTGGAAAGGAATGGAATGGAATTTGGAATTGAATGTGGAAAGGAATGAAATGGAACGTGGAATGGATCGTGGAACGGAAGGTGGAATGGAAAGTGGAAAGGAACATGGAATGGATCGTGGACTCGACCGTGGAATGTAATGTGGAATGGAATGGAAGGGAATGTAGAATGAAATGTGGAATGGAATGGAATGGAAAGTGGAATGGAATGTGGAATGGAATGGAATGGAATGGAAGGGAATGTGGAATGGAATGGAATGTAAAGTGGCATGGAAGGGAATGGAATGGAATTTGGAATGGAAAACGAAATGGAATCGAGTGCATCGTGGAATGGAATGGAATGCAATATGGAATGGAATGGGGAATGTATTGTGGAATGGAATGGAATGGAACGTGGAAAGAAACGTGGAAAGAAAAGTGGAACGGAACGTGGAATAGAACTTGGAATGGAATGTGGAATGGAATGTGGAAAGGAATGGAATGTGGAATGGAAAATGGAATGGAACGTAGAATGCAAATTGGAATGGAAAGTGGAAGGGAAAATGGAATGGAACGTGGAATGGAACATGGAATGGAATGCAATTGAATGGAACGTGGAGTGGAACCAGGAATGGAACGTTCAAAGGAAGGTGGAAAGTAACGTGAAATGGAACGTGGAATGGAATGGAATGCAACGTGGAATGGAATGCAAAGGAATGTGGATTGGAATGGAATGTGGAATGGAATGGAATGGAAGATAGAATGGAATGGAATGGAATGGAATGGAATGGAATGTGGAATTCAATGGAATGGAATGGAAAGGAATGGAATGGAATGGAATAAGGAATGGGATGTGGAATGGAATTGAAGGGAATGTGGAATGGAATGTGAAATGGAATGGAATAGAATGTGGAATGGAATGTGGTGTGGAATGGAATGGAATGTGAAAAGAAATCGAATAGAATGTGGAATGGAATGGAATGGAATGTGGAATGGAAAGGAAAGGAAGTGGAATGCAATGGAATAGAATGTTGAATGGAATGAGGAGTGGAATGGAATGGAATGTGAATAGAAATGGAATGACGAATGGAATGGAATGGAATGTGGAATGGAATATGCAATGGAATGTGGAATGGAATGGAATGGAGTGGAATGTGGAATTGAATGGAAGGGAATGTGGAATGGAAGTTGGAATGGAATGTGCAATGGAATGTGGAATGGAATGGAGTGAAATGTGGAATGGAATGTAGTGGAATGTGGAATGGAATGGAATGCAATGTGCAATAGAATGTGGAATGGAAAGTGGAATGGAATATGGAATGGAATGGAATGGAATGTGGAATGGAATGTGGAACGGAATGGAATGGAAGGTGGAATTAAATATGGAATTCAACGGAAAGGAATGTGGAATGGAATGCGAAATGGAATGTAATAGAACGTTGAATGGAATATGGAATGCAATGTGAAATGGAATGGAATGTGGAATGGAATGGAATTGAAAGGAATGGAAAGTGTAATGGAATGGAATGGAATGGAGTGGATTGCGGAATGGAATGGAATGGAATGGAATGGAGTGGATTGCGGAATGGAAAGTGGAATGGAATGGAATGGAATGCAATGGAATGGAATGGAATGAAATGGAATGTGCAATGGATCATGGAATGGAATGGAAAGAACGTGGAATGGAACGTGGAATGGAACGCAATTGAACGTGGAATGGAACGCAATGGAACGTGGAATGGAATGGAATGGAACGTGTACTGGAAAGGAATGGAATGTGAATTGGAAAATGGAATGGAATGGAGTGGAACGTGGAAAGGAACATGGAATGGAATGGAGTGATACGTGGAATGGAATGGAATGGAATATGGAATAGAATGGAATGGAATGTGGATTGGAATGTGGAATGAAACTGAATGGAAATTGAAATGGAAAGGAACGGAATGGAATGGAGTGGAATGTGGAATGGAATGGAATGGAATGTGGAATGCATTGTAGAATGGAATGTGGAGTGGAACATGGAATGGAATGTGGAATGGAATGGAATGGAATTTTGAATGTAATGGTTTGGAATATGTACTGGAGCGGAATGGAATGGAACGTGAAAAGGAATGGAATGGAATGTGGAATGGAATTCAATCTAAATTGGAAGGGAATTGAAAGCAATATAGAATGAAATGGAATGGATTGAGGAATGGAATGGAATGGAGTGTGGAATTTAATGGAATGGAAAGAAATGGAAAGGAAGGTGGAATGGAATGCAATGGAATGTAGAATGGAATGTAATGGAATGCAATGTGGAATGGATTGGAATGGAATGTGAAGTGGAATGCATTGGAATGTGAAGTGGAATGCATTGGAATGTGGAATGGAATGAAAGGGAATTTGGAACGCAATGGAATGGAAATGAATGGAATGTGGAATGCAATGGATGGGAAAGTGAAATGGAAAATGGAATGGAATGGAATGGAATGTGGAATGGAAAGGAATGGAATATGGAATGGAATGGAATGGAATATGGAATGGAATCAAATGGAATGGAATGTGTTATGGAATGGAGAGGAATGGAATGCAATGTTGAAAGAAATCTAATTGAATGGAATAGAATGGAATGGAATGGAATGAAATGTGGAATGGAATGGAAAGGAATTTGAAATGGAATGGAATGGAATGTTGAATGGGATGGAATGGAATGCGGACTGGAATGGAATGAAGTCTAAGGTGTAATGGAATGGAATGGAATGTGGAATGGAATTTGTAATGGAAAGTGGAATGCAATGAGGAATGGAAAGTGGAATGGAATACAGTGGAATGTGGAATGGAAGGGAAAGGAATGTGGAATGGAATGAAGTGGAATGTGAAACGGAATGTGGAATGGAATGGTGTGGAATGTGGAATGGATTGAAGTGGAACGTGGAATGGAATGTGGAATGGAATCTGTAATGGAATGGAATGGAACGTGGAAAGGAATGTGGAAAGGAATGGAATGGAACGTGGAATGGAACGTGGAATAGAATGTGGAATGGAATGTGGAAAGGAGTGGAATGCAGTGTGGAATGGAATGTGGAATGGAATGGAATGGAACGTGGAATGCAAAGTGGAATGAATCGTGGAATGGAAAGCGGACTGAAAAGTGAAATGGAGTGGAATGGAACATGGAATGAAACGTGTAATGGAACGTGTAAAGGAACGTGGAATGGAACCTGGAATGGAACCTGGAAGGGAATGTGGAATGGAATGTGGAATGGAATGGATAGGAAAGTGGAATGGAATGTGTAATGGAACGTAGAAGTGAACGTTAAATGGAACGTGGAGTGGAATGGAATGGAATGTAGCGTGGATTGGAAAGTTGAATGGAATGCAATGCAATGTGGAATGGAATGTCGAATAGCAAAGAATGTGAAATGGAATGCGTAATGGAATGGAATGGAATGGAATGTGCAATTGAATGGAATGGAAAAGAATAGAATGGAATGTGGAATGGAATGGAATGGAAAGGAGTGGAATGTTTAATGGAATGAAATGGAAGTTGGAAAGGAAAGGAATGGAATGGAATGTGAAATGGAATGCAATGGAATGTGGAATGAAATGTGGAATGGAAAGGAATGTGGAATGGAATATGGAATAGAATGGAATGGAATGGAAAGGAATGTGGAATAGAATGGAATGGAATGTGGAATGGAATGGAATGGAATACGGAATGGAATGAAATGGAATGGGGAATGGAATGGAATGGGATGTGGAATGGAAAGCAATTGAACGTGGAATGGAATGGAATGGAATTTGAAATGCAATCTGAAATGGATTTGAATGGAATGCGGAATGAAATGTGGAATGGAGTGGAATGCAATTTCGAATGGAAAGTGGAATGGAATGTGGAAAGCAATAGGGAATGGAATGGAAAGCAATGTGGAATGGAATGTGGAATGTAATCTGGAATGGAATGGAATGCAATGCGGAATGGTATGTAATGGAAAGTTGAATGGAATGGAATGGATTGTGGAATGGAACGTGGAAGGGAATAGAACGGAAAGTGGAATCTAATGGAATGGAAATTGGACTGGAATGGAAAGGAATTGAAATGAATGAGAAACAGAATGTAATGTAATGCGGAATGGAATTGAATGGAATGTTGAATGTAATGTGGAATGTAAAGTAATGGAATGGACGGAAATCGAATGAAGGGAATGTGGAATGGAATATGAAATGGAATGGAATGGAATGTGGAATGGAATGTGGAATGGAATGTGGAATGGAATGTGTAATGTAATGGAATGGAATGGATTGGAATGAAGGGAATGCGGAATTGAATGTGGAATGGAATGGATAGTAATGGCGAATGGAAAGGAATGCAATGTAATGTGGAATGGAATGGAATGGAACGTGGAATGGAATGAGGATTGGAATGGAATGTAATTTGAAAGGAATGAAATGGAATGTGGAATGGAATTGAATGGAATGTGGAATGGAATCTGGAATGGAATATGGAATGGAATGGAATGGAATGGAATGTGGAATCGAAGGGAATGCAATGGAATGGAATGGAATGTGGAATGGAAAAGAAGGGTGTGCAGAATGGAAATTGGAATGGAATGGAACGGAATGTTAAATGGAATGGAATGGAAAGTGGAATTGAATGTAATGGAATGTGGAACGGAAATTGGGATGGAATGGAATGGTATTTGGAATTGAATGTGGAATGGAATGCATTGGAACGTGGAACGGATTGTCGAATGGAACGTGGAATGGAAAGTGGAAAGGAATCTGAAATTGAACATGGAATGGATCGTGGAATGGAATGTGGAATGGAATGTGCAATGGAATGGAATGGAATGTGGAATGGAAAGGAATGGAATGGAATGTGGAATGGAATGGAATGGAATGGAATGGAATGGAATGCGCAAGAGAATGGAATGAAATGTGGAAGGGAATGGATTGGAATTGAATATGAAATGGAATGGAATGGAATGGAATGTGGAATAGAATGGAATTGAAAGTGGAATGAAATGGAATGGAATTGAATGTGAAATGGATTGGAATGAAACGTGGAATTGAATGGATTGCAATGTGGAATAGAATGGAATGGAATGCATGTGGAAAGGAATGGAAAGGAATGTGTAATGGAATGTGGAATGGAATAGAATGGAAAGAGGAATGGAATGGAATGTGGAATGGAATGTGGAACGGAATGTAGTGGAATATGGAATGGAGTGTGGAATGGAATGGAGTGGAGTGTACAACTGAATGGAAAGGAATGTGGACTGGAATGGAATGGAATGTGGAACGGAAAGTGGAAAGATATGAAGTAGATTGTGTAATGGAATGAGGAATGGAATGGAACGTGTAATGGAAAGTGGAGTGGAACATAAAATGGAATGTGGAATGGAATGGAATGGAATGAGGAAGGAGAGGGATTGCATGTGGAATGGAATGGAATGGAATGAGGAATAGAATGGAATGGAACGTGGAATGGAACGTAGAATGGAACATGGAATGGAATGTGGAATGTAATGGAATGAAATGTGGAATGGAATGGAACGGAATGGAATGTGGAATGGAATGGAATGGAATGTGTGATGAAATTGATTGGAATGGAGCGGAATTTGAAAAGGAGTGCAAGGGAATTTGAAATGGAATGGAATGGAATGTGGAATGAAAGGGAATGGAATGTGAAGTGGAATGGAATGTGGAATGGAATGGAATGGAATGTTGAATTTAATGCAATGGAATGGAATGTGGAATGGAAAGTGGAATGTAATGGATTGAAATGTGGAACAGAATGAGGAAGGGAATGGAGTGGAACGTGGAATGGAACGTGGAATGGAACATGGAATGGAATGTGGAATGGAATTTAATGAAATGCAGAATGGAATGGAATGGAATGGAATGGAATGTGGAATGGAATGTGGAGTGGAATTGAATGGAATGGAATGGAATTTGAAATGGAATGGATTGGAATGTGGAATCGAAATGATAGGATTGTGGAATGGAAAGCACAGAAGTGGAGGGTGGAATGGAATGGAATGTGAAATGGAAGTACAATTGGAAGGTGGAAATCAATGTGTAATGGAATGTGGAAAGGATAGCAGTGGAAAGTGGAATGGAAGGGAAAGTAATTGAATGAGGAATGGAATGTGAAATGAATTGGAAGGGAATGTGGAATGGAATGTGGAATGGCACATGGAATGGATCGTATAATGGAACGTGGAATGGAATGAAATTGAATGGAAAGTTGAATGGAATGGATTGGAAAGTGCAATGGAATGGAATTTTAAATGGAATGCAATGGAATGTGGAATGGAATGGAATGGCATGTGGAATGGAATGGAATGGAATTTGGAATGGAATAGAATAGCGTAGAATGTGGAAGGGAATGGAAAGGAATTTGGAATGGAATGTGGAATAGAATGGAGTTGAAAGTGGAATGGAATGGAGAGGAATGTGGAATGTAATGGATTGGAATGTGGAATGGAATGTGGAATGCAATGGAAAGGAATGTAGAATGTGGAAATTAATGGAATGGAACGTTGAGTGGAACCTGAAAAAGAATGTGGAATGGAATGTGGAATGGAGTGGAATGCAATGTGGAATGGATTGTGGACTTGAATGGAATGGAACGTGGAATAGAACGTGCAATGGAATGGAACGGACGTGGAGTGGAAAGAGGAATGTAATGGAATGGTATGTGTAATGGACTGTGGAATAGAAAGGAATATGGAATGGAATGTGGAATGGAATGTGGAATGGAATGTTGAAAGGAATGGAATGGAATGGAATGTGGAATGGAATGGAGTGGAAAGGAATGAAATGGAATGTCGAATGGAATGCAATGGAAAGAAATGGAATGCGTAATGCAATGAAATGGAATGTGGAAAGAAATCGAATGGAATGGAATGTGAAATGGAATGGAATGGAATGTGGAATGGAAAGTGGAATAGAAAGGAATGTGGAATGGAAAGTGGAATTGAATGGAATGAAATGCGGAATGGAATGGAATGGAAAGCGGAAAGCAATGGAATGGAATGTAGAATGGAACGGAATGGAATGTGGAATGAAATGCAATTTAAGGTGTAATGGAATATAATGTAACGTGCAGTGGAATGTTGAATGAAACGTGGACTAGAACGTGGAATGGAAAGTGGAATGAAACGTGGAATGGAATGGAATGCAATGTGGATTGGAATGGAAGGGAAGGTGGAATGGAAAGGAATGGAATGGAAAGTGGAATGCAATGTGGAATGGAACGGAATGTGGAATGGAAAGGAATGGATTGAAAAGGAATGTGGAATGGAATGAAATTGTATGTGGAATGGAATGGAACCGAATATGGACTGGAAGAGAATGGAATGGAATGGAATGTGAAATGGACTGGAATGGAATGTGAAAAGAAATGGTGTGGAATGTGGATTGGAATAGAATGGAAAGTGAAAAGGAATGGAATGGAATGTGGAATGGAATGGAAAGGATTGTGGAATGGAAATTAGAATGGAATGTGGAATGGAATATGAAATGGAATGGAATGCAATGTGTAATGGAATGTGGAAAGGAATGGAAAGGAACGTGGAATGGAACATTGAATGGAACGTGAAAAGGAACGTGGACTAGAACGTGGAATGGAATGGAATGAAATGAGGAATGGATTGGAATGGAAAGTGGAATGGAACGTGGAATGGTAAGTGGAATGGAACGTGGAATGGAACGTGGAATGAAACGTGGAATGGAACGGAATGTAACGTGTAGTGGAACATTGAATGAAACGTGGAATAGAACGTGGCATGGAATGTGGAATGGAATGGAATGCAATGTGAATTGGAATGGAATGCAAAGGAATGGAATGGAATGTGGAATGGAATGGAATGGATTGGAATGGAATGAGGAATGGAATGGAATGGTATGTGGAATGTAACGGAATGGAATATCGACTGGAATACGAAGGAATGGAATGGAATGTGAAATGGAATGTAATGTAATGTAGAATGCAATTCAATGGAATTTGGAAGGGAATGGAATGGAATGTGGAATGGAAAGCAAAGGAATGTGGAATGGAAAGTGGAATGGAATGGAACGGAACATGGAATGGAGTGGAATGGACTGTGGAAAGCAATGGAATGGAATGTGCAATGGAATGGAATGGAAACCAATGAAATGGAATGTTGAATGGAATAGAATGGAATGTGGAAAGAAATGGAATGGAATGTGGAATATAATGGAATGGAATCGAATGGAATGTGGAATGGAATGGAATGGAATGTGGAATGAAATGCGCAATGGAATGGAAATGAATGGAATGGAAAGTGGAAAGGAATGGAACGTGTAATGGAAATGAAAGGAATGTGGAATGGAATGGAATGGAATACAGAATGGAATGTGGAATGGAATGGAATGGAATGGAGTGTAGAAAGGAATGTGGAATGGAATGGAATGGAATGTGGAATAGAATGTGACATGGAATCGAAAGGAAATTGAAATGGAATGGAATGGATTGTGGAATGGAATGGAATGGAATGGAATATGGAATGGAATGTAATAGAATGGAATGTGGACTGGAATGGAATGGCATGGAATGTGGATTGCAATGGATTGGAATGGAATGGAATGGAATGGAAGGGAATGGAAGGGAAGGGAATGCGGAATGGAATGTGGAATGAATTGGAAAGGAAAGTGGAATGGAATAGAAAGGAATGGAATGTGGAATGGAATGGAATGGAATGTTGAATGGAATGTGGAATGGAATGGAATGGAATGTGAAAAGGAATGGAATGGAATGTGGTATGCAATGGAATGTGAAAAGGAATGGAATGGAATGTGGAATGGAATGGAATGGAATGGAACGTGGAATGGCTCGTGGAATGGAACGTGGAATGGAAAGTGTAAAGGAATGTGTAATCGATCGCGGAATGGACTGTGGAATGGAATGTGGAATGGAATGGAATGGAATCGAATTGAACGTGGAATGGAATGGAATGGAATGGAATGTGGAATGAAATGTGGAATGGAATGGAATGGAATAATAAATGGAATGGAATGGAATGAGGAATGCAATGTGAAATGGAATGGAATGGAATGGAATGGAATGTGAAATGGAACCGAATGGAATGGAATGTGCAATGGAATGGAGTGCCAGTTGTAATGGAATGGAAAGGAATGGAGTGGAAAGTAGAATGGAATGGAATGGAATGTGGAATTGAATATAGAATGGAATGTGGAATGCAATGTGGAATGGAATGGAATGATATGTGGAATGGAAGGTGTAATGGAAAGGAATGGAATGTGAAATTGAATGGAATAGAATGGAATGTGGAATGGAATGAAATGTAATGTGGAACGGACTGGAATGCCATGTGAAACGGAATGGAATGGAATGGCATGTGAAACGGAATGGAATGCAATGGTAAGTGAAATGGAATGGAATGGAAGATGGAATGGAATGGAATGGAGCAGAAAGTGGAATCGAATTCAATGGAATGTGGAATGCAATGCAGAATGGAATGGAATGGAAAGTTCAATGTAATGGAATGGAGTGTGGACAGGAATTAAACGGAATGGAATGGAAAGTGCAATGGATTGTAATGGAATGCTGAATGGAATTCAATGGAATTTGGAATGGAATGGAAAGGAATGTTGAACGGAAAGTGGAATGTAATGGAACGGAACGTGTATTGGAAGGGAATGGATTGTGGAATGGAAAGGAATGGAATGGAACGTGGAATGGAATGGAATGGAAAGGAATGGAAGGAGGACTGGAATGGAAAGAATGTGGAAAGGAATGTGGAATGGAATGGAATGGATTGTGGAAAACAATGGAATGGAACGTAATGAAATGTAATGGAATGTGGAATGTAATGGAATGTGGAAGGGAATGTGAAATGGAATGGAATGGAATGGAATGGAATGTGGAATGGAATGGAATGGAACATGGACTGGAAAGGAAAGGAATGGAATGGAATGTTAAACGGAATGGAAAGGAATGTGGAATGGAATTGAATGGAATGTAGAATGGAAAGAAATGGAATGTAGAATGGAATGTGGTAAGGAATGTGGAAAGGAATGTGGAATGGAAATGAATGGAATGTTTAATGGAATGGATTGGAATACAGAATGGAATGTGGAATGGAATGGAATGGAATGTGAAGTGCAATGTGGTATGTAATGGATAGGAAAGTGGAATGGAATGGAATGGATTGTGGAATGGAATGGAATGGAACGGAATGGAATATGGAAAGGAATGGAATGGAATGGAATGTGGAATGGAATGGAATGGAAAGGAGTGTGGAATGCAATGCATTGGAATGGAATGGAATGGAATCGTATCGATTGGAATGGAAGAGAATGTGGAATGGAATGTGGACTGGAATGGAAAGAATGTAGAACGGAATGGAAAGAATGGAATGTGGAAATGAATGGAATGTAATGTGGAATGGATTGTGAAATGGATTGGAATGGAATGTGAAAAGGAATTAAAAGGAATGTGGAATGGAATGGAATGGAATGTGAAAAGGAACAGACTGGAATGTGGAAAGGAATGGCCTGGGATGTGGAATGGAATGGAATGGAAAGTGGAATGGAATGTGGAATTTAATGGAAAGGAACGTGGAATGGATCGTGGAATGGAACGTAGAATAGAAAGTGGAAAGGAACGTGGAATGGACTGTGGAATGGAATGTGGAATTGATTGGAATGGAATCGAATTGAATGTGGAATGGAATGGAAGGGAATGTGGAAAGGAATGGAATGGAATGTGAAATGGAAGGGAATTTAATGTGTAATGGAAAGTGGAATGGAAATGAATAGAATATGAAACGGAATGGAATGGAATGGGAAATGTAATGTGAAATGGAATGGAATGGAATCAAATGAAATGTGGAATGGAAATTGGAATGGAGTGTGGAATGGAATAGAAAGTAATGTGAAACGGAATGGAATGGAGTGGAATGGAATGTGGAATGGAATGGAATGGGATGTGAAATGGAATGGAATGGAAGGCGGAATGGAATGGAATAGAGTGGAAAGTCGAATGGTATGGAATGGAATGTGGAATTGAATGTAGAATGGAATGTGGAAAGGAATGTGGAATGGAAAGTGGAATTTAATGTGGAATGGAATGGAATGTGGTTTATAATGGAATGCAATGTGCACAGGTATGGAATGGAATGGGATGCAACGTGAAATGGAATTGAATGGAATGTGGAATGGAATTCATTGGAATTTGGAATGGAATGGAATCGAAGGGAATGTGGTATGAAATGGAAAGTAACGTGGATTGGAAAGTGGAATGGAATGTGGAATGGAATGGAATGGACTGCGAAATGGAATGGAATGCAATGGAATGTGGAGTGGAATGCAATGGAATGTGGAATGGAATGGAGTGGAAGTTGGATTGGAATCAAGTGGAAATTGGATTGGAACGGAATGGAATGGAATGGAATGGAATGGAGTGGAATGGAATGCGGAATGGAATGGAATGGAATGCAATGTGTAAAGGAATGTAATGGAAAACAATGGAATGGAATGGAATGTGGAATGAAATGGAATGGAAATTTGAATAGAATGCAACGGAATGTGGAACGGAATGAGGAATGGAAAGGAGTGGAATGCGGAATGGAAAGGAATATAATAGAATGTGGAATGGAATGGAATGGAATGTGCAATGGAAAGCAGAATAGAATAGATTCGATCGGAAATGGAATGGAATGGAATGAGGAATGGAATGGAATCGGATGTGAAATTGAATGGAATGGGAGGTGGAATGGAATGGAATGGAGTGGAAGGTGCAATGGAATGGAATGGAATGTGGAATGTAATGTAGAATGGAATGTGGAATCGCAAGTGGAATGGAATGAAATGTGGAATGGAATGGAATGGAAAGGAATGGAATAGAATGTGGAATTGAATGGAATGGAAAGTGTAATGGAATGGAATGCAATGTGGAGTGGAATGGAATTTAATGAAATGTGCAATGGAATGGAATGGATTGGAATGTGGAATGGAATGAAATAAAATGGAATGTAGAATGGAGTGGAATGGAATGGAATGTGGAATTCAAAGGAATCGAATGGAGTGGAATGGAAGGGAATGCGGAATGTAATGTGGAATGGAATGGAAAGGAATATGTAATGTAATGGAATGGAAAGGAATGTGTAATGTAATGGAATTGAATGTGGAAAGGAATGGAATGGAATGTGGAATGGAATGGAATGTGAAATGGAATGTGGAATGGAAATTGGATTGGAATGTGGAAAGGAATGGAATGGAATGGAATGGAATGTGGAATGGAATGGAACGGAATGTGGAATGGAACGTGGAATGCAATGGAACAGAATGGAATGTGGAATGGAATGTGGAATGGAACGTGGAATGGAAATGAAAGGAATGGATCGTGGAATGGAATGCAACGGAATGGAATGTGGAATACAATGTAATGTAATGGAATATGGAATGGAATGGAATGGAATGGAAAGTGGAATGGAATGGAAAGGAATGTGGAATGGAAAATGGAATGGAATGGAACGGAACGTGGAATGGAATGGAGTGGAACTTGGAATGGAATGGAAGAGAACGTGTAATGAATTGAAATGGAATGTGGAATGTGATGGAATTGAAAGTGAAATCCAATGGAATGGAATGTGGAATGGAATGGAATGGCATGTAATGTGGAATGGAATGTGGAATGGAATGGCATGTAATGTGGAATGGAATGGAATGGAATGTGGAATGGAATGGAATGTTAAATGTCATGGAATGGAATGTAGAATGGTATGTTTAATGGAATGGAATGTGGAATGGAATAAAATGGAATTTGGAATGGAATGTGGAATGGAACGGAATGGAATATAGAATGGAATGGAATGTTGAATGGAATGGAAAGGAACGTTGAATGGAATGTGGAATTTAATGTGGAATGGAACGTGAAATGAAAAGTGCAACGGAATGCGGAATGGAATGTAATGGAATGTGTAATGGAATGTTTAATGTAGTGTGGATTGAAATGGAATGGAATGGAATGTGTAATGGAATGTGGAATGGAATGGAACGGAATGGAATGGAATGTGGAATGGAATGGAATGTAACATGGAATGGAATGTGGAATTGAATGGAATGGAATGTGGAATGGAATGGAATATAACATGGAATGGAATGTGGAATTGAATGGAATGGAATGTGGAATGGAATGGGATATGGAATGGAATAGAATGAAATTTTCAATGGAATTGAATGGAAGGTGGAATGGAATAGAATGGAGCTTGGAATGGAATGTGGAATGGAATGGAATGGAATGGAATTTTGAATGGAATAGAATGGAACGTGTAATGGAAAATGTAATATAACGTGGAATGGAACGTGAAATGGAACTGGCAATGGAATGCGGAATGGAATGGAATGGAAAGTTGAATGTAATTTGGAATGGAATGGAATGGAATAGAATGTTGAATTAAATGTGGAATGGAATGGAATGGAAAGGAATTTGAAATGAAATGGAATGGAATGCGGAATTGATTGGAATGGAAAGTGGAATGGAAAGGAATCTAATGGAATATGGAATGGATTGGAATTGAATGGGGAATGGAATGGAATGGAATGTGGAATGGAGGAATGGAATGGAATGTGTAATGGAGGAAAGGAATGTAATGTGGAATGGAATGAAAAATGGAGGAATGGAATGGAATGCAGAAACGAATGTGGAATGGAATGGAATGGAATGTGGAAAGAAATGTGGAATGGAATGAAATAGAATGAGGAATGGAAGATGAAATGGAATGGAAAGGAATCTGGAATGCAATGGAATGGAATAGAATGGAACGTGGAAGAGAATGTGGAATGTAATGGAATGGAATGGAATGGAATGGAATGCAGAGTCGAATGTGGAATGTAACGTGGAATGGAAGGGAACAGAAAGTGGGATGGAATGGAAAGGAAAGTGCAATGGAATATAATGGAATTTGGAATGGAACGGAATGCAGTGTGGAATGGAATGGAATGGAAAGTGAAATGTAATTGAGTAGAATGTGGACTGGAAAGTAATTGACTGTGGAATGGAGTATGCAATGGAATGTGGAATGGAACTGAATGGAATGTGGAATGCAATGTGGAATGGAATTGAATGTAATGAGGAATGGAATGGAATGGAAAGGAATGGAATATGGAATGGAATGGAATGGAAAGGACTGAAATGCGAAATGGATACGCGAATGGAAAAGAATGCAACGCGGAATGGAATGTGGAATGCAATGTGGAATGGAATGCAATGGAATCTGGAATGCAAAGGAATGGTATGTGGAATGGAATGGAATGGAATGTGGAATGGAATGGAATAGAAAGGAATGTGGAAGGGAATGGTATCGAATGGAATGAGGAAAGGAATGCAATGGAATGTGGAAAGAAACGTGAAATGGGATGGAATGGAATGCAAAGTGAAATGGAATGGAATGGAATGGAATGTGAAATGGAATCGAAAGGAATGTGGAATGGAAAGTGGAATGGAGTGGAATGGAAGATGGAATTGAATGGATCGGAACGCGGAATGGAATGGAATGGAATGGAATGTGTAATGGAACGGAATGGAAAAGAATGGAATGGAATGTGGAATGAAATGCAATGGAATGTGGAATGTATTTGAATGTAACGTGGAGTGGAATGGAATGGAATGTGGAAAGGAAAGGAATGGAAGAACTGGAATGTCGAATGGAAAGTGGAAAGGAAAAGAATGGAACGTCAAATGGAATGTGGAATGGAATGCAATGGAATGTGGAATTGAAAGGAATGGAATGTGGAATTGTGTGGAATGGAATGTGGAACGGAATGGAATGGAATGGAATGTGGAATGGAATGGAATTGAATGGAATGGAATGGAGTGTGGAATCGAATACAATGCAATGTGGAATGGAATGTGAAATTGAATGGAATGGAATGGAATGTGAAATGGAATGGAATTAAATTGAATGTGGAATGGCATGGAATAGAATGTGGAATGGAACTTGGAATAGAATGTGGAATGGAACTTGGAATGGAATGTGGAATGGAATGAAACGGAAGGTGGAGTGTAAAGTGGAATGGAACGTGGAATGGAACGTGGAATGAAGAGGAATGCAATATGGAATGGAATGGAATGAAAGGTGTAATGGAACAGAATGGAATGTGGGATGGAATGGATTGTAATTGATTGGAAAGTGGAATGTAATGGAATGGAATATTTAATGGAATGGAATGGAATTTGGAATGGAATGTGGAATGGAATGGAATGGAATGTGGAATGGAATGGAATGGAATATGGAATGGAATGAAATGGAATGTGGAATGCAATGTGGAATGGAATGCAAAGGAAGGTGGTATGGAATGGAAAGGAATGCAGAATGGAATGGAATGGTATGTGGAATGGAATGTGGAATGGAATGGAATGCAATGTGGAATGGATTGTGGAATCGAATGGAATATGGAATGGATTGTGGAATGGAATGGAATGGATTGTAGAATGGAATGGAATGGAATGGAAAATGGAAGAGAATGGAATGGAATATGGAATGGAATGGAATGCAATGGAACGGAATGTGGAATTGAATGAAATGGAATGGAATGTGGAATGCAATGGAATGGAATGGAATGGAATGGAATGGAAGGGAAGGGAATGGAGAATGGAATGAGGAATGGAGTGGAAAGGAATGTGGAATGGAATGGAATGGAAAGCAATGTGGAAAGGAATTGAATGGAATGGAATGTGGAATGGAATGGAATGGAATGTGGAATGGAATGTGAAATGGAATTGAGTGGAATGTGAAAAGTAATGGAATAGAATGTGGAATGGAATGGAAAGGAATGTGATATGGAATGGAATGGAATACGGAATGGAATGGGGAATGGAATGGAATGGAAAGTGAAAAGGAACAGAATGGAAGGTCGAATGGAATGGAATTGAATGTGGAATGGAATGTAATGAAATATGGAATGGAATGGAATTAAATGAAGATTTTAACGTGGAATGGAATGGAATGGAATGTGGAATGCAATGTGGAATGGAATTGAATGGAATGTGAAATGGAATGGAATGGAATGTGGAATGGAATGGAATTTGGAATGGAATGTGAAATGGAATTGAGTGGAATGTGAAAAGGAATGGAATAGAATCTGGAATGGAATGGAAAGGAATTTGATGTGGAATGGAATGGAATACGGAATGGAATGTGGAATGTAATGGAATGGAAAGTGAAAAGGAATGGAATGGAAGTTGGAATGGAATGGAACAGAATGTGGAATGGAATGTAATGAAATATGGAATGGAATGGAATTAAATGAAGATTTTAACGTGGAATGGAATGGAATGGAATGTGGAATGCACAGAAATTGAATGTAGAATGGAATATGCAAGAGAATGTAATGGAATGTGGAATGGAATGTGGTATGGAAAGGAATGGAAGATGAAATGGAATGGAATGGAATGTGGAATGGAATGCAACAGAATGTGGAAAGTAATGGAATGGAATTAAATGGAAATTGAAATACAATGGAATGGAAATTCGAATGAAATGGAATGTAATGAAATGTGGAATGGAACGGAATGGAAAGTGGAATGGAATGTGGAAAGTAATGAAGTGGAATGTGGAATGGAATCGAGTGGAATGTGGAATGGTATGGAATGGAGAGGAATGTGGAAAGGAATGGAATCGAATGTGGAATGGAAGGTGGAATGTAATGGAACGGAATGTGCAATGGAATGGAATGGAATGTCGAGTGGAATGGAATTGAATGAGGATTCGAAAGTGGAATGGAATGAAATGGAATGTGGAAGGGCATGGAATGGAATGTAGAATTGAATGAGTAATGGAATGTGAAATGGAATTGAATGGAATGTGGATTGGAATGGAATGGAATGTAGATTGTAATGTGGAATGGAAGGTGCAATGGAATTTAACGGAATGTGGAATGGAATGGAATGGAAAGTAGAATGGAATGTGCAATGGCATGGAAAGGAATGTGGAATGGAATGTGGTATGGAATGGAATGGAATGTGGAATGGAATGGAATGGAAGGGAATTCAGAATGCAATGTGGAATGGAATGTAACAGAATGTGGAATGGAATGCAATGGAATGGAATGTGAAAAGGAATGGAATGGAATGTGAAATGGAGTGGAATGGAATGTGGAATCGAATTGAATGGAATGTGGAATGGAATGGAATGGCATGTGGAATGGGATGGAATGGAAAATAGAATGGAACAGAACGCAATGGAATGGAATGTGGAATGGAATGGAATGGAATGGAATGTGGAATGCAAAGTGGAATGGAATGGAAAGGATTGGAATGGAACGTGGTATGGAATGGAATGGAATGGAATAGTATGTGGAATGGTATGGAATGGGATGTGAAATTTAATGGAATGGAATTTGGAAAGCAATGGAATGGAGTGGAAAGTAAATGGAATTTAATGGAATGTGGAATGGAATGCAAAAGGGAATGTGAAAAGGAATGTGGAATGGAATGAGGAATGTAATGGAATGGCAAGGAATGGAATGGAATTGAATGTGGAATGGAATGAAATGGATTGCAGAATGGAATGGAATGGAAAGGAATATGGAATGGAATGGAAAGGAATATTGAATGGAATGTGCAGAATGGAATGGAATGGAAAGGAATATTGAATGGAATGTGCAGAATGGAATGGAAAGGAATAGAATATGGAATGGAATGGAATGAAATGGAATGGAATGGAATGGAATGGAATGAAATGGAATGGAATGGAATGGAATGGTATCTGGAATGGTATTGAATGGAATGTGGAATGTAATGGAATGGACTGTAGAATGGGAACGTGGAATGAAATGGAATGGAATGTGGAACGGAACTGAATGGAATCTAGAAAGTAACGTGGAATGGAATGTGGAATGGAACTGAATGGAATGTGGAATGGAATGTGGAATGGAATGGAATGGAATGTGGAATTTAATGAAATGGAATGTGTAATGCAATGTGGAATGGAATGCAAAGGAAGGTGGTATGGAATGGAAAGGAATGCAGAATGGCATGGAATGGAATGAGGAATGGAATGTGGAATGGAATGGAATGGAATTTCTAATGGATTGTGGAATGGAATGGAATATGGAATGGATTGTGGAATGGAATGGAATGGATTGTAGAATGGAATGGAATGGAATGGAAAATGGAAGAGAATGGAATGGAATATGGAATGGAATGGAATGCAATGGAACGGAATGTGGAATTGAATGAAATGGAATGGAATGTGGAATGCAATGGAATGGAATGCAATGGAATGAAATGGAAAGGAATGGAGAATGGAATGAGGAATGGAGTGGAAAGAAATGTGGAATGGAATGGAATGGAAAGCAATGTGGAATGGAATTGAATTTAATGGAATGTGGAATGGAAAGGAATGGAATGTGGAATGGAAAGGAATGGAATGTGGAATGGAATGGAATGGAATGTGGAATGGAATGTGAAATGGAATAGAGTGAAATGTGAAAAGGAATGGAATGGAATGTGGAATGGAATGGAAAGGAATGTGATATGGAATGGAATGGAATACGGAATGGAATGTGGAATGGAATGGAATGGAAAGTGAAAAGGAATGGAATGGAAGGTGGAATGGAATGGAATAGAATGTGGAATGTAATGTAATGAAATATGGAATGGAATGGAATTAAATGAAGATTTTAACGTGGAATGGAATGGAATGGAATGTGAAATGGAATGTGGAATGGAATTGAATGGAATGTGGAATGCAAAGAAATTGAATGTAGAATGGAATATGCAATAGAATGTAATGGAATGTGGAATGGAATGTGGTATGGAATGGAATGGAAAATGAAATGGAATGGAATGGAATGTGGAATGGAATGCAACAGAATGTGGAAAGTAATGGAATGGAATTAAATGGCAATTGAAATAGAATGGAATGGAAATTGGAATGAAATGGAATGTAATGAAATGTGGAATGGAACGTAATGGAAAGTGGAATGGAATGTGGAAAGTAATGATGTGGAATGTGGAAAGGAATCGAGTGGAATGTGGAATGGTATGGAATGGAGAGGAATGTGGAAAGGAATGGAATCGAATGTGGAATGGAAGGTGGAATGTAATGGAACGGAATGTGCAATGGAATGGAATGGAATGTCGAGTGGAATAGAATTGAATGAGGATTGGAAAGTGGAATGGAATGAAATGGAAAGTGGAAGGGCATGGAATGGAATGTAGAATCGAATGTGGAATGGAATGTGGAATGGAATTGAAAGGAATGTGGATTGGAATGGAATGGAATGTAGATTGTAATGTGCAATGGAATGTGCAATGGAATTTAACGGAATGTGGAATGGAATGGAATGGAAAGTAGAATGGAATGCGCAATGGCATGGAAAGGAATGTGGAATGGAATGTGATATGGAATGGAATGGAATGTGGAATGGAATGGAATGGAAGGGAATTCAGAATGCAATGTGGAATGGAATGTAACGGAATGTGGAATGGAATGCAATGGAATGCAATGTGGAAAGGAATGGAATGGAATGTGAAATGGAATGGAATGGAATGTGGAATCGAATTGAATGGCATGTGGAATGGGATGGAATGGAAAGTAGAATGGAATAGAATGCAATGGAATGGAATGTGGAATGGAATGGAATGGAAAGGAATGTGCAATGCAAAGTGGAATGGAATGGAATGGATTGGAATGGAATGTGGTATGGAATGGAATGGAATGGAATGAAATAGTATGTGGAATGGTATGGAATGGGATGTGAAATTTAATGGAATGGAATTTGGAGAGCAATGGAATGGAGTGGAAAGTGAATGGAATTTAATGGAATGTGGAATGGAATGCAGAAGGGAATGTGAAAAGGAATGTGGAATGGAATGAGGAATGTAATGGAATGACAAGGAATGAAATGGAATTGAATGTGGAATGGAATGGAATGGATTGCAGAATGGAATGGAATGGAAAGGAATATTGAATGGAATGTGCAGAATGGAATGGAAAGGAATAGAATATGGAATGGAATGGAATGAAATGGAATGGAATGGTATGTGGAATGGTACTGAATGGAATGTGGAATGCAATGGAATGGAATGTAGAATGGGAACGTGGAATGAAATGGAATGGAATATGGAACGGAACTGAATGGAATCTAGAAAGTAACGTGGAATGGAATGTGGAATGGAACTGAATGGAATGTGGAATGGAATCTGGAATGGAATGGAATGGAATGTGGAATGGAATGAAATGGAATGTGGAATGCAATGAGGAATGGAATGCAAAGGAAGTTGGTATGGAATGGAAAGGAATGCAGAATGGAATGGAATGGAATGTGGAATGGAATGTGGAATGAAATGGAATGGAATGTGGAATGGATTGTGGAATGGAATGGAATATGGAATGGATTGTGGAATGGAATGGAATGGATTGTAGAATGGAATGGAATGGAATGGAAAATGGAAGATAATTGAATGGAATAGGGAATTCAATGGAATGCAATGGAACGGAATGTGGAATTGAATGAAATGGAATGGAGTGTGGAATGCAATGGAATGGAATGGAATGGAATGAAATGGAAAGGAATGGAGAATGGAAACAGGAATGGAGTGGAAAGGAATGTGGAATGGAATGGAATGGAAAGCAATGTGGAATGGAATTGAATTTAATGGAATGTGGAATGGAAAGGAATGGAATGTGGAATGGAAAGGAATGGAATGTGGAATGGAATGGAATGGAATGTGGAATGGAAAGTGAAATGGAATAGAGTGGAATGTGAAAAGGAATGGAATGGAATGTGGAATGGAATGGAAAGGAATGTGATATAGAATGGAATGGAATACGGAATGGAAAGTGGAATGGAATGGAATGGAAAGTGAAAAGGAATGGAATGGAAGGTGGAATGGAATGGAATAGAATGTGGAATGGAATGTAATGAAATATGGAATGGAATGGAATTAAATGAAGATTTTAACGTGGAATGGAATGGAATGGAATGTGAAATGGAAGGTGGAATGGAATTGAATGGAATATGGAATGCAAAGAAATTGAATGTAGAATGGAATATGCAATAGAATGTAATGGAATGTAGAATGGAATGTGGTATGGAATGGAATGGAAAATGAAATGGAATGGAATGGAATGTGGAATGGAATGCAACAGAATGTGGAAAGTAATGGAATGGAATTAAATGTCAATTGAAATAGAATGGAATGGAAATTGGAATGAAATGGAATGTAATGAAATGTGGAATGGAACGGAATGGAAAGTGGAATGGAATGTGGAAAGTAATGAAGTGGAATGTGGAATGGAAACGAGTGGAATGTGGAACGGTATGGAATGGAGAGGAATGTGGAAAGGAATGGAACTGAATGTGGAATGGAATGTGGAATATAATGGAACGGAATGTGCAATGGAATGGAATGGAATGTCGAGTGGAATGGAATTGAAAGTGGATTGGAAAGTGGAATGGAATGAAATGGAATGTGGAAGGGCATGGAATGGAATGTAGAATCGAATGTGGAATGGAATGTGGAATGGAATTGAATGGAATGTGGATTGGAATGGAATGGAATGTAGATTGTAATGTGGAATGGAATGTGCAATGGAATTTAACGGAATGTGGAATGGAATGGAATGGAAAGTAGAATGGAATGTGCAATGGCATGGAAAGGAATGTGGAATGGAATGTGGTATGGAATGGAATGGAATGTGGAATGGAATGGAATGGAAGGAAATTCAGAATGCAATGTGGAATGCAATGTAACGTAATGTGGAATGGAATGCAATGGAATGGAATGTGAAAAGGAATGGAATGGAATGTGAAATGGAATGGAATGGAATGTGGAATCGAATTGAATGGAATGTGGAATGGAATGGAATGGCATGTGGAATGGGATGGAATGGAAAATAGAAAGGAATAGAATTCAATGGAATTGAATTTGGAATGGAATGGAATGGAATGGAATGTGGAATGCAAAGTGGAATGGAATGGAATGGATTGGAATGGAATGTGGTATGGAATGGAATGGAATGGAATGGAATACTATGTGGAATGGTATGGAATGGGATGTGAAATTTAATGGAATGGAATTTGGAAAGCAATGGAATGGAGTGGAAAGTGAATGGAATTTAACGGAATGTGGAATGGAATGCAAAAGGGAATGTGAAAAGGAATGTGGAATGGAATGAGGAATGTAATGGAATGGCAAGGAATGGAATGGAATTGAATGTGGAATGTAATGGAATGGATTGCAGAATGGAATGGAATGGAAAGGAATATTGAATGGAATGTGCAGAATGGAATGGAATGGAATGGAATATGGAATGGAATGGAATGAAATGGAACAGAATGAAATGGAATGGTATGTGGAATGGTATTGAATGGATTGTGGAATGTAATGGAATGGAATGTAGAATGGGAACGTGGAATGAAATGGAATGGAATGTGGAATGGAACTGAATGGAATCTAGAAAGTAACGTGGAATGGAATGTGGAATGGAACTGAATGGAATGTGGAATGGAATGGAATTGAATGTAGAATGGAATCTGGAATGGAATGGAATGGAATGTGGAATGGAATGTGGTATGGAATGGAATGAAATGTGGAGTGGAATGTGGTATGGAATGGAATGAAATGTCGAATGGATTGGAATGGAATGGAATGGAAGGGAGTGCACAATGGAATGTGGAGTGTATTTAAAAGGAATGTGGAATGGAATGGAATGGAATGTGGATAGGAATGCCATGTAACGTAGAATGGAATGTGGAATGGAATGTGGAATGGAATGGAATGGAATGTAAAAGGGAACGTGGACTGGAACGTGGAATGCAAAGTGGAATGGAAAGTGGAATGAAATGGAATGCAGCTTGTAATTGAATGTGGAATGAAACGTGGAGTGGAACGTGGAATAGAATGTGGAACGGAATGGAAAGAATGCGGAATGAAATGTAATGGAATGTGGAATGGAATTGAATGGAATGTGGAATGGAAATGAATGGAATGTGGAATGGAAGGGAATGGAATGTGAAATCGAATGGAATGGAAAGTGCAATGGAAAGGATTGGAATGTGGAATGGAATGGAATGTGGAATGGAATGTGGAATGGAATATTGAGTGTTATGTGGTACGGAATGCAATGGAATGTGCAATGGAATGCGGAATTGAAAGGAATGGAATTTGCAATGGAATGAAGTATGGAATGGAATGGGATGTGGAATGGCATAAAGAGGAATGTGGAATGGGAGGGAAGGTAATGGGAAATGGAATGAAATGGAATGTTTAATCGAATGTGGAAAGGAATGGAAGGGAATTTGGAGAGGAAAGTGGAATGGAATTGAATGGAATGTGGAATGGAATGTGGAATGGAATGGAATGGAATTTGGAATGGAATGTAGAAAGGAATGGAATGGAATGAGGAATGGAATGTGGAATAGAATGAAATTGAACGTGGAATGTAAAGTGGAATGCAACGTGGAATAGAATGTGGAATGAAATGTAATGCAATGTGGAATGGAATGGAATGGAATGAAAGGTGTAATGGAACGGAATGGAATGTGGAATGGAATGGAATGGAATGGCTTGGAACGTGGAATATAATGGAATGGAATCTGGAAGGGAATGGAATGGAATTTGGAATGGAATGTGGAATGGAATGGAATGGAATGTGGAATGGAATGTGGAATGCGACATGGAATGAAATGGAATAGAATGAGGAATGCAATGGAATGGAATGTGGAGTTGAACGTGGAATGTAATTGTATAGAGTGTGGAATGGAATGTGGCATGCATGGAATGTGCAACGCAATGTAGAATGGAATGTGGAATGGTATGTGGAATGGAATGGAATGGAATGTGGAATGGAATGTTAAATGGAATGTGGAATGGAATGTGGAATGGAATGGAATGGAATGAGGAATGGATTGTAGAATATAATGGAAAGGAAAGTGTAATGGAATGGAATTGAATGGAAAGTGGAATGGAATGGAATAGAATTTGGAATGGAATGTAGAATGGAATGGAATGGAATGAGGAATGGAATGTGGAATAGAATGAAATGGAACGTGGAGTGTAAAGTGGAATGCAACGTGGAATAGAATGTGGAATGAAATGGAATGCAATGTGGAATGGAATGGAATGAAAGGTGTAATGGAACGGAAAGGAATGGAAAGGAATGTGGAATGGAAAGGAATGGAATGCAATGTGGACTGGAATGGAATGGAATTGAATATGGACTGGAATGAAGTTGAATTCAATGGACTGTGGAATGGAACGGAGTGTGGAATGGCAAGGAATGGAATATGGAATGGAATGGAATGTGGAATGGAAAGGAATGGTATGTTGAATGGAATGTGGAATGGAATGGAATATGGAATGGCATTTAAAATGCAATGGAATGGAATTCGGAATACAATGAAATGGAACTGAATGTGGACTGGAATGGAATGGAAAGTGGAATTCAACGGAATGCAATGGAATGTGGAATGGAAAGGCATGGAATGTGGAATGCATTGGAAAGGAAATTGGAATGGAATGGAATGGAATGGAATGTGGACTGGAATGGAATGGAGTGTGGAATGGAATTGAATGGAATGTGGAATGGCATGGAATGGAATGTAGAATGGAAAGTTGAATGGAATGCAATGGAATGGAATGTGGAATGGAATGGAATATGGAATGGAATGGAACGTGGAATGGAATTGAAAGGAATGTACAAAGTAATGTGGTATGGAGTGAAAGGGAATGTGGAATGGAATGGAATGGAAAGTGGAAAGGAATGCGGAGGGAAATGGAATGGAATGTGGAATGGAATGGAATTGAATGTGGAATGAAATGGAATGGAGCGTGGAATGGAACGTGGCATGGAACGTGCAATGGAACGTGGAATGAAAAGGATTGCGAAATGGAATGGAATGTGGACTGGAATGTGGAATGGAATGAAATGGAATTCAATATGGAATGGAATGTGGAATGTAATGTGGAACAGAATGGAATGTAATGTGGAATCGAATGGAATGGATTGTGGAATGGAATGTCGAATGGAATTTAATGGAATTTGGAATGGAATAGAATCGAATGTGTTATGGAATGGAAAGGAAAGGAATGTGGAATGGAAGGGAATTGATTGTGGAATGGAATGGAATGGAATGTGGAAAAGAACGTGTAAAGGAATGTGGAATGAACTGGAATGGAATAGAATTTGCTACAGAATGGAATGGAATGGAATTTAATGTGGAATTTAATGGAATGTAATGTGGATTGGAATTAAATGGAATGGAATAAAATGTGCAATGGAATGGAATGGAATGTGGAATGCAATGTGGAATGGAATGGAATGGAAAGTGGAATTGAATGTTGAATGGAATGGAATGGAATTTGGAATAGAATCTGGATTGGAATGCAATGGACAAAGGAATGGCATGTGGAATGCAATGGAATGGAATGTGGAATTGAATGCTGAATGGAATGGAATGGAAATTTGAATTTAATGTGGAATGGAATGGAATGGAATATGGAATGGAATGGAATGGAATGTGGAATAGAATGTGGAATGGAATGGAATGCGAAACAGAATGGAACGGAACGTGGAATTCAATGGAAAGGATCGTGGAATACAATGGAATGGAACGTGGAATGGAATGGAACGGAATGTGGACTGGAATGGAATGGAAACTGGAATGGAAAGGAAAGGAATGGAATGTGGAGTGGAATGATGTGGAATGTGGAATGGAATGTGGAATGGAATGGAGTGGAAAGTGAAAAGGAATGTGGAATGGGACGTGGAATGGAATGAAATGGAATGTGGAATGGATTGCGTATTGGAATGCAATGTAATGTGGAATGGAATGGAATGGAATATGGACTGGAATGAGGAATGCAATGGAATGGAAAATAGAATGGAACGGGAAATGGAACGTGGAATGGAAAATGGAGTGGAATGTTTAATGGAATGAAATGGAATGTGGAATGGAATGGAATAGAATGTGCAATGTAATGTAATGGAATGTGGAATGGAATGTTGAATTGAATGGAATGTGGAATGGAAAGTGGAATGCAACCTGGAAAGGAACATGTAACGGAAAGTGGAAGGGAACGTGGAATGGAATGTGGAATAGATCGTGGAGTGGAATGTAATGTGGAATGGAATGTGGAATTCAACGTGGAATGGAATGTGTAATGGAAAGTGGAAGGAAAACTGGAACGGAACGTGGAAAGGAAGGTGAAATGAAATGGAATGGAACGTGGAATGGAAGGGAATGGAATGGAATTTTATGTGTAATGGAATGTAGTGGAATGTGGAATGGAAGGCAATGGAATGGAATGGAATGTGTAATGGACTGGAATGGAATATGGAATGGAATGTGGAAAGGAATACAGAATGCAATGTGGAATGTAATGGAATGGAGTATGGAATGGAACCTGGAATTGAATAGAATGGAATTTGGAATGGGATGGAAGGGAATGTGGAATGGAACGTGGAATGGAATGGAGTGGAACGTGGAATGGAATGGAATGCAATGTGGAATGGAATGGAATGGGATGCGGAATGAAATAGAATAGACCTTGGAGTGGAATGGAATGGAATGTGGAATGGAATGGAATGGAATGGAATGTGGAATGAAATGGAATCGAATCTGGAATGGAATTTGGAATGTAATGGAATGGAATGTGGAATGGAATGAGGAATGGAACGTGGAAAGGAAAGTGGAAAAGAAGCTGGAATTAAATGGAATGGAAACTGGAATGGATTGCAATGGAACGTGCAATGGAATTGAACTAAATGTGGAAAGCAATGGAATCGAATGTGCAATGGAATGGAAGTGAATGTCGAATGGAATATTATCTGGAATGGAATGTGGAATGGAATGGAATGGAATGTGGAGTGGAATAGAATGGTATGTGGAATGGAATGTGGAAAGGAGTGGAATGGAATGTGGAATGGAATGGAATGGAATGTGGAATGGAACGCGGAATGGAATGGAATGGAATGTTGAATGGAATGGAATGGAAAGTAGAATAGAACGTAATGGAATGTGGAGTGGAAAGGAATGGAACGTGGAAAGGAATATGGAACGGAATGGAATAGAATGTGGAATGAAATCTGGAATGGAGTGGAATGCAACGTATAATGGAACCTGGATTGGAACATGGAAGGCAATGTGCAATGGATTGGAATGGAATGTGGAATTGAATTTGAAACGTAATGGACTGGAACAGAATGGAATTGAATGGAATTGAATGGAATGGAATAGAATTGAGTGGAATGGAATCGAATTTGAAATGGAACACGGAATGGATTGGAATGGAATGTGGAATGAAATTGAATGGAATGGAATGGAATTTGAAATTGAATGGAATGGAATGTGGAATAGAAAGGAAAGAAGAGGAAATTGGAATGGAATGGAATGGAATGTGGAATGGAAAGTGGAATGGAATGGAATGGAATATGGAATAAAATGGAATGTAATGGAATTTCGAATGGAATGTGGAATGGATTGCAATAAAATCTGAAATGGAATGGGGAATGGAGCGTGGAAAGTAATGGAATGGAATGTGTAATGGAATTTGGAATAGAACGTGAAATTGAAACTGGAGTGGAAGGTGGAGTGGAATGGAATCGAATGGAAAGTGGAATGGAATGGAATGGAATGTGGAATGGAATGTGGAATGGAAAGTGGAATGGAACGTGGGAAGGAACATGGAATGGAACGTGGAATGGAACGTGGAACGGAATGTCGAATGGAATGTGTAATGGAATGCAATGGAATGTGGAATGGAATGTGGAATGGAAAGTGGAATGGAAGGGGGAAAGGAACATGGAATGGAACGTAGAATGCAACGTGGAATGGAATGTGGAATGGAATGCGGAATGGAATGCAATGAAATTTGAAATGGAATGTCGAATGGAATGGAAGGTGGAATGCAATGTAGAACGAAATATGCAATGGAATGTGGAATGTAATGGAACGGAATGTGGAAAGGAATACGGAATGGAATGTGGAATGGAATGGAATGGAATGTGCAATGCAATGTGGAGTATAATGGAATATGTAACGGACTGTAGAATGGAATGTGGAATGGAATGTGGAATGCAATGGAGTGGATTCTGGAATGGAATGTGGAATGCAATTGAATGGAATGTGGAATGGAATGGAATGGAATGTGCAATGGAATGTGGAATGGAATGAAATGGAATGTGGAATGGAATGTGGAATGGAATGGAATGGAATATGGAATTTTATGTGGAATGGAAACAAATGGAATGTGGAAAGGAATGCGGGATGGAATGGAATGGAATGTGGAATGGAATGGAATGGAATGTGGAATGGAATGTGGAAGGAATGAAATTTAATGTGGAACGGAATGGAATAGAATATGCAATGGAATGGGATGGAATGTGGAAAGGAATGTGGAATGGAATGAAGAATGGAATCGCATGGAATGTGGAATGGAATTGAATTGAATTTTGAATGGAATGTGGAATGAAAGGGAATGCAAAGTAAAGTGGAATGGAATGCAATGTGTAATGGAATAGAATGGAATGTGGAATGGATTGGAATGGAATCTGGAACGGAATGTGGAATGGATGGTACGGATCTGGAATGGAATGTGGACTGGAATGGAATGTGCAATGGAATGAAACGTGGAAAGGAATGGAATGGAAATGAGTTTGATATGGAAGGAAATGTAATGTGGAACGGAATGTGGAATGCAATGGAATGTGGAATACAATGTGGAATGGAAAGGAATGGAATGAAATGGAATGTGGAAAAGTATGGAATTTAATGGAGTGTGGAATGGAATGGAATGGAACGTGGAATGGAACGTTTACTGGAAAGTGGAAAGGAATGTGGAATTGAATTGAATGGAATGGAATGTGGAAGTGAATGTAAGGAACGTTAGAAAATATTGTGGAATGGAATGGAAGGGAATTTGGAATGGGATATGGAATGGAATGGAATGGAATGTGGAATGGAATGTAACTGAATTTGGATTGAAATAGAATGAAATTGAATGTGGAATTGAATGGAATGGAATGTGAATTGGAAGGTAATGGAATGTAATGGAATGTGAATTGGAAGGTAATGGAATGTAATGGAATGTGGAATGGAATGGAGTGGAATGGAACTGATGTGGAATGGAATGGAATCGAATGGAATGGAATGTGGAATGAAATGTGGAATGGAATGTAAAATGGAATGGAGTGGAATGTCGAATGGAATGTGGAATGGAATGAAATGGAACATGGAAAGGAATGGAATGGAACGTGGAATGGAATGTGGAATGGAATGGAATGGAATGTGGAATGAAATGAGGAATGGAATGGAATGGAACGTGGAATGGAACCTAGAATGGAACAAAGAATGCAATATACAACGGAATGGAATGGAATGTGGAATGGAATTTGGAATGTAATGTAATCTAATGAAATGGAATCTGGAAAGCATTGGAATGGAATGTGGAATGGAATTGAATGGAATGGAATGGAATTTGAAATGGAATGTGGAATTGATTGGAATGGAATGTGGAATGGAATTGAACGGAATGGAATGGAAATTGAAATGGAATGGAATGGAATGTGGAATGGAATGGAATGATGAGGAGGGTGGAATGGAATGCAGTGGAATGTGGAATAGAATGTAGAATGGAATGGAGTGGAAAGTGGAATGGAACAGAATGGAAAGCAATTTCGTATGGAATGTGGAATGGATTGCATTGAATTGTGGAATGGATTGTGGAATGAAGCGTTGAATGGAATGGAATGGAATGTGTAATGGAACGTGGAATAGATAGTGGAATGGAACGTGGAATGGAAGGTGGAATGGAATGGAATAGAATGGAATGTGGCATGGAATGGAATGGAATGTGGAATAGAATGAAATGTGGAATGGAATAGAATATGAAATGGAATGGAATTCAATGTGGAATGGAATGGAGTGCCATGCGGAATGGAATGGAATTGAGTGGAATGTGGGATGGAATGGAATGGAATGTGGAAAGGAATGTAGAATGGAATATGGAATGGAATGGAGTGGAATGTGGACGGGAATGTGGAATGGAATGGAGTGGAATGAGGAATGGAATGTGGAATGGAATGTGGAATGAAATGAGGAATGGAATGGAATGGAACGTGGAAAGGAACCTAGAATGGAACAAGGAATGCAATATGCAACGGAATGGAATGGAATGTGAAATGGAATTTGGAATGTAACATAATGAAATGGAATGGAATCTGGAATGGATTGGAATGGAATGCGGAACGGAATTGAATGGAATGGAATGGAATTTGAAATGGAATGTGGAATTGATTGGAATGGAATGTGGAATGGAATTGAACAGAATGGAATGGAAATTGAAATGGAATGGAATGGAAAGTGGAATGGAATGGAATGATGAGGAGAGTGTAATGGAATGCAATGGAATGTGGAATAGAATGTGGAATGGAACGTGGAATGGAATGGAGTGGAAAGTGGAATGGAATGGAATGGAATGTGGAAAGAAATGAGGAATGGAATATGGAATGGAATGCAGTGCAATGTGGACGGGAATGTGGAATGGAATGGAGTGGAATGTGGAATGGAATGTGGAATGGAATGGAATGGAATGTGGAATGCAATGCAATTTAACGTTTAATGGAATGTGGAATGGTATGGAATGGAACGTGGAATGGAACGTTTAATGTAAGGTGGAAAGGAAAGTGGAATTATGTGCAATGGAATGTGGAATGAAATGTCGAATGGCATGCAATGGAACATGGAATGGTGCGTGGAATGGAACGTGGAAAGGAACGTGGAATGGAAGGTGGAATGGAAAGTGGAAAGGAATGTCCAATGAAATGTGGAATGGAATGCAATGGAATGTGGAATGGATTGTGGAATGGAATGGAATGTGGAATTGAAAGTAAAATGGAATATGGAATGGAATGTGCAATGGAATGGAATGGAATATGGAATGGAATCTGGATTCGAAGGTAATGTAGCATGGAATGTAGAATGGAATGTGGAATGGAATGTGGAACGGAATGTGGAATGGAATGGAATGGAATGTAGAATGGAATATGGAATGGAATGTGAAATGGAATGGAATGGAATGTGCAATGGAATGTTGAATGGAATGGAATGTGGAATGGATTGTTGAATGGAATGTGGAATGGAATGCGGAATGGAATGGAGTGTATTGTGGAATGGAATGTGCAATGCAATGGAATGGAATGTGGAATGGAATGGAATGGAATGCAATGTGGAATGGAATGTGGAATGGAATGGAATAGAATGTGGAATGCAATGCAATTTAACGTTTAATGGAATGTGGAATGGTATGGAATGGAACGTGGAAAGGGACGTTTAATGTAAGGTGGAAAGCAATGTGGAATTATGTGCAATGGAATGTGGAATGAAATGTCGAATGGCATGCAATGGAACATGGAATGGAGCGTGGAATGGAACGTGGAAAGGAACGTGGAATGTAAGGTTAAATGGAACGTGGAAAGGAATGTCGAATGCAATGTGGAATGGAATGCAATGGAATGTGGAATGGATTGTGGAATGGAATGGATTGTGGAATTGAAAGTAAAATTGAATATGGAATGGAATGTGCAATGGAATGGAATGGAATATGGAATGGAAACTGGATTCGAAGGTAATGTAGCATGGAATGTAGAATGGAATGTGGAATGGAATGTGCAACGGAATGTGGAATGGAATGGAATGGAATGTAGAATGGAACATGGAATGGAATGTGAAATGGAATGGAATGGAATGTGCAATGGAATGTTGAATGGAATGGAATGTGGAATGGATTGTTGCATGGAATGTGGAATGGAATGCGGAATGGAATGGAGTGTATTGTGGAATGTAATGTGCAATGCAATGGAATGGAATGTGGAATGGAATGTGGAATGGAATGGAATGGAAAGCAATGTGGAATGGAATGTGGAATGGAATGGAACATAATGTGGAATGCAATGTGGAATGGAATGGAATGGAATGTTGAAAGGAATGTGGAATGAAATGGAGTGGAATGTGGAACGGTATGTGGAATGCAATGGAATGGAATTTGTAAAGGAATCTGGAATGGAATGGAAAGGAATGTGGAATTGAATGGAATGGAATATGGAATGGAATGTGCAACGGAATGTGGAATGGAATGGAATGGAATGTAGAATGGAAATGGAATGGAAGGGAATGTGCAGTGAACTGCGGAATGGAATGGAATGGAAATTGGACTGGAATGTGAAATGGAATGGAAAAGAATGCGGAATGGAAGGTGGAATCGAATGGAGTGGAATATGGAATGGAATGGAATGGAATGTGGAATGGAATGTGGAATGGGATGTGGAATGGGATGTGGAATGGGATGTGGAATGGGATGTGTAAAGGAATGGAGTGGAATGTGGAATGGAATGTGGAATGGAATGAAATTGAACGTGGAAAGCAATGGAGTGGAATGCGGAATGGAATGTGACATGGATTGGAATGGAATGTGGAAAGGAATGTGGAATGGAATGGAATGGAACGTGGATTGGAACGTGGAATGGAATGGAACGTGGATTGGAACGTGGAATGGAAAATGGAACGCAATGTGCAGTGGAATGGAATGGATTGTGGAATGGAATTTGGATTGGAATGGAATCGAATGGATTTTAATGGAATGCGGAATGGAATGAAACGGAATGTTGAATGGGATTGAATGGAATGGAACGGAATGTGGAATGGATTGGAATGAAATCTGGAATGGAATGTGAAATGTAATGGAATGGAATTTGGAATGGAATGTGGAATGGAATGTGGAATCGAATGTGGAAAGGAATGGAATGAAATGTGCAATGGAATGGAATGTGATTTGGAATGGAATGTGGAATTGAATGGAATGAAATGTGAAATGGAATGGAATGTGGACTGGAATGGAAAGGAATGGAATGGAATATGAAATGCAATGGATTGGAATGTGGAATGGAATTGAATTGAATGTGGAATGTAATGGAAAGAATTGTGGAATGGAATGCGGAATGGAATGGAATGTAGAATGATATGTGGAATGGAATGGAATGGAATGTGGAAAGGAATGTGGTATAGAATTGAATGGAATATGGAAAGGAATGGAATGGGTTGTAGAATGGAATGGAATGGAATAGAATGGAATATGAAATTTTATGGAATGGAATATGGAACGGAATGGAAAGGAATGGAATGTGGAATGGAATGGAATGGAAAGGAATGTGGCACGCAATGGAATCAAATGGAATGGAATGGAATGGAAAGAATGAGGAATGCAAAAGAATCGAATGGAATGGAACGGAATGGAAGGGAATGGAGAATGGAATGTGGAATGGATTCGAAAGAAATGCGGAATGGAATGGAATGGAATGGAATGTGGAATGGAATGGAATGGAATGTGGAATGAAAAGTGGAATGCATTGGAATGGAAAGTGAAAAGGAATGGAATGGAATGGATTGTGGAATTGAGTGGAATGGAATGGATTGGAATATGGAATGGAATGGAATGGAATGGAATGGATTGTGGCATGGAATGTAATGGAATGGAAATAGTAATGCAATGGAATGAAATGGAATGGTATGTGGAAAGGAATGGAATGGAATTTGGAATGGAATGGAATGGAATGGAATGTGGAATGGAATGGAAATTGGAAAGGAATGGAACGTGGAATGGAATGTGGAATGGAAGGGAATGGAATGTGGAATGAAATGTGGAATGGAATGAGGAATGGAAAGTGGAATAGACCGTTGAGTAGAACGTGGAATGGAACGTGGAATGGAATGTGGAATAGAAAGGAAAGGAATATGGAACGGGATGGAATGGAATGTTATGTGAAATGAAATGGAATGGAAAGCAGATTTGAATGGAATGGAATGTGGAATGGAATGGAATGAAATGTGGAATAGAATGTCAACTGGAATGTGGAATGGAATGGAATGGAATGAAATGGAATGTGGAATGCAATGTGGAATGGAATGGAATGGAATGTGGCATGGAAAGGAATGGAAACTGGAATGGAATGGAATCGAATGGAATGTGGAATTGAATGGAATGGAATGGGAAAAGGAATGGAATGTGGAATGTAATGTAATGTTGAATGTAATGGAGTGGAATGTGAAATGCAATGGAATGGCATGTGCAATGCAATGGAATGGAAAGCGGAATGGAATGTGAAAGGAATGGAATGGAATGGAATAAAATGTGGAATGGAACGTGGAATTGAACGTGGAATGGAACGTGGAATGGAACGTGGAAAGGAATGTGGAATGGAAGGGAATTGAATGGAATGGAAAGTGGAATGCAATGTGGAATGGAATGGGATTGAATGTGGAATGAAATGTGGAATGGAATTTGCAATGGAATGTAGAGTGGAAAGGAATGGAATATGTAATAGAATGTTGAATGGAATGTGTAATGGATCGTGGAGTGGATCATGGAATGGAATGTGGAATGGAATGGAATGGAATGTGAAATTTCATGGAATGCAATGTGGAATGGAACGTGGAACGGAATGGAATTTAATGGAATGTGGAATGGAATGGAAAGTAGAATGGAATGGAATGTGGAATGGAAGGGAATGGAATGTGGAATTTAATGTGGAAGGGAATGAGGAATGGAAAGTGGAATGGACCGTTGAGTAGAACGTTGAATGGAACATGTAATTGAATGTGGAATAGAAAGGAATGGAATATGGAATGGAATGGTAAGTGAAATGAAATGGAATGGAAAGTGTATTTGAATGGAATGGAATGTGGAATGGAATGGAATGATATGTGGAGTAGAATGTCGAATGGAATGGGAATGGAACAGAATGGAATGAAATGGAATGTGGAATGCAATATGGAATGGAATGGAATGGAATGTGGAATGGAAAGGAATGGAAACTTTAATGGAATGGAATCGAATGGAATGGAATGGGGAAAGGAATGGAATGTGGAATGTAATGTAATGTTGAATGCAATGGAATGGAATGTGAAATGGAGTGGAATGCAACGTGTAATGCAATGGAATGGAAAGAGGAATGGAATGTGAAAGGAATGGAATTGAATGGAATGAAATGTGGAAAGGAAAGGGGAATGGAACGTGGAATGGAAAGTGGAATGGAATGTGGAATGGATGGGAAAGGAATGGAATGGTATGTGGAATGGAATGTGGAATGGAATGGGATTGAATGTGGAATGGAATGTGGAACAGAATTTGCAATGGAATGTAGAGTGGAATGGAGTGGAATATGTAATCGAATGTGGAATGGAATGTGTAATGGATCGTGGAGTGGATCATGGAATGGAATGTGGAATGGAACGTGGAATGGAAAGTGGAATTGAATGCAATGGAACGTGGAATTGAACATTGAATAGAATATGAAATGGAATGGAATGGAATGTGGAATGGAATGGAAACGAAAGGACTGTGGATTGGAATGTAATGGAATGGAATGTGAAATAGAATGTGGACTTGAAAGGAATGGAATGGAATCGAAAGTGGAATTGAATGGAATCAAACGTGGAATTGAATGGAATGCAATTTGTACTTGAATGGAATGGAATAGAATGGAATGTGGAATTGAATGTAATCGAATGTGAAATTGAATGGAATGGAGTGTGGATTAGAACGGAATGGAATGTGGAATAGAATGTGGAATGGAATGTGCAAAGGAATGAAGTGTAAGGTGGAACTGAATGTGTAATGGAAATTAGTGGAATGAGGAATGCTATGGAATGGAGAAGAATACGGAAAGGAATGGAATGGAATGTGTAATGGAAAGTGGAATTTTATGGAATGGAATGTGGAAAGGAATAGGGAATAGAATTTATTGGAGCTTGGAATGCAATGTGGAATGGAACGTGGAATGAAATGCGCAATGAATGAAATGGAATATGGAAAGAAATGTGGAATGGAATGGAATGGAATGGAATGTCCAATGGAATGGAATGGAGTATAATGTGGAATGCAATGTAGAATGGAATGTGGAATGCAATGTGGAATCGAATGGAATCTGGAATGGAAAGTGGAGTAAAATGGAATGGAATGGAATGGAATGTGGAATGAAATTAGGAACAGAATAGAATGGAATGGAATGGAATGTGGAATGGAATGGAAAGGAAATGAATGGGATGGAAAGTGGAATGGAATGCAATGCAATGTGGAATGGAATGGAATAGACTGCAATGTGGAAAGGAAAGGAATTGAAAGGAATGCAAAGTGCAAAGGAATGGATTGTAATGTGGAAAATTATGTGGAATGGAATGGAATGGAATGTGGAAAGGAAATGAATGGAATGTGGAAAGGAATGGACTGGAATGTGGAATGGAACGTGGAATGGAATGGAATGGAATGTGGAAAGGAACGGAATGGATTGTGGAATGGAACGGAATGGAATGTTGAATGGAATGGAATGGAATGAGGAATGGAATGGAATTGAATGGAATGTGGACTGGAATGGAATGGAATGTGGTATGGAATGTGGAAAGCAATGGAAGGGAATGGAACGTGGAATGGAATGGAATGCATTGTGGAATGGAATGGAATGGAATGCGGAACAGAATGGAGTGGAATGTGCAATGGAACATGAAATGGAATGTAATGGCATGTGTAAAGGAATGAAATGGAATGCGGACTGGAATGGAGTGGAATGTGGAATATAAAGAGGAATGGAATGGAAGGGAATATGGAATGGAATGGAATGGAATTGAATGGAATTTGGAATGGAATGTAATGGAGTGGAACGTGGAATGGAATGGAATGGAATGTGGAATGGAAGGTAGAATGGAATGTGGAACGCAATGTGGAATGTAATTTGGAATAAAAAGCAATGGCATATGAAATATATTGGAATTGAATGTGAGTTGGAAAGGAATGGAATTTAATGGAAAGTGAAATGGAATGGAATGTGCAGTGGAATTCAATGGAATTTGGAATGCAATGGAATAGAACATGGAATGGAAAGGAAAGGAATGTAAAATGGAAAGGAATGTAAAGTGGAATAGAATGGAATCGACAGTGGAATGGAATGGAATGGATTACGGAATGTAATTGAATGGAATGGAATGTGGAATGGAATGCAATGGAAACGAATGGAATGGAATGCGGAATAAAATGCATTGGAATGTGGAATGGAATGGAATGGAACATGGTATGGAAAGAAATGGAATGTGGAAAGCAATGTGGAATGGAAAGGAATGGAACGTGGAATGGAATGTGGAATGGAATGTGGAATTAAATTTAATGGAATGTGGAATGCAAAGGAATGGAACGTGGAATGGATCAGAATGGACTATGGAAAGGAATGGAATGTGGAATGGAATGGGATGGAGTGGAATGTGGAAAGGAAAGTAATGTAATTGAATGGAATGGAATGGAATGTGGAATGGAATGGAATTGAATGTGGAAGGGAATAGAATGGAATTTGGAATGGAATGGAATGGAAAGGAATGGAATGTGAAATGGAATGTGGAATGGAAAGAAATGGAACGTGTAATGGAAAGTGGAATGGAATGTGAAATTGAATGGAATGGAATGTGGAATGCAAAGTGAAATAGAATGGAATGGAATGTGAGAAGGAATGGAATGGAATGTGGAATGGAAGGGAATGCAATGCAAAAAGGAATGGAATAGAATGTGGAAAGTTTGGAATGGAATAGAAAGTGGAATGGAATGGAATTCAGTCAGGAATGGAACGTGGAATGGAAAGGAAAGGAATGTAGAATGGAAATGAATGGAAAGTGGAAAGGAATGAAAGGGAATGTAGAATGGAATGTGGAATGGAATGTGGAATGGAATTGAATAGAATGTGGAATGGAATGGAATGAAATGTAGAATGGAATGTGGAATGGAATGTTGTATGGAATGGAATGGAATTTGGAATGGAATGGAATGCAATAGAATGTTTAATGGAATGGAAAGGAGTTTAATGGAATGGAAAGGAATAGAATGGAATGGAATGGAATGGAATGGAACGGAATGGAATGGAAGGGAATGCGGAATGGAAAGTGGAATGTAATGGAAATGATGTGGAATGGAATGGAATGGAATGGAATGTGGAATGGAATGGAATTGAATGTGGAATGGAATGTGGAATGGAATGGAAGGGAATGAGAAAAGTAATGGAAGGGAATGTGGAATGGAAACTGGAATGGAATGGAATGGAACGTGGAAGAGCACATGGAATGGAATGTGGAATGGAATGGAATGGAATGGAATATGGAAAGTAATGTGGAATGGAATTGAAAGGAATGCGAAAAGGAATGGAATGGAATGTGGAATGAAATGGAATGGAATGTGGAATTAAATGGAATGGAATGTGGAATGGAATGGAATGGAATTTAAAATGGAATGGAATGGAATGTGGAATGGAATGGAAAGGAACGTGGAATGGAACGGGGTATAAAACGTGGAATGGAATGGAAAGGAATGTGGAATGGAATGGAACGGAATGTGGAATGGAACGGAATATTATGGAATGGACTTTGAAATGGAATGGAATGGAATGGAATGGAATGTGGAATGGAATGGAGTGCATTGATGAATGGAAGGGAAAGGAAGGGAATGTGGAATGGAAAGTAATGGAAAGGAATGGAAAGGAATTGAATGGAATGTGGAATGGAATGGAATGGAATGTGGAGTGGAATGTGGAATGGAATGGAATGGAATATGGAACGGATTTTGGAATATAATTGAATGGAATGTGAAACGGAATGGAAAGGAATATGGATTGCAATGAGAAATGGAAATGAATGGAATGTGGAATGGAATGCAATGCAAAGTGGAATGGAATGTGGAAAGGAATGGAGTGGAATATGAAATGGAGTGGAATGGAATGTGGAATGGAATGGTATGAAATGGAATGAGGAATGGAGAGGGATGGATTTTGGAAAGGAATGTAATGGAATGGAATGTGGAATGGAATGGTATGTAATGGAATTGATTGGAATGTGGTATGGACTGGAATTGAATGTGTAATGGAATGGAATGGAATTTGTAATGGAATGGAATGGAATGTGGATTTGAATGGAATGGAGTGGAATGGAATGTGAAATGGAATGGAAACGAATGTGGAATGTAAAATGGAAGGGAATGGAATGGTATGTGATATGGAATGAAAAGAAATCTGGAATGGAATGGAGTGTAATTGAATGTGGAATGGAATGCAATGGAATAAAATGTGGAATGGAATGGAAAGGAATGGAACAGAATGGGATATGGAATGGAATGGAAGGGAATGTGAAATGGAATGGAATGGAATGTGCAATGGAATGGAATGGAATTTAGAAAGGAACGGAATGGAATGGAATGTGGAATAGAATGGAATGGAAAGAAATTAAATATGGAAAGGAATGTGGAATGGAATGGAATGGAATGTGGAATGGAATGGAATGGAATAGGGAATGGAAATTGGAATGGAATGGAAAGGAATGAATGGAATTGAATGTGGAATTGAATGTAGAATGCAATGCAACGGAATGTGAAATGTCATGGAAAGGAATCTTGAATGGAATGGAATGGAATGGAATGTGGAGTGGAATGGAATGTAGTGGAAGGTGGAATAGAATGGAATGGAACTTGAAATGGAATGGAATGGAATGTGTAATGGAATTTGGAATGGAATGGAGTGGATTGAGGAATGGAACGGAATGGAATGGAATGTGGAATGGAATGGAAAGGAATGGAATGGAATGTAGAATGAAACGTGGAATCGAACGTGGAGTGGAACGTGGAAGGGAACGTGGAATGGACCGTGGAAAGGAATGTGGAATGCAACGTTGAAGGGAACGTGGAATGGAAAGTGGAATGGAACATAAAATTGAACATGGAATGGAATGTAATGGAACGTGGAGTGGAAAGTGGAATGGAACGTGGAGTGGAAAATGGAATGGAAAGTGGAATGGAACGTAGAATGGAATGGAATGGAATGTGGAATGGAATGGAATGGAAAGTGGAATGGAGTGGAATTGAATGTGTAATGGAATGGAATGGAATATGAAATGTAATGGAATGGAATATGGAATATAATGGAATGGAAGGTGGAATGGAATGGAATGGAACTTGGAATGGAATGTGGAATGCAATGGCTTGAAATGTGGAATGGAATGTGGAATGGAATGGAATGGAAAGTGGAAGGTAATGTGTAATGAAACGTGGAATAGAATGGAATGGAAGGTGGAATAAAATGGAATGGAATATGGAATTCTATGCAACGGAATGTGGAACGGAATGGAAGGGAATGTTGTTTGGAATTGAATGGAGTTGAATCTGGAATGGAACGGAATGGAATGTGGCAAGGATTGTGGAATTGAATGTGGAAATGAATGAAGTGGAAGGTGGAATGGAATGTTGAATGCAATGGAGTGGAATGTGGAATGGTATGGAATGGAGAGTACTGTGGAAATGAATGCAATGGAATGTGCAATGGAATGTGGAACGGAAAAGAATCGAATGTGGAGTGGAATGGAATGGAATGAGGAAAGGAACGTGGAATTGAATGAGGAATGGAATGGAATGGAATGTGGAATGGAATGGAAAGGAGGGCAATGTGGAATGGAAGGGTGTGGGATGTGGAATGGAATGGAATGGAATGGAATGTGGAATGGAATGGAATGGAGTGGAATGTGGAATGGAATTGAATGTAATGAGGAATGGAATGTGGAATGGAATGGAGTGGAATGCGGAATGGAATGTGGAATGGAAAGGAATGGAATGTGGAATTGAATAGAATGGAATGTGGAATGGAATGGAATGGAATGTGGAATGGATTGTGGAATAAAATGTGGAATGTAATGTGGAATGGAGTGGAGTGGAAAGGAATGGAATGGAATGAGTAAAGGATTGTGGAATGGAATGGAATGAAATATGGAATGGAATGTGAAATGGAATTAAATGGAATGCAATGGAATGTGTAATGGAATTGAATGGAATGTGGAATGGAATGGAATGAAATGGAACGGAATTGAATGTGGAATGGATTTTGGAATGGAATGTGGAATGGAATGTGTAATGGAATGGAGGGGAATGCAATGGAATGTGTCATGGAATGGAATGGAATGGAATGGAATGAAATGTGGAACGGATTTTGGAATGGAATGGAATGGAAACTGGAATGGAATGTGGAATGGAATGGAATGAAATGTAATATGGAATAAAAGGAAATGGAATTTGGAATGGAATGGAATGGAATTTGGTATGCAATGTGTAATGGAATGAGGAATGGAAAGTGGAATGGAACGTGAAATGGAAAGCGGAATGGAACGGAATGGAATGGAATGTGGAAAGGATTAGAATGGAATGGAAAGGAATGTGGAATGGAATGGAATGGAATGTGGAATGAATGAAATGGAATGGGGAATGGAATGGAATGAGGAATGGAATAGAATGGAATGTTGAATTAAATGTAATGCAATGTGGAATGGAATGGAATGGAACGTGGAATGGAACGTGTAATGGAATGTTATGGAATGTGGAATGAAATGTGGAATGGAATGGAATGGAACGTGCAATGGAATGTGGAATGGAAAGGATTGGAATTTGGACAGGAATGTAGACTGGAGTGTGGAATATAATAGAATGGAAAGTGGTATGGAATGTGGAATGGAATGTGGAATGGAATGGAATGGAATGTGGAATGGAAGGGAATGGAATGGAATGGAGTGTGGAATGGAACGTGAAATGGAATGGAATCGAACATGCATTGGAATGGAATGGAATGGAATGGAATGTGGAATTGAATGGAATTGAATGTGAAAAGGAATGGAATGGAAAGCAACGGAATGTAGAATGGAATGTGGAATGGAATGTGGAATGGAAAGGAATGGAATGGAATGCAATGCAGAATGGAATGGATTGGAACGGAATGTGAAATGGAATGGAATGGAATGGAATGGAATGGAATATGGAATGTAAAGCAATGGAATGTGGAGTGGAATGGATTGGAATGTGGAATGGAATGGAATGCAATGGAATGTGAAATGTAAAGGAAAGGAAGGTGGACTGGAATGGAATGGAATATAGACTGGAATGGAATGGAATGGAATGTGAAATGGAATGGAATGTGGAATGGAATTGAATGGAATAAGGAATGCAACGGAATGGAATGCAGAATGGAATGTCAAAAGGAATGGAGAGGAATGTGTAATGGAATTTGGATTGGAATGTGGAATGGAATGGAAAGAAACGTGGAATGGAACGTGGAATGGAACGTGGAGTGGAATGGAATGGAATGTGGAATGGAATGGAATGGAAGGGAATGTGGAATGGAAGGGAATTGAACGTGGAATGGAATGTAATGGAATGTAATGGAAAGTGGAATGGAATGTGCATTGGAATGGAATGGAATGTAACGTGAAATGGAATATGAAATTGAACAGAATGAAATGTGGAATGGAACGTGGAAAGGAACGTGGAAAGGATCGTGGAAAGAAATGTGGAATGGAACGTGGAAAGGAATGGAATATAATGTGGCATGAAATGGAATGCAATGTGGAACAGAATGGAATGGAATGTGGAATGGAACGGATTGGAATGTGAAATGGAATGTGGAGTGGAATGGAATGGAACGTGGAATGGAACGTGGAATGGAAAGTGGAAAGGAATGGAATGTAATGAGGAATGAATGCAATGCAATATGGAATAGAATTTAATGGAATGTGGAAAGGAATGGAATGGAAAATGAAATGGAATGTAGAATGGAATGGAATGGAATTTGTAATGGAATGAGTAATGGAATGGAATGGGAATTAAAAGGAATGGAATGGAATGTGGAATGGAATGGAATGGAAGGTGGAATGGAATGTGGAATGGAATTTGTGATGAAATTGAATGGAACGTGGGATGGAATGGAATGCAACGTGGAATGGAATGTGTAATGGAATGCTAAGGAATTTGGAATGTAATGTGTGATGGAATTGAATGGAATGTGGAATGGAATAGAATGGAATTTGAAATGTTATGTGTGATGGAAGGCAATGGAATGTGGAATAGAATGGAACGGAAAGTGGAATGGAATGGAATGGATTGTTGAAAAGAATGTGGAATGGAATTGAATGGAAAGGAATGTGGAATGGAATGTGGAATGCAATGTATTGGAATGTGGAGTGGAATGCAATGTATTCGAATGTGGAATGGAATGGAATGGAACGTGGAATGCAATGTGGAAGGGAATTGAATGGAATGTAGAATGGAATAGAATAGAATGTGGAATGGAATGCAATGGAAAGTGGAATGGAATTGAATGGAACGTGGAATGGAAAGTGGTATGCAATGGAATGGAATGTGGAATGGAATGTGGAATAGAAAGTGGAATGGAAAGTGGAATGGAAAGTGGAATGGAACGTGGAATGGAATGGAAAGGAATGCAATGTGGATTGGAAACGAATGGAATGTGCAATTGAAAGTGAAATGCAATGGAATAGAATGTGGATTGGAATGGAATGGAATGTGGAATGGAATGGAATGCAATGTGGTATGCAAAGTGTAATGGAATGGATTGGAATGTATAATGGAATATGGAATTAAATGGAATGGAATGTGGAATGGAACGTGGAATGTAAAATGGAGTGGAAAGTAGAATGGAACGGGGAATGGCACGTGAAATAGAATATGGAATGGTATGTGGAATGGAAGGGAATGGAATGGAATGGAATGTGGAATGGAATGGAATGGAAGGTGGAACGGAATGAAATGGAATGTGGAACTGAATGGAATGGAACGGAATGTGGAAATGAATGCGGATTGGAATGCAATGGAATGTGTAATGGAATGAAACGGATTGAAGTACGGAATCTGGAATAGGATGTGGAATTGAATGGAATGGAATGTGGATTGGAATGGAATGGAATGTGTAAGGAATGGAAGGGAATGTGGAATGGAATGTGGAATGGAGTGTAGAATGGAATGGAATGCAATGGGAAATGGCATGAGGAATGGAATGGAATATGGAATGGAATGGAATGTGGAATGGAATGAAATGGATTGTGGAATGGAATGTGTAATGGAATGTGGAATGGAATGTAATGGAACGTGGAATCGAATGTGGAATGGAATGGAATGGAATGTGGTATGGAAGGTTAAGAGTGGAATGGAATGGAATGGAATGTGAAATAGAATGGAATGGAATCTGGATTGGAAAGGAACGGAATGTGGTATGCAATTGAAGGGAATGTGGAATGGAATGTGGAATGGAATGTAGAATGGAATGGAATGCAATGTGGAATGGCATGAGGAAAGGAATGCAATGTGGAATGGAACAGAGTGGAATGTTGAATGTAAGGGAATGGAATGGAATTTGGAATGGAACTTGGAATATGATGGAATGGAACAGAGAATAGAATGGGAAATTGAATGGAAGGGAACGTGGAATGGAACGTGGAATGGAATTTAATGGAACGTGGAATGGAACGTAGAATGGGATGCAATTGAAAGTGGAAGGCAACGTGGAATGAACTGGAATGGAATCTTGAATGGAACGTGGAATGGAATATCGAATGTGCAATGTAATGGAATGGAATGTGGAATGGAATGTAGAATGGAATGGAATGGGATGTGGAATGGAATGTGGAATGGAATAGCATGAAATGTGGAAAGGAAAGTGGAATGGAATGGAAAGCAATGTGGAATGGAATGTTGAATGGAAAGGAATGGAATGAAAAGGAAAGTGGAATGGAATGTAATGAAATGTGGAATGCAAAAGAATGGAATGTGTAATGTAATGTAATGGAATTGGATGGAATGGAAAGTGAAATGAAAAGCAATGGAAAATGGATTGGAATTTAATGCAATGTGGAATGGAAATAAATGGAATGTGGAATGGAACATAGAATGGAATGGAAAGCATTGTAGAATGGAATGTGGAATGGAATTTAAAGGAATGTGGAATGGAATGTAGAATGGAATGGAATGCATTGCTGAATGGAAAGTGGAATGTAGTGGAATAGAAAGAGGAATGTAACATGGAATAGAATTGAATGGAATGTGGGATGGAATAGAATGGAATGGAATGTGGGACGGGATGGAATGGAATGGAATATGGACTGGAATGCAATGGAATGGAATGGAAAGTTTAATGGAATGTGGAATGGAATGGAATGGAATATGGAATGGAATGTAGAATGGAATGGAGTAGAATTGAATGTGGAATGCAATGTGGAATTGAATGGAATGGAATGTGGTATGGAATGGAATGGAAATTGGAATGGAATGGAATGGAACATGGAACGGAATGGAATTGTACATGGAATGGAATGGAAAGCAAGGGTTTGTAATGGAATGGAATGAGGAATGGAATGGAATGTGGAATGGAATGGAATGGAATGTGGAATGGAATGGAATGCAATCTGGAATGGAATGGAATGGAATGTGGAATAGAATGGAATGGAATGGAATGTGGAACGGAATGGAATGGAATGGAAGGTGGAATGGAATAGAGTTGAATGTGTGAAGGAAAGAAATGTAATATGGAATGGAATGTGGAATGGAATGGAATGGAATGGAATGGAATGGAATGTGGAATGGAATGGAATCGAATGTGGAATGCAATGGAATAGAATGTGGAAAGGAATGGAAGGGAATGTGGAATGGAATGGAAGTGAAAGCGGAATGGAAAGGAATGGAATGGAAAGAAATGTGGAATGAAATGGCATGGAAAGTGGAAAGGAATGGTATGTAATGTGGAAAGGTTTGGAATGGAATGTGCAATGCTATGTGGAATGGAACGGAAAGGAATGGAATGGAAATGTATATGGAATGGAATGGAAGGGAATGTGGAATGGAATGGAAGGGAATGCGGAATGGAATGTAAAGGAATATGGAATGGAGTGGAATGGAATGTGGAATGAAATCGAATGGAATGGAATGTGGAATGCAATGTAGTAGGGATTGTGTTATGTAATGGAATGGAACGTGGAATGGAATGTGGCATGGAAAGGAATAGAACGTGAAATGGAATTTGAAATGGAAAGGAACGGAATGTGGAATGGAACATGGAATGTGGAATGGAATGTGGAAAGGAATGGAACAGAATGTGGAATGGAATGTGGAAGGGAATGCAAGGGAAGGTGGAATTAAATGCAGTGGAATGTGGAATGGAATGTGGAATGGAATGGAATGGAACGTGGGATAGAACGTAGAATGGAAAGTGGAATGGAACGTGGAGTGGAACGTGGAATGGAAAGTGGAATGGAACATGGAATGGAACGTTGAATGGAAAGTGTAATGTGGAATGAAATGGAATAGAATGTGGAATGGAATGGAATGTGGAAAGGAATGGGATGGAATGGAATGAGGAATGGAATGGAAGCGAATATGGAATGGAATGGAATAGAATGGCATGGAAAATGGAATGGAATGGAATGGAATGTGGAAAAGAATGGAATGGAATGTGCAATGCAATGTGGAATGCAACGGAATGGAATGGAATGTAATGGAATGTGGAATGGAATGGAATGGAATGTGGAATGGAATGCAAAGTAATATGGAATGGAATGTGGAATGGAATGCATGGGAAGGTGGGATGGAATACTATGAAATGTGGAATGAAATGCGGAATGGATTGGAATGGAATGTGGGATAGAACGTAGAATGGAATGGAATGGAATGTGGAGTGGAATGGAAAGGAATGCGGAATGCAATGGAATGGAATAAAGAATGCAATGCAATGGAATGGAATGTGGACTGGAATGTATTAGAATGGAATGGAATTTGGAATGAAATGGAATGGAAAGTGGAATGGAATGTGCAATGGCATGGAAAGGAATGTGGAATGGAATAGAATGGAATGTGTAATGGAAGGGAATGGAATGGAAATTGTAATAGAAAGTTGCATGGAATTGAATGGAATTTGGAACAGAATGGAATGAGGAATGGAATGGAATGGAATGTGGGATGGAATGGAATGGAATGTGGAATGGAATGTGGAATGGAATGGAATGGAATGGAATGAAATAGAAAGTGGAATGAAATGGAATGTGGAATGGAATGCAATACAAACTGGAATGGAATGGATTGTGGAATGGAATGGAATCCAATGTGGAATGGAATGGAAGGGAATGTGGAATGGAATGGAATGAAATGTGGAATGGAATGGAAGGGAATGTGGAATGGAATGGAATGGATTGGAATGAAATGTGGAATAGAATAGCATGGAAAGTGGAATGGAATTTAATGGAATGTGGAAAGGAATGGAATGGAATGTGGAATGCTATGTGGAATGGAATGGAATGGAATGGAATGTGGAATAGAATAGCATGGAAAGTGGAATGGAATGTAATGGAATGTGGAAAGGAATGGAATGGAATTTGGAATGCTATGTGGAATGGAATGGAGCACAATGGAATGGAATGGAATGTGGAATGGAATGCAATGTGGAATGGAATGTATAGTAATATGTACCGGAATGGTATGGAATTTGGAATGGAATCTAATGGCATGGAATGTGGAATGGAATGTGGAAAGGAATGTGTTATGTAATAGAATGTAAAGTGGAATGGAATGTGGAATGGAAAGGAATGAATCGTGGAACAGAATGTTAAACGTAAAGGAACGGTATGTGGAATGGAATGTCGAATGGAATGGAATGGAATCTGGAATGGAATGTGGAAAGGAATGGAACGCAATGTGGAATGGAATGTGGAATGCAATGCAAGGGAATGTGGAATGGAATGCAATGGAATGTGGAATGGAATGTGGAACGGAATGTAATGGAACGTGGGATAGAAAGTAGAATGGAAAGGAATGGAATGTGGAATGGAACGTGAAATGCAAAGTGGAATGGAACGAGGAATGGAAAGTGTAATGTGGAACGGAATGGAATGTGGAATGGAATGGAATGGAAAGTGGAACGGAATGTGGTATGGAATGGAATGGAATGTGGAATGGATAGTGGAATGGAATAGAATGGAAAGTGAAATGGGATGCAGAATGGAATGGAATGGAATGTGGACTGGAATGTGGAATGGAATGGAAAGGAATGTGGAATGGAATGGAATGAAATGTGCATATGAATGGAAAGGAACGTGGAATGGAATTCAAAGGAACATGGAATGGAACGTGGAATGGAATGGAATGGAACGTGGACGGGAATGGAATGGAAGGTGGACAGGAATGTAATGGAACTTGTATTAGAATGGAATGGAATGGAATGTGAGTGGAATGGAAGGTGGAATGGAATGGGTTGGGGAATGGAATGGAATGGAATGTGGAATGGAACGGAATGGAATGAGGAATGGACTGTGGAATGGAATGGAATGGATTGTGGAAATGAATGTGTAAAGGAATGGAATGTGGAAGGGAATAGAATAGAATGGAACATGGAATATAATGGAATAGAATGTGGAAAGGAATGTGGAATTGAATGGAATGGAATGTGGAAGGGAAGGGAATGGACGGTGGAATATAATGGAATGGAACATGGAATGGAATGGAATGGAAGGTGGATTCGAATGGAATGGAACGTGGAATGGGATGAAATGGAACGGAAGGTGGAGTGGAATGGAATGTGGAATGGAATGGAATACGGAATGGAATGGAATGCAATGTGGAATGGGATGGAAAGTGGAATGGAATTGAATGGAATGCAATATGGAATGGAATGGAATGTGGAATGGAATGCAATGTAGAACGGAATGGAAAGTGGAATGGAATGGAATGGAATGTGGTACGGAATGGAATGGAATGGAATGTGGAATTGAATTGAATGTGGAAAGGAAGAGAATGTGGAATGGAATGGAATCTGGAATGGAATGGAAAGTGGAATGGAATGGAATGTGGAATGGAATGGAATGGAAAGGAATCGAATGTGGAACGGAATGGAATGGAAAGTCTAATGGAATGGAATGGAATGTGGAATGAAATGGAATGTGGAATGGAATGGTATGCAATCTGGAATGGAATGGAATGTGAAATGGAATGGAATGGAATGTGGACTGTAATAGAATGAATGTGGAATGTAATGGAACGGAATGTGTAATGAAATGGAATGGAATGTGGAATGGAATGTGGATTGAAATGGAATGCAAAGTGGAATGGAATGGAATGGAATGTGGAATGGAATGTGGAAATGGAATGGAATGGAAATTGCAATGGAATGTGGTATTGAATGGAATGGAATGTGGAATGGAAAGTGGAATGGAATAGAATGGAACGTCGAATGGGATGCGGAATGTGATGGAATGGAATGTGGAATGGAATATGGAAAGGAACGTGGAATGGAATGGAATTTAACGTGGAATGGGATGAAATGGGATGTGGAATGGAATGTTCAATGGAATGGAATGGAACATGGAACGGAACGTGGAATGGAATGTGGAATGGAATCTGTAATGGAATACGCAATGCAACGTGGAATGGAACGTGGATAGGAAAGGAATGGAAAGTTGATTGGAACGTGGAATGGAATGGAAAGGAACGTACAAAGGAATGTGGAATGGAATGCGGAATGGAACGTGAAATGGAACATGGAATACTTTGGAATGGAATGTGTAATGGAGTGTGGAGTGGAATGTGGAATTGATTGCAAGGTAATGTGAAATGGAATGTGGAATCGAATGGAATGGATTGTGGAATGTAGTGGAATGCAATGTGGAATAGAATGTGAAATGGAATGGAAAGGAATCAGGATTGGAATGGAATGGAGTGATATGGAATGTGGAATGGAATGGAATGGAAAGTGGAATGGAAAGTGGAATGGAACATGGAATGGAATGTGGAATGGAATAGAATCGCAGGTGGAATGAAAGGAAATGGAATGTGGAATGGAATGTGGAATGGAATGTGGAATGGAAAGAATTGGAATAGAGTGGAATGTGGAATGAAATGGAATGGAATGGAATGTGGAATTTAATTTAATGGAATATAGAATGGAATGGAATGGATTGGAATATGGAATGGAATGTAATGGAATGGAATGAGGAAAGGTATGGAATGGAATATGGAATTTAATGCAGAGGAATGGAATGTAATGGAATAGTATGCAATGTGGAATTGAATGGAAAGGGAAGTGGAATGGAATGGAATGGAATGTGGAATGGATAGGAATGGAATGGAATGGAAGGTGGAATGGAATGTGAAATGGAATGTGGAATGGAACGAGGAATGGAATGAAATGGAACGTGGAATGGAAACTGGAATGGAATGAAATGGAAAGTGGAATTGAATGGAATGGAACGTGGAATGGAATGGAATTGAACATGGAATGGAAAGTGGAATGGAACATGGAATGGAATGGAATGGAACGTGGAATGCAATGGAATGGAATGTGGAAAGGAACGTGGAATGGAATGGAATGTAACGGGAATAGAAAGTGGAATGGAACGTCCAATGGAAAGTGGAATTGAATGTGGAATTGAATGGAATGGAACATGGAATGGAAGTTGGAATGGAATGTGGACTGTAATGGAATGGAATGTGGAATGGAATGGAGTGGAATGTGGCCTCGAATGTGGAATGGAATTTAATAGAATTTGGAAGGGAATGTGGAATGGAATGCAGAATGGAATGTGGAATGGAACGTGGAATGGAACGTGGAATGGAACGTGGAGTGGAATGGGGAATGAAATGCGGAAAGGAAACAAATGGAATGTGGAATGGAATGGAATGGAACTTGCAATGGAATGGTATGGAAAGTGGAATAGAATGTGGAATGGAATGGAATGGAATCCAGAAAGAAATGGAATGGAATGGTATGGAATGTGGAATGGAATGGACTGGATCGTGTAATGGAACGTGGAATGGAAAGTGGAATGGAATGTGGAATGAAATGGAATGGAATGTGGAATAGAAAGGAATGGAATGTGGAATGTGGAATGGATTCAGAATGTAATGCAATAGGGAATGTGGAATGGAATTCAGAATGTAATGGAATGGAATGTGGAATGGAATGGAATGGGATGTGAAAAGGAATATGGAATGGAATGAAAAGGAATGTGGAATGGTATGTGGAGTGGAATGTGGAATGGAATGGAAAGGAATGGAAAGTGGAATGGAATGTGGAATGGAATGGAAAGGAATGGAATGTGGAATGGAATGGAATGGAATGTGAAATGGAATGGAATGGAATGAGGTATGGAATGCAGTGGAATGTAAACGAATTTAGAATGGAAATGTATGGAATGTGGAATTTAATGTGCCATTGAATACAAAGGAATGTGAAATTGAATGGAATGGAATGTGGAATGAAATGGAACGGAATGTGGAATGGAATGCAATGGAATGTGGAATGGAATGGAATGTGGAATCAAATTGAATGGAATGTGGAATGCAATGCGTAATGGAATGGAATGCGCAAGGGAATGTGGAATGTAATGGAATGGAATCTGGAATGGAATGTGGAATGGAACGAAATGTAATATGCAATGGAATGTGGAATGGAATGATGAATGGAATGTGGAATGGAATGTGGAATGGAAGGTGAAATGGAATGGAATGGAATGTGGAATGGAATGTGGAATGGAATCAAATGGAACCGGGAATGGAATGTGAAACGGAAAGGAATGGAATAGATTGTAATGTGGAATGGAATGGAATGGAATGTGGAATGGAATGTGGAACGGAACTCAGAATGGAATGCTAAAGAATGTGGAAGGGAATGTGGAATGGAATGTGGAATGGAAAGTGGAATGGAATTGAATGCAATGTGGAATGTTATGTGCAATGGAATGTGGAGTGGAATGTTGAAAGGAGTGGAATGGAATGCAATGTGGAATGGAAAGTGGAAAGAATGTGGAATGGAATGAGGAATAAACCGAATGTAATGTGCAATGGAATGTGGAATGGAAAATAGAAAGGTATGTATTGGAATGTGGAATGGAATGTGAAATGGACAATGGAATGGAATGTGGAATGGAACGTTATGGAATGTGGAATGCGATGTGTAATGGAATGTGGAATGGAAAGTGCAATGGAATGGAATGGAATGGAATGTGGAATGGAACATGGAATGGAATGGAATGGAAAGTGGAATGGAATTTGGATTGAAAGTTGGAATGGAAAATGGAATAGAATGTGGAAAGGAAGGTGGAATGGAATGTGGAATGGAATATGGAATGGAAGGTGGAATGGAATGTGGAATGGAACGTGAAATGGAATGGAATGGAAAGTGGAATGGAATGTGTAATGGAATGGAATGGAACGTGTAATGGAATGTGGAATGTATCGTGGTATGGAACATTTAATGGAATGGAATGGAACGTGCATTGGAATGTTGAATGGAATATGGAATAGAAAGTGGAATGAAATGTGGAATGGAATGTGGAATGGAATGGAATGGAATATTGACTGAAATGGTATGGAAAGGAAAGGAATGTGGAATGGATGTTTTAATGGAACGTGTAATGGAATGCAATGGAACGTCAAATGGAAAGTGGAATGGAATGTTTAATGGATGGTGGAATGAAACGTGGAATGGAATGGAATAGAACGTGGAATGGAATTTGGAATGGAATGGAATGCAATAGAATGGAAGTTGGAATGTAATGTGAAATGGAATGTGGAATGGAAGGCAAAACAGAATGGAATGAAACATGGAATCGAACGTGGAATGGAATGGAATGGAATGTGGAATGCAATCTGGAATGAAACATGGAATGAAAAGTGGAATTGTACGTGGAATGGAATGGAATGGAATGTTGAATAGAATGCAATGGATTGTGGAATGGAATGGAATGAAACGTGGAATGGAACGGAATGGAATGAGGAATGCAATTTGGAATGGTAAGGAATGGAATGTGGAATGGAAAGTAGAATGGAAATGAAAGGAATGTGTAATGGAATGTGAAATGGAATGGAGTGGAATGTGGAATGGGATGTGGAATGGCATGGAACGGAATGTCTAATGGAAAGTAGAATGGAAAGTGGAATGGAATGGAATGGAATGTGGAAGGGAGTGTGTAATAGAATGTGGAATGGATTGGAATGTAATGCTGTTTGAAATGTGGAATGGAATGGAATGGAATGTGGATTGGAATGTGTAATGGAATGTGCAATGGAATGGAATGGAATTTGGAATGGAATGTGGAATGGAATTTGGAATGGAATGAGGAAGGTAATGTGGAATGGAATGCGGAATGCAATGTGGAATGTAATGGAATGGAATGTGGAACGAAATGTGGAATGGAATGGAATGGAATGGAATGTCCAGGGGAATGTGAAATGGAATGGAATGGAATGTGGAATGCAATGTGGAATGGAATGTGGAATTGAATGGAATGGAATTTTGAATGGAATGTGGAATGGAATGGAATGCAATGTGGATGGGAATTTGGAATGGAATGTGGAATGCAATGTGGAATGGTATGTGGAATAGAATGTAGAATGGAATGAAATGGAATGTGGAATGGAAAGTGGAATGGAATGGAATGTGGACTGGAATGTGTAAAAGAATGTGGAATAGAATGTGGAATGGAATGTGGAGTGGCATGTTGAATAGAACGGAATGGAAAGCGGAATGTAATGGAATGGAATGTGGAATGGAATGGAATGCAATGGAATGGAAGGTGGAATGGAATGTGAAATGTAATGTGGAATGGGAAGTGTAATGGAATGTAATGCAACGTGGAATGGAATGGAATGGGACGTGGAATGGAATGGAATGGAACGTGGAATGGAAAGTGGAATGGAATGGAATGGAACGTGGAATGGAATGTGGATTGGAACGCAGAATGGAACGTGGAATGGCACGTGGAATGGAATGGAAAGGTATGTTGACTGGAATGGAATGGAATGTGGAATGGAATAGAATGGAATATGGAATTTAAAGTGGAATGGAATGGATTGGAACGTGGAGTGGAACGTGGAATGGAACCTCTAATGGAACGAAGACTGGAACGTGGAATGGAACGGAACGGAAGGTCTAATGGAAAGTAGAATGGAAGGTAAAATGGAATTGAACGGAAAGTGGAATGGAATGGAATGGAAAGTAGAATGGAACATGGAATGGAACGTAGAATGGAAAGTGGAATGGAATGTGGAATGGAAGGTGGAATGGAAAGTGGAATGTAATGTGGAATGGAAAGGAACGGAATGTGGAATGCAATGGAATGGAATATGGAATGGAATGGAATAGAATGTCGAATGAAATTTGAATGAAAAGAAAGGAATTCAGAATTGAAAGGAATGGAATAGAATGGAATTGAATAGGATGTATAATGGAACGTGGAATGCAACGTGGAATGGAATGTGGAATGGAATAGAATGGAATGTGGAATGGAAGGGAAGGGAATGTGGAAAGGAATGTGGAATGGAATGGTTTGAAATGGAATGGAATGTGTAATGGAATGGAGTGGAATATGGAATGGAAATTGGATTGGATTGTGCAACGGAATGGAATGCTATGGAATGTGGAATGGAATGGAATGGAATGGAATGAGGAATGGAATGGAATGGAATGTGGAATGGAATGTAATAGAATGTGGTATGGAATGGAATGGAATGGAATGCGGAATGGTATGGAATGGAATGTGGAATGCAAGGGAAAGGAATGGAAAGCAATGTGGAATAGAATGGAATGGAAAGTGGAATGGAATGGAATGGAATGGAATGTGGAATGGAATGTGGAATGGAATGTGGAATGGAATGGAATGGAACGTGGAATGCAACATGGAACGGAACGTGGAATGGAACGTGGTATGGAACGTGGAATGGAATGGAATGGAACGTGTAATGGAATGTGGAATGGAATGTGGAATGGAATGGAACGTGGAAAGGAATGTAATGGAATGTGGTACGGAATATAGAATGGAATGGAATGGAATGTGGAATGGATTGTGGTATGGGATGTAGAATGGAATGTGGTATGGGACGTGGAATGGAATGTGGAACGAAATGGAATGGAATGTGGAATGGAATGTGGAAAGGAAAGGATTGGAATGTGGAATGGAATGTGGAATGGAATGGAATGGAATGTGGAACAGAAGGTGGAATGGAATGTGGAATGGAATGTTTTATGCATTGGAATGGAATGTGGAATGGAATGTGTAGTGCAATGGAATGAAATGAGGAATGGAATGTGGAATGGAATGTGGAATGGAACGTGGAATGGAATGGAATGGAATATGGAATGGAACATGGAATGGAACGTGGAATGGAACATGGAATGGAAAGTGGAATGGAACGTTGAATGGAATATGTATTGGAAAGTGGAATGGAATGTTCAATGGAATGCAATGGAATGTGGAAAGGAGTGTGGACTGCAATGGTATGCACTGTGCAAAGGAATGGAAAGGAATGTGGAATGGAATGTTTAATGGAATGTGGAATGAAATGTGGAGTGGAACGTGGAATGGAACGGAATGGATCGTGGAATGGACGTGGAATGGAACGTGGAATGGAAGGTGGAATGGAAGGTGGAACAGAATGGGATGGAATATGGAATGGAATGGATTGGAATGTGGAATGGAATGCAGAATGGAACGGAATGTAACGTGGAATGCAATGTGGAATGTAATGGAAAGGAATGTGGAATGGAATGTGGAATGGAGTTCAATGGAATGTGGAATGGAATGGAATGTGGAATGGAATGGAATGGAATGTGGACTGGAATGTGGAATGGATTGGAATTTAATGTGGGATAGATCATGGAATGGAACGGAATGGAATGCGGAATGGAATGGAATGGAAAGTTTTGTAATGTGGAATGGAATGGAATGGAATGTGGAATGGAACGTGGAATGGAATAGAATGGAACATCGAATGGAATGTGGAATGGAGTATGGAATGTAGTGGAATGGAATGTGGAATAGAATGGAATGGAATGGAATGTGGAATGGAATGTGTAATGGAATGTGTAATGGAATGGAATGGAATGTGGGACGGAATGGAATGGAATGTGGAATGGAATGTGGAATGCAATGGAATGGATTGTTTAAATGGAATGGAATGGAATGTGGAATGGAACGTGGACTGTAATGGAATGCAATGTGGAATGGAACGTGGACTGTAATGGAATGCAATGTGGAATGGAACTTGGAGTGGAATGCGATGGGATGTGGAATGGAATGAGAAATGGCACGTGGAATGGAACGCAATGGAACGCAATGGAATGTGGAATGGAATGTGGAATGGAACGTGGAATGGAATGTGGAGTGGAATGTGGAATGGAACATGGAGTGGAATGGTATGGAACGTGGAATGGAACTTGGAATGCTATGTGCAATGGAATGTTAAATGGATCGTGGAATGGAACGTTCAATGGAATGGAATGGAATGTGCAAAGGAATGTGGAATGGAATGGAACGGAATGTGGAATGGAATGGAATGTGGAGTGGAATATTTAATGGAATGAAATGGAAAGTGGAATGGAATGGAATGTGGAATGGAATGTGGAATAGAATGTGGAATGAAATGGATTCTGGAATGGAATAGAATGTGGAATGGACTGAATTGGAATGAAATCTAGAATTGAATGGAAAAGAATGTGGAATGGAACGGAATGGAATGGAATGTAATGTGTTATGGAATTGAAAGGAATGTGGACTGGAATAGGAAGTGGAAGGAAATGGAAAGGAACGGAATGCGGAATGTAATGGAATGTATTGTTATGGAATGTGGAATGGAATGAAATGGGATGTGGAATGCAACAGAATGTGGAATGCAATGAAATGAAATGGAATGTGAAATGGAATGGAATGGAATTTGGAATGGAATGGAATGGCATGTGGAATGGAATGGAATGGAATGGAATGGAATGCGAACTGGGATGTGGAATGGAATGTGGACTGCAATGTGGAATGGATTGGAATGGAATGGTTAATGGAACGTGGAATGGAATGGAATGGCATGTGGAATAGAACGTGGAATGGAATGTGGAATGGAACGTGGAATGGAAAGTGTAATGGATTAGAATGAAACGTGGAATGCAATGGAATGGAATGTGAAATGGAATGGAATGGAATGTGGAATGGTATGTGGTATGGAATGGAATGCAGAATGGAATGTGGAATGATATGTGGAATGGAATGGAATGCAGAATGGAATGTGGAATAGAATGGAATGCGGAATGAAATGTGGAAATGAATGAAATGGATAGGAATGATGAATGGAATGAGGAATGGAATGTGGAATGAAATGTGGACTGGAATGGAATGGAATGTGGTATGGAAAGTGGAATGTAATTGAATGGAATGGAATGAGGAATGGAAAGGAATGGAATGTGGAATGGAATGTGGAGTGGAATGGAATGGAATGGAATGGAATGTGGAATGGAATTTAATGGAATGTATAATGGAATGTGGAATGGAATCGAATGGAATGTGAAATGGAATGGAATGGAATGGAATGGAATGTGGAATGGAATGTGGAATGGAATGTGGAGTGGAATGGAATGTGGAATGGAATTGGGTATGGAATGGAATGGAATGTATAACGGAATGTGCAATGCAATCGAATGGAATATGAAATGGAATGGAATGGAATGTGGAATGGAATGGAAAGGAATGGAATGTGGAATGGAATGTAATGGAATGGAATGTGGAATGCACTCATCACAAAGAAATTTTTATGTGAAGATATTTTCTAGACAGGAGCATTCTCAGAAACTTCTTTGTCTTTTGGGGATTGAACTCATAGAGTTGAACATTCCTTTTCATTGGGCCGTTCTGCAACACTCTTGTTGTGGAAACTGCAAGTGGATATTTGGTGTGATTGCGGCATCTAGCAGAAAAGGAAATATATTCAGATAAAAACTAGATTGAACCGTTCTGAGAAACTTCTTTGTGATGTGTGCATTCTACTCACAGGGTTGAACCTTCCTTTTGCTAGAAGAGTTTTGAAACTCTCTTTTTGTGGAATCTGCAAATGGATATTTGTAGCGCTTTGAAGCCTGTGGTGGAAAAGGAAACATCTTCACATAAAAACTAGATAGAAGCATTCTCAGAAACTTCTTTGAGATGCGCGCATTCAACTCACAGAGTTGAAGCTTCATTTTGATACAGCTCTTTTGAAACACTCTTTCAGTAGGATCTGCAAGTGGATATTTGGACTGCTAAGAGGCCAACACTAGAAAAGGAAATATCTTCACATAAAAACTAGATGGGAGCACTCTCAGAAACTTCCCTGTGCTTTATGCATTCAAGTCACAGAGAGGAACCTTTCTTTTGAAAGCGCAGTTTTGAAACACTCTTTTTGTAGAATTTGCTAGTGGACGTTTGGAGCGATTTGAGGCCTATGCTGGAAAACGAAATATCTTCCCATAAAAACTGGACAGAAGCGTTCTCAGAAACTTCTTTGTGATGAGTGCATTCAACTCACACACTTGAACCTTCATTTTGAAAGAGCAGTTTTGAAACAGTCTTTTTGTAGAATATGCAAGTGGATATTTTGAGCGTCTTGAGGCCTTTACTGGGAAATGAAATATCTTCACCTGAAAACTACACAGAAGCAGTCTCAGAAACTTATTTGTGATGTGTGCATTCAGCTCACAGAGTTGAACCTGCCTTTTGATATAGCAGTTTGGAAACAGCCTTTTTGTAAAATCTGCAAGTGGATATTTGGAGCTATTTGAGGCCTATGCTGCAAAAGGAAATATCTTCACAGAAACCCTAGACAGTCTCAGGAACTTCTGCATGATGAGTGCATTCAACTCACGGACTTGAATCTTCCTTTTGATAGAACAGTTTTGAAACACTCCTTTTGTAGAAACTGCAAGTGTTTATTTGGAGCTCTTTGAGGCCTATGATGGAAAAGGAAATTCTTCACAGAAAAACGAGACGGAAGCATTCTCAGAAACTTCTGTGTGATGAGTGCATTCAACTCACACACTTGAAATTTCCTGTTGATAGAGCAGTTTTGAAGCACTCTTTTGGTAGCATCTGTAAGTGAATATTTGGAGGGCTTTTATGCCAATGCTGGAAAACGAAATATCATCACATAAAATCTAGGCAGAAGCATTCTCACAAACTTCTTCGTGATGAGTGCATTCAACTCACAGAGTTGAACGTTCCGTTTGATAGAAGAGTTTTGAAGGACTTCTTTTGTAGGATCTGCAGCTGTTTATTTGGAGGGCTTTGAGGCCTATGTTGGAAAAGGAAATATCTTCACATAAAAACTAGACAGAAGCATTCTCAGAAACCTCCCTGTGTTTCTGCATTCAACTCACATAGTTGAACGTTCCTTTTGATAGAACAGTTTTGAAAATCTCTTTTCCTAGAATCTGCAAGTCGACATTTGGAACGCTTTGAGGCCTATGCTGGAAAAGGAAATGTCTTCACATAAAAACTAGATAGAAGCATTCTCAGAAACTTCTCTGTGATGTGTGCATTCAACTCACAGAGTTGAAGCTTCCTTTTGATATAGCTGTTTTGAAACACTCTTTTAGTAGAATCTTCAAGTGGATATTTGGAGTGTTAAGAGGCCAACAGTGGAAAAGGAAATATCTTCACATAAAAACTAGGTGGAAGCATTCTCAGAAACTTCCCTTTACTTTATGCATTTAAGTCACGGAGAAGAACCTTCCTTTTGAAAGCGCAGTTTTGAAACACTTGTTTTGTAGAATTTGCTAGCGGATGTTTGGAGTGATTTGAGTCCTATGCTGGAAAACGAAATATCTTCCCATAAAAACTAGATAGAAGCATTCTCAGAAACTTCTTTGTGATGAGTGCATTCAACTCACAGACTTCAACCTTCATTTTGAAAGAGCAGTTTTGAAACAGTCTTTTTGTAGAATATGCAAGTTGATATTTTGAGCGTCTTGAGGCCTTTACTGGGAAATGAAATATCTTCACCTGAAAACTACACAGAAGCATTCTCAGAAACTTCTTTGTGATGTGTGCATTCAACTCACAGAGTTGAACCTGCCTTTTGATACAGCAGTTTGGAAACAGCCTTTTTGTAAAATCTGCAAGTGGATAATTGGAGCTATTTCAGGCCTATGCTGCAAAAGGAAATATCTTCACAGAAACCCTAGACAGTCTCAGGAACTTCTGTGTGATGAGTGCATTCAACTCACGGACTTGAATCTTCCTTTTGATAGAACAGTTTTGAAACACTCCTTTTGTAGAAACTGCAAGTGTTTATTTGGAGCTCTTTGAAGCCTATGATGGAAAAGGAAATTCTTCACAGAAAAACGAGACAGAAGCATTCTCAGAAACTTCTGTGTGATGAGTGCATTCAACTCACACACTTGAAATTTCCTTTTGATAGAGCAGTTTTGAAACACTCTTTTGGTAGCATCTGTAAGTGGATATTTGGAGGGCTTTTATGCCAATGCTGATAAATGAAATATCATCACATAAAATCTAGGCAGAAGCATTCTCACAAACCTCTTTGTGATGAGTGCATTCAACTCACAGAGTTGAAAGTTACATTTGATAGAACAGTTTTGAAAGACTTCTTTTGTAGGATCTACAGCTGTTTATTTGGTGGGCTTTGAGGCCTATGTTGGAAAAGGAAATATCTTCACATAAAAACTAGACAGAAGCATTCTCAGAAACCTCCCTGTGTTTCTGCATTCAACTCACATAGTTGAACGTTCCTTTTGATAGAACGGTTTTGAAAATCTCTTTTCCTAGAATCTGCAAGTCGACATTTGGAACGCTTTGAGGCCTATGCTGGAAAAGGAAATGTCTTCATGTAAAAACTAGATAGAAGCATTCTCAGAAACTTATCTGTGATGTGCACACTCAACTCACAGAGTTGAAGCCTCCTTTTTATATAGCTGTTTTGAAACACTCTTTTAGTAGAATCTTCAAGTGGACATTTGTAGTGTTAAGAGGCCAACACTGGAAAAGGAAATATCTTCACATAAAAACTAGGTGGAAGCATTCTAAGAAACTTCCCTTTGCTTTATGCATTTAAGTCACGGAGAGAAACCTTCCTTTTGAAAGCGCAGTTTTGAAACACTCGTTTTGTAGAATTTGCTAGTGGTTGTTTGGAGCGATTTGAGGCCTATGCTGGAAAACGAAATATCTTCCCATAAAAACTAGACAGAAGGATTATCAGAAACTTCTTTGTGATGAGTGCATTCAACTCACAGACTTGAACCTTCATTTTGAAAGAGCAGTTTTGAAACACTCTTTTTGTAGAATCTGCAAGTGGATTTTCTGAGCGTTTTGAGGCTTTTGCTGGGAAATGAAATAGCGTCACCTGAAAACTACACAGAAGCATTCTCAGAAACTTGTTTTTGATGTGTGCATTCAACTCATAGAGTTAAACCTGCCTTTTGATAGAGCAGTTTGGAAACAGCCTTTTTTTAAAATCTGCAAGTGGATATTTGGAGCGATTTGAGGCCTATGCTGCAAAAGGAAATATCTTCACAGAAACCCTAGACAGAAGCATTCTCAGGAACTTTTGTGTGATGAGTGCATTCAACTCACGGACTTGAACCTTCCTTCTGATAGAACAGTTATGAAACACTCCTTTTGTAGAATCTGAAAGTGTTTATTTGGAGCGCTTTGAGGCCTATGATGGAAAAGGAAATATCTTCCCACCAAAACGAGACAGAAGCATTCTCAGAAACTTCTGTGTGATGAGTGCATTCAGTTCACACACTTGAACTTTCCTTTTGATATAGTAGTTTTGAAACACTCTTTTTGTAGCATCTGTAAGTGGATATTTGGACATCTTTTATGCCAATGCTGGAAAACTAAATATTATCACATAAAAACTAGGCAGAAGCATTCTCAGAAACTTCTTCCTGATGAGTGCATTCAACTCACAGACTTGAACGTTCCTTTTGATAGAACAGTTTTGAAACACTCCTTTTGTACGATCTGCAGCTGTTTATTTGGAGCGTTTTGAGGCCTATGTTGGAAAAGGAAATGTCTTCACAGAAAAACTAGACAGAAGCATTCTCAGAAACTTTCCTGTGCTTTCTGCATTCAACCCACATAGTTGAACCTTCCTTTTGATAGAACAGTTTTGAAAATCTGTTTTCATAGAATCTGTAAGTCGACATTTGGAACGGTTTGAGGCCTAAGCTGGAAAAGGAAATATCTTCACATAAAAACTAGATAGAAGCATTCCCAGAAACTTCTTTGTGATGTGCACATTCAACTCACAAGGTTGAAGCTTCCTTTTGATATAGCTGTTTTGAAACACTCTTTTAGTAGAATCTTCAAGTGGATATTTGGAGTGTTAAGAGGCCAACACTGGAAAAGGAAATATCTTCACATAAAAACTAGACGGAAGCATTCTCAGAAACTTCCCTGTGCTTTATACATTCAAGTCACAGAGAGGAACCTTCCTTATGAAAGCACAGTTTTGAAACACTCTTTTTGTAGAATTTGCTAGTGGATGTTTGGAGCGATTTGAGGCCTATGCTGGAAAACAAAATATCTTCCCATAAAAACTAGACAGAAGTATTCTCAGAAAGTTCTTTATGCTGTGTGCATTCAACTCACAGAGTTGAACCTGCCTTTTGATAGAGTAGTTTGGAGACAGCCTTTTTGTAATATCTGCAAGTAGATATTTGGAGTGATTTGAGACCTATGCTGCAAAAAGCAATATCTTCACATAAACCCTAGATAGATAGAAGCATTCTCAGAAACTTCTTTGTCATTTGGGGATTGAACTCACAGAGTTGGACCTTCCTTTTCATAGAGCAGTTCTGCAACACTCTTGTTGTGGAAACTGCAAGTGGACATTTGGTGCGTTTGCTGCATCTAGAGGAAAAGCAAATACATTCAGATGAAAACCATATAGATTTGTTCTGAGAAACTTTTTTGATGTGTGCATTCTACTCACGGAGTTGAAGCTTCCTTTTGATATAGCTGTTTTGAAACACTTTTTGTGGAGTCTGCAAGTGGATATTGGGAGGGCTTTGAAGCCTATGCTGGAAAGGGAAATATCTTAACATAAAAACTAGATAGAAGCATTCCCAGAAATTTCTTTGCAACGTGCGGATTGAACTCACAGAGTTGAAGCTTCTTTTTGATATAGCTGTTTTGAAACACTCTTTTAGTAGAATCTTCAAGTGGATATTTGGAGTGTTAAGAGGCCAACACTGGAAAAGGAAATATCTTCACATAAAAACTAGACAGAAGAATTCTCAGAAACTTCCCTGTGCTTTATGCACTCAAGTCACAGAGAGGAACCTTCCCTTTGAAAGTGCAGTTTTGAAACACTCTTTTGGTAGAATTTGCTAGTGGATGTTTGGAGCGATTTGAGGCCTATGCTGGAAAACGAAATAGCTTCCCATAAAAACTAGACAGAAGGATTATCAGAAACTTCTTTGTGCTGTGTGCATTCAACTCACAGACTTGAACCTTCATTTTGAAAGAGCAGTTGTGAAACACTCTTTTTGTAGAATCTGCAAGTCTACATTTTGAGCGTTTTGAGGCCTTTGCTGGGAAATGAAATATCTTCACGTGAAAACTACACAGAAGCATTCTGAGAAACTTCTTTGTGATGTGTGCATTCAACTCACAGAGATGAACCTGCCTTTTGATAGAGCAGTTTGGAAAAAGCCTTTTTGTAAAATCTGCAAGTGGATATTTGGAGCGATTTGAGGCCTATGCTGCAAAAGGAAATATCTTCGCAGAAACCCTAGACAGAAGCCTTCTCAGGAACTTCTGTGTGATGAGTGCATTCAACTCACAGACTTGAACCTTCCTTTTGATATAACAGTTTTGAAACACTCCTTTTGTAGTATCTGCAAGTGTTTATTTGGAGTGCTTTGAGGCCTATGATGGAAGAGGAAATATCTTCATATTAAAACGAGACAGAAGCATTCTCAGAAACTTCTGTGTGATGAGTGCATTCAACTCACACACTTGAACTTTCCTTTTGATAGAGCAGTTTTGTAACACTCTTTTAGTAGCATCTGTAAATGGATATTTGGAGAGATTTTTTGCCATTTCTGGAAAACGAAATATCATCACATAAAAACTAGGCAGAAGAATTCTCAGAAACTTCTTCCTGATGAGTGCATTCAACTCACAGACTTGAACGTTCGTTTTGATAGAACAGTTTTGAAACACTCCTTTTGCAGGATTTGCAACTGTTTATTTGGAGCATTTTGAGGCCTATGTTGGAAAAGGTAATATCTTCACGTTAAAACTAGACAGAAGCATTCTCAGAAACTTCCCTGTGCTTTCTGCATTCAAATCACATAGTTGAACCTTCCTTTTGATACAACAGTTGTGAAACAATCTTTTCGTAGAATCTGCAAGTCGACATTTGGAACGTTTTGAAGCCTAAGCTGGAAAAGGAAATATCTTCACATAAAAACTAGATGGAAGCATTCTGAGAAACGTCTTTGTGATGTGCCCATTCAACTCACAGAGTTGAAGCTTCCTTTTGATATAGCTGTTTTGAAACACTCTTTTAGTAGAATCTTCAAGTGGATATTTGGAGAGCTAAGAGGCCAACACTGGAAAAGGAAATATCTTCACATAAAAACTAGACAGATACATTCTCAGAAACTTCCCTGTGTTTACGCATTCAAGTCACAGAGAGGAACCTTCCCATTGAAAGCGCAGTTTTGAAACACTCTTCTTGTAGAATTTGCTAGTGGATGTTTGGAGCGATTTGAGTCCTATGCTGGAAAACGAAATTTCTTCCCATAAAAACTAGACAGAAGCATTCTTAGAAACTTCTTTGTGATGAGTGCATTCAACTCACAGACTTGAACCTTCATTTTGAAAGAGCAGTTTTGAAACACTCTTTTTGTAGAATCTGCAAGTGGATATTCTGAGCGTTTTGAGGCCTTTGCTGGGAAATGAAATAGCTTCACCTGAAAACTACACAGAAGCATTCTCAGAAACTTGTTTTTGATGTGTGCATTCAACTCATAGAGTTAAACCTGCCTTTTGATAGAGCAGTTTGGAAACAGCCTTTTTTTAAAATCTGCAAGTGGATATTTGGAGCGATTTGAAGCCTATGCTGCAAAAGGAAATATCTTCACAGAAACCCTAGACAGAAGCATTCTCAGGAACTTTTGTGTGATGAGTGCATTCAACTCACGGACTTGAACCTTCCTTCTGATAGAACAGTTATGAAACACTCCTTTTGTAGAATCTGCAAGTGTTTATTTGGAGCACTTTGAGGCCTAGGAGGGAAAAGGAAATATCTTCACATTAAAAACGAGACAGAAGCATTCTTAGAAACTTCTGTGTGATCAGTGCATTCAACTCACACACTTGAACTTTCCTTTTGATAGAGCAGTTTTGAAACACTCTTTTAGTAGCATCTGTAAGTGGATATTTGGAGGGCTTTTATGCCAATGCTGGAAAACTAAATATTATCACATAAAAACTAGGCAGAAGCATTTTCAGAAACTTCTTCGTGATGAGTGCATTCAACTCACAAAGTTGAACATTCCTTTTGATAGAACAGTTTTGAAACACTCCTTTTGTAGGATCTGCAAATGTTTATTTGGAGCGCCTTGAGGCCTATGTTGGAAAAGGAAATATCTTCACTTAAAAACCAGACAGAAGCATTCTCAGAGACTTCCCTGTGCTTTCTGCATTCATCCCACATAGTTGAACCTTCCTTTTGATAGAACAGTTTTGAAAATCTCTTTTCGTACATTCTGCAAGTTGACATTTGGAACGCTTTGAGGCCTATGCTGGAAAAGGAAATATCTTCACATAAAAACTAGATAGAAGCATTCTCAGAAACTTCTTTGTGATGTGCGCATTCAACTCGCAGAGTTGCAGCTTCCTTTCGATATAGCTGTTTTGAAACACTCTTTCAGTAGAATCTGCAAGTGGATATTCAGAGGGCTAAGAGGCCAACACTGGAAAAGGAAATATCTTCACATAAAAACTATACGGAAGCATTCTCAGGAACTTCCCTGTGCTTTCTGCATTCAAGTCACAGAGAGGAACCTTCCTTTTGAAAGCGCAGTTTTGAAATACTCTTTTTGTAGAATTTGGTAGTGGATGTTTGGAGCGATTTGAGGCCTATGCTGGAAAACGAAATATCTTCCCATAGAAACTAGATAGAAGCATTCTCAGAAACTTATTTGTGCTGTGTGCATTCAACTCACGGAGTTGAACCTGCCTTTTGAGAGAGTAGTTTGGAGACAGCCTTTTTGTAAAATCTGCAAGTGGATATTTGGAGCGATTTGAGAACTCTGGTGCAAAAGAAATATCTCCACATAAACCCTAGAAAGAAGCATTCTCAGAAACTTCTTTGTCATTTGGGGATGGAAGTCAAAGGGTTGAACCTTCCCTTTCATAGAGCAGTTTTGCAACACTCTTGTTGTGGAAACTGCAAGTGGTTATTTGGTGCGATTGTGGCATCCAGTGGAAAATGAAATACATTCAGATGAAAACTAGATAGAACCGTTCTCAGAAACTCCTTTATGATGTGTGCATTCTACTCACAGAGTTGAACCTTCGTTTTGATAGAACAGTTTTGAAACACTCTTTTTGTGGAGTCTGCAAGTGGATATTTGGAGCGCTTTGAAGCCTATGCTGGAAAGGGAAACATCTTCACATAAAAACTAGATAGAAGCATTCTCAGAAACTTCTTTGAGATGTGCGCATTCAACTCACAGAGTTGAAGCTTCCTTTTGATATAGTTGTCTTGAAACACTCTTTCAGGAGCATCTGCATGGGGATATTTGGAGTGCTAAGAGGCCAACACTGGAAAAGGAAATATCTTGACATAAAAACTAGAAGGAAGCATTCTCAGAAACTTCCCTATGCTTTATGCATTCAAGTCACAGAGCGGAACCTTCCTTTTGAAAGCACAGTTTTGAAACACTCTTTTTGTGGAACTTGCTAGTGGATGTTTGAAGCGATTTGAGGCCTATGCTGGAAAACGAAATAGCTTCCCATAAAAACTAGAGAGAAGCATTCTCAGAAAGTTCTTTGTGATAAGTGCATTCAACTCACAGACTTGAACCTTCATTTTGAAAGAGCAATTTGAAACACTCTTTTTGTAGAATCTGCAAGTGGATATTTTGAGCGTTTTGAGGCCTTTGCTGGGAAATGAAATATCTTCACCTGAAAAGTAAACAGAAGCATTCTCAGAAATTTCTTTGTGATGTGTGCATTCAACTCACAGAGTTGAACCTGCCTTTTCATAGAGCAGTTTGGGAACAGCGTTTTTGTAAAATCTGCAAGTGGATATTTGGAGCGATTTGAGGCCTATGCTGCAAAAGGAAATATCTTCACAGAAACCCTAGTCAGAAGCATGCTCAGGAACTTCTGTGTGATGAGTACATTCAACGCACGGACTTGAACCTTCGTTTTGATAGAACAGTTTTGAAACACTGCTTTTGTAGAATCTGCAAGTGTTTATTTGGAGCGCTTTGAGGCCTATGTGGGAAAGGGAAATATCTTCACATGAAAATTAGACAGAAGCATTCTCAGAGACTTCCCTTTGCTTTCTGCATTCAACCCACATAGCTGAACCTTCCTTTTGATAGAACAGTTTTGGAAATCTCTTTTCATAGAATTTGGAAGTCAACATTTGGAACGCTTTGAGGCCTATGCTGGAAAAGGAAATATCTTCACATAAAAACTAGGTAGAAGCATTCTCAGAAACTTCTTGGTGATGTGCGCATTCAACTCACAGAGTTGAAGCTTTCTTTTGATATAGCTGTTTTGAAACACTCTTTCAGTAGAATCTGCAAGTGGATATTTGGAGTGCTAAGAGGCCAACACTAGAAAAGGAAATATCTTCACATAAAAACTAGACGGAAGCATTATCAGAAACTTCCCTGGCTTTATGCATTCAAGTCACAGAGAGGAACCATCCTTTTGAAAGCGCAGTTTTGAAACACTCTTTTTGTTGAATTTGCTAGTAAATGTTTGGAGCGATTTGAGGCCTATGCTGGAAAATGAAATATCTTCCCTTAAAAACTAGACAGAAGCATTCTCAGAAACTTGTTTGTGAATTGTGCATTCAACTCACAGAATTGAACCTGCGTTTTGATAGAGTAGTTTGGAAACAGCCTTTTTGAAATTCTGCAAGTGGATAATTTGAGCGATATGAGACCTATGTTGCAAAAGGAAATATCTCCACATAAACCCTAGACAGAAGCATTCTCAGAAACTTCTTTGTCATTTGGGGATTGAACTCATAGAGTTGAACCTTTCTTTTCATAGAGCAGTGCTGCAACACTCTTGTTGTGGAAACTGCAAGTGGATATTTGGTGTGATTGCGGCATCTAGTGGAAAAGGAAATACATTCAGGTGAAATCTAGATAGAACCATTCTCAGAAACTTCTTTGTAATATGTGCATCCTACTCACAGTGTTGAACCTTCCTTTTGATAGAACAGTTTTGAAACACTCTTTTTGTGGAGTCTGCAAGTGGATATTTGGAGCGATTTGGAGTGTATGCTGGAAAAGGAAACATCTTCACATAAAAACTAGATAGAAGAATTCTCAGAAACTTCTTTGGATGTGCGCATTCAACTCACAGATTTCAAGCTTCCTTTTGATATAGCTGTTTTGAAACACTCTTTCAGTAGAATCTGCAAGTGGATATTTGGAGGGCTAAGAGGCCAGCACTGGAAAAGGAAATATCTTCACATAAAAACTAGACGGAAGCATTCTTAGAAACATCCCTGTGCTGTATGCATTCAAGTCACTGAGAGGAACCTTCCTTTTGAAAGCGGAGTTTTGAAACACTCTTTTTGTAGTATTTTCTAGTGGGTGTTTGGAGCGATTTAAGGCCTATGCTGGAAAACGAAATATCTTCCCATAAAAACTAGACAGAAGCATTCTCAGAACCTTCTGTGTGATGAGTGCATTCAACTCACACCCTTGAACTTTCCTTTTGATAGAGCAGTTTTGAAACACTCTTTAGGTAGCATCTGAAAGTCCATATTTGGAGGGATCTTATGGCAATTATGGAAAACGAAATATCATCACATAAAAACTAGGCAGAAGCATTATCAGAAACTTCTTCATGCTGAGTGCATTCAACTCACAGAGTTGAAAGTTCCTTTCGATAGAACAGTTTGAAACACTCCTTTTGCAGGATCTGCAAATGTTTATTTTTAGAGCTTTGAGGCCTATGTTTGAAAAGGAAATGTCTTCCCATAAAAACTACACAGAAGCATTGTCAGGAACTTCTTTGTGATGAGCACATTCAACTCACACACTTGAACCTTCATTTTGAAAGAGCAGTTGTGAAACACTCTTTTTGTAGAATCTGCAAGTGGATATTATGAGCGATTTGAGGCCTTTGCTGTGAAATGAAATATCTTCACCTGAAAACTACACAGAAGCATTCTCAGAAACTTCTTTGTGATGTGTGCATTCAACTCACAGAGTTGAACCTGCCTTTTGATAGAGCAGTTTGGAAACAGCCTTTTGTAAATTCTGCAAGTGGATATTTGGAGTGATTTGAGGCCTATGCTGCAAAAGGAAATATCTTCACAGAAACCCTAGACAGAAGCATTCTCAGGAACTTCTGTGTGATGAGTGCATTCAACTCACGGACTTGAACCTTCCTTTTGATAGAACAGTTTTGAAACACTCCTTTTGTAGGATCTGCAAGTGTTTATTTGGAGCTCTTTGAGGCCTATGATGGAAAAGGATATATCTTCACATAAAAACGAGATAGAAGCATTCTCAGAACCTTCTGTGTGATGAGTGCATGCAACTCACACAGTTGAACTTTCCTTTTGATAGAGCAGTTTTGAAACACTCTTTTAGTAGCATCTGTAAGTCGATATTTGGAGGGCTCTTATGCCAATGCTGGAAAACGTAATATCATCACATAAAAACTAGGCAGAAGCATTATCAGAAACTTCTTCATGATGAGTGCATTCAACTCACAGAGTTGAACGTTCCTTTCGATAGAACAGTTTGAAACACTCCTTTTGTAGGATCTGCAAATGTTTATTTGGAGCGCTTTGAGGCCTATGTTGGAAAAGGAAATATCTTCACATAAAAACTAGATAGAAGTATTCTCAGAATCTTCCCTGTGCTTTCTGCATTCAACCCACATAGTTGAAGCTTCCTTTTGGTAGAACAGTTTTGAAAATCTCTTTTCGTAGAATCTGCAAGTCAACATTTGGAACGCTTTGAGGCCTATGCTGGAAAAGGAAATATCTTCACATAAAAACTAGATAGAAGCATTCTCAGAATCATCTTTGTGATGTGCGCATTCAACACACAGAGTTCAAGCTTCCTTTTGATATAGCTGTTTTGAAACACTCTTTCAGTAGAATCTGCAAGTGAATATTTGGAGTGCTAAGATTTCAACACTGGAAAAGGAAGTATCTTCACATAAAAACTAGACAGAAACATTCTTAGAAACTTCTTAGTGAAGAGTTCATTCAACTCACAGAGTTGAACGTTCCTTTTGATAGAACAGTTTTGAAATACTCCTTTTGTAGGATCTGCAACTGTTTATTTGGAGGGCTTTGAGGACTATGTTGGAAAATGAAATATCTTCACAGAAAAACTAGACAGAAGCATTCTCAGAAACTTCCCTGTGCTTTCTGCATTCAACCCTCATAGTTGAACATTCCTTTTGATAGAACAGTTTTGAAAATCTCTTTTCGTAGAATCTGCAAGTCGACATTTGGAACGCTTTGAGGTCTACGCCTGAAAAGGAAATATCTTTACATAAAAACTAGATAGAAGCATTCTCAGAAACTTCCCTGTGCTTTATGCATTCAAGTCACAGAAAGGAACCTTCCTTTTGAAAGCACAGTTCTGAAACACTCTTTTTGTAGTATTTGCTACTGGAAGTTTTGAGGAATGTGAGGTCTATGCTGGAAAACGAAATATCTTCCCATAAAAACTAGACAGAAGCATTCTCAGAAACTTCTTTGTGATGAGTGCATTCAACTCACAAACTTTAACATTCCTTTTGAAATAGCAGTTTTGAAAACACTCTTTTTGTAGAATCTGCAAGTGGATATTTTGAGCATTTTAATGCCTTTGCTGGGAAATGAAATATCTTCACCTGAAAACTAGACAGAAGCATTCTCAGAAACTTCTTTGTGATGTGCGCATTCAACTGATGGAGTTGAAGCTTCCTTTTGAAATAGCTGTTTTGAAACACTCTTTCAGTAGGATCTGCAACTGTATATATGGAGTGTTAAGAGGCCAACACTGGAAAAGGAAATATCTTCACATAAAAACTAGATGGAAGCATTCTCAGAAACTTCCCTGTACTTTTTGCATTCAAGTCACAGAGAGGAAGCTTCCTTTTGAAAGCGCAGTTTTGAAACACTCCTTTTCCAACATAGGCCTCAAAGAGCTCTAAATAAACACTTGCAGATTCTACAAAAAGAGTGTAGAGTGGATTGGAAATTCCAATCCATTCCATTCCATTGCATTGTACTCACAGAGTTGAACCTTCCCTTTGATAGAACAGTTTAGAAACACTCTTTTTGAAAAATCTGCAAGTGTTTATTTGAAGCGCTTTGATTCCTATGTTTGAAAAGGAAATATCTTCCCATGAAAACTAGACCGAAGCATTCTCAGAAACTTCTTTGTGACGAGTGCATTCTACTCACAGAGTTGAACCTTCCTTTGATAGAACACTTTTGAAACACTCTTTTTGTAGAATCTGCAATGGGATATTTGAGCGCTTTGATGCCTATGTTGGAAAAGGAAATTTCTTCCAATAATAACTAGACTGAAGCATTCTCAAAAACTTCTTTGTGATGAGTGCATTCTTCTCACAGAGTTGAACCTTCCTTTTGACAGAACAGTTTTGAAACACTGTTTTTGGAGATTCCGCAAGTGTTTATTTGGAGGGCTTTGAGGCCTATGCTGGAAAAGGAATTATCTTCACATAAATACTAGACAGAAGCATTCTCAGAAACTTTTTCTGATGTGCACATTCTACTCACCGTGTTGAACCTTCCTTTTGGTAGAGCAGTTTTGAAACACTCTTTTTCTAGAATATGCAAGAGGATATTTGGAGTGTTAGGGGGCCCACACTGGAAAAGGAAATATCTTCCCATAAAAACTAGACAGAAGCATTCTCAGAAACTTCTTTGTGATGAGTGCATTCAACTTACAGACTTTAACTTTCCTTTTGAAAGAGCAGTTTTGAAACACTCTTTTTGTAGAATCTGCAGGTGGATATTTTGTGTGCTTTGAGGCCTAAGCAGCAAAAGGAAATATCTTCAGGTAAAAACTAGACAGAAACATTCTCCAAAACCTCTTTGTGGTGTGTGCATTCAAAAAACAAAGTAGGACCTTCCTTTTGATAGTGCAGTTTTGAAACACCCTTTTTGTAGAATCTGCAAGTCGATATTTGGAGAGATTTGAGGCCTATGCTGAAAAAGGGGATATCTTCACCTAAAAACTAGATAGAAGCATTCTCAGAAACTTCTCTGTGCTTTATGCGTTCAACATACAGACTTGAAACTTCCTTCTGAAAGAGCAGATTTGAAACACTGTTTTTGTAGAGACTGCAAGTGGATATTTGGAGTGCTTTGAGGCCTATGCTGGAAAAAGAAATATCCTCACATAAAAACTAGACAAAAGCATTCTCTGAAACTTGTTATGATGAATGCATTCAGCTCACAGAGTTGAACCTTCCTTTTGAAGGAAAAGTTTCGAAACACCCTTTTTGTAGAATCTGCAAGTGGATATTTGGAGAGATTTGAGGCCTATGCTGGAAAAGGGGATATCTTCACATAAAAACTAGATGGAAGCATTGTCAGACACTTCTCTGTGACGAGTGCATTCAACTCACAGAGTTCAACCTTCCTTTTTGTAGAACAGTTATTAAACACTCTCTTTGTAGAATCTACAAGGGATCATTTGGAGCATATTGAGGCCTATGCTGGGAAAAGAAGTATCTTCCCATAAAAAAATAAGCAGAATCATTCTGAGATACTTTTTTGTGATGAGTGCATTCGACTCACAGACTTGAAACTTCTTTTTGATAGAGCAGTTTTGAAACACTCTTTTTGTAGAATCTGCAAGTGGATATTTGGAGCACTTTGAGGCCTATGATGGAAAAGGAAATATCTTCACATAAAACTAGACAGAAGCATTCACAGAAATTTCTGTGTGATGAGTGCATTCAATTCAAAGAGTTGAACGTTCCTTTTGATAGAACAGTTTGGAAACACTCTTTTTGTCAAATCTGCAAGTGGATATTTGGAGCGCTTTGAGGCCTATGCTGGAAAAGAAAATATCTTCACATAAAAACAAGACGGAAGCATTCTCAGACACTTCTCTGTAATGTGTGCATTCAACTCACAGATTTCAACCTTCCTTTTGATACAACAGTTTTGAATCACTCTCTTTGTAGAATCTACAAGAGATTATTTGGAGTGCATTGAGGCCTATGCTGGAAAAGGAAGTATCTTCCCATAAAAACTAAGTAGAACCATTCTCAGAAACATTTTTGTGATGAGTGCATTCAACTCACAGACTTGAACATTCCTTTTGATAGAACAGTTTGGAAACACTCTTTTTGTCAAATCTGCAAGTGATATTTGGAGCGCTTTGAGGCCTATTCTGGAAAAGAAAATATCTTCACATAAAAACAAGATGGAAGCATTCTCAGAAACTTCTCTGTAATGAGTGCATTCAACTCACAGAGTTCAACCTTCCTTTTGGTAGAACAGTTTAGAATCACTCTCTTTGTAGAATCTACAAGAGATTATTTGGAGTGCATTGAGGCCTATGCTGGAAAAGGAAGTATCTTCCCATAAAAACTAAGCAGAATCATTCTCAGAAACATTTTTGTGATGAGTGCATTCAACTCACAGACTTGAACATTCCTTTTGATAGAACAGTTTGGAAACACTCTTTTTGTCAAATCTGCAAGTGATATTTGGAGCGCTTTGAGGCCTATTCTGGAAAAGAAAATATCTTCACATAAAAACAAGATGGAAGCATTCTCAGACACTTCTCTGTAATGAGTGCATTCAACTCACAGAGTTCAACCTTCCTTTTGGTAGAACAGTTTTGAATCACTCTCTTGGTAGAATCTACAAGAGATTATTTGGAGTGCATTGAGGCCTATGCTGGAAAAGGAAGTATCTTCCCATAAAAACTAAGCAGAATCATTCTCAGAAACATTTTTGTGATGAGTGCATTCAACTCACAGACTTGAACATTCCTTTTGATAGAACAATTTGGAAACACTCTTTTTGTCAAATCTGCAAGTGATATTTGGAGCGCTTTGAGGCCTATTCTGGAAAAGAAAATATCTTCACATAAAAACAAGATGGAAGCATTCTCAGACACTTCTCTGTAATGAGTGCATTCAACTCACAGAGTTCAACCTTCCTTTTGGTAGAACAGTTTTGAATCACTCTCTTTGTAGAATCTACAAGAGATTATTTGGAGTGCATTGAGGCCTATGCTGGAAAAGGAAGTATCTTCCCATAAAAACTAAGCGGAATCATTCTCAGAAACATTTTTGTGATGAGTGCATTGAACTCACAGACTTGAACATTCCTTTTGATAGGGCAGTTTTTAAACACTCTTTGTGTAGATTCTGCAAGTGGGTATTTCGAGCACTTTGAAGTCAAAGATGGAAAAGGAAATATCTTCATATAAAAACTAGACTTAAGCATTCACAGAAATTACTTTGGGATGAGTGCATTCAACTCAAAGAGTTGAACCTTCCTTTTGATAGAACAGTTTTGAAACACTTTTTTTGTAGAATCTGCAAGTGGATATTTGGAGCAATTTGAGGCCTATGCTGGAAAAGGAAATATCTTCACATAAAAACTAGACAGAAGCATTCTCAGAAATTTCTTTGTGATGAGTGCATTCAACTCACAGGTTTGAACTTGCCTTTTGATAGAACAGTTTTGAAGCACTCTGTTTGTAGAGTTTGCAAGTGGATATTTGGAGAGATTTGTGGCCTGTGCTGCATAAAGGGAATATCTTAACTTAAGAACTAGACAGAAGCATTCTCAGAGACTTCCCTTAGCTTTATGCATTCAAATCACAGGCTTGAACCTTCCTTTTGATAGAGCAGTTTTGAACCACTCTTTTTGTAGAATCTGCAAGTGGATATTTGGAGCGATTTGAGGCCTATGATGAAAAAGGAAATATCTTCACCTAAAAACTAGACAGAAACATTCTCAGAAACTTCTGTGGGATGAGTACATTCAACCAACAGAGTTGAACCCTCCTTCTGATAGACTAGTTTTGAAACACACTTTTTGTAGAATCTGCAATTGGATGTTTGGAGGGCATTGAGGCCTATGCTGGAAAAGAAAATATCTTCACCTAAAAACTAGACAGAAGCATTCTCAGAAACTTATTTGTGATGAGTGCATTCAACTCACAGGGTTGAAACTTCCTTTTGATAGAACAATTCTGACACAATCTTGTAGAATCTGCAAGTGGATATTTGGATCGCTTGAGGCCTATGATGGAGTAAGAAATAATTTCACATAAAAACTATGTTGAAGCTTTCTCAAAAACATCTTTGTGATGTGTGCCTTCAACTCACAGAATTGAAACTTCCTTTTGATAAAGCAGTTTTGGAACACCATATTGTAGAATCTGCAAGTGGATAGATTTAGCACTTTGAGGCCTAGCCTGGAAAAGGGTATATCTTCACATAAAACCCGGACAGAAGCATTCTCAGAAACTTCCCTGTGCTTTATGAATTCAGCTCACAGACTTGAAACTTCCTTTTGATAGAACAGTTTGGAAACACACTTTTTGTAGAACCTGGAAATGGATATTTGGAGCACTTTGAGGCCTATGCAGGAAAAACGAAATACCATCACATAAAAACTAGACAGAAGTATTCTCAGAAACTTCTTTGTGATGTGTGCATTCAACTCACAGAGTTGAACCCTGCTTTTGAAAGAGCAGTTATGAGACACCCTTTTTGTAGGATCTGCAGGTAGATATTTTTGGTGCTTTGAGGCCAGTGCTGGAAAAGGAAATATGTATACATAAAAACTAGACAGAGGCATTCTCAGAAACTTCTCTGTGTTTTATGATTTCAACTCACAGATTTGAACCTTCCTTTTGATAGCGCAGTTTTGAAACACTCTTTTTGTAGAATCTGCAAGTGGATTTTTGGAGCCCTTTGAGGACTATGCTGCAAAAAGAAACATCTTCATATAAAAATTGGACAGAGGCCTTCTCAGAAACTACTTTTTGATGAATGCATTCAGCTCACAGGTTTGAACCTTCCTTTTGATAGAACAGTTGTGAAACACTCTTTTACTAGTATCTGAAAGTGGATATTAGGAGCTCTTTGAAGCTTATGATGGAAAAGGAAATATCTTCACATAAAACCTAGACGGAAGTATTCTCAGAAACTTCATTGTGATGAGTGAGTTCAACTCACAGAGTTGAACCAACCTTTTGATTGAACAGTTTTGAAACACTCTTTTTGTAGAATCTGCAAGTGGATATTTAGAATGCTTTGAGGCCTATGCTCGAAAAGGAAATTTCTTCATGTAAATACTAGACAGAAGCATGCTCAGAAACTTCTTTGTGATGAGTGCATTGTACTCACAGACTTTAAATTTCCTTTTGATAGAGCAGTTTTGAAACAGTCTTTTTGTAGAATATGCAAGTGTATATTTGGTGCGATTTGAGGGCTAAGCTGGAAAAGGAAATATCTTCACATAAAAACTGGACAGAAGAATTCTCCGTATCTTCTTTGTGATGTGTGCATTAAACTAACAGAGTAGAACCTTCCTTTTGATAGAGCAGTTTTGAAACACCCTTTTTGTAGAATCTGCAAGTGGATATTTGGAGCGATTTGAGGCCTATGGTGAAAAAGGGGATATCTTCGCATAAAAACTAGTTAGAAGCATTCTCAGAAACTTCCCTGTGCCTTACACATTCAACTCACAGACTTAAAACTTCCTTTTGAAAGAGCAGATTTGATACACTGTTTTTGTAGAAACTGCAAGTGGATATTTGGAGTGCTTTGAGGCCTATGCAGGAAAAGGAAATATCCCCACATAAAAAGTAGACAAAAGCATTCTCCGAAACTTCTTTGTGATGAATGCATTCACCTCACAGAGTTGAACCTTCACTTTGATGGAACAGTTTTGAAACACTCTTTTTGTAGAATCTGCAAGTGGATATTTGGAGCGCTTTGAGGCCTATGCTGGAAAAGGAAATATCTTCACATAATAAATAGACGGAAGCATTCACAGAAACTTCTCTGTGATGAGTGCATTCAACTCACAGAGTTCAACCTTCCTTTTGGTAGAACAGTTATGAAACACTCTCTTTGTAGAATCTACAAGAGATTATTTGGAGCTCATTGAGGCCTATGCTGGAAAAGAAAGTATCTTCCCATGAAAACTAAGCAGAATCATCCTCAGAAATATTTTTGTGATGAGTGCATTCAACTCACAGACTTGAACCTTCCTTTTGATAGAGTAGTTTTGAAACACTCGTTTTGTAGAATCTGCAAGTGGATATTTGGAGCGCTTTGAGGTCTATGCTGGAAAAGGGAATATCTTCACATCAAAACTAGACAGAAGCATTCTCAGAAATTTCTGTGTGATGAGTGCATTCAACTCACAGGGTTGAACTTTCCTTTTGATAGAATAGTTTTGTAACATTCTTTTTGTAGAATCTGCAAGTGGGTATTTGGAGCGATTTGAGGCCTATGCTGCAAAAAGAGAAATCTTCACATAAAAGCTAGACAGAAGCATTCCCTGAAACTTCCCAGTGCTTCATGCATTCAACTCACAGACTTGAACCTTCCTTTCGATAGAGCAGTTTTGAAACACTCTTTTTGTAGAATCTGCAATTGGATATTTGGAGCGATTTGAGGCCTATGATGAAAAAGGGAATATCTTCACCTAAAAACTAGACAGAAGCATTCTCAGAAACTTCTTTGTGATGAGTGCTTTCAACCCATAGAGTTGAAACTTCCTTTTTTTAGAACTGTTTTGTAACACTCTCTTTGTGGAATCTGAATATGGATACTTCGTGTGCTTTGAGGCCTATGCTGGAAATGGAAATAAGTTCTCATAAAAACTAAGCAGAATCATACTCACAAAGTTCTTAGTGATGAGTGCATTCAACTCAAAGACTTAAACCTTCCTTTTGATATAGCAGTTTTGACACACTCTTTTTGTAGAATCTGCAAGTGGATATTTGGAGCGCTATGTGGCCTACGCTGTAAAAGGAAATATCTTCACATAAAAACTATACAGAAGCATTCTCAGAAACATCTCTATGATGAGCACATTGTACTCACAGGCTTGAACTTTCTTTTTGATAGAGCAGTTTTGAAAAACTCCTTTTGTAGAATGTGCAAGTGGATAATTGGTGTGCTTTGAGGCCTAATCTGGAAAAGGAAATATCTTCACATAAAAACTAGACAGAAGCATTTTCTGAAACTTCTTTGTGATTCATGCATTCATCTAACGGACTAGAAACTTCCTTTTGATAAAGCAGTTTTGAAACACACTTTTTGTAGAATCTGCAAGTGGATATTTGGAGCGATTTGAGGCCTGTGGTGTAAAAGGGAATATCTTCACATAAAAACTAGACGGAAGCATTCTCAGAAACTTCAGTGTGCTTTATGCATTCTACTCACAGACTTAAACCTTCCTTTTGAAAGAGCAGATTTGAAAAACTCTTTTTGTAGAAATTGCAAGTGGATATTTGGAGCACTTTGAGGCCTATGCTGGAAAAGGATATATCCTCACAGAAAAATTAGACAAAAGCATTCTCCAAAACTTCCTTGTGATGAATGCATTCAGCTTACAGAGTTGAACCTTCCTTTTGATAGAACAGTTTTGAAACACTCTTTTTGTAGAATCTGCAAGTGGATATATGGAGTGCTTTGAGACCTATGCTGGAAAAGGAAATATCTTCACATAAAAATTAGACAGAAGCATTCTCAGACCCTTCTCTGTGATGAGTGAATTCAACTCACAAAGTTCAACCTTCCTTTTCGTAGAACAGTTTTGAATCACTCTCTTGTAGAATCTACAATAGATTATTTGGAGCACATTGAGACCTATGATGGAAAAGGGAATATCTTCCCATAAAAAGTAGGCAGAATCATTCTCAGAAACATTTTTTGTGATGAATGCATTCAGCTAACGGAGTTGAACCTTCCTTTTGATAGAACAGTTTTGAAACACTCTTTTTGTAGAATCTGCAAGTGGATATTTGGAGTGCTTTGAGACCTATGCTGGAAAAGGAAATATCTTCACATAAAAATTAGACAGAAGCATTCTCAGACACTTCTCTGTGATGAGTGCATTCAACTCACTGAGTTCAGCCTTCCTTTTGGTAGAACAGTTTTGAATCACTCTCTTTGTAGAATCTACAATAGATTATTTAGAGTGCATAGAGGCCTATGATGGAAAAGGGAATATCTTCCCGTAAAAACTAAGCAGAATCATTCTCAGAAACATTTCTGTGATGAGTGCATTCAACTCAGAGACTTGAACATTCCTTTTGATAGAGCAGTTTTGAAACACTCTTTTTATAGAATCTACAAGTGGATATTTGGAGCAATTTGAGGCCTATGCTGGAAAAGGGAATATCTTCACATAAAAACTAGACAGAAGCATTCTCAGAAATTTCTTTGTGATGAGTGCATTCAACTAACAGGGTAGAACTTTCCTTTTGAAAGAACAGTTTTGAAACACTCTGTTTGTAGAATTTGCAAGTGGATATTTGGAGCGATTTGAGGCCTATTCTGCAAAAAGGGAATATCTGAACATAAGAACTAGACAGAAGCATTCTCAGAGACTTCCTTGTGCCTTATGCATTCAATTCACAGGCTTGAACCTTCCTTTTGATAGAGCAGTTTTGAAACATCCTTTTTGTAGACTCTGCAAGTGGATATTTGGAGCGATTTGAGGCCTATGGTGAAAAAGGGGATATCTTCACATAAAAACTAGATAGAAGCATTCTCAGAAACTTCCCTGTGGTTTATGCAGTCAACTCACAGACTTGAAACTTCCTTTTCAAAGAGCAGATTTTAAACACTCTTTTTGTAGCATCTGCAAGTGGATATTTGGAGTGCTTTGAGGCCTATGCTGGAAAAGGAAATATCCTCACATAAAAACTAGACAAAAGCATTCTCTGAAACTTCTTTGGGATGAATGCATTCAGCTCACAGAGTTGAACCTTTCCTTTGATGGAACAGTTTTGAAACACTCTTTTTTTAGAATATGCAAGTGGATATTTGGAGTGCTTTGGGGCCCATGGTGGAAAAGGAAATATCTTCACATAATACCTAGATGGAAGGATTCTCAGAAACTTCTCTGTGATGAGTCAGTTATGAAACACTCTCTTTGAAGAATCTACAAGAGATTATTTGGAGCTCATTGAGGCCTATGCTGGAAAAAGGAATATCTTCATATAAAAACTAGACAGAAGCATTCTGAGAAACTTCCCTGCACTTTGTGCATTCAACTCACACTCTTGAACCTTCTTTTTGAAAGAGCAGATTTGAAACACTCTTTTTGTAGAAACTGCAAGTGCATATTTGGAGCGCTTTGTGGCCTATGATGGAAAAGGAAATATCCTCACAGAAAAATTAGACAAAAGCATTCTCAGAAACTTCTTTGTGATGTGTGCATTTAACTCACCGAGTTGAACTTTCCTTTTGACGGAACAGTTTTGAAACAGTCTTTTTGTAGTATCTGCAAGTGGATATTTGGAGCATTTTGAGGTCTATGCTGGAAAAGGAAATATCTTCATATAAAAACTAGACAGAAGAATTCTCAGAAATTTCTTTGTGATGAGTGCCTTCAACTCATAGGGTTGAACTTTCATTTTGATAGAACAGTTTTGAAACACTCTGTTTGTAGAATTTGCAAGTGTATATTTGGAGCGATTTGAGGCCTATGCTGCAAAAAGGGAATATCTGAACATAAGAACTAGACAGAAGCATTCTCAGAGACTTCCCTGTGCTTTATGCATTCAGCTCACACTCTTGAAACTTCCTTTTGATAGAGCAGTTTTGAAACACTCTTTTTGTAGAATCTGCAATTGGATATTTGGAGCGATTTGAGGCCTATGATGAAAAAGGAAATAGCTTCACCTAAAAACTAGACAGAAACATTCTCAGAAACTTCTGTGGGATGAGTGCATTCAACCAACAGAGTTGAAACTTCCTTTTGATAGACTAGTTTTGAAACACACTTTTTATAGAATCTGCAAGTGGATGTTTGGAGGGCTTTGAGGCCTATGCTAGAAAAGGAAATATCTTCACCTAAAAACTAGACAGAAGCATTCTCAGAAACTACTTTGTGATGATTGCATCCAACTCACAGGGTTGAAACTTCCTTTTGATAGAACAGTTTGGAAACAATCTTTTTGTGGAATCTGCAAGTGGATATTTGGAGCGCTTGAGGCCTATGCTGCAGTAAGAAATAACTTCACATAAAAACTATATTGAAGCATTCTGAAAAACATCTTTGTGATGTGTGTCTTCAACTCACAGACTTGAAACTGCCTTTTGATAAAGCAGTTTTGAAACACCATTTTGTAGAATCTGCAGGTGGATAATTTTAGCACTTTGAGTCCTAGGCTGGAAAAGGGAATATCTTCACATAAAAACTGGACAGAAGCATACTCAGAAACTTCCCTGTGCTTTAGGAATTCAACACACAGACTTGAACCTTCCTTTTGATTGAGCAGTTTTGAAACACTGTTTTTGTAGTAACTGCAAGTGGATATTCGGAGCGCTTTGAGGCCTATGCTGGAAAAGGAAATACCTTCATAAAAAAACAAGATAGAAGCATTCTCAGAAACCTCTTTGTGATGTGTGTATTCAATTCACAGAGTTGAACCTTCCTTTTGAAAGAGCAGTTATGAAACACGCTTTTTTTAGAATCTGCACGTGGATATTTTTGAATGTTTGAGGCTAGTGCTGGAAAAGGGAATATCTACATATAAAAACTAGACAGAAGAATTCTCAGAAGCTTCTCTGTGCTTTATGATTTCAACTCACAGAGTAGAACCTTCCTTTTGATAGAGAAGTTTTGAAACACACTTTTTATAGAATCTGCATGTGGACATTTGGAGCGATTTGAGGCCTATGCTGGAAAAAGGAATATCTTCATATAAAAACCAGATAGAAGAATTCTGATAAACTTCCCTGTGCTTTGTGCATTCAACTCACACTCTTGAACCTTCTTTTTGAAAGAGCAGATTTGAACCACTCTTTTTGTAGAAACTGCAAGTGCATATTTGGAGCGCTTTGAGGCCTATGATGGAAAAGGAAATATCCTCACAGAAAAATTAGACAAAAGCATTCTCAGAAATTTCTTTGTGATGAGTGCATTTAACTCACCGAGTTGAACTTTCCTTTTGATAGAACAGTTTTGAAACAGTCTTTTTGTAGAATCTGCAAGTGGATATTTGGAGCATTTTGAGGTCTATGCTGGAAAAGGAAATATCTTCACATAAAAACGAGACCGAAGCATTTTCAGAAATTTCTTTGTGATGAGTGCCTTCAACTCACAGGGTTGAACTTTCCTTTTGATAGAAGAGTTTTGAAACACTCTTTTTGTAGAATCTGCAAGTGCATATTTGGAGCGATTTGAGGCCTATGCTGCAAAAACGGAATATCTTCACATGAAAACTAGACAGAAGCATTCTCAGAAACTTCGCCATGCTTTATGCATTCAACTCACAGACTTGAACCTTCCTTTTGATTGAGCAGTTTTGAAACACTCTTTTTGTAGTATCTGCAAGTGGATATTTGAAGAGATTTGAGGCCTATGATGAAAAAGGAAATATCTTCACCTAAAAACTAGACAGAAGCATTCTCAGAAACTGCTTTGTGATGAGTGCATTGAACTCACAGAGTTGAAACTTCTTTTTGATAGAACAGTTTTGTAACACTCCTTTTGTAGAATCTGCAAGTGGATATTTGGAGTGTTTTTACGCCAATGCTATAAAAGGAAATATCTTCACATAAAAACTAGACAGAAGCATTCTCAGAAACTTCTCTGTGATTAGTGCATTCAATTCACAGAAGTGAACCTTCCTTTTGATAGAACGGTTTTGAAACACTCCCTTTATAGAATCTGAAAGTGGATACTCGGTGCGCTTTGAGGCCTATGCTGGAAATGGAAATATGTTCTCATAAAAACTAAGCAGAAGCATTCTCACAAAGTTCTTATTGATGAGTGAATTCAACTCACAAACCTAAACCTTCCTTTTGATAGAGCAGATTTGACGCACTCTTTTTGTAGAATCTGCAAGTGGATATTTGGAGGCTATGAGGCCTACACTGGAAAAGGAAATATTTTCACCTAAAAACTATACAGAAGCATTCTCAGAAACCTCTCTATGATGAGTGCATTGTACTCACACACTTGAACCTTCCTTTTGGCAGAGAAGTTTTGAAACACACTTTTGTAGATCCGCAAGTGGATATTTTGTGGGCTTTGAGGCCTAAGTTGGAAAAGGAAATATCTTCAGATAAAAACTAGAAAGAAGCATTCTCTGAAACTTCTTTGTGATGCGTGCATTAATCTAACAGAGCAGAATGTTCCCTTTGATAGCGCAGTTTTGAAACACCCTTTTTGTAGAATCTGCCAGGGGATATTTGGAGCGATTTGAGGCCTATGCTGTAAAAGGGAATATCTTCACATAAAAACTAGACGGAAGCATTCTCAGAACCTTCCCTGTGCTTTATGCATTCAACTCACAGACTTGAACTTTCCATTTGAAAGAGCAGATTTAAAACACTCTTTTTGTAGAAACTGCAAGTGGATATTTGGAGTGCTTTGAAAAACTGGACAGAGGCCTTCTCCGAAACTACTTTGAGATGAATGCATTCAGCTCACAATGTTGAAACTTCCTTTTGATAGAACAATTGTGAAACACTATTTTTGTAGAATCTGAAAATGGATATTTGGAGCTCTTTGAGGCTTACAATGGAAAAGGAAATATATACACATGAAATCTACATGGAAGTGTTCTCGGAAACTTCTTTGTGATGAGTGCATTCAATTCACAGAGTTGAACCATCCGTTTGATTGAAGAGTTTTGAAACACTCTTTTCGTAGAATCTGTAAGTGGATATTTGGAAGGCTTTGAGGCCTATGCTCGAAAAGGAAATATCTTCATATAAAAACTAGACGGAAGCATCCTCAGAGACTTCTTTGTGATGACTGCATTAAACTAAGAGAGTAGAATCTTCCTTTTGATAGAGCAGTTTTGAAACACCCTTTTTATAGAATCCGCAAGTAGACATTTGGAGAGATTTGAGGCTTATGCTGGAAAAAGGAATATCTTCACATAAAAACTAGACAGAAGCATTCTGAGAAACTTCCCTGCACTTTATGCATTCAACTCATAGGCTTCAACCTTCCTTTTGAAAGAGCAGATTTGAAACACTCCTTTTGTAGTATCTGCAAGTGTATATTTGGAGGGCTTTGAAGCCTATGCTGGAAAAGGAAATATCCTCACGTAAAAACTAGACAAAAACATTCTCAGAAACTTCTTTGTGATGAGTGCATTCAACTCACAGAGTTGAACTTTCCTTTTGATAGAACAGTTTTGAAACACTCTTTTTGTAGAATCTGCAAGTGAATATTTGAGCGCTTTGAGGCCTATGCTGGAAAAGGAAATATCTTCACATAAAAACTAGACGGAAGCATTCTCAGACACTTCTCTGTGATGATTGCATTCAACTCACAGAGTTCAACATAACTTTACATAGAACAGTTTTGAAGCACTCTCCTTGTAGAGTCTACAGGAGATTATTTGGAATGCTTTGAGGCCTGTGCTGGAAAAGGAAATATCTTCCCATAAAAACTAAGCAGAACCGTTATCAGAAACATTTTGTGATGACTGCCTTCACCTCATGGACTTGAACCTTCATTTTGAAAGAGCAGTTTTGAAACACTCTTTTTGTAGGATCTGCAATTGGATATTTGGAGCACTTTGAGGCCAATGCTGGAAAAGGGAATATCTTCACAAGAAGAGTAACAGAAGCATTCTCAGAAATTTCTTTGTGATGTGTGCATTCAATTCCAAGAGTTGAATCTTCCTTTTGATAGAGCAGCTTTGAAACACTCTTTTTGTAGGATCTGCAAGTGGATATTTGGAACGATTTGAGGCCTATGCTGCAAAAAGGGAAAATCTACACATAAAAACTAGATAGAAGCATTCTCAGAAATGTCTTTGTGATGACTGCATTCAACCCACAGAGCTGAACTTTCCTTTTGATAGATCAGTTAAAAACATTCTTTTTGTAGAATCTGCAATTGGATAATTGGAGTGATTTGAGGCCAATGCTGCAAAAAAAGAATATCTTCACATAAAAACTAGACAGAAGCATTCTCAGAAACTTCCCTGTGCTTTATGCGTTCATCACACAGATTTGGACCTTTCTTTTGATAGAGAAGTTTTGAAATTCTCTTTTTGTAGAATCTGCAAGTGAATATTTGGAGCTCAATGAGGCCTATGCTGGAAAAGGAAATACCTTCACATAAAAACTAAACAGAAGAATTCTCAGAAAATTCTTTGTGATGTGTGCATTCAATTCACAGAGTTGAACAGTATTTTTGATGGAGCAGTTTTGAAACACCCTTTTTTCAGAATCTGCAAGTGGATATTTTGAGCGCTTTGAGGCCTATGCTGGAAAAGAAAATATCTTCACATAAAAACTAGACTGAAGCATTCTCAGAAACTTCTTAGTGATGAGTGCATTCAACTCACGGATTTGAACCTTCGTTTTGATTAAGCGGTTTTGAAGCACACCTTTTGTAATATCTGCAGGTGGATATTTGGAGTGCTTTGAGGCCTACACTGGAAAAAGGAATATCTTCACATAAGAACTTGACAGAAGCATTCTGAGAAACTTCCCTGTGCTTTATGCATTCAAATCAAAGAGTTCAACCTTCCCTTTGATAGCACAGGTTTGAAACACTCTTTTTGTAGAATCTACAGTTGGATATTTTGAGCGCTTTGAGGTCTATCCTGGAAAAGGAAATAACTTCACATAAAAACTAGATTGAAGCATTCTCAGAAACTTCTTTGTAATGTGAGCATTCAACTCACAGAGTCAAAACTTCCTTTTGACAGAGCAGTTTTGAAACATCCTTTTTGTAGAAATTGCAAGTGGATATTTGTAGCCCTTTGAGGCCTATGCTGGAAAAGGAAATATCTTCACATAAAAACCAGACAGAAGCATTCTCAGAAACTTCTTTGTGATGATTGCATTGAACTCACTGAGATGAAACTTTCTTTTGATAGGACAGTTTTGAAACACTCTTTTTGTAGAATCTACAAGTGGATATTTGGAGCCCTTTGAGGCCTACCCTGGAAAAGGAAATATCTTCACATAAAAACAAGACAGAAGCTCTATCAGAAACTTCTTTTTGATGAGTGCATTCAACTCACAGAGTTGAACCTTCCTTTTGATAGAATGGTTTTGAACCACTCTTTTTGTAGAATCTGCAAGTGGATATTTGGAGTGCTTTGAGGCCTATAATGGAAAAGGAAATTTCTTCACATAAAAAACTAGACAGAAGCATTCTCATAAACTTCTCTGTGATGAGTGCATTGAACTCCCTCAGTTGAAATTTTCCTTTGATAGAAAAGTTTTGAAACACTCTTTTTGTAGAATCTACGATTGGATATTTGGAGCGCTATGAGGCCTATGCTGGAAAATGAAATGTCTTCACATAAAAGTTATACAGAAGAATTCTCAGAAACTTCTTTGTGATGAGTGCATTCAACTCACAGAGTTGAACTTTCCTTTTGATAGAGCAGTTTTGAAAAACTCTTTTGGTAGAATCTGAAGGTGGATATTTGGAGCGCTATGAGGCCTATGCTATAAAAGAAAATATCTTAACATAAAAACTAGACAGAAGCATTCTCAGAAACTTCTTTGTGATGTGTGCATTCAACTCACAGAATTGAACCTCCCTTTTGATAGAGCAGTTTTGAAACACCCTTTTTGTACAGTCTGCAAGTGGATATTTGGAACGCTTTGAGGTCTATGCGGGAAAAGGAAATATCTTCGCATAAAAACTAGACAGAAGCATTCTCAGAAAGAATGCATTAAACTGACAGAGTTGAAGCTTCCTTTTGATAGAACACTTTGGAAACACTCTCTTTGTAGAATCTGCAAGTGGATACTTGGAGCGCTTTGGAGCCTATGCTGGAAAAGGAAATACCTTCACGCAAAAACTAGACAGAAACATTCTCAGAAACTGCTTTGTGATGAGTGCATTCAACTCGCAGAGTTGAACCTTCTTTTTGATAGGACAGTTTTGAAACAGTCTTTTTGTTCAATCTGTAAGTTTATATTTGGAACGCTTTGAGACCTATGATGGAAAAAGAAATATTGTCACATAAAAACTAGACAGATGCATTCTCAGAAAGCTCCCTGTGATGAGTGCATTCAACTCACAGAGTTGAACCTTCCTATTGATAGAAGGGATTTGAAACACACTTTTTGTAGTATCAGCAATTTATATTTGGAGGTCTTTGCGGCCTATGCTAGAAAAGAAAGTATCTTCACACAGAAACTAGACAGAAGCATTGTCAGAGACTTCTTTGTGATGAGTGCATTCAACTTACAGAGTTGAACCTTCCTTTTCTTAGAAGTGTTTTGAAACACTCTTTTTGTAGAATCTACATGTGGATATTTGGAGCGCATTAAGGCCTATGATGGAAAAGGAAATATCTTCACATAAAAACTAGAAAGAAGCTTTCCAAGGAACTTCTCTGTAATTATTGTATTCAACTCACAGATTGAGCCTTCCTTTTGATTGAGCAGCTTCGGAACACCATTTTTGTAGAATCTTCAAATGGATATTTGGAGGAATTTGAGGCCTGTGCTGGAAAAGGAAATATATTCACATAAAAACTAAACAGAAGCATTCTCAGAAACTTCTTTGTGATGTGTGCATTCAACTCACATAGTTGAACCATACTTTTGATAGAGCAGTTTGGAAACACCCTTTTGTAGAATCTGCAAGTGGATATTTGGAGCGCTTTCGGGCCTATGCTGGAAAAGGAAACATCTTCACATAAAAACTAGACAGAAGCTTTCTCAGAAACATCTTTGTGATGAGTGCATTCAGCTAACATAGTTGAACCTTCCGTTTGATATAGCAGTTTTGAAATACCATTTTTGTGGAATCTGCAACTGAATATTTGGAGCACTTTGAGGCCTATGCTGGAAAAGGAAATATCTTCACATAAAAACTAGAGAGAATCATTCTCAGAAACTTCACTGTGCTTCATGCATTCAACTTAGAGACTTGAACTTTCCTTTTAATAGAGCAGTTTTGAAACAGTCTTTTTGTAGGATCTGCAAGTGGATATTTGGAGCGCTTTGAGGCCTATTTTGGAAACGGAAATATCTTCACACAAAAAATTGACGGAAGCATTCTAAGAAACTTCTTTGTGATGAGTGAATTCAAATCACAGGCTTAAACCATCCTTTTGATAGAGCAGTTTTCAAACACTCTTTTTGTAGAATCTGCAAGTGGATATTTGGAGTGCTCTGAGGTCTATGCTGGAAAAGGAAATATCTTCACATAAAAAATAGACAAAACGATTTTCAGAATTTTCTTTGTGATGAGTACATTCAACTCAAAAGTTGCACTGTCCTTTTGATAGAACGGTTTTGAAATACTCTTTTTGTAGAATCTGTAAGTAAATATTTGCAGCGCTTTGAGGCCTATCTTGCAAAAGGAAATATCTTCACATAAATACTAGTCAGAGGCATTCTCAGAAAGTTTTTGTGATGTGCGCATTCAACTCACAGAATTCCATCTTCCTTTGATAGAACAGTTTTGAAACACTCTTTTTGTAGAATCTGCAAGTTGATATTGGAGCGCTTTGAGGCCTGTGATGGAAAAGGAAATAACTTCACATAAAAACTTGATTGAAGCATTCTCAGAAACTACTTTGGGATGTGTTCATTCAACTTACTGGCTTGAACCTTCCTTTTGATAGAGGAGTTTTGAAACACTCTTTTTGTAGAATCTGCAAGTGGATATTTGGAAAATTTTGGGGCTTATGATGGAAAAGGAAATACCTTCTCATAAAAACTAGACAGAAGAATTCTCAGAAACGTCTCTGTGACTACTGCATTCAACTCATAGAGTCGAACCTTCCTTTTGACAGAACAGTTTTGAAACACTCTTTTGAACACTCTGCAAGTGGATATTTGGAGTGCTGTGAGGCCTACGCTGGAAAGGGAAATATTTTCAAATAAAAACTAAGCAGAAGCATTCTCAGAAACTTCTTTATGATGAGTGCATTCAACTAACAGATTTGAACCTTGCTTTTCATAGAGCAGTTTTGAAACACTCTTTTTGTAGCATCTGCAAGTGAATATTTGGAGCGCTTTGAGGCCTAGGCTGGAAAAGTAAGTATCTTCACATAAAAACTAGACAGAAGCATTCTCAGAAACTTCTTTGTGATGTGCGCATTCAACTCACGGAGTTGAACCTTCCCTTTGATAGAACAGTTTTGAAATACTCTTTTTGCAGAATCTGCAAATGAATAACTGGAGTGCATTGAGACCTATGATGGAAATGGTAATATCTTCACATAAAAACCAGACAGAAGCATTCTCAGAAACTTCTCTGTGATGAGTGCATTCAACTCACAGAGTCGAACCTTCCTTTTGATATAACAGATTTGAAACACTCTCTTTGTAGAATCTGCAAGTGGATATTTGGAGCGCTTTTAGGTGTACACTTTAAAAGGATATATCTTCACATAAAAAATAGACAGAAGCATTCTCTGAAACTCCTTTGTGATGAGTGCATTCAACTCACAGACTTGAACCTTCCTTTTGATAGAGCAGTTTTGAAACACTTTTTTTGTAGTATCTGCAAGTGGATAATTGGAGCGCTTTGAGGCCTATGCTGGAAATGGAAACACCTTCAAATTAAAAATAGTCGGAAGAATTCTCAGAAACTACCTTGTGATAAGTGCATTTAACTCACAAATTTGAACCTTCCTTTTGATAGAACAGTTTTGAAGCACTCTTTTTCTAGAATCTGCAAGTGGATATTTTGAGCACATTGAGGCCTATGCTGGAAAAGGAAATATCTTCACATGAAAACTAGTCTGAAGCATTCTCACAAAATTCTTTGTGATGAGTGCTTTCAACTCACAGAGTTGAAACTTCGTTTTGATAGAAAAGTTTTGAAACACTCTTTTTGTGGAATCTGGAACTGGATATTTGGAGCACTTTGGGGCCTATGATGGAAAAGGAAATATCTTCACATAAAAACTAGACAGAAGAATTCTCAGACACTTCTCTGTGATAAGTGCAATCAACTCACAGAGCTGAACCTTCCTTTTTAAAGAACAGTTTTGAAACACTGTTTTTGTACAATCTGCAAGTGGATATTTGGAGCACTCTGAGGCCTATGCTGGAAATGGAAATATCTTCACATAAAAAATAAGCAGAAGCATTCTCAGAAACTTCTTTGTGATGAGTGCATTCAACTCCCAGACTTTAACCTTGATTTTGTTAGAGCGGTTTTGAAACACTCTTTTTGTAGAGTCTGCAAGTGGATATTTGGAACGCTTTGAGGCCTATGCTGGAAAATTAAATATCTTCACATAAAAACTAGACAGAAGTATTCTCATCAAATTCTTTGTTATGAGTGCTTTCAACTCACAGAGTTGAACCCTCTCTTTAATAGAACAGTTTTGAAACCCTCTTTTTAAAGAATCTGCAGGTGGATATATAGAGTGCTTTGAGGTCTATGATGGAAAAGGAAGTATCTGTGATGGGTCCATTCAACTCACAGACTTGAACCTAACTTTTGATAGAGCAGTTTTGAAACACTCCTTTTGTAGAATCTGCAAGTGCATGTTTGGAGCACTTTGAGGCCTATGCTGGAAAAGGAAACATCTTCTTACAAAAATTAAGTAGAAGCTTTCTCTGAAACTTCTTTGTGATGTGTGCATTCAACTCACAGAGTTGAACCTTCGTTTTGGTAGAACAGTTTTGGAAAACTCTCTTTGTAGAATCTGCAAGTGGATATTTGGAGCGCTTTGAGGCCGATGCTGGAAAAGGAAATATCTTCACATAAAAACTAGACAGAAGCATTCTGAGAAACATCTTTTGATGAGTGCATTAAACTCACAGACTTGGACCTTCCTTTCCTTAGAGCAGTTTTGAAATACTCTTTTTGTAGAATCTGCAAGTGGATATGTGGAGTACTTAGAGGCCGATGTTGGAAAAGGAAATATTATCACATAAAAACAAGACAGAAACATTCTCAGAAAATTTTCTGCAATGAGTGCATTCAACTCACAGAGTTGAAACTTCCTTTTGAGAGAACAGTTTTGAAACATTCTCTTTGTAGAATCTGCAAGTGTATATTTGCAGAGCTTTGGGGACTATGCTGGAAAAGGAAATATGTTCACATAAAAACTAGACAGAAGCATTCTCAGAAACTTCTTTGTGATGTGCACATTCAACTCACAGTGTTGAATCTTCCTTTTGATAGAGCAGTTTTGAAACACCCTTTTTATGGGATCTGCAAGTGTATATTTGGAACGCTTTGAGGCCTATGTTGGAAAAGGAAATATCTTCACATAAGAACTAGATAGAAACATTCTCAGAAACTACCCTGTGCTTTATGAATTCAACCCACAGACTTGAACCTTCCTTTTGATAGTGCAGTTTTGAAACACTCTTTTTGTAGAATCTGCAAGAGGATATTTGGAGCGCTTTGAGGCCTATGCTGTAAAAGGGAATATCTTCACATAAAATCAAGACAGAAGCATTATCAGAAACATCCTGTGCATTATGCGTTTATCTCACAGACTTGAACCATCCTTTTGATAGAGCAGTTTTGAAACACTCTTACTGAAGAAACTGCAAGTGGATATTTGGACCGCTTTGAGGTCTATGCTGGAAAAGGTAATGTCTTCACATAAAAATTAAGCGGAAGCATTCTCAGAAACTCCTTCATGATTAGTGCATTCAACTGACAGACTTCAACTTTCCTTGTGATAGAGCCGTTTTGAAACACTCCTTTTGTGGTATCTGCAATTGGATATTTGGAACGCTTTGAGGCCTATGCTGGAAAAGGAAGTGTCTTCACATAAAAACTAGACAGAAGCATTCTCAGAAACTTCTTTGTGATGTGTGCACTCAACTCACAGAGTTGAACCTTCCTTTAGGTAGAGAAGTTTTGAAACACCCTTTTTGTAGAATCTGAAAGTGGATATTTGGATCGCTTTGAGGCCTATGATGGAAAAGGAAATATCTTCCCATAAAAACTTGACAGAAGCATTCTAAGAAATTTCCTTGTGCTTTATGAATTCAACTCACAGACTTGAACTTTCCTTTTGATAGAGTAGTTTTGAAACACACTTTTTATAGAATCTGCAAGTGGATATTTGGAGCATTTTCTGGCCTATGCTGGAAAAGGGAATATCTTCACATAAAAACTAGACAGAAGCATTCTAAGAAACTTCCCTGTGCTTCTTGAATTCAACTCACAGACTTGAAGTTTCCTTTGATAGAGCAGTTTTCAAACACACTTTTTGTAGAATCTGCAAGTGGATATTTGGAGCACTTTCTGGCCTATGCTGGAAAAGGGAATATCTTCACATAAAATGTAGACAAAAGCATTCTCAAAAATTTCACGTTGCTTTAGGCATTTAACTCACAGACTTGAACCTTCCTTTTGATAGAGCAGTTTCGAAAAAGTCTTATTGTAGAATCTGCATGTGGATATTTGGAGCGATTTGAGGCCTATGCTGGAAAAGGAAATATCTTCACACAAAAACTAGACAGAAACATTCTCAGAAACTTCTTTATGATGAGTGCATTCATCTCACAGAATTGAACATTACTTTTGATAGAACAGTTTACAAACACTCTTTTTGTAGAATCTGCAAATGGATATTTGGAGCGTTTTGAGGCCTATGATGGAAAAGGAAATATCTTCATATCAAAACAAGACAGAAGCATTCTCAGAAATTTCTCTGTGATGACAGCATTCAACTTACAGAGTTGAACTTTCCCTTTTATAGAACAGTTTTGAAACACTCTTTTTGTAGAGTCTGTAAGTGGGTATTTGGAGTGCTTAGAGGCCTATGCAGGAAAAGGAAACATCTTCACCTAACAGCTAAGCAGAAGCATTCTCAGAAAGTTCTTTGAGATGAGTGCATTCAACTCACAGACTTGAACCTTCCTTTTCATAGAGCAGTTTTGAAACACTTGTTTTGTAGTATCTGCAAGTGGATATTTGGAGTGCTTTGGGGCCTATGCTGGAAAAGGTAATATCTTCACATAAAAATTAAGCTGAAGCATTCTCAGAAACTTCTTCATGATGAGTGCATTCAACTGACAGACTTGAACTTTCCTTTTGATAGAGCTGTTTTGAAACACTCCTTTTGTGGAATATGCAATTGGATATTTGGAGCGCTTTGAGGCTTATGCTGGAAAGGGAAATATCTTCAAATAAAAAATAGACAAAAGCATTCTCAGACTGTACTTTGTGATGAGTGCATTGAACTCGCAGAGTTGAACCTTTCTTTTCATAGAACAGTTTTGAAACACTCCCTTTGTAGGATCTGCAAGGGGATATTTGGGCGCATTGAGGCCTATGATGGAAAAGGAAATATCTTCATACAAAAACTAGACAGAAGCATTCTCAGAAACTTCTTTGTTATGAGTGCATTCAACTCACAGACTTGAACCTTCCTTTTCATAGAGCAGTTTTGTAAGACAGTTTTTGTAGAATCTGCAAGTGGATATTTGGAGCGCTTTGAGGCCTATGCTGGAAAGGGAAATATCTTCAAATAAAAATTAGACAGAAGTATTCTCAGAAACTTCTCTGTGATCAGTGCATTGAACTCACAGAGATGAACCTTCCTTTTGATAGAAGAGTTTTGAAAAACTCTCTTTGTAGAATCTGCAAGGGGATATTTGGAGTCCTTTGAGACCCATGCTGTAAAAGGAAATATCCTCACATAAACACTAGACAGAAGCATTCTCAGAAACTTCTGTGTAATGTGTGCGTTCAACTCACGGAGTTGAACATTCGTTTTGATAGCAGTTTTGAAACACACTTTTTGTAGAATCTGTCAGTGGATATTTGGAGATATTTGAGGACTATGCTGGAAAAGGGAAAATCTTCACATAGAAACTAGACAGAAGCATTCTCAGAAACTTCTTGGTGATGACTGCATTCAAATCACAGAGTTGAAACTTCCATTTGACAGAACAGTTTTGAAGCACTCTTTTTATGGAATCTGCAAGTGGATATTTGGAGCGCTTTGAGGCCTACGATGGAAAAGGGAATATCCGTGATGAGTGCCTTCAACTCACAGACTTGAACCTTCCTTTTTATAGAGGAGTTTTGGAACACTCTTTTGTAGAATCTGCAAGTGGATATTTGGAGCGCTATGAGGCCTACACTGGAAAAGGAAATATCTTCACATAAAAACTAGACAGAAGCACTCTAAGAAACTTCTTTGTGATGAATGCATTCAACTCACAGAATTGAACCTTCCTTTTGATAGAACAGTTGTGAAACATTCTTTTTATAGAATCTGCAAGTGGATGTTCTGAGGGCTTTGAGGCCTATGCTGGAAAAGGAAATATCTTCACATAAAAAATAGACAGAAACAATCTCAGAAAATTCTTTGTGATGAGTGCATTCAACTCAAAGCCTTGAACCTTCTTTTGATAGAGCAATTTTGAAACACTTTTTTGTGGAATCTACAAGTGGATGTTTGGAGCAATTTGAGGCCTATGCTGGAAAAGGAAATATATCCACATAAAAAGTAGACAGAAGCATTCTCAGAAACTTCGTTGTGATGTATGCATTCAACTATCAGAGTTGAACCTTCCTTTTGATAGAGAAGTTTGGAAACACCCTTTCTGTAGAATCTGCAAGTGGATATTTGGAGCACTTGAGGCCTATGCTGGAAAAGGAAATATCTTCACATAAAAATTAGACTGAAGCATTATCAGAAACTTCCCCGTGCTTTATGAATTCAACTCAGAGACTTGAACATTCCTTTTGATAGCTTAGGTTTGAAACACTCTTTTTGTAGTGTCTGCAAGTTGATATTTGGGGTGCCTTGAGCGCTATGCTGGAAAAGGAAATATCTTCACAGAAAAATTAGACAGAAGCAATTTCAGAAACTTCTTTGAGATGAGTGCATTCAACTCAAAGACTTGAACCATCTTTTGATTGAGCAATTTTGAAACACTCTTTTTGTAGAGTCTGCAAGTGGATGTTTGGAAAAATTTGAGGCCTATGCTGGAAAAGGATATATCTTCACATAAAAAGTAGACAGAAGCATTCTCAGAAACTTCTTTGTGATGTATGCATTCAACTCACCGTGTGGAACCTTCCTTTTGATACAGCAGTTTTGAAACACCCATTCTGTAGTATCGGCAAGTGGATATTTGGAGCGCTTGAGGCCTATGCTGGAAAAGGAGATATTTTCCCATAATAATTAGACAGAAGCATTGTCAGAAACTTCCCTGTTCTTTATGAATTCAACTCACAGTCTTGAACATTCCTTTTGATAGTTCAGTTTTGAAACACTCTTTTTGTAGTATCTGCAATTTTATATTTGGGGCGTTTGAGCGCTGTGCTGGAAAATGAAATATCTTCACATAAAAACTAGACAGAAGAATTCTCAGAGACTTTTTAGTGGTGAGTGCATTCAACTCACATAGTTGAACCTTCCTGTTGATAGAACAGTTTTGAAACACTATTGTTGTAGAATCTGAAAGTGGATATTTGGAGCGATTTCAGGCCTATGATGGAAAAGGAAATATCTTCACTTATAAATTAGACAGAAGCATTCTCAGTAACTTCTCTGTGATGAGTGCATTCAACTGATAGTGTTGAACCTTCCTTTTGATAGAACAGTTTAGAAACTCTCTCTTTGTAGATTGTGGAAGTGGATACTTGGAGCGCTTTGATGCCTATGCTGGAAATGGGAATATCTTCACATAAATAGACAGAAGCATTCTCAGAAACTTTTTGTGAAGAGTGCATTCAACTCACAGATTTGAACTTTCCCTCTTGATTGAACAGTTTTAAAAAACCCCTTATGGAGAATCTACAAATGGATATTTGGAGTACTTTCTGACCTATGCTGGAAAAGGAAATCTCATCACATAAAAATTAGGCAGAAGCATTATCAGAAACTACTTTGTGATGGGTGCATCCAACTCACAGTGTTGAATCTTCTTTTTGATAGGACAGCTTTGAAACACTCTTTTTGTGGAATCTGCAAGTGGAAATTTGGAGCGCTTTGAGGCCTATGCTGGAAAAGGAAATGAATTCACATAAAAACTAGATTGAAGCATTCTCAGAAACGTCTTTCTTATGTGTGCATTCAAGTCACAGACGTGAACCTCCCTTTTGATAGAGCAGTTTTGAAACACTCTTTTTGTAGAATTTGCAAGGGTATATGTGGAGCGCTTTGAGGCCTATGCAGGGAAACGAAATATCTTCACATAAAAACAAGACAGAAGCATTCTCAGAAACTTGTTTGTGATGTGTGCATTCAACTCACAGTGTTGAACCTTCCTTTTCATAGAGCAGTTTTGAAACACCCTTTTTGTAGAATCTGCAAGTGGATATTTGGAGCAATGTGACGCCAATGCTGGAAAAGGGAATATCTTCACATAAAAACTAGACAGAAGCATTCTCAGAAACTTCTCTGTGCCTCATAAATTCAACTCACAGACTTGAAACTTCCTTTTGATAGAATAGTTTTGAATCACTCTTTTTCTAGAATCTGCAAGTGGATATTTAGAGTGATTTGAGGGCTAGGGTTGAAAACGAAATATCTTCACATGATAAGTAGACAGAAGCATTCTCAGAAAGTTCTTTGTGATATGTGCATTCAACTTACAGAGTTGAACATTTCTTTTGATAGGGCTGTTTGGAAACACCCTCTCTGTACAATCTACAATTGGATATTTGGAGCGATTTGAGGCTTATGATGGAAATAGAAATATCTTCACATACAAACAAGACTGAAGCATTCTCAGAATCTTCTTTTTGATGAGTGCATTCAACTTACAAAGTTGAACCTTCCTTTTGATAGAAGAGTTTTGAAACACTCTTTTTGTTGAATCTGCAAGTGGATATTTGAAGTGCTTTGAGGCCTATGCTGGAAAAGGAAATAAATTCACATAAAAACTAGATTGAAGCATTCTCAGAAACGTTTCTTATGTGTGCATTCAACTCACAGACGTGAACCTTCCTTTTGATAGAGCAGTTTTGAAACACTGTTTTTGTAGTATTTGCAAGGGTATATGTGGAGCGCTTTGAGGCCTTTGCAGGAAAACGAAATATCTTCACATAAAAACAGGACAGAAGCATTCTCAGAAACTTGTTTGTGATGTGTGCATTCAACTCATAGTGTTGAACCTTCCTTTTGATAGGGCAGTTTTGAAACACGCTTTTTGTAGAATCTGCAAGTGGATATTTGGAGCGATGTGAGGCCAATGCTGGAAAAGGGAATATCTTCACATAAAAACTAGACAGAAGCATTCTCAGAAACTTCTGTGTGCTTCATAAATTCAACTCACAGGATTGGAACTACCTTTTGATAGAATAGTTTTGAAACACTCTTTTTGTAGAATCTGCAAGTGGATATTTAGAGCGATATGAGGCCTATGCTTGAAAACGAAATATCTTCACATGATAAGTAGACAGAAGCATTCTCCGAAAGTTCTATGTGATGTCTGCATTCAACTTACAGAGTTGAAAATTCCTTTTGATAGAGCTGTTTTGAAACACCCTTTCTGTACAATCTGCAATTGGATATTTGGAGCGATTTGAGGCCTATGATGGAAATAGAAATATCTTCACATACAAACAAGACAGAAACGTTCTCAGAAACTTATTTGTGATGAGTGCATTCAACTCATGGTGTTGAACCTTCCTTTTGGTAGAACAGATTTGAAACACTCTCTTAGTAGAATCTGCAAGTGGATATTTGGAGCGTTTTGAGGCCTATGCTGGAATAGGAAATATCTTCACAAAAAAACTAGACAGAAGCATTCTCAGAAACTTTTTGTGAAGAGTGCATTCAACTCACAGATTTGAACTTTCCCTTTTGATCGAACAGTTTTAAAAAACCCCTTATGGAGAATCTACAAATGGATATTTGGAGTGCTTTCAGACTTATGCTGGAAAAGGAAATCTCATCACATAAAAACTAGACAGAAGCATTATCAGAAACTACTTTGTGATGGGTGCATTCAACTCACAGTGCTGAACCTTCCTTTTGATAGGACAGCTTTGAAACACTCTTTTTGTAGAGTCTGCACGTGGATATTAGGAGCGCATTGAGGCCAATGGTGAAAAAGGCAATACCTTCACATTAAAAGTAGACAGAAGCATTCTCAGAAACTTCTTTGTGATGAGTGCATTCAGCTCACAGAGTTGAACTTTATTTTTGATAGAGCAGTTTTGAAACACTCTTTTTGTAGAATCTGCAAGTAGATATTTGGAGCACTTTGAGGCCTTTGCTGAAAAAGGAAATATCTTCACATAAAAACTGGATAGAAGCATTTTCGGAAACTTCTTTGTGATGAATGCATTCAACTCACAGCGTTGAACCTTCCTTTTGATAGAGCTGTTTTGAAACACCCTTGTTGTACAATCTGCAATTGGATATTTGGAGCGATTTGAGGACTATGCTGGGAAAGGGAATATCTTCACATAAAAACTAGACAGAAAAATTCTCAGAAACATCTTTGTGATGTGTGCATTCAACTCACATAATTGAACATAACTTTTCATACAGCAGTTTTGAAACACTGTTTTTGTAGAATCTGCAAGGGGAGAAGTGGACCAATTTGAGGCTTTTATTGGAAAAGGGAATATCTTCACATAAAAACTTGACAGAAGCATTCTCAGAAGCTTCTTTGTGATGTGTGCATTTAGCTCAAAGGGTTGAACCGTCCTTTTGGTAGAGCAGTATTGAAATACTCTTTTTGTACAATCTGCAATTGGATATTTGACCTATTTGAGGCCTTCATTGTAAACGGGAATGTCTTCACATAAAAATTAGACAGAAGCATTCTCAGAAACCTCATTGTGATGTGGGGGTTTAACTCACAGTGTTGAACCTTTCTTCTGATTGAAGAGTTTTGAAACACTCTTTTTGTAGAATCTGCAACTGGATATATGGACTGCTTTGAGGCCTTCATTAGTAATGGGAATAATTTCGAATAAAAACTAGACGGAAGTATACTCAGAAACTAATTTGTGATGTGTGCATTCTACTCACATAATTGAAACTTCCTTTCAATAGAGTAGTTTTGAACACTCTTTTTGTAGAATCTGCAAGGGGATATTTGGAGCGTTTTGAGGCCTTCATTGGAAATGGGAATATCTTCACATAAAAATTGGACAGAAGCATTCTCAGAAAATTCCTTGTGATGTGTGAATTGAACTCACAGATATGAACCTTCCTTTTGATAGACCAGTTTTGAAACACCTTTTTTGTAGAATCTACAAGAGAACATTTGGAGTGCTTTGAGGCCTACATTGGAAAAGGAAATATCTTCACATAAAAACTAGACAGAAACGTCTTTGTGATGTGTGCATTCAACCCACAGAGTTCAACTTTCCTCTTGATATAGCAGTTTTGGAACACTCTTTTTGTGAAATCTGCAATTGGATACTTGAAGCACTTTGAAGATTTAGTTGGAGAAGTGAATATCTTCAAATAAAAGCTAGACAGAACAATTCTCAGAAACTACTGTGTGATGTGTGTATTCAACTCACAGAGATGAACTTTTCTTTTGAGAGAGTAGTTTTGAAACACTCTTTTTGTGGAATCTGCAAGTGGACATTTGTAGTGCATTGAGGGCTACCGTGGAAAGGAAATATCTTCAAAATAAATCTAGACAGAAGCATTCTCAGAAACTTCTTTGTGATGTTTGCTTTCATCTCACAGAGTTGAACATACCTTTTCACAGAGCAGTTCTGAAACACTCTTTTTGAAGAACGTGCAAGTGGATATTTAGACTGAATTGACACCATCTTTGGAAACGGCAATATCTTCACATAAAAACTACACAGAAGCATTCTCAGAAATTACTTTGTGATGTGTGCATTCAACTCATGGAGTTGAACCTTCCTTTTGATAGAGCAGTTTTGAAACCCTCTTTTTGTATAATCTGCAAGGGGATATTTGGACCGTGTAGTGGTGTTCATTGGAAACGGGAGTATCTTCACATAAAAACTGCACTGAAGCATTCTCAGAAACTACTTTGTGATGTGTGCATTCTACTTGCAGAGTTGAAACTTCCTTTCGATAGAGCAGTTTTGAACCACTCTTTTTGTAGAATCTGCAAGGGGATATTTGTAGGGTTTTGAGGTCTTTGTTGGAAACGGGAATATCTTCACATAAAAACTGGACAGAAGCATTCTCAGAAATTTCTTTTGATGTGTGCATTCAACTCACAGACTTGAACATTCCTTTTGATACAGCAGTTTTGAAACAGCTTTTTTTTAGAACCTGCAAGAGGACATTTTAGGCACTTTGAGGCCTTCGGTGGAAAAGGAAATATCTTCTCATAAAAACTAGACAGAAGCATTCTCAGAAACTTATTTCTGATGTGCACATTCAACTCACAAAGCTGAACGTTCCTTTTTATAGAGCAGTTTTGAAACACTCTTTTTGTAGAATCTGCAAGGGGATATTTAGACCGATTTGAGGCCTTTGTTGGAAACGGGAATATCTTCACATAAAAACTGTGCAGAAGCTTTCTCAGAAACTTCTTTGAGATGTGTGCATTCAACTCTCAGAGCTGAAGCTTCCCTTTTATAGAGCAGATTTGAAACTCTCTTTTTGTACAATTTGCGGTGGGATATTTGGACAGTTTTTGGACTTCTTTGGAAACGTGTATATCTTCAAATAGAAACTAGACAGAAGCATTCTCAGAAGCTTCTTCATGATGAGTGCATTCAACTCACAGAGTTGAGCCTTCCTTTTGATAGAGCAGTTTTGAAACACTCTTTTTGTAGAAACTGCAGGTGGTTATTTGGAGCACTTTCAGACCAACGGTACAAAAGAAAATATCTTCACATAAAAACTAGACAGAAGCATTCTCATAACTTCTTTTTTGATGTGTCCATTCAACTCACTGAGTTGAACCTTCCTTTTGATAGACCAGTTTTGAAACACTCTTTTTGTAGAATCAGCAAGTGTATATTTTGAGCGCTTCAAAGCCTTCATTGGAAATGAAAATATCTTCAAATAAAAACAAGACAGAAGCATTCCCAGAAACTACTTTTTGATGTATGCATGCAACTCAAAGAGTAGAACATTTCTTTTGATAGAACAAATTTGAAACACTCTGCTTTTAGAATCTGCAAATAGACATTTGTAGAGCTTTGAGGGCTGTGGTGGAAAATGAAATAACTTCAAATAAAAATTAAACAGAAGCATTCTGAGAAACTTCTTTGTGATATTTGCATTCAACTCACAGACTTGAAACTTCCTTTTGATAGAGCAGTTTTTAAACACTTTTTTTGTAGAATCTGCAAGTGGACATTTGGGGCGCTAGGAGGCCTTCGGTGGAAAAGGAAATATCTTCACATAAAAACTAGACAGAAGCATTCTCAGAAACTTCTTGGAGATGTGTGCATTCAACACACAGATATGAACCTTCCTTTTGATAGAGCAGTTTTGAAACACTCTTTTTGTAGAATCTACAAGTGGATATTTTGAGCACTATGAAACATTTGCTGGAAAAAATATCTTCAAATAAAAAATAGACAGAAGCATCCTCAGAAAGTACCTTCTGATGTGTGCATTCAACTCACTGAGATGAACCTTCCTTTTGATAGAGCAGTTTTGAAACACTCTTTTTGTAGAATCAGCAAGTGTATGTTTTGAGCGCTTCAAAGCCTTCATTGGAAATGACAATATCTTCAAATAAAAACAAGACAGAAGCATTCTCAGAAACTACTTTGTGATGTGTGCATGCAACTCAAAGAGTAGACCATTTCTTTTGATAGAAAAAATTTGAAACACTCTGCTTTTAGAATCTGCAAGTGGACATTTGTAGAGCTTTGAGGGCTGTGGTGGAAAATGAAATAACTTCAAAAAAAAACTAGAAAGAAGAATTCTGAGAAACTTCATTGTGAAATTTGCATTCAACTCACAGACTTGAACTTTACTTTTGATACAGCAGTTTTGAAACACTTTCTGTAGAAACTGCAAGTGGACATTTCGGGTGCTTTGAGGCCTTCGGTGGAAAAGGAAATATCTTTACATAAAAACTAGACAGAAGCATTCTCAGAAACTTCTTGGCAATGTGTGCATTCAGCACACAGAGTTGAACCTTCCTTTTGATAAAGCAGTTTTGAAACACTCTTTTTCTAGAATCTGCAAGTGGATATTTGGAGTGAATAGGCCTATGCTGGAAAAGGAAATATCTGCCTATAAAAAGTAGAGAGAAGCATTCTCAGAAAATTCTTTGTGGTATGTGCAATCAACTTTCACTTTTGAAACCTCCTTTTGATAGAGCAGTTTTGAAACACTGTTTTTGCAGAATCTGTAAGAGGATATTTGGAGCGGTTTGAGGCCTATGCTGGAAAAGGATATATCTTTCCATAAAAAGTAGAGAGATGTATTCTCAGAAACTTCATTTTGCTGCGTGCATTCGACTCACAAAGTTGTACCTTCCTTTTGATAGAACAGTTTTGAAACACTCTTTTTGCATAATCTGCAACTGGATATTTGAAGCCCTTGAAGGCCTATGCTGGAAAAGGAAATATCTTCACATAAAAACTATACAGAAATATTATCAGAAACTTCTTTGTGATGTGTGCATTAAATTCACAGAGTTGAACCTTCTTTCTGATAGAGCAGTTTTGAAACACTCTTTTTGTAGAATCTACAAGTGGATATTTGGAGCAACTGTGGCCTCTGGGGGAAAAAGAAATATCTTCATATAAAAACTAGACAGAAGCATTCTCAGAAACTAATTAGTGATGTGTGCTTTCAAATCACAGACTTGTACCTTCCTTTCGTTAGAGCTGTTTTGAAAGACTCTTTTTGTAGAATTTGCAGTTGGTTATTTGCAGCACTTTGAGGCCTATGCAGGAAAAACAAATATCTTCACATAAAAACTAGACAGAAGCGTTCTCAGAAACTTCTTTGTGATGTGTGCCTTCAGCTCACAGAGTTGAACATTCCTTTTGATAGAGCAGTTTTGAGACACTCTTTTTTAGATTCTGCAATTGGATAATTGGATGTCTTTGATGCCTATGCTGGAAAAGGAAATATCTTCACATAAAAACTGAAGAGAAGTGGTTTCAGAATCTTCTTTGTGATGTATGCGTTCAACTCTCAAAGTTGAATCATCCTTTGTATAGTGAAGTTTTGAAACACTCTTTTTGTTGTATCTGCAAGAGGATAGTTGGAGTGCTTTGAATCCTAAGCTGGAAAAGGCAATATCTTCATATAAAAACAAAAGAGAAGCATTCTCCGAAACTTCTTTGTGATGTGTGCATTCAACTCACAGAGTTCAACCTTCCTTTTGATAGTGCAGTTTGGAAGCACTCTTTTTGTAGAATCTGCTACTGGATACTAGGGGCATCTTGAGGCCTATGCTGTAAAAGGAAATATTTTTCCATAAGAACTAGACAGAAGTATACTCAGAAACTTCTTTGTGGTGTGTGCATTCAAATCACAGAGATGAAATTTCCTTTTGTTAGACCAGTTTTGAAATACTATTTTTGAAGGATCTGCTAGTGGATATTTGGAACGCTTTGAGGCCTGTGCTTGGAAAAGGAAATATCTTCACATAGAAACTAGAGAGAAGCATTCTCCGAAACTTATTTGTGATGTGTGTGTGCTTTCAACACACAGAGTTGAACCTTCCTTTTGATAGAGCAGTTTTGAAACACTCTTTTTGTAGAATCTGCAAGAGAATATTTTCAGCACCTTGAGGCCTGTGCTGGAAAAGGAAATATCTTCACATAAAAACTAGACAGCAGCATTCTCAGAAACTTCTTTGTGATGTCTGAATTCATTTCATAGAGTTGAACCTTCCTTTTGATAGTGCAGTTTTGAAACACTCTTTTTATAGAATCTGCAAGTGGACATTTGGAGTCCTTTAAGGACAATGCTTGAAAAGGAAATATCTTCACCTAAAAACTAGACAGAAGCGTTCTCAGAAACTTCTTTGTGATGTGTGCCTTCAGCTCACAGAGTTGAACCTTCCTTTTGATAGAGCAGTTTTGAAACACTCTTTTTTTTTTCAAATATGCAAGTGGATATTTGGAGTGATTACAGAATCTGGGGGAAAAGGAAATATGTTCATTTAAAAACTAAACAGAAGTTTTCTCAGAAACTAATTTGTGATGCATGCTTTCAACTTCCAGATTTGTACCTTCCTTTTGATAGAGCAGTTTAGAAAGACTCTTTTTGCAGAAATTGCAAGTGGTTATTTGCAGCGCTTTAAGGCATATGCTGGAAAAGGAAATATCTTCACATAAAAATTATACAGAAGCATTCTCAGAAACTTCTTTGTGATATGTGGCTTCAACTCACCGAGTTGAACAATCCTTTTGATAGAGCAGTTTTGGAACACTGTTTTTGTAGATTATCCAAGTGGATACTTAGATCCCTTAGATGCCAATGATGGAAAAGGAAATATCTTCACAAAAAAATTAGAGAGAAGTGTTTTCAGAAACATCATTGAGATGTGTGCATTCAACTACAGAGTTGAACTTTCCCTTTGATAGAGCAGTTTTGTAACACTATTTTTGGAGAATCTGCAAGTGCATATATGGAGTGCTTTGAGGTCAATGCTGAAAAAGGAAATATCTTCACAAAAACTAGGCAGAAGCATTCTCACAAAATTCTTTGTTATGTGTGCTTTCAACACACTGAGTTGAACGTTCCTTTTGATAGAGCAGTTTGAAACACTCTTTTTGTATAATCTCCATGTGAATATTGCGAGCAGTTTAAAGTCTAAGCTGGAAAAGGAAATCTCTTCACATAAAAAAGTAGATAGTAGCATTCTCAGAAACTTATTTGGATATATGCATTCAACTCACGGAGTTGAACCCTTTTATTGATAGAGCAGTTTTGAAACATTCATTTTGTGGAATCTGCAAGTGGATATTTTGAGTGCTTTGAGTTCTAAGCTGGAAAAGGGAATATCTTCACATAAAAACTAGACAGAAGGATTCTCAGAAACTTCTTTTTGATGTGTGCATTCAACTCACAGAGTTGAACATTCTTTTTGATAGAGCAGTTTTGAAACAGTCTTTTTGTAGTATCTGCAAGTGGATATTTGAAGCCCTTTAAGGTCTATGCTGGAAATGGAAATATCTTCACATAGAAACTAGACAGAAGCATTCTCATAAACTTTTTTGTGATGTGTGCATTCAATTCACAGAGCTGAAACATCCTTTTGATAGAGCAGGTTTGAAGCACTCTTTTTGCAGAATCTGCAAGTGGTTATTTTGAGCGCTTTGAGGCCAATGCTGTAAAAGGAAATATCTTCAACTAAAGACTAGACAGAAGCATTATTAGAAACATCCATGAGATGTGTGCATTCAATTCACAGAGTTGAACTTTCCTTTTGATAGAATAGTTTTGAAACACTCTTTTTGTAGAATCTGTAAGTGGATATTTGGATCGCTTTGCGACCAATGCTGGAAAAGGAATTATATTCACATAAAAACTAGACAGCAGCATTCTCACAAACTCCTTTGTTCTGTGCGCATTCAACACACGAGTTGAACCTTCTTTTTGATAGAGCAGTTTTGAAACAATCTTTTTTCAGAATCTCCAAGTCAATATTTTGAGCGCTTAGAGGCCTATTCTGGAAAAGGGAACAGGTTCATATAAAAACTAGACAGAAGCATTCTCAGAAACTTCTTTGTGATGTCTACATTCAAGTTATAGAGTTGAAACTTCATTTGATAGAGCAGTTTTGAAACACTCTTTTTTTAGAATCTGCAAGTGGATATTTGGAGCAATTTGAGGCCAAACCTGGAAAAGGAAATATCTTCACATAAAAACTAGACAGAAGCATTCTCAGAAACTTCTTCATGATGCGTGCATTCAACTCACCGAGTTGATCCTTTCTTTTGATAGAGCAGTTTTGAAACACTCTTTTTGCAGAATTTGCAAGTATATATGTGGAGCGCTTTGAGGCCTATGCTGGAAAAGGAAATAACTTCCCATAAAAAGTAGAGAGAAGCATTGTCAATAACTTCTTTTTGATGTGTGCATTCAGCTCACAGAGTTGAACCTTCCTTTTGAAAGAACAGTTTTGAAACCCTCTTTTTGTAGAATCGGCAAATGAATATTTGAAGCCCTTTAAGGCCTATGCTGTAAAAGGAAACATCTTCACATAAAAAACTAGACAGAAGCATTCTCAGAAACTTCTTTGTGATATGTGCAGTCAATTCATACAGTTGAACCTTCCTTTTGATAGAGCAGTTTTCAAACACTCTTGTAGATTCTGCAAGTGGATATTTGGAGGGATTGCGGCCTCTGGTGGAAAAGGAAATATCTTCATATAGAAACTAGATGGAAGCGGTCTCAGAAACTAATTTGTGGTGTGTGCTTTCAACTCACAGACTTGTACCTTCTGTTTTGTAGAGTAGTTTTGAAACACCTTTTTTGTACAATTTTCAATTGGTTATTTACAGCGCTTTGAGGCCTATGCTGGAAAAGGAACTATCTTCACATAAAAACAAGAAGGAAATGTTTTCACAAACTTCTTTGTGTTGTGTGCATTCAACTCCCGGAATTGAACTTTTCTTTTGATAGAGCAGTTTTGAAACACTGATTTTAGAGGATCTGCAAGTGTATATATGGAGAGCTTTGAGGACTATGCTGGAAAAGGAAATATCTTCACATAAAAACAAGACAGAAGCATTCTCAAAAATTTCTTTGTGACAAGTGCATTCAACTTATAGAGTTAAACCGTCCTTTTGATACAGCAGCTTTGAAACACTCTTTTTTAAGAAGTTGCATGTGAATACTTAGAGCACTTTGAGGCCTAAGCTGGAAAAGGAAATATCTTCACATAAAAACTAGAGAGCTGCATTTTCAGAAACGACTTTGTGATGTACACGTTCAACTCACAGAGCTAAACCACTCTATTTATACAGCAGTTTTGAAACACTCTTTTGGCAGAATCTGCAAGTGGATATTTGGAGCGCTTTGAGGCCTAAGCTGGAAAAGGGAATATTCTCACATACAAACAAGAGAGAAGCATTCTCAGAAACTTCTTTGTGATGTGTGCATTCAATTCACAGTGCTGAACATTCCTTTTGATAGAGCAGTTTTGAAACACTCTTTTTCTAGAATCTGCAGGTGGATATTTGGAGCACTTCAAGGCCTACGCTGGAAAAGGAAATATCTTCACTTGAAAACTATACAGAAGCATTCTGAGAAATTACTTTGTGATGACTCCATTCAATTCACAGAGTTGAACCTTCCTTTTGATACAGCAATTTAGAAACACTATTTTTGTAGAATCTGCAAGTGAATATTTGGAGCGCTTTGAGGCCTAGGCTGGAAAAGGGAATATCTTCACCTAAAAACTAGACCGAAGCATTCTAAGAAACTTCTTTTTGATGTGTGCATTCAACTAACAAAGTTAAACCTTTGTTTTTATAGAGCAGTTTTGAAACACTCTTTTTGTAGAATCTGCAAGTGGATATTTGGAGTGTTTTGAGGCCAATGCTGGAAAAGGAATTATATTCACATAAAAACTAGACAGCAGCATTCTCACAAACTTCTTTGTTCTGTGTGCATTCAACATGCAGAGTTGAATCTTCCTTTTGCTAGAGCAGTTTTGAAACAATCTTTTTGCAGAATCTCCAAGTCAATATTGGGAGCGCTTGGAGGCCCATGCTGGAAAAGGAAACATCTCCATATAAAAACTAGACAGAAGCAATCTCAAAAACTTCTTTGTGATGTCTACATTGAAGTCATAGAGTTGAACCTTCCTATTGATAGAGCAGTTTTGAAACACTCTTTTTGTAGAATCTGCAGGTGGATATTTGGAGCGATTGTGCCTCTGGCGGAAAAGGAAATATCTTCATATAGAAACTAGATGGTAGCCTTCTCAGAAACTAATTTTTGGTGTGTGTTTTCAACTCACAGACTTGTACCTTCTGTTTTATAGAGCAGTTCTGAAACACCTTTTTGGTAGAATTTTCAATTGGTTATTTGCAGCGCTTTGAGGCCTATGCTGGAAAAGGAAATATCTTCACTTAAAAACTAGAGAGAAGCGTTTTCTCAAACTTCTTTGTGATGGGTGCATTCAACTCCCAGAGTTGAACTTTTCTTTTGATAGAGCAGTTTTGAAACACTGTTTTTAGAGGATCTGCACGTGTATATATGAAGTGCTTTGAAGACTATGCTGGAAAAGGAAATATCTTCACATAAAAACAAGATAGAAACATTCTCAAAAATTTATTTGTGACGTGTGCATTCAACATATAGAGTTAAACCGTCCTTTTGATACAGCAGCTTTGAAACACTCTTTTTGTAGTATTTGCGTGTGAATACTTAGAGCACTTTGCAGCCTAAGCTGGAAAAGGGAATATCCTCACATAAAAACAATAGAGAAGCATTCTCAGAAACTTCTTTGTGAAGAGTGCATTCAATTCACAGTGCTGAACATTCCGTTTGCTAGAGAAGTTGTGAAACACTCTTTTTCTAGAATCTGCAAGTGGATATTTGGAGCACTTTGAGGCCTATGCTGGAAAAGGAAATATTTTCACTTAAAAACTAGACAGAAGCATTCTTAGAAACTTCTTTGTGATGTCTGCATTGAATTCACAGAGTTGAACCTTCCTTTTGATAGAGCAGTTTTGAAACACTATTTTTGTAGAATCTGCAAGTTAATATTTGGAGTGCTTTGAGGTCAATGCTCTAAAAGTAAATATCTTCACCTAAAAACTAGACAGACGCATTCTAAGAAACTTCTTTTTGATGAGTGCATTCAACTAACAAATTTGAACTTTTTTGATAGAGCAGTTTTGGAACACTCTTTTTATAGAATCTGCACGTGAATATTTGGAGTGCTTTGAGGCCAGTGCTCCAAAAGTAAATATCATCAAATAAAAACTAGACAGAAGCATTGTCAGAAACATCTTTATAATGTGTGCATTCAACTCACAGAGTTGAAGCTTCTTTTTGATAGATTAGTTTTGAAACACTCTTTTTGTAGAATCTGCAAGGGGATATTCGGACTGATTTGAGGCATTCGTTGGAAACGGGAATATCTTCACTTAAAACTAGACAGAAGCCTTCTCAGAAACTTCTTTGTGATGTGTGCAATAAACTCACCTAGTTGAACCTTCCTTTTGATAGAGCAGTTTTGAAATACTCTTTTTGTAGAGTATGCAAGTGGACATTGGGAGCACTTTGAGGCCTTCTAAGGAAAAGGAAATGTCTTCACATAAAAACTAGATAGAAGCATTTTCAGAAACTGGTTTGTGATGTGTGCATTCAATTCACTGAGTTGAACTTTCCTGTTGATCAGAAGTATTGAAACAATCTTTTTGTAAAATCTGCAAGTGGATATTTGGAGCGCTTTGATTCCTTCATTGGAAAAGGAAATATCTTAAAATGAAAACAAGACTGAAGCATTCTCAGAAACTTCTTTGTGATGTGCACATTCAACTCACAGAGTTGAACCTTCCTTTTGATAGAGCAGTATAAAACACTGTTTTTCTAGGATCTGCAATGGACATTTGTAGTACTTTGAGGGCTATGTTGGAAAATGAAATATCTTCAAATAAAAACTAGACAGAAGCATTCTTAGAGATATCCTTGTGATGTTTGCATTCAACTGACAGAGTTGAACATACCTTTTAATAGAGGACTTGTGAAACACTCTTTTTGAGATACCTGCAAGTGGAAATTTGAAATGATTTCAGGCCTTTGTTGGAAACGGAATATCTTCACATAAAAACTAGACAGAAGCATTCTCATAAACGTCTTTGTGATGTGTTCATTCAATTCACAGAGTTGAACTTTTCTTTTGATAGAGCAGTTTTGAAACAATGTTTTTGTAGGATCTGCAAGGGGATATTTGGACATATTTGAAGCCTTCTTTGGAAACTGGAATATCTTCACATAAAAGCTGGAAAGAAGCATTCTTAGAAATTTCTTTGTGATATGTGCACTCAACTCACAGAGTTGAACCTTCCTTTTGCTATATCAGTTTTGAAACCTACTTTCTGTAGATTCTGCAAGAGGACATTTGGAGCGCTTAAGGCCTTTGGTGGAAAAGGAAATATCTTCACATACAAACTAGACAGAAACATTATCAGAAACATCTCTGTGATGTGTGCATTCAACTCAATGATTTGAGTCTTCCTTTTGATAGAGCAGTTTTGAAACACTCTTTTTGCAGAATATGGAAGTGGATATTTGGAGCTCTTTGAATCCTTCATTGGAAACAGGAATATCTTCAAATAAAAACAAGACAGAAGCATTCTCAGAAACTACTTTGTGATATGTATATTCAACTCACAGAGTTGAACCCTTCTTGTGATAGAGTAGTTTTGAAACGCTCTTTTTGTAGAATCTGCAAGTGGACATTTGCAGCTTTTTGAGGGCTCTGGTGTAAAAAGAAATATCTTCACATAAAAACTAGACAGAATAATTCTCAGAAACTTCTTTGTGATGTTTTCATGCAACGCACAGAGTTGAACATATCTTTTCATAGAGCAGTAGTGAAACACTCTTTTTTAAGAACCTGCAAGTGGTTATTTGGACAGATTTGAGGCCTTCATTGGAAACAGGAATATCTTCACAGAAAAACTAGACAGAAGCGTTCTCAAAAACTTCTTTCAGATGTGTGCATTCCCCTCACAGAGGTCAACGTAACTTTTCATAGAGCAGTTTCGAAACACACTTTCTGTGGAATCTGCAAGTGGATATTTAGACCTCTTTGACGCCTTCATTGGAAACGGGAATATCTTCACATAAAAATTACACAGAAGCATTCTCAGAAACTTCTTTTTCATGTGTGACTTCAACTGACAGATTTGAAACTTCCTTTTGACAGAGCAGCTTTGAAACATTTTGTGTAGAATCTGCAATTGGACAGTTTGAGAGCTTTGAGACCTTCGGTGGAAAGGGAAATATCTTCACATAAATACTTGACTGAAGCATTCTTAGAAACTTTTTGCTGATGCATGCATTCAGCTCACAGAGTTGTACCTTTCTTTTCATAGAGCAGTTTTGAAACACTCTTTTTGTAGAATCTGAAAGAGGACAATTTGTAGGACTTTGAGGGCTGTGGTGGAAAAAGAAATATCTTCCAATAAAAACCAGACAGAAGCATTCTCAGAAACTTCTTTGAGAAGTTTGCATTCAACTCACAAAGTTGAACATTCCTTTTGATAGAGCAGTAGTGAAACACTCTTTTTGAAGAACCTGCAAGTGGATATTTGGACCGATTTGGGGCCTTCATTAAAAACAGGAATATCTTCACATAAAAACTGGACAGAATCGTTATCAGTAATTTCTTTGTGATGTATGCTTTCAATTCACGGAGCAGAACATAAGTTTTCATGGTGCAGTTTTGAAACACTCTTTTTGTATAATCCACAAGTGGATATTTGGACCATTTCAGGGCTACATTAGAAACGGAATTATCTTCCCATAAAAACTACACAGAAGCATTCTCAGAAACTTCTTTGTGATGGGTGCATTCAACTCACAGATTTGAACATAACTTTTCATAGAGCAGTTTTGAAACAGTCTTTTTGTAGAATCTGTAACGGGATATTTGGACTGATTTGAGGCCTTCGTTGGAAACTTGAATATTGTCACATAAAAACTAGACAAAAGCATTGTCAGAAACTTATTTGTGATGTGTGCATTCAACTCAAAGATTTAAACCTTCATTTTGATAGAGCAGTTTTGAAACCTTTTTTTGTGGAATGTGAATGTGGACAATTGGAGCGCTTTGAGGCCTTCAGTGGAAAAGAAAATATCTTCACGTAAAAACTAGACTGAGCATTCTCAGAAAGTTCTTTCTTTTGTGTGCATTCAACTTACAGAGTTGAACCTTCCTTTTGATAGAGTCGTTTAGATACAGTTTTTTTGTGGTATCCGAAAGTGGACATTTGGATCACTTTGAGTCCGCTGGTGGAAAAGGAAATATCTTCACATGAACACTAGACAGAAGCATTCTCAGAAACTTCTTTGTGAAGTGTGAATTCAACCCACCGAGTTGAATCTTCCTTTTGATAGAGTAGTTTTGAAACAATTTTTTTGTAGAATCTGCAAGCGGATATTTAGAGGGCTTTGAAGCCTTCGTTTGAAACGGGAATATCTTCAAATAAAAACTAGACTGAAGCACTCTCAGAAACAACTTTGTGATATGGCCATTCAACTCACAGAGTTGAACCTTTCTTTTGATAGAGCAGTTTAGAAACTCTATTTTTTGGAGAATCTGAAAGAGGACATTTGTAGCACCTTGAGGGCTATCGTGGAAAAGGAAATATCTTCAACCAAAAACTACACAGAAAAATTCTCAGAAACAACTTTAGAATGTTTGCATTCAACTCACAGAGTTGAACATACATTTTCTTAGTGCAGTTGTTGAACACTCTTTTTGAAGGACCTGCAAGTGGATATTTGGAATGATTTGAGGCCTTCATTGAAAACGGGAACATCTTCACATATAAACTACACAGAAGGATTCTCAGAAACTACTTTGTGATGTGTGCATTCAACTCATGGAGTTGAACATAACTATTCATAGAGCAGTTTTGAAACACTCTTTTTGTAGAATCTGAAAGGGGATATTTGGACTGATTGGAGGCTTTCGTTGCAAACGGGAATATCTTCAGATAAAAACAAGACCTGAGCACTGTCAGAAACTTCTTTGTGATGTGTGCATTCAGCTCACAGAGCTGAAACTTCCTTTTGATAGAGCAGTTTGAAACCTTTTTTTATGGAATTTGCAAGTGGACTTTTGGAGTACTTTGAGGTCTTTGGTGGAAAAGGAAACATCTTCACATAAAACTAGACAGAAGCAATCTCAGAAACTTCTCTGTGATCTGTGCATTCAACTCACAGAGTTGAACCATCCTTTTCATAGAGCAGTTTTGAAACACATTTTTTGTAGAATCTGGAAGTAGACAATTGGAGTGCTTAGAGGACTTCATTGGAAAAGGAAATATCTTCACATAAAAATTAGACAGAAGCATTATCAGAAACTTCTTTGTGTTGTGTGCATTCAACTCCCAGAGTTGAATCTTCCTTTTGATAGGGCCGTTTTGAAACACTCTTTTTGTAGTATCTGCAATTGGATACTTGGAGAGCTTTGAAGCCTTCATTGGAAACGGGAATGTGTTCAAATAAAATCGGAAGCATTCTCAGAAACTACTTTGTGATGTGTGCATTCAACTCACAGAGATGAACATTTCCTTTGATAGAGCAGCTTTGAAACACTCTTTTTGTAGAATCTGCAAATGGACATTTGTATCGTTTTGAGGGCTATGGTGGAAATTGAAATATCTTCAAATAAAAACTAGACGGAAGCATTCACAGAAACTTCTTTGTGATATTTGCATTCACCTCACAGAGTTGAACATGCCTTTTCATAGAGCAGTTGTGAAACACTCTTTTTGAAATCCTGCAAGTGGATAATTTTACCAATTTGAGACCTTCGTTGTAATCGGGAAAATCTTCACATAAAAACTAGACATAAACATTCTCAGAAACTTCTTTGTGATGTGTGCATTCAACTCACAGAGTAGAACATAAGTTTTCATAGGACAGTTTTGAAACACTCTTTCTGTAGAATCTGCAAGTGGATATTTGGACGGTTTGATTCATTCATTGGAAACGGGAATATCTTCCCATAAAAATTAGACAGAAGCATTCCCAGAAACTTCTTTGTGATGTGTGCATTCAATTCACAGAATTGAACATAACTTTTCATAGAGCAGTTTTGAAACAGTCTTTTTGTAGAATCTGCAAGGGGATATTTGGACCAATTTGAGGCCTTCGTTGAAAACAGGAATATCTCCACATAAAAACTAGACAGAAGCATTGTTAGCAACTACTTTTTGATTTGTGCATTCAACTTAAACAGTTGAACCTTCCTTTTGCTAGAGTAGCTTTGAAATCTTTTTTTTTTTTTTTTTGGGAATGTGCATGTGGACATTTCGAGCGATTTCAGGCCTTCAGTGGAAAAGGAAATATCTTCACATAAAAACTAGAGAGAATCATTCTCAGAAACTTCTTTGTGACGTGTGCATTCAACTCACAGAGTTGAACATAACTTTTCATAGAACAGTTCTGAAACCCTCTTTTTTTAGAATCTGCAAGTGGATAATTGGAACGCTTTTAGGCCTTCATTGGAAACAGGAATATCTGCACATAAAAAATAGACAGAAGCATTCTCAGAAACTCCTTTGTGATGTGTGCATTCTACTAACAGTGTTGAACTTTCCTTTTGATACAGCAGTTTTGAAAGACTCTTTTTGTAGAATCTGCAAGTGGATATTTGGAGCGCTTTGAAGCCTTCATTGGGAACGGGAATATCTTCAAATGAAAACTAGACAGAAGCATTCTCAGAAACTACTTTGTGATGTGTGCATTTAACTCACAGAGTTGAGCCTTCCTTTTGATAGAATAGTTTTGAAACACTCTTTTTGAAGTATCTGCGGGTGGATATTTGGAGCACATTGTGGCCTATGGTACAAAAGGAAATGTCTTCACATAATAACTAGACAGATGCATTCTCATAAACTTCTTTGTGATGTTTGAATTCAACTCACAGAGTTGAACATAACTTTTCATAGAGCTGTTTTGAAACACTCTTTTTCTAGCTTCTGCAAGTGGAATTTTGGAACGATTTGAGGCCTTCGTTTGAAACGAGAATTTCTTCACATAAAAAGTAGACAGAAGCATTCTCAGAAACTTCTTTGTGATGTGTGCATTCAGCTCAAGGAGTTGAACTATCTTTTTAAAGAGCATTTTTGAAAGACTCTTTTTTAGAATCTGCAAATGGACACTTTTAGCGATTTTGGGCTATGGTGGAAAAGGAAATATCATCAAATAAAAACTACACAGAAGCATACTCAGAAACTTCTTTGTGATGTGTGTGTTCAACTCATAGTATTGTACATATCTTTTCATAGAGCAGTTTTGAAACTGTCTTTTTGTGGAATCTGCAAGTGAATACTTGGAACACTTTGTGGCCTTCTTTGTCAATGGGAGTACCTGCACATAAAAACAAGAAAGAAGAATTCTCAGAAATTTTTTGTGATGTGTGCATTCAACTGACAGAGTTGATCCTTCCTTTTGATAGAGGAGTTTTGAGACACTGTTTTTGCAGATTCTGCAAGGGGATAGACCGATTTGAGGCCTTCAATGGAATCCAGAATAGCTTCACATAAAAACTAGACAGAAGCATTCTGAGAAAAGATTTTGTGATGTGTGCATTCAACTCACAGAGGTGAACCTTCCTTTTCATAGAGCAGTTTTGAAACACTCTTTTTGTAGAATCTGCAAGTGGAAATTTGGTCCGCTTTGAGGCCTTTGTTGGAAACGGGAATATCTTCACATAAAAATTAGACAGAAGCATTATCAGAGACTTCTTTGTGATGTGTGCTTTCAACTCACAGAGTTGAACTTTCCTCTTGATAGAACACTTTTGAAACACTCTTTTACTAGAATCTGCAATGGGATATTTGGATCGATTTGAGGCCTTCATCAGAAACAGGAATATCTTCATGTAAAAGTACACAGAAGCATTCTCAGAAACTATTTTGTTATGTGAGCATTCAACTCACTGAGTTGAATCTTCCTTTTCATAGAACAGTTTTGAAAACCTTTTTTTTGCAGAATCTGCAAGAGGACATTTGGAGATTTGGAGTGCTTTGAGGCCTTCAGTTTAAAAGGAAATATCTTCATATAAAAACTAGACAGAAGTATCCTAAGAAACTTCTTTGTGATGTGTGCATTCAACTCACGGAGTTGAACATAACGATTCATCGAGCAGTTTTGAAACACTCTTTTTGTACAATCTGCAAGTGGATATGTGGAGTGCTTTGAAGCTTTCATTGGAAACGGGTATATCTTGAAATAAAATCTAGATAGAAGAATTTTCAGAAACTAATTTTTGGTGTGTGCATTCAACTCACGGAGTTGAGCCTTCCTTTTGATAGAGCAGTTTTGAAACACTCTTTTTGTAGAATCGGCAAGTGGATATTTGCACTGCTTTGAGGCGTATGGTAGAAAAGGAAATATCTTCACATAAAAACTAGACAAAGCATTCTCAGAAACTTCTTTGTGATGTTTGCATTGAACTCACAGAGGTGAACAAATCTTTTCATAGAGCAGTTGTGAAACATGCTTTCTAAGAACCTGCAAGTGGATATTTGGACCAAATTGAGGCCTTCTTTGGAAACGGGTATATCTTCACATAAAAACTAGACAGAAGCATTCTCAGAAACATCTTTGAGATGTGTGCATTCCACTCACAGAATTGAACATAATGTTTCATAGAACAGTTTTGGAACACTCTTTTTCTAGAATCTGCAAGTGGATATTTGGAGTGCTTTGAGGCCTATGGAAGAAAAGGAAATATCTTCTCATAAAAGCTAGACGGAAGCATTCTCAGAAACTTCTTTTTGATGTGTGCATTCAACTCACAGAGTTGAACCTTCTTTTTGATAGAACAGTTTTGAAACACTCTTTTTGTATAATCCGCAAGTGGATATTTGGAGTGCTTTGAGGCCTGTGATAGAAAAGGAAATAACTTCAATTAAAAACTACACAACAGCATTCTCAGGAACTTCTTCTTGATGTGTGCATTCTACTCACAGAGTTGAACTTTCCTTCTGATAGAGCACTTTTACAGCACTCCTTTTGGAGAATCTGCAAGTGGATATTTGGAGTGCTTTGAAGCATTCTTTGGAATCGTGAGTATTTACAAATAAAAACTAAACAGATTCATTTTCAGAAACTACTTTGTGATGTGTGCATTCAACTCACAGTGTACAGCCTTCTTTTTGATAGAACAGTTTTAAGCAATCTTTTTGTGGAATTTACAAGTGGATATTCAGAGCATTTTGAGGATTATGGTGGAAAAGGAAATGTCTTCAAATAAAACAAGACAGAAGCGTTCTCAGAAACTTCTTTGTGATGTGTGCATTCAACTCACAGTGTTGAACCTTCCTTTAGATACAGCAGTTTTGAAAAACTCTTTTCGTAGATTCTACAAGGGGATATTTAGACCTATTTGAGGCCTTCCTTGGAAACGAGTAGATCTTCACATAAAAACTAGACAGAAGCATTCTCAGAAACTGCTTTGTGATGTGTGCATTCAACTCATAGATTTGAACATAACTTTTCATAGAGCAGTTTTGAAACACTCTTTTTGTAGAATCTGCAAGTGGACAATTGGAGCACTTTTAGGAATTCGGTGGAATATGAAATATCCACATAAAAAGTAGACAGAAGCATTATCAGAAACTTCTTTGCGATGTGTGCATTTAACTCACAGAGTTCAACATAATTTTTAATAGAGCAGCTTTGAAACACTCTTTTTGTAGAATCTGCAAGTGGACGTTTGGAGCACTTTGAGGCGTTCCGTGGAACAGGAAATATCTTCACATAAACACTAGACAGAAGCATTGTCAGAAACTTCTTTGTGATGTGTGCATTCAATTTACTGAGCTGAAACTTCCTTTTGATAGAGCAGGCTTGAAAATCTCTTTTTGTAGAATCTGCAAGTGGATATTTGGAGCACTTTGAATCCTTCCTTGGAAACGGGAATATCTTCAAATATAAACTAGACAGAAGCATTCTCAAAAACTGCATTGTGATGTGTGCATTCTTCTCACAGAGTTAAACTTTCCTTTTGATAGAGCAGTTATGAAACACTCTTTTTGTATAAACTGCAGGATGATGTTTGCACCATTTTGAAGCCTTCATTCGAAACGCATATACATTCACATAAAAACTAGACAGAAGCATTCTCATAAGCTTCTTTGTGATGTGTGCATTCAACTCACAGATTTTAGCATTCCTTTTGATTGAGCAGTTTCAAAACACTTCGTTTGTAGAATCTGCAAGTGGACATTTGGAGCGCTTTGAGGCCTTCTGTGGAAAAGGAAATATCTTCACATAAAAACTAGACAGAAGCATTCTCAGAAACTTATTTGTGATGTGTGCATTCTGCTCACAGAGTTGAACATACCTTTTCACAGAGCAGTTTTGAAACACTCTTTTTGTAGAGTCCGCAAGGGGATATGTGGACTGATTTGAGGCCTTTTTTGGTAACGAGAATTTCTTCACATAAAAAATTGAGGGAAGCATTCTCAGAAACTGCTTTGTGAAATGTGCATTCTACTCACAGAGTTTTACCTTCCTTTTGATAGAGCAGTTTTGAAACTCCCTTTTTGTAGAATCTGCAAGTGGATATTTTGAACGCTATGGTTCCTTCGTTGGAATCCGGAATATCTTCAAATAAAAAATAGACAGAAGCATTCTCATAAACTACTTTGTGATGTGTGCATTCAACTCACCGAGTTGAACCTTTCTTTTGATAGAGCAGTTTCGAAAAACTCTTTTTACAGAATCTGCATGTGGACAATTGTAGCGCTTTGAGGGCTATGGTGGGATAGGAAATATCTTCAAATTAAAACTAGACAGAAATGTTCTAAGAAACTTCTTTGTGATTTTTGCATTGAACCCACAGAGTTGAACATTCCTCTTCATAAAGCAGTTGTGAAACACTGTTTTTGAAGAACCTGCAACTGTATACTTGGACCAATTTGAGGCCCTCATTGGAAACGGGAATATTTTCACATAAAAACTAGACAAAAGCATTCTCAGAAATGTCTTTGTGATGCGTGCATTCAACTCACAGAGTTGAACCTGCCTTTTGATAGAGCAGTTTTGAGACACTGTTTTTGTAGAATCTGCAAAGCGATATTTGGACCGATTGCGTTCCTTCATTGGAAAGGGGAATATCTTCACAAAAATCTAAGCAGAAACATTCTCACAAACTACTTTGTGATGTGTGCATTCAACTCACAGAGTTGAGAATATCTTTTCATGGAGTAGTTGTGAAACACGCTTTTTGAAGAACCTGAAAGTGGATATTTTGGCCAATTTGAGGCCCTTATTGGAAATGGGAATATCTTCACACAAATACTAGACAGAAGCATTCTCAGAAATGTCTTTGTGATGTGTGCATTCAACTCACAGAGTTGAACCTTCCTTTTGATAAAGCAGTTTTGAGACACTGTTTTTGTAGAATCTGCAACGTGGTATTTGGACCAGTTGCATTCCTTCGTTGGAAAGGGGAATATCTTCATAAAAATCTAAGCAGAAACATTCTCACAAACTCCTTTGTGATGTGTGCATTCAACTCACAGAATTGAGAATACCTTTTCGTAGAGCAGTTGTGAAACACGCTTTTTGAAGAATCTGCAAGTGGATATTTGGGCCAATTTGAGGACTTCGTTGGAAACGGGTATATCTTCACATAAAAACTAGACAGAAGCATTCTGAGAAACTTCTTTGTGATATGTGCATTCAACTCACAGAGTTGAAACTTACGTTTGATAGAGCAGTTTTTAAACCCTCTTTTTGTAGAATCTGCAAGGGGATATTTGAACCGATTTGAGCCCTTCGTTGAAAACGGGAATATCTGCACATAAAAACTGGACAGAAATATTCTCAGAAACTTCTTTCTGATGACGTCATTCAACTCACAGATTTGATCCTTCCTTTTGATAGAGCAGTTTTGAAACAGTTTTTTGTAGATCCTGCCAGTGGACATTCGGAGTGCTTTGAGGACTTCAGTGGAAAAAGAAATATCTTCATATAAAAATTAGACAGAAGCATTCTTTCAAACTACCTTTTGATGTGTGCATTCAACTCACAGAGTTGAACATTCCTTTTGATACAGCAGTTTTGAAACACTCTTTTTGTACAATCTGCAAGTGGACATTTGGAACGGTTTGAAGCCTTCTTTGGTATCACGAATATCTTCAAATAAAAACTAGACAGAAGCATTCTCAGAAAGCCCTTTGTGGTTTGTACATTCAACTTACGGAGTTGAGCTTTCCTTTTGATAGAGCAGTTCTGAAACAATGTTTTTGTAGAATCTACAAGTGGATATTTGGAGTGCTCTGAGGCTTATGTTAGTAAAAGAAATAACTTCACATAAAAACTAGACAGAAACATTCTCAGAAACTTCGTTGAGATGTGTGCATTCAACTCACAGGGTTGAATATAACTTTTCATAGAACATTTGTGAAACACTGTTTTTGAAGGACCTGCAAGTGGATATTTGGACCGATTTGAGGCTTTCATTGGAAACGGAAATATCTTCACCTAAAAATTCCCCAAAAGCATTCTCAGAAACTTCTTTGTGATGTGTGCATTCAACTCACAGAGTTGAACATAGGTTTTCATAAAGCAGTTTTGAAACACTCTTTTTGTAGAATCTGCAAGTGGATATTTGCACTCCTTTGAGGCCTTCATTGGAGACGGGAATATCTGCACATAAAAACTAGAGAGACACATTCTCAGAAACTTCTTTGTGGTGTGTGCATTAAATTCACAGAGTTCAACCTTACTTTTGATAGAGCAGATTGAAACACTCTTTTTGTAGAATCTGCAAGGGGATATTTGGACCGTTTTGAAGCCTTTGTTGGAAAGGGGAATACCTTCACATAAGAACTAGACAGAAGCATTCTCAGAAACCTCTTTGTGATGTGCACATTCAACTCACAGAATTGAACCTTCCATTTTATAGAGCAGTTTTGAAACACTTTTTGTGTAGATTCTGCTAGGGATATTTGCAGCACTTAGAGACATTCGGTGGAAAAGAAAATATCTCCACATAAAAACTAGACAATAGCATTCTCAGAAACTTCTTTGTGATGTGTGCATTGAACTCACAGAGTTGAATCTTCCTTTTGATAGAGCAGCTTTGAAACTTTCTTTTTGTAGAATCTGCAATTGGACATTTGCAGCACTTTGAAACCTTCATTGGAAACGGGAATATCTTCCACTAAAAGCAAGACAGAACCATTCTCAAAAACTGCTTTTTGATGTGTTCATTCAACTTACATAGCTGAAAGTTACCTTTCATAGATCAGTTTTGATACACTCTTTTTGTCAAATCTGCAAATGGACATTTGTAGCGCTTCGTGGGCTATGGTGGAAAATGAAATATCTTCAAAGAAAATTAAACAGAAGCATTATCAGAAACTTCTTTTTGATATGTGCATTCGGCTCACAGAGTTGAACATAACTTTTCATAGAGCAGCTTTGAAACCATTTTTTGTAGAATCTGCAAGTGTACATTTGATCACTTTGAGGCCTTCAGTGGAAAAGGAAATATCTTCAAATAAAAACTAGACTGAAGCAGTCACAGAAACTTCTTTGTGTTGTAGGCATTCAACTGACAGAGTTGTATGTTATGTTATAGAGCTGTTTTGAAACACTGTTATTGTAGAATCTGCAAGTGGATATTTGGAGGGCTTTGAGTCCTATGCTGGAAAAGGAAATATCCTCACATAAAAACTACACAGAAGCATTCTCAGAAACTGGTTTGTGATGTGTGCATTCAACCCACCGAGTTGAACCTTCCTTTTGATAGAGCAGTTTTGAAAAACTCTGTTTGTAGAATCTGAAAGTGGATATTTGGAGAGCTTTGTGGTCTATGCTAGAAAAGGAAATATCTTCACATAAAAACTAGACAGAAGCATTCTCAGAAACTTTTTTGTGATGTGTGCATTGAGCTCACAGATTTCAACATAACTTTTCATTGAGCAGTTTTGAAACAATCGTTTTGTAGAATCTGTAAGCGGATATTCGGAGCACTTTGAGACCTTTGTTGGAAACGGGAATATGTTCACATAAAAACTACAAAGAGGCATTCTCAGAAACTTACTTGTGATGTGTGCATTCAACTCACAGAGTTGAACCTTCCTTTTGATAGAGGAGTTTTGAAACACTTTTTTTGTAGAATACACAAGAGGACATTTGGAGTGCTTTGAGGCCTTCAGTGAAAAAGGAATTATCTTCACAAAAAAACTAGACAGAAGCATTCTCAGAATTTCTTTGTGATGTGTGCATTCAACTCACAGAGTTAAACCTTCCTTTTGATAGAGCAGTTTTGAAACTCTCTTTTTGTACAATTTGAAAGGGGATATTTAAACCGTTTTGGTGTCTTCATTGGAAATGGGTATATCTTCAAATAGAAACTAAACAGAAGCATTCTCAGAAACTACTTTGTGATGTGTGCATTCAACTCACAGAGTTCAGCCTTCCTTTTGATAGAGCAGTGTTGAAACACTCTTTTTGTAGAGTCTGCAGGTGGATATTTGGAGCTCTTTGCGACCTATGGTAGAAAAGGAAATATCTTCACATAAAAATTACACAGAAGCATTCTCAAAAACTTCTTTGGGATGTGTCCATGCAAAAAACTACTTTGGGATGTGTGAAGAGTTGAACCTTTCTGTTGATAGAGCAGTTTTGGGATACTTTTTAATAGATTCTCCAAGTGGACATTTTGAGCGTTTTGAGGCCATTTTTAGAAAAGGAAATATCTTCACATAAAAACTAGACAGAAGCATTCTCAGAAATTTTTTGATGTGTGCATTCAACTCACAGAGATGAACATAAATTTTCATAGAGCAGTTTTGTAACACTCTATTGGTAGAATCTGCAACTGGATATTTGGACAGCTTTGACCCCTTCATTGGAAACAGGAATATCTTCACATAAAAACTAGACAGAAGCATTCTCAGAAACAACATTGTGATGTGTGCATTCAACTCACAGATGGGAACATAATTTTTCATGGAGCAGTTTTAAAATGCTCTTTTTGTAGAATCTGCAAGGGCATATTAAGACTTCTTTGGAAACTTAGGACTTCTTTGGAAACTTAGGGGCTTCTTTGGAAACTGGAATATCTAAACATAAAAACTAGACAGAAACATTGTCAGAAACTTCTTTGTGATGTGTGCAGTTAATGCACAGATTTGAACCTTCCTTTTGATAGAGCACTTTTGAAACACTCGTTTTGTAGACTCTGCAAGTGGATATTTGGAGCACTTTTAGGCCTATTGTAGAGATGGAAATATCTTTACATAAAAACTAAACAGAAGCATTCTCCGAAACTTCTCTGTGATATGTGCATTCACCTGACAGTATTGAACCTACATTTTGATAGAGCACTTTTGAAACACTCTTTTTGTAGAATCTGCAAATGAATATTTGGAGTGCTTTGAAGCCTTCGTTGGAAATAGGAATATCTTCAAATAAAAATTAGACAGAAGCGTTCTCAGAAACAACGTTGTGATGCGTGCATTCAACTCACAGAGTTGAACTTGCCTTTTAATAAAGCAGCTTTGGAACACTCTTTTTGTAGAATTTGAATGAGGACATTTGTAGCACTTTTAGGGCTTTGGTGTAAAAGGAAATATATTCAAATTAAAACCAGAAAGAAGCATTTTCAGAAACTTCTTTGTGATGTTTGCATTCAACTCACCGAGTTGAACACACCGTTTCATAGAGCAGTTGGGAAATGCTGTTTTTGAAGTAACTGCAAGTGGATATTTGGACCGATTTGAGGTCTTCATTGTAAACGAGAATATCTACACATAAAAACTAGACAGGAGCATTCTCAGAAACTTCTTTGTGATGTGTGCATTCAACACACAGAGTTGAACCTTTCTATTCATAGAGCAGCTTTGAAAACTCTTTTTGTAGAATCTGCAAGTGGATATTTGGACCGCTTTGAGGCTTTCACTGGAAAGGGGTATAATTTCACATAAAAACTAGACAGAAGCATTCTCAGAAACTTCTTTGTGATGTGTGCATTCAACTCACAGATTTGAACCTTCCTTTTGATAGAGCAGTTTTCTAACACGCTTTTTGTAGAATCTATAAGTGGATATTTTCAGCACCATGAAGCCTATGGTAGACAAGAAAATATCTTCACATAAAAACTAGGCAGAAGCATTCCCAGAAACTTCTTTATGATGTGAGAATTCCACTCACAGAGTTGAACATCTCCTTTGAGAGAGCAGTTTTGAATCACTCTTTTTGTAGAATCTGCAAATGTACATTTCTAGCTCTTTGAGAGCTATTTTGTAAATGGAAATATCTTCAAACAAAAACTTGACAGAAGCATTCTCAGAAACTTACTTGGGATGTGTCCATTCAACTCACAGAGGTGAACATAACTTTTCATTAAGCAGTTTTGGAACACTCTTTTTGTAAAATCTCCAAGTGAATATTTGGACTGCTGGGAGGTCTTTGTTGGAAACTGGAATATCTTCACATAAAAACTAGACAGAAGCATTCTCAGAAACTACTTTGTGACGTTTGCATTCAACTCACAGAGTTGAACCTTCCTTTTGATGGAGCAGTTTTGAAACACTCTTTTTGTAGAATCTGCAAGTGGATATTTCGACTGCTTTGAGGCCTTCATTGGAAACGGGAGTATCTTCAAATAAAAACTAGACAGAAATATTCTCAGAAATTTCTTTGGATGTGTGCATTAAAACTAGAGTGTTGAACCTTCCCTTTGATAGAGCAGTTTTGAAGCACTATTTTTGTAAAATCTGCAAGTGCAGATTTTCAGCACATTGAAGGCTTCATTGGAATCAGGAATATCTTCAAATGAAAACTGCACAAAGCATTCTCAGATACTACTTTGTGATATGTGCATTCAACTAACAGAGTTGAGCATTACTTTTGATAGAGCAGTTTTCAAACACTCTTTTTGTACTATCTGCATATTGATATTTGGAGCGCTTTGAGGCCTTTGGTAGAAAAGGAAATATCTTCACAGAAAAACTAGACAGAAGCATTCTCAGAAAAGTCTTTGTGATGTGTGTATTAAACTCAGACTTTAACATAGCTTTTCATAGAGCAGTTTGGAAAGACTATTTTTGTAGGTTCTGCAAGTGGATATTTGGACTGCTTTGATGCCTTCATTGGAAAAGGGAACACCTTCACATAAAAATTAGACAGAAGTATTCTCAGAAACGTCTTTGTGATATGTGCATTCAACTCACAAAGTTGAACCTTTCTTTTGATAGAGCAGTTTTGAAACACCTTTTTTTTAGAATCTGCAAGTGGACATTTGGAGTGCTTTGAAGCTTTCAGTGGAAAGGGAAATATCTTAACATAAAACTAGACATAAGCATTCTCAGAAACGTCTTTGTGATGTGTGGATTCAACTCATAGAGTTGAACCTTCCTTTTGATAGAGCAGTTTTGAAACACTCTTTTGCAGAATCTGCAAGTGGATATTTGGAGCGATTTGAAGTCTTCCTTGGAAACGAGAATATCTTCATATAAAAACTAGGTAGAAGTATTCTCAGAAACTACTACGTGATGTGTGCACTCAACTCACAGAGTTGAAACTTTCCTTTAATGGAGCAGTTTTGAAACACTGTTTTTGTAGAATCTGCAAGCGCACAATTGATACGCTTTGAGGGTTATGATGGAAAAGGAAATATCTTCAAATAAAAACTAGACAGAAGCAATCTCAGAAACATCTTTGTCTTGTGTGCAGTGAACTCACAGAGTTGAACTTAACTTTTCATAGAGTAGTTTTGAAACAGTCTTTTTGTGGTATGTGCAAGGGGATATTTTGACCGTTTTGTGGCCTTCACTGGAAATGGAAATATCTTCACATAAAAACAAGGTTGGAGCATTCACAGAAACTTCTTTGTGATGTGTGAATTCAACTCAGATAATTGAACCTTACTTTTGATACAGCAGTTTTGAATAATTTTTTTGTATAATCTGCAATTGGACGTTTGGAGCACTATGAGGCCTTCCGTGGAAAAGGAAATATCTTCAAAGAAAAACTAGAAAGAAGCATTCTCAGAAATATCTTTGTTATGTGTGCATTCAACTCACAGAGTTAACTTTACTTTTGATAGAGCTGTTTTGAAACCCTTATTTGTAGAATCTGCAAGTTGACATTTTGAGTGCTTTGGGGCCTTCGGTGGGAAAGAAATATCTTCACATAAAATCCAGACAGAAGAATTCTCCAAAACTTCTTTGTTATGTGCGCATTCATCTCACAGAGTTGAATCTTCATTTTGATAGAGCAGTTTTGGAACACTCTTTTGGTGGAATTTGCAAGTGGATATTTGGAGCGCTTAGAAGCCTTTGTTGGAAAAGTGAATACCTTCAAATTAAAACTAGACAGAAGCATTCTCAGAAACTACTTTGCGATGTGTGCATTGAACTTACAGAGCTGAACCTTTCTTTTGATAGAGCAGTTTTGAAACACTCCTTTTGTAGAATCTGCAAGTAGATATTTGTAGCTCATTGAAAGCTAAGTTGGAAAAGGAAATATCTTCAAATAAAAACTAGACAAAGTATTTTCAGAAACTTCTTTGTGATGTGTGCATTCAACTCACAGAGTTGAAACATCCTGTTGATAGAGCAGTTTTGAAAAACTCTTTTTGTAGAATCTGCAAGGGTATATTTGGACTGTTTTGAGGCTTTCATTGGAACCGGAATATCTGCACATAAAAACTAGACAGAAGCATTCTCAGAAACTTCTTTGTGATGTGTGCATTCAATTCACAGAATTGAACATAACTTTTCATAGAGCAGTTTTGAAACAGTCTTTTTGTAGAATCTGCAAGGGGATATTTGGACCAATTTGAGGCCTTCGTTGAAAACAGGAATATCTCCACATAAAAACTAGACAGAAGCATTGTTAGCAACTACTTTTTGATTTGTGCATTCAACTTAAACAGTTGAACCTTCCTTTTGCTAGAGTAGCTTTGAAATCTTTTTTTTTTTTTTTTTGGGAATGTGCATGTGGACATTTCGAGCGATTTCAGGCCTTCAGTGGAAAAGGAAATATCTTCACATAAAAACTAGAGAGAATCATTCTCAGAAACTTCTTTGTGACGTGTGCATTCAACTCACAGAGTTGAACATAACTTTTCATAGAACAGTTCTGAAACCCTCTTTTTTTAGAATCTGCAAGTGGATAATTGGAACGCTTTTAGGCCTTCATTGGAAACAGGAATATCTGCACATAAAAAATAGACAGAAGCATTCTCAGAAACTCCTTTGTGATGTGTGCATTCTACTAACAGTGTTGAACTTTCCTTTTGATACAGCAGTTTTGAAAGACTCTTTTTGTAGAATCTGCAAGTGGATATTTGGAGCGCTTTGAAGCCTTCATTGGGAACGGGAATATCTTCAAATGAAAACTAGACAGAAGCATTCTCAGAAACTACTTTGTGATGTGTGCATTTAACTCACAGAGTTGAGCCTTCCTTTTGATAGAATAGTTTTGAAACACTCTTTTTGAAGTATCTGCGGGTGGATATTTGGAGCACATTGTGGCCTATGGTACAAAAGGAAATGTCTTCACATAATAACTAGACAGATGCATTCTCATAAACTTCTTTGTGATGTTTGAATTCAACTCACAGAGTTGAACATAACTTTTCATAGAGCTGTTTTGAAACACTCTTTTTCTAGCTTCTGCAAGTGGAATTTTGGAACGATTTGAGGCCTTCGTTTGAAACGAGAATTTCTTCACATAAAAAGTAGACAGAAGCATTCTCAGAAACTTCTTTGTGATGTGTGCATTCAGCTCAAGGAGTTGAACTATCTTTTTAAAGAGCATTTTTGAAAGACTCTTTTTTAGAATCTGCAAATGGACACTTTTAGCGATTTTGGGCTATGGTGGAAAAGGAAATATCATCAAATAAAAACTACACAGAAGCATACTCAGAAACTTCTTTGTGATGTGTGTGTTCAACTCATAGTATTGTACATATCTTTTCATAGAGCAGTTTTGAAACTGTCTTTTTGTGGAATCTGCAAGTGAATACTTGGAACACTTTGTGGCCTTCTTTGTCAATGGGAGTACCTGCACATAAAAACAAGAAAGAAGAATTCTCAGAAATTTTTTGTGATGTGTGCATTCAACTGACAGAGTTGATCCTTCCTTTTGATAGAGGAGTTTTGAGACACTGTTTTTGCAGATTCTGCAAGGGGATAGACCGATTTGAGGCCTTCAATGGAATCCAGAATAGCTTCACATAAAAACTAGACAGAAGCATTCTGAGAAAAGATTTTGTGATGTGTGCATTCAACTCACAGAGGTGAACCTTCCTTTTCATAGAGCAGTTTTGAAACACTCTTTTTGTAGAATCTGCAAGTGGAAATTTGGTCCGCTTTGAGGCCTTTGTTGGAAACGGGAATATCTTCACATAAAAATTAGACAGAAGCATTATCAGAGACTTCTTTGTGATGTGTGCTTTCAACTCACAGAGTTGAACTTTCCTCTTGATAGAACACTTTTGAAACACTCTTTTACTAGAATCTGCAATGGGATATTTGGATCGATTTGAGGCCTTCATCAGAAACAGGAATATCTTCATGTAAAAGTACACAGAAGCATTCTCAGAAACTATTTTGTTATGTGAGCATTCAACTCACTGAGTTGAATCTTCCTTTTCATAGAACAGTTTTGAAAACCTTTTTTTTGCAGAATCTGCAAGAGGACATTTGGAGATTTGGAGTGCTTTGAGGCCTTCAGTTTAAAAGGAAATATCTTCATATAAAAACTAGACAGAAGTATCCTAAGAAACTTCTTTGTGATGTGTGCATTCAACTCACGGAGTTGAACATAACGATTCATCGAGCAGTTTTGAAACACTCTTTTTGTACAATCTGCAAGTGGATATGTGGAGTGCTTTGAAGCTTTCATTGGAAACGGGTATATCTTGAAATAAAATCTAGATAGAAGAATTTTCAGAAACTAATTTTTGGTGTGTGCATTCAACTCACGGAGTTGAGCCTTCCTTTTGATAGAGCAGTTTTGAAACACTCTTTTTGTAGAATCGGCAAGTGGATATTTGCACTGCTTTGAGGCGTATGGTAGAAAAGGAAATATCTTCACATAAAAACTAGACAAAGCATTCTCAGAAACTTCTTTGTGATGTTTGCATTGAACTCACAGAGGTGAACAAATCTTTTCATAGAGCAGTTGTGAAACATGCTTTCTAAGAACCTGCAAGTGGATATTTGGACCAAATTGAGGCCTTCTTTGGAAACGGGTATATCTTCACATAAAAACTAGACAGAAGCATTCTCAGAAACATCTTTGAGATGTGTGCATTCCACTCACAGAATTGAACATAATGTTTCATAGAACAGTTTTGGAACACTCTTTTTCTAGAATCTGCAAGTGGATATTTGGAGTGCTTTGAGGCCTATGGAAGAAAAGGAAATATCTTCTCATAAAAGCTAGACGGAAGCATTCTCAGAAACTTCTTTTTGATGTGTGCATTCAACTCACAGAGTTGAACCTTCTTTTTGATAGAACAGTTTTGAAACACTCTTTTTGTATAATCCGCAAGTGGATATTTGGAGTGCTTTGAGGCCTGTGATAGAAAAGGAAATAACTTCAATTAAAAACTACACAACAGCATTCTCAGGAACTTCTTCTTGATGTGTGCATTCTACTCACAGAGTTGAACTTTCCTTCTGATAGAGCACTTTTACAGCACTCCTTTTGGAGAATCTGCAAGTGGATATTTGGAGTGCTTTGAAGCATTCTTTGGAATCGTGAGTATTTACAAATAAAAACTAAACAGATTCATTTTCAGAAACTACTTTGTGATGTGTGCATTCAACTCACAGTGTACAGCCTTCTTTTTGATAGAACAGTTTTAAGCAATCTTTTTGTGGAATTTACAAGTGGATATTCAGAGCATTTTGAGGATTATGGTGGAAAAGGAAATGTCTTCAAATAAAACAAGACAGAAGCGTTCTCAGAAACTTCTTTGTGATGTGTGCATTCAACTCACAGTGTTGAACCTTCCTTTAGATACAGCAGTTTTGAAAAACTCTTTTCGTAGATTCTACAAGGGGATATTTAGACCTATTTGAGGCCTTCCTTGGAAACGAGTAGATCTTCACATAAAAACTAGACAGAAGCATTCTCAGAAACTGCTTTGTGATGTGTGCATTCAACTCATAGATTTGAACATAACTTTTCATAGAGCAGTTTTGAAACACTCTTTTTGTAGAATCTGCAAGTGGACAATTGGAGCACTTTTAGGAATTCGGTGGAATATGAAATATCCACATAAAAAGTAGACAGAAGCATTATCAGAAACTTCTTTGCGATGTGTGCATTTAACTCACAGAGTTCAACATAATTTTTAATAGAGCAGCTTTGAAACACTCTTTTTGTAGAATCTGCAAGTGGACGTTTGGAGCACTTTGAGGCGTTCCGTGGAACAGGAAATATCTTCACATAAACACTAGACAGAAGCATTGTCAGAAACTTCTTTGTGATGTGTGCATTCAATTTACTGAGCTGAAACTTCCTTTTGATAGAGCAGGCTTGAAAATCTCTTTTTGTAGAATCTGCAAGTGGATATTTGGAGCACTTTGAATCCTTCCTTGGAAACGGGAATATCTTCAAATATAAACTAGACAGAAGCATTCTCAAAAACTGCATTGTGATGTGTGCATTCTTCTCACAGAGTTAAACTTTCCTTTTGATAGAGCAGTTATGAAACACTCTTTTTGTATAAACTGCAGGATGATGTTTGCACCATTTTGAAGCCTTCATTCGAAACGCATATACATTCACATAAAAACTAGACAGAAGCATTCTCATAAGCTTCTTTGTGATGTGTGCATTCAACTCACAGATTTTAGCATTCCTTTTGATTGAGCAGTTTCAAAACACTTCGTTTGTAGAATCTGCAAGTGGACATTTGGAGCGCTTTGAGGCCTTCTGTGGAAAAGGAAATATCTTCACATAAAAACTAGACAGAAGCATTCTCAGAAACTTATTTGTGATGTGTGCATTCTGCTCACAGAGTTGAACATACCTTTTCACAGAGCAGTTTTGAAACACTCTTTTTGTAGAGTCCGCAAGGGGATATGTGGACTGATTTGAGGCCTTTTTTGGTAACGAGAATTTCTTCACATAAAAAATTGAGGGAAGCATTCTCAGAAACTGCTTTGTGAAATGTGCATTCTACTCACAGAGTTTTACCTTCCTTTTGATAGAGCAGTTTTGAAACTCCCTTTTTGTAGAATCTGCAAGTGGATATTTTGAACGCTATGGTTCCTTCGTTGGAATCCGGAATATCTTCAAATAAAAAATAGACAGAAGCATTCTCATAAACTACTTTGTGATGTGTGCATTCAACTCACCGAGTTGAACCTTTCTTTTGATAGAGCAGTTTCGAAAAACTCTTTTTACAGAATCTGCATGTGGACAATTGTAGCGCTTTGAGGGCTATGGTGGGATAGGAAATATCTTCAAATTAAAACTAGACAGAAATGTTCTAAGAAACTTCTTTGTGATTTTTGCATTGAACCCACAGAGTTGAACATTCCTCTTCATAAAGCAGTTGTGAAACACTGTTTTTGAAGAACCTGCAACTGTATACTTGGACCAATTTGAGGCCCTCATTGGAAACGGGAATATTTTCACATAAAAACTAGACAAAAGCATTCTCAGAAATGTCTTTGTGATGCGTGCATTCAACTCACAGAGTTGAACCTGCCTTTTGATAGAGCAGTTTTGAGACACTGTTTTTGTAGAATCTGCAAAGCGATATTTGGACCGATTGCGTTCCTTCATTGGAAAGGGGAATATCTTCACAAAAATCTAAGCAGAAACATTCTCACAAACTACTTTGTGATGTGTGCATTCAACTCACAGAGTTGAGAATATCTTTTCATGGAGTAGTTGTGAAACACGCTTTTTGAAGAACCTGAAAGTGGATATTTTGGCCAATTTGAGGCCCTTATTGGAAATGGGAATATCTTCACACAAATACTAGACAGAAGCATTCTCAGAAATGTCTTTGTGATGTGTGCATTCAACTCACAGAGTTGAACCTTCCTTTTGATAAAGCAGTTTTGAGACACTGTTTTTGTAGAATCTGCAACGTGGTATTTGGACCAGTTGCATTCCTTCGTTGGAAAGGGGAATATCTTCATAAAAATCTAAGCAGAAACATTCTCACAAACTCCTTTGTGATGTGTGCATTCAACTCACAGAATTGAGAATACCTTTTCGTAGAGCAGTTGTGAAACACGCTTTTTGAAGAATCTGCAAGTGGATATTTGGGCCAATTTGAGGACTTCGTTGGAAACGGGTATATCTTCACATAAAAACTAGACAGAAGCATTCTGAGAAACTTCTTTGTGATATGTGCATTCAACTCACAGAGTTGAAACTTACGTTTGATAGAGCAGTTTTTAAACCCTCTTTTTGTAGAATCTGCAAGGGGATATTTGAACCGATTTGAGCCCTTCGTTGAAAACGGGAATATCTGCACATAAAAACTGGACAGAAATATTCTCAGAAACTTCTTTCTGATGACGTCATTCAACTCACAGATTTGATCCTTCCTTTTGATAGAGCAGTTTTGAAACAGTTTTTTGTAGATCCTGCCAGTGGACATTCGGAGTGCTTTGAGGACTTCAGTGGAAAAAGAAATATCTTCATATAAAAATTAGACAGAAGCATTCTTTCAAACTACCTTTTGATGTGTGCATTCAACTCACAGAGTTGAACATTCCTTTTGATACAGCAGTTTTGAAACACTCTTTTTGTACAATCTGCAAGTGGACATTTGGAACGGTTTGAAGCCTTCTTTGGTATCACGAATATCTTCAAATAAAAACTAGACAGAAGCATTCTCAGAAAGCCCTTTGTGGTTTGTACATTCAACTTACGGAGTTGAGCTTTCCTTTTGATAGAGCAGTTCTGAAACAATGTTTTTGTAGAATCTACAAGTGGATATTTGGAGTGCTCTGAGGCTTATGTTAGTAAAAGAAATAACTTCACATAAAAACTAGACAGAAACATTCTCAGAAACTTCGTTGAGATGTGTGCATTCAACTCACAGGGTTGAATATAACTTTTCATAGAACATTTGTGAAACACTGTTTTTGAAGGACCTGCAAGTGGATATTTGGACCGATTTGAGGCTTTCATTGGAAACGGAAATATCTTCACCTAAAAATTCCCCAAAAGCATTCTCAGAAACTTCTTTGTGATGTGTGCATTCAACTCACAGAGTTGAACATAGGTTTTCATAAAGCAGTTTTGAAACACTCTTTTTGTAGAATCTGCAAGTGGATATTTGCACTCCTTTGAGGCCTTCATTGGAGACGGGAATATCTGCACATAAAAACTAGAGAGACACATTCTCAGAAACTTCTTTGTGGTGTGTGCATTAAATTCACAGAGTTCAACCTTACTTTTGATAGAGCAGATTGAAACACTCTTTTTGTAGAATCTGCAAGGGGATATTTGGACCGTTTTGAAGCCTTTGTTGGAAAGGGGAATACCTTCACATAAGAACTAGACAGAAGCATTCTCAGAAACCTCTTTGTGATGTGCACATTCAACTCACAGAATTGAACCTTCCATTTTATAGAGCAGTTTTGAAACACTTTTTGTGTAGATTCTGCTAGGGATATTTGCAGCACTTAGAGACATTCGGTGGAAAAGAAAATATCTCCACATAAAAACTAGACAATAGCATTCTCAGAAACTTCTTTGTGATGTGTGCATTGAACTCACAGAGTTGAATCTTCCTTTTGATAGAGCAGCTTTGAAACTTTCTTTTTGTAGAATCTGCAATTGGACATTTGCAGCACTTTGAAACCTTCATTGGAAACGGGAATATCTTCCACTAAAAGCAAGACAGAACCATTCTCAAAAACTGCTTTTTGATGTGTTCATTCAACTTACATAGCTGAAAGTTACCTTTCATAGATCAGTTTTGATACACTCTTTTTGTCAAATCTGCAAATGGACATTTGTAGCGCTTCGTGGGCTATGGTGGAAAATGAAATATCTTCAAAGAAAATTAAACAGAAGCATTATCAGAAACTTCTTTTTGATATGTGCATTCGGCTCACAGAGTTGAACATAACTTTTCATAGAGCAGCTTTGAAACCATTTTTTGTAGAATCTGCAAGTGTACATTTGATCACTTTGAGGCCTTCAGTGGAAAAGGAAATATCTTCAAATAAAAACTAGACTGAAGCAGTCACAGAAACTTCTTTGTGTTGTAGGCATTCAACTGACAGAGTTGTATGTTATGTTATAGAGCTGTTTTGAAACACTGTTATTGTAGAATCTGCAAGTGGATATTTGGAGGGCTTTGAGTCCTATGCTGGAAAAGGAAATATCCTCACATAAAAACTACACAGAAGCATTCTCAGAAACTGGTTTGTGATGTGTGCATTCAACCCACCGAGTTGAACCTTCCTTTTGATAGAGCAGTTTTGAAAAACTCTGTTTGTAGAATCTGAAAGTGGATATTTGGAGAGCTTTGTGGTCTATGCTAGAAAAGGAAATATCTTCACATAAAAACTAGACAGAAGCATTCTCAGAAACTTTTTTGTGATGTGTGCATTGAGCTCACAGATTTCAACATAACTTTTCATTGAGCAGTTTTGAAACAATCGTTTTGTAGAATCTGTAAGCGGATATTCGGAGCACTTTGAGACCTTTGTTGGAAACGGGAATATGTTCACATAAAAACTACAAAGAGGCATTCTCAGAAACTTACTTGTGATGTGTGCATTCAACTCACAGAGTTGAACCTTCCTTTTGATAGAGGAGTTTTGAAACACTTTTTTTGTAGAATACACAAGAGGACATTTGGAGTGCTTTGAGGCCTTCAGTGAAAAAGGAATTATCTTCACAAAAAAACTAGACAGAAGCATTCTCAGAATTTCTTTGTGATGTGTGCATTCAACTCACAGAGTTAAACCTTCCTTTTGATAGAGCAGTTTTGAAACTCTCTTTTTGTACAATTTGAAAGGGGATATTTAAACCGTTTTGGTGTCTTCATTGGAAATGGGTATATCTTCAAATAGAAACTAAACAGAAGCATTCTCAGAAACTACTTTGTGATGTGTGCATTCAACTCACAGAGTTCAGCCTTCCTTTTGATAGAGCAGTGTTGAAACACTCTTTTTGTAGAGTCTGCAGGTGGATATTTGGAGCTCTTTGCGACCTATGGTAGAAAAGGAAATATCTTCACATAAAAATTACACAGAAGCATTCTCAAAAACTTCTTTGGGATGTGTCCATGCAAAAAACTACTTTGGGATGTGTGAAGAGTTGAACCTTTCTGTTGATAGAGCAGTTTTGGGATACTTTTTAATAGATTCTCCAAGTGGACATTTTGAGCGTTTTGAGGCCATTTTTAGAAAAGGAAATATCTTCACATAAAAACTAGACAGAAGCATTCTCAGAAATTTTTTGATGTGTGCATTCAACTCACAGAGATGAACATAAATTTTCATAGAGCAGTTTTGTAACACTCTATTGGTAGAATCTGCAACTGGATATTTGGACAGCTTTGACCCCTTCATTGGAAACAGGAATATCTTCACATAAAAACTAGACAGAAGCATTCTCAGAAACAACATTGTGATGTGTGCATTCAACTCACAGATGGGAACATAATTTTTCATGGAGCAGTTTTAAAATGCTCTTTTTGTAGAATCTGCAAGGGCATATTAAGACTTCTTTGGAAACTTAGGACTTCTTTGGAAACTTAGGGGCTTCTTTGGAAACTGGAATATCTAAACATAAAAACTAGACAGAAACATTGTCAGAAACTTCTTTGTGATGTGTGCAGTTAATGCACAGATTTGAACCTTCCTTTTGATAGAGCACTTTTGAAACACTCGTTTTGTAGACTCTGCAAGTGGATATTTGGAGCACTTTTAGGCCTATTGTAGAGATGGAAATATCTTTACATAAAAACTAAACAGAAGCATTCTCCGAAACTTCTCTGTGATATGTGCATTCACCTGACAGTATTGAACCTACATTTTGATAGAGCACTTTTGAAACACTCTTTTTGTAGAATCTGCAAATGAATATTTGGAGTGCTTTGAAGCCTTCGTTGGAAATAGGAATATCTTCAAATAAAAATTAGACAGAAGCGTTCTCAGAAACAACGTTGTGATGCGTGCATTCAACTCACAGAGTTGAACTTGCCTTTTAATAAAGCAGCTTTGGAACACTCTTTTTGTAGAATTTGAATGAGGACATTTGTAGCACTTTTAGGGCTTTGGTGTAAAAGGAAATATATTCAAATTAAAACCAGAAAGAAGCATTTTCAGAAACTTCTTTGTGATGTTTGCATTCAACTCACCGAGTTGAACACACCGTTTCATAGAGCAGTTGGGAAATGCTGTTTTTGAAGTAACTGCAAGTGGATATTTGGACCGATTTGAGGTCTTCATTGTAAACGAGAATATCTACACATAAAAACTAGACAGGAGCATTCTCAGAAACTTCTTTGTGATGTGTGCATTCAACACACAGAGTTGAACCTTTCTATTCATAGAGCAGCTTTGAAAACTCTTTTTGTAGAATCTGCAAGTGGATATTTGGACCGCTTTGAGGCTTTCACTGGAAAGGGGTATAATTTCACATAAAAACTAGACAGAAGCATTCTCAGAAACTTCTTTGTGATGTGTGCATTCAACTCACAGATTTGAACCTTCCTTTTGATAGAGCAGTTTTCTAACACGCTTTTTGTAGAATCTATAAGTGGATATTTTCAGCACCATGAAGCCTATGGTAGACAAGAAAATATCTTCACATAAAAACTAGGCAGAAGCATTCCCAGAAACTTCTTTATGATGTGAGAATTCCACTCACAGAGTTGAACATCTCCTTTGAGAGAGCAGTTTTGAATCACTCTTTTTGTAGAATCTGCAAATGTACATTTCTAGCTCTTTGAGAGCTATTTTGTAAATGGAAATATCTTCAAACAAAAACTTGACAGAAGCATTCTCAGAAACTTACTTGGGATGTGTCCATTCAACTCACAGAGGTGAACATAACTTTTCATTAAGCAGTTTTGGAACACTCTTTTTGTAAAATCTCCAAGTGAATATTTGGACTGCTGGGAGGTCTTTGTTGGAAACTGGAATATCTTCACATAAAAACTAGACAGAAGCATTCTCAGAAACTACTTTGTGACGTTTGCATTCAACTCACAGAGTTGAACCTTCCTTTTGATGGAGCAGTTTTGAAACACTCTTTTTGTAGAATCTGCAAGTGGATATTTCGACTGCTTTGAGGCCTTCATTGGAAACGGGAGTATCTTCAAATAAAAACTAGACAGAAATATTCTCAGAAATTTCTTTGGATGTGTGCATTAAAACTAGAGTGTTGAACCTTCCCTTTGATAGAGCAGTTTTGAAGCACTATTTTTGTAAAATCTGCAAGTGCAGATTTTCAGCACATTGAAGGCTTCATTGGAATCAGGAATATCTTCAAATGAAAACTGCACAAAGCATTCTCAGATACTACTTTGTGATATGTGCATTCAACTAACAGAGTTGAGCATTACTTTTGATAGAGCAGTTTTCAAACACTCTTTTTGTACTATCTGCATATTGATATTTGGAGCGCTTTGAGGCCTTTGGTAGAAAAGGAAATATCTTCACAGAAAAACTAGACAGAAGCATTCTCAGAAAAGTCTTTGTGATGTGTGTATTAAACTCAGACTTTAACATAGCTTTTCATAGAGCAGTTTGGAAAGACTATTTTTGTAGGTTCTGCAAGTGGATATTTGGACTGCTTTGATGCCTTCATTGGAAAAGGGAACACCTTCACATAAAAATTAGACAGAAGTATTCTCAGAAACGTCTTTGTGATATGTGCATTCAACTCACAAAGTTGAACCTTTCTTTTGATAGAGCAGTTTTGAAACACCTTTTTTTTAGAATCTGCAAGTGGACATTTGGAGTGCTTTGAAGCTTTCAGTGGAAAGGGAAATATCTTAACATAAAACTAGACATAAGCATTCTCAGAAACGTCTTTGTGATGTGTGGATTCAACTCATAGAGTTGAACCTTCCTTTTGATAGAGCAGTTTTGAAACACTCTTTTGCAGAATCTGCAAGTGGATATTTGGAGCGATTTGAAGTCTTCCTTGGAAACGAGAATATCTTCATATAAAAACTAGGTAGAAGTATTCTCAGAAACTACTACGTGATGTGTGCACTCAACTCACAGAGTTGAAACTTTCCTTTAATGGAGCAGTTTTGAAACACTGTTTTTGTAGAATCTGCAAGCGCACAATTGATACGCTTTGAGGGTTATGATGGAAAAGGAAATATCTTCAAATAAAAACTAGACAGAAGCAATCTCAGAAACATCTTTGTCTTGTGTGCAGTGAACTCACAGAGTTGAACTTAACTTTTCATAGAGTAGTTTTGAAACAGTCTTTTTGTGGTATGTGCAAGGGGATATTTTGACCGTTTTGTGGCCTTCACTGGAAATGGAAATATCTTCACATAAAAACAAGGTTGGAGCATTCACAGAAACTTCTTTGTGATGTGTGAATTCAACTCAGATAATTGAACCTTACTTTTGATACAGCAGTTTTGAATAATTTTTTTGTATAATCTGCAATTGGACGTTTGGAGCACTATGAGGCCTTCCGTGGAAAAGGAAATATCTTCAAAGAAAAACTAGAAAGAAGCATTCTCAGAAATATCTTTGTTATGTGTGCATTCAACTCACAGAGTTAACTTTACTTTTGATAGAGCTGTTTTGAAACCCTTATTTGTAGAATCTGCAAGTTGACATTTTGAGTGCTTTGGGGCCTTCGGTGGGAAAGAAATATCTTCACATAAAATCCAGACAGAAGAATTCTCCAAAACTTCTTTGTTATGTGCGCATTCATCTCACAGAGTTGAATCTTCATTTTGATAGAGCAGTTTTGGAACACTCTTTTGGTGGAATTTGCAAGTGGATATTTGGAGCGCTTAGAAGCCTTTGTTGGAAAAGTGAATACCTTCAAATTAAAACTAGACAGAAGCATTCTCAGAAACTACTTTGCGATGTGTGCATTGAACTTACAGAGCTGAACCTTTCTTTTGATAGAGCAGTTTTGAAACACTCCTTTTGTAGAATCTGCAAGTAGATATTTGTAGCTCATTGAAAGCTAAGTTGGAAAAGGAAATATCTTCAAATAAAAACTAGACAAAGTATTTTCAGAAACTTCTTTGTGATGTGTGCATTCAACTCACAGAGTTGAAACATCCTGTTGATAGAGCAGTTTTGAAAAACTCTTTTTGTAGAATCTGCAAGGGTATATTTGGACTGTTTTGAGGCTTTCATTGGAACCGGAATATCTGCACATAAAAACTAGACAGAAGCATTCTCAGAAACTTCTTTGTGATGTGTGCATTCAATTCACAGAATTGAACATAACTTTTCATAGAGCAGTTTTGAAACAGTCTTTTTGTAGAATCTGCAAGGGGATATTTGGACCAATTTGAGGCCTTCGTTGAAAACAGGAATATCTCCACATAAAAACTAGACAGAAGCATTGTTAGCAACTACTTTTTGATTTGTGCATTCAACTTAAACAGTTGAACCTTCCTTTTGCTAGAGTAGCTTTGAAATCTTTTTTTTTTTTTTTTTGGGAATGTGCATGTGGACATTTCGAGCGATTTCAGGCCTTCAGTGGAAAAGGAAATATCTTCACATAAAAACTAGAGAGAATCATTCTCAGAAACTTCTTTGTGACGTGTGCATTCAACTCACAGAGTTGAACATAACTTTTCATAGAACAGTTCTGAAACCCTCTTTTTTTAGAATCTGCAAGTGGATAATTGGAACGCTTTTAGGCCTTCATTGGAAACAGGAATATCTGCACATAAAAAATAGACAGAAGCATTCTCAGAAACTCCTTTGTGATGTGTGCATTCTACTAACAGTGTTGAACTTTCCTTTTGATACAGCAGTTTTGAAAGACTCTTTTTGTAGAATCTGCAAGTGGATATTTGGAGCGCTTTGAAGCCTTCATTGGGAACGGGAATATCTTCAAATGAAAACTAGACAGAAGCATTCTCAGAAACTACTTTGTGATGTGTGCATTTAACTCACAGAGTTGAGCCTTCCTTTTGATAGAATAGTTTTGAAACACTCTTTTTGAAGTATCTGCGGGTGGATATTTGGAGCACATTGTGGCCTATGGTACAAAAGGAAATGTCTTCACATAATAACTAGACAGATGCATTCTCATAAACTTCTTTGTGATGTTTGAATTCAACTCACAGAGTTGAACATAACTTTTCATAGAGCTGTTTTGAAACACTCTTTTTCTAGCTTCTGCAAGTGGAATTTTGGAACGATTTGAGGCCTTCGTTTGAAACGAGAATTTCTTCACATAAAAAGTAGACAGAAGCATTCTCAGAAACTTCTTTGTGATGTGTGCATTCAGCTCAAGGAGTTGAACTATCTTTTTAAAGAGCATTTTTGAAAGACTCTTTTTTAGAATCTGCAAATGGACACTTTTAGCGATTTTGGGCTATGGTGGAAAAGGAAATATCATCAAATAAAAACTACACAGAAGCATACTCAGAAACTTCTTTGTGATGTGTGTGTTCAACTCATAGTATTGTACATATCTTTTCATAGAGCAGTTTTGAAACTGTCTTTTTGTGGAATCTGCAAGTGAATACTTGGAACACTTTGTGGCCTTCTTTGTCAATGGGAGTACCTGCACATAAAAACAAGAAAGAAGAATTCTCAGAAATTTTTTGTGATGTGTGCATTCAACTGACAGAGTTGATCCTTCCTTTTGATAGAGGAGTTTTGAGACACTGTTTTTGCAGATTCTGCAAGGGGATAGACCGATTTGAGGCCTTCAATGGAATCCAGAATAGCTTCACATAAAAACTAGACAGAAGCATTCTGAGAAAAGATTTTGTGATGTGTGCATTCAACTCACAGAGGTGAACCTTCCTTTTCATAGAGCAGTTTTGAAACACTCTTTTTGTAGAATCTGCAAGTGGAAATTTGGTCCGCTTTGAGGCCTTTGTTGGAAACGGGAATATCTTCACATAAAAATTAGACAGAAGCATTATCAGAGACTTCTTTGTGATGTGTGCTTTCAACTCACAGAGTTGAACTTTCCTCTTGATAGAACACTTTTGAAACACTCTTTTACTAGAATCTGCAATGGGATATTTGGATCGATTTGAGGCCTTCATCAGAAACAGGAATATCTTCATGTAAAAGTACACAGAAGCATTCTCAGAAACTATTTTGTTATGTGAGCATTCAACTCACTGAGTTGAATCTTCCTTTTCATAGAACAGTTTTGAAAACCTTTTTTTTGCAGAATCTGCAAGAGGACATTTGGAGATTTGGAGTGCTTTGAGGCCTTCAGTTTAAAAGGAAATATCTTCATATAAAAACTAGACAGAAGTATCCTAAGAAACTTCTTTGTGATGTGTGCATTCAACTCACGGAGTTGAACATAACGATTCATCGAGCAGTTTTGAAACACTCTTTTTGTACAATCTGCAAGTGGATATGTGGAGTGCTTTGAAGCTTTCATTGGAAACGGGTATATCTTGAAATAAAATCTAGATAGAAGAATTTTCAGAAACTAATTTTTGGTGTGTGCATTCAACTCACGGAGTTGAGCCTTCCTTTTGATAGAGCAGTTTTGAAACACTCTTTTTGTAGAATCGGCAAGTGGATATTTGCACTGCTTTGAGGCGTATGGTAGAAAAGGAAATATCTTCACATAAAAACTAGACAAAGCATTCTCAGAAACTTCTTTGTGATGTTTGCATTGAACTCACAGAGGTGAACAAATCTTTTCATAGAGCAGTTGTGAAACATGCTTTCTAAGAACCTGCAAGTGGATATTTGGACCAAATTGAGGCCTTCTTTGGAAACGGGTATATCTTCACATAAAAACTAGACAGAAGCATTCTCAGAAACATCTTTGAGATGTGTGCATTCCACTCACAGAATTGAACATAATGTTTCATAGAACAGTTTTGGAACACTCTTTTTCTAGAATCTGCAAGTGGATATTTGGAGTGCTTTGAGGCCTATGGAAGAAAAGGAAATATCTTCTCATAAAAGCTAGACGGAAGCATTCTCAGAAACTTCTTTTTGATGTGTGCATTCAACTCACAGAGTTGAACCTTCTTTTTGATAGAACAGTTTTGAAACACTCTTTTTGTATAATCCGCAAGTGGATATTTGGAGTGCTTTGAGGCCTGTGATAGAAAAGGAAATAACTTCAATTAAAAACTACACAACAGCATTCTCAGGAACTTCTTCTTGATGTGTGCATTCTACTCACAGAGTTGAACTTTCCTTCTGATAGAGCACTTTTACAGCACTCCTTTTGGAGAATCTGCAAGTGGATATTTGGAGTGCTTTGAAGCATTCTTTGGAATCGTGAGTATTTACAAATAAAAACTAAACAGATTCATTTTCAGAAACTACTTTGTGATGTGTGCATTCAACTCACAGTGTACAGCCTTCTTTTTGATAGAACAGTTTTAAGCAATCTTTTTGTGGAATTTACAAGTGGATATTCAGAGCATTTTGAGGATTATGGTGGAAAAGGAAATGTCTTCAAATAAAACAAGACAGAAGCGTTCTCAGAAACTTCTTTGTGATGTGTGCATTCAACTCACAGTGTTGAACCTTCCTTTAGATACAGCAGTTTTGAAAAACTCTTTTCGTAGATTCTACAAGGGGATATTTAGACCTATTTGAGGCCTTCCTTGGAAACGAGTAGATCTTCACATAAAAACTAGACAGAAGCATTCTCAGAAACTGCTTTGTGATGTGTGCATTCAACTCATAGATTTGAACATAACTTTTCATAGAGCAGTTTTGAAACACTCTTTTTGTAGAATCTGCAAGTGGACAATTGGAGCACTTTTAGGAATTCGGTGGAATATGAAATATCCACATAAAAAGTAGACAGAAGCATTATCAGAAACTTCTTTGCGATGTGTGCATTTAACTCACAGAGTTCAACATAATTTTTAATAGAGCAGCTTTGAAACACTCTTTTTGTAGAATCTGCAAGTGGACGTTTGGAGCACTTTGAGGCGTTCCGTGGAACAGGAAATATCTTCACATAAACACTAGACAGAAGCATTGTCAGAAACTTCTTTGTGATGTGTGCATTCAATTTACTGAGCTGAAACTTCCTTTTGATAGAGCAGGCTTGAAAATCTCTTTTTGTAGAATCTGCAAGTGGATATTTGGAGCACTTTGAATCCTTCCTTGGAAACGGGAATATCTTCAAATATAAACTAGACAGAAGCATTCTCAAAAACTGCATTGTGATGTGTGCATTCTTCTCACAGAGTTAAACTTTCCTTTTGATAGAGCAGTTATGAAACACTCTTTTTGTATAAACTGCAGGATGATGTTTGCACCATTTTGAAGCCTTCATTCGAAACGCATATACATTCACATAAAAACTAGACAGAAGCATTCTCATAAGCTTCTTTGTGATGTGTGCATTCAACTCACAGATTTTAGCATTCCTTTTGATTGAGCAGTTTCAAAACACTTCGTTTGTAGAATCTGCAAGTGGACATTTGGAGCGCTTTGAGGCCTTCTGTGGAAAAGGAAATATCTTCACATAAAAACTAGACAGAAGCATTCTCAGAAACTTATTTGTGATGTGTGCATTCTGCTCACAGAGTTGAACATACCTTTTCACAGAGCAGTTTTGAAACACTCTTTTTGTAGAGTCCGCAAGGGGATATGTGGACTGATTTGAGGCCTTTTTTGGTAACGAGAATTTCTTCACATAAAAAATTGAGGGAAGCATTCTCAGAAACTGCTTTGTGAAATGTGCATTCTACTCACAGAGTTTTACCTTCCTTTTGATAGAGCAGTTTTGAAACTCCCTTTTTGTAGAATCTGCAAGTGGATATTTTGAACGCTATGGTTCCTTCGTTGGAATCCGGAATATCTTCAAATAAAAAATAGACAGAAGCATTCTCATAAACTACTTTGTGATGTGTGCATTCAACTCACCGAGTTGAACCTTTCTTTTGATAGAGCAGTTTCGAAAAACTCTTTTTACAGAATCTGCATGTGGACAATTGTAGCGCTTTGAGGGCTATGGTGGGATAGGAAATATCTTCAAATTAAAACTAGACAGAAATGTTCTAAGAAACTTCTTTGTGATTTTTGCATTGAACCCACAGAGTTGAACATTCCTCTTCATAAAGCAGTTGTGAAACACTGTTTTTGAAGAACCTGCAACTGTATACTTGGACCAATTTGAGGCCCTCATTGGAAACGGGAATATTTTCACATAAAAACTAGACAAAAGCATTCTCAGAAATGTCTTTGTGATGCGTGCATTCAACTCACAGAGTTGAACCTGCCTTTTGATAGAGCAGTTTTGAGACACTGTTTTTGTAGAATCTGCAAAGCGATATTTGGACCGATTGCGTTCCTTCATTGGAAAGGGGAATATCTTCACAAAAATCTAAGCAGAAACATTCTCACAAACTACTTTGTGATGTGTGCATTCAACTCACAGAGTTGAGAATATCTTTTCATGGAGTAGTTGTGAAACACGCTTTTTGAAGAACCTGAAAGTGGATATTTTGGCCAATTTGAGGCCCTTATTGGAAATGGGAATATCTTCACACAAATACTAGACAGAAGCATTCTCAGAAATGTCTTTGTGATGTGTGCATTCAACTCACAGAGTTGAACCTTCCTTTTGATAAAGCAGTTTTGAGACACTGTTTTTGTAGAATCTGCAACGTGGTATTTGGACCAGTTGCATTCCTTCGTTGGAAAGGGGAATATCTTCATAAAAATCTAAGCAGAAACATTCTCACAAACTCCTTTGTGATGTGTGCATTCAACTCACAGAATTGAGAATACCTTTTCGTAGAGCAGTTGTGAAACACGCTTTTTGAAGAATCTGCAAGTGGATATTTGGGCCAATTTGAGGACTTCGTTGGAAACGGGTATATCTTCACATAAAAACTAGACAGAAGCATTCTGAGAAACTTCTTTGTGATATGTGCATTCAACTCACAGAGTTGAAACTTACGTTTGATAGAGCAGTTTTTAAACCCTCTTTTTGTAGAATCTGCAAGGGGATATTTGAACCGATTTGAGCCCTTCGTTGAAAACGGGAATATCTGCACATAAAAACTGGACAGAAATATTCTCAGAAACTTCTTTCTGATGACGTCATTCAACTCACAGATTTGATCCTTCCTTTTGATAGAGCAGTTTTGAAACAGTTTTTTGTAGATCCTGCCAGTGGACATTCGGAGTGCTTTGAGGACTTCAGTGGAAAAAGAAATATCTTCATATAAAAATTAGACAGAAGCATTCTTTCAAACTACCTTTTGATGTGTGCATTCAACTCACAGAGTTGAACATTCCTTTTGATACAGCAGTTTTGAAACACTCTTTTTGTACAATCTGCAAGTGGACATTTGGAACGGTTTGAAGCCTTCTTTGGTATCACGAATATCTTCAAATAAAAACTAGACAGAAGCATTCTCAGAAAGCCCTTTGTGGTTTGTACATTCAACTTACGGAGTTGAGCTTTCCTTTTGATAGAGCAGTTCTGAAACAATGTTTTTGTAGAATCTACAAGTGGATATTTGGAGTGCTCTGAGGCTTATGTTAGTAAAAGAAATAACTTCACATAAAAACTAGACAGAAACATTCTCAGAAACTTCGTTGAGATGTGTGCATTCAACTCACAGGGTTGAATATAACTTTTCATAGAACATTTGTGAAACACTGTTTTTGAAGGACCTGCAAGTGGATATTTGGACCGATTTGAGGCTTTCATTGGAAACGGAAATATCTTCACCTAAAAATTCCCCAAAAGCATTCTCAGAAACTTCTTTGTGATGTGTGCATTCAACTCACAGAGTTGAACATAGGTTTTCATAAAGCAGTTTTGAAACACTCTTTTTGTAGAATCTGCAAGTGGATATTTGCACTCCTTTGAGGCCTTCATTGGAGACGGGAATATCTGCACATAAAAACTAGAGAGACACATTCTCAGAAACTTCTTTGTGGTGTGTGCATTAAATTCACAGAGTTCAACCTTACTTTTGATAGAGCAGATTGAAACACTCTTTTTGTAGAATCTGCAAGGGGATATTTGGACCGTTTTGAAGCCTTTGTTGGAAAGGGGAATACCTTCACATAAGAACTAGACAGAAGCATTCTCAGAAACCTCTTTGTGATGTGCACATTCAACTCACAGAATTGAACCTTCCATTTTATAGAGCAGTTTTGAAACACTTTTTGTGTAGATTCTGCTAGGGATATTTGCAGCACTTAGAGACATTCGGTGGAAAAGAAAATATCTCCACATAAAAACTAGACAATAGCATTCTCAGAAACTTCTTTGTGATGTGTGCATTGAACTCACAGAGTTGAATCTTCCTTTTGATAGAGCAGCTTTGAAACTTTCTTTTTGTAGAATCTGCAATTGGACATTTGCAGCACTTTGAAACCTTCATTGGAAACGGGAATATCTTCCACTAAAAGCAAGACAGAACCATTCTCAAAAACTGCTTTTTGATGTGTTCATTCAACTTACATAGCTGAAAGTTACCTTTCATAGATCAGTTTTGATACACTCTTTTTGTCAAATCTGCAAATGGACATTTGTAGCGCTTCGTGGGCTATGGTGGAAAATGAAATATCTTCAAAGAAAATTAAACAGAAGCATTATCAGAAACTTCTTTTTGATATGTGCATTCGGCTCACAGAGTTGAACATAACTTTTCATAGAGCAGCTTTGAAACCATTTTTTGTAGAATCTGCAAGTGTACATTTGATCACTTTGAGGCCTTCAGTGGAAAAGGAAATATCTTCAAATAAAAACTAGACTGAAGCAGTCACAGAAACTTCTTTGTGTTGTAGGCATTCAACTGACAGAGTTGTATGTTATGTTATAGAGCTGTTTTGAAACACTGTTATTGTAGAATCTGCAAGTGGATATTTGGAGGGCTTTGAGTCCTATGCTGGAAAAGGAAATATCCTCACATAAAAACTACACAGAAGCATTCTCAGAAACTGGTTTGTGATGTGTGCATTCAACCCACCGAGTTGAACCTTCCTTTTGATAGAGCAGTTTTGAAAAACTCTGTTTGTAGAATCTGAAAGTGGATATTTGGAGAGCTTTGTGGTCTATGCTAGAAAAGGAAATATCTTCACATAAAAACTAGACAGAAGCATTCTCAGAAACTTTTTTGTGATGTGTGCATTGAGCTCACAGATTTCAACATAACTTTTCATTGAGCAGTTTTGAAACAATCGTTTTGTAGAATCTGTAAGCGGATATTCGGAGCACTTTGAGACCTTTGTTGGAAACGGGAATATGTTCACATAAAAACTACAAAGAGGCATTCTCAGAAACTTACTTGTGATGTGTGCATTCAACTCACAGAGTTGAACCTTCCTTTTGATAGAGGAGTTTTGAAACACTTTTTTTGTAGAATACACAAGAGGACATTTGGAGTGCTTTGAGGCCTTCAGTGAAAAAGGAATTATCTTCACAAAAAAACTAGACAGAAGCATTCTCAGAATTTCTTTGTGATGTGTGCATTCAACTCACAGAGTTAAACCTTCCTTTTGATAGAGCAGTTTTGAAACTCTCTTTTTGTACAATTTGAAAGGGGATATTTAAACCGTTTTGGTGTCTTCATTGGAAATGGGTATATCTTCAAATAGAAACTAAACAGAAGCATTCTCAGAAACTACTTTGTGATGTGTGCATTCAACTCACAGAGTTCAGCCTTCCTTTTGATAGAGCAGTGTTGAAACACTCTTTTTGTAGAGTCTGCAGGTGGATATTTGGAGCTCTTTGCGACCTATGGTAGAAAAGGAAATATCTTCACATAAAAATTACACAGAAGCATTCTCAAAAACTTCTTTGGGATGTGTCCATGCAAAAAACTACTTTGGGATGTGTGAAGAGTTGAACCTTTCTGTTGATAGAGCAGTTTTGGGATACTTTTTAATAGATTCTCCAAGTGGACATTTTGAGCGTTTTGAGGCCATTTTTAGAAAAGGAAATATCTTCACATAAAAACTAGACAGAAGCATTCTCAGAAATTTTTTGATGTGTGCATTCAACTCACAGAGATGAACATAAATTTTCATAGAGCAGTTTTGTAACACTCTATTGGTAGAATCTGCAACTGGATATTTGGACAGCTTTGACCCCTTCATTGGAAACAGGAATATCTTCACATAAAAACTAGACAGAAGCATTCTCAGAAACAACATTGTGATGTGTGCATTCAACTCACAGATGGGAACATAATTTTTCATGGAGCAGTTTTAAAATGCTCTTTTTGTAGAATCTGCAAGGGCATATTAAGACTTCTTTGGAAACTTAGGACTTCTTTGGAAACTTAGGGGCTTCTTTGGAAACTGGAATATCTAAACATAAAAACTAGACAGAAACATTGTCAGAAACTTCTTTGTGATGTGTGCAGTTAATGCACAGATTTGAACCTTCCTTTTGATAGAGCACTTTTGAAACACTCGTTTTGTAGACTCTGCAAGTGGATATTTGGAGCACTTTTAGGCCTATTGTAGAGATGGAAATATCTTTACATAAAAACTAAACAGAAGCATTCTCCGAAACTTCTCTGTGATATGTGCATTCACCTGACAGTATTGAACCTACATTTTGATAGAGCACTTTTGAAACACTCTTTTTGTAGAATCTGCAAATGAATATTTGGAGTGCTTTGAAGCCTTCGTTGGAAATAGGAATATCTTCAAATAAAAATTAGACAGAAGCGTTCTCAGAAACAACGTTGTGATGCGTGCATTCAACTCACAGAGTTGAACTTGCCTTTTAATAAAGCAGCTTTGGAACACTCTTTTTGTAGAATTTGAATGAGGACATTTGTAGCACTTTTAGGGCTTTGGTGTAAAAGGAAATATATTCAAATTAAAACCAGAAAGAAGCATTTTCAGAAACTTCTTTGTGATGTTTGCATTCAACTCACCGAGTTGAACACACCGTTTCATAGAGCAGTTGGGAAATGCTGTTTTTGAAGTAACTGCAAGTGGATATTTGGACCGATTTGAGGTCTTCATTGTAAACGAGAATATCTACACATAAAAACTAGACAGGAGCATTCTCAGAAACTTCTTTGTGATGTGTGCATTCAACACACAGAGTTGAACCTTTCTATTCATAGAGCAGCTTTGAAAACTCTTTTTGTAGAATCTGCAAGTGGATATTTGGACCGCTTTGAGGCTTTCACTGGAAAGGGGTATAATTTCACATAAAAACTAGACAGAAGCATTCTCAGAAACTTCTTTGTGATGTGTGCATTCAACTCACAGATTTGAACCTTCCTTTTGATAGAGCAGTTTTCTAACACGCTTTTTGTAGAATCTATAAGTGGATATTTTCAGCACCATGAAGCCTATGGTAGACAAGAAAATATCTTCACATAAAAACTAGGCAGAAGCATTCCCAGAAACTTCTTTATGATGTGAGAATTCCACTCACAGAGTTGAACATCTCCTTTGAGAGAGCAGTTTTGAATCACTCTTTTTGTAGAATCTGCAAATGTACATTTCTAGCTCTTTGAGAGCTATTTTGTAAATGGAAATATCTTCAAACAAAAACTTGACAGAAGCATTCTCAGAAACTTACTTGGGATGTGTCCATTCAACTCACAGAGGTGAACATAACTTTTCATTAAGCAGTTTTGGAACACTCTTTTTGTAAAATCTCCAAGTGAATATTTGGACTGCTGGGAGGTCTTTGTTGGAAACTGGAATATCTTCACATAAAAACTAGACAGAAGCATTCTCAGAAACTACTTTGTGACGTTTGCATTCAACTCACAGAGTTGAACCTTCCTTTTGATGGAGCAGTTTTGAAACACTCTTTTTGTAGAATCTGCAAGTGGATATTTCGACTGCTTTGAGGCCTTCATTGGAAACGGGAGTATCTTCAAATAAAAACTAGACAGAAATATTCTCAGAAATTTCTTTGGATGTGTGCATTAAAACTAGAGTGTTGAACCTTCCCTTTGATAGAGCAGTTTTGAAGCACTATTTTTGTAAAATCTGCAAGTGCAGATTTTCAGCACATTGAAGGCTTCATTGGAATCAGGAATATCTTCAAATGAAAACTGCACAAAGCATTCTCAGATACTACTTTGTGATATGTGCATTCAACTAACAGAGTTGAGCATTACTTTTGATAGAGCAGTTTTCAAACACTCTTTTTGTACTATCTGCATATTGATATTTGGAGCGCTTTGAGGCCTTTGGTAGAAAAGGAAATATCTTCACAGAAAAACTAGACAGAAGCATTCTCAGAAAAGTCTTTGTGATGTGTGTATTAAACTCAGACTTTAACATAGCTTTTCATAGAGCAGTTTGGAAAGACTATTTTTGTAGGTTCTGCAAGTGGATATTTGGACTGCTTTGATGCCTTCATTGGAAAAGGGAACACCTTCACATAAAAATTAGACAGAAGTATTCTCAGAAACGTCTTTGTGATATGTGCATTCAACTCACAAAGTTGAACCTTTCTTTTGATAGAGCAGTTTTGAAACACCTTTTTTTTAGAATCTGCAAGTGGACATTTGGAGTGCTTTGAAGCTTTCAGTGGAAAGGGAAATATCTTAACATAAAACTAGACATAAGCATTCTCAGAAACGTCTTTGTGATGTGTGGATTCAACTCATAGAGTTGAACCTTCCTTTTGATAGAGCAGTTTTGAAACACTCTTTTGCAGAATCTGCAAGTGGATATTTGGAGCGATTTGAAGTCTTCCTTGGAAACGAGAATATCTTCATATAAAAACTAGGTAGAAGTATTCTCAGAAACTACTACGTGATGTGTGCACTCAACTCACAGAGTTGAAACTTTCCTTTAATGGAGCAGTTTTGAAACACTGTTTTTGTAGAATCTGCAAGCGCACAATTGATACGCTTTGAGGGTTATGATGGAAAAGGAAATATCTTCAAATAAAAACTAGACAGAAGCAATCTCAGAAACATCTTTGTCTTGTGTGCAGTGAACTCACAGAGTTGAACTTAACTTTTCATAGAGTAGTTTTGAAACAGTCTTTTTGTGGTATGTGCAAGGGGATATTTTGACCGTTTTGTGGCCTTCACTGGAAATGGAAATATCTTCACATAAAAACAAGGTTGGAGCATTCACAGAAACTTCTTTGTGATGTGTGAATTCAACTCAGATAATTGAACCTTACTTTTGATACAGCAGTTTTGAATAATTTTTTTGTATAATCTGCAATTGGACGTTTGGAGCACTATGAGGCCTTCCGTGGAAAAGGAAATATCTTCAAAGAAAAACTAGAAAGAAGCATTCTCAGAAATATCTTTGTTATGTGTGCATTCAACTCACAGAGTTAACTTTACTTTTGATAGAGCTGTTTTGAAACCCTTATTTGTAGAATCTGCAAGTTGACATTTTGAGTGCTTTGGGGCCTTCGGTGGGAAAGAAATATCTTCACATAAAATCCAGACAGAAGAATTCTCCAAAACTTCTTTGTTATGTGCGCATTCATCTCACAGAGTTGAATCTTCATTTTGATAGAGCAGTTTTGGAACACTCTTTTGGTGGAATTTGCAAGTGGATATTTGGAGCGCTTAGAAGCCTTTGTTGGAAAAGTGAATACCTTCAAATTAAAACTAGACAGAAGCATTCTCAGAAACTACTTTGCGATGTGTGCATTGAACTTACAGAGCTGAACCTTTCTTTTGATAGAGCAGTTTTGAAACACTCCTTTTGTAGAATCTGCAAGTAGATATTTGTAGCTCATTGAAAGCTAAGTTGGAAAAGGAAATATCTTCAAATAAAAACTAGACAAAGTATTTTCAGAAACTTCTTTGTGATGTGTGCATTCAACTCACAGAGTTGAAACATCCTGTTGATAGAGCAGTTTTGAAAAACTCTTTTTGTAGAATCTGCAAGGGTATATTTGGACTGTTTTGAGGCTTTCATTGGAACCGGAATATCTGCACATAAAAACTAGACAGAAGCATTCTCAGAAACTTCTTTGTGATGTGTGCATTCAATTCACAGAATTGAACATAACTTTTCATAGAGCAGTTTTGAAACAGTCTTTTTGTAGAATCTGCAAGGGGATATTTGGACCAATTTGAGGCCTTCGTTGAAAACAGGAATATCTCCACATAAAAACTAGACAGAAGCATTGTTAGCAACTACTTTTTGATTTGTGCATTCAACTTAAACAGTTGAACCTTCCTTTTGCTAGAGTAGCTTTGAAATCTTTTTTTTTTTTTTTTTGGGAATGTGCATGTGGACATTTCGAGCGATTTCAGGCCTTCAGTGGAAAAGGAAATATCTTCACATAAAAACTAGAGAGAATCATTCTCAGAAACTTCTTTGTGACGTGTGCATTCAACTCACAGAGTTGAACATAACTTTTCATAGAACAGTTCTGAAACCCTCTTTTTTTAGAATCTGCAAGTGGATAATTGGAACGCTTTTAGGCCTTCATTGGAAACAGGAATATCTGCACATAAAAAATAGACAGAAGCATTCTCAGAAACTCCTTTGTGATGTGTGCATTCTACTAACAGTGTTGAACTTTCCTTTTGATACAGCAGTTTTGAAAGACTCTTTTTGTAGAATCTGCAAGTGGATATTTGGAGCGCTTTGAAGCCTTCATTGGGAACGGGAATATCTTCAAATGAAAACTAGACAGAAGCATTCTCAGAAACTACTTTGTGATGTGTGCATTTAACTCACAGAGTTGAGCCTTCCTTTTGATAGAATAGTTTTGAAACACTCTTTTTGAAGTATCTGCGGGTGGATATTTGGAGCACATTGTGGCCTATGGTACAAAAGGAAATGTCTTCACATAATAACTAGACAGATGCATTCTCATAAACTTCTTTGTGATGTTTGAATTCAACTCACAGAGTTGAACATAACTTTTCATAGAGCTGTTTTGAAACACTCTTTTTCTAGCTTCTGCAAGTGGAATTTTGGAACGATTTGAGGCCTTCGTTTGAAACGAGAATTTCTTCACATAAAAAGTAGACAGAAGCATTCTCAGAAACTTCTTTGTGATGTGTGCATTCAGCTCAAGGAGTTGAACTATCTTTTTAAAGAGCATTTTTGAAAGACTCTTTTTTAGAATCTGCAAATGGACACTTTTAGCGATTTTGGGCTATGGTGGAAAAGGAAATATCATCAAATAAAAACTACACAGAAGCATACTCAGAAACTTCTTTGTGATGTGTGTGTTCAACTCATAGTATTGTACATATCTTTTCATAGAGCAGTTTTGAAACTGTCTTTTTGTGGAATCTGCAAGTGAATACTTGGAACACTTTGTGGCCTTCTTTGTCAATGGGAGTACCTGCACATAAAAACAAGAAAGAAGAATTCTCAGAAATTTTTTGTGATGTGTGCATTCAACTGACAGAGTTGATCCTTCCTTTTGATAGAGGAGTTTTGAGACACTGTTTTTGCAGATTCTGCAAGGGGATAGACCGATTTGAGGCCTTCAATGGAATCCAGAATAGCTTCACATAAAAACTAGACAGAAGCATTCTGAGAAAAGATTTTGTGATGTGTGCATTCAACTCACAGAGGTGAACCTTCCTTTTCATAGAGCAGTTTTGAAACACTCTTTTTGTAGAATCTGCAAGTGGAAATTTGGTCCGCTTTGAGGCCTTTGTTGGAAACGGGAATATCTTCACATAAAAATTAGACAGAAGCATTATCAGAGACTTCTTTGTGATGTGTGCTTTCAACTCACAGAGTTGAACTTTCCTCTTGATAGAACACTTTTGAAACACTCTTTTACTAGAATCTGCAATGGGATATTTGGATCGATTTGAGGCCTTCATCAGAAACAGGAATATCTTCATGTAAAAGTACACAGAAGCATTCTCAGAAACTATTTTGTTATGTGAGCATTCAACTCACTGAGTTGAATCTTCCTTTTCATAGAACAGTTTTGAAAACCTTTTTTTTGCAGAATCTGCAAGAGGACATTTGGAGATTTGGAGTGCTTTGAGGCCTTCAGTTTAAAAGGAAATATCTTCATATAAAAACTAGACAGAAGTATCCTAAGAAACTTCTTTGTGATGTGTGCATTCAACTCACGGAGTTGAACATAACGATTCATCGAGCAGTTTTGAAACACTCTTTTTGTACAATCTGCAAGTGGATATGTGGAGTGCTTTGAAGCTTTCATTAGAAACGGGTATATCTTGAAATAAAATCTAGATAGAAGAATTTTCAGAAACTAATTTTTGGTGTGTGCATTCAACTCACGGAGTTGAGCCTTCCTTTTGATAGAGCAGTTTTGAAACACTCTTTTTGTAGAATCGGCAAGTGGATATTTGCACTGCTTTGAGGCGTATGGTAGAAAAGGAAATATCTTCACATAAAAACTAGACAAAGCATTCTCAGAAACTTCTTTGTGATGTTTGCATTGAACTCACAGAGGTGAACAAATCTTTTCATAGAGCAGTTGTGAAACATGCTTTCTAAGAACCTGCAAGTGGATATTTGGACCAAATTGAGGCCTTCTTTGGAAACGGGTATATCTTCACATAAAAACTAGACAGAAGCATTCTCAGAAACATCTTTGAGATGTGTGCATTCCACTCACAGAATTGAACATAATGTTTCATAGAACAGTTTTGGAACACTCTTTTTCTAGAATCTGCAAGTGGATATTTGGAGTGCTTTGAGGCCTATGGAAGAAAAGGAAATATCTTCTCATAAAAGCTAGACGGAAGCATTCTCAGAAACTTCTTTTTGATGTGTGCATTCAACTCACAGAGTTGAACCTTCTTTTTGATAGAACAGTTTTGAAACACTCTTTTTGTATAATCCGCAAGTGGATATTTGGAGTGCTTTGAGGCCTGTGATAGAAAAGGAAATAACTTCAATTAAAAACTACACAACAGCATTCTCAGGAACTTCTTCTTGATGTGTGCATTCTACTCACAGAGTTGAACTTTCCTTCTGATAGAGCACTTTTACAGCACTCCTTTTGGAGAATCTGCAAGTGGATATTTGGAGTGCTTTGAAGCATTCTTTGGAATCGTGAGTATTTACAAATAAAAACTAAACAGATTCATTTTCAGAAACTACTTTGTGATGTGTGCATTCAACTCACAGTGTACAGCCTTCTTTTTGATAGAACAGTTTTAAGCAATCTTTTTGTGGAATTTACAAGTGGATATTCAGAGCATTTTGAGGATTATGGTGGAAAAGGAAATGTCTTCAAATAAAACAAGACAGAAGCGTTCTCAGAAACTTCTTTGTGATGTGTGCATTCAACTCACAGTGTTGAACCTTCCTTTAGATACAGCAGTTTTGAAAAACTCTTTTCGTAGATTCTACAAGGGGATATTTAGACCTATTTGAGGCCTTCCTTGGAAACGAGTAGATCTTCACATAAAAACTAGACAGAAGCATTCTCAGAAACTGCTTTGTGATGTGTGCATTCAACTCATAGATTTGAACATAACTTTTCATAGAGCAGTTTTGAAACACTCTTTTTGTAGAATCTGCAAGTGGACAATTGGAGCACTTTTAGGAATTCGGTGGAATATGAAATATCCACATAAAAAGTAGACAGAAGCATTATCAGAAACTTCTTTGCGATGTGTGCATTTAACTCACAGAGTTCAACATAATTTTTAATAGAGCAGCTTTGAAACACTCTTTTTGTAGAATCTGCAAGTGGACGTTTGGAGCACTTTGAGGCGTTCCGTGGAACAGGAAATATCTTCACATAAACACTAGACAGAAGCATTGTCAGAAACTTCTTTGTGATGTGTGCATTCAATTTACTGAGCTGAAACTTCCTTTTGATAGAGCAGGCTTGAAAATCTCTTTTTGTAGAATCTGCAAGTGGATATTTGGAGCACTTTGAATCCTTCCTTGGAAACGGGAATATCTTCAAATATAAACTAGACAGAAGCATTCTCAAAAACTGCATTGTGATGTGTGCATTCTTCTCACAGAGTTAAACTTTCCTTTTGATAGAGCAGTTATGAAACACTCTTTTTGTATAAACTGCAGGATGATGTTTGCACCATTTTGAAGCCTTCATTCGAAACGCATATACATTCACATAAAAACTAGACAGAAGCATTCTCATAAGCTTCTTTGTGATGTGTGCATTCAACTCACAGATTTTAGCATTCCTTTTGATTGAGCAGTTTCAAAACACTTCGTTTGTAGAATCTGCAAGTGGACATTTGGAGCGCTTTGAGGCCTTCTGTGGAAAAGGAAATATCTTCACATAAAAACTAGACAGAAGCATTCTCAGAAACTTATTTGTGATGTGTGCATTCTGCTCACAGAGTTGAACATACCTTTTCACAGAGCAGTTTTGAAACACTCTTTTTGTAGAGTCCGCAAGGGGATATGTGGACTGATTTGAGGCCTTTTTTGGTAACGAGAATTTCTTCACATAAAAAATTGAGGGAAGCATTCTCAGAAACTGCTTTGTGAAATGTGCATTCTACTCACAGAGTTTTACCTTCCTTTTGATAGAGCAGTTTTGAAACTCCCTTTTTGTAGAATCTGCAAGTGGATATTTTGAACGCTATGGTTCCTTCGTTGGAATCCGGAATATCTTCAAATAAAAAATAGACAGAAGCATTCTCATAAACTACTTTGTGATGTGTGCATTCAACTCACCGAGTTGAACCTTTCTTTTGATAGAGCAGTTTCGAAAAACTCTTTTTACAGAATCTGCATGTGGACAATTGTAGCGCTTTGAGGGCTATGGTGGGATAGGAAATATCTTCAAATTAAAACTAGACAGAAATGTTCTAAGAAACTTCTTTGTGATTTTTGCATTGAACCCACAGAGTTGAACATTCCTCTTCATAAAGCAGTTGTGAAACACTGTTTTTGAAGAACCTGCAACTGTATACTTGGACCAATTTGAGGCCCTCATTGGAAACGGGAATATTTTCACATAAAAACTAGACAAAAGCATTCTCAGAAATGTCTTTGTGATGCGTGCATTCAACTCACAGAGTTGAACCTGCCTTTTGATAGAGCAGTTTTGAGACACTGTTTTTGTAGAATCTGCAAAGCGATATTTGGACCGATTGCGTTCCTTCATTGGAAAGGGGAATATCTTCACAAAAATCTAAGCAGAAACATTCTCACAAACTACTTTGTGATGTGTGCATTCAACTCACAGAGTTGAGAATATCTTTTCATGGAGTAGTTGTGAAACACGCTTTTTGAAGAACCTGAAAGTGGATATTTTGGCCAATTTGAGGCCCTTATTGGAAATGGGAATATCTTCACACAAATACTAGACAGAAGCATTCTCAGAAATGTCTTTGTGATGTGTGCATTCAACTCACAGAGTTGAACCTTCCTTTTGATAAAGCAGTTTTGAGACACTGTTTTTGTAGAATCTGCAACGTGGTATTTGGACCAGTTGCATTCCTTCGTTGGAAAGGGGAATATCTTCATAAAAATCTAAGCAGAAACATTCTCACAAACTCCTTTGTGATGTGTGCATTCAACTCACAGAATTGAGAATACCTTTTCGTAGAGCAGTTGTGAAACACGCTTTTTGAAGAATCTGCAAGTGGATATTTGGGCCAATTTGAGGACTTCGTTGGAAACGGGTATATCTTCACATAAAAACTAGACAGAAGCATTCTGAGAAACTTCTTTGTGATATGTGCATTCAACTCACAGAGTTGAAACTTACGTTTGATAGAGCAGTTTTTAAACCCTCTTTTTGTAGAATCTGCAAGGGGATATTTGAACCGATTTGAGCCCTTCGTTGAAAACGGGAATATCTGCACATAAAAACTGGACAGAAATATTCTCAGAAACTTCTTTCTGATGACGTCATTCAACTCACAGATTTGATCCTTCCTTTTGATAGAGCAGTTTTGAAACAGTTTTTTGTAGATCCTGCCAGTGGACATTCGGAGTGCTTTGAGGACTTCAGTGGAAAAAGAAATATCTTCATATAAAAATTAGACAGAAGCATTCTTTCAAACTACCTTTTGATGTGTGCATTCAACTCACAGAGTTGAACATTCCTTTTGATACAGCAGTTTTGAAACACTCTTTTTGTACAATCTGCAAGTGGACATTTGGAACGGTTTGAAGCCTTCTTTGGTATCACGAATATCTTCAAATAAAAACTAGACAGAAGCATTCTCAGAAAGCCCTTTGTGGTTTGTACATTCAACTTACGGAGTTGAGCTTTCCTTTTGATAGAGCAGTTCTGAAACAATGTTTTTGTAGAATCTACAAGTGGATATTTGGAGTGCTCTGAGGCTTATGTTAGTAAAAGAAATAACTTCACATAAAAACTAGACAGAAACATTCTCAGAAACTTCGTTGAGATGTGTGCATTCAACTCACAGGGTTGAATATAACTTTTCATAGAACATTTGTGAAACACTGTTTTTGAAGGACCTGCAAGTGGATATTTGGACCGATTTGAGGCTTTCATTGGAAACGGAAATATCTTCACCTAAAAATTCCCCAAAAGCATTCTCAGAAACTTCTTTGTGATGTGTGCATTCAACTCACAGAGTTGAACATAGGTTTTCATAAAGCAGTTTTGAAACACTCTTTTTGTAGAATCTGCAAGTGGATATTTGCACTCCTTTGAGGCCTTCATTGGAGACGGGAATATCTGCACATAAAAACTAGAGAGACACATTCTCAGAAACTTCTTTGTGGTGTGTGCATTAAATTCACAGAGTTCAACCTTACTTTTGATAGAGCAGATTGAAACACTCTTTTTGTAGAATCTGCAAGGGGATATTTGGACCGTTTTGAAGCCTTTGTTGGAAAGGGGAATACCTTCACATAAGAACTAGACAGAAGCATTCTCAGAAACCTCTTTGTGATGTGCACATTCAACTCACAGAATTGAACCTTCCATTTTATAGAGCAGTTTTGAAACACTTTTTGTGTAGATTCTGCTAGGGATATTTGCAGCACTTAGAGACATTCGGTGGAAAAGAAAATATCTCCACATAAAAACTAGACAATAGCATTCTCAGAAACTTCTTTGTGATGTGTGCATTGAACTCACAGAGTTGAATCTTCCTTTTGATAGAGCAGCTTTGAAACTTTCTTTTTGTAGAATCTGCAATTGGACATTTGCAGCACTTTGAAACCTTCATTGGAAACGGGAATATCTTCCACTAAAAGCAAGACAGAACCATTCTCAAAAACTGCTTTTTGATGTGTTCATTCAACTTACATAGCTGAAAGTTACCTTTCATAGATCAGTTTTGATACACTCTTTTTGTCAAATCTGCAAATGGACATTTGTAGCGCTTCGTGGGCTATGGTGGAAAATGAAATATCTTCAAAGAAAATTAAACAGAAGCATTATCAGAAACTTCTTTTTGATATGTGCATTCGGCTCACAGAGTTGAACATAACTTTTCATAGAGCAGCTTTGAAACCATTTTTTGTAGAATCTGCAAGTGTACATTTGATCACTTTGAGGCCTTCAGTGGAAAAGGAAATATCTTCAAATAAAAACTAGACTGAAGCAGTCACAGAAACTTCTTTGTGTTGTAGGCATTCAACTGACAGAGTTGTATGTTATGTTATAGAGCTGTTTTGAAACACTGTTATTGTAGAATCTGCAAGTGGATATTTGGAGGGCTTTGAGTCCTATGCTGGAAAAGGAAATATCCTCACATAAAAACTACACAGAAGCATTCTCAGAAACTGGTTTGTGATGTGTGCATTCAACCCACCGAGTTGAACCTTCCTTTTGATAGAGCAGTTTTGAAAAACTCTGTTTGTAGAATCTGAAAGTGGATATTTGGAGAGCTTTGTGGTCTATGCTAGAAAAGGAAATATCTTCACATAAAAACTAGACAGAAGCATTCTCAGAAACTTTTTTGTGATGTGTGCATTGAGCTCACAGATTTCAACATAACTTTTCATTGAGCAGTTTTGAAACAATCGTTTTGTAGAATCTGTAAGCGGATATTCGGAGCACTTTGAGACCTTTGTTGGAAACGGGAATATGTTCACATAAAAACTACAAAGAGGCATTCTCAGAAACTTACTTGTGATGTGTGCATTCAACTCACAGAGTTGAACCTTCCTTTTGATAGAGGAGTTTTGAAACACTTTTTTTGTAGAATACACAAGAGGACATTTGGAGTGCTTTGAGGCCTTCAGTGAAAAAGGAATTATCTTCACAAAAAAACTAGACAGAAGCATTCTCAGAATTTCTTTGTGATGTGTGCATTCAACTCACAGAGTTAAACCTTCCTTTTGATAGAGCAGTTTTGAAACTCTCTTTTTGTACAATTTGAAAGGGGATATTTAAACCGTTTTGGTGTCTTCATTGGAAATGGGTATATCTTCAAATAGAAACTAAACAGAAGCATTCTCAGAAACTACTTTGTGATGTGTGCATTCAACTCACAGAGTTCAGCCTTCCTTTTGATAGAGCAGTGTTGAAACACTCTTTTTGTAGAGTCTGCAGGTGGATATTTGGAGCTCTTTGCGACCTATGGTAGAAAAGGAAATATCTTCACATAAAAATTACACAGAAGCATTCTCAAAAACTTCTTTGGGATGTGTCCATGCAAAAAACTACTTTGGGATGTGTGAAGAGTTGAACCTTTCTGTTGATAGAGCAGTTTTGGGATACTTTTTAATAGATTCTCCAAGTGGACATTTTGAGCGTTTTGAGGCCATTTTTAGAAAAGGAAATATCTTCACATAAAAACTAGACAGAAGCATTCTCAGAAATTTTTTGATGTGTGCATTCAACTCACAGAGATGAACATAAATTTTCATAGAGCAGTTTTGTAACACTCTATTGGTAGAATCTGCAACTGGATATTTGGACAGCTTTGACCCCTTCATTGGAAACAGGAATATCTTCACATAAAAACTAGACAGAAGCATTCTCAGAAACAACATTGTGATGTGTGCATTCAACTCACAGATGGGAACATAATTTTTCATGGAGCAGTTTTAAAATGCTCTTTTTGTAGAATCTGCAAGGGCATATTAAGACTTCTTTGGAAACTTAGGACTTCTTTGGAAACTTAGGGGCTTCTTTGGAAACTGGAATATCTAAACATAAAAACTAGACAGAAACATTGTCAGAAACTTCTTTGTGATGTGTGCAGTTAATGCACAGATTTGAACCTTCCTTTTGATAGAGCACTTTTGAAACACTCGTTTTGTAGACTCTGCAAGTGGATATTTGGAGCACTTTTAGGCCTATTGTAGAGATGGAAATATCTTTACATAAAAACTAAACAGAAGCATTCTCCGAAACTTCTCTGTGATATGTGCATTCACCTGACAGTATTGAACCTACATTTTGATAGAGCACTTTTGAAACACTCTTTTTGTAGAATCTGCAAATGAATATTTGGAGTGCTTTGAAGCCTTCGTTGGAAATAGGAATATCTTCAAATAAAAATTAGACAGAAGCGTTCTCAGAAACAACGTTGTGATGCGTGCATTCAACTCACAGAGTTGAACTTGCCTTTTAATAAAGCAGCTTTGGAACACTCTTTTTGTAGAATTTGAATGAGGACATTTGTAGCACTTTTAGGGCTTTGGTGTAAAAGGAAATATATTCAAATTAAAACCAGAAAGAAGCATTTTCAGAAACTTCTTTGTGATGTTTGCATTCAACTCACCGAGTTGAACACACCGTTTCATAGAGCAGTTGGGAAATGCTGTTTTTGAAGTAACTGCAAGTGGATATTTGGACCGATTTGAGGTCTTCATTGTAAACGAGAATATCTACACATAAAAACTAGACAGGAGCATTCTCAGAAACTTCTTTGTGATGTGTGCATTCAACACACAGAGTTGAACCTTTCTATTCATAGAGCAGCTTTGAAAACTCTTTTTGTAGAATCTGCAAGTGGATATTTGGACCGCTTTGAGGCTTTCACTGGAAAGGGGTATAATTTCACATAAAAACTAGACAGAAGCATTCTCAGAAACTTCTTTGTGATGTGTGCATTCAACTCACAGATTTGAACCTTCCTTTTGATAGAGCAGTTTTCTAACACGCTTTTTGTAGAATCTATAAGTGGATATTTTCAGCACCATGAAGCCTATGGTAGACAAGAAAATATCTTCACATAAAAACTAGGCAGAAGCATTCCCAGAAACTTCTTTATGATGTGAGAATTCCACTCACAGAGTTGAACATCTCCTTTGAGAGAGCAGTTTTGAATCACTCTTTTTGTAGAATCTGCAAATGTACATTTCTAGCTCTTTGAGAGCTATTTTGTAAATGGAAATATCTTCAAACAAAAACTTGACAGAAGCATTCTCAGAAACTTACTTGGGATGTGTCCATTCAACTCACAGAGGTGAACATAACTTTTCATTAAGCAGTTTTGGAACACTCTTTTTGTAAAATCTCCAAGTGAATATTTGGACTGCTGGGAGGTCTTTGTTGGAAACTGGAATATCTTCACATAAAAACTAGACAGAAGCATTCTCAGAAACTACTTTGTGACGTTTGCATTCAACTCACAGAGTTGAACCTTCCTTTTGATGGAGCAGTTTTGAAACACTCTTTTTGTAGAATCTGCAAGTGGATATTTCGACTGCTTTGAGGCCTTCATTGGAAACGGGAGTATCTTCAAATAAAAACTAGACAGAAATATTCTCAGAAATTTCTTTGGATGTGTGCATTAAAACTAGAGTGTTGAACCTTCCCTTTGATAGAGCAGTTTTGAAGCACTATTTTTGTAAAATCTGCAAGTGCAGATTTTCAGCACATTGAAGGCTTCATTGGAATCAGGAATATCTTCAAATGAAAACTGCACAAAGCATTCTCAGATACTACTTTGTGATATGTGCATTCAACTAACAGAGTTGAGCATTACTTTTGATAGAGCAGTTTTCAAACACTCTTTTTGTACTATCTGCATATTGATATTTGGAGCGCTTTGAGGCCTTTGGTAGAAAAGGAAATATCTTCACAGAAAAACTAGACAGAAGCATTCTCAGAAAAGTCTTTGTGATGTGTGTATTAAACTCAGACTTTAACATAGCTTTTCATAGAGCAGTTTGGAAAGACTATTTTTGTAGGTTCTGCAAGTGGATATTTGGACTGCTTTGATGCCTTCATTGGAAAAGGGAACACCTTCACATAAAAATTAGACAGAAGTATTCTCAGAAACGTCTTTGTGATATGTGCATTCAACTCACAAAGTTGAACCTTTCTTTTGATAGAGCAGTTTTGAAACACCTTTTTTTTAGAATCTGCAAGTGGACATTTGGAGTGCTTTGAAGCTTTCAGTGGAAAGGGAAATATCTTAACATAAAACTAGACATAAGCATTCTCAGAAACGTCTTTGTGATGTGTGGATTCAACTCATAGAGTTGAACCTTCCTTTTGATAGAGCAGTTTTGAAACACTCTTTTGCAGAATCTGCAAGTGGATATTTGGAGCGATTTGAAGTCTTCCTTGGAAACGAGAATATCTTCATATAAAAACTAGGTAGAAGTATTCTCAGAAACTACTACGTGATGTGTGCACTCAACTCACAGAGTTGAAACTTTCCTTTAATGGAGCAGTTTTGAAACACTGTTTTTGTAGAATCTGCAAGCGCACAATTGATACGCTTTGAGGGTTATGATGGAAAAGGAAATATCTTCAAATAAAAACTAGACAGAAGCAATCTCAGAAACATCTTTGTCTTGTGTGCAGTGAACTCACAGAGTTGAACTTAACTTTTCATAGAGTAGTTTTGAAACAGTCTTTTTGTGGTATGTGCAAGGGGATATTTTGACCGTTTTGTGGCCTTCACTGGAAATGGAAATATCTTCACATAAAAACAAGGTTGGAGCATTCACAGAAACTTCTTTGTGATGTGTGAATTCAACTCAGATAATTGAACCTTACTTTTGATACAGCAGTTTTGAATAATTTTTTTGTATAATCTGCAATTGGACGTTTGGAGCACTATGAGGCCTTCCGTGGAAAAGGAAATATCTTCAAAGAAAAACTAGAAAGAAGCATTCTCAGAAATATCTTTGTTATGTGTGCATTCAACTCACAGAGTTAACTTTACTTTTGATAGAGCTGTTTTGAAACCCTTATTTGTAGAATCTGCAAGTTGACATTTTGAGTGCTTTGGGGCCTTCGGTGGGAAAGAAATATCTTCACATAAAATCCAGACAGAAGAATTCTCCAAAACTTCTTTGTTATGTGCGCATTCATCTCACAGAGTTGAATCTTCATTTTGATAGAGCAGTTTTGGAACACTCTTTTGGTGGAATTTGCAAGTGGATATTTGGAGCGCTTAGAAGCCTTTGTTGGAAAAGTGAATACCTTCAAATTAAAACTAGACAGAAGCATTCTCAGAAACTACTTTGCGATGTGTGCATTGAACTTACAGAGCTGAACCTTTCTTTTGATAGAGCAGTTTTGAAACACTCCTTTTGTAGAATCTGCAAGTAGATATTTGTAGCTCATTGAAAGCTAAGTTGGAAAAGGAAATATCTTCAAATAAAAACTAGACAAAGTATTTTCAGAAACTTCTTTGTGATGTGTGCATTCAACTCACAGAGTTGAAACATCCTGTTGATAGAGCAGTTTTGAAAAACTCTTTTTGTAGAATCTGCAAGGGTATATTTGGACTGTTTTGAGGCTTTCATTGGAACCGGAATATCTGCACATAAAAACTAGACAGAAGCATTCTCAGAAACTTCTTTGTGATGTGTGCATTCAATTCACAGAATTGAACATAACTTTTCATAGAGCAGTTTTGAAACAGTCTTTTTGTAGAATCTGCAAGGGGATATTTGGACCAATTTGAGGCCTTCGTTGAAAACAGGAATATCTCCACATAAAAACTAGACAGAAGCATTGTTAGCAACTACTTTTTGATTTGTGCATTCAACTTAAACAGTTGAACCTTCCTTTTGCTAGAGTAGCTTTGAAATCTTTTTTTTTTTTTTTTTGGGAATGTGCATGTGGACATTTCGAGCGATTTCAGGCCTTCAGTGGAAAAGGAAATATCTTCACATAAAAACTAGAGAGAATCATTCTCAGAAACTTCTTTGTGACGTGTGCATTCAACTCACAGAGTTGAACATAACTTTTCATAGAACAGTTCTGAAACCCTCTTTTTTTAGAATCTGCAAGTGGATAATTGGAACGCTTTTAGGCCTTCATTGGAAACAGGAATATCTGCACATAAAAAATAGACAGAAGCATTCTCAGAAACTCCTTTGTGATGTGTGCATTCTACTAACAGTGTTGAACTTTCCTTTTGATACAGCAGTTTTGAAAGACTCTTTTTGTAGAATCTGCAAGTGGATATTTGGAGCGCTTTGAAGCCTTCATTGGGAACGGGAATATCTTCAAATGAAAACTAGACAGAAGCATTCTCAGAAACTACTTTGTGATGTGTGCATTTAACTCACAGAGTTGAGCCTTCCTTTTGATAGAATAGTTTTGAAACACTCTTTTTGAAGTATCTGCGGGTGGATATTTGGAGCACATTGTGGCCTATGGTACAAAAGGAAATGTCTTCACATAATAACTAGACAGATGCATTCTCATAAACTTCTTTGTGATGTTTGAATTCAACTCACAGAGTTGAACATAACTTTTCATAGAGCTGTTTTGAAACACTCTTTTTCTAGCTTCTGCAAGTGGAATTTTGGAACGATTTGAGGCCTTCGTTTGAAACGAGAATTTCTTCACATAAAAAGTAGACAGAAGCATTCTCAGAAACTTCTTTGTGATGTGTGCATTCAGCTCAAGGAGTTGAACTATCTTTTTAAAGAGCATTTTTGAAAGACTCTTTTTTAGAATCTGCAAATGGACACTTTTAGCGATTTTGGGCTATGGTGGAAAAGGAAATATCATCAAATAAAAACTACACAGAAGCATACTCAGAAACTTCTTTGTGATGTGTGTGTTCAACTCATAGTATTGTACATATCTTTTCATAGAGCAGTTTTGAAACTGTCTTTTTGTGGAATCTGCAAGTGAATACTTGGAACACTTTGTGGCCTTCTTTGTCAATGGGAGTACCTGCACATAAAAACAAGAAAGAAGAATTCTCAGAAATTTTTTGTGATGTGTGCATTCAACTGACAGAGTTGATCCTTCCTTTTGATAGAGGAGTTTTGAGACACTGTTTTTGCAGATTCTGCAAGGGGATAGACCGATTTGAGGCCTTCAATGGAATCCAGAATAGCTTCACATAAAAACTAGACAGAAGCATTCTGAGAAAAGATTTTGTGATGTGTGCATTCAACTCACAGAGGTGAACCTTCCTTTTCATAGAGCAGTTTTGAAACACTCTTTTTGTAGAATCTGCAAGTGGAAATTTGGTCCGCTTTGAGGCCTTTGTTGGAAACGGGAATATCTTCACATAAAAATTAGACAGAAGCATTATCAGAGACTTCTTTGTGATGTGTGCTTTCAACTCACAGAGTTGAACTTTCCTCTTGATAGAACACTTTTGAAACACTCTTTTACTAGAATCTGCAATGGGATATTTGGATCGATTTGAGGCCTTCATCAGAAACAGGAATATCTTCATGTAAAAGTACACAGAAGCATTCTCAGAAACTATTTTGTTATGTGAGCATTCAACTCACTGAGTTGAATCTTCCTTTTCATAGAACAGTTTTGAAAACCTTTTTTTTGCAGAATCTGCAAGAGGACATTTGGAGATTTGGAGTGCTTTGAGGCCTTCAGTTTAAAAGGAAATATCTTCATATAAAAACTAGACAGAAGTATCCTAAGAAACTTCTTTGTGATGTGTGCATTCAACTCACGGAGTTGAACATAACGATTCATCGAGCAGTTTTGAAACACTCTTTTTGTACAATCTGCAAGTGGATATGTGGAGTGCTTTGAAGCTTTCATTGGAAACGGGTATATCTTGAAATAAAATCTAGATAGAAGAATTTTCAGAAACTAATTTTTGGTGTGTGCATTCAACTCACGGAGTTGAGCCTTCCTTTTGATAGAGCAGTTTTGAAACACTCTTTTTGTAGAATCGGCAAGTGGATATTTGCACTGCTTTGAGGCGTATGGTAGAAAAGGAAATATCTTCACATAAAAACTAGACAAAGCATTCTCAGAAACTTCTTTGTGATGTTTGCATTGAACTCACAGAGGTGAACAAATCTTTTCATAGAGCAGTTGTGAAACATGCTTTCTAAGAACCTGCAAGTGGATATTTGGACCAAATTGAGGCCTTCTTTGGAAACGGGTATATCTTCACATAAAAACTAGACAGAAGCATTCTCAGAAACATCTTTGAGATGTGTGCATTCCACTCACAGAATTGAACATAATGTTTCATAGAACAGTTTTGGAACACTCTTTTTCTAGAATCTGCAAGTGGATATTTGGAGTGCTTTGAGGCCTATGGAAGAAAAGGAAATATCTTCTCATAAAAGCTAGACGGAAGCATTCTCAGAAACTTCTTTTTGATGTGTGCATTCAACTCACAGAGTTGAACCTTCTTTTTGATAGAACAGTTTTGAAACACTCTTTTTGTATAATCCGCAAGTGGATATTTGGAGTGCTTTGAGGCCTGTGATAGAAAAGGAAATAACTTCAATTAAAAACTACACAACAGCATTCTCAGGAACTTCTTCTTGATGTGTGCATTCTACTCACAGAGTTGAACTTTCCTTCTGATAGAGCACTTTTACAGCACTCCTTTTGGAGAATCTGCAAGTGGATATTTGGAGTGCTTTGAAGCATTCTTTGGAATCGTGAGTATTTACAAATAAAAACTAAACAGATTCATTTTCAGAAACTACTTTGTGATGTGTGCATTCAACTCACAGTGTACAGCCTTCTTTTTGATAGAACAGTTTTAAGCAATCTTTTTGTGGAATTTACAAGTGGATATTCAGAGCATTTTGAGGATTATGGTGGAAAAGGAAATGTCTTCAAATAAAACAAGACAGAAGCGTTCTCAGAAACTTCTTTGTGATGTGTGCATTCAACTCACAGTGTTGAACCTTCCTTTAGATACAGCAGTTTTGAAAAACTCTTTTCGTAGATTCTACAAGGGGATATTTAGACCTATTTGAGGCCTTCCTTGGAAACGAGTAGATCTTCACATAAAAACTAGACAGAAGCATTCTCAGAAACTGCTTTGTGATGTGTGCATTCAACTCATAGATTTGAACATAACTTTTCATAGAGCAGTTTTGAAACACTCTTTTTGTAGAATCTGCAAGTGGACAATTGGAGCACTTTTAGGAATTCGGTGGAATATGAAATATCCACATAAAAAGTAGACAGAAGCATTATCAGAAACTTCTTTGCGATGTGTGCATTTAACTCACAGAGTTCAACATAATTTTTAATAGAGCAGCTTTGAAACACTCTTTTTGTAGAATCTGCAAGTGGACGTTTGGAGCACTTTGAGGCGTTCCGTGGAACAGGAAATATCTTCACATAAACACTAGACAGAAGCATTGTCAGAAACTTCTTTGTGATGTGTGCATTCAATTTACTGAGCTGAAACTTCCTTTTGATAGAGCAGGCTTGAAAATCTCTTTTTGTAGAATCTGCAAGTGGATATTTGGAGCACTTTGAATCCTTCCTTGGAAACGGGAATATCTTCAAATATAAACTAGACAGAAGCATTCTCAAAAACTGCATTGTGATGTGTGCATTCTTCTCACAGAGTTAAACTTTCCTTTTGATAGAGCAGTTATGAAACACTCTTTTTGTATAAACTGCAGGATGATGTTTGCACCATTTTGAAGCCTTCATTCGAAACGCATATACATTCACATAAAAACTAGACAGAAGCATTCTCATAAGCTTCTTTGTGATGTGTGCATTCAACTCACAGATTTTAGCATTCCTTTTGATTGAGCAGTTTCAAAACACTTCGTTTGTAGAATCTGCAAGTGGACATTTGGAGCGCTTTGAGGCCTTCTGTGGAAAAGGAAATATCTTCACATAAAAACTAGACAGAAGCATTCTCAGAAACTTATTTGTGATGTGTGCATTCTGCTCACAGAGTTGAACATACCTTTTCACAGAGCAGTTTTGAAACACTCTTTTTGTAGAGTCCGCAAGGGGATATGTGGACTGATTTGAGGCCTTTTTTGGTAACGAGAATTTCTTCACATAAAAAATTGAGGGAAGCATTCTCAGAAACTGCTTTGTGAAATGTGCATTCTACTCACAGAGTTTTACCTTCCTTTTGATAGAGCAGTTTTGAAACTCCCTTTTTGTAGAATCTGCAAGTGGATATTTTGAACGCTATGGTTCCTTCGTTGGAATCCGGAATATCTTCAAATAAAAAATAGACAGAAGCATTCTCATAAACTACTTTGTGATGTGTGCATTCAACTCACCGAGTTGAACCTTTCTTTTGATAGAGCAGTTTCGAAAAACTCTTTTTACAGAATCTGCATGTGGACAATTGTAGCGCTTTGAGGGCTATGGTGGGATAGGAAATATCTTCAAATTAAAACTAGACAGAAATGTTCTAAGAAACTTCTTTGTGATTTTTGCATTGAACCCACAGAGTTGAACATTCCTCTTCATAAAGCAGTTGTGAAACACTGTTTTTGAAGAACCTGCAACTGTATACTTGGACCAATTTGAGGCCCTCATTGGAAACGGGAATATTTTCACATAAAAACTAGACAAAAGCATTCTCAGAAATGTCTTTGTGATGCGTGCATTCAACTCACAGAGTTGAACCTGCCTTTTGATAGAGCAGTTTTGAGACACTGTTTTTGTAGAATCTGCAAAGCGATATTTGGACCGATTGCGTTCCTTCATTGGAAAGGGGAATATCTTCACAAAAATCTAAGCAGAAACATTCTCACAAACTACTTTGTGATGTGTGCATTCAACTCACAGAGTTGAGAATATCTTTTCATGGAGTAGTTGTGAAACACGCTTTTTGAAGAACCTGAAAGTGGATATTTTGGCCAATTTGAGGCCCTTATTGGAAATGGGAATATCTTCACACAAATACTAGACAGAAGCATTCTCAGAAATGTCTTTGTGATGTGTGCATTCAACTCACAGAGTTGAACCTTCCTTTTGATAAAGCAGTTTTGAGACACTGTTTTTGTAGAATCTGCAACGTGGTATTTGGACCAGTTGCATTCCTTCGTTGGAAAGGGGAATATCTTCATAAAAATCTAAGCAGAAACATTCTCACAAACTCCTTTGTGATGTGTGCATTCAACTCACAGAATTGAGAATACCTTTTCGTAGAGCAGTTGTGAAACACGCTTTTTGAAGAATCTGCAAGTGGATATTTGGGCCAATTTGAGGACTTCGTTGGAAACGGGTATATCTTCACATAAAAACTAGACAGAAGCATTCTGAGAAACTTCTTTGTGATATGTGCATTCAACTCACAGAGTTGAAACTTACGTTTGATAGAGCAGTTTTTAAACCCTCTTTTTGTAGAATCTGCAAGGGGATATTTGAACCGATTTGAGCCCTTCGTTGAAAACGGGAATATCTGCACATAAAAACTGGACAGAAATATTCTCAGAAACTTCTTTCTGATGACGTCATTCAACTCACAGATTTGATCCTTCCTTTTGATAGAGCAGTTTTGAAACAGTTTTTTGTAGATCCTGCCAGTGGACATTCGGAGTGCTTTGAGGACTTCAGTGGAAAAAGAAATATCTTCATATAAAAATTAGACAGAAGCATTCTTTCAAACTACCTTTTGATGTGTGCATTCAACTCACAGAGTTGAACATTCCTTTTGATACAGCAGTTTTGAAACACTCTTTTTGTACAATCTGCAAGTGGACATTTGGAACGGTTTGAAGCCTTCTTTGGTATCACGAATATCTTCAAATAAAAACTAGACAGAAGCATTCTCAGAAAGCCCTTTGTGGTTTGTACATTCAACTTACGGAGTTGAGCTTTCCTTTTGATAGAGCAGTTCTGAAACAATGTTTTTGTAGAATCTACAAGTGGATATTTGGAGTGCTCTGAGGCTTATGTTAGTAAAAGAAATAACTTCACATAAAAACTAGACAGAAACATTCTCAGAAACTTCGTTGAGATGTGTGCATTCAACTCACAGGGTTGAATATAACTTTTCATAGAACATTTGTGAAACACTGTTTTTGAAGGACCTGCAAGTGGATATTTGGACCGATTTGAGGCTTTCATTGGAAACGGAAATATCTTCACCTAAAAATTCCCCAAAAGCATTCTCAGAAACTTCTTTGTGATGTGTGCATTCAACTCACAGAGTTGAACATAGGTTTTCATAAAGCAGTTTTGAAACACTCTTTTTGTAGAATCTGCAAGTGGATATTTGCACTCCTTTGAGGCCTTCATTGGAGACGGGAATATCTGCACATAAAAACTAGAGAGACACATTCTCAGAAACTTCTTTGTGGTGTGTGCATTAAATTCACAGAGTTCAACCTTACTTTTGATAGAGCAGATTGAAACACTCTTTTTGTAGAATCTGCAAGGGGATATTTGGACCGTTTTGAAGCCTTTGTTGGAAAGGGGAATACCTTCACATAAGAACTAGACAGAAGCATTCTCAGAAACCTCTTTGTGATGTGCACATTCAACTCACAGAATTGAACCTTCCATTTTATAGAGCAGTTTTGAAACACTTTTTGTGTAGATTCTGCTAGGGATATTTGCAGCACTTAGAGACATTCGGTGGAAAAGAAAATATCTCCACATAAAAACTAGACAATAGCATTCTCAGAAACTTCTTTGTGATGTGTGCATTGAACTCACAGAGTTGAATCTTCCTTTTGATAGAGCAGCTTTGAAACTTTCTTTTTGTAGAATCTGCAATTGGACATTTGCAGCACTTTGAAACCTTCATTGGAAACGGGAATATCTTCCACTAAAAGCAAGACAGAACCATTCTCAAAAACTGCTTTTTGATGTGTTCATTCAACTTACATAGCTGAAAGTTACCTTTCATAGATCAGTTTTGATACACTCTTTTTGTCAAATCTGCAAATGGACATTTGTAGCGCTTCGTGGGCTATGGTGGAAAATGAAATATCTTCAAAGAAAATTAAACAGAAGCATTATCAGAAACTTCTTTTTGATATGTGCATTCGGCTCACAGAGTTGAACATAACTTTTCATAGAGCAGCTTTGAAACCATTTTTTGTAGAATCTGCAAGTGTACATTTGATCACTTTGAGGCCTTCAGTGGAAAAGGAAATATCTTCAAATAAAAACTAGACTGAAGCAGTCACAGAAACTTCTTTGTGTTGTAGGCATTCAACTGACAGAGTTGTATGTTATGTTATAGAGCTGTTTTGAAACACTGTTATTGTAGAATCTGCAAGTGGATATTTGGAGGGCTTTGAGTCCTATGCTGGAAAAGGAAATATCCTCACATAAAAACTACACAGAAGCATTCTCAGAAACTGGTTTGTGATGTGTGCATTCAACCCACCGAGTTGAACCTTCCTTTTGATAGAGCAGTTTTGAAAAACTCTGTTTGTAGAATCTGAAAGTGGATATTTGGAGAGCTTTGTGGTCTATGCTAGAAAAGGAAATATCTTCACATAAAAACTAGACAGAAGCATTCTCAGAAACTTTTTTGTGATGTGTGCATTGAGCTCACAGATTTCAACATAACTTTTCATTGAGCAGTTTTGAAACAATCGTTTTGTAGAATCTGTAAGCGGATATTCGGAGCACTTTGAGACCTTTGTTGGAAACGGGAATATGTTCACATAAAAACTACAAAGAGGCATTCTCAGAAACTTACTTGTGATGTGTGCATTCAACTCACAGAGTTGAACCTTCCTTTTGATAGAGGAGTTTTGAAACACTTTTTTTGTAGAATACACAAGAGGACATTTGGAGTGCTTTGAGGCCTTCAGTGAAAAAGGAATTATCTTCACAAAAAAACTAGACAGAAGCATTCTCAGAATTTCTTTGTGATGTGTGCATTCAACTCACAGAGTTAAACCTTCCTTTTGATAGAGCAGTTTTGAAACTCTCTTTTTGTACAATTTGAAAGGGGATATTTAAACCGTTTTGGTGTCTTCATTGGAAATGGGTATATCTTCAAATAGAAACTAAACAGAAGCATTCTCAGAAACTACTTTGTGATGTGTGCATTCAACTCACAGAGTTCAGCCTTCCTTTTGATAGAGCAGTGTTGAAACACTCTTTTTGTAGAGTCTGCAGGTGGATATTTGGAGCTCTTTGCGACCTATGGTAGAAAAGGAAATATCTTCACATAAAAATTACACAGAAGCATTCTCAAAAACTTCTTTGGGATGTGTCCATGCAAAAAACTACTTTGGGATGTGTGAAGAGTTGAACCTTTCTGTTGATAGAGCAGTTTTGGGATACTTTTTAATAGATTCTCCAAGTGGACATTTTGAGCGTTTTGAGGCCATTTTTAGAAAAGGAAATATCTTCACATAAAAACTAGACAGAAGCATTCTCAGAAATTTTTTGATGTGTGCATTCAACTCACAGAGATGAACATAAATTTTCATAGAGCAGTTTTGTAACACTCTATTGGTAGAATCTGCAACTGGATATTTGGACAGCTTTGACCCCTTCATTGGAAACAGGAATATCTTCACATAAAAACTAGACAGAAGCATTCTCAGAAACAACATTGTGATGTGTGCATTCAACTCACAGATGGGAACATAATTTTTCATGGAGCAGTTTTAAAATGCTCTTTTTGTAGAATCTGCAAGGGCATATTAAGACTTCTTTGGAAACTTAGGACTTCTTTGGAAACTTAGGGGCTTCTTTGGAAACTGGAATATCTAAACATAAAAACTAGACAGAAACATTGTCAGAAACTTCTTTGTGATGTGTGCAGTTAATGCACAGATTTGAACCTTCCTTTTGATAGAGCACTTTTGAAACACTCGTTTTGTAGACTCTGCAAGTGGATATTTGGAGCACTTTTAGGCCTATTGTAGAGATGGAAATATCTTTACATAAAAACTAAACAGAAGCATTCTCCGAAACTTCTCTGTGATATGTGCATTCACCTGACAGTATTGAACCTACATTTTGATAGAGCACTTTTGAAACACTCTTTTTGTAGAATCTGCAAATGAATATTTGGAGTGCTTTGAAGCCTTCGTTGGAAATAGGAATATCTTCAAATAAAAATTAGACAGAAGCGTTCTCAGAAACAACGTTGTGATGCGTGCATTCAACTCACAGAGTTGAACTTGCCTTTTAATAAAGCAGCTTTGGAACACTCTTTTTGTAGAATTTGAATGAGGACATTTGTAGCACTTTTAGGGCTTTGGTGTAAAAGGAAATATATTCAAATTAAAACCAGAAAGAAGCATTTTCAGAAACTTCTTTGTGATGTTTGCATTCAACTCACCGAGTTGAACACACCGTTTCATAGAGCAGTTGGGAAATGCTGTTTTTGAAGTAACTGCAAGTGGATATTTGGACCGATTTGAGGTCTTCATTGTAAACGAGAATATCTACACATAAAAACTAGACAGGAGCATTCTCAGAAACTTCTTTGTGATGTGTGCATTCAACACACAGAGTTGAACCTTTCTATTCATAGAGCAGCTTTGAAAACTCTTTTTGTAGAATCTGCAAGTGGATATTTGGACCGCTTTGAGGCTTTCACTGGAAAGGGGTATAATTTCACATAAAAACTAGACAGAAGCATTCTCAGAAACTTCTTTGTGATGTGTGCATTCAACTCACAGATTTGAACCTTCCTTTTGATAGAGCAGTTTTCTAACACGCTTTTTGTAGAATCTATAAGTGGATATTTTCAGCACCATGAAGCCTATGGTAGACAAGAAAATATCTTCACATAAAAACTAGGCAGAAGCATTCCCAGAAACTTCTTTATGATGTGAGAATTCCACTCACAGAGTTGAACATCTCCTTTGAGAGAGCAGTTTTGAATCACTCTTTTTGTAGAATCTGCAAATGTACATTTCTAGCTCTTTGAGAGCTATTTTGTAAATGGAAATATCTTCAAACAAAAACTTGACAGAAGCATTCTCAGAAACTTACTTGGGATGTGTCCATTCAACTCACAGAGGTGAACATAACTTTTCATTAAGCAGTTTTGGAACACTCTTTTTGTAAAATCTCCAAGTGAATATTTGGACTGCTGGGAGGTCTTTGTTGGAAACTGGAATATCTTCACATAAAAACTAGACAGAAGCATTCTCAGAAACTACTTTGTGACGTTTGCATTCAACTCACAGAGTTGAACCTTCCTTTTGATGGAGCAGTTTTGAAACACTCTTTTTGTAGAATCTGCAAGTGGATATTTCGACTGCTTTGAGGCCTTCATTGGAAACGGGAGTATCTTCAAATAAAAACTAGACAGAAATATTCTCAGAAATTTCTTTGGATGTGTGCATTAAAACTAGAGTGTTGAACCTTCCCTTTGATAGAGCAGTTTTGAAGCACTATTTTTGTAAAATCTGCAAGTGCAGATTTTCAGCACATTGAAGGCTTCATTGGAATCAGGAATATCTTCAAATGAAAACTGCACAAAGCATTCTCAGATACTACTTTGTGATATGTGCATTCAACTAACAGAGTTGAGCATTACTTTTGATAGAGCAGTTTTCAAACACTCTTTTTGTACTATCTGCATATTGATATTTGGAGCGCTTTGAGGCCTTTGGTAGAAAAGGAAATATCTTCACAGAAAAACTAGACAGAAGCATTCTCAGAAAAGTCTTTGTGATGTGTGTATTAAACTCAGACTTTAACATAGCTTTTCATAGAGCAGTTTGGAAAGACTATTTTTGTAGGTTCTGCAAGTGGATATTTGGACTGCTTTGATGCCTTCATTGGAAAAGGGAACACCTTCACATAAAAATTAGACAGAAGTATTCTCAGAAACGTCTTTGTGATATGTGCATTCAACTCACAAAGTTGAACCTTTCTTTTGATAGAGCAGTTTTGAAACACCTTTTTTTTAGAATCTGCAAGTGGACATTTGGAGTGCTTTGAAGCTTTCAGTGGAAAGGGAAATATCTTAACATAAAACTAGACATAAGCATTCTCAGAAACGTCTTTGTGATGTGTGGATTCAACTCATAGAGTTGAACCTTCCTTTTGATAGAGCAGTTTTGAAACACTCTTTTGCAGAATCTGCAAGTGGATATTTGGAGCGATTTGAAGTCTTCCTTGGAAACGAGAATATCTTCATATAAAAACTAGGTAGAAGTATTCTCAGAAACTACTACGTGATGTGTGCACTCAACTCACAGAGTTGAAACTTTCCTTTAATGGAGCAGTTTTGAAACACTGTTTTTGTAGAATCTGCAAGCGCACAATTGATACGCTTTGAGGGTTATGATGGAAAAGGAAATATCTTCAAATAAAAACTAGACAGAAGCAATCTCAGAAACATCTTTGTCTTGTGTGCAGTGAACTCACAGAGTTGAACTTAACTTTTCATAGAGTAGTTTTGAAACAGTCTTTTTGTGGTATGTGCAAGGGGATATTTTGACCGTTTTGTGGCCTTCACTGGAAATGGAAATATCTTCACATAAAAACAAGGTTGGAGCATTCACAGAAACTTCTTTGTGATGTGTGAATTCAACTCAGATAATTGAACCTTACTTTTGATACAGCAGTTTTGAATAATTTTTTTGTATAATCTGCAATTGGACGTTTGGAGCACTATGAGGCCTTCCGTGGAAAAGGAAATATCTTCAAAGAAAAACTAGAAAGAAGCATTCTCAGAAATATCTTTGTTATGTGTGCATTCAACTCACAGAGTTAACTTTACTTTTGATAGAGCTGTTTTGAAACCCTTATTTGTAGAATCTGCAAGTTGACATTTTGAGTGCTTTGGGGCCTTCGGTGGGAAAGAAATATCTTCACATAAAATCCAGACAGAAGAATTCTCCAAAACTTCTTTGTTATGTGCGCATTCATCTCACAGAGTTGAATCTTCATTTTGATAGAGCAGTTTTGGAACACTCTTTTGGTGGAATTTGCAAGTGGATATTTGGAGCGCTTAGAAGCCTTTGTTGGAAAAGTGAATACCTTCAAATTAAAACTAGACAGAAGCATTCTCAGAAACTACTTTGCGATGTGTGCATTGAACTTACAGAGCTGAACCTTTCTTTTGATAGAGCAGTTTTGAAACACTCCTTTTGTAGAATCTGCAAGTAGATATTTGTAGCTCATTGAAAGCTAAGTTGGAAAAGGAAATATCTTCAAATAAAAACTAGACAAAGTATTTTCAGAAACTTCTTTGTGATGTGTGCATTCAACTCACAGAGTTGAAACATCCTGTTGATAGAGCAGTTTTGAAAAACTCTTTTTGTAGAATCTGCAAGGGTATATTTGGACTGTTTTGAGGCTTTCATTGGAACCGGAATATCTGCACATAAAAACTAGACAGAAGCATTCTCAGAAACTTCTTTGTGATGTGTGCATTCAATTCACAGAATTGAACATAACTTTTCATAGAGCAGTTTTGAAACAGTCTTTTTGTAGAATCTGCAAGGGGATATTTGGACCAATTTGAGGCCTTCGTTGAAAACAGGAATATCTCCACATAAAAACTAGACAGAAGCATTGTTAGCAACTACTTTTTGATTTGTGCATTCAACTTAAACAGTTGAACCTTCCTTTTGCTAGAGTAGCTTTGAAATCTTTTTTTTTTTTTTTTTGGGAATGTGCATGTGGACATTTCGAGCGATTTCAGGCCTTCAGTGGAAAAGGAAATATCTTCACATAAAAACTAGAGAGAATCATTCTCAGAAACTTCTTTGTGACGTGTGCATTCAACTCACAGAGTTGAACATAACTTTTCATAGAACAGTTCTGAAACCCTCTTTTTTTAGAATCTGCAAGTGGATAATTGGAACGCTTTTAGGCCTTCATTGGAAACAGGAATATCTGCACATAAAAAATAGACAGAAGCATTCTCAGAAACTCCTTTGTGATGTGTGCATTCTACTAACAGTGTTGAACTTTCCTTTTGATACAGCAGTTTTGAAAGACTCTTTTTGTAGAATCTGCAAGTGGATATTTGGAGCGCTTTGAAGCCTTCATTGGGAACGGGAATATCTTCAAATGAAAACTAGACAGAAGCATTCTCAGAAACTACTTTGTGATGTGTGCATTTAACTCACAGAGTTGAGCCTTCCTTTTGATAGAATAGTTTTGAAACACTCTTTTTGAAGTATCTGCGGGTGGATATTTGGAGCACATTGTGGCCTATGGTACAAAAGGAAATGTCTTCACATAATAACTAGACAGATGCATTCTCATAAACTTCTTTGTGATGTTTGAATTCAACTCACAGAGTTGAACATAACTTTTCATAGAGCTGTTTTGAAACACTCTTTTTCTAGCTTCTGCAAGTGGAATTTTGGAACGATTTGAGGCCTTCGTTTGAAACGAGAATTTCTTCACATAAAAAGTAGACAGAAGCATTCTCAGAAACTTCTTTGTGATGTGTGCATTCAGCTCAAGGAGTTGAACTATCTTTTTAAAGAGCATTTTTGAAAGACTCTTTTTTAGAATCTGCAAATGGACACTTTTAGCGATTTTGGGCTATGGTGGAAAAGGAAATATCATCAAATAAAAACTACACAGAAGCATACTCAGAAACTTCTTTGTGATGTGTGTGTTCAACTCATAGTATTGTACATATCTTTTCATAGAGCAGTTTTGAAACTGTCTTTTTGTGGAATCTGCAAGTGAATACTTGGAACACTTTGTGGCCTTCTTTGTCAATGGGAGTACCTGCACATAAAAACAAGAAAGAAGAATTCTCAGAAATTTTTTGTGATGTGTGCATTCAACTGACAGAGTTGATCCTTCCTTTTGATAGAGGAGTTTTGAGACACTGTTTTTGCAGATTCTGCAAGGGGATAGACCGATTTGAGGCCTTCAATGGAATCCAGAATAGCTTCACATAAAAACTAGACAGAAGCATTCTGAGAAAAGATTTTGTGATGTGTGCATTCAACTCACAGAGGTGAACCTTCCTTTTCATAGAGCAGTTTTGAAACACTCTTTTTGTAGAATCTGCAAGTGGAAATTTGGTCCGCTTTGAGGCCTTTGTTGGAAACGGGAATATCTTCACATAAAAATTAGACAGAAGCATTATCAGAGACTTCTTTGTGATGTGTGCTTTCAACTCACAGAGTTGAACTTTCCTCTTGATAGAACACTTTTGAAACACTCTTTTACTAGAATCTGCAATGGGATATTTGGATCGATTTGAGGCCTTCATCAGAAACAGGAATATCTTCATGTAAAAGTACACAGAAGCATTCTCAGAAACTATTTTGTTATGTGAGCATTCAACTCACTGAGTTGAATCTTCCTTTTCATAGAACAGTTTTGAAAACCTTTTTTTTGCAGAATCTGCAAGAGGACATTTGGAGATTTGGAGTGCTTTGAGGCCTTCAGTTTAAAAGGAAATATCTTCATATAAAAACTAGACAGAAGTATCCTAAGAAACTTCTTTGTGATGTGTGCATTCAACTCACGGAGTTGAACATAACGATTCATCGAGCAGTTTTGAAACACTCTTTTTGTACAATCTGCAAGTGGATATGTGGAGTGCTTTGAAGCTTTCATTGGAAACGGGTATATCTTGAAATAAAATCTAGATAGAAGAATTTTCAGAAACTAATTTTTGGTGTGTGCATTCAACTCACGGAGTTGAGCCTTCCTTTTGATAGAGCAGTTTTGAAACACTCTTTTTGTAGAATCGGCAAGTGGATATTTGCACTGCTTTGAGGCGTATGGTAGAAAAGGAAATATCTTCACATAAAAACTAGACAAAGCATTCTCAGAAACTTCTTTGTGATGTTTGCATTGAACTCACAGAGGTGAACAAATCTTTTCATAGAGCAGTTGTGAAACATGCTTTCTAAGAACCTGCAAGTGGATATTTGGACCAAATTGAGGCCTTCTTTGGAAACGGGTATATCTTCACATAAAAACTAGACAGAAGCATTCTCAGAAACATCTTTGAGATGTGTGCATTCCACTCACAGAATTGAACATAATGTTTCATAGAACAGTTTTGGAACACTCTTTTTCTAGAATCTGCAAGTGGATATTTGGAGTGCTTTGAGGCCTATGGAAGAAAAGGAAATATCTTCTCATAAAAGCTAGACGGAAGCATTCTCAGAAACTTCTTTTTGATGTGTGCATTCAACTCACAGAGTTGAACCTTCTTTTTGATAGAACAGTTTTGAAACACTCTTTTTGTATAATCCGCAAGTGGATATTTGGAGTGCTTTGAGGCCTGTGATAGAAAAGGAAATAACTTCAATTAAAAACTACACAACAGCATTCTCAGGAACTTCTTCTTGATGTGTGCATTCTACTCACAGAGTTGAACTTTCCTTCTGATAGAGCACTTTTACAGCACTCCTTTTGGAGAATCTGCAAGTGGATATTTGGAGTGCTTTGAAGCATTCTTTGGAATCGTGAGTATTTACAAATAAAAACTAAACAGATTCATTTTCAGAAACTACTTTGTGATGTGTGCATTCAACTCACAGTGTACAGCCTTCTTTTTGATAGAACAGTTTTAAGCAATCTTTTTGTGGAATTTACAAGTGGATATTCAGAGCATTTTGAGGATTATGGTGGAAAAGGAAATGTCTTCAAATAAAACAAGACAGAAGCGTTCTCAGAAACTTCTTTGTGATGTGTGCATTCAACTCACAGTGTTGAACCTTCCTTTAGATACAGCAGTTTTGAAAAACTCTTTTCGTAGATTCTACAAGGGGATATTTAGACCTATTTGAGGCCTTCCTTGGAAACGAGTAGATCTTCACATAAAAACTAGACAGAAGCATTCTCAGAAACTGCTTTGTGATGTGTGCATTCAACTCATAGATTTGAACATAACTTTTCATAGAGCAGTTTTGAAACACTCTTTTTGTAGAATCTGCAAGTGGACAATTGGAGCACTTTTAGGAATTCGGTGGAATATGAAATATCCACATAAAAAGTAGACAGAAGCATTATCAGAAACTTCTTTGCGATGTGTGCATTTAACTCACAGAGTTCAACATAATTTTTAATAGAGCAGCTTTGAAACACTCTTTTTGTAGAATCTGCAAGTGGACGTTTGGAGCACTTTGAGGCGTTCCGTGGAACAGGAAATATCTTCACATAAACACTAGACAGAAGCATTGTCAGAAACTTCTTTGTGATGTGTGCATTCAATTTACTGAGCTGAAACTTCCTTTTGATAGAGCAGGCTTGAAAATCTCTTTTTGTAGAATCTGCAAGTGGATATTTGGAGCACTTTGAATCCTTCCTTGGAAACGGGAATATCTTCAAATATAAACTAGACAGAAGCATTCTCAAAAACTGCATTGTGATGTGTGCATTCTTCTCACAGAGTTAAACTTTCCTTTTGATAGAGCAGTTATGAAACACTCTTTTTGTATAAACTGCAGGATGATGTTTGCACCATTTTGAAGCCTTCATTCGAAACGCATATACATTCACATAAAAACTAGACAGAAGCATTCTCATAAGCTTCTTTGTGATGTGTGCATTCAACTCACAGATTTTAGCATTCCTTTTGATTGAGCAGTTTCAAAACACTTCGTTTGTAGAATCTGCAAGTGGACATTTGGAGCGCTTTGAGGCCTTCTGTGGAAAAGGAAATATCTTCACATAAAAACTAGACAGAAGCATTCTCAGAAACTTATTTGTGATGTGTGCATTCTGCTCACAGAGTTGAACATACCTTTTCACAGAGCAGTTTTGAAACACTCTTTTTGTAGAGTCCGCAAGGGGATATGTGGACTGATTTGAGGCCTTTTTTGGTAACGAGAATTTCTTCACATAAAAAATTGAGGGAAGCATTCTCAGAAACTGCTTTGTGAAATGTGCATTCTACTCACAGAGTTTTACCTTCCTTTTGATAGAGCAGTTTTGAAACTCCCTTTTTGTAGAATCTGCAAGTGGATATTTTGAACGCTATGGTTCCTTCGTTGGAATCCGGAATATCTTCAAATAAAAAATAGACAGAAGCATTCTCATAAACTACTTTGTGATGTGTGCATTCAACTCACCGAGTTGAACCTTTCTTTTGATAGAGCAGTTTCGAAAAACTCTTTTTACAGAATCTGCATGTGGACAATTGTAGCGCTTTGAGGGCTATGGTGGGATAGGAAATATCTTCAAATTAAAACTAGACAGAAATGTTCTAAGAAACTTCTTTGTGATTTTTGCATTGAACCCACAGAGTTGAACATTCCTCTTCATAAAGCAGTTGTGAAACACTGTTTTTGAAGAACCTGCAACTGTATACTTGGACCAATTTGAGGCCCTCATTGGAAACGGGAATATTTTCACATAAAAACTAGACAAAAGCATTCTCAGAAATGTCTTTGTGATGCGTGCATTCAACTCACAGAGTTGAACCTGCCTTTTGATAGAGCAGTTTTGAGACACTGTTTTTGTAGAATCTGCAAAGCGATATTTGGACCGATTGCGTTCCTTCATTGGAAAGGGGAATATCTTCACAAAAATCTAAGCAGAAACATTCTCACAAACTACTTTGTGATGTGTGCATTCAACTCACAGAGTTGAGAATATCTTTTCATGGAGTAGTTGTGAAACACGCTTTTTGAAGAACCTGAAAGTGGATATTTTGGCCAATTTGAGGCCCTTATTGGAAATGGGAATATCTTCACACAAATACTAGACAGAAGCATTCTCAGAAATGTCTTTGTGATGTGTGCATTCAACTCACAGAGTTGAACCTTCCTTTTGATAAAGCAGTTTTGAGACACTGTTTTTGTAGAATCTGCAACGTGGTATTTGGACCAGTTGCATTCCTTCGTTGGAAAGGGGAATATCTTCATAAAAATCTAAGCAGAAACATTCTCACAAACTCCTTTGTGATGTGTGCATTCAACTCACAGAATTGAGAATACCTTTTCGTAGAGCAGTTGTGAAACACGCTTTTTGAAGAATCTGCAAGTGGATATTTGGGCCAATTTGAGGACTTCGTTGGAAACGGGTATATCTTCACATAAAAACTAGACAGAAGCATTCTGAGAAACTTCTTTGTGATATGTGCATTCAACTCACAGAGTTGAAACTTACGTTTGATAGAGCAGTTTTTAAACCCTCTTTTTGTAGAATCTGCAAGGGGATATTTGAACCGATTTGAGCCCTTCGTTGAAAACGGGAATATCTGCACATAAAAACTGGACAGAAATATTCTCAGAAACTTCTTTCTGATGACGTCATTCAACTCACAGATTTGATCCTTCCTTTTGATAGAGCAGTTTTGAAACAGTTTTTTGTAGATCCTGCCAGTGGACATTCGGAGTGCTTTGAGGACTTCAGTGGAAAAAGAAATATCTTCATATAAAAATTAGACAGAAGCATTCTTTCAAACTACCTTTTGATGTGTGCATTCAACTCACAGAGTTGAACATTCCTTTTGATACAGCAGTTTTGAAACACTCTTTTTGTACAATCTGCAAGTGGACATTTGGAACGGTTTGAAGCCTTCTTTGGTATCACGAATATCTTCAAATAAAAACTAGACAGAAGCATTCTCAGAAAGCCCTTTGTGGTTTGTACATTCAACTTACGGAGTTGAGCTTTCCTTTTGATAGAGCAGTTCTGAAACAATGTTTTTGTAGAATCTACAAGTGGATATTTGGAGTGCTCTGAGGCTTATGTTAGTAAAAGAAATAACTTCACATAAAAACTAGACAGAAACATTCTCAGAAACTTCGTTGAGATGTGTGCATTCAACTCACAGGGTTGAATATAACTTTTCATAGAACATTTGTGAAACACTGTTTTTGAAGGACCTGCAAGTGGATATTTGGACCGATTTGAGGCTTTCATTGGAAACGGAAATATCTTCACCTAAAAATTCCCCAAAAGCATTCTCAGAAACTTCTTTGTGATGTGTGCATTCAACTCACAGAGTTGAACATAGGTTTTCATAAAGCAGTTTTGAAACACTCTTTTTGTAGAATCTGCAAGTGGATATTTGCACTCCTTTGAGGCCTTCATTGGAGACGGGAATATCTGCACATAAAAACTAGAGAGACACATTCTCAGAAACTTCTTTGTGGTGTGTGCATTAAATTCACAGAGTTCAACCTTACTTTTGATAGAGCAGATTGAAACACTCTTTTTGTAGAATCTGCAAGGGGATATTTGGACCGTTTTGAAGCCTTTGTTGGAAAGGGGAATACCTTCACATAAGAACTAGACAGAAGCATTCTCAGAAACCTCTTTGTGATGTGCACATTCAACTCACAGAATTGAACCTTCCATTTTATAGAGCAGTTTTGAAACACTTTTTGTGTAGATTCTGCTAGGGATATTTGCAGCACTTAGAGACATTCGGTGGAAAAGAAAATATCTCCACATAAAAACTAGACAATAGCATTCTCAGAAACTTCTTTGTGATGTGTGCATTGAACTCACAGAGTTGAATCTTCCTTTTGATAGAGCAGCTTTGAAACTTTCTTTTTGTAGAATCTGCAATTGGACATTTGCAGCACTTTGAAACCTTCATTGGAAACGGGAATATCTTCCACTAAAAGCAAGACAGAACCATTCTCAAAAACTGCTTTTTGATGTGTTCATTCAACTTACATAGCTGAAAGTTACCTTTCATAGATCAGTTTTGATACACTCTTTTTGTCAAATCTGCAAATGGACATTTGTAGCGCTTCGTGGGCTATGGTGGAAAATGAAATATCTTCAAAGAAAATTAAACAGAAGCATTATCAGAAACTTCTTTTTGATATGTGCATTCGGCTCACAGAGTTGAACATAACTTTTCATAGAGCAGCTTTGAAACCATTTTTTGTAGAATCTGCAAGTGTACATTTGATCACTTTGAGGCCTTCAGTGGAAAAGGAAATATCTTCAAATAAAAACTAGACTGAAGCAGTCACAGAAACTTCTTTGTGTTGTAGGCATTCAACTGACAGAGTTGTATGTTATGTTATAGAGCTGTTTTGAAACACTGTTATTGTAGAATCTGCAAGTGGATATTTGGAGGGCTTTGAGTCCTATGCTGGAAAAGGAAATATCCTCACATAAAAACTACACAGAAGCATTCTCAGAAACTGGTTTGTGATGTGTGCATTCAACCCACCGAGTTGAACCTTCCTTTTGATAGAGCAGTTTTGAAAAACTCTGTTTGTAGAATCTGAAAGTGGATATTTGGAGAGCTTTGTGGTCTATGCTAGAAAAGGAAATATCTTCACATAAAAACTAGACAGAAGCATTCTCAGAAACTTTTTTGTGATGTGTGCATTGAGCTCACAGATTTCAACATAACTTTTCATTGAGCAGTTTTGAAACAATCGTTTTGTAGAATCTGTAAGCGGATATTCGGAGCACTTTGAGACCTTTGTTGGAAACGGGAATATGTTCACATAAAAACTACAAAGAGGCATTCTCAGAAACTTACTTGTGATGTGTGCATTCAACTCACAGAGTTGAACCTTCCTTTTGATAGAGGAGTTTTGAAACACTTTTTTTGTAGAATACACAAGAGGACATTTGGAGTGCTTTGAGGCCTTCAGTGAAAAAGGAATTATCTTCACAAAAAAACTAGACAGAAGCATTCTCAGAATTTCTTTGTGATGTGTGCATTCAACTCACAGAGTTAAACCTTCCTTTTGATAGAGCAGTTTTGAAACTCTCTTTTTGTACAATTTGAAAGGGGATATTTAAACCGTTTTGGTGTCTTCATTGGAAATGGGTATATCTTCAAATAGAAACTAAACAGAAGCATTCTCAGAAACTACTTTGTGATGTGTGCATTCAACTCACAGAGTTCAGCCTTCCTTTTGATAGAGCAGTGTTGAAACACTCTTTTTGTAGAGTCTGCAGGTGGATATTTGGAGCTCTTTGCGACCTATGGTAGAAAAGGAAATATCTTCACATAAAAATTACACAGAAGCATTCTCAAAAACTTCTTTGGGATGTGTCCATGCAAAAAACTACTTTGGGATGTGTGAAGAGTTGAACCTTTCTGTTGATAGAGCAGTTTTGGGATACTTTTTAATAGATTCTCCAAGTGGACATTTTGAGCGTTTTGAGGCCATTTTTAGAAAAGGAAATATCTTCACATAAAAACTAGACAGAAGCATTCTCAGAAATTTTTTGATGTGTGCATTCAACTCACAGAGATGAACATAAATTTTCATAGAGCAGTTTTGTAACACTCTATTGGTAGAATCTGCAACTGGATATTTGGACAGCTTTGACCCCTTCATTGGAAACAGGAATATCTTCACATAAAAACTAGACAGAAGCATTCTCAGAAACAACATTGTGATGTGTGCATTCAACTCACAGATGGGAACATAATTTTTCATGGAGCAGTTTTAAAATGCTCTTTTTGTAGAATCTGCAAGGGCATATTAAGACTTCTTTGGAAACTTAGGACTTCTTTGGAAACTTAGGGGCTTCTTTGGAAACTGGAATATCTAAACATAAAAACTAGACAGAAACATTGTCAGAAACTTCTTTGTGATGTGTGCAGTTAATGCACAGATTTGAACCTTCCTTTTGATAGAGCACTTTTGAAACACTCGTTTTGTAGACTCTGCAAGTGGATATTTGGAGCACTTTTAGGCCTATTGTAGAGATGGAAATATCTTTACATAAAAACTAAACAGAAGCATTCTCCGAAACTTCTCTGTGATATGTGCATTCACCTGACAGTATTGAACCTACATTTTGATAGAGCACTTTTGAAACACTCTTTTTGTAGAATCTGCAAATGAATATTTGGAGTGCTTTGAAGCCTTCGTTGGAAATAGGAATATCTTCAAATAAAAATTAGACAGAAGCGTTCTCAGAAACAACGTTGTGATGCGTGCATTCAACTCACAGAGTTGAACTTGCCTTTTAATAAAGCAGCTTTGGAACACTCTTTTTGTAGAATTTGAATGAGGACATTTGTAGCACTTTTAGGGCTTTGGTGTAAAAGGAAATATATTCAAATTAAAACCAGAAAGAAGCATTTTCAGAAACTTCTTTGTGATGTTTGCATTCAACTCACCGAGTTGAACACACCGTTTCATAGAGCAGTTGGGAAATGCTGTTTTTGAAGTAACTGCAAGTGGATATTTGGACCGATTTGAGGTCTTCATTGTAAACGAGAATATCTACACATAAAAACTAGACAGGAGCATTCTCAGAAACTTCTTTGTGATGTGTGCATTCAACACACAGAGTTGAACCTTTCTATTCATAGAGCAGCTTTGAAAACTCTTTTTGTAGAATCTGCAAGTGGATATTTGGACCGCTTTGAGGCTTTCACTGGAAAGGGGTATAATTTCACATAAAAACTAGACAGAAGCATTCTCAGAAACTTCTTTGTGATGTGTGCATTCAACTCACAGATTTGAACCTTCCTTTTGATAGAGCAGTTTTCTAACACGCTTTTTGTAGAATCTATAAGTGGATATTTTCAGCACCATGAAGCCTATGGTAGACAAGAAAATATCTTCACATAAAAACTAGGCAGAAGCATTCCCAGAAACTTCTTTATGATGTGAGAATTCCACTCACAGAGTTGAACATCTCCTTTGAGAGAGCAGTTTTGAATCACTCTTTTTGTAGAATCTGCAAATGTACATTTCTAGCTCTTTGAGAGCTATTTTGTAAATGGAAATATCTTCAAACAAAAACTTGACAGAAGCATTCTCAGAAACTTACTTGGGATGTGTCCATTCAACTCACAGAGGTGAACATAACTTTTCATTAAGCAGTTTTGGAACACTCTTTTTGTAAAATCTCCAAGTGAATATTTGGACTGCTGGGAGGTCTTTGTTGGAAACTGGAATATCTTCACATAAAAACTAGACAGAAGCATTCTCAGAAACTACTTTGTGACGTTTGCATTCAACTCACAGAGTTGAACCTTCCTTTTGATGGAGCAGTTTTGAAACACTCTTTTTGTAGAATCTGCAAGTGGATATTTCGACTGCTTTGAGGCCTTCATTGGAAACGGGAGTATCTTCAAATAAAAACTAGACAGAAATATTCTCAGAAATTTCTTTGGATGTGTGCATTAAAACTAGAGTGTTGAACCTTCCCTTTGATAGAGCAGTTTTGAAGCACTATTTTTGTAAAATCTGCAAGTGCAGATTTTCAGCACATTGAAGGCTTCATTGGAATCAGGAATATCTTCAAATGAAAACTGCACAAAGCATTCTCAGATACTACTTTGTGATATGTGCATTCAACTAACAGAGTTGAGCATTACTTTTGATAGAGCAGTTTTCAAACACTCTTTTTGTACTATCTGCATATTGATATTTGGAGCGCTTTGAGGCCTTTGGTAGAAAAGGAAATATCTTCACAGAAAAACTAGACAGAAGCATTCTCAGAAAAGTCTTTGTGATGTGTGTATTAAACTCAGACTTTAACATAGCTTTTCATAGAGCAGTTTGGAAAGACTATTTTTGTAGGTTCTGCAAGTGGATATTTGGACTGCTTTGATGCCTTCATTGGAAAAGGGAACACCTTCACATAAAAATTAGACAGAAGTATTCTCAGAAACGTCTTTGTGATATGTGCATTCAACTCACAAAGTTGAACCTTTCTTTTGATAGAGCAGTTTTGAAACACCTTTTTTTTAGAATCTGCAAGTGGACATTTGGAGTGCTTTGAAGCTTTCAGTGGAAAGGGAAATATCTTAACATAAAACTAGACATAAGCATTCTCAGAAACGTCTTTGTGATGTGTGGATTCAACTCATAGAGTTGAACCTTCCTTTTGATAGAGCAGTTTTGAAACACTCTTTTGCAGAATCTGCAAGTGGATATTTGGAGCGATTTGAAGTCTTCCTTGGAAACGAGAATATCTTCATATAAAAACTAGGTAGAAGTATTCTCAGAAACTACTACGTGATGTGTGCACTCAACTCACAGAGTTGAAACTTTCCTTTAATGGAGCAGTTTTGAAACACTGTTTTTGTAGAATCTGCAAGCGCACAATTGATACGCTTTGAGGGTTATGATGGAAAAGGAAATATCTTCAAATAAAAACTAGACAGAAGCAATCTCAGAAACATCTTTGTCTTGTGTGCAGTGAACTCACAGAGTTGAACTTAACTTTTCATAGAGTAGTTTTGAAACAGTCTTTTTGTGGTATGTGCAAGGGGATATTTTGACCGTTTTGTGGCCTTCACTGGAAATGGAAATATCTTCACATAAAAACAAGGTTGGAGCATTCACAGAAACTTCTTTGTGATGTGTGAATTCAACTCAGATAATTGAACCTTACTTTTGATACAGCAGTTTTGAATAATTTTTTTGTATAATCTGCAATTGGACGTTTGGAGCACTATGAGGCCTTCCGTGGAAAAGGAAATATCTTCAAAGAAAAACTAGAAAGAAGCATTCTCAGAAATATCTTTGTTATGTGTGCATTCAACTCACAGAGTTAACTTTACTTTTGATAGAGCTGTTTTGAAACCCTTATTTGTAGAATCTGCAAGTTGACATTTTGAGTGCTTTGGGGCCTTCGGTGGGAAAGAAATATCTTCACATAAAATCCAGACAGAAGAATTCTCCAAAACTTCTTTGTTATGTGCGCATTCATCTCACAGAGTTGAATCTTCATTTTGATAGAGCAGTTTTGGAACACTCTTTTGGTGGAATTTGCAAGTGGATATTTGGAGCGCTTAGAAGCCTTTGTTGGAAAAGTGAATACCTTCAAATTAAAACTAGACAGAAGCATTCTCAGAAACTACTTTGCGATGTGTGCATTGAACTTACAGAGCTGAACCTTTCTTTTGATAGAGCAGTTTTGAAACACTCCTTTTGTAGAATCTGCAAGTAGATATTTGTAGCTCATTGAAAGCTAAGTTGGAAAAGGAAATATCTTCAAATAAAAACTAGACAAAGTATTTTCAGAAACTTCTTTGTGATGTGTGCATTCAACTCACAGAGTTGAAACATCCTGTTGATAGAGCAGTTTTGAAAAACTCTTTTTGTAGAATCTGCAAGGGTATATTTGGACTGTTTTGAGGCTTTCATTGGAACCGGAATATCTGCACATAAAAACTAGACAGAAGCATTCTCAGAAACTTCTTTGTGATGTGTGCATTCAATTCACAGAATTGAACATAACTTTTCATAGAGCAGTTTTGAAACAGTCTTTTTGTAGAATCTGCAAGGGGATATTTGGACCAATTTGAGGCCTTCGTTGAAAACAGGAATATCTCCACATAAAAACTAGACAGAAGCATTGTTAGCAACTACTTTTTGATTTGTGCATTCAACTTAAACAGTTGAACCTTCCTTTTGCTAGAGTAGCTTTGAAATCTTTTTTTTTTTTTTTTTGGGAATGTGCATGTGGACATTTCGAGCGATTTCAGGCCTTCAGTGGAAAAGGAAATATCTTCACATAAAAACTAGAGAGAATCATTCTCAGAAACTTCTTTGTGACGTGTGCATTCAACTCACAGAGTTGAACATAACTTTTCATAGAACAGTTCTGAAACCCTCTTTTTTTAGAATCTGCAAGTGGATAATTGGAACGCTTTTAGGCCTTCATTGGAAACAGGAATATCTGCACATAAAAAATAGACAGAAGCATTCTCAGAAACTCCTTTGTGATGTGTGCATTCTACTAACAGTGTTGAACTTTCCTTTTGATACAGCAGTTTTGAAAGACTCTTTTTGTAGAATCTGCAAGTGGATATTTGGAGCGCTTTGAAGCCTTCATTGGGAACGGGAATATCTTCAAATGAAAACTAGACAGAAGCATTCTCAGAAACTACTTTGTGATGTGTGCATTTAACTCACAGAGTTGAGCCTTCCTTTTGATAGAATAGTTTTGAAACACTCTTTTTGAAGTATCTGCGGGTGGATATTTGGAGCACATTGTGGCCTATGGTACAAAAGGAAATGTCTTCACATAATAACTAGACAGATGCATTCTCATAAACTTCTTTGTGATGTTTGAATTCAACTCACAGAGTTGAACATAACTTTTCATAGAGCTGTTTTGAAACACTCTTTTTCTAGCTTCTGCAAGTGGAATTTTGGAACGATTTGAGGCCTTCGTTTGAAACGAGAATTTCTTCACATAAAAAGTAGACAGAAGCATTCTCAGAAACTTCTTTGTGATGTGTGCATTCAGCTCAAGGAGTTGAACTATCTTTTTAAAGAGCATTTTTGAAAGACTCTTTTTTAGAATCTGCAAATGGACACTTTTAGCGATTTTGGGCTATGGTGGAAAAGGAAATATCATCAAATAAAAACTACACAGAAGCATACTCAGAAACTTCTTTGTGATGTGTGTGTTCAACTCATAGTATTGTACATATCTTTTCATAGAGCAGTTTTGAAACTGTCTTTTTGTGGAATCTGCAAGTGAATACTTGGAACACTTTGTGGCCTTCTTTGTCAATGGGAGTACCTGCACATAAAAACAAGAAAGAAGAATTCTCAGAAATTTTTTGTGATGTGTGCATTCAACTGACAGAGTTGATCCTTCCTTTTGATAGAGGAGTTTTGAGACACTGTTTTTGCAGATTCTGCAAGGGGATAGACCGATTTGAGGCCTTCAATGGAATCCAGAATAGCTTCACATAAAAACTAGACAGAAGCATTCTGAGAAAAGATTTTGTGATGTGTGCATTCAACTCACAGAGGTGAACCTTCCTTTTCATAGAGCAGTTTTGAAACACTCTTTTTGTAGAATCTGCAAGTGGAAATTTGGTCCGCTTTGAGGCCTTTGTTGGAAACGGGAATATCTTCACATAAAAATTAGACAGAAGCATTATCAGAGACTTCTTTGTGATGTGTGCTTTCAACTCACAGAGTTGAACTTTCCTCTTGATAGAACACTTTTGAAACACTCTTTTACTAGAATCTGCAATGGGATATTTGGATCGATTTGAGGCCTTCATCAGAAACAGGAATATCTTCATGTAAAAGTACACAGAAGCATTCTCAGAAACTATTTTGTTATGTGAGCATTCAACTCACTGAGTTGAATCTTCCTTTTCATAGAACAGTTTTGAAAACCTTTTTTTTGCAGAATCTGCAAGAGGACATTTGGAGATTTGGAGTGCTTTGAGGCCTTCAGTTTAAAAGGAAATATCTTCATATAAAAACTAGACAGAAGTATCCTAAGAAACTTCTTTGTGATGTGTGCATTCAACTCACGGAGTTGAACATAACGATTCATCGAGCAGTTTTGAAACACTCTTTTTGTACAATCTGCAAGTGGATATGTGGAGTGCTTTGAAGCTTTCATTGGAAACGGGTATATCTTGAAATAAAATCTAGATAGAAGAATTTTCAGAAACTAATTTTTGGTGTGTGCATTCAACTCACGGAGTTGAGCCTTCCTTTTGATAGAGCAGTTTTGAAACACTCTTTTTGTAGAATCGGCAAGTGGATATTTGCACTGCTTTGAGGCGTATGGTAGAAAAGGAAATATCTTCACATAAAAACTAGACAAAGCATTCTCAGAAACTTCTTTGTGATGTTTGCATTGAACTCACAGAGGTGAACAAATCTTTTCATAGAGCAGTTGTGAAACATGCTTTCTAAGAACCTGCAAGTGGATATTTGGACCAAATTGAGGCCTTCTTTGGAAACGGGTATATCTTCACATAAAAACTAGACAGAAGCATTCTCAGAAACATCTTTGAGATGTGTGCATTCCACTCACAGAATTGAACATAATGTTTCATAGAACAGTTTTGGAACACTCTTTTTCTAGAATCTGCAAGTGGATATTTGGAGTGCTTTGAGGCCTATGGAAGAAAAGGAAATATCTTCTCATAAAAGCTAGACGGAAGCATTCTCAGAAACTTCTTTTTGATGTGTGCATTCAACTCACAGAGTTGAACCTTCTTTTTGATAGAACAGTTTTGAAACACTCTTTTTGTATAATCCGCAAGTGGATATTTGGAGTGCTTTGAGGCCTGTGATAGAAAAGGAAATAACTTCAATTAAAAACTACACAACAGCATTCTCAGGAACTTCTTCTTGATGTGTGCATTCTACTCACAGAGTTGAACTTTCCTTCTGATAGAGCACTTTTACAGCACTCCTTTTGGAGAATCTGCAAGTGGATATTTGGAGTGCTTTGAAGCATTCTTTGGAATCGTGAGTATTTACAAATAAAAACTAAACAGATTCATTTTCAGAAACTACTTTGTGATGTGTGCATTCAACTCACAGTGTACAGCCTTCTTTTTGATAGAACAGTTTTAAGCAATCTTTTTGTGGAATTTACAAGTGGATATTCAGAGCATTTTGAGGATTATGGTGGAAAAGGAAATGTCTTCAAATAAAACAAGACAGAAGCGTTCTCAGAAACTTCTTTGTGATGTGTGCATTCAACTCACAGTGTTGAACCTTCCTTTAGATACAGCAGTTTTGAAAAACTCTTTTCGTAGATTCTACAAGGGGATATTTAGACCTATTTGAGGCCTTCCTTGGAAACGAGTAGATCTTCACATAAAAACTAGACAGAAGCATTCTCAGAAACTGCTTTGTGATGTGTGCATTCAACTCATAGATTTGAACATAACTTTTCATAGAGCAGTTTTGAAACACTCTTTTTGTAGAATCTGCAAGTGGACAATTGGAGCACTTTTAGGAATTCGGTGGAATATGAAATATCCACATAAAAAGTAGACAGAAGCATTATCAGAAACTTCTTTGCGATGTGTGCATTTAACTCACAGAGTTCAACATAATTTTTAATAGAGCAGCTTTGAAACACTCTTTTTGTAGAATCTGCAAGTGGACGTTTGGAGCACTTTGAGGCGTTCCGTGGAACAGGAAATATCTTCACATAAACACTAGACAGAAGCATTGTCAGAAACTTCTTTGTGATGTGTGCATTCAATTTACTGAGCTGAAACTTCCTTTTGATAGAGCAGGCTTGAAAATCTCTTTTTGTAGAATCTGCAAGTGGATATTTGGAGCACTTTGAATCCTTCCTTGGAAACGGGAATATCTTCAAATATAAACTAGACAGAAGCATTCTCAAAAACTGCATTGTGATGTGTGCATTCTTCTCACAGAGTTAAACTTTCCTTTTGATAGAGCAGTTATGAAACACTCTTTTTGTATAAACTGCAGGATGATGTTTGCACCATTTTGAAGCCTTCATTCGAAACGCATATACATTCACATAAAAACTAGACAGAAGCATTCTCATAAGCTTCTTTGTGATGTGTGCATTCAACTCACAGATTTTAGCATTCCTTTTGATTGAGCAGTTTCAAAACACTTCGTTTGTAGAATCTGCAAGTGGACATTTGGAGCGCTTTGAGGCCTTCTGTGGAAAAGGAAATATCTTCACATAAAAACTAGACAGAAGCATTCTCAGAAACTTATTTGTGATGTGTGCATTCTGCTCACAGAGTTGAACATACCTTTTCACAGAGCAGTTTTGAAACACTCTTTTTGTAGAGTCCGCAAGGGGATATGTGGACTGATTTGAGGCCTTTTTTGGTAACGAGAATTTCTTCACATAAAAAATTGAGGGAAGCATTCTCAGAAACTGCTTTGTGAAATGTGCATTCTACTCACAGAGTTTTACCTTCCTTTTGATAGAGCAGTTTTGAAACTCCCTTTTTGTAGAATCTGCAAGTGGATATTTTGAACGCTATGGTTCCTTCGTTGGAATCCGGAATATCTTCAAATAAAAAATAGACAGAAGCATTCTCATAAACTACTTTGTGATGTGTGCATTCAACTCACCGAGTTGAACCTTTCTTTTGATAGAGCAGTTTCGAAAAACTCTTTTTACAGAATCTGCATGTGGACAATTGTAGCGCTTTGAGGGCTATGGTGGGATAGGAAATATCTTCAAATTAAAACTAGACAGAAATGTTCTAAGAAACTTCTTTGTGATTTTTGCATTGAACCCACAGAGTTGAACATTCCTCTTCATAAAGCAGTTGTGAAACACTGTTTTTGAAGAACCTGCAACTGTATACTTGGACCAATTTGAGGCCCTCATTGGAAACGGGAATATTTTCACATAAAAACTAGACAAAAGCATTCTCAGAAATGTCTTTGTGATGCGTGCATTCAACTCACAGAGTTGAACCTGCCTTTTGATAGAGCAGTTTTGAGACACTGTTTTTGTAGAATCTGCAAAGCGATATTTGGACCGATTGCGTTCCTTCATTGGAAAGGGGAATATCTTCACAAAAATCTAAGCAGAAACATTCTCACAAACTACTTTGTGATGTGTGCATTCAACTCACAGAGTTGAGAATATCTTTTCATGGAGTAGTTGTGAAACACGCTTTTTGAAGAACCTGAAAGTGGATATTTTGGCCAATTTGAGGCCCTTATTGGAAATGGGAATATCTTCACACAAATACTAGACAGAAGCATTCTCAGAAATGTCTTTGTGATGTGTGCATTCAACTCACAGAGTTGAACCTTCCTTTTGATAAAGCAGTTTTGAGACACTGTTTTTGTAGAATCTGCAACGTGGTATTTGGACCAGTTGCATTCCTTCGTTGGAAAGGGGAATATCTTCATAAAAATCTAAGCAGAAACATTCTCACAAACTCCTTTGTGATGTGTGCATTCAACTCACAGAATTGAGAATACCTTTTCGTAGAGCAGTTGTGAAACACGCTTTTTGAAGAATCTGCAAGTGGATATTTGGGCCAATTTGAGGACTTCGTTGGAAACGGGTATATCTTCACATAAAAACTAGACAGAAGCATTCTGAGAAACTTCTTTGTGATATGTGCATTCAACTCACAGAGTTGAAACTTACGTTTGATAGAGCAGTTTTTAAACCCTCTTTTTGTAGAATCTGCAAGGGGATATTTGAACCGATTTGAGCCCTTCGTTGAAAACGGGAATATCTGCACATAAAAACTGGACAGAAATATTCTCAGAAACTTCTTTCTGATGACGTCATTCAACTCACAGATTTGATCCTTCCTTTTGATAGAGCAGTTTTGAAACAGTTTTTTGTAGATCCTGCCAGTGGACATTCGGAGTGCTTTGAGGACTTCAGTGGAAAAAGAAATATCTTCATATAAAAATTAGACAGAAGCATTCTTTCAAACTACCTTTTGATGTGTGCATTCAACTCACAGAGTTGAACATTCCTTTTGATACAGCAGTTTTGAAACACTCTTTTTGTACAATCTGCAAGTGGACATTTGGAACGGTTTGAAGCCTTCTTTGGTATCACGAATATCTTCAAATAAAAACTAGACAGAAGCATTCTCAGAAAGCCCTTTGTGGTTTGTACATTCAACTTACGGAGTTGAGCTTTCCTTTTGATAGAGCAGTTCTGAAACAATGTTTTTGTAGAATCTACAAGTGGATATTTGGAGTGCTCTGAGGCTTATGTTAGTAAAAGAAATAACTTCACATAAAAACTAGACAGAAACATTCTCAGAAACTTCGTTGAGATGTGTGCATTCAACTCACAGGGTTGAATATAACTTTTCATAGAACATTTGTGAAACACTGTTTTTGAAGGACCTGCAAGTGGATATTTGGACCGATTTGAGGCTTTCATTGGAAACGGAAATATCTTCACCTAAAAATTCCCCAAAAGCATTCTCAGAAACTTCTTTGTGATGTGTGCATTCAACTCACAGAGTTGAACATAGGTTTTCATAAAGCAGTTTTGAAACACTCTTTTTGTAGAATCTGCAAGTGGATATTTGCACTCCTTTGAGGCCTTCATTGGAGACGGGAATATCTGCACATAAAAACTAGAGAGACACATTCTCAGAAACTTCTTTGTGGTGTGTGCATTAAATTCACAGAGTTCAACCTTACTTTTGATAGAGCAGATTGAAACACTCTTTTTGTAGAATCTGCAAGGGGATATTTGGACCGTTTTGAAGCCTTTGTTGGAAAGGGGAATACCTTCACATAAGAACTAGACAGAAGCATTCTCAGAAACCTCTTTGTGATGTGCACATTCAACTCACAGAATTGAACCTTCCATTTTATAGAGCAGTTTTGAAACACTTTTTGTGTAGATTCTGCTAGGGATATTTGCAGCACTTAGAGACATTCGGTGGAAAAGAAAATATCTCCACATAAAAACTAGACAATAGCATTCTCAGAAACTTCTTTGTGATGTGTGCATTGAACTCACAGAGTTGAATCTTCCTTTTGATAGAGCAGCTTTGAAACTTTCTTTTTGTAGAATCTGCAATTGGACATTTGCAGCACTTTGAAACCTTCATTGGAAACGGGAATATCTTCCACTAAAAGCAAGACAGAACCATTCTCAAAAACTGCTTTTTGATGTGTTCATTCAACTTACATAGCTGAAAGTTACCTTTCATAGATCAGTTTTGATACACTCTTTTTGTCAAATCTGCAAATGGACATTTGTAGCGCTTCGTGGGCTATGGTGGAAAATGAAATATCTTCAAAGAAAATTAAACAGAAGCATTATCAGAAACTTCTTTTTGATATGTGCATTCGGCTCACAGAGTTGAACATAACTTTTCATAGAGCAGCTTTGAAACCATTTTTTGTAGAATCTGCAAGTGTACATTTGATCACTTTGAGGCCTTCAGTGGAAAAGGAAATATCTTCAAATAAAAACTAGACTGAAGCAGTCACAGAAACTTCTTTGTGTTGTAGGCATTCAACTGACAGAGTTGTATGTTATGTTATAGAGCTGTTTTGAAACACTGTTATTGTAGAATCTGCAAGTGGATATTTGGAGGGCTTTGAGTCCTATGCTGGAAAAGGAAATATCCTCACATAAAAACTACACAGAAGCATTCTCAGAAACTGGTTTGTGATGTGTGCATTCAACCCACCGAGTTGAACCTTCCTTTTGATAGAGCAGTTTTGAAAAACTCTGTTTGTAGAATCTGAAAGTGGATATTTGGAGAGCTTTGTGGTCTATGCTAGAAAAGGAAATATCTTCACATAAAAACTAGACAGAAGCATTCTCAGAAACTTTTTTGTGATGTGTGCATTGAGCTCACAGATTTCAACATAACTTTTCATTGAGCAGTTTTGAAACAATCGTTTTGTAGAATCTGTAAGCGGATATTCGGAGCACTTTGAGACCTTTGTTGGAAACGGGAATATGTTCACATAAAAACTACAAAGAGGCATTCTCAGAAACTTACTTGTGATGTGTGCATTCAACTCACAGAGTTGAACCTTCCTTTTGATAGAGGAGTTTTGAAACACTTTTTTTGTAGAATACACAAGAGGACATTTGGAGTGCTTTGAGGCCTTCAGTGAAAAAGGAATTATCTTCACAAAAAAACTAGACAGAAGCATTCTCAGAATTTCTTTGTGATGTGTGCATTCAACTCACAGAGTTAAACCTTCCTTTTGATAGAGCAGTTTTGAAACTCTCTTTTTGTACAATTTGAAAGGGGATATTTAAACCGTTTTGGTGTCTTCATTGGAAATGGGTATATCTTCAAATAGAAACTAAACAGAAGCATTCTCAGAAACTACTTTGTGATGTGTGCATTCAACTCACAGAGTTCAGCCTTCCTTTTGATAGAGCAGTGTTGAAACACTCTTTTTGTAGAGTCTGCAGGTGGATATTTGGAGCTCTTTGCGACCTATGGTAGAAAAGGAAATATCTTCACATAAAAATTACACAGAAGCATTCTCAAAAACTTCTTTGGGATGTGTCCATGCAAAAAACTACTTTGGGATGTGTGAAGAGTTGAACCTTTCTGTTGATAGAGCAGTTTTGGGATACTTTTTAATAGATTCTCCAAGTGGACATTTTGAGCGTTTTGAGGCCATTTTTAGAAAAGGAAATATCTTCACATAAAAACTAGACAGAAGCATTCTCAGAAATTTTTTGATGTGTGCATTCAACTCACAGAGATGAACATAAATTTTCATAGAGCAGTTTTGTAACACTCTATTGGTAGAATCTGCAACTGGATATTTGGACAGCTTTGACCCCTTCATTGGAAACAGGAATATCTTCACATAAAAACTAGACAGAAGCATTCTCAGAAACAACATTGTGATGTGTGCATTCAACTCACAGATGGGAACATAATTTTTCATGGAGCAGTTTTAAAATGCTCTTTTTGTAGAATCTGCAAGGGCATATTAAGACTTCTTTGGAAACTTAGGACTTCTTTGGAAACTTAGGGGCTTCTTTGGAAACTGGAATATCTAAACATAAAAACTAGACAGAAACATTGTCAGAAACTTCTTTGTGATGTGTGCAGTTAATGCACAGATTTGAACCTTCCTTTTGATAGAGCACTTTTGAAACACTCGTTTTGTAGACTCTGCAAGTGGATATTTGGAGCACTTTTAGGCCTATTGTAGAGATGGAAATATCTTTACATAAAAACTAAACAGAAGCATTCTCCGAAACTTCTCTGTGATATGTGCATTCACCTGACAGTATTGAACCTACATTTTGATAGAGCACTTTTGAAACACTCTTTTTGTAGAATCTGCAAATGAATATTTGGAGTGCTTTGAAGCCTTCGTTGGAAATAGGAATATCTTCAAATAAAAATTAGACAGAAGCGTTCTCAGAAACAACGTTGTGATGCGTGCATTCAACTCACAGAGTTGAACTTGCCTTTTAATAAAGCAGCTTTGGAACACTCTTTTTGTAGAATTTGAATGAGGACATTTGTAGCACTTTTAGGGCTTTGGTGTAAAAGGAAATATATTCAAATTAAAACCAGAAAGAAGCATTTTCAGAAACTTCTTTGTGATGTTTGCATTCAACTCACCGAGTTGAACACACCGTTTCATAGAGCAGTTGGGAAATGCTGTTTTTGAAGTAACTGCAAGTGGATATTTGGACCGATTTGAGGTCTTCATTGTAAACGAGAATATCTACACATAAAAACTAGACAGGAGCATTCTCAGAAACTTCTTTGTGATGTGTGCATTCAACACACAGAGTTGAACCTTTCTATTCATAGAGCAGCTTTGAAAACTCTTTTTGTAGAATCTGCAAGTGGATATTTGGACCGCTTTGAGGCTTTCACTGGAAAGGGGTATAATTTCACATAAAAACTAGACAGAAGCATTCTCAGAAACTTCTTTGTGATGTGTGCATTCAACTCACAGATTTGAACCTTCCTTTTGATAGAGCAGTTTTCTAACACGCTTTTTGTAGAATCTATAAGTGGATATTTTCAGCACCATGAAGCCTATGGTAGACAAGAAAATATCTTCACATAAAAACTAGGCAGAAGCATTCCCAGAAACTTCTTTATGATGTGAGAATTCCACTCACAGAGTTGAACATCTCCTTTGAGAGAGCAGTTTTGAATCACTCTTTTTGTAGAATCTGCAAATGTACATTTCTAGCTCTTTGAGAGCTATTTTGTAAATGGAAATATCTTCAAACAAAAACTTGACAGAAGCATTCTCAGAAACTTACTTGGGATGTGTCCATTCAACTCACAGAGGTGAACATAACTTTTCATTAAGCAGTTTTGGAACACTCTTTTTGTAAAATCTCCAAGTGAATATTTGGACTGCTGGGAGGTCTTTGTTGGAAACTGGAATATCTTCACATAAAAACTAGACAGAAGCATTCTCAGAAACTACTTTGTGACGTTTGCATTCAACTCACAGAGTTGAACCTTCCTTTTGATGGAGCAGTTTTGAAACACTCTTTTTGTAGAATCTGCAAGTGGATATTTCGACTGCTTTGAGGCCTTCATTGGAAACGGGAGTATCTTCAAATAAAAACTAGACAGAAATATTCTCAGAAATTTCTTTGGATGTGTGCATTAAAACTAGAGTGTTGAACCTTCCCTTTGATAGAGCAGTTTTGAAGCACTATTTTTGTAAAATCTGCAAGTGCAGATTTTCAGCACATTGAAGGCTTCATTGGAATCAGGAATATCTTCAAATGAAAACTGCACAAAGCATTCTCAGATACTACTTTGTGATATGTGCATTCAACTAACAGAGTTGAGCATTACTTTTGATAGAGCAGTTTTCAAACACTCTTTTTGTACTATCTGCATATTGATATTTGGAGCGCTTTGAGGCCTTTGGTAGAAAAGGAAATATCTTCACAGAAAAACTAGACAGAAGCATTCTCAGAAAAGTCTTTGTGATGTGTGTATTAAACTCAGACTTTAACATAGCTTTTCATAGAGCAGTTTGGAAAGACTATTTTTGTAGGTTCTGCAAGTGGATATTTGGACTGCTTTGATGCCTTCATTGGAAAAGGGAACACCTTCACATAAAAATTAGACAGAAGTATTCTCAGAAACGTCTTTGTGATATGTGCATTCAACTCACAAAGTTGAACCTTTCTTTTGATAGAGCAGTTTTGAAACACCTTTTTTTTAGAATCTGCAAGTGGACATTTGGAGTGCTTTGAAGCTTTCAGTGGAAAGGGAAATATCTTAACATAAAACTAGACATAAGCATTCTCAGAAACGTCTTTGTGATGTGTGGATTCAACTCATAGAGTTGAACCTTCCTTTTGATAGAGCAGTTTTGAAACACTCTTTTGCAGAATCTGCAAGTGGATATTTGGAGCGATTTGAAGTCTTCCTTGGAAACGAGAATATCTTCATATAAAAACTAGGTAGAAGTATTCTCAGAAACTACTACGTGATGTGTGCACTCAACTCACAGAGTTGAAACTTTCCTTTAATGGAGCAGTTTTGAAACACTGTTTTTGTAGAATCTGCAAGCGCACAATTGATACGCTTTGAGGGTTATGATGGAAAAGGAAATATCTTCAAATAAAAACTAGACAGAAGCAATCTCAGAAACATCTTTGTCTTGTGTGCAGTGAACTCACAGAGTTGAACTTAACTTTTCATAGAGTAGTTTTGAAACAGTCTTTTTGTGGTATGTGCAAGGGGATATTTTGACCGTTTTGTGGCCTTCACTGGAAATGGAAATATCTTCACATAAAAACAAGGTTGGAGCATTCACAGAAACTTCTTTGTGATGTGTGAATTCAACTCAGATAATTGAACCTTACTTTTGATACAGCAGTTTTGAATAATTTTTTTGTATAATCTGCAATTGGACGTTTGGAGCACTATGAGGCCTTCCGTGGAAAAGGAAATATCTTCAAAGAAAAACTAGAAAGAAGCATTCTCAGAAATATCTTTGTTATGTGTGCATTCAACTCACAGAGTTAACTTTACTTTTGATAGAGCTGTTTTGAAACCCTTATTTGTAGAATCTGCAAGTTGACATTTTGAGTGCTTTGGGGCCTTCGGTGGGAAAGAAATATCTTCACATAAAATCCAGACAGAAGAATTCTCCAAAACTTCTTTGTTATGTGCGCATTCATCTCACAGAGTTGAATCTTCATTTTGATAGAGCAGTTTTGGAACACTCTTTTGGTGGAATTTGCAAGTGGATATTTGGAGCGCTTAGAAGCCTTTGTTGGAAAAGTGAATACCTTCAAATTAAAACTAGACAGAAGCATTCTCAGAAACTACTTTGCGATGTGTGCATTGAACTTACAGAGCTGAACCTTTCTTTTGATAGAGCAGTTTTGAAACACTCCTTTTGTAGAATCTGCAAGTAGATATTTGTAGCTCATTGAAAGCTAAGTTGGAAAAGGAAATATCTTCAAATAAAAACTAGACAAAGTATTTTCAGAAACTTCTTTGTGATGTGTGCATTCAACTCACAGAGTTGAAACATCCTGTTGATAGAGCAGTTTTGAAAAACTCTTTTTGTAGAATCTGCAAGGGTATATTTGGACTGTTTTGAGGCTTTCATTGGAACCGGAATATCTGCACATAAAAACTAGACAGAAGCATTCTCAGAAACTTCTTTGTGATGTGTGCATTCAATTCACAGAATTGAACATAACTTTTCATAGAGCAGTTTTGAAACAGTCTTTTTGTAGAATCTGCAAGGGGATATTTGGACCAATTTGAGGCCTTCGTTGAAAACAGGAATATCTCCACATAAAAACTAGACAGAAGCATTGTTAGCAACTACTTTTTGATTTGTGCATTCAACTTAAACAGTTGAACCTTCCTTTTGCTAGAGTAGCTTTGAAATCTTTTTTTTTTTTTTTTTGGGAATGTGCATGTGGACATTTCGAGCGATTTCAGGCCTTCAGTGGAAAAGGAAATATCTTCACATAAAAACTAGAGAGAATCATTCTCAGAAACTTCTTTGTGACGTGTGCATTCAACTCACAGAGTTGAACATAACTTTTCATAGAACAGTTCTGAAACCCTCTTTTTTTAGAATCTGCAAGTGGATAATTGGAACGCTTTTAGGCCTTCATTGGAAACAGGAATATCTGCACATAAAAAATAGACAGAAGCATTCTCAGAAACTCCTTTGTGATGTGTGCATTCTACTAACAGTGTTGAACTTTCCTTTTGATACAGCAGTTTTGAAAGACTCTTTTTGTAGAATCTGCAAGTGGATATTTGGAGCGCTTTGAAGCCTTCATTGGGAACGGGAATATCTTCAAATGAAAACTAGACAGAAGCATTCTCAGAAACTACTTTGTGATGTGTGCATTTAACTCACAGAGTTGAGCCTTCCTTTTGATAGAATAGTTTTGAAACACTCTTTTTGAAGTATCTGCGGGTGGATATTTGGAGCACATTGTGGCCTATGGTACAAAAGGAAATGTCTTCACATAATAACTAGACAGATGCATTCTCATAAACTTCTTTGTGATGTTTGAATTCAACTCACAGAGTTGAACATAACTTTTCATAGAGCTGTTTTGAAACACTCTTTTTCTAGCTTCTGCAAGTGGAATTTTGGAACGATTTGAGGCCTTCGTTTGAAACGAGAATTTCTTCACATAAAAAGTAGACAGAAGCATTCTCAGAAACTTCTTTGTGATGTGTGCATTCAGCTCAAGGAGTTGAACTATCTTTTTAAAGAGCATTTTTGAAAGACTCTTTTTTAGAATCTGCAAATGGACACTTTTAGCGATTTTGGGCTATGGTGGAAAAGGAAATATCATCAAATAAAAACTACACAGAAGCATACTCAGAAACTTCTTTGTGATGTGTGTGTTCAACTCATAGTATTGTACATATCTTTTCATAGAGCAGTTTTGAAACTGTCTTTTTGTGGAATCTGCAAGTGAATACTTGGAACACTTTGTGGCCTTCTTTGTCAATGGGAGTACCTGCACATAAAAACAAGAAAGAAGAATTCTCAGAAATTTTTTGTGATGTGTGCATTCAACTGACAGAGTTGATCCTTCCTTTTGATAGAGGAGTTTTGAGACACTGTTTTTGCAGATTCTGCAAGGGGATAGACCGATTTGAGGCCTTCAATGGAATCCAGAATAGCTTCACATAAAAACTAGACAGAAGCATTCTGAGAAAAGATTTTGTGATGTGTGCATTCAACTCACAGAGGTGAACCTTCCTTTTCATAGAGCAGTTTTGAAACACTCTTTTTGTAGAATCTGCAAGTGGAAATTTGGTCCGCTTTGAGGCCTTTGTTGGAAACGGGAATATCTTCACATAAAAATTAGACAGAAGCATTATCAGAGACTTCTTTGTGATGTGTGCTTTCAACTCACAGAGTTGAACTTTCCTCTTGATAGAACACTTTTGAAACACTCTTTTACTAGAATCTGCAATGGGATATTTGGATCGATTTGAGGCCTTCATCAGAAACAGGAATATCTTCATGTAAAAGTACACAGAAGCATTCTCAGAAACTATTTTGTTATGTGAGCATTCAACTCACTGAGTTGAATCTTCCTTTTCATAGAACAGTTTTGAAAACCTTTTTTTTGCAGAATCTGCAAGAGGACATTTGGAGATTTGGAGTGCTTTGAGGCCTTCAGTTTAAAAGGAAATATCTTCATATAAAAACTAGACAGAAGTATCCTAAGAAACTTCTTTGTGATGTGTGCATTCAACTCACGGAGTTGAACATAACGATTCATCGAGCAGTTTTGAAACACTCTTTTTGTACAATCTGCAAGTGGATATGTGGAGTGCTTTGAAGCTTTCATTGGAAACGGGTATATCTTGAAATAAAATCTAGATAGAAGAATTTTCAGAAACTAATTTTTGGTGTGTGCATTCAACTCACGGAGTTGAGCCTTCCTTTTGATAGAGCAGTTTTGAAACACTCTTTTTGTAGAATCGGCAAGTGGATATTTGCACTGCTTTGAGGCGTATGGTAGAAAAGGAAATATCTTCACATAAAAACTAGACAAAGCATTCTCAGAAACTTCTTTGTGATGTTTGCATTGAACTCACAGAGGTGAACAAATCTTTTCATAGAGCAGTTGTGAAACATGCTTTCTAAGAACCTGCAAGTGGATATTTGGACCAAATTGAGGCCTTCTTTGGAAACGGGTATATCTTCACATAAAAACTAGACAGAAGCATTCTCAGAAACATCTTTGAGATGTGTGCATTCCACTCACAGAATTGAACATAATGTTTCATAGAACAGTTTTGGAACACTCTTTTTCTAGAATCTGCAAGTGGATATTTGGAGTGCTTTGAGGCCTATGGAAGAAAAGGAAATATCTTCTCATAAAAGCTAGACGGAAGCATTCTCAGAAACTTCTTTTTGATGTGTGCATTCAACTCACAGAGTTGAACCTTCTTTTTGATAGAACAGTTTTGAAACACTCTTTTTGTATAATCCGCAAGTGGATATTTGGAGTGCTTTGAGGCCTGTGATAGAAAAGGAAATAACTTCAATTAAAAACTACACAACAGCATTCTCAGGAACTTCTTCTTGATGTGTGCATTCTACTCACAGAGTTGAACTTTCCTTCTGATAGAGCACTTTTACAGCACTCCTTTTGGAGAATCTGCAAGTGGATATTTGGAGTGCTTTGAAGCATTCTTTGGAATCGTGAGTATTTACAAATAAAAACTAAACAGATTCATTTTCAGAAACTACTTTGTGATGTGTGCATTCAACTCACAGTGTACAGCCTTCTTTTTGATAGAACAGTTTTAAGCAATCTTTTTGTGGAATTTACAAGTGGATATTCAGAGCATTTTGAGGATTATGGTGGAAAAGGAAATGTCTTCAAATAAAACAAGACAGAAGCGTTCTCAGAAACTTCTTTGTGATGTGTGCATTCAACTCACAGTGTTGAACCTTCCTTTAGATACAGCAGTTTTGAAAAACTCTTTTCGTAGATTCTACAAGGGGATATTTAGACCTATTTGAGGCCTTCCTTGGAAACGAGTAGATCTTCACATAAAAACTAGACAGAAGCATTCTCAGAAACTGCTTTGTGATGTGTGCATTCAACTCATAGATTTGAACATAACTTTTCATAGAGCAGTTTTGAAACACTCTTTTTGTAGAATCTGCAAGTGGACAATTGGAGCACTTTTAGGAATTCGGTGGAATATGAAATATCCACATAAAAAGTAGACAGAAGCATTATCAGAAACTTCTTTGCGATGTGTGCATTTAACTCACAGAGTTCAACATAATTTTTAATAGAGCAGCTTTGAAACACTCTTTTTGTAGAATCTGCAAGTGGACGTTTGGAGCACTTTGAGGCGTTCCGTGGAACAGGAAATATCTTCACATAAACACTAGACAGAAGCATTGTCAGAAACTTCTTTGTGATGTGTGCATTCAATTTACTGAGCTGAAACTTCCTTTTGATAGAGCAGGCTTGAAAATCTCTTTTTGTAGAATCTGCAAGTGGATATTTGGAGCACTTTGAATCCTTCCTTGGAAACGGGAATATCTTCAAATATAAACTAGACAGAAGCATTCTCAAAAACTGCATTGTGATGTGTGCATTCTTCTCACAGAGTTAAACTTTCCTTTTGATAGAGCAGTTATGAAACACTCTTTTTGTATAAACTGCAGGATGATGTTTGCACCATTTTGAAGCCTTCATTCGAAACGCATATACATTCACATAAAAACTAGACAGAAGCATTCTCATAAGCTTCTTTGTGATGTGTGCATTCAACTCACAGATTTTAGCATTCCTTTTGATTGAGCAGTTTCAAAACACTTCGTTTGTAGAATCTGCAAGTGGACATTTGGAGCGCTTTGAGGCCTTCTGTGGAAAAGGAAATATCTTCACATAAAAACTAGACAGAAGCATTCTCAGAAACTTATTTGTGATGTGTGCATTCTGCTCACAGAGTTGAACATACCTTTTCACAGAGCAGTTTTGAAACACTCTTTTTGTAGAGTCCGCAAGGGGATATGTGGACTGATTTGAGGCCTTTTTTGGTAACGAGAATTTCTTCACATAAAAAATTGAGGGAAGCATTCTCAGAAACTGCTTTGTGAAATGTGCATTCTACTCACAGAGTTTTACCTTCCTTTTGATAGAGCAGTTTTGAAACTCCCTTTTTGTAGAATCTGCAAGTGGATATTTTGAACGCTATGGTTCCTTCGTTGGAATCCGGAATATCTTCAAATAAAAAATAGACAGAAGCATTCTCATAAACTACTTTGTGATGTGTGCATTCAACTCACCGAGTTGAACCTTTCTTTTGATAGAGCAGTTTCGAAAAACTCTTTTTACAGAATCTGCATGTGGACAATTGTAGCGCTTTGAGGGCTATGGTGGGATAGGAAATATCTTCAAATTAAAACTAGACAGAAATGTTCTAAGAAACTTCTTTGTGATTTTTGCATTGAACCCACAGAGTTGAACATTCCTCTTCATAAAGCAGTTGTGAAACACTGTTTTTGAAGAACCTGCAACTGTATACTTGGACCAATTTGAGGCCCTCATTGGAAACGGGAATATTTTCACATAAAAACTAGACAAAAGCATTCTCAGAAATGTCTTTGTGATGCGTGCATTCAACTCACAGAGTTGAACCTGCCTTTTGATAGAGCAGTTTTGAGACACTGTTTTTGTAGAATCTGCAAAGCGATATTTGGACCGATTGCGTTCCTTCATTGGAAAGGGGAATATCTTCACAAAAATCTAAGCAGAAACATTCTCACAAACTACTTTGTGATGTGTGCATTCAACTCACAGAGTTGAGAATATCTTTTCATGGAGTAGTTGTGAAACACGCTTTTTGAAGAACCTGAAAGTGGATATTTTGGCCAATTTGAGGCCCTTATTGGAAATGGGAATATCTTCACACAAATACTAGACAGAAGCATTCTCAGAAATGTCTTTGTGATGTGTGCATTCAACTCACAGAGTTGAACCTTCCTTTTGATAAAGCAGTTTTGAGACACTGTTTTTGTAGAATCTGCAACGTGGTATTTGGACCAGTTGCATTCCTTCGTTGGAAAGGGGAATATCTTCATAAAAATCTAAGCAGAAACATTCTCACAAACTCCTTTGTGATGTGTGCATTCAACTCACAGAATTGAGAATACCTTTTCGTAGAGCAGTTGTGAAACACGCTTTTTGAAGAATCTGCAAGTGGATATTTGGGCCAATTTGAGGACTTCGTTGGAAACGGGTATATCTTCACATAAAAACTAGACAGAAGCATTCTGAGAAACTTCTTTGTGATATGTGCATTCAACTCACAGAGTTGAAACTTACGTTTGATAGAGCAGTTTTTAAACCCTCTTTTTGTAGAATCTGCAAGGGGATATTTGAACCGATTTGAGCCCTTCGTTGAAAACGGGAATATCTGCACATAAAAACTGGACAGAAATATTCTCAGAAACTTCTTTCTGATGACGTCATTCAACTCACAGATTTGATCCTTCCTTTTGATAGAGCAGTTTTGAAACAGTTTTTTGTAGATCCTGCCAGTGGACATTCGGAGTGCTTTGAGGACTTCAGTGGAAAAAGAAATATCTTCATATAAAAATTAGACAGAAGCATTCTTTCAAACTACCTTTTGATGTGTGCATTCAACTCACAGAGTTGAACATTCCTTTTGATACAGCAGTTTTGAAACACTCTTTTTGTACAATCTGCAAGTGGACATTTGGAACGGTTTGAAGCCTTCTTTGGTATCACGAATATCTTCAAATAAAAACTAGACAGAAGCATTCTCAGAAAGCCCTTTGTGGTTTGTACATTCAACTTACGGAGTTGAGCTTTCCTTTTGATAGAGCAGTTCTGAAACAATGTTTTTGTAGAATCTACAAGTGGATATTTGGAGTGCTCTGAGGCTTATGTTAGTAAAAGAAATAACTTCACATAAAAACTAGACAGAAACATTCTCAGAAACTTCGTTGAGATGTGTGCATTCAACTCACAGGGTTGAATATAACTTTTCATAGAACATTTGTGAAACACTGTTTTTGAAGGACCTGCAAGTGGATATTTGGACCGATTTGAGGCTTTCATTGGAAACGGAAATATCTTCACCTAAAAATTCCCCAAAAGCATTCTCAGAAACTTCTTTGTGATGTGTGCATTCAACTCACAGAGTTGAACATAGGTTTTCATAAAGCAGTTTTGAAACACTCTTTTTGTAGAATCTGCAAGTGGATATTTGCACTCCTTTGAGGCCTTCATTGGAGACGGGAATATCTGCACATAAAAACTAGAGAGACACATTCTCAGAAACTTCTTTGTGGTGTGTGCATTAAATTCACAGAGTTCAACCTTACTTTTGATAGAGCAGATTGAAACACTCTTTTTGTAGAATCTGCAAGGGGATATTTGGACCGTTTTGAAGCCTTTGTTGGAAAGGGGAATACCTTCACATAAGAACTAGACAGAAGCATTCTCAGAAACCTCTTTGTGATGTGCACATTCAACTCACAGAATTGAACCTTCCATTTTATAGAGCAGTTTTGAAACACTTTTTGTGTAGATTCTGCTAGGGATATTTGCAGCACTTAGAGACATTCGGTGGAAAAGAAAATATCTCCACATAAAAACTAGACAATAGCATTCTCAGAAACTTCTTTGTGATGTGTGCATTGAACTCACAGAGTTGAATCTTCCTTTTGATAGAGCAGCTTTGAAACTTTCTTTTTGTAGAATCTGCAATTGGACATTTGCAGCACTTTGAAACCTTCATTGGAAACGGGAATATCTTCCACTAAAAGCAAGACAGAACCATTCTCAAAAACTGCTTTTTGATGTGTTCATTCAACTTACATAGCTGAAAGTTACCTTTCATAGATCAGTTTTGATACACTCTTTTTGTCAAATCTGCAAATGGACATTTGTAGCGCTTCGTGGGCTATGGTGGAAAATGAAATATCTTCAAAGAAAATTAAACAGAAGCATTATCAGAAACTTCTTTTTGATATGTGCATTCGGCTCACAGAGTTGAACATAACTTTTCATAGAGCAGCTTTGAAACCATTTTTTGTAGAATCTGCAAGTGTACATTTGATCACTTTGAGGCCTTCAGTGGAAAAGGAAATATCTTCAAATAAAAACTAGACTGAAGCAGTCACAGAAACTTCTTTGTGTTGTAGGCATTCAACTGACAGAGTTGTATGTTATGTTATAGAGCTGTTTTGAAACACTGTTATTGTAGAATCTGCAAGTGGATATTTGGAGGGCTTTGAGTCCTATGCTGGAAAAGGAAATATCCTCACATAAAAACTACACAGAAGCATTCTCAGAAACTGGTTTGTGATGTGTGCATTCAACCCACCGAGTTGAACCTTCCTTTTGATAGAGCAGTTTTGAAAAACTCTGTTTGTAGAATCTGAAAGTGGATATTTGGAGAGCTTTGTGGTCTATGCTAGAAAAGGAAATATCTTCACATAAAAACTAGACAGAAGCATTCTCAGAAACTTTTTTGTGATGTGTGCATTGAGCTCACAGATTTCAACATAACTTTTCATTGAGCAGTTTTGAAACAATCGTTTTGTAGAATCTGTAAGCGGATATTCGGAGCACTTTGAGACCTTTGTTGGAAACGGGAATATGTTCACATAAAAACTACAAAGAGGCATTCTCAGAAACTTACTTGTGATGTGTGCATTCAACTCACAGAGTTGAACCTTCCTTTTGATAGAGGAGTTTTGAAACACTTTTTTTGTAGAATACACAAGAGGACATTTGGAGTGCTTTGAGGCCTTCAGTGAAAAAGGAATTATCTTCACAAAAAAACTAGACAGAAGCATTCTCAGAATTTCTTTGTGATGTGTGCATTCAACTCACAGAGTTAAACCTTCCTTTTGATAGAGCAGTTTTGAAACTCTCTTTTTGTACAATTTGAAAGGGGATATTTAAACCGTTTTGGTGTCTTCATTGGAAATGGGTATATCTTCAAATAGAAACTAAACAGAAGCATTCTCAGAAACTACTTTGTGATGTGTGCATTCAACTCACAGAGTTCAGCCTTCCTTTTGATAGAGCAGTGTTGAAACACTCTTTTTGTAGAGTCTGCAGGTGGATATTTGGAGCTCTTTGCGACCTATGGTAGAAAAGGAAATATCTTCACATAAAAATTACACAGAAGCATTCTCAAAAACTTCTTTGGGATGTGTCCATGCAAAAAACTACTTTGGGATGTGTGAAGAGTTGAACCTTTCTGTTGATAGAGCAGTTTTGGGATACTTTTTAATAGATTCTCCAAGTGGACATTTTGAGCGTTTTGAGGCCATTTTTAGAAAAGGAAATATCTTCACATAAAAACTAGACAGAAGCATTCTCAGAAATTTTTTGATGTGTGCATTCAACTCACAGAGATGAACATAAATTTTCATAGAGCAGTTTTGTAACACTCTATTGGTAGAATCTGCAACTGGATATTTGGACAGCTTTGACCCCTTCATTGGAAACAGGAATATCTTCACATAAAAACTAGACAGAAGCATTCTCAGAAACAACATTGTGATGTGTGCATTCAACTCACAGATGGGAACATAATTTTTCATGGAGCAGTTTTAAAATGCTCTTTTTGTAGAATCTGCAAGGGCATATTAAGACTTCTTTGGAAACTTAGGACTTCTTTGGAAACTTAGGGGCTTCTTTGGAAACTGGAATATCTAAACATAAAAACTAGACAGAAACATTGTCAGAAACTTCTTTGTGATGTGTGCAGTTAATGCACAGATTTGAACCTTCCTTTTGATAGAGCACTTTTGAAACACTCGTTTTGTAGACTCTGCAAGTGGATATTTGGAGCACTTTTAGGCCTATTGTAGAGATGGAAATATCTTTACATAAAAACTAAACAGAAGCATTCTCCGAAACTTCTCTGTGATATGTGCATTCACCTGACAGTATTGAACCTACATTTTGATAGAGCACTTTTGAAACACTCTTTTTGTAGAATCTGCAAATGAATATTTGGAGTGCTTTGAAGCCTTCGTTGGAAATAGGAATATCTTCAAATAAAAATTAGACAGAAGCGTTCTCAGAAACAACGTTGTGATGCGTGCATTCAACTCACAGAGTTGAACTTGCCTTTTAATAAAGCAGCTTTGGAACACTCTTTTTGTAGAATTTGAATGAGGACATTTGTAGCACTTTTAGGGCTTTGGTGTAAAAGGAAATATATTCAAATTAAAACCAGAAAGAAGCATTTTCAGAAACTTCTTTGTGATGTTTGCATTCAACTCACCGAGTTGAACACACCGTTTCATAGAGCAGTTGGGAAATGCTGTTTTTGAAGTAACTGCAAGTGGATATTTGGACCGATTTGAGGTCTTCATTGTAAACGAGAATATCTACACATAAAAACTAGACAGGAGCATTCTCAGAAACTTCTTTGTGATGTGTGCATTCAACACACAGAGTTGAACCTTTCTATTCATAGAGCAGCTTTGAAAACTCTTTTTGTAGAATCTGCAAGTGGATATTTGGACCGCTTTGAGGCTTTCACTGGAAAGGGGTATAATTTCACATAAAAACTAGACAGAAGCATTCTCAGAAACTTCTTTGTGATGTGTGCATTCAACTCACAGATTTGAACCTTCCTTTTGATAGAGCAGTTTTCTAACACGCTTTTTGTAGAATCTATAAGTGGATATTTTCAGCACCATGAAGCCTATGGTAGACAAGAAAATATCTTCACATAAAAACTAGGCAGAAGCATTCCCAGAAACTTCTTTATGATGTGAGAATTCCACTCACAGAGTTGAACATCTCCTTTGAGAGAGCAGTTTTGAATCACTCTTTTTGTAGAATCTGCAAATGTACATTTCTAGCTCTTTGAGAGCTATTTTGTAAATGGAAATATCTTCAAACAAAAACTTGACAGAAGCATTCTCAGAAACTTACTTGGGATGTGTCCATTCAACTCACAGAGGTGAACATAACTTTTCATTAAGCAGTTTTGGAACACTCTTTTTGTAAAATCTCCAAGTGAATATTTGGACTGCTGGGAGGTCTTTGTTGGAAACTGGAATATCTTCACATAAAAACTAGACAGAAGCATTCTCAGAAACTACTTTGTGACGTTTGCATTCAACTCACAGAGTTGAACCTTCCTTTTGATGGAGCAGTTTTGAAACACTCTTTTTGTAGAATCTGCAAGTGGATATTTCGACTGCTTTGAGGCCTTCATTGGAAACGGGAGTATCTTCAAATAAAAACTAGACAGAAATATTCTCAGAAATTTCTTTGGATGTGTGCATTAAAACTAGAGTGTTGAACCTTCCCTTTGATAGAGCAGTTTTGAAGCACTATTTTTGTAAAATCTGCAAGTGCAGATTTTCAGCACATTGAAGGCTTCATTGGAATCAGGAATATCTTCAAATGAAAACTGCACAAAGCATTCTCAGATACTACTTTGTGATATGTGCATTCAACTAACAGAGTTGAGCATTACTTTTGATAGAGCAGTTTTCAAACACTCTTTTTGTACTATCTGCATATTGATATTTGGAGCGCTTTGAGGCCTTTGGTAGAAAAGGAAATATCTTCACAGAAAAACTAGACAGAAGCATTCTCAGAAAAGTCTTTGTGATGTGTGTATTAAACTCAGACTTTAACATAGCTTTTCATAGAGCAGTTTGGAAAGACTATTTTTGTAGGTTCTGCAAGTGGATATTTGGACTGCTTTGATGCCTTCATTGGAAAAGGGAACACCTTCACATAAAAATTAGACAGAAGTATTCTCAGAAACGTCTTTGTGATATGTGCATTCAACTCACAAAGTTGAACCTTTCTTTTGATAGAGCAGTTTTGAAACACCTTTTTTTTAGAATCTGCAAGTGGACATTTGGAGTGCTTTGAAGCTTTCAGTGGAAAGGGAAATATCTTAACATAAAACTAGACATAAGCATTCTCAGAAACGTCTTTGTGATGTGTGGATTCAACTCATAGAGTTGAACCTTCCTTTTGATAGAGCAGTTTTGAAACACTCTTTTGCAGAATCTGCAAGTGGATATTTGGAGCGATTTGAAGTCTTCCTTGGAAACGAGAATATCTTCATATAAAAACTAGGTAGAAGTATTCTCAGAAACTACTACGTGATGTGTGCACTCAACTCACAGAGTTGAAACTTTCCTTTAATGGAGCAGTTTTGAAACACTGTTTTTGTAGAATCTGCAAGCGCACAATTGATACGCTTTGAGGGTTATGATGGAAAAGGAAATATCTTCAAATAAAAACTAGACAGAAGCAATCTCAGAAACATCTTTGTCTTGTGTGCAGTGAACTCACAGAGTTGAACTTAACTTTTCATAGAGTAGTTTTGAAACAGTCTTTTTGTGGTATGTGCAAGGGGATATTTTGACCGTTTTGTGGCCTTCACTGGAAATGGAAATATCTTCACATAAAAACAAGGTTGGAGCATTCACAGAAACTTCTTTGTGATGTGTGAATTCAACTCAGATAATTGAACCTTACTTTTGATACAGCAGTTTTGAATAATTTTTTTGTATAATCTGCAATTGGACGTTTGGAGCACTATGAGGCCTTCCGTGGAAAAGGAAATATCTTCAAAGAAAAACTAGAAAGAAGCATTCTCAGAAATATCTTTGTTATGTGTGCATTCAACTCACAGAGTTAACTTTACTTTTGATAGAGCTGTTTTGAAACCCTTATTTGTAGAATCTGCAAGTTGACATTTTGAGTGCTTTGGGGCCTTCGGTGGGAAAGAAATATCTTCACATAAAATCCAGACAGAAGAATTCTCCAAAACTTCTTTGTTATGTGCGCATTCATCTCACAGAGTTGAATCTTCATTTTGATAGAGCAGTTTTGGAACACTCTTTTGGTGGAATTTGCAAGTGGATATTTGGAGCGCTTAGAAGCCTTTGTTGGAAAAGTGAATACCTTCAAATTAAAACTAGACAGAAGCATTCTCAGAAACTACTTTGCGATGTGTGCATTGAACTTACAGAGCTGAACCTTTCTTTTGATAGAGCAGTTTTGAAACACTCCTTTTGTAGAATCTGCAAGTAGATATTTGTAGCTCATTGAAAGCTAAGTTGGAAAAGGAAATATCTTCAAATAAAAACTAGACAAAGTATTTTCAGAAACTTCTTTGTGATGTGTGCATTCAACTCACAGAGTTGAAACATCCTGTTGATAGAGCAGTTTTGAAAAACTCTTTTTGTAGAATCTGCAAGGGTATATTTGGACTGTTTTGAGGCTTTCATTGGAACCGGAATATCTGCACATAAAAACTAGACAGAAGCATTCTCAGAAACTTCTTTGTGATGTGTGCATTCAATTCACAGAATTGAACATAACTTTTCATAGAGCAGTTTTGAAACAGTCTTTTTGTAGAATCTGCAAGGGGATATTTGGACCAATTTGAGGCCTTCGTTGAAAACAGGAATATCTCCACATAAAAACTAGACAGAAGCATTGTTAGCAACTACTTTTTGATTTGTGCATTCAACTTAAACAGTTGAACCTTCCTTTTGCTAGAGTAGCTTTGAAATCTTTTTTTTTTTTTTTTTGGGAATGTGCATGTGGACATTTCGAGCGATTTCAGGCCTTCAGTGGAAAAGGAAATATCTTCACATAAAAACTAGAGAGAATCATTCTCAGAAACTTCTTTGTGACGTGTGCATTCAACTCACAGAGTTGAACATAACTTTTCATAGAACAGTTCTGAAACCCTCTTTTTTTAGAATCTGCAAGTGGATAATTGGAACGCTTTTAGGCCTTCATTGGAAACAGGAATATCTGCACATAAAAAATAGACAGAAGCATTCTCAGAAACTCCTTTGTGATGTGTGCATTCTACTAACAGTGTTGAACTTTCCTTTTGATACAGCAGTTTTGAAAGACTCTTTTTGTAGAATCTGCAAGTGGATATTTGGAGCGCTTTGAAGCCTTCATTGGGAACGGGAATATCTTCAAATGAAAACTAGACAGAAGCATTCTCAGAAACTACTTTGTGATGTGTGCATTTAACTCACAGAGTTGAGCCTTCCTTTTGATAGAATAGTTTTGAAACACTCTTTTTGAAGTATCTGCGGGTGGATATTTGGAGCACATTGTGGCCTATGGTACAAAAGGAAATGTCTTCACATAATAACTAGACAGATGCATTCTCATAAACTTCTTTGTGATGTTTGAATTCAACTCACAGAGTTGAACATAACTTTTCATAGAGCTGTTTTGAAACACTCTTTTTCTAGCTTCTGCAAGTGGAATTTTGGAACGATTTGAGGCCTTCGTTTGAAACGAGAATTTCTTCACATAAAAAGTAGACAGAAGCATTCTCAGAAACTTCTTTGTGATGTGTGCATTCAGCTCAAGGAGTTGAACTATCTTTTTAAAGAGCATTTTTGAAAGACTCTTTTTTAGAATCTGCAAATGGACACTTTTAGCGATTTTGGGCTATGGTGGAAAAGGAAATATCATCAAATAAAAACTACACAGAAGCATACTCAGAAACTTCTTTGTGATGTGTGTGTTCAACTCATAGTATTGTACATATCTTTTCATAGAGCAGTTTTGAAACTGTCTTTTTGTGGAATCTGCAAGTGAATACTTGGAACACTTTGTGGCCTTCTTTGTCAATGGGAGTACCTGCACATAAAAACAAGAAAGAAGAATTCTCAGAAATTTTTTGTGATGTGTGCATTCAACTGACAGAGTTGATCCTTCCTTTTGATAGAGGAGTTTTGAGACACTGTTTTTGCAGATTCTGCAAGGGGATAGACCGATTTGAGGCCTTCAATGGAATCCAGAATAGCTTCACATAAAAACTAGACAGAAGCATTCTGAGAAAAGATTTTGTGATGTGTGCATTCAACTCACAGAGGTGAACCTTCCTTTTCATAGAGCAGTTTTGAAACACTCTTTTTGTAGAATCTGCAAGTGGAAATTTGGTCCGCTTTGAGGCCTTTGTTGGAAACGGGAATATCTTCACATAAAAATTAGACAGAAGCATTATCAGAGACTTCTTTGTGATGTGTGCTTTCAACTCACAGAGTTGAACTTTCCTCTTGATAGAACACTTTTGAAACACTCTTTTACTAGAATCTGCAATGGGATATTTGGATCGATTTGAGGCCTTCATCAGAAACAGGAATATCTTCATGTAAAAGTACACAGAAGCATTCTCAGAAACTATTTTGTTATGTGAGCATTCAACTCACTGAGTTGAATCTTCCTTTTCATAGAACAGTTTTGAAAACCTTTTTTTTGCAGAATCTGCAAGAGGACATTTGGAGATTTGGAGTGCTTTGAGGCCTTCAGTTTAAAAGGAAATATCTTCATATAAAAACTAGACAGAAGTATCCTAAGAAACTTCTTTGTGATGTGTGCATTCAACTCACGGAGTTGAACATAACGATTCATCGAGCAGTTTTGAAACACTCTTTTTGTACAATCTGCAAGTGGATATGTGGAGTGCTTTGAAGCTTTCATTGGAAACGGGTATATCTTGAAATAAAATCTAGATAGAAGAATTTTCAGAAACTAATTTTTGGTGTGTGCATTCAACTCACGGAGTTGAGCCTTCCTTTTGATAGAGCAGTTTTGAAACACTCTTTTTGTAGAATCGGCAAGTGGATATTTGCACTGCTTTGAGGCGTATGGTAGAAAAGGAAATATCTTCACATAAAAACTAGACAAAGCATTCTCAGAAACTTCTTTGTGATGTTTGCATTGAACTCACAGAGGTGAACAAATCTTTTCATAGAGCAGTTGTGAAACATGCTTTCTAAGAACCTGCAAGTGGATATTTGGACCAAATTGAGGCCTTCTTTGGAAACGGGTATATCTTCACATAAAAACTAGACAGAAGCATTCTCAGAAACATCTTTGAGATGTGTGCATTCCACTCACAGAATTGAACATAATGTTTCATAGAACAGTTTTGGAACACTCTTTTTCTAGAATCTGCAAGTGGATATTTGGAGTGCTTTGAGGCCTATGGAAGAAAAGGAAATATCTTCTCATAAAAGCTAGACGGAAGCATTCTCAGAAACTTCTTTTTGATGTGTGCATTCAACTCACAGAGTTGAACCTTCTTTTTGATAGAACAGTTTTGAAACACTCTTTTTGTATAATCCGCAAGTGGATATTTGGAGTGCTTTGAGGCCTGTGATAGAAAAGGAAATAACTTCAATTAAAAACTACACAACAGCATTCTCAGGAACTTCTTCTTGATGTGTGCATTCTACTCACAGAGTTGAACTTTCCTTCTGATAGAGCACTTTTACAGCACTCCTTTTGGAGAATCTGCAAGTGGATATTTGGAGTGCTTTGAAGCATTCTTTGGAATCGTGAGTATTTACAAATAAAAACTAAACAGATTCATTTTCAGAAACTACTTTGTGATGTGTGCATTCAACTCACAGTGTACAGCCTTCTTTTTGATAGAACAGTTTTAAGCAATCTTTTTGTGGAATTTACAAGTGGATATTCAGAGCATTTTGAGGATTATGGTGGAAAAGGAAATGTCTTCAAATAAAACAAGACAGAAGCGTTCTCAGAAACTTCTTTGTGATGTGTGCATTCAACTCACAGTGTTGAACCTTCCTTTAGATACAGCAGTTTTGAAAAACTCTTTTCGTAGATTCTACAAGGGGATATTTAGACCTATTTGAGGCCTTCCTTGGAAACGAGTAGATCTTCACATAAAAACTAGACAGAAGCATTCTCAGAAACTGCTTTGTGATGTGTGCATTCAACTCATAGATTTGAACATAACTTTTCATAGAGCAGTTTTGAAACACTCTTTTTGTAGAATCTGCAAGTGGACAATTGGAGCACTTTTAGGAATTCGGTGGAATATGAAATATCCACATAAAAAGTAGACAGAAGCATTATCAGAAACTTCTTTGCGATGTGTGCATTTAACTCACAGAGTTCAACATAATTTTTAATAGAGCAGCTTTGAAACACTCTTTTTGTAGAATCTGCAAGTGGACGTTTGGAGCACTTTGAGGCGTTCCGTGGAACAGGAAATATCTTCACATAAACACTAGACAGAAGCATTGTCAGAAACTTCTTTGTGATGTGTGCATTCAATTTACTGAGCTGAAACTTCCTTTTGATAGAGCAGGCTTGAAAATCTCTTTTTGTAGAATCTGCAAGTGGATATTTGGAGCACTTTGAATCCTTCCTTGGAAACGGGAATATCTTCAAATATAAACTAGACAGAAGCATTCTCAAAAACTGCATTGTGATGTGTGCATTCTTCTCACAGAGTTAAACTTTCCTTTTGATAGAGCAGTTATGAAACACTCTTTTTGTATAAACTGCAGGATGATGTTTGCACCATTTTGAAGCCTTCATTCGAAACGCATATACATTCACATAAAAACTAGACAGAAGCATTCTCATAAGCTTCTTTGTGATGTGTGCATTCAACTCACAGATTTTAGCATTCCTTTTGATTGAGCAGTTTCAAAACACTTCGTTTGTAGAATCTGCAAGTGGACATTTGGAGCGCTTTGAGGCCTTCTGTGGAAAAGGAAATATCTTCACATAAAAACTAGACAGAAGCATTCTCAGAAACTTATTTGTGATGTGTGCATTCTGCTCACAGAGTTGAACATACCTTTTCACAGAGCAGTTTTGAAACACTCTTTTTGTAGAGTCCGCAAGGGGATATGTGGACTGATTTGAGGCCTTTTTTGGTAACGAGAATTTCTTCACATAAAAAATTGAGGGAAGCATTCTCAGAAACTGCTTTGTGAAATGTGCATTCTACTCACAGAGTTTTACCTTCCTTTTGATAGAGCAGTTTTGAAACTCCCTTTTTGTAGAATCTGCAAGTGGATATTTTGAACGCTATGGTTCCTTCGTTGGAATCCGGAATATCTTCAAATAAAAAATAGACAGAAGCATTCTCATAAACTACTTTGTGATGTGTGCATTCAACTCACCGAGTTGAACCTTTCTTTTGATAGAGCAGTTTCGAAAAACTCTTTTTACAGAATCTGCATGTGGACAATTGTAGCGCTTTGAGGGCTATGGTGGGATAGGAAATATCTTCAAATTAAAACTAGACAGAAATGTTCTAAGAAACTTCTTTGTGATTTTTGCATTGAACCCACAGAGTTGAACATTCCTCTTCATAAAGCAGTTGTGAAACACTGTTTTTGAAGAACCTGCAACTGTATACTTGGACCAATTTGAGGCCCTCATTGGAAACGGGAATATTTTCACATAAAAACTAGACAAAAGCATTCTCAGAAATGTCTTTGTGATGCGTGCATTCAACTCACAGAGTTGAACCTGCCTTTTGATAGAGCAGTTTTGAGACACTGTTTTTGTAGAATCTGCAAAGCGATATTTGGACCGATTGCGTTCCTTCATTGGAAAGGGGAATATCTTCACAAAAATCTAAGCAGAAACATTCTCACAAACTACTTTGTGATGTGTGCATTCAACTCACAGAGTTGAGAATATCTTTTCATGGAGTAGTTGTGAAACACGCTTTTTGAAGAACCTGAAAGTGGATATTTTGGCCAATTTGAGGCCCTTATTGGAAATGGGAATATCTTCACACAAATACTAGACAGAAGCATTCTCAGAAATGTCTTTGTGATGTGTGCATTCAACTCACAGAGTTGAACCTTCCTTTTGATAAAGCAGTTTTGAGACACTGTTTTTGTAGAATCTGCAACGTGGTATTTGGACCAGTTGCATTCCTTCGTTGGAAAGGGGAATATCTTCATAAAAATCTAAGCAGAAACATTCTCACAAACTCCTTTGTGATGTGTGCATTCAACTCACAGAATTGAGAATACCTTTTCGTAGAGCAGTTGTGAAACACGCTTTTTGAAGAATCTGCAAGTGGATATTTGGGCCAATTTGAGGACTTCGTTGGAAACGGGTATATCTTCACATAAAAACTAGACAGAAGCATTCTGAGAAACTTCTTTGTGATATGTGCATTCAACTCACAGAGTTGAAACTTACGTTTGATAGAGCAGTTTTTAAACCCTCTTTTTGTAGAATCTGCAAGGGGATATTTGAACCGATTTGAGCCCTTCGTTGAAAACGGGAATATCTGCACATAAAAACTGGACAGAAATATTCTCAGAAACTTCTTTCTGATGACGTCATTCAACTCACAGATTTGATCCTTCCTTTTGATAGAGCAGTTTTGAAACAGTTTTTTGTAGATCCTGCCAGTGGACATTCGGAGTGCTTTGAGGACTTCAGTGGAAAAAGAAATATCTTCATATAAAAATTAGACAGAAGCATTCTTTCAAACTACCTTTTGATGTGTGCATTCAACTCACAGAGTTGAACATTCCTTTTGATACAGCAGTTTTGAAACACTCTTTTTGTACAATCTGCAAGTGGACATTTGGAACGGTTTGAAGCCTTCTTTGGTATCACGAATATCTTCAAATAAAAACTAGACAGAAGCATTCTCAGAAAGCCCTTTGTGGTTTGTACATTCAACTTACGGAGTTGAGCTTTCCTTTTGATAGAGCAGTTCTGAAACAATGTTTTTGTAGAATCTACAAGTGGATATTTGGAGTGCTCTGAGGCTTATGTTAGTAAAAGAAATAACTTCACATAAAAACTAGACAGAAACATTCTCAGAAACTTCGTTGAGATGTGTGCATTCAACTCACAGGGTTGAATATAACTTTTCATAGAACATTTGTGAAACACTGTTTTTGAAGGACCTGCAAGTGGATATTTGGACCGATTTGAGGCTTTCATTGGAAACGGAAATATCTTCACCTAAAAATTCCCCAAAAGCATTCTCAGAAACTTCTTTGTGATGTGTGCATTCAACTCACAGAGTTGAACATAGGTTTTCATAAAGCAGTTTTGAAACACTCTTTTTGTAGAATCTGCAAGTGGATATTTGCACTCCTTTGAGGCCTTCATTGGAGACGGGAATATCTGCACATAAAAACTAGAGAGACACATTCTCAGAAACTTCTTTGTGGTGTGTGCATTAAATTCACAGAGTTCAACCTTACTTTTGATAGAGCAGATTGAAACACTCTTTTTGTAGAATCTGCAAGGGGATATTTGGACCGTTTTGAAGCCTTTGTTGGAAAGGGGAATACCTTCACATAAGAACTAGACAGAAGCATTCTCAGAAACCTCTTTGTGATGTGCACATTCAACTCACAGAATTGAACCTTCCATTTTATAGAGCAGTTTTGAAACACTTTTTGTGTAGATTCTGCTAGGGATATTTGCAGCACTTAGAGACATTCGGTGGAAAAGAAAATATCTCCACATAAAAACTAGACAATAGCATTCTCAGAAACTTCTTTGTGATGTGTGCATTGAACTCACAGAGTTGAATCTTCCTTTTGATAGAGCAGCTTTGAAACTTTCTTTTTGTAGAATCTGCAATTGGACATTTGCAGCACTTTGAAACCTTCATTGGAAACGGGAATATCTTCCACTAAAAGCAAGACAGAACCATTCTCAAAAACTGCTTTTTGATGTGTTCATTCAACTTACATAGCTGAAAGTTACCTTTCATAGATCAGTTTTGATACACTCTTTTTGTCAAATCTGCAAATGGACATTTGTAGCGCTTCGTGGGCTATGGTGGAAAATGAAATATCTTCAAAGAAAATTAAACAGAAGCATTATCAGAAACTTCTTTTTGATATGTGCATTCGGCTCACAGAGTTGAACATAACTTTTCATAGAGCAGCTTTGAAACCATTTTTTGTAGAATCTGCAAGTGTACATTTGATCACTTTGAGGCCTTCAGTGGAAAAGGAAATATCTTCAAATAAAAACTAGACTGAAGCAGTCACAGAAACTTCTTTGTGTTGTAGGCATTCAACTGACAGAGTTGTATGTTATGTTATAGAGCTGTTTTGAAACACTGTTATTGTAGAATCTGCAAGTGGATATTTGGAGGGCTTTGAGTCCTATGCTGGAAAAGGAAATATCCTCACATAAAAACTACACAGAAGCATTCTCAGAAACTGGTTTGTGATGTGTGCATTCAACCCACCGAGTTGAACCTTCCTTTTGATAGAGCAGTTTTGAAAAACTCTGTTTGTAGAATCTGAAAGTGGATATTTGGAGAGCTTTGTGGTCTATGCTAGAAAAGGAAATATCTTCACATAAAAACTAGACAGAAGCATTCTCAGAAACTTTTTTGTGATGTGTGCATTGAGCTCACAGATTTCAACATAACTTTTCATTGAGCAGTTTTGAAACAATCGTTTTGTAGAATCTGTAAGCGGATATTCGGAGCACTTTGAGACCTTTGTTGGAAACGGGAATATGTTCACATAAAAACTACAAAGAGGCATTCTCAGAAACTTACTTGTGATGTGTGCATTCAACTCACAGAGTTGAACCTTCCTTTTGATAGAGGAGTTTTGAAACACTTTTTTTGTAGAATACACAAGAGGACATTTGGAGTGCTTTGAGGCCTTCAGTGAAAAAGGAATTATCTTCACAAAAAAACTAGACAGAAGCATTCTCAGAATTTCTTTGTGATGTGTGCATTCAACTCACAGAGTTAAACCTTCCTTTTGATAGAGCAGTTTTGAAACTCTCTTTTTGTACAATTTGAAAGGGGATATTTAAACCGTTTTGGTGTCTTCATTGGAAATGGGTATATCTTCAAATAGAAACTAAACAGAAGCATTCTCAGAAACTACTTTGTGATGTGTGCATTCAACTCACAGAGTTCAGCCTTCCTTTTGATAGAGCAGTGTTGAAACACTCTTTTTGTAGAGTCTGCAGGTGGATATTTGGAGCTCTTTGCGACCTATGGTAGAAAAGGAAATATCTTCACATAAAAATTACACAGAAGCATTCTCAAAAACTTCTTTGGGATGTGTCCATGCAAAAAACTACTTTGGGATGTGTGAAGAGTTGAACCTTTCTGTTGATAGAGCAGTTTTGGGATACTTTTTAATAGATTCTCCAAGTGGACATTTTGAGCGTTTTGAGGCCATTTTTAGAAAAGGAAATATCTTCACATAAAAACTAGACAGAAGCATTCTCAGAAATTTTTTGATGTGTGCATTCAACTCACAGAGATGAACATAAATTTTCATAGAGCAGTTTTGTAACACTCTATTGGTAGAATCTGCAACTGGATATTTGGACAGCTTTGACCCCTTCATTGGAAACAGGAATATCTTCACATAAAAACTAGACAGAAGCATTCTCAGAAACAACATTGTGATGTGTGCATTCAACTCACAGATGGGAACATAATTTTTCATGGAGCAGTTTTAAAATGCTCTTTTTGTAGAATCTGCAAGGGCATATTAAGACTTCTTTGGAAACTTAGGACTTCTTTGGAAACTTAGGGGCTTCTTTGGAAACTGGAATATCTAAACATAAAAACTAGACAGAAACATTGTCAGAAACTTCTTTGTGATGTGTGCAGTTAATGCACAGATTTGAACCTTCCTTTTGATAGAGCACTTTTGAAACACTCGTTTTGTAGACTCTGCAAGTGGATATTTGGAGCACTTTTAGGCCTATTGTAGAGATGGAAATATCTTTACATAAAAACTAAACAGAAGCATTCTCCGAAACTTCTCTGTGATATGTGCATTCACCTGACAGTATTGAACCTACATTTTGATAGAGCACTTTTGAAACACTCTTTTTGTAGAATCTGCAAATGAATATTTGGAGTGCTTTGAAGCCTTCGTTGGAAATAGGAATATCTTCAAATAAAAATTAGACAGAAGCGTTCTCAGAAACAACGTTGTGATGCGTGCATTCAACTCACAGAGTTGAACTTGCCTTTTAATAAAGCAGCTTTGGAACACTCTTTTTGTAGAATTTGAATGAGGACATTTGTAGCACTTTTAGGGCTTTGGTGTAAAAGGAAATATATTCAAATTAAAACCAGAAAGAAGCATTTTCAGAAACTTCTTTGTGATGTTTGCATTCAACTCACCGAGTTGAACACACCGTTTCATAGAGCAGTTGGGAAATGCTGTTTTTGAAGTAACTGCAAGTGGATATTTGGACCGATTTGAGGTCTTCATTGTAAACGAGAATATCTACACATAAAAACTAGACAGGAGCATTCTCAGAAACTTCTTTGTGATGTGTGCATTCAACACACAGAGTTGAACCTTTCTATTCATAGAGCAGCTTTGAAAACTCTTTTTGTAGAATCTGCAAGTGGATATTTGGACCGCTTTGAGGCTTTCACTGGAAAGGGGTATAATTTCACATAAAAACTAGACAGAAGCATTCTCAGAAACTTCTTTGTGATGTGTGCATTCAACTCACAGATTTGAACCTTCCTTTTGATAGAGCAGTTTTCTAACACGCTTTTTGTAGAATCTATAAGTGGATATTTTCAGCACCATGAAGCCTATGGTAGACAAGAAAATATCTTCACATAAAAACTAGGCAGAAGCATTCCCAGAAACTTCTTTATGATGTGAGAATTCCACTCACAGAGTTGAACATCTCCTTTGAGAGAGCAGTTTTGAATCACTCTTTTTGTAGAATCTGCAAATGTACATTTCTAGCTCTTTGAGAGCTATTTTGTAAATGGAAATATCTTCAAACAAAAACTTGACAGAAGCATTCTCAGAAACTTACTTGGGATGTGTCCATTCAACTCACAGAGGTGAACATAACTTTTCATTAAGCAGTTTTGGAACACTCTTTTTGTAAAATCTCCAAGTGAATATTTGGACTGCTGGGAGGTCTTTGTTGGAAACTGGAATATCTTCACATAAAAACTAGACAGAAGCATTCTCAGAAACTACTTTGTGACGTTTGCATTCAACTCACAGAGTTGAACCTTCCTTTTGATGGAGCAGTTTTGAAACACTCTTTTTGTAGAATCTGCAAGTGGATATTTCGACTGCTTTGAGGCCTTCATTGGAAACGGGAGTATCTTCAAATAAAAACTAGACAGAAATATTCTCAGAAATTTCTTTGGATGTGTGCATTAAAACTAGAGTGTTGAACCTTCCCTTTGATAGAGCAGTTTTGAAGCACTATTTTTGTAAAATCTGCAAGTGCAGATTTTCAGCACATTGAAGGCTTCATTGGAATCAGGAATATCTTCAAATGAAAACTGCACAAAGCATTCTCAGATACTACTTTGTGATATGTGCATTCAACTAACAGAGTTGAGCATTACTTTTGATAGAGCAGTTTTCAAACACTCTTTTTGTACTATCTGCATATTGATATTTGGAGCGCTTTGAGGCCTTTGGTAGAAAAGGAAATATCTTCACAGAAAAACTAGACAGAAGCATTCTCAGAAAAGTCTTTGTGATGTGTGTATTAAACTCAGACTTTAACATAGCTTTTCATAGAGCAGTTTGGAAAGACTATTTTTGTAGGTTCTGCAAGTGGATATTTGGACTGCTTTGATGCCTTCATTGGAAAAGGGAACACCTTCACATAAAAATTAGACAGAAGTATTCTCAGAAACGTCTTTGTGATATGTGCATTCAACTCACAAAGTTGAACCTTTCTTTTGATAGAGCAGTTTTGAAACACCTTTTTTTTAGAATCTGCAAGTGGACATTTGGAGTGCTTTGAAGCTTTCAGTGGAAAGGGAAATATCTTAACATAAAACTAGACATAAGCATTCTCAGAAACGTCTTTGTGATGTGTGGATTCAACTCATAGAGTTGAACCTTCCTTTTGATAGAGCAGTTTTGAAACACTCTTTTGCAGAATCTGCAAGTGGATATTTGGAGCGATTTGAAGTCTTCCTTGGAAACGAGAATATCTTCATATAAAAACTAGGTAGAAGTATTCTCAGAAACTACTACGTGATGTGTGCACTCAACTCACAGAGTTGAAACTTTCCTTTAATGGAGCAGTTTTGAAACACTGTTTTTGTAGAATCTGCAAGCGCACAATTGATACGCTTTGAGGGTTATGATGGAAAAGGAAATATCTTCAAATAAAAACTAGACAGAAGCAATCTCAGAAACATCTTTGTCTTGTGTGCAGTGAACTCACAGAGTTGAACTTAACTTTTCATAGAGTAGTTTTGAAACAGTCTTTTTGTGGTATGTGCAAGGGGATATTTTGACCGTTTTGTGGCCTTCACTGGAAATGGAAATATCTTCACATAAAAACAAGGTTGGAGCATTCACAGAAACTTCTTTGTGATGTGTGAATTCAACTCAGATAATTGAACCTTACTTTTGATACAGCAGTTTTGAATAATTTTTTTGTATAATCTGCAATTGGACGTTTGGAGCACTATGAGGCCTTCCGTGGAAAAGGAAATATCTTCAAAGAAAAACTAGAAAGAAGCATTCTCAGAAATATCTTTGTTATGTGTGCATTCAACTCACAGAGTTAACTTTACTTTTGATAGAGCTGTTTTGAAACCCTTATTTGTAGAATCTGCAAGTTGACATTTTGAGTGCTTTGGGGCCTTCGGTGGGAAAGAAATATCTTCACATAAAATCCAGACAGAAGAATTCTCCAAAACTTCTTTGTTATGTGCGCATTCATCTCACAGAGTTGAATCTTCATTTTGATAGAGCAGTTTTGGAACACTCTTTTGGTGGAATTTGCAAGTGGATATTTGGAGCGCTTAGAAGCCTTTGTTGGAAAAGTGAATACCTTCAAATTAAAACTAGACAGAAGCATTCTCAGAAACTACTTTGCGATGTGTGCATTGAACTTACAGAGCTGAACCTTTCTTTTGATAGAGCAGTTTTGAAACACTCCTTTTGTAGAATCTGCAAGTAGATATTTGTAGCTCATTGAAAGCTAAGTTGGAAAAGGAAATATCTTCAAATAAAAACTAGACAAAGTATTTTCAGAAACTTCTTTGTGATGTGTGCATTCAACTCACAGAGTTGAAACATCCTGTTGATAGAGCAGTTTTGAAAAACTCTTTTTGTAGAATCTGCAAGGGTATATTTGGACTGTTTTGAGGCTTTCATTGGAACCGGAATATCTGCACATAAAAACTAGACAGAAGCATTCTCAGAAACTTCTTTGTGATGTGTGCATTCAACTCACAGAATTGAACCTTTTATTTGATAGAGCAGTTTTGAAAACTCTTTTTGTAGAATCTGCAAGTGGATATTTGGACCGCTTTGAGGCTTTTGCTGGAAACGGGAATAATTTCACACAGAAACTAGACAGAAGCATTCTCAGAAACTACTTTGTGATGTGTGCGTTCAACTCACAGATTTGACCCTTCCTTTTGATAGAGCAGTTTTCTAACACGCTTTTTGTAGAATCTGCAAGTGGATATTTGGAGTGCCATGAAGCCTACGGTAGAAAAGAAAATGTCTTCACATAAAAATTGGACAGCAACATTCTCAGAAACTTCCTTATGATGTGTGCATTCCACTAACAGAGTTGAACCTCTCCTTTGAGAGAGCACTTTTGAAACAGTCTATTTGTAGAATCTGCAAATGGACATTTCTAGCACTTTGAGAGCTATGTTGAAATTGGAAATATCTTCATATAAAAACTAGGCAGAAGCATTCTCAGAGACTTATTTGTGATGTGTGCATTCAACTCACAGAGGTGAATATAACTTTTCATAGAGCAGTTTCAGAGCACTCTTTTTGTAGAATCTCCAAGTGAATATTTGGACCGCTGGGAGGCCTTTGGTGGCAACTGGAATATCTTCACATGACAACTAGACAGAAGCATCCTCAGAAACTTCTTTGTGACGTGTGCACTCAACTCACAGAGTTGAACCTTCCTTTTGATGGAGCAGTTTTGAAATACTCTTTTTATAGAATCTGCAAGTGGATATTTGGAGCACTTTGAAGCCTTCGTTGGAAACGGAAATATCTTCAAATAAAAACTAGACAGAAGCACTCTCAGAAACCACTTTTTGATGAGTGCATTTATCTCACAGAGTTGAACCTTCTTTTAATAGAAAAGTTTTGAAACACTCGTTTTGTAGAATCTGCTAGTGGACATTTGTAGCGTTTTGAGGGCTATGTTGGAAAAGAAAATATCTTCAAATAAAAACTAGATAGAAGCATTCTCAAAAACTAATTTGTGATGATAGCATTTAACTCACAGAGTTGAAAATACCTTTTCATACAGCTGTTTTGAAACACTCTTTTTGAAGATCCTGCAAACAGATAATTTGAACGCTTTGAGTCCTTCATTGGAAACTGGAATACCTTCACATAAAAACTAGACAGAAGCATTTTCAGAAACTTCTTTGTGATGTGTGCATTCAACTCACAGAGATGAACATTCCTTTTTATAGAGCAGTTTTGAGACACTATTTTTGTAGAATCTGAAAGTGGACATTTCTTGGACTTTGAGGGTATGTTGGAAAAGTAAATACCTTCAAATAAAAACTAGAAAGAAGCATTCTCAGAATGTACTTTGTGATGCGTGCATTCAACTCACTGAGTTGAACATAACTTTTCATAGAGCAGTTTTGAAACCCTCTTTTTGTAGAATATGCAAGTGGATATTTAGACCACTTTGAGGTCTTCATTGGAAACAGGAATATCTTCACATAAAAACTAGACAGACACATTCTCAGAAACTTCTTTGTGATGTGTGCATTCAACTCAAAAGTTCAACATAACTTTTCGTAGAGCAGTTTTGAAATACTATTTTTGTAGAATCTGCAAGGGGATATTTGAACCGATTTGAGGCCTTCGTTGCAAACGGGATTATCTTCACATAAAAACTAGACAGAAGCATTCTCAGAAACTTCTTTGTGCTGTGTGCATTCAACTTACGAAGTTTAACCTTACTTTTGTTAGAGCAGTTTTGAAACCTTTTTTTGGTGGAATGTGCAAGTAAACAATTGGAGCGCCTTGAGGCTTTCGGTGGAAAAGGAAATGTCTTCACTTGAAAACTAGACAGAAACATTCTCCGAAACTTCTCTGTGATGTGCGCCTTCAACACACAGAGTTGAACCTTCCTTTTGATAGGGCAGTTTTGAAAAACTTTTTTTGTAGAATCTGCAAGTTTACATTTGGAGCGTTTTGAGGCCTTCAGTGGAAAAGGAAATATCTTCACATAAAAAGTAGACAGAAGCACTCTCAGAAACTTCTTTGTGATGTGTGCATTCAACTCACAGATTTGAACCTTCCTTTTGATAGAGCAGTTTTCTAACATGCTTTTTGTAGAATCTATAAGTGGATATTTTCAGCACCATGAAGCCTATGGTAGAAAAGGATATATCTTCACATAAAAACTAGACAAAACATTCTCAGAAACTTCTTTGTGATGTGTGCATTCACCTGACAGGGTTGAACCTTCCTTTTAATAGAGCAGTTTTGAAACACTCCGTTTGTAGAATCTGCAAGTGTATATTTGGAGTGCTTTGAAGCATTCGTTGGAAACCGGAATATTTTCAAATAAAATCTAGACAGAAGCATTCTTAGAAATAATTTTGTGATGTGTGCATTCAACTCACAGAGCTGAAATTTTTTGTTAATAGAGCAGCTTTGAAACACTCTTTTTGTAGAATCCCAAAGAGGACATTTGTAGCACTTTGAGGGCTATAGTGGAAAAAGGAATATATGAAAATTAAAACTAGACAGAAGCATTTTCAGAAACTTCTTTTTGATGTTTGCATTCAACTCACCGTGTTGAACACACCTTTTCATAGAGCAGTTGTGAAACACTGTTTTTGAAGAAACTGCAAGTGGCTATTTGGACTGATTTGAGGCCTTCATTGGAAACGGGAATATCTTCATATAAAAACTAGACAGAAGGATTCTCAGAAACTTCTTTCTGATGTGTGCATTCAACTCACGTAGTTGAACATTCTTTTTGATACAGCAGTTTTGAAACACTCTTTTTGTAGGATCTGAATGGGGATATATGGACTGTTGTGAGGCCTTTATTGGAAACACGAATAACTTCACATAAAAGCTAGACAGAAGCTTTCTCCGAAACTTGTTTGTGACGTGTGCATTCAACTCACAAAGTTGAACCATTCTATGATAGAGTAGTTTTGAAAACTCTTTTTGTAGAATCTGCAACTGGATATTTTGACCGCCTTGAGGCTTTTGTTGGAAACGGGAATATCTTCACAAAAATACTAGACAGAAGCATTCTTAGAAACTGCTTTGTGATGTGTGCATTAAACTCACAGAGTTGAACCTTCCTTTCGATGGAGCAGTTTTCTAACACTGTTGTTGTACAATCTGCAAGTGGATATTTGAAGTGCTGTGAAGCCTATGATAGAAAAGAAAATAACTTCACACAAAAGCTAGACAGAAGTATTCTCAGAAACTTCTTTGTGAGGTGTGCATTCCACTCACAGAGTTGAACCTTTCCTTTGATAGGGCAGTTTTGAAATACTCTTTTTGTAGAATCTGCAAATGGACGTTTCTAGTGCTTTGAGTGCTATGTTCTAAATGGAAATATATTTTAAAAAAACTAGACAGAAGCATTCACAGAAACTTTTTTGTGATGTGGGCATTCAACTCACAGAGTTGAACGTACCTTTCCATACAGCAGTTATGAAACACTCTTTTCGAAGAACCTGCAGGTGGATATTTGGACCAATTTGAGTCCTTCATTGGAAGCGGGAATATCTTCACATGAAAACCAGACAGAAGCATTCTCAGAAACATCTTTGTGATGTGTGCATTCAACTCACAGTGTTGAACATAACGTTTCATAGAGAAGTTTTGAAACACTCTTTTTGTAGAATCTGTAAGTGGATATTCGGACCTCTTTGAGGCCTTTGTTGGAAACGGGAATATCTTCACATAAAAACTAGACAGAAGCATTCTCAGAAACTTCTTTGTGATGTGTACATTCGACTAACAGAGTTGAACATAACTTTTCATAGAGCAGTTTTGAGACGCTCTTTTTGTAGAATCTGTAAGTGGATATTGAGACCACTTAGAGGCCTGTTTTGGAAACGGGAATATCTTCACATAAAAATTAGACAGAAGCATTCTCAGAAACGTCTTTTTGATATGTGCATTCAACTCACAGGTTTGAACAAAACTTTTCATAGAGCAGTTTTGAATCAATATTTTTGTAGAATCTGCAAGGGGATATTTGTACCATTTTGAGAACTTTGTTGGAAACGGGAATATCTTCACATAAAAACTAGACAGAAGCATTCTGTCTTTGTGATGTGTGCATTCAACTCACAGAGTTGAACCTTCCTTTTGATAGAGCGGTTTTGAAACACACTTTTTGTAGAATCTGCAACTGGATATTTTGACTGCTTTAAGGCCTTTGATAGAATAGGATATATCTTCACATAAAAACCAGACAGAGGCATTATCAGAAACTTCTTTGTGATGTGTGCATTCAAATCACAGATTTGAACCTTCTTTTGATAGAGCAGTTTTGAAACACTCTTTATGCAGAATCTGCAAGTGGACATTTGTAGTGATTTGAGGGCTGTGATGGAAAGGGAAATATCTACAAATATAAACTAGATAGAAACATTCTCAGAAACTTCTTTGTGATATTTGTGTTCAACTCACAGAGTTGAAGATACCTTTTCATAGAACAGTTGTGAAACACTCTTTTTGAAGAACCTGCAAGTGGATATTTGTACTCATTTGAGGTCTAGGTTGGAAACGAGAATATCTTCACATAAAAATAGACAGAAACATTCTCAGAAAATTCTTTGTGATGTGTGCATTCAACTCACAGAGTTGAACACAACTTTTCCTAGAGCAGTTTTGAAACACTCTTTTTGTAGGATCTGCAAGTGGATATTTGGATTGCTTTGAGGCCTTCGTTGGAAAAGGGAGTTTCTTCACATAAAAACTAGACAGATGCATTCTCAGAAACATCTTTGTGATGTGTGCATTCAACTGACAGTGTTGAACCTTCCTTTTGATACAGCAGTTTTGAAAACCCCATTTGTAGAATGTGCAAGTGAGTATTTAGAGTGCTTTGATGACTTCGTTGGAAACCAGAATATCTTCAAATAAAAACTAGACATAAGCATTCTCAGAAACTACTTTGTGATGTGTGCATTCAACACACAGAGTTGAAACTTTCTTTTGATGGGGCAGTTTTGAAACATTATTTTGTTAATATCTGCAAGTGGATATTTGGAGTGCGTTAAAGCCTTCATTGGAAACGGGAATATCTCCAAATAAAACTAGTCAGAAGCATTCTCAGAATCTGCTTTGTGATGTATCCATTCAACTCACACAGTTGAACCTTTCTTTTGAGAGAGCAGTTTTGGAACACTCTTTTTGTAGAATCTGCAAGTGGACTTTGTAGCGCTTTGAGGGTTATGGCGGAAATGGAAATATCTTCAAATAAAAACTAGACAGAAGAATTCTCAGAAACTACTTGGTGATGTTTGCATTCAACACACAGAGTTGAACATACCTTTTCTTAGAGCAGTTGTGAAACGGTCTTTTTGAAGAACTGCAAGTGGATATTTGGACTGATTTGTGGCCTTCATTGGAAACAGGAATATCTTCACATGAAAACTAGAGAGAAGCATTCTCGGAAACTTCTTTGTGATGTGTGCATTCAACTCGCAGACTTGAACATTCCTTTTGATACAGCAGTTTTGAAACACTCTTTGTAGAACCTGCAGGTGGATATTTGCACCGTTTTGAGGCCTTAATTAGAAACGGGAAAATTTTCACTTAAAAATTAGACAGAATGATTCTGAGAAACTTCCTTGTTGTGTGTTCATTCTACTCACAGAGTTGAACTTTTCTTTTGATAGGGCAGTTTTGAAACCCTTTTTTTGTAGAATCTGCAAGTAGACATTTGGAGCGCTGTGAGGACTTCTGTGGAAAATAAAATATCTTCATATAAAAACTAGACAGAAGCATTCTCAGAAACTTCTTTGTGATGTGTGCATTCAAATCACAGAGATGAACCTTCATTTTGATAGAGCAGTTTTTAAACACTCTTTTTGTAGAATCTCAAAGTGGATATTTGTAGCACTTTGAAGACTTCATTGAAAACGAGAATATCTTCAAGTAAAAACTAGAGAGAAGCATTCTCAGAAACTACTTTGTGATGTGTACATTCAACCCACAGAGTTGAACCTTTCTTTTGATAGAGGAGTTTTGAAACACTTTTTTTTCTGTATCTGCAAGTGGACATTTATAGCATTTTGAGGGCTATGGTGGGAAAGGAAATATCATCAAATAAAAACTAGATAGCAGCATTCTCAGAAACTTCTTTGTAATGTGTGCATTAAACTGACAGAGTTGAACATTCCTTTTCATAGAGCATTTGTGAAACACTCTTCTTGAAGGAACTGCAAGGGTATATTTGTACGGATTTGAGGCCCTCGTTGGAAACGGGAATATCTTCACATAAAATCTAAACAGAAACATTCTCAGAAACTCCTTTGTCATTTGTGAATTCAACTCACAGAGTTGAACATACGTTTTCATAGAGCAGTTGTGAAATACGCTTTTTGAAGAACCTGCAAGTGGATATTTGGACCGGATTTGTGGTCTTCATTGGAAACGGGAATATCTTCATCTAAAAACTAGACAGAAGCATTCTCAGAAACTTCTTTGGGATGTGTGCATTCAACTCACAAAGTTGAACCTTCCTTTTGATAGAGCGGTTTTGAAGCACTCGTTTGTAGATTCCGCAAGTGGACATTTGTAGCCCTTTGAGGGCTTTGGTGCTTAAGGAAATATCTTGAAATAAAAACTAGGCAGAAGCATTCTCAGAAACTTCATTTTGATGTTTGCATACAACTCACAGCGTTGAACATACCTCTTCATAGAGCAGGCGTGAAACACCCTTTTAGAAGAAACTGCAAGTGGATATTTGGACCCTTTTGAGGCCTTCGTTGGAAATGGGAATATCTTCGCATAAAAACTAGACAGAAGCATTCTCAGAAACTTCTTTGTGATGTGTGCATTCAACTGACAGAGTTGAACTTTCCTTTTGATAAAGCATTTTGAAACACTCTTTTTAGAACCTGCAAGTGGATATTTGGACCACTTTGAGACCCTTCGTTGTAAATGGGAATATCTTCAAATAAAAACTAGACAGAAGCATTTTCAGAAACTTCTTTGTGATGTGTTCATTCAACTTACAGAGTTGAACCTTCCATTTGATAGAGCCTTTTGAAAAACTCTTTTTGTAAAATCTGCAAGTGGATATTTGGACTGCTTTGAAGCCATCATTGGGAATATCCTCACATAAAAACTAGACAGAATCATTCTCAGAAACTTCTTTGTGATGTGTAAATTCAACTAACGGAGTTCAACTTTCCTTTTGATAGAGCAGTTTTGAAACACTCTTTTTGTAGGATGTGCAAGTGGATATTTGCACCGTTTTGAGGCCTTCATTGGAAAGGGGAAGATCTTCATGTAAAAACTACACAGAAGCATTCTCTGAAATTTTTTTGTGATATGCACATTCAACTCGCAGAGTTGAACCTTCCCTTTGATAGAGCAGTTTTGAAACCCTCTTTTTGTAGAATCTGCAAGTGGACATTTGTAGCTCTTTGAGGCCTTCCATGGAAAAGGATATATCTTCATATAAAAACTATACAGAAAAATTCTCAGAAACTACTTTGTGATGTTTGCATTCAACTCACAGAGTTGAACATATATATTCATAGAGCAGTTTTGATACACTCTTTTTGTAGTATCTGCAAGTGGAAATTTTGACCACTCTGAGGACTTCGTTGGAAACGGGAATATCTTCAAATAAAAACTAGACAGTAGCATTCTCAGAAACTTCTCTGTGATGTGTGTTTTGAACTCACAGTGTTGAACCTTGCTTTTGATAGAGGAGTTTTGAAACACTCTTTTTGTAGTATCTGCAAGTGGATATTTGGACCATTTTGAGGTATTCATTGGAAACTGTATTATCTCCAAATAAAAACTAGACAGAAGCTTTCTCAGAAACTTCTTTGTGATATATGCATTGAACTCAGAGTGTTGAACCTTCCTTTAGATAGAGCAGTTTTGAAACACTCTTCTTTTAGAATTTGCACGTGGATATCTGGACCTTTTTCATACCTTCATTGGAAATGGGGAGAACTTCACATAAAAAAGCAGACAGAAGCATTCTCAGAAACTTCTATGTGAGGTGTCCATTCAACTCAAAGAGTTGAAACCTCCTTTTGATAGTGCAGTTTTGACACAGAATTTTTGTAGTATTTGCAATTGGATATTAGGAGTGCTTTGAAGCCTTCATTGGAAACGGGAATATCTTCACATAAAAAGTAGACAGAAGCATTCTCAGAAACTTCTTTATGAAATGCACATACAACTCACAGAATTGAACATTCCCTTACATAGAGCTGTTTTGAAACAGTTGTTTGTAGAATCTGCAAGTGGATATTTGGAATGCTTGGTGGCCTTCGTTGGAATCGGGAATATCTTCACATAAAAACTAGACAGAAGCATTCTCAGAAACTTCTTTGTGATTTGTGCATGCAACTCACAGAGTTGAACCTTCCTCTTCATAGAGCAGTTTTGAAACATTCTTTTTGTAGTATCTGCAATTGAATATTTTGAGCGCTTTGAAGCCTCTTTTGGAAACGGGAATATCTTCAAATAAAAACTAGACAGAAGCATTCTCACAAACTTCTTTGGGATGTGCGCATTCAGCTCACAGAATTGAAAATTCCCTTACATACAGCAGTTTTGATACAGTTTTTTGCAGAGTCTGCAAGTGGATATTTGGAGCGCTTTGAGGCCTATGGTGGAAAAGGAAGTATCTTCACATAAAATTTAGACAGAAGCATTATCAGAAACTTCCTTGTGATGGGTGCATTCAACTCATGGAATTGAACCCTCCTTTTAGTAGAGCAGTTTTGAGACTCTCTTTTTGTAGAATCTTCAAGTAGACATTTGGAACGCTTTGAGGCCTTCAGTGGAAAAGGGAATATCTTCACATTAAAACTAGAAAGAAGCATTCTCAGAAACTTCTTTGTAATGTGTGCATTCAACTCACATAGTTGAACCTTCCTTTTGATAGAGCAGTTTTGAAACACTCTTTTTGTAAAATCTGCAATTGGTTACATGGGTTGCTTTGAAGCCTTTGTTGGAAACGGGAATATCTTCACATATAAACTAGACAGAAGCATTCTCAGAAACTTCTTTGTTTTGATTGCAGTAAACTCACAGAGTTGAACCTTTCTTTTGATAGAGCAGTTTTGAAATAAACTTTTTGTAGAATCTCCAAGTTGACATTTAGAGCACTTTCAGGCCTTCGGTTGAAAAGGAAATATCTTCACATAAAAACTAGACAGAAGCATTCTCAGAAACTTATTTCTGTTGTTTGTGTTCAACTCACAGAGTTGAACATAACTTTTCATAGAGTAGTTTTGAAATTCTGTTTTTGTAGAATCTGCAAGTGGAAATTTGAAGTCCTTTGAAGCCCTCATTGGAAACGGAAATATTTTGGAATAAAAACTAGACAGAAGCATTGTTAGAAACTACTTTGTGATGTGTGCATTCAACTCAGAGAGTTGAACATTTCTTTTGATAGAGCACTTTTAAACACTCTTTTTGTAGAATCTGCACATGTACATTTGTAGTGCTTTGAGGGCTGTGGTGGAAAAGGTAATATCTTCTTATAAAAACTAGACAGAAGCATTCTTAGAAACTTATTTGTTATGTTTGCATTCAACTCACAAAGTTGAACATACCTATTCATAGAGAAGTTGTGAAACACTCTTTTTGTAGGATCTGCAAATGGATATTTGGACCGCTTTGAGGCCTTCATTGGATATGAGATTATCTTCACATAAAACTAAACAGAAGCATTCTCAGAAAATTCTTTGTGATGTCTGCTTTCAACTCACAGAGTTGAACATAACTTTTCATTGAGCAGTTTTGAAACACTCCTTTTGTAGAATATGCAAGTGGACTTTTGAAGCACTTTGAGGCCTTCAGTGGAAAGGGAATTATCTTCACATAAAATCTGGTCAGAAGAATTCTCAGAAACTGCTTTGTGATGTGCACATTCAACTCACAGAGTTGTAACTTTCTTTTAATGGAGCAGTTTTGAAACACTCTTTTTGTAGAAACTGCAAGTGGATATTTGGTGCTCTTTGACCTCAATGATGGAAAAGGAAATATCTTCACATAAAAACAACACAGAAGTATTCTGAGAAACTTCTTTGGGATGTGTGCATTCAACTCAAATAATTCAGCCTATCTTTTTATTGAGCAGTTTTGAATCTCCCTTTTTGCAGAATCTGCAAGTGGGTGTTTGAGAGCTCTGAATCTTACTGTGGAAAAGGAAATATCTTCACATAAATACTACCCAGAAGCATTCTGTAAACTTCTTTGTGAGCTGTGCGTTCAACTCATAGAGTTGAACTTATCTTCTCATTGAGAAGTTTTGAATCTCTCATTTTGTAGAATCTGCAAGTGGATATTTGGAGCCCTTTGCATAATATGGTGGAAAAGGAAATATCTTCAAATAAAAACTACATAGAAACAATCAGAGAACCTACTTTGTGATGTGTGCATTCAGCTCACAGTGTTGAAGCTGTCTTTTGATTGAGTAGTTTTGAATATCTCTTTTTGCAGAATCTGCAGGTGGATATTTTGAGCCCTTTGAGGCTTATAGTGGAAAAGCAAATATCTTCACATAAAAACTACACAGAATGATTCTGAGAAATTTCTTTGTGATGCATGCATTCAACTCCCAGAGTTGAACCCATCTTTAGATGGAGCAGTTTTTAATCTGTCTCTTCCAGAATCTGCAAGTGGATATTTTTAGCCCTCTGTGGCCTATGGTGGAAGAGGAAATATCTTCAAATAAAAACTACACAGAAACTTTTGGAGAAACTTCATTGTGATATGTGCATTCATCTTACAGGGTTGAAGCTAACTTATGCTTGAGCAGTTTTGAAACAGTCTTTTTGTACAGTCTGCAAGTGGATATTTAGAGCGCTATGAGGCCCACCATGGAAAAACAAATATCTTCAGACAAAAACTACACAGAAGAATTCTGAGAAACTTCTTGGGATGCGTGCATTCATCTCACAGAGTTGAAACTTTCTTTGGATTGAGCAGTTTTGGAACACTCTTTTTGTAGAAGCTGCAAGTGAATATTTGCAGTCCTTTGTTGCCTATGGCGGAAAAGGGAATCTCTTCACATGAAAACTGCACAGAAGCATTCTGAGAAACTTGTTTGTGATGTGTTCATTCATCTCACAGAATTGAAACTTTCTTTTGATTGAGCAGTTTTGACACACTCTTTTCGTAGAATCTGCAAGTGGATAATTGAAGCCCTTTGAGGCCTGCTGTGGAATAGGAAATATCTTCACATAAAAACTACTCAGAAGCATTTTGAGAAACTTCTTTGTGATGTTTGCATTCAACTCACAGAGTTGAATCTATCTTTTGATGGAGCAGTTTAGAATCTCTCTTTTTGTAGAATCTGCAAGTGGATATTTGGAGCACTTTGTGCCCTGTGATGGAAAAGGAAATAACTTCAAATAAAAACTACACAGAAGCATTCTCAGAAACTTCTTTGAAATGTGTGCATTCAATTCACAGAGTTGCATTTATCTTCTCACTGAGCAGTTTTGAATCTCTCTTTTTGAAGGATCTACAAGTGGATATTTGGAGCCCTTTGCGACCTGTTGTGGAAAAGGAAATATCTTCAAATGAAAACTACTCAGAAGCATTCTAAGAAACTTTTCGTGATGTGTGCATTCAACTCAATGAGTTGTACCTACCTTTCTATTGAGCAGTTTGGATTTCTCTGTTCATAGAATCTGCAAGTGGATATTTGGAGCGCTGTGACTCCTACTGTGGAAAATAAAATACTTTCCAATAAAACCACACAGAAGCATTCTGAGAAACTTCTTTATGATGTGTGTATTCAACTCACAGAGTAGAACCAATCTTTTGATTGAGAAGTATTGAATCTCTCTTTTTGGAGAATCTGCAAGTGGATGTTTGGAGAGCTTTGAGGCTTTGTGGAAAAGGAAATATATTCACATAAAAACTACACAGAAACATTCTGAGAAACTTCTTTGCAAGGTGTACATTCAAATCACACAGTTGATCTTATCTTCCCATTGAGCAGTTTTGAATCTTTTTGGAGAATCTGCGAGTGGATATTTGGAGCCCTTTGTGCCGTACGGTGGAAAAGGAAATATCTTCAAATAAAAAGTACAGAAAATCATTCAGAGAAACTTCCTTGTGATGTATGCATTGAACTCTTAGAGCTGAACCTGTCTTTTGATTTAGCCATTTTGAATCACTCTTTTTGCAGAATCTGCAGGTGGATATTTGGAGACATTTGAGGCCTATTGTGGAAAAGCAAATATCTTCTCATAAAAACTACACAGAAGCATTCAGAAAAACTTCTTTGGGATGTGTGCAATCAATTCACAGAGTTGAACCTTTCTTTTGATTGAGCAGTTTTGAATCTCTCTTTTGCAGAATCTGCAAGAGGATATTTGGAGCCCTTTGCCGCCTATGGTGGAAATGGATATATCTTCAAATAAAAACTGCACAGAAACATTCTGAGAATCTTTTTGAGGAGTGCACTCATCTCACAGGGTTGAACTGATCTTATCATTGAGAAGTTTTGAAACACTCTTTTTGTAGAATCTGCAAGTGAATATTTGGAGCCCTTTGAGGCCTACCGTGGAAAACCAAATATCTTCAGATAAAAACGACACAGAAGCATTCTGAAAAACCACTTTGTGATGTGTGCATTCATCTCACTGAGTTGAAACTTTGTTTTGATTGAGCAGTTTTGAAACAATCTTTTTCTAGAATCTGCAAGTGGATACTTTGAGCCCTATGAGGCCTATTGTGGAAAAGGAAATATCTTCAGATAAAAACTACTCAGAAGCATTCTAAGAAACTTTTTGTGATGTGTGCATTTAACTCACAGAGTTTAATCTATCTTTTGATTGAGCATTTTAGAATCTCTTTTTTTTGTAGAATCTGCACGTGGATATTTGGAGCCCTTTGGACCCTATGGTGGAAAAGGAAATATCTTCAAATAAACGTTACACAGAAGCATGCAGAGAAACTTCTTTGTGATGTAAGCATTCAACTCACAGACTTGAATCTATCTTTTGATTGAGCAGTTTTGAAACTCTCTTTTTGCACAATCTGCAGGTGGATGTTTGGAGGGCTTTGAGGACTATTGTGGAAAAGGAAATATCTTCACATAAAAACTACACAGAAGCATTCTGAGAAACTTCTTTGTGAGGTGTGCATTCAACTCACACTGTTGAAGTTATCTTCTCATTGAGCAGCTTTGAATCTGTCTTTTTGCAGAATCTGTAGGTGGCTATTTGGAGCCCTTTGAGGCCTACTGTGGAAAAGCAAATATCTTCACATAAGAACTACACAGAAATATTTTGAGAAATTCTTTGGGATGTGTGCATTCAACTCACAGTGTTGAAACTATCTTTTGATAGAGTAGTTTTGAATCACTCTTTTTGCAGAATCTGCAAGTGGATATTTGGTGCCCTTTGAGGCCTACTGTGGAAAAGTAAATATATTCACATAAAAACTACACAGAAGCATTCTGAGAAACTTCTTTGTGATGTGTGCAGTCATTTCACATAGTTGAACCTTTCTTTTGTTAGAGCAGTTTTCATTCACTTTTTTTGTAGACTCTGCAAATGGATAATTGGAGTTCTTTGAGGTGTACTGTGGAAATAAAATCTTCACAAAAAAACTACACAGAAGGATTCTGGGAAACTTCTGTGGGATGGGTGCATTCAACACACATAGTTGAACCTATCTTTTGATTGAGCAGTTTTGAATCTCTCTTTTTGTAGAATCTGCAAGTGCATATTTGGAGTGCTGTGAGGTCTCCTTTGGGAAATCAAATATGCTCACATAAAAACTACACACAAGCATTCTGAGAAACTTCTTTGTGATGTGTGCATTCAACTCAAAGAGTTGAAACTACGTTTTGATTGAGCAGCTTTGAATTTCTCTTTTTGCAGAATCTGCAAGTGGATGTTTGGAGAGCTCCGAGGCCTGTTGTGGAAAAGGAAATATCTTCACATGAAAACTACACAGAATAATTCTGAGAAACTTCTTTGTGAGGTGTGCATTCAACTCACAGAGTTGAACTTATCTTCTCATTGAGCAGTTTTGAATCTATCTTGTTGTAAAATCTGCAAGTGAATATATTGAGCTCTTTGATCCCTGTGCTGGAAAAGGAAATATATTCAAATAAAAACTACACAGAAGCATTCAGAGAAACTTTTTTGTGAGGTATGCATTCAACTCACAGTGTTGAACCTATCTTTTGATTGAGCAGTTGTGAATCTCTCTATTTGCAGAATCGGCAGGTGGATGTTTGGTGCCCTTTGAGGTCTACTGTGGAAAAGAAAATATCTTCACATAAAAACTATACTGAAGCCTTCTGAGAAACTTCTTTGGGATGTATGCATTCAACTCACAGAGTTGAACGTTTCTTTTGATTGAGCAGTTTTGAATCTCCCTTTTTGCAGAATCGGCAAGTGGATATTTGGAGCCCTATGCGCCCTATGGTGGAAAAGGAAATATCTTCATATAAAAACTACACAGAGACAATCTGAGAAAGTTCTTTGTGATGTGTGCATTCATCTCACAGAGTTGCACCTATCTGATGATTGAGCAGCTTTGAAACACTCTTTTTGTGGAATCTGCAAATGAATATTTGGAGGGCTTTGAGGCCAACTGTGGAAAAGCAAATATCTTCAGATAAAAATTACACAGAAGCACTCTGAGAAACTTCTGTGTCATGTGTGCATTCAACTCACAGAGTTGAACATATCTTTTGATGGAGCAGTTTTGAATGTCTCTTTTTGCAGAATCTGCAAGTGGATGTTTCGAGAGCTTTGAGGATTGTGGTGGAAAAGGAAATATCTTCACGTAAAAACTACACAGAAGCATTCTGAGAAACTTCTTTGTGAGGTGTGCATTCAACTCACAGAGTTGAACTTATCTTCTAATTGAGCAGTTTTGCATCTCTCTTTTTGTAGAATCTGCATGTGGATATTTGGAGCCCATTGTGACCTATGGTGGAAAAGGAAATATGTTCAAATAAAAACTACACAGAAGAATTCAGAGAAAGTTCTTTGTTATGTAGGCATTCAACTAACAGGGCTGAACCCATTTTTTCATTGAGCAGTTTTGAATCTCTCTTTTTGTAGAATCGGCGAGTGGATTTTTGGAGACCTTGGCGCCCCATAGTGGAAAAGGAAATATCTTCAAATAAAAACTACACAGTACTATTTAGAGAAACTTCTTTGTGATGTATGCAATCAACTCTCAGAGCTGAACCTATCTTTTGATAGAGCAGTTTTGAGTCTCTCCTTTTGCAGAATATGCAGGTGGATATTTGGAGCCTTTTGAGGCCTACAGTAGAAAAGCAAATCTCTTCACATAAAAACTACACAGAAGCATTCTGAGAAACTACTTTGGGAAGTGTGCATTCAGCTCACATAGTTGAAACTATCTTTTGATTGAGCAGTTTTGAATCTCTCTATTTGCGGAATCTGGAAGAGGATATTTGGAGTCCATTGGGTCCCATGGTCGAAAAGAAAATATCTTCAATTAAAAACTACACAGAAACATTCAGAGAACCTTCTTTGTGATGTGTGCATTCATCTGATAGGGTTCAACCTATCTTATGATTGAGGAGTTTTGAAACACTCCTTTTACAGGATCTGCGAGTGGATATTTGGTGCACTTTCAGGCCTACCTTGGAAAAGCAAATATCTTCAGATAAAAACTACACAGAAGCATTCTGAGAAACTTCTTTGTGATGTGTGCATTCAACTCACAAAGTTGAACTTTTCTTTTGATTGAGGAGTTTTGAAACACTATTTTTGTAGAATCTGCAAGGGGATATTTGGAGCCCTTTGAGGTCTATTGTGGAAAAGGAAATATCTTCACATAAAAACTACACAGAAGCAGTCAGAGAAACTTTTTTGTGATGTGTACATTCATCTCACAGAGTTGAACATTCCTTTTGATTCAGCTGTTTTGAAACACTCTTTTTGTAGAACCTACAAGTGGATAATTGGAGCCCTTTGCGCCCTATGGTGGAATAGGAAATATCTTCAAATAAACCCAGAAACTTTTTCGTGATGTGTGCATTCAACTCACAGAGTTGAACCTATCTTTTGATTGAACGGTTTTGAATCTCACTTTTTGTAGAATCTGCAAGTGCGTATTTGGATTCCTGTGAGCCCTATGGTGGGAAAGGAAATATCTTCAAATAAAAAGTACACAGAAGCATTTTCAGAAACTTTTTCTTGATGTGTGAATTCAACTCACAGAGTTGAACCTATCTTTTGATTGACCAGTTTTGAATCTCTCTTATTGTAGAAACTGCAAGTGGATATTTGGACCTCTGTGAGGCTTACGGTGGAAAATCAAATATGTTCACATAGAAAAGTCACCGAAGCATTCTGAGAAACTTCTTTGTGTTGTCTGCATTCAACTCACAGGATTGAACCATCTTTTGATTGAGCAGTTTTGAATCTCTCTTTTTGAAGAATCTGAAGAATCTGCAAGTGGATGTTTGCAGAGCTTTGAGGCCTATTATGGAAAAGGAAATATCTTCACATAAAAACTACACAGAAGCATTCTGAGAAACTTCTTTGTGACGTGTGCACTCTTCTCACAGAGTTGAGAATTTATTTTGATTGAGCAGTTTTGAAACACTCTTTTTGTAGAATCTGCAAGTGGATAATTTGAGCCCTTTGAGCTTTACTGTGGAAAAGCAAATATTTTCAAATTAAAACTAACCAGAAACATTCTGAGAATCTTCTTTAGGCTGTCTGCATTCAAATCACAGAGTTGAATCTATGCTTTGATTGAGCAGTTTTTAATCTCTCCTTTTGCAGAATCTGTTAGTGGATATTTGGAGCCCTTTGCAGCCTATGGTGGAAAAGGAAATATCTTCAAACAAAAACTACACAGAAATAGTCTCAGAAACTTCTTTGTGATGTGTGCATTCATCTCACAGGGCTGAACCTATCTTACGATTGAGCAGTTTTGAAACACTCAATCAAAAAGAAGGTTCGCAAGCATCACAAAGAAATTTCTCAAAAATCTTCTGTCTAGTTTTTATGTGAAGATATTTCCTATTTCACCATAGGTCTCAAAGGGCTCAGAAATATCCCTTTGCAGATTCTATGAAAAGACTCTTTCCAAACTACTGAATGAAATGAAAGTTTCAAATCTGTGGGATGAATGCACGCATCACAGAGAAGTTTCCCAGAATGCTTCTGTCTGATTTTTATGTGAAGATATTTCTTTTTCACCATAGGCCTCAAACCACTCAGAAATATCCCTTTACAGATTGTGCAAAAAGACTGTTTCTAAACAGCTCAATGAAAAGGAAGATTCACCTCTGGGAGATGAATGCAAACATCACAAAGAAGTTTCTCAAAAAGCTTCTGTCTGGTTTTTATGTGAAGGTATTTCCTTTTTCACCATAGGCCTCAAACTGCTCACAAACATCCCTTTGCAGATTCCACAAAAAGACTGTTTCTAAACTGCAGAATGAAAATAAAGTTTAAACTCTGTGAGATGAAAGCACACATCACAAAGAAGATTCTCAGAATGCTTTTGTATAGTTTTATGTGAAGAAGTTTCCTTTTTCACCATAGCAATCAAAAGAACGGTTCAAATGTGTGGGGTGAATGCACACATCCCAAAGAAGTTTCTTAGAAAACTTCTGTTTAGTTTTTTGTGAAGATATTTCCTTTTTCACCATGGGCCTCAAAGCACTCCAAATATCCACTTGCAGATTCTACAAAAAGAGTGTTTCCAATCTGCTCAATCAAAAGAAAGGTTCAACTCTGTGAGGTGAAAGCAAACATCACAAAGAAGTTTCTTAGAAACCTTCTGTCTAGTTTATATGTGAAGATATTTCATATTTCAAAATAGGCCTCAAAGGGCTCAGAAGTATACCCTTGCAGATGCTACAAAAAAGAGTGTTTCCAAACAGCTCAATCAAAAGAAAGATTTAACTTGGTGAGATGAATGCACACATTACATAGAAGTCTCTCATAATGCTTCTGTCTAGTTTTTTTGAGAAGCCATTTCCTTTTTCACTATAGGCCTCAGTCTGCTCATTAATAGCCCTCTGCAGATACTAGAAAAAGAGTCTTTCCAAACTGCTCAATCAAAATAAAGGTTCAAATCTTTGAGATGAAAGCCCACGTCACAAAGAAGTTTCTCAGAAAGTTTCTGTCTAGTTTTTACGTGAAGATATTTCCTATTTCACCTTAGGCCTCAAAGGGATCACAACTATCCCTTTTCAGATTCTACAAAAAACTCTTTCCGAACTGCTTCATCAAAGGAAAGTTTCAATTCTGTGAGATGAATGCACACATAAAAAATTAGTTTCTCAGAATGCTTCTGTCTTGTTTTTGTGTGAAGTTATTACTTTTTCACCATAGGCCTCAAACTGCTCAGAAATATCCCTTAGCAGGTTGAACCAAAAGACTCTTTCCATACTGCTCAATGAAAAGAAAGATTCATCTGTGTGAGATGAATGCACACATAAAAAAAGTTTCTCAGAATGCTTCTGTCTAGTTTTTATGTGAAGATATTTCCTTTTTCACCATAGTCCTTACACCATTCACAAATATCCCTCTGCAGATACTACAAAAAGACTGTTTCCAAACTGCTCCATGAAAAGAAAGGTTCAACTCTGTGAGATGAATGCACACATCAGGAAGAAGTTTCTCAGAATGATTCTGTCTAGTTTTTATGTGAAGATAATTCTTTTTCACTACAGGCATCAAACGGCTCAGAAATATCCATTTGCAGATTGTACAAAAATACTGTTTCCAATCTGCTCAATCAAAAGAAAGGTTCTGCTCTGTGATATGAATCCAGGCATCACAAAGAAGATTCTCAGAAAGCTTCTTTTTAGTGTTTTTGTGAAAATATTTCCGTTTTCACCGTAGGCCTAACAGCTCTACAAATATCCGTTTGTGGATTCTACAAAAAGACTGCTTTTAAACTGCTCAATCAAAAGAAAAGTTCAACTCTGTGAGATGAAAGCACACATTGCAAAGCATTTTCTAAGAAAGATTCTGTCTAGTTTTTATGTCAAGGTATTTCCTGTTTCATCATAGGCTGTGAAGGGCTCACAAATATCCATTTGCATATTTAAAAAAAAGACTGTTTCCAAACTGCTCAAACCAAAGAAAGGTTCAACTCTGTGAGATGAATGCACACATCACAAAGAACTTTCTCAGAATGCTTCTGTCTAGTTTTTATGTGAAGATATCTCTTTTTCACCTTAGGTCTCAAATGGCTAAGAAATATCCCTTTGCAGATTTTACAAAAAGACTGTTTCCAAACTGCTCAATAAAAAAAAGTTTCAACACTGTGAGATGAATACACACATCAAAAAGAAGTTTCTCAGAAAGCTTCTGTTTTCTTTTTATTTGAAAATATTTCCCTTTTAAACATAGGCCTCAATGGGCTCAGAAATATCTCTTTGCAGATTCTACAAAATGACTGTTTAGAAAACTGCTGGATCCAAATTACACCATTATGGCTCACACACTGCAGCCTCAACCTCCCCAGGGTTAGGCTATTCCTCAAGGGACCCTACAGCCTCAGCCTCCCAAAGTGTTGGGGTTAAAGGCGTGAGCCACCAGCACCCGGCCTGAGTTAATACATCTGGTCTCACTACGTCTTAACCACACACCCATGAAGAACTCAAGTCAAGAGAGAATTGGCAAGAGACTCTCAGCATTCTCTCCCGAAAGCAGTGAGGTGATGGCAGATGTGTGTCCCAAGCCCTGGGGTTTTAGGTGACCATGTGTAGAGGAGAGATTTCCAATGTTTCCCGAGAGGCTCGAGCCACAGTTATTCAGGGCATCCGAACACGAGATGGGGTTTCTGACAGCAACTTAAGGGCCAGGAAGGGCCAGAATCTGCCAAGGCCCATGTCCCAGGTTGGGGCCAATGGAACCCAAGGTAGAGGGAGTCAGGGGTCCTCACAGAGAGGACTCCAGCCCTAGGCCCTGCTGTGCAGACCAAATCAGATGGAAGAGAGTCCTTGGTCCTACATGCCGCAACCCTCCACTGAACTTGGGAGTGGATCTGTTTCCCAAACATGGGGTGACTTTCGCTTTGGAATGGATCACAAGAGGCCAGGCTTTCCAGAGTCGGCAGGATAAAGAAGTCATTCTGGCTCGGCCACCCCCATCCCCCGGTAACTGGTGAATTTAAATGAGCCTAGGCTATCAGGGTCGGAGCCGCTACAGGGGGGAGGGGTGTGGGTGGTTTGAGGGTTTCCGGAGGCACTGCAGAAATTGGGCCTTTGTCTCGAGGATGACAGTGCTGCAGGAACCCGTTCAGGCTGCTATATGGCAAGCACTAAACCACTATGCTTACCGAGATGGGGTTTTCCTCACAGAACGCCTTTATGCAGAAGTACACTCAGAAGAAGCTTTGTTTTTAATGGCGACCTGTTCTTACCTCCCATGAAAGGCCTATAAAGCATATAGACTCTTGAATAGACATAGTTGTCCTACACCACAATGCAAATACCTGCTTGCAAAATGTTGTGTTGATCTCAGTAAGCTTGCAGACTGGGAACAAATCTTATCTGGTGGAGTGTTTAATAAGCAGAAAAGCCATGATGATATTGTTACTGAGTTTGGTGATTCAGTTTGCTTTCCCCTTCCATTGTCAGGACGCGTATATTGCAAGACAGATCGGCTTGCTAAAGGATAAGAATGTTACCAAAAGAGACTTAGTTTAAATCCTTTCCTCTGGTATCCCTTTGAATCGTTAGGTGAAATAGGTGAAAAGCCAGATCCTGGCCAAACATTTAAATTCACATCTTTACAGAACTTTAGCAACTGTCTGCCCAACTCTTGCACAACACAAGTACCTAATCACAGTTTATGTCACAGACAGCCTGAGACCATTCTTATGGAAACACCCCAGGACACAACTGAATTAAACAGAGTCAGTTTAGAATCTTCCAATTCAAAGTACTCCTTGAATACAGATTCCCCAGTGTCTTTTATTGATTCAGCTGTAATTTCACCTGAAACTATCCCACTGGGAACAGGAACTTCCATATTATCTAAACAGGTTCAAAATAAACCAAAAACTGGTCAAAGTTTATTAACAGGACCAGCAGCTCTTAGTCCATTTACCTCAAGTTTTGGGATTTTGCCATTAGAAACCCCAAGTCCTGGAGATGGATCTTATTTACAAAACTACACTAATACACCTTCTGTAATTGATGTGCCATCCACTGGAGCCCCTTCAAAAAAGTCTGTTGCCAGAATTGGCCAAACTGGAGCAAAGTCTGTCTTCTCACAGAGTGGAAATAGCCGAGAGGTAACTCCAATTCTTTCACTAACAGAAAGTTCTGGTCCATAAATAACTACAACACCTCAGGTAATGAGCCCCACTATCACATCTCCCCCAAATGCACGGCATCGAAGAAGTTCATGACTCTTTACTAGTGACAGTTCCACAACCAAGGAGAATAGGAAGAAATTAAAAATGAAGTTTCCACCTAAAATCCCAAACAGAAAAACAAAAAGTAAAACTAATAAAGGAGGAATAACTCAATCTAATATAAATGACAACCTGGAAATTACAAAATTGGACCCTTCCATCAATTCAGAAGAGGAAATATCCACAATCACACCTCAGATTCAGGCTTTTCATCTACAAAAAGCAGCAGCAGAAGGCTTGATGAGCCTTCTTCATGAAAGGGGGAAAGGTTATTTAGCTTTATGTTCATGCCACTGCAAAGAAGCTATAAATATTTTGAGCCATCTACCTTCTCACCACTTCAATACTGGTTGGGTACTTTGCCAAATTGGAAGGTCCTATTTTGAACTTTCAGAGTACATGCAAGCTGAAAGAATATTCTCAGAGGTTAGAAGGATTGAGAATTATAGAGTCGAAGGCATGGAAATCTACTCTACAACACTTTGGCATCTTCAAAAAGATGTCGCTCTTTCATTTCTGTCAAAAGACTTAACAGACACGGATAAAAATTCGCCAGAGGCCTGGTGTGCTGCAGGGAACTGTTTCAGTCTGCAACAGGAACACGATATTGCAATTAAATTCTTCCAGAGAGCTATCCAAGTGGATCCAAATTATGCTTATGCCTATACTTTATTAGGGCGAGAGTTTGTCTTAACTGAAGAATTGGACAAAGCATTAGCTTGTATTCAAAATGCTATCAGAGTCAGTCCTAGACATTACAATGCATGGTAAGTGGTAATGAATTGTAAAGACAAAGTCTTGTTGATGGTGCAGGTAGTCACTAATTTTTCATGTTAGATAGCTCTTTACTGTCATGAATTTGGTTACTAATACTTAGGAATGGTACATACTGGTCAATAACTTCAAACTAACTTTTTTTATGAAATGTATGTCTTTAACAAACTCTTCAGTTAATTAATGATAATAGAATACGAGATGCTTATACTCAACAGTTTCAGTCTTCTACAAAACTTTTGCAGATACTGTAGTTGTGTTTTGTTTGTTTGCTTGTTTAGTTTTGTTACTTGATTTGTTAATTTTTCTTCGAACACAAAAATGGTGATTGGGACAAAAAGTGCTTGGGAAATTGGAAAGGAATAGCATAATTCACTTATTGGATAATAGAAAAAAACACTGAAAAAGTTCACTAGCTGCTTTTTGACAATGTTCCGGTTTATTGAGTTACTATTAAGAACTTAATGTATCCTTTATTTAGCAGTATCTCTGTTTTACTTTTTTGTATTTGTGTATAAGTAGACACATAGGAAATTACTACCCAGGTCATATTGTTATCAACTGAATAACATATGAAAAAGTTTGTTCCTACTTCTGCCTCAACACCATACTTACTGTTGACATTTATTGTATTTCTCTGGACTGACTTAAAAGTTTAAATATCAAGAGAAGGCAAGGCATGGTGGTTCATGCCTGTCATCCCAGGACTTTGGGAGGCCAAGGCGGGCAGATCACAACGTCAAGATATCGAGACCATATTGTGAAACCCCGCCTATATTAAAAGTATAAAAATTAGTTGGGCATGGTGGCAGGCGCCTGTAGTCCCAGCTACTCAGGAGGCTGAGGAAGGATAATCGCTTGAACCTGGGAAGTGGAGATTGCAGTGAGCCAAGATTATGCCACTGCACTCCAGCCTGGGTGACAGAGTGAGATGCCGTCTCAAGAAAAAATAAAATAAAAATAAAATAAAATAAAATAAAAGTATCAAGAGAAAGTATAATTCTGAAGTAGTAACTCTGAGGAAGCTTTTTTGTCAGATACGGTTATCTTTGGGGTTAGTTACTATAGCAGTTGAGTTTTAACACTTGATTTGCTTCTAAATCTGAAGCATTATATTACTAAAATATTTTTTGATTTGTGATTATGTTGTTTAAAGGATTATATATCATTTTGCAGTAGTAGTTGCAGTGCCTGAAAGATTGCCAAAAAAAAGTGCTAGCTATTGCTGACCAATGTAACAATCAACTTGCCAATATTGCCATCTCTTCCAATAGCTGTGTTCTCCATAATATTTTAAGAACTCAGTTTTTCATAAGGCTTGTGTTGTTTTTGATTTTTTCCCAAGTCTGGTGGATCCTTGTGCTGTTCTTTTTTAAATGTGTATTTTCTGTCCAGCTATTCCGCAGGAGACACATTCTTAAAAACCTTAACCATATCAAAAATTGTGTTTAAAGGAGGATTATTCAGACTGGCAAGCTTTTAGTAGGAGGAGTTTAAATGCTGACTTATTTAGGTAACTGTAAATACAGAGCAACTTTATTCTATCTACAAAATAGATAGCCTTGCTTTTCTTTTCACTTTCACTATAATTAGCACCATGTTTAATACCTTTTCTTCATCTATAACACAATTATAATGATATACAAACCACTCAAATAAAGCAGATATATTGTGCTTTAAAAAAAAGTCATTATATGGCACACAATGAGGTGTGACACAAATCTAGAATCTCCAGTGAAAACCAATGAAACAGGGTCAAATCCCGTGACTACTAAAAATAAAAAAATGAGCCAGGCGTGGTGGCGCTGAGGCAGGAGAATCACTCTAACCCAGGAGACAGAGGTTGCAGTGAGCTGAGATCACGCCACTGTACTCCAGCCATGGGGGGACAGAGCAAGACTCCATCTCAGAAGCAAACAAACACAGAAAGCCAATAAAGGTGTTTAACTCAACATGTCAGGCTCAGGTCTCTTGACAGGATACATCCAGCACCCGGGGAAATGTTGATGGGTGGGGTGGAATCTATTTTGTGGCCTCAAGGAAGGGTTTGAGAGACAGTCCCGCAAACGTGATGGCCTAATGAAGCCCCTCCACCCAAGAAGCGATATTCATTTGTATCCTGTAGCCACCCATGAGGGAGAATCGGGCTCTCTAAAGACACCCAAACCCCACCCCACCCCACCCCAACCCACCCCCCTGCTTCGTGAAATGAGCTCTCGCTCCGTTAGGCTCTATTCAGGCCGTGTGGTTTTGTAACTTCCAGCGTGTGTGCCTGGGTTGCAGGGTGGGGTTGGGGATGCTGTGGATAGAGGAGGGGATAAAGCGGTGGTGTCCCGTGGGTGCCCAGTACGTGGGACGTGAGTGGGGTGGCCAGAGCCTAGGAAACTCATTGCCTGTCAGTACGTCTCCCCCCCGGTCCCCTCTCTGACCTACGCTCCACATCTTTGCAGTTCAGTGGGGATCTTGTGGGTGGAAGTCACCATCCCTTTGGACTTTAGCAGAGGAAGGCCGGGCTCCCAAGAGTCTCCCCGGAGTTGGGGCCTTGGGCAGGCTCACAAGGATGCTGAAGGTAATGGTTGGTGACAGTGATGTAAGTTGGAGGCCTCGGGCCAATGCAGAGGTATCCATTTGACCTCGGTGGGACAGGTCAGCTTTGTGGAGTCCCGTGCGTCCTTCCAGAGACTCATCCAGTGCTAGCAAGCATGGTCCCGAGGATCCCAGCTCCCAGCAGAAGCACTTTTGTTCACACAGAATCCTGGGCAGGAAAGTTCTCAGCAGGTTTAGACCTCCTAGCCAAAAAGCCAAAGCCACTTCTGGGATTTTTTTTCAAAGAGCCAGTGGTTCCACAATGGGCCGTGGGTAGTTGTGGAAATGGAGAGAAGTGTTTGCAGATACATATTTTAGACAGAACGGACAGGGCTGGGTCATAGGTCATGAAGGACATGAGCAGATGCACATTGAGAAAACCCTCCCAGCATCCTAGGTGAACAGAGGTATGATTTTTTGAGACAGTCGAGCTAGATGCAACCCCAGATTTTAGGGTTGGATCTTTATTAATATGTAGTATCTATGAGGTATCCAAGTCTAGAAATCAGCTCTCCAGTCCTGTACAGCATTTTGTAGGGAGATCAAATCCGGGATGTCTAAAGTTAATAATTTAGGCCGTGGTAATGGATTAGATTAGATGTACTTGAAATTATTTTGCCAAGAAAGAGAGGGCGGGAGATAGAGAGAGCCAGAGAGTGAGCAAGCAAGAGAGAGAGAGAGAGACACAGAGACAGAGACAGAGAGACAGACAGAGAGACACAAAGATACACAAAGAGAGAAAGACAGAGACAGAGAGATAAAGACACAGAGAAAGACAAAGATGGAAAGAGACAGAGAGAAACTGAAAGAGAGACAGAGACAGAAAGAGAGAGAGATAGACAGAGAGAGAGACAGACCGACAGGCAGACAGACAGGCAGAGAAAGAGAGTAAGACAGAAAGCAGACACACACACATACAGAGACAGAGACAGTTGGAGAGACAGAGAGAAAGAAAGAGAGGGACAGACAGAGGGAAAGAGACAGAGAGAGAAAGAGAAAGACAGAGGGAGAGACAGAAACAGACGGAAAGAGAGACAGACAGAGACAGAGACAGAGAGAAACAGACAAGGAGAGAGAGACACACAGACAGGAAGAGAAGCACAGTAAGACAGAAGACAGACACAGAGAAAGAGAGACAGAGAGACAGAGACAGAGAGACAGACAGGCAAAGCGAGAGAAAGAAACAGACAGACAGGGAGAGAGAGACAGACAGACAGGGAGAGAGAGAGAGACTGACAGACAGGCAGAGAAAGAGAATAAGACAGAAGACAGACACAGTGAGAGAGACAGAGAGAGAGAGACAGAGACAGCGAGACAAAGAAAGAAAGAGAGATACAGACAGACAAAGAGACAGACAGAGAAAGACGAGACAGACAGAGAGAGACAGAGAGAGAGAAAGAGAGAGAGAGGCAGGCAGAGAAAGAAAGAAAGAAGACAGACACCGTGAGAGAGACAGGCAGAGAGAGAGACACACAGAGATAGAGAGACAGAGAGAAAGAAAGAGACAGACAGAGATAAAGACAGAGACGGACAGAGAGAAACAGACAGACAGGGAGAGAGAGAGACAGACAGACAGGCAGAGAGAGAGAGACAGAAAGGCAAAGAAAGGGAGTAAGACAGAAGACAGACACAGTGAGAGAAACAGGCAAAGAGAGAGAGAGAAAAATAGACAAACAGGCAGAGAGAGAGAGAGACAGAGAAAGAGAGACAGAGAGACAGAGAGAGGAGGAGGAATGGCGTGGTCAGGAAATAATTACACATATTTTATAACGCTTTTCATTCCATAAAGGGTGGCCGGGGTGTGCTTTGAAAACAAAAACAACAGCAACAAGAGCAGCAGCAGCAGCAGCAGCAAGAGCAGCAGCAGCATTTACTGATGGATTTCTAGAAAATAAGATGTTCTGAAGTAAACGTCAACCGGCTCTCACTACACGTTGAGAGATTCACAAAAGCGCTAGTTAACAACAGGAGAAAACAGCAGTTAACATGTCTTGGGGAAAAGATACGTCTTCCTGAAAATTGGGGATTTCTACTTCACCTGAAAAGAAATACATGTGAAAAGGGAAAAACACGAACAAAACAAAACAAAACAACAAACACAGGCCAAGGCACCGTCCCTGGAAATCTTAAGTGAGCAAAGTATTAGTTCTCAGAAAACGTTTCTATTATGGGCAAATACTAAGAACGCCGAGACTAGAGCTGTGACACCATTTCCATTGTGAAACTATACTGGCTGGAGGGCGGACAAACTAAAACATCATGATAAAAGGTGATGGAGACCCAGCCAGGGTGAGGCTTTCCTAGGAAGGGAGGCCTGAGGAGGGAAGTGGGGGGAAAAAAGCCCACAACAGCAGACCCGCCCACTTGCCCACGCGAGTCAAGGGCTATGCCATCGGCCCAAGCTGCCTCCAGGGAAGTGGGACCGTGCCACCCCCATCTTCAAAAACGGTGGCCACTGAGTGAGGCCTGATGTCCACCGTTGCAAATGTCAGCCTGACGAGAATGAGATCGCCGGTAAGGGGTGGGGGAAGGAGAGAGAAGTCGGAGGCACACCAGGGTGGCTCCGGAAGGTTTCCAAGCAGGGTGTTGGGAGGCGGGAGGTGGGGGGGTTGGGGGGAACCCGCCTAACTGACTCACTAAATGAAGGTAAAGGGACGTGGGTAGTGGGGGGAGCCGGGGGGCGACTTGAAAATTAAAGTGACCCCTCCTAAAACCCAAGTAGAAGAGTCTATGCGCATGAAAGAAACCAACACACAAAGAAAACTAAAGCGCTGATCAAAGAAAAATATGGCCCCCGCCAGGGCAGAGGCTCCCTAGGCAACCAGGGAGAGAGGGAGGCACCTCCAGAAGGGAGAGAGAGAAACCCGTTGCCCAGGCTCAGTGAAGTAAGCAAGACCTCCCTCCATGTCACCTAGACTTTCAATAACAGTGGCCACTAGATGATGCCTGAAGACAACCGATGCCTGCAAGTGTCAGTCAGCATGGAAAAGAATGCATTTATTTATTTATTTGTTTGTTTGTTTAGAGACAGAGTCCTACTCACTCTACAGCCCGGGCTGTAGTGCAGTGGCACGATCTCGGCTCACTGCAGTCTCTGCCTCCCAGGTTCAAGTGATTCTCCCACCTCAGCCTCCCGAGTAGCTGTCATTACAGGCGCATACCCCACCGTGCCCGACTCAGTTTAGTATTTCTTGTAGAGACGGGGTTTTACCATGGTGGCAAGGCTAGTCTCGAACTCCCAACCTCACGTGATCCCCCGCCTCAGCCTCCGGAAGTTCTGGGATGACAGACGTGAGCCACCACGCCCGGCCTTAACCATGTATTTTTGAGTTGAGGAGCTTATCAGGGAAATACGAGAAGTAGGGACGCCACACGTGACAGAGAGAAAAGTCTGAAAATGCCCCTTCCATCCAAGTGGGTACCCGGCCTCGAACTTCCAAAGTCATACACCGAGTGGTGAAGCGTAGCAAGGCCCGTCTGTCTGGATTCCTCTCGGCCTCCCTAAGCAGGCCCTTCTCACTTTCGTGGAAGGGGCAGGACCCTCTTCCTCATGGGGGTTCTGACAGACTGACAGAGAAAGAGACAGACATGGAAAGACAGAGATGGACAGAGAGAGACAGAGAGAAACAGACAGAAAGAGAGAGAGACAGAGACAGAGACAGAGAGAAACAGACAGACAGGGAGGGAGAGAGACAGAGAGAGAGACAGACAGACAGACAGAAACAGACGGAGAAGAAACAGAGAGAGAGACTGAGAAAGAGAGAAACAGGCAGACACACAGAGACAGACAAAGAGAAACAGAAAGAGACAGACAGAGAGAGAGAGAAAGGGAGGGAGAGAGAGACAGACAGACAGGCAGAGAAAGAGAGTAAGACAGAAGACAGACACAGTAAGAGAGACAGGCAGAGAGAGAGAGAAAGAGACAGAGAGAAAGAGAGAGACAGACAGAGAAAGAGACAGACAGGGAAAGACAGAGATGGACAGAGAGAAACAGAAAGAGAGAGACAGAGATAGAGACAGAGACAGAAACAGACAGGGAGGGAGAGAGACAGAGACAGAGAGAAACAGACAGAGAGAGATGGAGAGAGTGAGAGATATATAGAGAGAAACAGAAAGGGGGGGAGAGAGAGACAGGCAGGCAGAGAAAGAGAGTAAGACAGAAGAGAGACATAGTGAGAGAGACAGGCAGAGGGAGAGAGAGACAGAGACAGAGAGAAAGAAAGAGAGAGACAGACAGAGAAAGAGACAGACAGAGACGGACATAGAGAAACAGCAAGAGAGAGAGACAGAGAGAGTGAGAGTGAGAGAGACAGAGAGAGAGAAACAGACAGGGAGGGAGAGAGACAGACAGAGAGAGAGAGACAGACAGGCAGAGAAGAGAGTAAGACAGAAGATAGGCACACAGAGAGAGAGAGAGGAAAGAAAGAAAGAGAGAGACAGGCCGGGTGCGGTGGCTCATTCCTGTCATCCCAGCACTTTGGGAGGCTGAGGCGGGTGGATCACGAGGTCAGGAGATCGAGACCATACTGGCTAACTTGGTGAAATCCCGTCTTTACTAAAAATACAAAAAAATTAGTCGGGCTTGGTGGCGGGCGCCTCTAGTCCCAGTTATTCGGGAGGCTGAGGCAGGAGAATGGCGTGAACCTGGGAGGTGGAGTTTGCAGTGAGCCGAGATGGTGCCACTGCACTCTAGCCTTGGCGACACAGTGAGACTCCATATGAAAAAAAAAGAGAGAGAGACAGACAGACAAAGAAAGAGACAGAGACAGACAGAGATCAACAGACAGAAAGAACAGATCGAGAGAGAACAGAAAGGCAGGCAGAGAGAGAGACAGGCAGAGAAAGAGAGCAAGACAGAAGACAGACACAGTGAGAGAGACAGGCAGAGAGAGACAGACAGAGACAGACAGAAAGAGGGACTGACAGAGATGAGACAGAGAGACAGAAACAGACAGAAAGAGAGACAGACAGACAGAGAGTGAGAGAGAGAGGGAGAGAGACAGACAGGGAGGAAGAGGGACAGACAGAGACAGATGGGTAGAGAAAGACAGTAAGACAAGATAGGCACAGAGAGAGAGAGAGTGAGAGAGACAGACAGAGAGACTCAGAAAAAGAAAGAGACAGACAGAGAAAAACAGAGACAGACAGAGAGAGACAGAGAGAAACAGAGACAGACAGAGACAGAGAGAAACAGACAGAAAGAGAGAGACAGAGAGAGAGAGAAACAGACAGGGAGGGAGACAGAGAGAGATAGACAGGCAGAGAAACAGAGTTAGACAGAAGACAGACACAGTGAGACAGGCAGAGAGAGAGAGACAGAGATAGAGAGAAAGAGACAGACAGACAGAGAAAGAGACAGATAGAGAAAGACAAAGACAGACAGAGAGAGACAGAGAGAAACACAGAAAGAGAGAAGGTCCTAGCCGAGTAGCGATATAGTGCCTTTTCTTTCATTTTCTCTTTCTTTTCTGGTTTTCTTTTCTTTTCTTTTTTTCTTTTCTTCTCTTCTCTTTTCTTTTCTTTCTTTCTTTCTATTTATTTATTTAGAGACCGAATCTCACTCTGTCGTCCAGGCTGTAGTGCAATGGCGCCATCCCGGGTCACTGCAACCTCTGCCTGCCAGGTTCAGGTAATTATCCTGCCTCAACCTCCCGAGTAGTTGGGATTACAGGTGCCTGCCCCACCGCGCCCAACTCAGTTTCGTATTTTCAGTACAGACGGGGTTTCACCATGTTGACTAGGCTGGTCTTGAACTCCTGACGTCGTGACCCACCCAACTCGGCCTCCCAAAGTGCTGGGATGACAAACGTGAGCCACTGCTTTCAGTGTACAGTGCCATTTATTAGAAATCACTCATGGGAACACGCACTTATAGGTCATGTGTAGATGTTTTATTTATTTATTTACTTATTTATTTATTTTTTGCACGGAAAGGTGGGGGGATGGAGTTTCGCTCTTGCTGCCCAGGCTAGAGTGCAATGGCATAGGGGACTCAAAGAGTCAACCTATGGCAGAGAGGACACGTCATTCTGAGTGTAAGGGCCGCAGTGAAAGGTGGCAAGGCCGGCACTTTTAAAGGCTGAAATTCCTCCGGCTCAGGCCTGTCGTCCCAGCACATTGGGAGGCCCAGTAGGGCAAATCACTTCAGGTCAGGAGTTCAATACCAACGCGGCCAACATGGAGAAACCCCATCTCCACTAAAAATAGAAAAATTAGCCGTCTGTTGTGGTGCGCATCTGTAATCCCAGCTACCGAAGAAGAATCACTGGAACCCGGAAAGCAGAGGTTTCAGTGAGCCAAGAGAGCGCCACTGCACCACAGCCTGGGTGACAGAGCGAGAGAGACTCAGTCCAAAAAAAAGAAACGAAGAAAAAAAGAAAGAACAGGCCCAAATACTACATTGTCGCTGAATGTTCCCCCAAATGGCCAGAAACCCCCTGACTCAGGTCAAGGAGGTGGTGTTTTGTTTCACTTCTCTCTATCTCTCTTTCCTTCTCTCCCTCTCTCTCTCTTTTTCCTCTAACTTTCATTTCTTGTTCAAGCATACATGTGCAAGATTGTTAAATAGGTTAGCTTCTGATGGGAGGTTCAGTGTGCAGATGATTTCATCACCCCGACACTGAGCGCGGTACTCGACAGTTTTCATGTTTCGATCTGTTTTGGTTTCTCCTGAAGCTGTCTCTCTTTCCAACCCTCCTCCCTCAGGTAGGCTCCCGCGTCTCTCGTGTCCCTCGTTCTGCCCACGCAGAACGCTCATCTATAAGTTCCCACTTATGGATGAGAACACGCGGTATTTAACTGATTGTTGCTTTCATCTTCGGTGGTGGCGGTGAAAGAGGCATGACACTAAATCGACCCTTAGGACGTTCCCCTCTGTCCCCACCCCACACCCCCTCCCCCTACACACCCTCATTCCTGCACACACTCCTCAAACACAGGAAAGGAAGAAAGACAGAAATTAAAGTAAGAGGTCAGCCTCCAAGGTGGTGGAGGGAGGGGATCTCAAAGGGTGAGCAAGTGATGGGGGTCGGGGGTATCTTGGCTGAGCTTGCAACAATGGGTGAAAGAGTTTCCAGCCCCACCACATCCCACAATCCTCAGCCGTAGCCAACTTCTGGGTGGGGTTGTGCCTGTAAAAGCTTCTGAATGGAGAGAAACCCAAGGCAATGGAAGGCATCAGCTCCAAGTCCAGGAAGCGAATAGGGCTTTGTGCATTTGAAAGGGGCTTTAGAAGGTGTTGCTGCGGCTTCCAAAGCATTGCACCTCACCTCGCCTCACCTCGCCCAGAGCGAGACTCCATCTCAAAATCAATCAATCAATCAATCAATAATAAAAAATAATCAAAGAAAGAAAGAAAGAAAGAAAGAAAGAAAGAAAGAAAGAAGAAAGAAAGAATCAGTACAGTGGTCGTAGTCGTGAATCATTCCTCAGAGTCCAGGCACAGTGGCTCATGCCTGTCACGCCAGCACTTTGAGGCACCGGGTCAGGAGGGTTGCAAAAAAATGATGAGACCCTATCTGTGAAAAAACATTGAAAAATGAAGGCCAGGCTCGGTGGCTCATGCCTGCCATCCCAGCACTTCGGGAGGCCGGGGAGGGTGGATCACCTGAGGTCGGGAGTTGAAGACCAGCCTGACCAACATGGGGAAGCCCCGTCTGCACTAAAAATACAAAATCAGCCAGACGTGGTGGCGCATGCCTGCAGTCCCAGCTGCTGGGGAGGCTGATGCAGGGGAATCGCTTGAACCCAGGAGGCAGAGGTTGTGGTGGGCCAAGATCGTGCCATTGCACTCCAGTCTGGGCAACCAGAGAGAAACTCTGTCTGGGGAAAAAATAAATAAATAAATAAATAAAAATTATCTGGGCACAGTGGCGTGTGCCTGTGGTCCCAGGTACTCTACTCTGGAGGCTGAGGTGGAAGGATCGCTTGAGTCCAGGAGCATCCACGCTGCAGTGAGTGAGTTATGATGGCACCACTGCCAGGGTGACAGAGTGAGACGCTGCCTCTAAATCAGTTAATCAATCAATCAGATCACTAGAAGGCGCTGTCTGTGTCTTACTTTCAAAGGGTGTCTCTTTAGGCCAAGCAGGCATGGTGCCTCACGCCAGTAATCCCGGCACTTTGGGAGGCTGAGGCAGGAGGAAAGGAGGAAGGGAGAAAGGGAGGAAAGAAGAAAGGCAGGAAGGCAGTCAGCTAGGAAAGGAAGGAAGGAAGGAAGAAAGAAAGAAAGAAAGAAAGAAAGAAAGAGAGGGAGGGAGGGAGGGAGGGAGAAGAAGAGAGAAGAAAAGAGAAGAAAAAGAAAAGAAAAGAAAATGGGGAGGGGCATATCTCCTTGACTGTTGACTGCCCAGGATACAGCTGACTGAAGCCTCGACCTGTGGAGCCTCAAGTGTTCTTCTCCTTATCTCAGTCTCCCGAGTAGTTGCGACTACAGGCAGGTATTACCACGCAAAACTAATCTTATAATAATATTATAATTATTATTGAGACAGAGTCTCGCTCTGTCTCAATAATTGCCATGGCATGATCTCAGCTCACTGCAACCTCGGCCTCCCTAATTCAAGCAACTCTCCTGCCTCAGTCTCCTGAGTAGTTGTGATTACAAGCCTATACCACCAGAACTGGTAATTGTTCTATTTTTCATAGAGATGGGGTTTCACTATATTGGCCAGCCTGGTCTTGAATTCCTGGCCTCAAGTGATCAACCCACCTTGGCCTCCCAAAGTGCTGGAATGACAGGCGTGAGCCACTGTGCCCAGCCCAGATGATCTTTTTTATAAATTGTACAGAAGGAGTTTTGTCAACCGCCGGGTGGAGGGTGGGGTGGGTTTTACTCAGACTGCGTACTGTGAAAATGGTAAATTAGTGTGGTTTGTGAACTAGATATGGAAATTGTGTGTGTGTGTGTGAGAGAGAGAGAGACCAATCCCACCATGAGGACGCAGAAATGGTGTTTGATTTGGGTACCTCTCTATTCACCTGTCTGTGTGTAGATGACTGAAGGTTCCACAAAGGAAAGTCAGCAGTATCTATTGAGCTGTTTCTCCCTCTCATGCGTCTCATGTGTGTGGTGGAGAAAGGAAAGAAAAGAGGTTCTGATGGGAAGTTGTCTTCAAGCCTGAGGAGGCTGAAGGCAGGCTGATGGGACGGAGGACATCCTATGTGATATTTCCATACCTGGACACCCTTTACAATGCTGGGGCTGCCAGTCCACCCTGTATGTCAACATACCCCCAAGAACAGCATGGTCCGGGGTGGTCCAGTCTCATCCCATCCAGCCCACCTGGGGTATCTGGTGGAAGTCTTCACTGGAGGATTTGACACCATGGAATACTATGCAGCCATAAAAATGATGAGTTCATGTCCATTTTAGGGACATGGATGAAACTGGAAACCATCATTCTCAGCAAACTATTGCAAGGACAAAAAACCAAACAACACCGCATATTCCCACTCATAGGTGGGAATTTAACAATGAGAACATATGGACACAGGAAGGGGAACATCACACACCAGGGACAGTTGTGAGGTGGGGGAAGGGGGGAAGGATAGCATTAGGAGATATACCTAATTCTAAATGACGAGTTAATGGGTGCAGAAAAACAACATGGCACACGTATACATATGTAACAAACCTGTACGTTGTGCACATGTACCCTAAAACTTAAAGTATAATAATAATAAAATTTTAAAAAAAGAAAAAAGAAAGCATCATCGCAGTTCCCTTGGGGTCACTAGGCAACAGCCAGCCGGGGGAGGGTGGTGGGACATGAAGGGGGCGGGGCATCAGCCTCAGAGCTCGCTGGAAGGTGGCAGGCAGCCGGTGGGGGACGCTGAGCCAGAGATGTATGGCAGGATATAGATCTGAAAGGTGCATCAGTCCTCTCCCATACCTCTCCCACGGAAAAATCCCACAGCGGCAGTGGGAGCCTTGGCTGGGGGAGAAGCAGGGAGAAGGGGGAGAGGGAAGGAAGCCCCCGGGAGGATTTAGCACAGAAAACCCACCCAGGCAAGCTCCCTCCCTCCTATCGGGTCCAAGGTACACCCTGGGAGGCGGCAACAGAAACGTTCACCCCATACTTTTTGTCTTTCTCTTTATTTTTTTTGTCTTTTCCATTTTACAAGAGATGCTCATTTCAGCAACCAGGCGGTGGATGTGATGGGAGAAGTGTCAAGGCCAGGAGACCAACCTGATCAACTGAGCAACATAAGTAGGAGAGCCCAGCTGAAAAAATGAAAAAAAAGGGGGAGGAGGAGGAAAGAAAAGAAAAGAAAAAAGAAAAACAATCACCAAGAAAGTTAAAATTCTCTAATGGTGTAGGCAAAAAAAGAGTGATTTCACGTCTTTTCCCACAACATGGATACAGCTGGAAGCAAGTATATACCCAGTCAACTGCCTTCTGCTTAAAAGTGGGACGTAAACAGTGGGTACGCACACGGTTATCAAGATGGAAATAACAGACACTCCAAAAGGGAGGAGGAGGACATCAGGGGGACGAGGGATGAATAAATCACCCGTCAGAGACAACGTTCGCCACGTGGATATCAGATACATTGGAGGTCCACTTCTACATCCGGAGGCAGTAGTATGCTGATCTGACAAACAAGCAGTTACACCCCCTAAGTCTGTAAAATACCAAAACAACGACGACAGCACCAGCAGCAACAGCAGCAACAACAACAACAACAGAACAGAAGCTGGAACACAAAACCACCACCACCACCACAATCACCAGTTGGGGGTTGGGGGAGGGTGGCCGCGCTCCAGGCCTTCAGGCTCAGTCCCCTCGGGTTTAAAAAAGAAAACAGCAGACTCATTCCTGCCTGTAGGCAGGAAAAATCCAATCAAAGTTCTCCATTGCTAGAAAGGGAAGTAGAATAAGGAGAAGGGCTTATTGATCTTGTGATCGATTGCGGCCATACATGTAGGAAAAAATTAAATACAGACAGCAACACTTTCTACACTGTTCAAAAACATCGTAGATCAGACGCACCACACTCCATGGGGCTTGTGCCACTAGAAAGAAAAGACAGGCCGGGCGCGGTGGCTCATTCCTGTCATCCCAGCACTTTGGGAGGCTGAGGCGGGTGGATCACGAGGTCAGGAGATCGAGACCATCCTGGCTAACACGGTGAAACCCCATCTCTACTAAAAATACAGAAAATTAGCTGGGCCTGCTGTGGGCACCTGTAGTCCCTGCTACTCGGGAGGCTGAGGCAGGAGGATGGTATGAACCCGGGAAGCAAAGCTTGCAGTGAGCCGAGATAGAGCCACTACATTCTGGTCTGGGCTAAAGAGAGAGACTGCGTCTCAAAAAAAAAAAAATATCCAAACATAGTGCTGCATGCCTGTAGTCCCAGCTACTCAGGAGGCTGTGGTAGAACAATCACTTCACCCAGCAGTTTGAGGCTGCAGTGAGCTATGATCATGCCTCTGCACTCTGGCCTGGGTGACAGAGCGAAACCCCTTCTCAAAACAAAGAACAACCAAAAACTTTCAAGAATACTCAGAGATAGTGTAGGTTTGGTTCCAGACAACCACAATAAGGCAAATGTTACAATCAAATTAGTCACATAAACATTTTGTTTCCCAGTACTTATAAAAGTTATGCTTAAACTGTGTTGTAGTCTAATGAGTATTTAATAATTATTAATTAATGAATTAGTAATCACATAATGTCTAAAAATCCATGTACATACCTTAACTTAAAATACCTCATTGCTGAAAAATACTAATGAATATCTGAACCTTACCAAGTCATAATCTTTTTGCTGGTGAGTGAAGGGGTGGCCTGCTCCTCCACACTTGTGGATATTTCTATTCAAGTGGGATGAGAGACTGAGAAAATAAGTAATACACAGAGACAAAGTATAGAGAAGCAATAGTAGGCCCAGGGGACCGGCACTCAGCATACCAAGGACCTGCACAGACACCGGTCTCTGAGTTCCCTCAGTTTTTATTGCTTATTATTTTCATTATTTCAGCAAAAAGGAATGTAGTAGGAGAGCAGGGTGATAATAAGGAGAAGGTCAGCAAAAAACATGTGAGCAAAATAATCTATGTCAATTAAGTTCAAGGGAAGGTACTATGACTGGACATGCACGTAAGCCAGATTTATGTTTCTCTCCACCCAAATATCTCAGTGGAGTAAAGAATAACAAAGCAGCATTACTGCAAACATGTCTGCCCTCCCATCATAGGGCGGATTTTCTCCTATCTCAGAATTGAACAAATGTACAATCGGGTTTTATACTGAGACATTCAGTTCCCAGGGGCAGGCAGGAGAGTGGCCTTCCTCTATCTCAACTGCAAGAGGCAGTTTTACTAATCCACCTCAGCACAGACCCTTAACGGGTGTCGGTCTGGGAGACAGTCACATCTTTCTCATCCCATGAGGCCATATTTCAGACTTTCACATGGGGAGAAACCTTGGACAATATCCCGCTTTCAAGGGCAGAGGTCCCTGCGGCTTTCTGCAGTGCATTTTGCCCCTCGTTTATTAAGATTAGAGAATGGCGATGACTTTTACCAAGTATACTGCTTGTAAACATTTTGTTAACAAGGCACATCCCGCACTGCCCTAGATCCCTTAAACCTTGATTTCATACAACACATGTTTTTGTGAGCTCCAGGTTGGGTCTGACTGGCTGGGGCAAAGTGGCTGGGGCAAAGCTACAAATTAACAACATCTCACCAAAGCAATTGTTTAAAGTACAAGACTTTTTCAAAATGGAGTCTCTTATGTCTTTTCTTAATATATAGACACAGTAACAGTCTGATCTCTCTTTCTTTTCTCTACAGTGAGGGTCTTGCCTCTATGTTGATGGCTGCTGACTGATCAGTATGGGGGCTGCTGACATTTTGGTACCTGTGTCAATTTCTTAAAACAATGAAGTTTGTTCCTTTCACAAAAGATTTCCCTGTAGCATGTGATGCTGTTTGATAACATTTTATCCACAGTAGAACTTCCTTCAAAATTGGAGTAAACCCTCTCAAACCATGCTGCTGCTTTATCCACTAGGTTTATGGAATATTCTAAATCCTTTGTTGTTATTTCAACAATGTTCATAGCATCTCCACCTGGAGTAGATTCCATCTCAAGAAAATATTTTCTTTGCTCATCCATAAGAAGCAACTCCCCACTTGTTCAAGTTTCATCATGAGTTTACAGCAATTTAATCTCATCTTAAGGCCCTAATTCCAATTCTGATTATCGTGCGATTTCTACCACATCTGTAGGGACTTCCTCCACTGACATCCTGAGCCCTCAAAGTCATCCATGAGGGCTGGAATCAACTTCTTCCAAACTCCTGTTAATGTTGATATTTCAACCTCCTCCCGTCAAACACAAATGTTCTTAATGGCGTTTGCTATTAAGGACATTTGTGATTCATGGGAGGAGTTTGAAATATCATGAAGGGATTAATGGTGAAACCTTTCCAAAAGGTTTTCAATTCAGTTTATCCAGACTCATCAAAGAAATTACTATCTATGACAGCTATACCTTTACAAAATGCATTTATTATTTAATAAAAACACTTGAAAGTCAAAACCACTCTTTGATCCACAGGCTGAAGGTTAGATATTGTATTAGCAGCCATGAACATAACATTAATTTCCAAGTACATCTCCATCTAAGCTTCTGGGTAGCTAGCAGAATTATTAATAAGCAGCAATCTTTTTTCCTTTTTTCTTTTCTTTCCTTTTTTTTTTTTTTTTCCTCTCCTTTATATAGTTTCCCTCTTGTTGCCCAGGATGGAGCGCAGTGGCGTGGTCTTGGCTCACTGCAACTTCCGCCTCCAGGGTCCAAGCCATTCTTCTGTGTCAACCTCCCAAGTAGCTGAAATTACAAGTACCACCTCCATGCCTGGCTAATTTTTTTGTATTTTTATTAGACATGGGGTTTCATAATTTTCGCCAAGCTGGTCTCCAACTTCTGACCTCAGGCGATCCAACCACCTCAGCCTCCCAAAGTGCAGGGATTATAGGTGTGAGCCACTGCACCAGGCCAGGCAGCAATCCCTTTAAAGGACTCGTTTTTTTTTTTTTTTTTTTTTCTGAGCAGTAGGTCTCAACAGTGGGATTAAAATATTCAGTAAACCATACTGTTAACAGTTGTTTTGTCACTTAGACAGTGATATTCCATTTCTAGAGCACAGAAAGAATAGATTTTGAATAATTCTTAAGAGCTTTGAGATTTTCAGAGTGGTCAATGAGCATTGGCTGTAACTTAAAGTCACCAACTGCAGTGGTCCTCAAAGACAATCAGCCCATCCTTTGAAGTTTTGAAGCCAAGTGTTGACGTCTCTCTAGCAATGAAAATTTTACATCTTCAGTAAGCTTAATCATTTCTAGCTCTTTACTTAAAGTGAGAGACGTGCAATTCTTCCTTCCATTTGAGCTCTTTGAGGCCACTGTGGTTACTAATTAACACCCCTAGTGGGTGTCATCCTCCTCCCTCCTCAATCGAGTTCACCCATATCTCTGCATGGGGAACGGGGCTTTCTGCACCACACACGCCCTGCATGCCTGGGGCTCTCCCACAGGGGGCTTTCATGAGCCAGGGAGCAAGGGCCGTCTCCCCGCTCCAGCCCAGCAAGGCTGTGCAGGCAGAAGGAATCTCTCAACCTGCCATTGCACGTGGGAATTTTTGTGTTCACTGCCCTGGCTCCTCTGGAAGTAGGACTGTCCCACCCTCAGACACCTCGGTGGACTCCACACCCCAAAAAATGCCAGAAGGACAAGGATCCACAGCATGGCAGCCTGCTGGGCGCATGCTCAGTGGGACAGCTTGGGCCCCCTCAAGCTGAGTCACAGGGGTAAGGTGTGTTTGCACCACCCTTGTCCCACCAGAGTCCGCGGTGGGTCTGGAGCCCCAGGTCCCCAGGGCAGTGTGGGAAACCAAAGATGGGGCACCTCCACTTCCGAAGCTAGCTACCCCGGAGGCCTCCGCATCAAGCACAGATGCAAGCCATCCAGGCACCTCTCAACCGCTCCAGGAGCCGGGGTGCTCTTCTACACTCACCTCCAGCCTGTTAGATGAGCTCCTGTCAACCCCAGAGTTTCAGCAAAAGGCACAACATTTCCTAGATCCGGCGCCACTGGGGAAGCTGAAGGAAGTGGAAGAGCCCGCTCCACTGGAACCACTCCTCAGTCAGGAAGAACACCGGGCTCTGCTGGAGAAGCTTTAGGAAGCGGTGTTGGGGCGGGGTGGGGGCAGGGCGGCGGCCTCTCTTTCGCGGTGAACCTCTGACTCGGTATGGAGAGGCGTGTCCTCCCTTCCAGCTGACCTGCCTAGGATCTCTGAGTTCCAGGTCCCATGAGAGACTCCACTCAGAGGAGGGCTGTCATTCTTTCCTGAGCATGCCGGGGATCCCAGGGCCCCTCCAGGTACCGGGAGGTGGAGTGTCTACTGCTCATGCGCGGGTTAGCAGGCAGCAGCCTAGGTTTTCTAACCAGCTCAGGAGGAGCTCTCATCCCTTCCCTCTTGCGCCCCCGCCGCTTTCTTCAGTGGGGCGGGCGGAGACCTCTATCCCGGGAAACACTGGCCTGGGCAGGTGCCAAACCTACTATTTTTTTCGCATCTCGCCACCTCTGTCTCCCCGCCCCACCGTCATTCGCCTACCCTTGCCCAGCCAGCTTCCTCGGCATCACCGTGGAGTGCCTGACAGCTAAATGCAGACCCGAGACCCCGCGCAAACCGGGTTGCTGCCCTTTATATGCGGGAGGGAACTCAGGCAGAGATGGGGAGAGGAACGGAGACAGAGAGGGAGGGAGCGATGGAGGGAGAAAAGAACGGATGGACCCAGGGACCTTGGAAGGTTTGGAGGGATAGGAGGGAGAGAGGGAAGGAGGGAGGGAGGGAGGAAGGGAGGAACTGAGGGAGGGACGGAGGGAAAGAGGGAGGGAGGGTGGGAGCAAGAAACAAAGAGAGGAAGGCAGAGAGAAAAGCGGTCTTCTTCCTCCAGGTCCAGAAGGATCTTGCACTCCGGGAAAATGTTGGGTGCCCAAGGCAGGCTGAGTGCTCAGCCCACAGCCGCGTCGGCCTGCGGGGCTCTCACCGGCCCTGTGGATCGCCAGCCTGGGTTAATTCATCTGGGAGCGATTCAGACGAATTTCGTCTCCAAAGGAATAAGCGAATTACCCAGAGAGCAATGAGCCGAGACTCGGGTGATTGTCCATTTTTCATCCACATGGTTCACATATGAGATAGCCCCACGTTGAGCCTGTAACGGAGCGCGAGGTGGATAGTCCCGCCCACACAGGAGTCACACTCAGGCCGACGGAAGCATGGTTTCGGGTTCCACGTTCCTTTGTCTTCTGCAAGCGGGCCTGTTGCTCATGTGTCTCTAGTCCCCGAAAGCGTGACCATTTTGACTGTTTCCCGAGCTCTGTGGGGACACAGAAACCTCCAGAGAATAGTGGAAAAGCAGCATTGTGTTTTCGCTCTCCTTTCCAGTTTCCTCTTTGGAAACAGGTCATAGTGGAGACTCCCCATGTCTTAGGAAACAGAAAACCATCGTCAGGCTGTGATGCACCAGGCGTTTCTTTTCTCTGTAGATTCGCTCTCATTTTCTACGTGAAAATGAACGAGATTCGTAAGGAATCAGAAAAGAATTTATGGTACACAAGTCTTGACTACTGTTGCATTCCACTTTGAAATCACTTTGAGCTAAAACAACAGTTTTCCAAGATTTAAAGAAAAATAGATTTTATAAAAGGGATTCTTTTATTCACTCAATACATAATTTAAGTTACTGAGAGCAACAAGTGATATTTTTTCCACTATAATTTGCTCTGATGAAAGAAATAATTCTTTTAACTCCTCACAAATGCTACATTTTCAGGACTAAAGGAATTATCAGCAGGCATTCTTTCTTCTTGATCTAAGTTATTTGTCTCTAAAATATGTCAAGTAAGCTTTTAAAGATTCAGGGAGGGGCAGTTTCATGTTTTTTTCTCTCAGTAAATTTTGAGGTTACTCCTCTGGCTTCATTGCTTCACTCTGATCTTTTTCTTCCTCTTCTTTGCTATCTTCTTCCATTTTTTCATCCTCACTGTCTAGAGGCTGAGGAATAAGCTGATTACCCACAAATACGTAAGTGGTAATTCTCTGTTTAACTCTCTTTCCTTTCCTTTTGGGTGGAGCCCTTTGAGGAATCCCCTTGGCCTGCATCTCATCATTTATGAAATTTCTAAGTGTGGGTCGAATGTAAATACGAGCCAAGTCTGTAGATTCCTGACAGTGATTCCTTACAGATTTGCAGTTTTGAGGGTTAGATTAAATTTTATATAAGGTTTAAATGATAGTTAAACTTATGTAACCTGATCTGAATTTGCATTGCCTCTATGAAAACTTCATTTATCTAATAAGGAAATCAAATGATTGTAGACCTATTTACCTTAATTTTGTTGCAATCACTGTTGCTGGGTTGCTGTATATATATTCCGGGCAATATATGACTGTAATAACAATACAAAATACTGAATAATTTAGCTTGTAAAAATCCCACAAATTTTATGAAATTTCACAGCACAGCTACTTTTGCTTTTGAATCTCTTTCCAAAAGACATGAGTAAAATATCAACTTCTCTCATAGAGATTTTAAGAGCAAAGCAAGTGAATTATTAAAATAGGAAGTATGTACTTAGCACAACTTTTTATATGCACCCTTTACATTTTCAGTATTTTAAAAAATGAGGTTATCTTAACTCTCTAGAATTTTTTTATTATTATTATACTTTAAGTTTTAGGGTACATGTGCAAAATGTGCAGGTTAGTTACATATGTATACATGTGTCATGCTGGTGTGCTGCACCCATTTAGCACTCGACATTTAGCATTAGGTATATCTTCTAAAGTTATCCCTCCACCCTCTGCCCACCCGATGACATTCCCCAGAGTGTGATGTTCACCTTCCTGTGTCCCTGTGTTCACATTGTTCAATTCCCACCTATGAGTGAGAACATGCAGTGTTTGGTTTTTTGTCCTTGGGATAGTTTACTGAGAATGATGATTTCCAATTTCATCCATGTCCCTACAAAGGACATGAACTCATTATTTTTTATGGCTGCATAGTATTCCATGGTGTATATGTGCCACGTTTTCTTAATCCAATGTTGGACATTTGGGTTGGTTCCAAGTCTTTGCTATTGTGAATAGTGTCTCAATAAACATACTTGTGCATGTGTCTTTATAGCAGCATGATTTATAGTCCTTTGGGTATATACCCAGTAATGGGATGGCTGGGTCAAATGGTATTTCTAGTTCTACATCCTTGAGGAATCACCACACCGACTTCCAAAATGGTTGAACTAGTTTACAATTCCACCAACAGTGTAAAATTTTTCCTATTTCTCCGCATCCTCTACAGCACGTGTTGTTTCCTGACTTTTTAATGATCGCCATTCTAACTGGTGTGAGATGGTATCTCATTGTGTTTTTGATTTGCATTTCTCTGATGGCCAGTGATGGTGAGCATTTTTTCATGTGATTTTTGGCTGCATAAATGTCTTCTTTTGAGAAGTGTCTGCTCATGTCCTTCGCCCACTTTTTGATGAGGTTGTTTTTTTTTTCTTGTAAATTTGTTTGAGTTCATCGTAGATGCTGGATATTAGCCCTTTGTCAGATGAGTAGGTTGCGAAAATTTTCTCCCATTTTGTAGGTTGCCTGTTCACTCTGATGGTAGTTTATTTTGCTGTACAGAAGCTCTTTAGTTTAATTAGGTCCGATTTGTCAATTTTGCCTTTTGTTTCCATTGCTTTTGGTGTTTTAGACATGAAGTCCTTGCCCATGCCTGTGTCCTGAATTCTAATGCCTAGGTTTTCTTCTGGGGTTTTTATGCTTTTAGGTCTAATGTTTAAGTTTTTAATCCATATTGAATTATTTTTTGTATAAGGTGAAATGAAGGGATCCAGTTTCAGCTTTCTACATATGGCTGGCCAGTTTTCCCAGAACCATTTATTAAATACGGAATCCTTTCCCCATTACTTGTTTTTCTCAGGTTTGTCAAAGACCAGATAGCAGTATATATGCGGCATTATTTCTGAGGGCTCTGTTATGTTCCACTGATCTATGACTCTGTTTTGATAGCAGTACCATGCTGTTTTGGTTACTGTAGCCTTGTAGTATAGTTTTAAGTCAGGTAGCGTGATGCCTCCAGGGTTGCTCTTTTGGCTTAGGATTGACTTGGCGATGAGGGCTCTTTTTTGGTTCCATATGAACTTTAAAGTAGTTTTTTCCAATTCTGTGAAGAAAGTCATTGGTAGCTTAATGGGGATGGCATTGAATCTATAAATTACCTTGGGCAGAATGGCCATTTTCACGATATGTTTCTTCCTACCCATGAGCTTGGAATGTTCTTCCATTTGTTTGTATCCTCTTTTAATTCAATGAGCAGTGGTTTGTAGTTCTCCTTGAAGAGGAATTTCATGTCCCTTGTAAGTTGGATTCCTAGATATTTTATTCTCTTTGAAGCAATTGTGAATGGGAGTTCACTCATGATTTGGCTCTGTTAGTCTGTTATTTGTGTATAAGAATGCTTGTGATTTTTGTACATTGATTTTGTATCCTGAGACTTTGCGGAAGTTTCTTATCAGCTTAAGGAGATTTTGGGCTGAGATGATGGGGTTTTCTAGATATACAATCGTGTCATCTGCAAACAGGGACAATTTGACTTCCTTTTTTCCTAATTGAATACCCTTTATATCCTTCTCCTGCCTAATTGCCCTGGCCAGATCTTCCATCTCTATGTTGAATAGGAGTGGTGAGAGAGGGCATCCCTGTCTTGTGCCAGTTTTCAAAGGGAATGCTTCCAGTTTTTGCCCATTCAGTATGATATTGGCTGTGGGTTTGTCATAGATAGCTCTTATTATTTTGAGATACGTCCCATCAATACCTAATTTATTGAGAGTTTTTAGCATGGAGGGTTGTTGAATTTTGTCAAAGGACTCTTCTGTGTCTATTGAGATAATCATGTGGTTTTTGTCTTTCATTGTGTTTATATGCTGGATTATATTTATTGATTTTTGTATACTGAACCAGGCTTGCATCCCAGGGATGAAGCCCACTTGATCACGGTGGATAAGCTTTTTGATGTGCTGCTTTATTTGGTTTGCCAGGATTTTATTGAGGATTTTTGCATCAATGTTCATCAAAGATATTGGTCTAAAATTCTGTTTTTTGGTTGTGTCTCTGCCCAGCTTTGGTATCACGATGATGCAGGCCTCATAAAATGAGTTAGGGAGGATTCCCTCTTTTTCTATTGATTGGAATAGTTTCAGAAGGAATGGTGCCAGTTCCTCCTTGTACCTCTGTTAGAATTCAGCTGTGAATCCATCTGGTCCTGGACTTTTTTTGGTTGGTTAGCTATTGATTATTGCCTTAATTTCAGAGCCTGTTATTTGTCTATTCTGAGATTCAACTTCTTCCTGGTTTACTCTTTGGAGGGTGTATGTGTCGAGGAATTTATCCATTTCTTCTACAGTTTCTAGATTATTTGCATAGAGGTGTTTGTAGTATTCCCTGATGGTAGTTTGTATTTCTGTGGGATTGAAGATTGTATCCCCTTTATCATTTTTTATTGCATCTATTTGATTCTTCTCTCTTTTTTTCTTTATTAGTCTTGCTAGTGGTCTATCAATTTTGTTGGTCCTTTCAAAAAACCAGCTCCTGGATTCATTAATTTTTTGAAGGGTTTTTTGTGTCTCTATTTCCTTCAGTTCTGCTCTGATTTTAGTTATTTCTTGCCTTCTGCTAACTTTTGAATGTGTTTGCTCTTGCTTTACTAGCTCTTTTAATTCTGATGTTAGGGTGTCAATTTTGGATCTTTTCTGCTTCCTCCAGTGGGCATTTAGTGCTATAAATTTCCCTCTACACTGCTTTAAATGTGTTCCAGAGATTCTGGTATATTGTGCATTTGTTGTCATTGGTTTCATAGAACATCTTTATTTCTGCCTTCATTTCGTTATGTACCCAGTAGTCATTCAGGAGCAGGTTGTTCAGTTTCCATGTAGTTGAGCAGTTTTGAGTGAGTTTCTTCATCCTGAGTTCTAGTTTGATTGCACTATGGTCTGAGAAACAGTTTGTTACGATTTCTGTTCTTTTACATTTGCTGAGGAGAGCTTTACTTCCAACTATGTGGTCAATTTTCGAGTAGGTTTGGTGTTGAAAAAAATGTATATTCTGTTGATTTGGAGTGGAGACTTCTGTACATGTCTATTAGGTCCACTTGGTGCAGAGCTGAGTTCAATTCCTGGGTATCCTTGTTAACTTTCTGTTTCGTTGATCTGTCTAATGTTGACAGTGGGGTGTTAAAGTCTCCCATTATTATTGTGTTGGAGTCTAAGTCTCTTTGTAGGTCACTCAGGACTTGCTTTATGAATCTGGATGCTCCTGTATTGGGTGCATATATATTTAGGATAGTTAGCTCTTCTTGTTGAATTGATCCCTTTACCATTAGGTAATGGCCTTCTTTGTTTCTTTTGATCTTTTTTGGTTTAAAGTCTGTTTTATCAGAGACTAGGATTGCAACCCCTGCCTTTTCTTGTTTTCCATTTGCTTGGTAGATCTTCCTCCATCCTTTTATTTTGAGCTTATGTGTGTCTCTGCACGTGAGATGGGTTTCCTGAATACAGCATACTGATGGGTCTTCACTCTTTATCCAGTTTGCCAGTCTGTGTCTTTTAATTGGAGCATTTAGTCCGTTTACATTAAAAGTTAATATTGTTATGTGTGAATTTGATCCTGTCATTATGATGTTAGCTGGTTATTTTGCTCGTTAGTTGATGCAGTGTCTTCCTAGCCTCGATGGTCTTCACAGTTTGGCATGATTTTGCAGTTGCTGGTACCAGTTGTCCCTTTCCATGTTTAGTGCTTCCTTCAAGATCTCTTTTAGGGAAGGTCTGGTGGTGACAAAATCTCTCAGCATTTCCTTGTCTGTAAAGTATTTTGTTTCTCCTTCACTTATGAAGCTTAGTTTGGCTGGATATGACATTCTGGGTTGAAAATTCTTTTCTTTAAGAATGTTGAATATTGGCCCCCACTCTCTTCTGGCTTGTAGAGTTTCTGCTGAGAGATCCACTGTTAGTCTGATGGACTACCCTTTGTGCATAACCCGACCTTTCTCTCTGGCTGCCCTTAACATTTTTTCCTTCATTTCAACTTTGGTGAATCTGACAATTATGTGTCTTGGACTTGCTGTTCTCGAGGAGTATCTTTGTGGTGTTCTCTGTATTTCCTGAATCTGAATGTTGGCCTGCCTTGCTAGATTGGGGAAGTTCTCTTGGATAATATCCTGCAGAGTGTTTTCCAACTTGGTTCCATTCTCCCCGTCACTTTCAGGTACACCAATCAGACGTAGATTTGGTCTTTCCACATAGTCCCATATTTCTTGGAGGGTTTGTTTGTTTCTTTTTATTCTTTTTTCTCTAAACTTCCCTTCTCGCTTCATTTCATTAATTTCATCTTCCATCACTGATACCCTTTCTTCCAGTTGATTGCATTGGCTCCTGGGACTTCTGCACTCTTCACGTAATTCTCAAGCCTTGGATTTCAGCTCCATCAGCTCCTTTAAGCACTTCTCTGTATTGTTTATTCTAGTTATACATTGGTCTAATTTTTTTTCAAAGTTTTTTAACTTCTTTGCCTTTGGTTTGAATTTCTTCCTGTAGCTCGTAGTAGTTTGATCATCTGAAGACTTCTCTCAACTCGTCAAAATCATTCTCCCTCCAGCTTTGCTCCATTGTTGATGAGGAATTGCATTCCTTTGGAGGAGGAGAGGCACTCTGCTTTTTAGAGTTTCCAGTTTTTCTGCTCTGTTTTTTCCCCATCTTTGTGGTTTTATCTCCTTTTAGTCTTTGATGATGGTGATGTACAGATGGGTTTTTGGTGTGGATGTCCTTTCTGTTTGTTAGTTTCCTTCTAACAGACAGTATCCTCAGCTGCAGGTGTGTTGGAGTTTGCTAGAGGTCCACTCCAGACGCTGTTTGCCTTTGTAACAGCAGCGGTGGCTGCAGAACAGCAGATTTCCATGAACCACAAATGCTGCTGTCTGATCATTCCTCTGGAAGTTTTGACTCAGAGGAGTACTCGGCTGTGTGAGGTATCAGTCTGCCCCTCCTGGGAGGTGCCTCCCACTTAGGCTGCTTGGAGTTCATGGATCAGGAACCCACTTAAGGAGGCAGTCTGCCCGTTCTCAGATCTCCAGCTGCGGGCTGGGAGAACCATTGCTCTCTTCAAAGCTGTCAGACAGGGACATTTAAGTCTGCAGAGGTTACTGCTGTCTTTTTGTTTGTCTGTGCCCTGCCCCCATAGGTGGAGCTTATAGAGGCAGCAGGCCTCCTTGAGTTGTGGTGGGCTCCACCCTGTTCGAAGATCCCGGCTGCTTTGTTTACCTACGCAAGCCTGGACAAAGGCAGCGCCCCTCCCCCAGCCTCGCTGCCACCTTGCAGTTTGATCTCAGACTGCTGTGCTAGCAATCAGTGAGACTCCGTTGGTGTAGGACACTCCGAGCCAGGTGCGGGATATAATCTCCTGGTGTGCCGTTTTTTAAGCCCGTCAGAAAAGTGCAGTATTAGGGTGGGAGTGACCCGATTTTCCAGGTCCATCTGTCACTCATTTCTTTGACTAGGAAAGGGAACTCCCTGACCCCTTGCACTTTCTGAGTGAGGCAATGCCTAGCCCTGCTTCGGCTTGCACACGGTGCGCTGCACTCACTCTCCTGCACCCACTGTCTGGCACTCCCCAGTGAGATGAACCCAGTACCTCAGCTGGAAATTCAGAAATCACCCATCTTCTGCCTCAGTCACGCTGGAGCTGTAGACTTCAGCTGTTCCTATTCGGCTATCTTGGCTGCGCCCACTCTCTAGAATTTTTAAATTATATTTAGAATTGTTTTTTCTATAGTTCACTGTATAAAGTATTTGCTTTTTTTAAAAAAAGCAAAATCATCGTTATGTGTGACCCTTGATAGGCCACAGAACAAGTGAATGTGCATGAGTGAGGCCACTTTCTTAGATGTCTGTAAGTAGCAGGGCCATGGTAGACCTGGTCAGTGGATGCACTTTACTAGATGGAACTTCTAGTTTACCTGAATATTTATCCTTGACAAGGTAGGGCTGAGCCTACACTTGCTTTGGATCTTTCTAGTACAAGAAATATTCACAGAAATTGTATCTAGATACCTTTTGTTTGGAAAATCCTGTTCAGAATCATAGTGTAATCTTTGGGACTCATGCTATGCTCATTTGACTTCTTCCCATTTTTTTTATGTTTCTTTTGGCAAAACTATAATGGTTTTCATTTTTTACTTAATATCACACAATTAAACTGTCCTTATTCGATCTTTATTGTAGCTTATCAGTGATAAAAAACAGGTAGTAATTGCCATTGTTTGCTTGTTTGTTTTCCTAATAAGTTCTGGAAACAGCCATTCCTTATTAAGAAAGTGTGCAATGTAACATATTTGCTAGAGTTACATGGATTATATATTTCTTAAAGGGAAAAATTTGAGAGTATCATGGATTACCACCAGGATTATTATTACAGTAGTTGCTCAGATTTGGTTAAGGAAGCCCAATCAAAGTATAGTGAAAGGATTATTATCTCTCTGCTAAGATTAAGATATTGTTTCAAAAATCTCAGCCCCAATAATTCCACAACATCTGAAAACAAGTGTTTGTGATCATGTGTAAACATGAAATTGTTCCAAGTAAGTGAGGATATTTTAGTTATGTGAAAGACAGTATCAATTGAAGGTTATTTTTTTTATATCAGTGGCTAGGATGGTGGAATTGGGGTTATTTCTACAGTTATTCTTAGATGATTACTAAACTGCTAAGAAATGCCCCATATGATTTGTATCTAGGAAAGAAAAAAATCAGTGTCCTACTGTTGTCATCTGTCAGAAATGTTCATTTTATTATGAATTAAATGTGGCTTTTGAAGTTACCTTGAATTCCTGGTGACCACATGTTTTTAACTGGAAAACCTGGGGAAAGTTGTCTGTCCCATCTACGCTGCAGTTTTTTTTTTTTTTTCTATGTTGGAACTGCTGTTTAGATGATGCTTTTACTATGCAGGAGAGAGTTTTTGTTAAGGATATATTTGAAGATTGGGTTTTCCGTAATGTCTTTCATTCTTTGACTTTGGCAAAGTGTACAGTAGATTTTCATGATCATTGCATACTTCTTGTCATTGAAATGTATTTTTATGTTTTTAAATGCATTCATTTTACACTTGTGACTTTATTATTGACTTTAAGAGGCAGAAATAAAAAAATAAAATTAAAAAAAAAAGAAAATGAATGCGATCCACACACCTGCGTGTGTGAGACTATCACGGCAACAGCGACACCCACAGGCATTGCCGCCTTCACGGAGAGGGCATGGAAAACTCAAGACTATCATGGATGTTCAGTTCTACACTCCACCCTTCCAAGGTGGTTTCTCCCTGAAATCGTGTGTGAGCCCAGAGAGAAACTTCCAGTTTCCGTAGAATTCTGGAGAACTCAGAGAGACAGCCCCGGAAGCCCCCCCTTCCTGGCCGATCTGGCCCAACCTTCACCTACCACACATGGCCCTGTGTTTGTGGTCTCTGGCTTCAGAGGGCGGATTATCCAGGGCCCTTGGGTACTCATGCATACTCGTGAAGGGGTGAAGCTGGTGGGTCTTTATACGTGCCACTGGCGGGGTCGGACTCCTGACTGGACCTGCATGAAGCACAAAGGCCAACAGAGGTGCACGGGAGCTGCCAGCCACTCTCTGCCCTTGTCTCTCTGTGAAATTCTGGCCAGGTGCCCCCGTGATGGCTCTCCCGACACCTTCTGACAGCCCCTTCCCTGCGGAAGCCTGAGGATGAGGACGGCAAAGGGACTCGTTTGTAACCTGAACGAAAAAGATGCCCTGCCAGTGTGCTTTGAGTGGAACCCTTACCTGAACTGGCCAGAGAGACCTGCCTTTTAGAGTCCAGGATTCAGATTTCATGTCAGAATCGAAGGTTCAGGCATCCAGGCCAGGGTGGCAGGGAACCCATGCACACAGACGGCCTGTGCAATGCGGCCCACAAGGGTGCCACCCTCCCTCCTTGATCGCCTTCACCCCCACCAGGGCGTGGGGTACAGGGGGCTTTCGTTAGCCAGGCAGCAATGGTCACCCCTCTGCTATAGCTCAGAGAGGCTTCTCAGGCAGAAAGTATCTCCCAACCTGCCGTGGAACACGGGGATTTTGTGTTTGCTGTCCTGGCTCCTTCGGAAGTGGCGCTGACCCACCCTCAGACACCTGGGTGACCTCAGCACCCAAAGAGATGGCAGGGGGACCAGGATCCACACTATGGTGGCCTTCTGGGTGTGTGCTCAATGGGACAGCTTGGGCCGCTCATGCTGAGTCAAACAGATGGCAGGGGGACCAGGACCCACAGCAAGGCGGCCTTCTGGGTACCTGCTCAGTGGGACAACTTGAGCCGCTCAGGCTGAGTCACAGGAGCAAGGTGTGCTTGCACCGCACATGTCCCACATGAGTCCGTATTGGGGCTGGAGCCAGGGTCTCCAAGTCACCAGGGCACGTGGGGACGCTAAGCTGAGGCACACCTACCTCCGCAGCTCACGCCCATGGAGGCCTCTGCATGTCAGAAGCAGATGTAAGCCATCCAGACACCCTCCCAACCGCTCCAGGAGCTGGAGCGTTCATCTGCACTCGTATCCACCCTGCTATATGAACTCCTGTCGACCCCAGAATTTCAGCCAAAGCCACATCCTTTCCTAGCAATGGAGCCACTGGGGGAGTTGAAGGACGTGGAAGAGCCCACTTTTCTGGAACCACTCCTCAGCCAGGAAGAACACTGGGCTCAGTTGGAGGAGCTTTAGGACGCAGGGTTGGGAAAGGATAGGGACAGGGGGGTGGCCCTTCATTCGCGGTGAACATCTGGCTCGGTATGGAGACCTGTGTCTTCCCTTCCAGCTGACCTGTCTAGGATTCCTGAGTCCAGGTCCGGCAAGAGACTCCACAGAAAGGAGGGCTGTCATTCTTTTCTGAGCATCTCAGGGATTTCAGAGCCAGCACAGGTACTCAGAGATGGGCCGTCTACTGCCCATGCGCAGGTCCGTGGGCAGCCAGCTAGGGTTTGGGACCAGCCCAGGCAGGGCTCTCATCCCTTCCCCAACCCCCCTACGCCTTGTACCCCCCCGGCCCCGCATTCTTCAGTGGTGTAGGCGGAGACCTCCACCCCGGGAAACACCGGCCGGGGCAGTGGCCAGGCCTGCTCTCTTTTCTGTGGCTCAACTCCACTGCCCCCCCGCTCCACCATCACTCAGGCACCCGTGCCCTGCCATACTCCCTGGCATCACGTGGAGTGCCTGGCAACTAAATTTAGACCCCGAGATCTCTCACAAACTGTGGTTCTGCTCTTTCTAGGCGGGTGGGAAGCCAGGCAGAGATGGGGAAAGGAACGGAGACAAAGTGAGAAGGAGTGAAAGAGGGAGGAAAGGACGGATGAACGGAGGGAACTTGGAAGGGAGGGAGGGAGGGAGGGAAAGAAAAAGAGACGAATGGAGGGAGGGAAGGAGGGAGAAATGGAGGTATGGATGGAGGGAGAGTGGGAAGGAGAGAAGAACAGAGGGAGGGAGAGAGGGAGAGAAGGAAGAATAGAGGGAAGGATGTACAGAGGGAGAAAAGGAGCAAGAAACAGAGAAGGGAAGGCAAAGAGAAAAGCTGTCTTCTGCCTCCAGGACCAGCAGGACCTCGAACTCTAGGAAAATGTTGGGTGCCCAGTGCAGGCTGAGTGCTCGGCCAAAGGCTGTGTAGGCCGAAGGTGCCCTCACCGGCCCTCGGGATTGTCAGCCTGGGTTACTTCATCTGGGAGCGATTCAGACGAATTCTACCTCCCAAGGAATGAGCGAATTCCCCAAAGAGCAGAGCCGAGACTCGAATGGTTGTCTGTTTTTCATCCACATGGTTCACAGATGGCCTATCCCCACGCTAAGCCTGCAACAGAGCACGAGGCAGATACTCCCATCCACAAAGGAGTCACACTCAAGCCGAGTGAACCATGATTCTGGATTCCACGTTCCTTTGCCCTCTGCAAGGTGGCCTGTTGATCACTGGTCTCTGGCCCCTGAAAGCGTGACCATGTGGACTGTTTGTTTCGCGAGCTCTGTGGGGACACAGAAACCTCCAGCGAAGCGTGGAAAAGCGGCATTGTGTCTTCACTCTCCTTTGCAGTTTCCAAACAGGCTATTTTGGAGACTCCCCATGTTGCAGGAAACAGGAATGCATCATCAGGCTGTGATGCCTCAGTCCCCTGTCCTGGCTCCAGGCCCACCAGGAGGCCTCCCTTTCGCTGACACTCCAGGCCTTCCCCCAGCTCATGAGCTCCCGAGCTTCCAACACATTGCGCCGTCTCAGGACAGGGTGTTCTCGGTGACGTCAGGGCCCGGGGCCCACAGTTCTGGGATCCCCTCCAGTCCTCTGCCTTACCGCAGAAAAATTGTTTTGGATACCTCGCTGCCCCTCCTGCAAGGCCCCCTCTTGCCCCACACACCCAGAGACGCCAGGGCTGCCCAGGGGCAAACAGCCTGCCCAGTACTTTTTCTCACAATGCCCACACAGTCGTCGCTTGTCCCGACGAGTAACCGCCCATGGCCAACGGGAAAGGGAGGCCCTGATTTGACCCACGCTGGCACTAGAGCCCCGGCAGCCTGATCCCGGGAAAGAGGGGCTGACGGACATCCAGACACAGCACACCAACACCACGAGCAAACCCACCCCGACACAAACACAGATACACACGGGTGCAGGCACACAGGCACACAAGCACACACACGGACACACACACAAGGACATACAGGCAAAGACACAGACACAGCTTGAAAGAGAGCTGGGGAGACTGGGATGGAGAGATAGAAATGTAGGGAGAGAGAGAAAGGTGGAGGAGGAGAGAGACAGAAGGTGACAGAAGAGCGAGAGGTGGAGGGGGAAATAGAGAAAGGGAGAAGGCGAGGGAGTTGTAGAGCAAGAGAGACAGAACCTTGGAGAAGGAGGCTCTGCTCAGGTAGACAGGGCAACTTTGAACAGGCCAGGGTGAGGTGGAGGGTGCTTGGGCAAGGCTAGAACAGGTGGTCACGACCGCCCAAGTGGGAAAACCAACGGAGCCCTGAGACGTGTTTTGTTTTGTTTTTTTTTCTTGGATTGGTTGGTTGCTTTGGGGGTGCGTTTCATAGGGTCCTTCTGTCTCCTAGGTGTGGACGTCCCTGAGATTTGTAGAGTGCACCCGTCCATCAGGTGGAAGCCATGGCACCAAGCGTGTCCACGGGGCCAGGCCTGGGTCTCTCTTGTGTCCTCAGGACTTGAGTTTACACGAAGTCAGTGGCAATGGGAAACAGGGTGCACAGAGATGGATTTATTCGTGGCTGGCAAAAACAACGTCCTTCCCCTGGGGAAAGCAGCCCACGTGTTCTGGAACGGAGGTCTTGGCTGGCAACTATGGGACCTGCTGCCCCAGCTTGGACATTTGCAGTGGCACTTGATGAATGAATTGAATTGCCTGGGGTCCGGGGAGTGGGAAGACACCCCGGAGGGCAGGAAACCCTAGCCTGCGCCTTTGGGGTCTAGTACCTGCCACAGCGCCCCAGCTGGAGCTAGGCTTCTGGTGGGGCTGCAACCAGGCAGAAGAGGTGGGATGCTGCCGCCTGGCGGTATTGCAGCTGCGGACCCCCACGAGAAGGTTTCATCTCGACATAAATGTTTTTCTTTCTTCAGCTGATATGTATCCTTAATTTTAGATTAGTGGTAACTCCACAAACTTAGACGTACAAAATATGATTGCCCACACCTTATAATCGCATTACCACCTCCCCTTACCATCACCTTTCCCCCTCCTCACCACCCTCAACCCGTAGACTAGGTCTCGCCATGTTGCCCAGGCTTGTCTCAAACTCCCGGGCTTAAGTGATATGCCTGGTTTGGCCTCTCAAAGTGCCGGGATCAGCGGTGTGAGTCACCATGCCCAGCCAACCACCACCAAGTTTTGATTCAGCAGCAATGTGTCGTGAAGCTAAGGACCCACAAATTTAGAAAAGTTTTTAAATATCATAACGTTTCTGTGAGGAAATAGTATTTGTTATTATATTTTTAGACTCTTTTATAATGTTCTTTTTTTTTTCCACTGAACACAGTACTAAGTAGTAATTGGAAAATCACAGCATAAGTCATACTACTTTTTCTAATACAGACTCCTTGGCTATTCTCTAAGCTAAACCTGATCACCTACATTGAGAAAAAGAAAAAGCCCCAGAGTGTGAGGAGACAGGAGATAGTAGCCGAACATCCAAAGAGGTGGGAGTGAATAAGGCAGATGACACAGATGAGATTTCCAAGGTCAAGGAGAAAGCCAGATCTTAAAGTGTGGTTTGCGAAGCTATACACCAATGGAAATCTTTTCTGAGAAGCCCTGGTTTCTTTCTTTTGCTTTTATTAGAGACCAACATCTTCTGCCCCATGCTCTTCAGTTTTCTAGGACTGGACTTCCCCTTCAACGATCATTCATCTAAGTTACAAAGAAAATCAAACCCTTTGCATGGCTTGCAAGGGACTGGAGGACCTGGCTGCTTGCTCTTTTATTGCTTTTGAGGACATGGGACTGTCTGTGATTTTTAAGGAACTCTATGTTAAACATTTTCTAATTTCCATTTTGAGTCTTGTCTAAAATGTGTGAGTAGTGGAGATATTGGGATTTGGTATAGAAATCGCAGAAACATCACATCCAGACGTCGTATGTTTTCTGCTTTATAATTTCATATCCTGTGAAGGTTTGAAATGTGATTCTACAGAAATTCATACTCAATAATTTTATCAGAACACTAAGCCTCTGCCCCATATAATAAAACCTAATGTTCTTTTACTTCAAAATTTTAAGTTTTTGGTATGTATTGACGCTAAAGCTGTAAACATTCTGTGCCATAATTCCTAAACTGTAATATGGTTTAATGTATCTACTTTCTACATTTAAAACATGTACTTTGCCATTGAGTAACTTAGAATATTGCTGAGCATGTATTAAATACCCATTTGTTTCCTGATTTTTAAATAGTTATCATTTTATAATTTTCTCTTGTTTAGTTTGAAGCTTACTAGGATTTTGTCATTGATATGTATGTGTGTATATATATATATACACACACAAGTATATATATAACAACATATGTAATTGATATATATCTATATGTTTTATATATGTGTATATACACAATTATGTGAATATATGCATGTGTACATAACATTAATTTTTTGACCAATAAAAATTGGATAATTATGCATGTCTACATTATAATAATTTCATAGATATATATTGTAAAATGTTTAATACAATTAAGTTGATGAACATTTATATCACCTCACAGGGTTATGATTTTGTAGTGAGAGCATTTGAGGTCTCCTATTGTTGTAGCAAATTTTAAGCATACAAAACACTGTTATTAACTACATTTTAAAGCTATACATTAGACCCCCAAAATTTATTTATCTTATAACTGAAAGTTTGTACTCTTTGAACACCTTATCATTTTTTCTACCTCCAGGCTTGGTCATTACCATTGTACTCTCTGCTTCTGTGTGTTTAGGCTTTTTAAATTTTCAATTTAAGTGAAAAAATACAGTGTTTGTTTTTCTGTGCCCAGCTTATTTTGCATAGCATAATGTACCCAGGTCTATTCATGTTGTTGAAATAGCAGAATTTCATTCTTTTTATGGGTGAATAATATTCAGTTGTCTATTTTACCACATTTTCCTTATCCATTCAGCATCTACATATAAGTCATGTTTTTAAAATAGTACTCTTCACAGTTGTGAATAATGCTGCATTGAATACGGGGGTGCAGATTATTTTTGAGATGATGATTTTATTTTGTTTATAGACAGAAGTGGAATTTCGGGACTGTACGATAGTTCAATTTTTTAAAAATAACCTGCATACTAATTCTCATAATGACTCTTCCAGTTTACAACTCATTAAGACTGTACAGAAATATTTTGCCACATCTTTGTTAACAGTTGTCATATCTCTTTTTTTTTGATATTAGCCATTCCAACTGCTGTAAAGTGGTATCTTTTCATTTGCAATTTTCTCATGAATGGTAATGTTTAGCATCTTTCTACACACCTGTTGGATATTTGAATATGTTTGTAAAAAATATTTAGTGTTGGTCGTTGGAGCCAAGATGGCCGAATAGGAATAGCTCCAGTCTACAAATCTCAGCTTGAGTGACGAAGATGGGTGATTTATGCATTTCCAACTAAGGTACCAGGCTCATCTCACTGGGGAGTGCCTGTCAGTGGGTACCAGACAGTGGGTACAGCGCACCACACATAAGCCAAAGCAGGGCGAGGCATCGCCTCACTGGGGAACTGCAAGGGGTCAGGGAATTCCCTTTCCTAGTCAAAGAAAGGGGTGACAGATGGCACCTGGAAAATCGGGTCACTCCCAGCCTAATACTGCACTTTTCCAATGGGCTTCACAAATAGCACACCAGGAGATTATATCCTGCACCTGGCTCAGAGGTACTTATGCCCATGGAACCTCACTGATTGCTAGCACAGCAGTCTGAGATCAAACTGCAAGGTGGCAGTGAGGCTGGGGGAGGTGCGCCTGCCATTGCTCAGGCTTCAGTACGTAAACAAAGTGGCTGGGAAGCTCGAACCCGGTGGATCCCATCACAGCTCAAGGAAGTCTGCCTGCCTCTGTAGGCTCCCCCTCTGGAGACAGGGCACAGACAAACAAAAGACAGCAATAACCTCTACAGATATAAATGTCCCTGTCCCACAGCTTTGAAGAGAGTAGTGGTTCTCCCAGCATGCAGCTGGAGATCTGAGAATGGGAAGACTGCCTCCTCAAGTGGGACCCTGAACCCCAAGTAGCCTAACTAGGAGGCACCCCACAGTAGGGTTGGACTGACACCTCACAAGGCTGGGTACTCCTCTGAGACAAAACTTCCAGAGGAACGATCAGGCAGCAGCATTTTTGGTTCAACAATATCCACTGTTCTGCAAACACCGCTGCTGATACCCAGGCAAACAGGATCTGGAGTGGACGTCTAGCAAACTCCAACAGACCTGCAGCTGAGGATCCTGACTGTTAGAAGGAAAACTAACAAACAGAAAGGACATCCACCCCAAAAACCCATCTGTACATCACCATCATCAAAGACCAAAGGTAGATAAAACCACAAAGATGGGGAGAAACGGAGCAGAAAAACCGGAAACTCTAAAAATCATAGCACCTCTCCTCCTCCAAAGGAATGCAGCTCTTCACCAGCAATGGAACAAAGCTAGACAGAGAATGACTTTGATGAGTTGAGAGAGGAAGACTTCAGAAGATCAAACTACTCCAAGCTAAAGGAGGAAGTTCAAACCAATGGCAAAGAAGTTAAAAATCTTGAAAATAATTAGACAAATGGATAACTAGAATAATCAATGCAGAGAAGTCCTTAAAGGACCTGATGGAGCTGAAAACCATGACACCAGAACTACGTGATGAATAAACAAGCCTCAGTAACCAACGCGATCAACTGGAAGAAATGGTATCAGCGATGGAAGATGAAATGAATGGAATGAAGTGTGAAGAGAAGTTTAGAGAAAAAAGAATAAAAAGAAACGAATAAAGCCTCCAAGAAATACGGGACTATGTGTAAAGACCAAATCTACGTCTAATTGGTGGACATGAAAGTGACGGGGAGAATTGAACCAAGTTGCAAAACAATCAGCAGGATATTATCAAGGAGAAATTCCCAAATCAAGCAAGGCAGGCCAACATTCAAATTCAGGAAATACAGAGAACACCACAAAGATACTCCTCGAGAAGAGCAACTCTAAGACACAACATTGTCACATTTACCAAAGTTGAAATGAAGGAAAAAATGTTAAGGGCAGCCAGAGATAAAGGTCGGGTTACCCACAAAGGGAAGCTCATCAGACTAACAGCAGATCTCTTAGCGGAAACTCTACAAGGAAGAAGAGAGTGGAGGCCAATATCCAACATTCTTAAAGAAAAGAATTTGGACCCAGAATGTCATCCAGCCAAACTAAGCTTCATAAGTGAAGGAGAAATAAAATCCTTTACAGACAAACAAATGCTGAGAGATTTTGTCACCACCAGAAATGCCCTAAAGGAGTTCCTGAAGAAAGCACTAAACATGGAAAGGAACAACCAGTAACAGTCACTGCAAAAACTTGCCAAATTGTAAAGACCATCAAGGCTAGGAAGAAACTGCATCAAATAACGAGCAAAATAACCAGCTAACATCATAATGATAGGGTCAAATTCACACTTAAAAATACTAACCTTAAATGTAAATGGGCTAAATGCTCGAATTAAATGGCACAGACTGGCAAATTGGAAAAGAGTGAAGACCCATCAGTGTGCTGTATTCAGGAAACCCATCTCACGTGCAGAGACACACATAGGCTCAAAATAAAAGGATGGAGGAAGATCTACCAAGCAAATGGAAAAGAAAAAAAGGCAGGGGTTGCAATCCTAGTCTCTGATAAAACAGACTTTAAACCAACAAAGATCAAAAGAGACAAAGAAGGCCATTACATAATGGTAAAGGGATGAATTCAACAAGAAGAGCTAACTGTCCTAAATGTATATGAACCCAATACAGGAGCACCCAGATTCATAAAGCAAGTCCTTCGTGACCTACAAAGAGACTTACACTCTCACACAGAAATAATGGGAGAGTTTAACATCTCATTGTCAACATTAGACAGATCAACGAGACAGAAAGTTAACAATGATACCCAGGAATTAAACCCAGCTCTGCACCAAGCAGACCTAATAGGCAACTACAGAACTCGCCACCACAAATCAATAGAATATACATTATTTCCAGCACCACACCACACATATTCCAAAATTGACCACATACTTGGAAGTAAAGCACTCCTCAGCAAATGTAAAAGAACAGAAATCATAACAAACTGTCTCTCAGACCACAGTGCAATCAAACTAGAACTCAGGATTAAGAAACTCACTCAAAACCGCTCAACTACATGGAAGCTGAACAACCTGCTCCTGAATGACTACTGGGTACATAACGAAATGAAGGCAGAAATAAAGATGTTCTTTGAAACCAACGAGAACAAAGACACAACATACCGGAATCTCTGGAACACATTCAAAGCAGTGTGTAGAGGGAAATTTATAGCATTAAATGCCCACAAGAGAAAGCAGGAAAGATCCAAAATTGACACCCTAACATCCCACTTAAAAGAACAAGAGAAGCAAGAGCAAGCACATTCAGAAGCGGTTAGAAGGCAAGAGATAACTAAAATCAGAGCAGAACTGAAGGAAATAGAGACACAAAAAAACCCTTCAAAAAATCAATGAATCCAGGGGCTGGTTTTGTGAAAAGATCAACAAAATTGATAGACCACTAACAAGACTAATAAAGAAGAAAAGACAGAAGAATCAAATAGACGCAAAAAAAAAAAAATGACAAAGGGGATATCACCACGGATCCCACAGAAATACAAAGTACCATCAGAGAATACTATAAACACCTCTATATAGGTAAACTAGAAAATGTAGAAGAAATGGATAAATTCATTGACACATACACCGTCCCAAGACTAAACCAGGAAGAAGTTGAATCTCTGAACAGACCAATAACAGGTTCTGAAGTTGAGGCAATAATTAATAGCTTACCAACCAAAAAAAGTCCAGCACCAGATGGATTCACAGCCGAATTCTACCAGAGGTACAAGGAGGAGCTGGTACCATTCCTTCTGAAACTATTCCAATCAATAGAAAAAGAGGAAATCCTCCCTAACTCATTTTATGAGGCCAGCATCATCCTGATACCAAAGCCGGACAGAGACACAACCAAAAAAGAGAATTTTAGACCAATATCCTTGATTAACATTGATGCAAAAATTCTCAATAAAATACTGGCAAACCGAATCCAGCAGCACATCAAAAAGCTTACCCACCATGGTCAAGTGGGCTTCATCCTTGGGGATACAAGGCTGGTTCAACATACGAAAATCAATAAACGTAATCTAGCATGTAAACAGAATGAAAGACAAAAACCACGTGATTAACTCAATAGATGCAGAAAAGACCTTTGACAAAATTCAACATTTCATGCTAAAAACTCTTAATAAATTAGGTATTGATGGGACGTATCTCAAAATAATAAGAGCTATCTATGACAAACCTACAGCCAATGTCATACTGAGTGGACAAAAACTGGAAGCATTCCCTTTGAAAACTGACACAAGACAGGGATGCCCTCTCTCACCACTCCTATTCAACATAGTGTTGGAAGTTCTGGCCAGGGCAATTAGGCAGAAGAAGGGAATAAAGAGCATTCAATTAGGAAAAGAGGAAGTCACACTGTCCCTGTTTGTGATGACACGACTGTATATCCAGAAAACCCCATCATCTCAGCCCACAACCTCCTTAAGCTGATAAGCAACTTCAGCAAAGTCTCAGGATAAAAAATCGATGTGCAAAAATCACAAGCATTCTTATACACCAATAATAGACGGAGAGCCAAATCATGAGTGAACTCCCATTCACAATTGCTTCAAAGAGAATAAAATACCTAGGAATCCAACTTACAGGAGATGGGAAGGACCTCTTCAAGGAGAACTAAAAACCACTGCTCAATGAAATAAAATAGGATCCAAACAAATGGAAGAACATTCCATGCTCATGGGTAGGAAGAATAAATATTGTGAAAATTGCCATACTGCCCAAGGTAATTTGTAGATTCAATGCCATCCCCATCAAGCTAACAATGACTTTCTTCACAGAATTGAAAAAAACTACTTTAAAGTTCATATGTAACCAAAAATGAGCCCACATCACCAAGTCAATCCTAAGCCAAAAGAACAAAGCTACAGGCATCACGCTACCTGACTTCAAACTATACTACAAGGCTACAGCCACCAAAACAGCATGGTACTGGCACCAAAACAGAGATATAGACCAATGGAACAGAATATAGCCCTCAGAAATAGTGCCGCAGTTCTACAACTATCTGATCTTTGATAAACCTGAGAAAAACAAGCAATGGGGAAAGGATTCCCTATTTAATAAATGGTGCTGGGAAAACTAGCTAGACATATGTAGAAAGCTGAAACTGGATCACTTCTTTACACCTTATGCAAAAATTAATTCAAGATGGATTAAAGACTTACATGTTATACCTAAAACCATAATAACACTAGAAGAAAACCTAGCCAATACCATTCAGGACATAGGCATGGGCAAGGACCTCATGTATAAAACACCAAAAGCAATGGCAACAGAGGCCAAAATTGGCAAATGGGATCTAATTAAACCAAAGAGTTTCTGCACAGCAAAAGAAACCACCATCAGAGTGAACAGGCAACCTACAGAATGGGAGAAAATTTTTGCAATCTACTCATCTGACAAAGGGTTAATATCCACAATCTACAATGAACCCAAACAAGTTTACAAGAAAAAAGCGAACAACCCCATCAAAAAGTGGGCAAAGGATATGAACAGACACTTCTCAAAAGAAGACATTTATGCAGCCAAAAAACAGATAAAAAAATGGTCATCATCACTGGCCATCAGAGAAATGCAAATCAAAACCACAATGAGATACCATCTCACACCAGTTAAAATGGCAATCATTAAAAAGTCAGGAAACCACAGGTGCTGGAGAGGGTGTGGAGAAATAGGAAAACTTTTACACTGTTGGTAGGACAGTAAACTAGTTCAACTATTGTGGAAGTCGGTGTGGCATTTCCTCAGGGATCTAGAACTAGAAATACCATTTGACCCAGCCATCCCATTACTGGGTATATACTCAAAGGATTGTAAATCATGCTGCTATAAAGACAGATGCACACATAAGTTTATTGTGGCACTATTCACAATAGCAAAGACTTGGAACCAACCCAAATGTCCAACAACGATAGACTGGATTAAGAAAATGTGGCACATATACCCCATGGAGTACTATGCAGCCATGAAAAATGATGAGTTCATGTCCTTTGTAGGGACATGGATGAAGCTGGAAACCATCATTCTCAGCAAACTATCTCAAGGACAAAAAACCAAACACCACATGTTCTCTCTCATAGATGGGAATTGAACAATGAGAACACATAGACACAGGAAGGGGAACATCACACACCAGGGACTGTTGTGGGGTGGGGGCAGGGGGGAGGGATAGCATTAGGAGATATACCTAATGCTAAATGACGAGTTAGTGGGTGCAGCACAACAACATGGCACATGTATACATATGTAACAAACTTGCACATTGTGCACATGTACCCTAAAAGTTAAAGTATAATAATATTAAAAAATAATGTTTAGTCTTTTGCCTATTTTTTAGTTGGGTATTATAATTATTATTGTTTAGCTTCTGATTTGTATGAGTTTCTGCTATATTTTGAATACTATCGTTTTATCATATATGATTTGCAAATATTTTATCCCATCTTAAATGTTTTCTTATTTTTTGCTGTCCACAATAGTTTAATACACCACAACTTTATGTCTGGTTTTATTGCTATACTTTTGATATTATATTTAAAAAAAATTGCCAAGGCCAGTATCATGGAGGCTTTTCCTACGCTTTTTAAAATACTTTCTTTTAAGAATTTATGTATTAAATTTGTCTTAAGTCAATTTTTGTGTCTGGCATAAGAAATACGATCAAGTTTTATTATTGTGCTTGTGAGTATCCAGTTTTCCCAGCACTAAGTATTGAAAAGGCTACACTTTTTGTATTGTGTATTCATAGTGCCCTTGTCAAAGATTAACTTTAGATGCATAGTTTTACTTCTGGGCTCTGTATTCTGTTCCATTGGTTTTTGTGTGGGTTCCTATAAACGTACCATTCTATTATGTTTACTGTAGTCTTGAAATGTAGTTTTAAATAATAAAGTATAATGTCCCCATATTTCGTTTTATTCCTCATGATTGCTTTTGCCTTTCAATATTTCTTATAGTTTTATATACATTGCAGAATTTATTTTCTATTACTGTAAAATGTGGCACAGGAATTTTGATAGGAAGTTGAATTAATATACAGATTGCTTTGGATAATATGGCTTTTAGACAATATTCTTCTAATCCATAAACATATAATATGTTTACATTTATTTGTATTTTTTTAAAATTTTTTAAAATTTTATTTTTTATTGTAAAGATCTTTCACCACATTGGTTAAATTTATTGCTAAGAAATCTATTAGATTGTTGCTATTGTAAATGAGATTTTTTTTTCTTTTTTATTGGTTTGTTGCTAGCATACAGAAACAAAACTGATATTTGTATGTTAATTGTATATTCTGCTTCTTTACTGAGTGCATTTATTAGATGCACTATTTATATATAGATGAATTAAATGCACTATTTAAATGTATTATTTATGTTTTTATATATAATATGTCATCTACAAACAGTGACGTTATTTCTTCTTTTCAATTTGGATCTTTTAGCTTCTCTTGCTTAATTTTTTGACGTAGGACTTAATTATTCTATGTAGGACTTCCAGTTCTATGTTAAAATAGAACCGTTAGAATGGGCATAATATAGACTTGCATTGGTGTTTGTGCATTTGAAGGAGCAAACACCTCTTTTCTTTTTTTTTTTTTTTTTGTTGTTGTTGTTTTGTTTTTGAGATGGAGTCTCGCTTTGTCACCCAGGCTGGAGTGCTGTGGCACGACCTTGGCTCACTGCAACCTTCACCTCCTGGGTTCAAGCAATTCTCTGCCTCAGCATCCCGAGTAGCTGGGATTACAGGCGCCAACAACCATGCCCGGCTAATTTTTGTATTTTTAGTAGGGACAGTGTTTCACTATATTGTCCAGGCTGGTCTTGAACGCCTGACCTCGGCCTCCCAAAATGCTGGGATTACAGGTTTGGGACACCGTGCCCAGCCATCTCTTTTCATTTTTATAAACTGGTTTTAGTAGGTAAAGATCTTCACCTTTTGGGTCTCAAGACTGATGAGATCTTTACTGGGTTTGCAGTAAAAAGGCTTGTAGCTGCATCACAAGGTCGCTGCCAAATCTGGAGTGAGTTTTACCTTTAGTGGGCTTGTTGCCAGGAGCACGTGTGGTTGTGAGTTCCGTCATGTTTTTCGGCAGGCTGGATTGTCTTCAGGGCTTTGTTCTGTGGAGCAGGCACTAGGGAAGGTTCTGCTATATGCTGGGCCTAATAGCAGATGTGTGGGCGAGTGTGGCTTCCACTGAGTACCTAGCAGGGTGTCCCCAGTTTATCTACAAACAGTGACTTTTGAACTGTTTTGTGTGAGTCACGAGTATGATGTCCCCAGCTTTTTTCTTGTTAATCATGATTGGTTTGGCCATTCAGCCTACATTGTAGGCTTACATTTTCTATTACTATAAAAATTGGGACAGGGATTTTGATAGGGATTTGAGTTAACTTACAGATTGCTTTGGATAATATGACCCCTTATTAACCAAAGGGCCTGCCTTCTCAAAATGACCCTTTTCGATCTTGGGTTTTAGCGAGGTTTCATAAGGCCCTGTATCCCAAAGCTCACTATATTGCCCAGGCTGTTCTTGAACCCCTGGCCTGGCAGTCCTCCTGCCTCAGGCTCTTAAATGGAGGAGATTACTGTTATGAGCCACTGTGCCTGGATCTCTCATAAATTTATTTTTGTTGACGGATGGCTGACTAGTTTTTATTGCTGCAGGGCAATACAAAAGTAGGGACCCCCTATTCCACCACTTTGATAATGTCACTGTCTCCATACATTTCTTCCTTATTTTGTTCTCTTGTATGTTTGTGTGTTATTTTATGTTCAAATATTAAGACCAATAGGCTAGGATTTATACATTGTGTGAAAAGTAAATTAGATAGCCAGTAGGAAACCTGTATATATTATAATGTTCTCCTATAAGATTAAGTTTAGTGCAGGCAAAAAGGGCTCATTAAAATTTTCATCCACTTTTTTAAACCTCTGTCCAAACTATAATTTGTGCCCCAATTTTTATTTTATCAATTACTTTTAACCGTATTTCATAAAATTTATCTTTTTTCTTTATTTAGAAATGTAAGGCTATTATTTGCTTTTAAAGGCTGTAATACAGCTTTTTTATTTTGTGAAATAATAGCACCAATATTACAAATATTTATAGTGTAGATACTTATTCACTTAAATCTTCCCATTAGAGAATTTCATTAATTATTGTATTGTATTTCTGTAAAATTGTACTGCCACACACTACAAGGCAATGATTCAAAATGCCTGGTCTTCACAGATGCACAGTCACAGTTGAACATAGTAGTTATTTAGAAAAATTATTTTCTAGTGTTATATCAATGTTCCAAACAAGATTTTAAGGGTAAATATTTCTCCCATTCTGGTTTTGCAATTCCATGTTAATTGTATTTTTATTTTAGGGTAGGTTCCTTGACATTGGTTTATAGTATTTTTGGTTTTACCTAAGTATTATTTTGGATGACAATCGGCAGCAACTTTTAATGTACAGTTTATGTCAATGTGCAGTTCAATTACAATATGAATCAGCCATAAATTTATTCACAATTCAAGTTTAACAAACTTAATGAAAACTAAGCAAACTAACATTACATGATAAAGCCCCAATCAGCTATCTTATACTTAAGCAAATACACCAAAAAATAGTTAGTAGCTTTATTGCTGCTTTTGTTCAAACTATGGTTTATATTCCCTATGACCAAAGAAATTTCTGATATTTTCCTACCACGCTAAAGAAACAGACAAAAAGACAGTGATTATACTTTCAAGTAGCAGTTTGTTTAGAGCCCCAGATATTCCATCTGTAGACCACTATGCTCATATTTCTTTGTTTTAATAAGGCTGTAGCCCAAAACCTTACATTTTTGTGGAAATTTAAGCTTTTCATTTCCATACTAAAGACAGGACAGTCCCATGATCTAAATCCAAGGGTGATGGCTTAGAGTGAGGACCATTTCTTGTTGACATGGAGATGGTTGAGTTGGTCTACAATAAATCTATGGGAGAGGCAGGTTGTGGTCAGTTGGAAGTGTTGGCTGCCTTCATGGTCTCAAAGTTCTCTGTCAAGTTCACCTCAGCACTGCTGTACTCCTGTTCTGCTCTCAGGTTTGGAATGCTTGGCCAGTAGTGGTTCTCCACATGGTTCTCAACTGCCAGTGCTTTCCTGATCCACTGCCTGCCAGAAATGCAATTGTAGCAGAGGAGACTGGTAAGGGGACAGAAGTCAGAGATGGTAACAGGCTGCTGCCTGGTGGGGGAAGAGAGCAGTGGGCTCTCAATCCTAGCTCACATGCCAAGTGCCATTCTCATCGCAGCACCCAGTGGTGTCCCCCATAATGTGCACTGCTGGGCCTGAGGTAAATGGAGAGCCCAGCTAAGGCATAAACTTGAAAAGGGGCTTTCCAGAATCCCAAGTGTGCTAGACATCTCAACAGCCATGGAAAGAGTGTTTGTCCTTGTGGCCACTGATAGACAATGATGGGAGCCTGCCCACATTTCAGGGCCTTCTGGAGTCTTCACTTGAGAGTTCAGCTCTGGCAACAGAGGACACTTCTGGTGTCCAGAGATTCTCAGTGACTGGCGGATGTAAAACCAATTGATGGCATCTGCTGGTTTTCTGGGAGCACTGCTTGGCCATCCTTATCTGTGGGCCCCAGCCAAGGCACTGCAGAAAGCTTGGTCTCTGGCTAGCATTCTGGACTGTGAGACAGCGTGGCTGCAGCTAGCACTGGATGGAGAGAGTACAGTGTGGTGAAGTGGGGTAGTGCACATTCTGCCACATGGCCTAGAGTTTCTCGTGACTCTGGGCTGCCAAGGTGTGGTGAACAGAAAGGAATCAGGGAGAGGAGACCATTTCTAGGCCACAGCTCAGGGATGGAGAACACAGGCTGAGCCTGGTGATTGTCCTGTGTTGAGTAGATGAAGCTGGAGTCCGGGGAGACCAAAGAAGCTCAGATAAACTCTGCAGGGCAGAGTATTCAGGTCATGAAAAGGACAAAGTCACAAAACAAAAACTCTCCAGTCTTCAGTTAAATACTGATCAGCACATGTATGTGTGTAAACTACAAGTCTGGGGGAAAAAATACCTGAAGGAAACAGAAAGAACAATGCTTGAACCTCCCACAGAACCAGGCATATTTGGTGTTCCCACCAGCAACAGTGGACAAATCCTATACTTTCCAGACGATTGGATGGAACACTCAGAAAAGAATTGCCTCAGCAGTGCGGAAGATTAGATCTAGGCCGAGGCTGCTAAGGTCCTAATTAACAAGACCTCAAAGAAAACCCTCAAAGAACCAAAATCTTTCCAGATAATTTAACTGCATCCTAGAACATAGCTCAATAATATTATAGGAACCCAACAATATCCAACACACAATAAGATATATTTCATGTTGTCTGCCATCCAGCTGAAAATTACCAGGCATGTGAAGAAAAAGGAAATGTCTCAATAATGAGAAGAAAACTTGATCAATAGATGCAGAAATGGCAAATAAGATGGAATTAGTAAGCAATGATATTAAAATAGTTATTGTAATGATAACATTCCACAATAAGAAAGTAAAGGGAAGCTAGAACATGGAAGTAGAGACATGGAAGACCCAGCTTGAAATTTTAGAGATGAAAAATACAATGTCTGAGATGAAAAATATACTAAATGGCATTTAAAATAGAGTAGATGTTATACAAAAGAGGATTAGTCAACCTGAAGATGTAGCAGTAGAAACTATCAAAAATGGAACATGGAGAAAATAATGGAAAAAATTGAACAGAAAATCAGCACCAACAGGACTAATATATGTTTAATTGGAGTTCCTGAAGAAGGTGGGGAGGAGTAGAAGAAAAAATATTTAAAAAAACTGTGGCTGAAAGAATTTAAATTTGAGAAAAACTGTAATCCCAGAGATCTAAGAACCAAGGAACCCTTAGCACAAGAGACATAAGGATGACGCACTGAAGCACATCATAATCCAATCGCCCCAAACCAGTGACAAAGAGAAAATCTGAAAAGTTACCAAAGGGAAAAGGACAGTATACAGAGAGGAACAAAGATGAAAATGGGCTTAGCGTGGTGGCTCACACCTGTAATCCCAGCACTTTGGGAGGCTGAGGCAGGATGATCACTTGAGCCCAGGAGTTCAAGACCAGCATGGGCAACATGGCAAAACCCCGTCTCTACTAAAAACACAAAAATTAGCAGGGCATGGTGACATGCATCTGTAACCCCAGCTACTCAGGAGGCTGAGGCAGGGAGAATCGCTTGACCCCGGGAGGTGGAGGTTGCAGTGAGCTGAGATGGTGCCATTGCACTCCAGCCTGGGCAACAGAGTGAGACTCTGTCTCAAAAAAAAAGATGGCAGACATCTGGTTAGAAACAATGCAAGGCCAGATGTAATGGCACATGCCTGTTATCCCAGCACTTTGGGAGGCTAAGGCAGGATGATCACTTGAGCCCAGGAGTTCTAGACCAGCCTGGACAATATGGCAAAACCTGGCCTCTACATAAAATGCGAAAATTAGCTGGGTGTGGTGGCGCATGCCTGTAGTCCCAGCTACTTGGGAGGCTGGGGCGAGAGGATTTCTTGAAACAAAGAAGTAAAGGTTTCAGTGAGCTGAATTCATGCCACTGCACTGCAGCCTGGGTGACAGAGCAAGACCCTGTCTCAAAAAAAAAAAAAAAAAAAAAAAAAAAACAGAAACAATGCATACCAGAGGATACTAAGAGTGACTTCTATAAAATACTTAAGGATGAAACGATTGTCAGTCTAGAATTCTACATCCAGCAAAAATATCTTTCAAAGATGATAGTGCAATAAAGACTTTCAGACATTGAAAAGTTGAGGAATACATTACCAGCAAGTTCTCACTACAAGGAATATTAAAGGAAATCCTTCAGGCAGAGGGAAAGTGAAACCAGATGGAAGTCCAGATGTAAACAAAAGAATCTAGAGCACCAGAGATGGCAAATGTGTGAGCAAAAATACAACATTAAAAAGCATTTTTAAAAGATAATTGACAGTCTAAGGCAAAAAATGATAACAATTTAATGTGAGTTTACAGCACTTATAGAAGTAAAATGCATGAAAACAACAACACAAAACCCAAAAGGAGGGAAATGAATGGACACTGTTTTAAGGTTCTTATCCTCTATGTGAAGTCGTATAATGTTGATGACAGCCAATGCTAAGTTAAATACATATACTGTATTAGTCTGTTCTTGTACTGTTATAAAGAAATGTCTGACACTTCTCAAAATAAGACATTTATGCAGCCAAAAAACACATGAAAAAATGCTCATCATCACTGGCCATCAGAGAAATGAGAATCAAAACCACAATATCATCACTGGCCATCAGAGAAATGCAAATCAAAACCACAATGAGATACCATCTCACACCAGTTAGAATGGAGACCATTAAAATGTCAGGAAACAACAGGTGCTGGAGAGGATGCAGAGAAATAGGAACACTTTTACACTGTTGGTGGGACTGTAAACTAGCTCAACCATTGTGGAAGTCAGTGTGGCGATTCTTCTAGAAATACCATTTGACCCAGCCATCCCATTACTGGGTATATACCCAAATTATTATAAATCATGCTGCTATAAAGACACATGCACACATATGTTTATGCGGCACTATTCACAATAGCAAAGACTTGGAGTCAACACAACTGTCCAACAATGATAGACTGGATTAAGAAAATGTGGCACATATACACCATGGAATAGTATGCAGCCATAAAAATTGATGAGTTCATGTCCTTTATAGAGACATGGATGAAGCTGGAAACAATCATTCTCAGCAAACTACCGCAAGGACAGAAAACGAAACTCCTCCTCTTCTCACTCATAGGTGGGAATTGAACAATGAGAACACATGGACACAGGAAGGGGGACATCACACACCAGGGACAGTTGTGGATTGGGGGGAGGGGGTAGTGATAGTATTAGGAAACATACCTAATGCTAAATGACGAGTTAATGGGTGCAGCACACCAACATGACACATGTATTCATATGTAACAAACTTGCACATTGTGCACATGTACCCTAAAACTTAAAGTACAATAATAATAATTTAAAAATAATAATAAATAAATTAAAAAAAAGAAATGTCTGAGACTGGGGCTGGGCATGGTGGCTTACGCCTGTAATCCCAGCACTTTGGGAGGCTGAGGCGGGTGGATTATGAGTTCAAGCAATTGGGACCATCCTGTCCAATATGGTGAAAACCTGTCTCTACTAAAAATACAAAAAAAAATTAGGTGGGCTTGGTGGCATATGCCTGTAGTCCCAGCTAAGCTACTTGGGAGGATGAGGCAGCAGAATCACTTGAACCAGGGAGGCGGAAGTTGCAGTGAGCTGAGACTGCACCACTGCACTGCAGCCTGGGAGACAGAGTGAGACTACGTCTCAAAAAAAAAAAATGTCTGAGACTGGGGAATTTATGATGAAAAGAGGTTTAATTGGCTCACAGTTCTGCAGGCTGCACAGGAAACGTGATTCTGTCATCTGCTCGGCTTCTGGGGAGGCCTCAGGGAGCTTACAATCATGACAGAAGGCAAAGGGGAAGCAGGCGCATCTTATGTGACTGGAGCAAGAGGAAGAGAGAGGGGGGGAGTTGCCACACACTATTAAACAACCAGATCTTGTGAGAACTCACTCGCTATGTGGTACCAAGCGAGGATGATGTTAAACCATGAGAAACTGGCTCCATGATCCAATCACATCCCTCCAGGCCCCACGTTTGGCATTGGGAATTACATTTCCACATGAGATTTGGGTAGGGACACAGATCCAAACCATATGATATACCATAAACCATAAAGCAATGATTAAAACTGAAAACCAAATGAAGCAAAAATAGTTAGACGTAAAAGGCCAAAAAACAAGATTAAATGAAATAAAAATACTCAACAAATTCAAAAGAAGTCAGAGAAAGAAGAAAAGGAGAAGAAACTACAGATGGGACAAATAGAAAGCAAACAGGAAGATGACCAATTAAAACCAAACTCTCCGGCATTCCACCAGTTGCGTGTGATTATTCAGCAACTCTCTGCCTCTGACAATACCTGTCACACAGGTTTGTCATCAGAGATTGTCACATGTAATATGGAAAGCCTGCTGTTTGCAGACCTGCAATCATTATACATTAGCTTGTATTGTTCGTAGCAGAGACCCAGGTCTCTGTGTTGGTTATGCTGAGAGCTCCCTTCTCGTTGCTCGGTTTTCCTCCTCCTTTGATCCCTTTCTGTACTTCCACGCCCCACACCATCTGGTTGGAGAAGATTCTCAGCCTCTCGGTCTGCAAATGTTCAAAGTCCGTGTATCAAATAGCCAACAAATGTATTTCAGTACGTTTATCTGCTACCCAGTGATCCAGGAGAAATGCTTTCCTTTCTGCAAGAAGTCCGTGGCTGCTGATGCCAACAATGTGTTCTGTCTGTCCTCTTCTCTTTTCTGATCTGCATATTCTCAACTGCCCAGCACTTCTGGGAAGACTTTACACAGGGACAACTATGAGTTTTTGTAAGAAGATGAGAAGTCACCACTTTGGTAACCATCCATTAGACATTCCAATATTGCTGCAGACATGGACTCTAGCATGTTCTCTTCTTCTCTGACACCCACCCCTTCCCCCATTGGCCACAGCAACTTGGGTTTGCTCTTCAGCTATTGCAGGGCCTACCTCTGGGGAACTGTGACTTGCTTTATACCCTATCCAATAACACAGTGTGTCCTTATACACAGCAGGTGTTCAATATACATCTGTTGAAGGGATTTCATCACAGTTAAATCTGTGGAGAGTTCAGCAGATAAGTGAGTTGCTCAAGATGGTCAGAGGCTGTTTTATTCCATTTGGGCTACCGTAACAAAATACCTTAGCCTAGGGGGCTTATAAGCAGCAGAAATTTATGTCTCATAGGTCTGGATGCTGGCAAGTGGAAGGTCAAGGTAGTGTCTGTTGAGGGCCTGTTCCTTATAGAAGGCACCTCCTAGCTGTGTCCTCACATGGTGGAAGGGGAGAACAAGCTCCCTTGGCTCCCTTTTACAAGGCCACTTATCCCATTAATGGGGTCTTTGCTTTCATGATGAAATCACTTCCTAAAGTCTTTGCCTCCTCCTAATTCAAACCTAACCTATCAGGGGTTAGGTTTCAACACACGGATTTTAGGGGCACAAAAACATTGACTATAGCAGAGACATAGCTGTACCTGGGTCTGGGACCTTCTGGGTCCAGCTCCATTATGACAACCACACTGCCCATGGTCTCCCACATGATGTAATTCTGTTCTGTGACATTGTGCCAACGAGGCAGGGATGCAGTAGAGGCCTCTTCAGACATGGCTTGTTCTTGGTATGTCCGCATGGCTTTGTGATGCAGACCTGGAAGAATCCACCAGCTGCCCACTCTCATGCCTGACTCAGGTTCGTGGGTCCCTCCAGGCCCATGTCAGCCCGTCAATGTTTTCCTTGCCTCACCTCCCTGGATTCCCTTCTGAACTCAGGGAACATGGAGGGAGCCGGGAGTCTCTGTTTTTAGTTCATGCTCTTGTCTCCTATTAGCGAACAATGCCCAGGCAAGGGAATCTCTTTCCTACTGTTTTCTAAGAACATCAGGGACTTCCTTCAAACTCTTCACCTACTCCCTCCACTAATCCCTTCTCCCTCAGGGACACAGGGCAAAAGCCCACTTCCTGTGTGAAGATCCTTCCACAGTGTGGCTCTTTGGTTTTCTGCGGGTATCCAGAAAAAAGCTAAAGGTGAATGCACTCCGGAATCCAGAAGCACTGGCGATTTTCTCACCTTAGCTCAGAGAGCATCCCCACAGACACCCCTCGCCCCACCCCGGGCCCCCTGAATCCATACCATAAAATGTATCTCAGTTTGTTCAACTAGGGAGCCCGTTGAGTATTTAATCCCTATTTAAAGATGGTGTTTATTTTATTTTTGAGTTTAAATTAGTCAGCCTCAGGATACAGAATTAGATAAGGCCGGGATTTAGCTCCCCTGGAATGATTCATTTCACATCAAGCCTTCTTAACTCTTTGGCTGCAGAGGGGAAGTGCCTGTGTCTTTCTCTGCAGAGTTGCCTAGGGCTGGCCAGGTGAATAGACATGCTCCCTCCTCCCCATCCTGCCAGCCAGGGCACGGTTTATGCTTATGATGCATGGAGTTAGAATACTAGCCTTTTCAAAACAACGGTCTTAAATCCTCACACAGGGAAATAGAGATAATATACAAGCAGGAAAAAAAGAAAAAGAAGCAGTCTTGAATTCTGCTACCTAAAGATAACCATTGTTACCATGTAGGCAAGCTTCCTTTCATGCTGTGTCAAGTGTTTAAAAAATATGGCTCAATATTACAAACACACAGGACTATGTAGGGGATAATGACATCAAACTTTCATGTACCTCCCAGTTAAAATTCAAACGTGGTAGCTTTTGGATGCATTTGCTCTGGAGTTTAAGGGAAGAAAACTACGGATTCAGCCATAATGTTCACGCTGACACTCGAGTTATATATCCCTTTTCCAGTCCAGCTACCGCCTCCCTCCCCACCATTCTGAAGTCAATATGTGTCTTCCCATCCATGATTAATACCTAGTGTGCCTGTCCATGAAGAATGGATAGTGCTCTTTGGTCTGTTTTTTGCAATTTTATACAAATATCAGTCTGTACATACTCTCCTGAAAGTTGCTTTTTCCTTGAACAATATCTTCCAGATGAATCTAGAATCCTGCATTTCTGGTGAGCAGAGGATGCGCAACGCCCCCTTCAACCCCCACCCCAAGGTGATGCTGATGTTCTGGTCCAAGGCCTGCTCATAGCCTGGTGAGGCTTGGGGTCTTGGGACAGGTCTGTTGTCAGCCCTTCCTTCCTAGGAAGCACAGCCAGATGACCTTGGGGCTGGAGACCTCACTAGGCCCCTCGCCAGCAGTGCCCACATCCATCTTCATTCATCTTCATCAATATTTGTTATCACACTTTCTGATATTGTTCCTAGATATTGCTGTGCAGCTGAATGCGTGCCTTGTGTTTCCCAGGCCTTCGGGTCTCCTCCTCTGTGAATAGCTCCTGGCCCATATGTCTGTTGGGTCTTTGGTTTCTCCTTGCTGACTTGTAAGTGTTTTATTTATTTATTTTTTTTGATGGAGTTTTGCACTTAATGACTACGTGGGAGTGCAATGGCATGATAGCAGCTCACCACAACTTCTGTCTCCTGGGTTCAAGCGATTCTCCTGCCTAAGCCTCCTGAGTAGATGGGATTACAGGTAAGTGCCACGACGTCCGGCTAATTTTGTACTTTTAGTAGAGACAGGGTTTCTCCATGTTGGTCAGACTGGTCTCGAACTCCCGACCTCAGGTGATCCACCCATCTCAGCTTCCCAAAGTGCTGGGATTACAGGCATGAGCCACCACTTCTGGCCAATTTTGATTTTAATGATCTGGATATCAATGATTTTTTGGCCAAATACCTTAAAAATATGTTTTCCCTAGTAGTGCACTGTATTAGTCCATTTTCACACTGCCGATAAAGACATACCACAGACTGGGAAGAAAAAGAAGTTTAACTGGACTTGCAGTTCCACATGACTGAAGAGGCCTCAGAATCATAAAGGGAGGTGAAAGGCACTTCTTACATGGCAGTGGCCAGAGAAAAATGAGGACGATGCAGAAGTGGAACCCCCTGATAAAACCGTCAGATTTCGTGAGACTTATTCACTACCAGGAGAACAGTATGGGGGAACCGCCCACATGATTTCAATTATCTCCCACCAGGTCCCTCCCATGACACAGGAGAATTATGGGAGGACAATTCTAGATGAGATTTGGGTGGGGACACACAGCCAAACCATATCATGCACTGTCTTTGTCTTTTAACTTTATTCATTGCCTTTTTTTTGTCAGATCAAAGCTTCTACATTTAATAAGATTGAATTTATCAGTAATTTCTTTTATGGTGTCTGTGTTTTGTGTCATATTAAAAAAAGTTTTTCTTTGCTTAGTGTCATAAAATCTGTCCTTTGTTTTCTTCTAAAAATTGGAAATCTGTTTCTCACATTCTGTTTTATTTCCTTTGTTCTTTGATTCGTAGGGATGTGAGGTAGAAATCTCTATCAGTTAACTCTTGCTTGGTAACAAGTAACCCCACACCTCAGAGGCCTACGACCATAGGCCACCATTTCTCACTCCTGAGCATGGGTTGCTTGGGAGGTTTCAGCTCAAACTGTGGTGGCTGAGCTGGATCTACTCCAAGTGTCTCTGATCCTCCTGGGTTTGGGGCCTGCCAGGGTGCCTTCTTCTCATAACAATGGCAGGAGTGCAAAGAACAAAGGGAAATGTGAAGGTCTCTTATCTTACTACACAGGCTGAGAATGGGCAGACTATCACTTTACCACATCCATTGGCAAAAGTGAGTCACGTGGCCAAACCAGAAGTCAAGGGCAGGAAGTTTAAGTATGAATCCCATCTCCACATGCTATGATTTCCTGGGCTTTCAACTTCTTAAGGCTGAATTATTTTATTCTCACCTCCCCAGACTGCAGAAAACACATTTTCTCCAGGACTCGTTGAACCATAGGGCAGAATGATTGTAGTTCACAAATACTAGATGGAAGGTGCCATTTGGCCACTGAGGCCACTTCCTTCCCCTTGTCCCCATCTACGGCCTCTGTTCTGCTCCCTGTCCGTCTGCCCAGGCCTTCCAGGCATCAGCCTCTTAATAGTTCCTGGCTTCGTTCCCTCTCTTCACTTCTATTATGTGAGGGTTTTCATCCTTATTTGGTGTAGGAGGACTGGACAGAGTCAACACAGCCTGTCACGTCCCCACTCTCAGCACCTGGGTACCCCTGAGTGCTCAGCATGAGTGGGGTCCCACAGTGTCTCCCTCCATGGCACGTTCTGAAGGCATAGGAGCTGGACTGACATTTGGGACACCTAAACCTTTGTTCCACTTCTGCCAGGACAACTTCCTTGGTCCAGGCAAATCATGGCAGCTCTCTATGCCTCATTTTTTTATTCCTCACACAATGGAATAACATAACCCTCAGTACTTACCTAAGGGAAGAGAAATGATTCCCCTGCCTTCTCCCCATTTCTGCATTAGCTGGAGCATCAGATTTTTATGTCTGGCCAAGAATATAGGGAAGGAAGAGCAGGTAAGCTTTGGGCCGAAAGAGGGCATTTAGGGGTTTCACTTAAGGAAAGAAAGCCAGGGGGCAGAGAGGGGTGGTGGAGCATGATCTTGGGCCAATGGTGAAGAACTAATGAAGTGCAATGTGCATAGGTTAAGTTGTGTAGCAGCCTGGGTCCCATCAAGAGATAGATAGAAACCACATAGTGGGTCTAACGGGGAAGTGTAGTATAAAGGATTGCAACTATGATAAAAGAGTCACTGTAAGACATAAAGCAATTCTGCCTGGTGTCCTAGTGCAGAGGGAGGTACCCAAGGAAGCACAGATTTGAAAGGTGTTCGGATGTCATAAAATGTGGTTCAGCCACCGCATAAGAGACGTTTGTGGATTTGGGCAGGCTGGAGCTCGTCAGCAGCTTTTGCACAAGCACTAGGCCACCCACTGGAGTGCAGGTGAGGGAGCCGGATGAGCCACTGGAATGCAGGGGAGGGAGACGGCCATGAGCCGCTGGTGTGCAGGGGAGGGAGCAGGCCGTGAGCTGTTGGGGCAGGTGAGGGAGCTGGCCATGAGCCACTGGAGTGCAGGTGAGGGAGCTGGCCGTAAGCCGTTGGTGCAGGGATGCATGGCGGGAGTCTGGCTGCCTTTGTAGGGCAGGAAGTCTCCAGAATGCTTGAGTCCCGCAGGGTCTGGCAGAAGGAATGGCAGCTCTGTGCGGACCCTCTAGAATACAGGTCACTGTGTTCAGGTTGTACAAGGGGTACAAGAGGAGTTCTGGGAAACTTTTCAGGAACTTTCAGACCACATGGGCCCTGCTACGTTTTGGTTTCCATGTCAAGATGCTGCAATCCAAGGCTACAAGGTGGCTGAGGGACCAGGCCTAGGTCTGTGGTTGGGGCTTGAACATGATCAAGGCCCAGGCAGAGAGCTCGTGCCCCCTGCAGTCTCTCCATCCTCTACCTAGATGCCTGCAGAATGTTCACTTCCAGAGGGTATATTGAACAGTATTTCCCAGTTTATCACAGTGCACGTATTGAAAGGTGCACTAGGAGCTGGGAGGCAACAGACTGAAAACTGACACTGGAGATGCTGGCTCATAGCAACGAAGAGAAGCTGAAAAGGAGTGGGAAAGAACTAACTGTAATTTTACATCAACAATCTGCATCTTTGTTTCAATGGTTTGTGGCAACAAAAATGACTATTTTTTCTACCCTCCTAGTTCAGACATAGCCTGAGACTTTTTTTTTTTTTTTAGATGAAGTCTTACTCTGTCACTCAGGCTGGGGTGCAGTGGCCTGGTCTCGGCTCATCGCAATCTCCACCTCCCGGATTCAAGTGATTCTTCTGCCTCAGCTTCCAGAGTAGCTGGGGCTAACAGGCACTCGCCACCACGACTGGAAAATTTTCGTATTATTAATAGACATAGGGTTTATCCATGTTGGTCAGACTGGTCTTGAACTCCTGACCTCAGGTGATCTGCCCACCTCTGCCACCCAAAATGCTGAGATTACAGATGTGAGCCACTGTGCCCGGCCACCTGAGACATTTTGGGCAACAGGTGTGACAGAAGAAATGTGTATCCCTTCCGGGCAGGGGATTTAAGAAGTGGCTCATGGCTGATTGAGTTTTCTTTGTTCTGTTTCTGGAACTGTGGGAGCATCTTCTGGGATAAGGGTCTATCTTTTTGAGTCTCTGAATGACTACGACCACTAGAGGCCTCTTGTTTACCCGTGATGGATGTGAAATCAATTGAGAAGTCAAGGCTGGGTGCGGTAGCTCACGCCTGTAATCCCAGCACTTTGGGAGACTGAGGCAGGCAGATCATGAAGTCAGGTAATCAACACCATCCTGACAAATACGGTGAAATCCAGTCTCTACTAAAAATACAAAAAATTAGCCAGGCGTGGTGGCAGGCGCCTGTAGTCCAAGCTACTCAGGAGGCTGAGGCAGGAGAATCTCTTGAACTCAGGAGGCGGAGGTTGCAGTGAGCTGAGATTGCACCACTGCACTCCAGCCTGGGCCACAGAGTGACACTCCATCCACTGCACCCCATGCCCTGAAAAAAAAAGAAAAGAAAAGAAAAGAATTCAACTTTGCTGTTGAAGCCACTGAGGTTTGGGGACTTTTTTGTCACACTGCATCACCTGTCCTGACCAATGCATGACTCATCTCATCCTTGGCACAGCCCCTGAGAGAAGGGGCTTCATCCTCATTTCACAAATGAAGAGTCAAGTCTCAGAGAGTTTAGCAGCATGAGCAAGGACACACAGCGAGGGGTGGAGCTTGGATTTGAATCCAGGTCTGTCTAACCTCAAAGACTGAAGTGGGGATGAAAATTAGTTGCTGTTGTTGTTTGCCTGTCACCCAGGTGATGTAACACTTGCTAGGCTCTGTCTACTGGGGCTTTGTGACATATCTCTGCACTGATCACCCAGGTGATGAGACTCTTGTCTAGGTTCTCCTATCCTTGGATTGTAACTTAGCAGGATCTTGGACTCATATCCTTTTAGGGATCATAGAAGTGAACACATCAAATCTGCCAAGATAAAGTGGAAAAGTGGGCAATATTGCCAAATGCAAAATATCTGGGCTATATTTTGGTCTGAGATCACCATTTGAGATTCCTGGAAGTTAGGGAATATGGAGGCCAACTCCTGTAGGGATGTTGTATAAGACTCCACTTTCTAAGTCAATGATCTCAACCCTGTGGATCAGCACTCTCCATGTAATGGGACATCTTAACCCATTTTGTGCTGCTATAACAGAATACCAAAGACTAGGGAATCTATAAATAAAGGAAATGTATTTCTTAGAGTTCTGGAAGCTAGGAAGTCCAAGGATTAGGGGTCTGCATCTGGTGAGGGCCTTCTTGCTGTGTTATCTCATGGCTGAAGGCAGCAGAGCAAGACTTTGAGAAAGAAAGAGAGCAAAAGGGGCTGAACTTTCTTTTAATACAAGCCCACTCCTAAGATAACTAACCCACCACCAAGATAACTAGCCTATTCCTGAGACAGTGACATTAATCCATGCATGGGGGCAGAATCTCATAACCCAATCACTCTTATTAGGCCCCACCTCTCAACACTGTCACATAGAGGATTAAGTTTCCAACACTTGAGCTCTGGGGGACACATGCAGACCATACATGGGGGATTGATGAGTATATGGGAGTGGCCAGTCATGAATATTTCAGCTGAGAGTTGTGTTTGGGAGCTGAAGCCATGCACCATCATGGCAGGGCACACATAAACCTTTGAATGCTCTGAGGAATGAATATTGAACATTGTAACTCATGGCAGAAGGTGGAATATTTAAAAGGCAGAACTGCCTGGGTAAACTAAAAGAGTGAACAAACAGCATGTAGCCTGTGGCTGGCTCCTCTTCTCTTCCCATCCCTACCTTTCACCTTTCTCTCTTTCTTTCCCTCCCTCTCTCTCCTTTCCATCCCTCCCTCCTTCCTTCATTTCTTCCTTCCTTCCTCTACCTTATTCTTTCTCTCCCTCTCTGCTTCCTTGTTTCTTTCCTTCTTTCTCTTTCCCTCTTTCTCTCCCTCCTTCCTTCTTTCTCTCTCTCATCTCCTTCTCTCTTTCTCTCTCTCTCCAACTTTCTCTCCCTCCATCCTTCCTTCTCTCATTCTTTCCTTTCTTCTCTCTTTCCTTCTTTGTCCCCTTCCTTCATTCCTCCCTCCCTCCATCCTGCCTTCCTTTCTTCTCTCTTTCTTTGACTGATGTCTTCTGAGCCCAAGCACCCTGTGGGGTACTAAGTGGTACCAAAATTGACTCAAGAATCAAGAAGAAATAGAAAACCTAAGAAGTACTATAACATGAATGACATAAAACCTCTAGTAAAATAAAATCTCTCACAAAGGAAGGACTAGGCCCAGATGGTTGTATGAGCAAATTTTATAGACTTTCAAAGAATGGATCATTCTAGTTATGTCCCAAACAACTATAGCTATGAATATTAATGCTTGATTTTCCAAGAGCTTCATTTCCTAAAATCTGTAGGTTCAAAGGTAGATTGGCATGTGTTGGAAATCCTCAAATGTTGTGCAGTTCCTTGGAGTTTTAGCACTAAAAAAGAAAGGCCTTGCTTGCATTAACTTTGAATTTTGTAAGAGTTACCAGTTAATAGAGATACTCTATGCATTTATATACACTCTGATTTTATAGGAATGGAGGCATATCAGACAATTGGCTCTGCACCCAGGTTTTTTACTTTGTAACATATTTTGGACATCATTTTTTAGTATCCTTTTAAAATTTATTTTTTTAATTAGCTGCATAGTGTTCTATCATATGAATAATGATAATTTCAATAAACGGTAAGGTGATAATCATTAACGTGATTGATAAACATTAAGGTGATTTCTAGACTTTTTTTAATTAAAAAGATGGTATAATACTTCCTCCCATTCATACATAATTCCAGGCATCATGAGTATGTCTGTAGGGTAAATTTCTGAAAATGAAATTGCTGAATCAGAGAGTATTTTCATTTATAATTTTGGTATATATTGTTTAATCACAATTGATATAGTTTGTACTAATTTATAATCCCAGTAACAAGACGTCAGTAACACTTCAAACTCCACAACTTCACTGGCAGTGCTTGAAGTCATGATGCATATTGCCAGCCTCCCTTCAAGGAAAGTTCTATTAACTCTACAAAAATTTTATAAATGGCAGACGTTACATTTCCAGATAGCTTTGTGGTAACCAAAAAAAGAACTGATTTATAAGCAATTTGTATATCACGTTGAGACAAAATATATTTGTGATAAATATCATTATTGTTAGGTATTTAAAACATCTCATGTATCAAGAAATCATACTTTAGATGGGGCCAAACTGGCCGATTAGAAGCAGCTGTGGCCCGTGGCTCTCACAGAGAGCAATGAAAACTGCGAGTGAATTCTGCACCTTCAATGGATGTATTCAGGTTCCTGCATTGAGACTGACTAGGCAGACAGCTCGACCCACAGAGAGTCAGGACAAGCAAGTGGGTCGGTGACCCACCCAGGTGTGGCATGGAGCTAGCCAAGTCCCCACTTGCAGACAAGGGAGGCTATGAGTGAATTTGCGACACTGCCCGGGAAACCATGCTTCTCTGATGGATCTTTCAACCTGCAAATCAGGAGGTACCTTCATGAGCTCAGCAACCACAGCCTCAGGTTTGAAGCACAGAGCTGTGTGGAGTCTCAGCACAGTGATTGGTGGCTTACTGCAGCATGCATAGAAACCCAGGAATTTTGCATACTCTGCCCTGAGAATTCCAGCAAACCGGGAGATACATCTGTGAATTCCCTTTGGAAGGGGGCTGAATACAGGGAGCCAAGTGACGTCATTCTGAGGCCCCACTCCCACAGCACCTCACAAGACCCATTGGCTTGGAATTCCAGCTGGCCAGTGACAGCAGGCTGGAGAAAGCTGGAGGTGGACCGAGTTCCCAGGGGGAGGGGCAGCCACTCTATCTGTGGTTTGAGTTGGCTGCTCTAGACTGCTGGCACCAGGGATCAGGAGGAGTCCCCTATAACACAGTACAGCTGTTGTGACTGATCATGGCCAGGCTGCTTCTTTAAGAGAGACTGAAATCCATCCTTCCTCACTGGACAGGGCCTCCCCATCAAAATTTTAGCAACTCCATCCAGAGTTCTATGGACAGAACTCTGATTTCTCCCTGGGATGAAGTCCCCAGGGAGAGAAGTAGCTACTGTCTCCCCAGTTCAGCCAACTGAAACTTTCCAGCCTGCTGGCTCTGAAGACTCCTGGGGGTCAGAACAACACAACTGCTCTGCCAAAGGGCAGCCAGACTGCTTCTTTAAGCAGTCCCTGATCCTGTTCCTCCTGACTCGGTGAGACCTCCCAACAGGGGTCTCCAGACATCTCCTACAGGAGCTTTCCACCTGGCATCAAGTCTGTACCCACTTGGACTTGTGCTCCCAGAGGAAGGATCAGGTTGCCATCTTTGCTGTTTTGCAGCCTTCACTGGTGAGACCTCCAGGTGCAGGAGAGACTGATGTGACTAGGGTCTAGAGTGGACCCCCAAAAACCACAGCAGCCCTAGCCCTAGGGAAGAGTGGTCTGACTGTTAAAAACAAACAGAAAGCAACAACAACAACATTAACAAAAAGACCCCATGAAAAACTCCGTTCAAATGTCAGCAACATCAAAGGCAGATAAGCCCACAAAGATGAGAAAGTATCAACACCAAAACGCTGAAAACTCAAAAAGGCAGAGTGCCTCTTCTCCTCTAAATGACAACAACACCTCCCAAGCAAAGGCATAGAACTGACCCGAGGCTGAGATGGCTGAATTGACAAAACTAGGCTTTAGGAAGTGGGCAATAACAAACTTCTCTGAGCTGAAGGAGCACGTTCTAACAATGCAAGAAGCTAAAAATCATAAAAGAACACAGTAGCTGATAACCAGAATATTCAGTTTAGAGAGGAACATAACTGACATGATGGAGCTGAAAAACACAACATGAGAACTTCACAACACAACCACAACTATCACTCACAGAATAGGCCAAGTGGAGGAAAGAATCTCAGAGCTTCAAAACTATCTGTCTGATATAAGACAGGAAGAGAAGAATAGAGAAAGAAGAATAAAAAAGAAAGAACAACAAAACCTTCAAGAATTATGGAATTATGTAAAAAGACTGAACTTAAGACTGATAAGGGTGCCTTGACCCACCACGATCAAGATGGCTTCATCCCTGGGATACAAGGTTGGTTCAACACAGGCAAATCTATAAATGTAATTCATCACATAAACAGAACTAAACACAAAAACAACACGATTATCTCAATAGATGCAGAAAAGGCCTTCCATAAAATCCAACATCCCTTCATGTTAAAAACTCTCAATAAGCTAGGTATTGAAAGATCACACCTCAAAATAATATGAGCCGTATATGACAAACCCACAGCCAATATCATACTGAGTGAGAAAAAGCTAGAAGCATTCCCCTTGAAAACTGGCACAACAAAAGGATGGCCTCTCTCACCGCTCCTATTCAACGTAGTACTGGAATTTCTGGCCAGGACAATCAGGTAGAAAAAAGAAATAAAGATATTTAAATAGGAAGAGGTGAAGTCAAATTATCTTTGTTTGCAGATGACATAATCCTGTATCTAGAAAACCCCATCATCTCAGCCCAAGAGCTTCTTAAGCTGAAAAACCACATCAACAGAATCTCAGGATACAAAATCTGTGTGCAAAAATTGCTAGTATTCCTATACACAAACAACAGGCAAGTGGAGAGCCAAATCGTGAATGAACTTCATTCACAATTGCTACAAAGAGAACAAAATACATAGGAATACAGCTAACAAGAGAAGTGAAGAACCTCTTCAAGGAGGAATACAAACCACTGCTCAGAGAAATCAGATAGGACACAGACAAATGGAGAAGCACTCCATGCTCATGGATAGGGAAGAATTCATTCCTGAAAATGTCCATACTGCCCAAAGTAATTTATAAAAGAATTCAATGTTATTTCCATTAAACTACCAATGACATTCTTCACAGAATTAGAAGAAAGTATTTTAAAATTCTCGTGAACCAAAAAAGAGCCCAAATAGCCAAGGCAATTCTAAGCAAAAAGAACAAAGCTGGAGGCATCACACTACAAAACTTCTAACTATGATATAATGCTACAGTAACCAAAACAGCATGGTACAGGTACAAAAACAACCAATGAAACATAACAGAGAACTCTAAAATAAGACCACACACATACAACCATCTGATCTTTGACAAACTTGACAAACACAAGCAATGGGGAAACGATTCCTTATTTAATAAATCATGTTGGGAAAACTGGCTAGCCATATGCAGAAACTGAAACTGGACATCTTCCTTAAACCTTATACAAAAAATAACTCAAGATGGAATAAAGACTTAAACATAAGACCTAAAACCATAAAAACCGTTGAAGAAAACCTAGGCAATACCATTCAGGACATAGGCATGGGCGAAGACTTTGTGAATAAAACACCAAAAGCAATGGCAACAAAAGCCCAAATTGACAAATGGGATCAGACAAAACTAAAGAGCTTTTGCACAGCAAAATAAACTATCATCAGAGTGAACAGACCACCTACAGATTGGGAGAAAATTTTTGCAATCTATCTGTCTGACAGATGGCTAATATCCATAATCTACAAAGAACTTAAACAAATTTACAAGAAAAAATCAGCCCAATCAAAAAGTGGACAAAGGAAACGAGCAGACACTTCTCAAAGAAGACATTTACGTGGCCAACAAACATGAAGAAAAGCTCATCATCACTGGTCATTAGATGAATGCAAATCAAAACCACAATGAGATACGATCTCACGCCAGTTAGAATGGCGATTATTAAAAAATCAGGAAACAGCAGATGCTGATGAGGCTGTGGAGAAATAGGCGTGCTTTTACACTGTTGGTAGGAGTGTAAATTAGTTCAGGCATTGTGGAAGACAGTATGAAAATTCCTCAAAGATATAGAACCAGAAATACCATTTGACCCAGCAATCCCATTATAGGGTATACACCCAAAGCATTATAAATTATTATACTATAAAGACACATGCACTGTATGTTTATTTCAGCACTGCATGTTTATTTCAGCACTTTTCACAATAGCAAAGTCTTGGAACCAACACAAATGCCCATTAATGATAAACTGGATAAAGAGAATGTGGCACATATACACCATGGAATACTATGCGTTTATGTCCTTTCCAGGGACATGGATGAAGCTGGAAATCATCATTCTCTGCAAACTAATACAAGAAAAGAAAACCAGGCTAGGAGCAGTGACTCATGCCTGTAGTCTCAGAACTTTGGGAGGCTGAGGTGGGGAGTTTGAGATCAGCCTGACCAACATGGAGAAACCCCGTTTCTACTAAAAATACAAACAATTAGCCAGGAATGTTGGCACATACCTGTAATCATAGCTACTTGGGAGGCTGAGGCAGGAGAATCGCTTGAACCCAGGAGGCAGAGGTTGTGTTGAGCCGAGATCACGCCATTACACTCCAACCTGGACAGCAAGAGTGAAATTTTGTCCAAAAAAAAAGAGAGAGAAAGAAAAAGAAAAAAGAAAAGAAAACCAAACACTGCATGTTCCTACTCATAAGTGGGAGTTGAACAATGAGGACACATCGACACAGGGAGGGGAACACCACACACTGGGGCCTGTCATGTGGTGGGAGGCTAGGGGAGGAATAGCGTTAGGAGAAATACCTATGTAGATGACGGTTTGACGGGTGCAGCAAACCACCATGGTACGTGTATAACTATGTAACAAACCTGCATGCTCTGCCCATTTATCACAGAACTTAAAGTACAGCAAAGAAAACTTTACATAAATGCATAAGGTCTAGAAAAGCTAATACATTATAATGAAAAGTCAACTATAATCTCAGCTCAAAGAGAACACCATGAAATTATGAAGAGCTCTCCACAAATCTCTAAATTTATGTCCTCATAAGATTACATTTCTATTTCTTCTTGAATAATTTCCTCATTTTAGCTATGATTTAGTGACAGTAAGAAGGTAATTATGAGGAGAAAATTCTCCTAACATTCCATTGAGAAAATTCTGCCTCATTTCACCATACACCTGAGTCTTAAGCAGTCACTTCTAATGTAGCTGAATAATAGATCCTCACCCAGCTGAGTCTATGAGTTGAATCCATGTATGTGAGATAAGTCCCCCAAGGAGAGGTAATAAGCTGGGAATGCCATCAGCTCATCTTTCTTCAGGCCTATATTTGTCATTGTCACTTGTAGAAGCAGGGCAGCCCTGGCATTGGGATTGGCAGTAACAGAGAGTATCAAAGGGAAAACTAAAGTTCCCTAATTTTTGGAAAAAAGCAGATTGGAAACAGACGGGCTCCAGCGTTTTCCATGTGTGAGGTCATTGCCCCAGGAAGTCTTGCTCAGGACATTTCTTGTCAGCAAAGCAGAAGTCAAACGATATTCCTACCTTCCAAGACAATAGAACATAATGTCAGATTTTGTCATGGATTCCCACAAGTTCAAGAAACTTTCATGGCCTTATTTAACTGCTTAAGCATTTCTACTAAAAAATTATTTGGCTTTCAAATACACAGGAATCTGTTTGGAAAAATTTTAACCAGAAAAATTTGGAATTCTAAAGTAAAAAATGCATAAGGCCATAAAAATTTTTTACATCTTTTAATTTATATGTCAACTGGGGAAAGAGAAACGTTCTCTGAAGTTTCCTTTTATACCATTAAAGACTTATTCTTTATTGCCAGCAATACAGGGTGACTTATTCAGGTTGAATCTTGAAGGTAAACTTTAACTGAATTTTAAGTTTTGGCTAATTTTTAAGCGTTTCTCAGTCACCTACCATGATTTCATCTCAGAAACCAAAATCTCAGTTTCATTTAGATTTTTGAAATATTAAAACAGAAGATTAAATGCTTCAAAATAATACTTATGTAGAGACTTATATGTGTGGACCAGAAATCTCCAGGTATTACAAAGTTTATGAGAACATAATAAATGTTGATACACACATTTAATTCTGAAATAAAAACTTACAACAAATAAAACTAACAAATCAAGAAAATTTTGTAGGTTATACATTTTATGTCTAAAAATATAGGTATGAAACACTCAAGGATAGACAAAAGAAGAAATCACAAGAGGAAATAGAAAATATGTAGAGACAAATTAAAAACATGAAATACCAAAAGTTAAGAGATACATCAAAAACAGTACCATAAGGGAAAAATTTATAGCTATAAGTGATTATAAAAAATAAGATACCGAATCAACAACTTTACTCCTAAGGAACTAAAAACAGAGGGAAAAAGAGGGACTACTAAAGAGGGACAACTAAAACTAGCAAAATTGAAAAAATGATAAAGATAACAGTGGAAATAACTGAAATAGAGAATAGAAAAACAATATCAAAAATCAACAAAGCCTAATTTGTTCCCTGAAAAAGATCAAAACTGACAAAATTTTATCTAGATTGACTAAGAAAAAAAGTGAATATTCAAATTACTAAACTCAAAAATAAAATGGGTACATTACTAACACATTTTTGGAGTAAAAAAGGGATGTAGGAGAGTAACATAAGGAAGTATACACTAAAAAATTGAATAGCCTAAATAAATTGAACAAATTCCTAGAAACAAAAAACCTACTAAGACTGAATCAGAAAAGTTGAATAAACCTATTCAGCAAGGAGATTCAGCAGGAAGATTGCATCAGTAATCAAAAACCCAGCAACAAAGAAAAGCCTGGACCAGATGGCTTCACTGTTGAATTCTACCCAATGTTTAAAGCAGAATTAAAACCACTTTTTCTCATACTTTTTCAAAACATTGAAGACGCAGTAATTTTTTCTAACTTATTCTATGAGTCCAGTATGACCCTGACACCAAGCCAGACAAAGGCACCATAAGGAAACTGCAAAAAAAATCCCTTATAAATGCTGAAGCAAAAATCCTCAACAAAATACCAGCAACTCAAACTTAGCAGTACTTTAAAAGGATTATACACTATGAATGAGTATAATTGACTCCTGAAATAAAAGTATGTTCCAACACATGAAAATCAGCATAATATCACATTAACATAAAGAAGGAAAAAACCCTCATGTGATCATATTAATCAAAGAAGAAAAAGCGTTTGTCCAAATTTAACCCACATTCATGATAAAATATAGTTAGTAAACTATAAAAAGAAAGAAAACACCTTAACATAATGCTATACAAAAAAATAAAACAAAACAAAACAAAAAAACACAGCTAACATGGTGAAAGACTGAAAGCTTTTACCCTAAGAGCAAAAACAAGGATGCTTGCTTTTACTACTTCTATTTAATATAGTACTGAAGGTTCTGGTTAGTTAAAACAATAAGGTGAGTAAAAGAATTAAAGATATTCCAATTTTTTAAAAAGTAAAATTATCTCTTTGCAGATGACATAAACTTATATATTAAAAATATTTTAGTTTCTGTGAAATAAACTGTCAGATGCAATAAATACAATTCATCAAAGCTGCATGAAACAAAATAATACACAAAAATCGTTGTATTTCTACAATAACAATAAACTATCTGAAGAAGAAATCAAGACAACAAGGTCATGTATGATAGCATCAAAATAATAAAATACTTACGAACCCACTTACCCAAGGAAATGAAAAACCTGTAGAGCAAAAACTATAAACATGGCATGAAAGTATTAAAGATGACACAAATAAATGAAAAGACATCATGTGTTTATGGACTGGAAGACAAAATCTTGTCAAGGTGCCATTGTTATCTATAGTCTTCCACAGATTCAATAAAATCACTACAAAAATTCCAATATTTGCAAAAATAGAAAAACCTATTCTAAAATTCAGATGAAATCTCAAAAAAACCCAAGCACCCAAATCAATCTTAAAAACTAACAAAGTTAGAGGACTAACACCTCCTGGTTTCAAACTTCAGTATGCAAAACAATGCTGTACCAGCATAGAGACAGACGCAAAGACTAATGCAATAGAAATAAAGAACCAAAAAATATGGTCATGATTTTTAACAAGGGCGTCAAGACTGTTCAATGGGGAAAGGACGATATTTTTTAAAATGGTGTTAAAAACGGATATTTACATCTATCATCTATCTATCTATCTATCTATCTATATCCCAAATTAGCTTTTTGTCTGTCATGTATGTTGCAGATCTATTTCCCCAGTCTTTTGACTTTTGACTTTGAGGCATTTTTCTCTTATACAAAATTTTAATTTTTATGGTGTCAAATACAACCTTGGCGCCGATCTGGTTCCCGTACTGCCCGGCCTGCGTGAGCACGATTTCCTTCATGGCCAAGGCGTTATTTCAGCGGCAGTAGAAACGCGAGAAGGAGAAGCAGACGCATAGCTACCCAGCCCGCCCTCCACCGACGCTGAAATCGCCCCGCGTCCACCTCCCTCAGCCTCGGATTAGGCTCCCAGAATAAGCAACAGCTTTACTTCCACACAGGTGTACCCACCTGTGAATCCCTTGCCGTTGAACGTCTGTTGGAAAACTCAGGTGTCCTTGCTGTGGTCCTTTCCACGTTGGGGAAAGCTGGTCAGCTGGAGAACTTCCTCCCACATCTTTAGTAAGACTAAATCCCTAGCTGAGCTGAAACTGAATTTTCCTCCCATGTGGGAGGGGAAGACTCTTGTTTCCATATTCACAGAGTGCCTTTGCACCTGTCCTAGATTGATAACATATTGTTGTAATTGATGAGCCTTTTCATCTATTAGGAGACCTGTGCTTAGGAAAGGTCTTCCGAAAGTTAACTCAACAGGATTTAATTATTAGTTTTACTTTGGAACAGTTCAAACCCACAGTAAGCTATGGGTGTTAGAGATAGTCAGGCGTCTGATTTAGCTACAGTCTTCTTTAGAGTAGGATTAGCCCTTTCACCTTTCTAGAGGACTGCGGTCTGCACACAGAGTGAATGTAATATTGGATTCTTAAAGCTGAGGATAGGTGTTGGGATACACCTGCTGTGAAAGACGGGCCATGGCCACTTTGCAGGCTTTTAGATTACCCAAACTGAGGAGATATTTCTTCTGGTAAAGATTTTTCAGATGGGGTGGGGAATACCTCGATCTAACCAGTGAAGATATCAGTAAGCATTAGCAAATATTTGAATCTCCTGCAGAAAGGTATCTGAGTAAATTAGAGTTGCCAGTTCTCACCTGGATAGGGTCCTGAATTTTGGACAGGTTTACCTCAAGAAGGAGAAAATTGCTGGCCATTTGGGTCATGTCAGGCAAAGAGCTCACAGGGCTGAGTCACCTGTTTTGGTGTCTTGAAAAGATTTACCCCTATAAACAAATGAGACATTAACAGAAACCAAGAATCCTTTCTAGGGTGAAAAGAATAATGAAAGTGCTGAATTATATTCCTATGATTGGTACTTGGCATTAGTAATTTATTACCATCATTCGGCCAGCCAGAGGGGCCCTGGACTGAAATGCAGACCCTGGCTCATTTTTGTTCTTCTTCAGAGTGTTCTGGCCCAGTTCTAAGTATGCTGTCCAGCACGCCCATAAGCTTCATTGGCCCTTTCAGTGCAGGGGCCTTGGCTGTGGCATCTACAACGGCATTTCCTTTTACATGGTCAGTCTCTCTTTTGATGTCCTCTGCAATTAATTATAGTCACTTTTTGGCAGTAAAGCAGCATTCTAACAAGCTCAAAATTTGAATGATATTGTACGGAAAAGCCCTTGGGGGTCAGGAGTCCCTACCCATTCCAAATTGCAGCATAAGCGTGAAGCACTAAAAAGTCATACTTGGAATCAGTGTAAATGATAACTTTTAAATCCTTTCCCAACTGCAGGGGCTGAGTAAGTTCAATTAACTCAGCTTTTTGAGCTGAGGTCGAGGCCAGCAAAGCTTGTGCCTACTACTAATAGCATATCTACCCCTCCCGTTTTCCTGATGCATAAAACAACTTACATCTGTTAACCAATCTTCCTTGGGATGGTCAAGGGGCTCATCCTTCTTAAGTCTGGCCTGCTACAATAAGTTTGTTTCATAACCTGTGACATGCTTTGACTGTGTCCCGAGTCAAATCTTATCTTGAATTGTAGCTCCCATAATTCCTATATATCATGGGAGGGACCTAGTTGGAGGTAATCAAATCGGGGAATGGGTCTTTCCCATGCTGTTCTCGTGACAGTGAATAAACCTCATTAGATCTGATGGTTTATTTATTTATTTTTTAGACATAGTCTTGCTCTGTTGCTGAGCTGGAGTGCATTATCATGACCTTGGCTCACTGCAACCTCTGACTCCTGGGTTCAAGCGATTCTCCTGCCTCAGCCTCCCGAGTAGCTGGGATTACAGGCAACTACCACCATACCTGTCTAATTTATGTACTTTTAGTATAGATGGGGTTTCACCATGTTTGTCAGGCTGGCCTCGATCTCCTCACCTCAGATCATCCACTGCATTGGCCTCCCAAAGTGCTGGGATTACAGCTCATGATTTTATAAAGGGGAGTTTCCCTACACAAGCCCTTTTGCCTGCTGCCATGTAAGAGATGTGACATGGCTCCTCATTTGCCTTCTGCCATGAGTGTGAGGCTTCCCTGACCATGTGGAACTGTAAGTCAATTAAACCTCTTTTCTTTATAAATTACCCAGCCTCAGATATGTCTTTATTAGCAGCATGACAACAGACTAATACAACCTGTATGCCAGAAAGGCTAGAAGCACCTGTGGACTCTGGCAGATAAGTAGCTGGGTTTATGATTTGGCAGGCTTTAAGGGTTATGTCTGGAATGTCTAGCAATAAGGCCTGATACTTTCGTAAATGTTCTCTTATTATCCACTGCTGCCCTTTAGCTTCTAGGACCACCTTCCCTTGGTGTGGAGTCAAAAACCTGTAGGTGCTGTTCTAATGTTAATTTATTAGCTTTGCCTGCTAGAAAAGTGGTAGCAGCAATAGCCCTAAGACATCAAGGCCACCCTGAGTCCACCTGGTCTATCTGCTTAGAAAATTAGGCTACTGTCCTTGGAATGTCCCCCAGTTTTGGGACAAGATTACCGAAGGCCTATGCCTTGCTTTTTGGTCACATAAAAACACATGGTTCATCCAACTTGGGGACTCCCATGGCTGCAGCAGAGCCCAATTTCTCCTTGAGAGTATTGAAGGTTTGCTTGCAGTTCTCAGTACATTCTAGGAGCTCTAAATCTTTCCTTTAGTGTATCATATAAAGGCTTGGCTACATGCCCAAATCTGGGCACCCATAAGCAGCAGTATCCAGCCGTCTTCTAAAAAAGCCCACAGTCATTTTTTGGACAGGGACTCTTGGGTGACTAAAATAACTTTTTTATCTTCTAGGGATGTTGTTCAGTTCCAGAGGTTAAGACAGATTCCAAATGTTTAAGTCTTTCAGTCAAAATCTGAGCTCTGTGTGGTGATGCCCTATATCTGCAAGTTCCCAGGAAATTTACCAAGTTAACATTATTATTATGAGTCTTCTTTAGTTGGGCTAGCAATGAGCAAGTCACCTACATACTGAATAATTGTGTCCCTTTCCAATTGTAGATTTTTAAGTCCTTAGCTAGAGCATTTTCAAATAAGTGGGGGCTATCTCAGAACCCTTCAGAGATGACTGTCCAGGTTAGTTTTGAGGCTAAATGCATATCTGGATCAGTCCATTCAAAGGCAAACATATTATGAATTTGGATGCATTGAGATCCAGAAAAGTGCATCTTTCAGATTTAGGAATGTAAACCAGCTTGCATCCCCTGGAACTTGGTAAGTATTGGGGACAATGAGGTGTATGGAGACAACTGCATTTCTTAATGCTCTAAGGGTTCTGGCAAATCTGTACTTGCCATTAGGCTTTTTATCTGGTAACATGAGAGTATTGTAAGGAGACTCTCATTGCCTTAATAACTCATATGGCAAGAATTTGGCAATAAGGGGTTGAATTTCCCCTCATGCTTCTTGCCTTAAAATGTATTGTCTCTTCTGAGGTCGAGGAGAACTAGGCTGAAGTTGGATTTGAATGGGTGAGGTGTTTAGTGCGTTTCCCAGAGCCTGTGTGGCCCAAACCTCAAGATTTACTTGAGACAACACCTCAGATGGTAATTGTGACAGCTCATTCTTAACGTCTTTCTTCCCCTGAGGGGTCAGGAACAAAAGTAACAGTTTATATGCTTTATGATCTGTGAAGGTGACAATGACTTGGTCCCCTGAGTCAATAAATCTCTCCCCAGTAAGAGGTCAGGCAATCAGACAGTACTAAAAAGGCAGGCGAGAAACCTAGAGGCTCTGGAGGACAACTTAGAAGATACAAGAAGGAGTGTTTTGGGGCTTGTCCATAATGAGAAGACAGGAGCCCATTGTATTAAATCAGGATAGAGTAATCTGCTCCCACACATAATACGAAGTTAATACTCCTACTTGCTACTTCAAGAGTCATCTGAGGCTCCTCCATCTCTCAATAGCTAGTAGTCCAATGGAAGCGGAGATAGGAAATATCAGGCCCTGCCACTTTTGAGTCTGCTGGGCTCTGATGATGGCTCCTTTGCAAGCACAGTGCATTCCTTCGGCAGTGGCTGACCTTCCTACAGAAGACACATTGATTTATATCCAAGGTGCAGTGGCCCAGAGGTACAGACTGGGACTTTCACCTTCTCACTTCCTCTGTGAGGGCCAGGGGTTAAGGGGCTGCCTCTGAAGTGGTGGAGAGCACAAGGCTGCAGCTAGAAGCTGGGCGTCTTGGAAGATTTGCTTTATTTTTTGTTTTCTTTGCCCAATTCCTGCGATGGAAAACTGCAAAATCCAAGTCTAAAATCTGATCCATGGGAGTTTGGAAGCCTACGGCTGCTTTTGGCAGCTTCCTGCAGATATCAGAAGGAGACCGCACTATAAATTAAACTCCTGGCAATGCCTGTCCCTTTTTGGAGTCAGGGTCAGTGTTAGTGTATTCCCTCAAGGTCTAAATTATCCACCTTTGTAATAAGGCAAGTTTTCATCTTTTCCCTGAGTAATTTTCCAGACTTTATAAAAACTAAAAAGCTGTATCACACTTTGTTATTATTCCTTCACAGAGTCAAACGATCATAATTTTTTCTCTATATATCCCACTTTCTTCCTAATTCATTTGTTTTTTCTAGATTCTAGTTCTTTTGGGTCCTAGTAAGGCACTGCTGTGCCTCCTACTTGATAGGTGTCTGGCCCCTGGTTGCAGGCTGCCACCCTATTAGCATGTGCTCTAGCCACTCCCGTAATGCACTGCTTTTCTACCATGCAGCAGATAAAGATAAATATATGCAAATCCTTCCTGGTCAGATCATACTTCAAGGTTAGCCTTTTAAATTTGTCTATGAATTTTCCCAGAACCTCTGAAAACTGTTTTAGTTTTTCCTTGTATATGGCTACTTCAGATGTAGAAAAGTGTACATATACCTATATATTGTGGGGAAAAGAAAGATAGATCAGACTGTTACTGTGTCTATGTAGAAATAAGTAGACATAAGACACTCCATTTTGTTCTGTACTAAGAAAAATTCTTCTGCCTTGAGATGCTGTTAATCTGTAAACTTAGCCCCAACCCTGTGCTCACAGAAACATGTGCTGTGTCGACTCAAGATTTAATGGATTTAAGGATATGCAGGTTGTGCTTTGTTAAACAAATGCTTGAAGGCAACATGCTTGTTAAAAGTCATCACCACTCACTATTCTCAAGTACCCAGGGACAAAAAACACTGCGGAAGACCACAGGGACCACTGCCTAGGAAAGCCAGGTATTGTCCAATGTTTCCCCCCATGTGTTAGTCTGAAATATGGCCTCATGGGAAGGGAAGGACCTGACCATCCTCCAGCTCGACACCTGTAAATGGTCTGTGCTGAGGAGGATTAGTAAAAGAGGAAAGCCTCTTTGCAGTTGAGATAAGACAAAACCATCTGTCTCCTGCTCGTCCCTGGTCAATGGAATGTCTCAGTGTAAAACCCAGTTGTATATTCCATCTACTGAGATAGGAGAAAGCTGCCTTAGGGCTGGAGGTGATACTGGAGGCAATACTGCTCTTTAAGGAATTGAGATATTTATGTATATGCACATCAAAAGCACAGCACTTTTTTCTTTACCTTGTTTATGATGCAGAGACATTTGTTCACATGTTTTCCTGCTGGCCCTCTCTCCACTGTTACCCTATTGTCCTGCCACATCCCCCTCTCTGAGAAATGCCTGATAATGATCTATAAATACTAAGGAAACTCAGAGACTAGTGCCGGCGCGGGTCCTCCGTATGCTGAGCACTGGTCCCCTGGACCCACTTCTTCTCTGTACTTTGTCTCCGTGTCTCTTTTCACAAGTCTCTCGTTCCACCTGATGAGAAACGCCCACAGGTGTGGAGAGACAGGCCACTCCTTCAACATAGTGTCCCTATTATCATTTGTCACTTCCCAGAGAGGGCAAACATTCAACTTTGCCAGCTGATAAGAGGCCCCACTGCATGTTGTTCTGGTGAAGCTCGGGTGTTTCGAGAGTGGGGTATGTACGTAAGACAGAACTCAAAGGGCAGGGAGAAGATGATGACTGGACACTAGATAACCCTGGAAAACTAGAAGAAATTAATAACATGTTGCACACCTCACTAGAATTGGAAGGAGTCTGACTATGTTCTTATGGGGTTCTTGGACTGGCAGGGGGAGTTCAGCCCCAGCTAAGAAAAGCCTAATATTAAGAGTAACTTGCATTAAAAGGGTAATCAATTATGTGCCATCCCTATTTTGTCTTTTCCTCCATCAAACATATAGAAGCCCATTTTAATTTTTATCCTGACCAAGCATCAGAGAAGCCTGTATATAATGTATTTCCTCCCTCTTAGTTTCTCTTCTATAAAACCAATGAAGCTGCAAAATAGGAGTTAGATAAAACAGGGGAAATGGGAAGGCTGTAACTTGTATATTGTAATGAATTAGTCCACTTTTCTTTTTTTTATATACTTTAAGTTTTAGGGTACATGTGCACAATGTGCAGGTTAGTTACATAAGTATACATGTGCCATGCTGGTGTGCTGCACCTGTATTCCACTCCGCTCCACTCCAATCCATTCCATTCCACTCCTTTCTATCAACAGGACCTCCCTCTGTCACACAGGCTGCAGTGCAGTGGCACAATCTCAGAACAAATTTCTCTATTCCATTCCATTCCATTCCGTTCCTTTCCATTCTCTTCCTTTCCGTTCCATTCCACTCCAATCCTCTCCACTATATTCCATTACAGCCGTTTCCATTCCACTCCATTCCACTCCTCTCCACTCCACTGCACACCACTCCACTCCATTCCACTCCATCCCATTCCATTCCACTCCATTCCACTGCACTCCACTCCAACCCACTCCACTCCAGTTCATTCCATTCCATTCCATCCCATTCCATTCCTCTCCATTCCGCTCCACTCCACTTCACTCCACTCCACTCCAGTCCACTTCTTTCCATTCCATTCCATTCCATCCGATTCCATTGCTCTCCGTTCCACTCCACTCCATTTCACTCCACTCCACTCCAGTCCACTCCTTTCCATTCCATTCCATTTCATTTCATTTCATTTCATTCCATTCCATTCCATTCCAGTCCACTGCATTCCATACCATTGCTTTCTTTCGAGAGTGTCTCACTCTGTCACACAGACTGTAGTGCAGTGGCACAATCTCAGCTCCCATTACATTATTCCAATCCTTTCTATTTCATTCCATTCAATTCCATTCCATTCCACTGCATTCCATTCCATTGCATTCGATTTCATTCCATTCCTTTCAATTACATTCCTTACCATTCCATTGCATTCCATTCCACTCTACTCTGCTTCACTCCACTAAACTCCATTCCCTTCAATTCCATTCCACACTACTCCATTCCACTCCACTCCACTCCATACGATTCCAATCCATTCCATTCCATTTCATTTCATTGCATTGCTCTCCATTCCATTCCACTCCACACCATTTCATTCCACTCTACCCCAATCCATTCCACTCCACTCCACTACATTCCAGTCCACTCCACTTCATTCCATTCCATTCCACCCCACTCCATTCTACTCCACTCCACTCCATTCCCCTCCATCCATTTCCATTCCGCTCCGTTCCACTGCAGTCCACTTCACCCCACTCCACTCCACTCCATTTCACTCCACTCCACTCCAGTCTACTCCATTCCATTCAATTAAATTCCATTCCATTCCACTGAATTCCATTCCATTCCTTTCTTTCGAGAGTAGCTCACTCTGTCACCAGCCTAGAGCGCAGTGGCACAATCTCAGCTTGCATTCCATTCCGTTCCATTCTGTTCTGTTCCATTGTTTTCTAATCTTTTCTGCTTCGCACCACTCTGCTCCCCTCCCATCCACTCAATTCTATTCCATTCCATTCCATTTCATTTCATTTCATTCCATTCCATTCCATTCCATTCCACTCAATTCCATTCTGCTCCACTCCATTCCATTCCATTGCATTCTATTCCATTCCATTCCACTCCTTTCTTTCAAAAGGATCTCCCTCTGTCACACAGGATGTAGCACAGTGGCACAATGTCAGCACACATTTCACCATTCCATTCCATTCCTTTCAGTTATTTTCCCTTCCGTTCTCTGCCGTTCCACTCTGTTCCACTCCAATCCACTCCACTCCACTACAATTCGTTACATCCGATTCCATTCCACTGCATTACACTCCTCTCCACTCCACTGCACTGCACTCCACCCCATTCCACTCGATCCCATTTCATTCCACTAAATTCCACAGCACTACACTCCACCCCATTCCACTCCACTTCTTTCCATTCCATTCCATCCCATTCCATTCCTATCCGTTCAACAACACTGCACTGCACTCCACAGCAGTCCACTCCATTCCATTCCGTTCAATTCCATTTCACTGCATCCCATTCCAATACTTTCTTTCGAGAGAATCTGACTCTGTCACCCAGCCTGTGGTGCAGTGGCATAATCTGAGCACACATTTCATTATGCCATTCCTTTCCATTCAATTCCATTCCATTCCAATCCATTCAATTTCATTCAATTCAATTCAATTCCATTCCATTCTACTGCATTCCATTCTATTCCTTTCTTTCCAGAGTATCTCAATCTGTCACCCAGACTGAATTGCAGTGGCACAATCTCAGCTCACATTCCATTCCATTCCATTCCATTTTGTTCCATTCTGTTTTGCTCCGCGCCTCTCCACTCCACTCCAAACCGCTCCCCTCCATTCTATTCCATTCCATTCCATTCCATTCCATTCCATTCCATTAAACTCAATTCCACTCCGTTCCACTCCAATTCATTCCATTCCATTCCATTCCATTCCAGTCCTTTCTTTCAAAAGGATCTCCATCTGTCAAACTGGCTGCAGCGCAGTGGCACAATCTCAGCACACATTTCTCCATAAAGTTCTGTTCCACTCCGTCTGTTCCGTTCTGATGCATTCCATTCTGTTCTGTTCCACTCCGTTCCACTCCACTCCACTCCACTCCACTACTTTCCATTACATCCTATTCCATTCCACTCCATTCCACTCCCCTCCACTCCACTGCACGCCACTCCATTCCACTCCATCCCATTCCATTCCACTCCATTCAACTGCACTCCACTCCATCCCACTCCACTCCACTTAATTCCGTTCCATTCGATCTCATTCCACTCCTCTCCATTCCACTACACTCCACTTCACTCCAAACCACTCCAATCCACAAAATTCCGTTTCATTTCATTCCATTCCATTCCATTCCACTGCATTCCGCTCCATTGCTTTCTTTCGTTAGTATCTCAAATTGTCACCCAACCTGGAGCACAATGGCACAATCTCAGCTCACATTTCATTATGCCATTCTATTCCATTCCGTTCCGTTCTGTTCCAATCCATTGCATTCCATTCCTTTCCGTTCCATTCCACTGCATTCCAATTCACACAATTCCTTTCCATTGCATTTCATTCCATTCCTTTCTTTTGAAAGTTTCTCACTCTGTCACCCAGCATGGAGCACAGTGGCACAATCTCAGCTCACCTTTCTTTATGCCATTCCATTCCATTCCATTCCACTACATTCCTTTCCATTGCATTCCACTGCATTTCTTTCCATTCCATTCCATTCCATTCCATTCCACTACATTACATTACATTCCCTTCTTTCGACAGTATCTCACTCTGTCACCCAGCCTGCAGTGCAGTGGCACAATCTCAGCTCACATTCCACTCCGTTCTGTTCCATTCCTAACCGTTACATTCCGTTCTGTTCTGTTCCGCTCCACTCCACTCCAATCTGCTCCATTCCATTCCATTCCATTCCACTCCACTCCGTTGCATTATATCCCATTCCATTCCACTCCATTCCACTCCAATGCACTACACCCCACTCCACTCCAATCCACTTCACTGGATTCAACTCCATTCCCTCCATTCCATTCTGCCCCATTACATTCAACTCCATTCCACCCTACTCCATTCCATTCCACTCCACTCCACTCCACTCCATTCCACTCCACTCCATTCTATTCCATTCCATTCCATTCCACTCCACTACATTCCACTCCACTCTACTCGACTCCACTCTAATCCACTCCATTCCATTCCATTCCACTCCACTCGATTCCATTCCATTCCATTCCACTCCATTCCATGCCACTCTATTCCATTCCACTCCACTGCACTCCACTCCAATCTACTCCACTCCGTTATACTCCACTCCATTCCATTTCATTCCATTCCATTCAATACCAGTCCTCTGCACTCCACTCCAATCAATTACATTCCACTTCAGTGCACTCCACTCCACTCCACTACTTTCCACTCCACTCCATTCCATTCCACTCAACTCCCCTCCAATCCACCACACTCAATTCACCTCCAGTCCACTCCATTCCACTCCATTCCATTCCATACCACTTCACTCCACTCCACTCCACTCCATTCTACTCCCTTCTATTCCATTCCATTCCATTCCATTTAATTCCATTCCTTTCTATTTCAATCCACTCCACTCGACTCCACTCTGATCTACTCCATTCCCCTCCACTCCACTCCATTCCATTCCACTCCACTCCTCTCCATTCCCATTCATTCCATTCTATTCCATTCCACTCCACTCCACTCCATTACAATCCACACCATTCCACTCCACTCCTTTGCATTCCACTCCACTCCACATCACTCCACTACAGTCCTTTCCATTTCACTCTATTCAACTTCACTCCACTCCATTCCACTACGCTCCAATCCATTCCATTTCTTTCCACTCCTATCCACTCCACTTTATTCCATTCCACTCCACAGCTCTCCATTCCACTCCACTCCACTCCATTCCACTTCTCTCCACTCCTCTCCACTCCAATCCACTCCATTCCTCTCCATTCCATTCCACTCCTCTCCACTCCATTCCACTCTGTTCCATTCAATTCCTTTCCAATCCACTCCATTCCATTAAATTCTTTTCTTTCCGTAGGATCTCACTTTGTCACAAAGGCTGGAGTACAGTGGCTAAATCTCAGCTCACATTTCTTTTCACATTTCCATTGCATTCCATTCCATCCCTTTCCATGCCATTCTATTTCACTCCACTTCACTCCACTCCACTCCATTCCATTCCACTCCATCGCAATCCATTCGAGTCCCCTCCATTCCACGTGATTCCATTCCATTCCTTTCCACTCCACTCCCGTCCACTCTATTCCATTCCACTCCATTCCACTTAACTCCATTCCACTCCAATCCACTCCATTCCATTCCAATCCATTCCACTCCACTCCCCTCCATTCCACTCCACTCCATTCCACTCCACTCCATTCTATTTCATTCCACTGTACTCCACTCCACTCTACTCCACTCCACTCTGTTCCATTCCATTTCATTCCATTCCACTCCATTCCATTCCACTCCACTCCTTTCCAGTAAATTCCATTCCATTCCACTCCACTCCACTCAACTCCATTCTATTCCATTCCTTTCCACTCCAGTCCATTCCATTCCGCTCCACTCCATTCCATTTGATTCCATTCCACTCGAATCCAGTCCATTCTCCTCCACTCCAGTCCACTGTACCCCACTACATTGTACTGCATACCACTCCTTTCCTTTCCATTCCATTCCATTCCATTCAATTCCATTCCACTCCACTGCATTCCATTCCGTTCCACTCCACTACATTCCATTCCATTCCATTCCTTTCCATGTCACTTCATTCCTTTCCATTTCACATCATTACGCACCACTCCACTCCACTTCATTCCACTCCACTGCACTCCACTCCATTCGACTCCATTCCACTCAACTCCATTCAACTCCAATCCTCTCCACTCCACTCCACTGAATTTCATTCCACTCAATTCCACTCCATTACATTCCGTTCCACTCCAATCCACTCCGCTCCAGTCCACTCCACCGTATTCTATTCCACTCCATTACATTCACCTCCATTCTACTCCACTTAACTACGTTCCACTCCACTTCATTCCATTCCTTTCCATTCCATTCCACTCCACTCCATTCCATTCCACTCCATTCCACTATTCTCCATTCCATTCCACTCCACTCCACTTCGTTCCATTAGACCACTCCGCCCAACTCCATTCCACTCCACTGCATTCCATTCCACTCCACTCCTTTCCACTACATTCCGTTACACTCCATTTCACCCCACTTCATTCCTTTCCACTGAATTGATTCCATTCCATTCCCCTCTACTGCACTCAATTCTGCTCCACTCCACTCTAATAAACTCCATTCCATTTCATTCCACTCTACTCCTTTCCATTCCATTCCATTCCACTCCATTCCACTCCACTCCATTCCACTCTATTCCATTCCATTCTGCTCCATTCCAGAAAACTCCATTCCATTCCACTCCACTCCACTCCACACCATTCCATATCAATCCATTGCACTTCACTCCACTCCATTCCACTCCATTCCATTCCATTCGATTCCATTCCATTCTACTCCACTCCACTCAATTCCACTCCATTCCACCTCACTCCCTTCCATCTCTTCCCAATTCTTGCCACTCCATTCCATTCAATCCCGTTCCCCTTCACTCCACTCCATTTCCTCCATTCCAATCCATTCCACTCCATTCCACTCCACTCCATTCCAATCCATTACACTCCATTCCATTCCATACAATTCCATTCCACTCCGTTCCTTTCCACTCCAATACTTTCCAGTTCACTGCACTCCATTTCACTCCACTCCACTCTTCTCCCCTCCACTGAAGTACATTCCATTCCTTTCCAGTGCATTCCATTCCAGTCCATTCCACTGCACTCCACTCCACTCCACTCCCGTCCATTCCACTGCATTCAATTCCACTCCATTCCATTCCACTCAATTCCACTCTATTCCAATCCATTCCACTCCACTCCTCTCCATTACATTCCACTGAACTCTACTCCACTCCTCTCCATTCCACTCCACTGCACTTACATTCTACTCCACTTCATTCCATTCCATTCCACTACACTCCACATCACTCCATTCCATTCGACCCCAATCCATTCTACTCGATTGCACTCCACTCCACTCCACTCTACTCTACTCCACTCAACTCCATTGCATTCCACTCTACTCCATTCCATTCCACTCCACTACATTCCATTTCATTCCATTAAACTGCACTCCACTCCACTCCATTTCAATCCATTCCATTCCATTCCAATCCACTACATTCCATTCCATTCCATTCGACTCCACTCCCCTCCATTCCACTACACTCAATTCCCCTCCACACCATTCTATTCCATTCCACTAAACTGCACTCCATTCCACCACAGTCCACTCCATTCCACTCCACTCTACTCCATTCCATTCCATTCCACTCCATTCCATTCAACTCTACCCTTTTCCACTCCACTCCACTCCATTCCACTCCACTCTACTCTACTCAACTCAACTCCATTCCACTCCGTTCCATTCCACTCCATTCTATTCCACTCAATTCCATTCCTCTGCATTCCAATGCACTCACGTCCATTCAACTCTTTTCCACTGTATTCCATTCCACTCCATTCCATTCCACTCAATTCCACTCCACTTCATTCCATTTCACTCCACTCCATTCCATTCCATTACACTCCACTCCACTACATTCCACTCCACTCCACTCCACGCCATTGTACTTCACTCAACTCCTTTCCATTCCATTCCATTCAACTACATTCCACTCCACTGCAATTCATTCCACTCCACTCCATTCCATTCCATTCCATTCCATTCCATTCCATTCCATTCCATTGCATTCCATTCCACTCCATTCCATTCCATTCCACTCGATTTCATTCAATGCCACTCCATTCCCGTCCACTCCACACCACTCCACTCCACTCCATTTAACTCCATTGCACTCCATTCCGTTCGACTGCATGGCACTCCACTGCATTCCATTACATTTCTCCCCATTCCACTCCAGTACAATGCATTTCATTCCTCTAGACAACCCTCAATTCCACTCCATTCCATTCCACTCCAATACACTCCATTCCATTCCATTCCATTCCATTCCACTCCACTCCATTCCTATCCATTCCACTCCATTCCACTCCACTCCCTCCATTCCATTCCATTCCACTCCTTTCCACTAGACTCCATTCCAATAACCTCCACTCTACTCCATTCCATGCCATCTAATTCCATTACAATCCATTCCATTTGAATCCACTCCATTAAATTCCATTCCATTCCATTCCATTGCACACCAGTCCACACATTCCTGTCCATTCCCCTCCATTCCCCTCCACTACACTCCATTCCATTCCTCTCCATTACACTCCACTCCACTCCATTGCACTCCATTCCACTCCATTCCATTCCACTCCACAGCCTTCAAGTCTGCTCCATTCCATTCTACTCCACTCCACTCTACTCTACTGAACTCCATTCCAGTCCATTCTGCTCCACTACACTCCATTGTATTCCACTCCTCTCCATTCCACTCCATTCCTCTGCATTCCGCTTCATTCCATTCCACTCCATTCCACTCTTCTCTAATCCATTCCATTCCATTCCACTCCCTGCCACTAAATTCCACTCCTCTCCTGTCCATTCCATTCCACTCCATTCCATTCCATTCCACTAAACTCGGTTGCACTCCATTCCATTCCAGTCCACTCCTTTCCAGTCCATTCCATTAAACTCCATTCATATCCATCTTCATCAGTCCACTCCACCCCACTTCATTTCATTCTATTCCATTCCACTCCAGTCCATATCTCTCCATTCCTCTCCATTCCACTCCAATCCACCCCATTCCATTACAAGGTATTCCTTTCCACTCCATTCCATTCCACTGCATTCCAGTCCACTCCACTCCATTCCACTCCACTCCACTCAACTCCTTTCCATTCCACTCCACTCCGTTCCATTCCACTCCAATCCATTCCACTCTACTCCATTCCAGTCCACACCACTCAATTCCACTCTGCTCCACTCCATTCCACTCCTCTCCACTCTATTTCAATCCATTCCATTCCATTCCCTTCCCTTCCACTCCATTCGAAGCCATTCCACTCCAATCCATTCCACTCCATTCCATTCAATTCTGCTCCATTCCACTCCACATTATTCCACTCCACGCCATTTCCTTCCATCCCATTCCACTCCATTCCTTTCCATTCCACTACATTCCACTACATTACACTGCTCTCCACTCCATTCCATTCCATTCCATTCCACTCCGCTCCATTTCCCTCCATTCCATTCTAATCCACTCCATTCCATTCCATTCCATTCCACTCCACTCCACTCCACTCCACTCTATTCCACTGCACTCCACTCCATCACATTCTATTCCTTTCCAATCTATTTCATTACACTCCACTCCATTCCATTCCACTCCACTATATTCCACTCTACTCCACTTCACTCAACTCCATACCATTCCTCTCCACTCCATTCCATTATACTCCACTACATTCCATTTCATTCTATTCCACTGCACTCCACTCCAATCCAATCCATTCCCTTCCATTCCATTCCATTCCACTCCAATCCTTTACACTACACTACAACCCACTGCACCCCACCTCCCTCCACTCCATTTCTCTGCATTGCAATCCAATACATCCCATTCCATTGTATTCCATTCCATTTCACTCCACTCCACCCCACTCTATTCCATTCTACTCTACTCCATTCCGTTCCATTCCATTCCATTCCATTCCACTCCATTCCATTCCATTCCACTCCACTCCATTCCATTCCATTCTACACCACTCCACTCCACTCCATTTCATTCCACTCCATTCATTATCCTCGATTCCACTTCACTCCATTCCTCTCCACCACATTCTATTCCATTCCAATAAAATCCACTCCATTTCTCTCCACTCCACTCCTTTCCACTCCACTCCACTCCATTCCCTTCCATTTCATTCCATTCCACTCCATTCAAATCCACTCCACTCGTTTCCAATCCACTCCACTCCATTCAACTCCACTCCAACCCACTCCACTCCATTCCATTCCATTCTACACCACTCCACTCCACTCCATTCCATTCCACTCCATTCCATTTTCCTCGATTCCACTTCACTACATTCCTCTCCACCCCATTCTATTCCATTCCAATAAAATCCACTCCATTCCTATCCACTCCACTCCGTTCCACTCCACTCCACTCCATTCCCTTCCATTTCATTCCATTCCACTCCATTCAATTCCACTCCACTCGTTTCCAATCCACTCCACTCCATTCAACTCCATTCCAACCCACTCCACGCCGTTCTATTCCATTCCATTCCATTCCACTCCTCTCCATTCCAATCCATTCCACTGCATTCCACTCCACTCCAGTCCATTCCACTCCACTCCACTGCATTCATTTCCAATCCATTCCTTTCCACTCATTTCCACTCCACTCCCTTCCGTTCCACTCCATTCCATTCCATTCCATTTTATTCCACTACACTCGACTCCATTCAACTCCACTCCACTCCATTGTACTCCATTCAACTCCATTATATTCCATTCCATTCCATTCAACTCCATTCCACTCCACAGCATTCCATTACACTCCACTACTCTACTTTCAATTCCAACCCATTCCACTCCATTTCATTAAATGCCACTCCATTCCAGTCCTTTCAACTTCATTCCACACCACTCCACTCTGCTCCATTCCACTCCATTGCAGTCTATTCCGTTCAACTACATTCCATTTCCTCCATTCCATTCCATTACTCTCCACCCCACTCCACTCCATTATATTCCATTCCATTGCAATCCATTCCATTCCATTCCATTCCTCTCCACTCCACTCCATTCCACTCCAGTACATTCCATTCCATTCCAGTAAATTCCATTCCATTCCACTCTACTACATTCCACTCCACTCCTCTCTGCTACATTCCTTTCCATTCCACTGCCCTATATTGCACTCCAATCCATTCAATTGCATTCCACTGCATTCCATGCCTTTGCATTCCACTCCCCTCCGTGCCACCCCACTAGATTCCACTCCCATCCATTCTATTCCAATCCATTCCATTCCATTCCATTCCACTCCACTCTGCTTCATTCCATTCCAGTACATTCCATTCTATTCCAGTAAACTCCACCCCATTCCATTCCTATCCAATGCAATCCACTCCACTCCTTTCCCTTCCAATCCATTCCACTGCAATCCATTCCATTCCACTCCTCTCCACTCCACTCCATTCCACTCCTCTCCACTCCACTCCATTCCACTCCAATCCACTCCACTCCACTCCACTCAACTCCATTTCATTCCATTCCATTCCATTCCACTCTATTCCATTCCACTCCAATCCATTCCACTCCACTCCACTCCATTCCCTTCCGTTCAACTCTATTCCACTCCACTCTACTACATTCCACTCCACTCCACTCCACTACATTCTTTTCCATTCCACTGCACTCTATTGCACTCCAATCCATTCCATTGCATTCCACTGCATTCCATGCCATTGCATTCCACTCCCCTCCATGCCACCCCACTAGATTCCGCTCCCATCCATTCTATTCCAATCCATTCCATGCCACCCCTCTAAATTCCACTCCACTCAACTCCATTCCACTCCACTCCCTTCCTTTCTACTCCATTACATTCCATTCCAGTCCACTCCATTCTATACCATTCCACTCCAGTTTATTCCACTCCATTCCATTCCATTCCATTCCACTCTAATCCATTCCATTCCATTAGACTCCATTCCACTTCTCTCCACTCCTCTCCATTGCAGTCCATTCCTCTCCACTCCATTCCGCTTCATTCCACTCCACTTCATTCATTTCCATTCCTCTCCATTCCACCCCTCTCCAACCCATTCCATTACACTGAATTCCACTGCATTCCACTCCATTCTAATCTACTCCACTCCATTCCACTCCACTCAATTTCATTCTATTCCTTTCAATTCCATTCCATTCCACTCCACTCCACTCAATTTCCTTCCACGCCCCTGCCCTCCACTCCACTCCATTCCACTCCACTCCGTTGCATTCCTTTCCACTCCATTCCACTGCAGTCTAATCCAATCCACTCTACTCCATTCCATTCCATTCCGCTGCATTCCATTCCATTCCACCCCACTATAATACACACCATTCAACACAATTTCATATCATTAAATTTCACTCCACTCCATTCCATTCCATTCCACTGCATTCCATTCCATTCCACTGCATTCCATTCCATTCCATTGTATTCCACTCCACTGCCCTCAGATCCACTCGATTCCATTTGATTCCATTCCACTAGAACACATTCCATTCTATTGCATTCCATTCCACTCCACTCCATTCCATTCCACTGCACTCCACTCCATTACATTCCACTCCATTCCATTCATTTCCAATCCATTCCATACCACTTCATTCCATTCCATTCTTCTTTACTCCTGTCCACTCTACTCTACTCCACTCCACTCCATTGATTTTCATCCTTTCAAGTCCATTCCTATCCACTCCACTCCATTCAACTCCAATCAACCCCATTCCACTTCACCCCCTTCATTCCATTCCTTCCCACTCCTTTGTATTCCATTCCAGTCCACTCTATTACACTCCACTCCATTTCACGCCATTCCAGTCCATTCCCCTCCATTCCGATCCACTCCATTCCACTTCACTCCACTACATTCCACTCCACTCCAGTACATTAAATTTCATTCCATTCCCCTCCACTCCACTCATTCCAAGTCCATTCCGTTCCATTCCACTCCATTCCACTCCACTCCATTCCATTCCATTCTGCCCAACTCCATGCCACTCCATTCTTTGCCCTTCTTTCCACTCCACTCCATTCTACTCCACTCCATTCCATTCCATTCCACTCAATTCCATTCCATTCCACTCCACTCGTCTCCATTAAATTCTACTCCAATCCACTCCTTTCCACACCACTACAGTCCACTCCATTCCACCCCACTCCATTCCATTCCACTCTACTCTATTCCATTCCATTCCATTCTAATCGAATCCACTCCATTCCATTCCACTCCTTTCCACTCCATTCTGCTCCATTCCACTCCACTCCACTCCATTCCATTCCATTTCATTCCACTGTACTCCAGTCCACTCCTTTAAATTTCACTCCATTCTAATCCACTCCTTTCCATCCCACTCCATTCCATTGCATTCCACTGCATTCCATTATACTCCACTCCACTCCATTCCATTCCACTCCACTCCATTCCTTTTCACTCCACTCCACTCCATTCCAACCCACTCTACTCCATTCCATTCCATTCCTCTCCATTCCACTGCACTCCATTCCACTCGATTCCACTACATTCCTTTCCCTTCCAGGCCAATCCACTCCACTGCTCTCCATTCCATTTGATTCCTCTGCACTCCACACCACTCCATTCCATTACAAACAATTCCACTACACTCCATTCCATTCCACTCCACTCTGCTCCTTTCCAATCCACTCCATTCCATTCCACTCCATTTCATTCCACTCCACTCCACTCCACTGCTCTCCATTCCACTGCATTCCATTGCACTCCACTCCATTCCATTCCTCTCTCCTCCACTGCATTCCATTAAATTCCGCTCCATTCCACTCCACTCCATTCCACTCCATTCCACTAAATTACACTGCATTCCAGTCCACTCCACTTCATTCAATTCCAGTCAATTCCACTGCACTCGACTCCATTCCATCCCAATCCATTCCACTCAAATCCATTCCATTTCACTCCACTCCACTCCATTCCAATCCATTCCACTCCATTCCACTCCAGTCCACTGTATTCCGTGCCATTCCATTCCATTCGAACACATTCCATTTCATTCCACAACATTCCATTCCATTCCACTTCATTCAAGTCCATTACACTCTTTCTACTCCACTCAACTCCATTCAAATCCATTCCCATGCATTCCACTCCATTCCATTCCACGCCATTCCATTGCACTCCATTCCATTCTATTATACTCCACACCAATCCACTCCATTCAATTCCACTCTTTTCCACTCCACTCCTTTCCATTCCTCTCCACTCCACTACACTCCATTCCATTTCTTTCCATTCCACCCCATTCCACTCGTTTCCATTCCATTCCACTGTATTCCATTCCACTAAAATCTTTTCCATTCCTATCCTTTTCATTCCATTCCACTCTCCTCCATTCCATTCCATTCCACTCCAATGCACTCCACTCCACTCCATTCCACTCCACTCCCCTACATTCTATTCCATTCCACTCCATTCCATTCCATTCCACTGCATTCCATTCTATCCCATTCCATTCCACTGCATTCCATTCTATTCCATTCCACTCCACTCCACTCAATTGCACTCCTTTCCATTTCATTCTATTCCACTCCACCCCATTCCATTTCATTCCATTCCATTCCATTCCACTCCATTGCACTCCACTCCATTCCTTTCCATACAACTCTCTTCCACTCCATTCCATTCCACTCCACTTCATTCCAGTCCACTGCACTCCATCCACTCCACTCCACTTTAATACACTACATTCCTCTCCACTTCACTCCATTCTATTTCATCCCATTCCATTCCATTGCATTCCATTCCACTCCTCTCCATTCCAGTTCACTCCATTCCATTCCACTCCATTCCACTCGACTACTGTAAATTCCATCCCACTCCACTCCACTCCTTTCCATTCCACTCCACTGAATTTCACTCCAACCACTTCACTCCAATCCATTCCACTCCATTCCATTCCACTCCACTCCATTCCATTTGATTCCATTTCACTGCATTCCACTCCACCCACTCCTCTCTGCTCCATTTCTTTCCATTCCATTCCACTACACTCCACTCCACTCTATTCCATTTAATTCCACTCCACTCCATTCCACTCCACTCTACTACGTTCCATTCCACTCCACTGCACTCCAGTACACTCCAATCCATTCCACTCCATTCCACTCCACTCCACTGCATTCAACTCCACTCCATTCCGTTCCTCTCCACTCCACTCCACTGCTCTCCATTCCACTCCATTCCACTCCACTCCACTCCATTCCATTCATCTCTACTCCATTGCATTCCATTGAATTCCGCTCCATTCCACTCCATTCCATTCCACTCCATTCCACTCCATTACACTGCATTCCAGTCCACTCCATTTCATTCAATTCCATTCCATTCCACTGCACTCCACTCCATTCCATTCCAATCCATTCCACTCAGCTTCATTCCATTTCACTCCACTCCATTCCATTCCAACCCATTCCATTCCGTTCCACTCCAGTCCACTGCATTCCATGCCATTCCATTCCATGTGAACCTATTCCATTTCATTCCACAACATTCCCTTCCATTCCACTCTATTCCAGTCCATTACACTCTTTCCACTCCACTCAACTCCATTCAACTCCTTTCCCATCCATTCCACTCCATTCATTTCCACTCCATTCCATTCCACTCCATTCCATTCTATTATACTCCACGCCAATCCACTCCATTCAATTCCACTCTTTTGAACTCCACTCCTTTCTATTCCTCTCCACTCCACTCCACTCCACTCCGTTCCTTTCCATTTCACCCCATTCCATTCGTCTCCATTCCACTCCACTGTATTCCATTCCACTAAAATCTTTTCCATTCCTATCCATTTCTTTCCACTCCATTCCCCTCCATTCCACTCCAATGCACTACACTCTGATCCATTCCACTCTACTCCATTCCACCCCAATCCACTCCATTCCACTCCACTCCACTACATTCCATTCCATTCCATTCCATTCCATTACACTCCATTCCATTCCATTCCACTGCATTCCATTCTATTCCATTCCAGTCCACTCCACTCAATTGCACTCCTTTCCATTACATTCTATTCCACTCTACCCCTTCCATTCCTTTCCATTCCATTCTATTCCTTTCCACTCCACTCAATTCCACTCCACTCCACTCCCTTCCATTCAGTTCCATTCCATTCCATTCCATTCCACTCCATTGCACTCCACTGCATTCCTTTCCATACAACTCCATTCCACTCCATTCCATTCCACTCCACTTCATTCCAGTCCACTGCACTCCATTCCACTCTGCTCCACTTCAATACACTCCATTCCTCTTCCCTCCACTCCATTCTATTTCATTCCATTCCATTCTATTCCTCTCCACCCCACTCCAATCCACTCCACTGCACTCCCTTCGATTCCTCTCATCTCAATTCCACTCCACTCCATTCGATTCCATTATTTTCCTCTCCACTCCACTCCACTGCATTCCATTCCATTCTGCTCCTCTCCACTCCACTCCATTCGATTGCACTCCATTCCACTCCACTATATTCCATTCCACTCCACTTCATTCTCTTCCAATCCATTCAATTCCATTCCTTTCCAGTCAATTCCATTCCACGCCACTACACTACACTCCTCTCCATTCCACTTTACTCCACTCCTTTCCGCATCACTCCACTCCACTCCACTTCACCCCACTCCATTCCATTCCACTCCACTCCTTTCCATTCCATTCCACTCGACTCCACTGCACTCCATTCTATTCCTTTCCACTCCATTCCCGTCCACTCCACTCCATTCCATTCGATTCCATTGCACTGCACTCTACTTCACTCAATTCCTTTCCACTCCATTGCACTCCACTCCTTTCAATTCCAATCCATTCCATTCCAATCCATTCCACTCCGTTGCATTCCACTCCACTCCACTCCATTTCATTCCAATCCACTGCACTCCATTACACTCCACTCCACTCAATTGTAGTCCACTCTACTCCATTCTATTCCACTCCATTCCATTCCACTCCACTACATTTAACTCGATTCAACTCCATTCCACTCCATTCCACTGCACTCCACTCCATTCCATTCCATTCCACTGGACTCCACTACACTCCATTCCATTCCAAACAATTCCACTCCACTCCATTCAACTCCACTCCACGACAACCCATTATATCCCACTCCATTCCGTTCCACTCCATTCCACTCCACTCTACCTTATTCCACTCCACACCATTCCATTCCACTCAACTCCAATCCATTCCGCTCCACTCCATTCCACTCCACTCCGCTCCAATCCACTTAAATCTATTCCATTCCACTGCACTACACTCCATTCCAATCAATTCAAGTCCATTCCACTCCACTCTACTCTTTCCAATTCCACTCAATTCCATTCCACTCCATTCCACTCCACTCCATTCCATTTCCTTCCAATCCACTCCACCCCACTCCATTCCATTTCCCTCTATTCTACTCCACTCCATTACATTACACTCCATTCCATTTCATTCCACTACATTCCGTTCCATTCCACTCCATTCCATTCCTTTCCGCTTTACTCCATTCCAAACCATTCGATTCCACTCCACTCTATTGTATTCCATTCCATTCAAATCCATTCCACTCTACTCCACTACATTCCACTCCACTCCATTCTGTTGCAATCTGTTCCATGCCACTCTACTAAATTCCACTCCACTCCACTCAATTCCACTCCACTACATTCCTTACAACTCTATTCCATTCCACTCCACTACACTCCATTCTATTCCATTACACTCTATTTTATTTCATTCCATTCCATTCCATTCCAATCTATTCCTTTCCATTCCAATCCATTCCTTTCCCTTCCACTCCATTCCACTTCACTCCACTCTACTCCAATCCACTCCATTCCACTCCATTCCATTCCACTCCATTCCACTCCACTCCACTCATTTCCATTCCTCTGCACTCCACTCCGCTTCATTCCCTTCCAGTCCATTGCATTCCATAACACTACTTACTTATTAACTAAACTTGAGTCCACTCCATTGCACTCTACTCCACTCCCTTCCATTCCATGCCACTTCATTCCATTACAATCCACTAAATTCCATTCCATTATTTTCCACTCAATTCCATTCCACTACACAACACTACACTCCATTCCATTCCACTACAATGCACTCCTTTCCACACCACTCCACTCCACTCAAATCCACCACACTCCATTCCACTCTACTCCATTCAATTCCATTTCATTCCAGTCCACTACACTCCACTCCACTGCATTCCTTTCATTCAACTGCAGTCCACTCCACTCCATTCCATTGCACTCCATTGAACTCCACTCCTTTCCATTCCACTCCATTCCACTCCATTCCACTCCATTTCATTCCCCTACACTCCAATCCGTTCGATTCCACACAACTCCAATCCACTCCATAACAGTCCATTCTACTCCTTTTCATTCCATTCAATTCCATTCTACTCCATTACACTAAACTACATTAAACTCGATTCCACTCCATTCCACTGCCATCCAGTCCACTCCACTCCACTCCATTCCTTTCCACTCCACTGCACTCCACTCCACTCCATCCCATTCCAAACCATTCCACTCCACTCCATTCCATTGCACTCCACTCTACTACAATCCATTACACCCCATTACATTCCAGTCCATTCCATTCCACTCCATTCCACACCACGCTACTCCATTCCACCCCACTCGATTCCATTCCACTAAACTCCACTCCATTCCACTGCACTCAATTCCACTCCACTCCACTCCATTCCGTTCCATTCCACTCCCATCCATTCCATTCCAATCCATTCCACTCCATTTCACTCCACTCCCCTCATTCCTATTCCATTATATTCCATTCCACTCCACTCCATTCCATTCCATTCTGCTCCACTCCACTACACTCCATTCCATTGCCCTGCCTTTCACTCCACTCCTTTCCATTCCAATCCATTCCACTCAATTCCATTCCATTCCACTCATCTCTGCTCCTTTCCACACCACTCCACTCCACTCCACCCCACTCCATTCCATTCCACTCTACTCCATTTCATTCCTTTCCATTCTGCTCGACTCCACTACGCTGCTTTCCACTCCTTTCCACTCCATTCCATTCCACTCCAGTCCACTCCACTCCATTCCACTGCATTGCATTACGAACCAATCCATTCCATTCCATTGTCTTCCATTCTCCTCCATTCCACTCCATTCCACTCCAATCCACTCTATTCCACTCCACTCCATTCTATTCCACTTAATTCCATTCCATTCTATTCAATTGCACTCCATTCCTTTGCATTCCAGTATATTCCATTCCACACCACTCCATTCCACTTCACTCCATTCGATTCCATTCCATTCATGTCCATCCCACTCTACCCCACTACATTCCACTCCACTCCTTTCTGTTTTATTCCATTCCATTCAACTGCACTCCATTCCACTCCAATCTATTCCATTGTATTCCAGTGCATTCCATTATATTCCATTCCACTCCACACCACTGAATCCCACTCCATTCCATTCCATTCCACTCCATCCCACTGCATTCCATTCCATTCCACTCCACTCCATTCCACTCTATTCCAATCCACTCCTTTCCATTCCATTCAATTCCATTCCATTCCTATCTACTCCATTGGAATCCACTGCATTCCTTTCCACTGAGCTCGAGTCAACTCCATTCCACTCCACTCCATTCCATACCACTCCTCACTATTCCATTCCATTCCATTTCATTCCTTTCTACTCCATTGCACTCCATTCCACTCCATTCCATGGCATTCCATGCCATTTCACTCCTTTCCATTCCATTCCACTGCACTCCATTCCACTCTACTCCACTACTCTCCATTCCATTCCACTCCACTCAATTTCATTCCATTCCATTCCACTCCATTCCATTCATCTCCACTCCATTCCATTCCATTTCTTTCCAGTATATTCCACTCCACCCCACTAATCTCCACTCCTATCCATTCCACTTCACTCCATTCCTTTAGACATCACTCCACTCCACTCCATTTCATTCCAATCTTCTCCATTTCATTCCAGTCCATTCCACTAGAATCCATTCCACTCCATTCCACTCCATTACAGTGCACTCCACTCCACTCCATTCGATTCCATTGCACTGCACTCCACTCCACTCTATTCCATTGCACTCCATTACACTCCATTCCTTTCCATTCCAATCCATTCCATTCCAATCAATTCCATTCCATTCCATTCCATTCCACTCCACTCCGTTTCATTCCAATTCAATGCACTCCATTTCACTCCACTCCACTCCATTCCAGTCCACTCTACTCCATTCCATTGCATTCCATACCATTCCACTCCACTATATTACACTCGATTCCACTCCTTTCCACTCCATTCCAGTCCACCCCACTCCACTCCACTCCATTGCATTCCATTCCACTGGACTCCATTCCACTCCATTCCATTCCAAACCGTTGCACTCCACTCCATTCCATTCCACTTCACTCCACGCCACACCACCCCAATACATTCCACTCCATTCCATTGCACTCCATGCCACTCCACTCTACTTCATTCCAATCCATTCCTTTCCATTCCATTCCATTCCATTCCATTCCATTCGACTCCACTCCACTCCACTCCATTCCACTCCACTCCATTCCACTTCTCTCTGCTCCATTCCATTTAAATCCATTCCATTCCACTACACTACACGCCATTCCAATCCATTCAACTCCATTCCACTCCACTCCACTCTTTTAAATTCCATTCCATTCCATTCAAATCCATTCCTCTCCACTCCATTGAATTCTTTTCTGATCCACTCCACTCCAATCCATTCCATTGACCTCCATTCCATTCAACTCCACTCCATTCCATTCCATTCCATTCCACTGAATTCCATTCCATTCCACTCCACTCCTCTACTTTCGATTCCACTCCACTCCACTCCTTTACACACCACTCCACTCCATTCCACTCCACCCCACTTCATTTCATTCCAATCTACTGCACTCCATTACACTCCACTCCACTCCATTCCAGTCCACTCAACTCTTTTTCATTCCATTCCATTCAATTCCACTCCACTACACTAAACTCGATTCCACTCTATTCCACTCCATTCCAGTCCTCTCCACTCCACTCCATTCCATTCCATTCCACTGGACTCCACTCCACTTCATTTCATTTGAATCCATTCCACTCCACTCCATTCCATTCGACTCCACTGCACGCCACCCCATTACATTCCACGCCATTCCATTCCACTCCATTCCACTCCACTATACTACATTCCACTCCACTCTATTCCATTCCACTCCACTCTATTCCATTCCATTCCACTCCACTACACTCCATTCCACTACACTCCATTCCTCTCCTCTCCACTCCATTCCATTTAAATCCATTCCATTCCACTCCACTACACTCCACTCCAATCCATTCAACTGCATTCCACTCCACTCCACTCTTTCCAATTCCATTCCATTCCGTTCCACTCCATTGCACTCCACTCCCTTCCATTCCCTTCCGATCCACTCCACTCCATTCCATTGCCCTCCATTTCAGTATATTCCATTCCATTACACTAATTCCATTCCATTCCATTCCACTCAATTCAATTCCATTCCACTCCACTCCTCTCCATTCCATTCCACACCACTCCACTCCTACACACAACACTCCACTCCATTCCACTCCACCCCACTCCATTCTATTCCACTGTGCTCCATTCCATTCAACTCCATTACACTTCACTCCTCTCCATTCAATTCCACTACACTCCAATCAACCCCACTCCATTCCATTCCTTTCCATTCCACTCGACACCACCCCACTCCTTTCCGCTCCTCTACATTTCATTCCAGTCCATTCCAGTCCACTGCACTCCACTCCACCCCATTCCACTCCAGCCCATTCCATTCCAATCCACTCCATTCCATTCCATTCTCCTCCACGCCACTCCATTTCAATCCAATGCACTCCATTCCACTCCACTCCACTCCATTCCATTCCATTTCATTCCACTCCATTCCATTCCATTTCATTCCACTCCATTCCATTCCATTCCACTCCATTCCATTCCATTCCACTCTACTCCATTCCAAACCATTCCATTCCACTCCACTCCATTCCATTCCATTCAACTCCATTCCACTCCACTCCTCTACATTCCACTCCACTCCACTCTCTTCCAATCCATTCCATGCCACTCCACTATATTCCACTCCACTGCACTCCATTCCACTCCACTACGTTCCTTATAACTCTATTCCATTTCACTTTACTCCACTGCATTCTATTCCATTCTACTACATTTTATTCCATTCCATTCCATTCCATTCCAATACATTCCTATCCATTGGAATCCATTCTAGTCCATTCCACTCCATTCCTCTTCACTCCACTCTACTCCAATCCACTCCATTCCACACCATTCCATTCCACTCCATTGCACTCCACTCCATTCCTTTCCATTCCTCTGCTCTCCACTTCACTCCATTCCCTTCCACTCCATTGCATTCCATAACACTACTTACTCATCCACTCAACACGAGTCCACTCCATTGCACTCCACTCCACTCCATTCCATTCCATTTCATTCCAGTCCACTCCACTCCACTCCACTACATTCAAGTCCATTCCTCTCCATTCCAGTCCACTCAACTCCACTCCACTCCATTCCTTTCATTCAACTGCACTCCACTCCACTCCTTTCCATTGAACTCCATTCCACTCCTCTCCTTTCCATTCCACTCCTTTCCATTCCATTCCAATCCATTACATTCTACTCCACTTCACTCCATTTCATTCCACTATACTCCACTACATTTGATTCCACTCATCTCCAATCCACTCCATTGCAGTTCACTCTACTCCTTTTCATTCCATTCAATTCCATTCCACTCCATTCCACTAAACTACATTAAACTTGATTCCACTCCATTCCACAGCCTTCCAATCCACTCCACTCCCCTCCTCTCCATTGCATTCCACTGCATTCCACTCCACTCCATCCCATTCCAAACGGTTCCACTCCATTCCATTGAACTCCACTCTACTACACTGCACTCCACTCCACCCCATTACATTCCACTCCTTTCCATTCTACTCCATTACACTCCTTGCTACTCCATTCCACTCCAGTCCATTCCATTCCATTCCACTCTACTCCAATCCATTCCATGCCAATCCATTCCACTCCATTCCCTTCCATTCCATTCCACTGCACTCCTTCCCATTCCAAACCATTCCACTCCACTCCATTCCATTCCACTCCACTACACACCACTCCACCCCATTACATTCCACTCCATTCCACTCCACACTACTCCATTGCACTCCAGTCCATTCTATTCCATTCCACTCCAGTGCACTCCATTCCACACCACTCCATTCCACTCCCCTCCACTCCATTCCAATCCATTCGTCTTCATTTCACTCCGCTCCCCTCGTTCCAACTCCATTCTATTCCATGCCACTCCATTCCATCCCATTCTGCTGCACTCCAATACACTCCATTCCATTTCCCTGCATTTCACTCCACTGCATTCTATTCCACTCCATTCCATTCCAATCCATTTCACTCAATTCCATTCCATTCCACTCCACACTTCTCAATTCCATTCCACTCTACTCTACTCCTTTCAACACCACTCCACTCCACTCCACCCCACTCCTTTCCATTCCACTCTACTACATTCCATTCCTTTCCATTCCACTCGAATCCACTCCACTCCATTCCACTCCTTTCCACTCCACTCCATTCCATTCCAGTCCACTCCACTCCTTTCCACTCCATTCCATTCCATTCCCTTACACTCCAATCCATTCCATTCCATTGTCTTCCATTCTATTCCACTCCACTCCATTCCACTCCAATCCACTCCATTCCACTTCACTCCACTCCATTCCATTCCATTCCACTCCATTACATTCCATTTCATTCCATTCCACTCCACTCCATTCCATTCCATTCCAGTATACTCCACTCCACACCACTCCATTCCCCTCACTCCATTCCATTCTGGTCCATTCAACTCCATTCCACTCGACTCTACTACATTCCACTCCACTCTGTTTTATTTGATTCCATTCAAATCCACTCCATTCCACTCCACTCCATTCCATTGTATTCCACTGCATTCCATTCTATTCCATTCCACTTCACTCCACTCAATTCCACTCCATTCCATTATATTCCATTCCACTCCACCCCATTGCATTTCATTCCAATCCACTCCACTCCATTCCACTCCAATCCACTCCACTCCACTCCATTCCATTCAATTCCTTTCCATTGCAGTCCACTCCAATGCACCCCTCTCCATTCCTTTGCATTCATCTCGAGTCCACTCCATTCTACTCCACTCCATTCCATACCACTCCACCCGTTTCTGTTCTATTCCATTTCATTCCATTCCATTCCACTCCTTCCTAATCCATTCCACTCCATTCCACTGCACTACACTGCATTCCATGTCATTCCATGCCATTTCACTCATTTCCATTCCATTCCACTCCACTCCATTCCAGTCCACTGTATGAAATTTCATTCCACTCCACGCCTCTCCATTCCATTCCATTCCACTCCACTCCATTCCATTCCATTCCTCTCCATTCCATTCCATTCCACTGCATTCCAGTCCACTCCATTCCATTCCACATCATTCCACTCCAATCCACTCCATTCCATTCCACTCCACTCCATTCTATTCCATTCCATACCACTGCAGTCCACTCCGTCCACTCCACTCCACTCCATTCTATTCCATTCCACTCAAATTTATTCCATTCCATTCCGTTCTATTCCACTCCTTTCCAGTCCATTCCACTCCATTCCACTTCACTCCACTCTACTCCATTCCACTCCATTCCACTCCATTCCATTCCACTCAATTCCTCTCCACTGTATTCCTTTCCATTCCTCTGCACTCCACTCCACTTCATTCCCTTCCACTCCATTGCATTCCATTTCACTACTTACTAATCCACTCAATTCGAGTCTGCTCCATTGCACTCCACTCCACTCCATTCCATTCCATTCCACTTCATTCCATTCCAATCCACTCTTTTCCATTCCATTCCACTGAATTCCATTCCAATCCACTCTACTACACTCCATTCCGTTCCACTACACTACACTCCTTTCCACACCACTCCACTCCACTGCACTCCATTCCACTACTTTCCAATGCACTGCACTCCATTCCATTCCTCACTACTCCATTGCAGTCCATTAAATTCTACTCCATTCCACTCTACTCCTTTCCATTCCATAACACTGCATTTCCCTGAATTCCAGTCCACTCCACTCCACTCAAATCCATTCTATTCCACTGCATTCCACTCCGTTCCATTTCAATGCATTCCACTCCACTCCATTCCATTGCAATCCATTCCACTCTAGTCCATTCCATTCCACTCCACTCCACTCCATTTCATTCCACTACACTCCACTACATTCGATTCCACTCATCTCCAATCCACTCCACTGCAGTTCACTCTACTCCTTTTCATTCCACTTAATTCCATTCCACTCCATTCCACTATACTACATTAAACTCGATTTCACTCCATTCCACAGCCTTCCAATCCACTCCACTCCACTCCTCTCCATTCCATTCCGTTCCACTGCACTCCACTCCACTCCGTCCCATTCCGAACTCTTCCTCTCCACTCCATTGCATTCCACTCCACTCCACTGCACGGCACTCCACCCCATTATATTCGACTCCATTCCACTCCATTCCATTCCACTCCATTCCACTCCACGCTACCCCATTTCACGCCACTCCATTCCATTCCATTCCACCCCACTCCATTCTTCACCAATCCACTCCACTCCACTCCACTCCACTCCCTTCAATTCCATGCCACTGCACTCCACTACACTCCATACCATTCCAAACCATTCTACTCCACTCTATTCAATTCCACTCAACTCCACTCCACTCAAATCCACCCCACTACATTCCACTCCATTCCATTCCACTCCATTCCACTCCACGCTACTCCATTGCACTCCAGTCCATTCCATTCCATTCCACTCCACTGCACTCTATTCCACACCACTCCATTCCAGTCTACTCCACTCCATTCCATTCCATTCCACTCCGCTCCACTCCATTCCAATCCATTCCAATCCATTTCACTCTACTCCACTCATTCCAATTCTATTCCATTCCATTCCACTCCATTCCATTCCATTCCACTGCACTCCAATACACTCCATTCCATTGCACTGCATTTCACTCCACTCCATTCCATTCCACTCCATTCCATTCCAATCCATTCCACTAAATTCCACTCCATTCCACTCCACACTTCTCAATTCCATTCCACTCCACACTTCTCAATTACATTCCACTCCGATCTACTACTTTCCACACCACTCCACTCCACTCCACTCCACCCCACTCCATTCCACTCCACTCTACTACATTCCATTCCTTTCCATTCCAGTCGACTCCACTACACTCCATTCCACTCCTTTCCACTCTATTCCATTCTATTCCAGTCCACTCCACTCCATTCCACTCCACTCCATTACACACCAATCCATTCCAATCCTTTGTATTCCATTCTCGTCCACTCCACTCCATTCCACTTCAGTCCACTCCATTCCGCTCCGTTCCATTTCACTCCATTCCACTCCATTGCATTAGATTCCATTCCACTCCATTCCATTCCATTCCACCGTAGTCCACTCCACACCACTCCATTCCCCTCCACTCCATTCCATTCCCTTCCATTAAACTCTATTCCACTCGACCCCACTACATTCCACTCCACTCCGTTTTATTCGATTCCATTCTACTCCACTCCTTTCCACTCCACGCAATTCTATTGTATTCCACTGCATTCCATTCTATTCCATGCCACTGCAAACCAGTCAATTCCACTCCTTTCCATTCCATTCCATTCCACTCCATCCCTTTACATTCCATTCCACTCCACTCCACTCCATTCCACTCCACTCCCTTCCATTCCATTCAATTACATTCCATTGCATTCCACTCCATTGCACTCCACTCCATTCCTTCCATTCAACTCGAGTCCACTCCATTCTACTCCACTCCATTCCATACCACTGCACTGCTTTCCATTCCATTCCATTTCATTCCTTTCCATTCCACTCCTTTCTAATCCACTCCATTCCACTCCATTACACCCCATTCCACTCCACTCCACTCCATTCCATGCCATTCCATGCCATTTCACTGCTTTCCATTCCATTCCACTCCACTCCATTACAGTACACTGCACGACATTTCACTCCACTCCACTCCTCTCCATTCCATTCCACTCCACTCCATTCCATTCCACTCCATTCCATTCCTTTCCACTATACTCCACTCCACACCACTCCATTCACCTCGACTCCATTCCATTCCGCTTAATTCAACTCCATTCCACTCGACTCCACTACATTCCACTCCACTCCATTTTATTCGATTCCATTCAACTCCACTCCATTCCACTCCACTCCATTCCATTGTATTCCACTGCATTCCATTCTATTCCATGCCACTGCACTCCAATCAATTCCACTCCATTCCATTACATTCCATTCCACTCCATCCCTTTGCATTCTATTCCACTCCACTCACTCCTTTCCACTCCAGTCCACTCCACTCCATTCCATTCCATTCAATTCCATTCCACTGCATTCCACTCCATTGCACTCCACTCCATCCCTTTCCATTCAACTCGAGTCCACTTCGTTCTACTCCACTCCATTCCATACCACTCCACTGCTTTCCATTCCATTCCATTTCATTCCATTCAATTCCACTCCTTTCTAATCCATTCCACTCCATTCAACTCCCCTACACTCCATTCCATGCCGTTCCATGCCATTTCACTCCTTTCCATTCCATTCCCCTCCACTCCACTCCAATCAATTGCATGACATTTCACTGCACTCTTCTACATTCCATTCCACTATACTCCATTTCATTCCATTCCATTCCATTCCATTTCATTCCACTTCTTTCCATTCCACTTCACTCCATTCCAGTGCACTCCATTCCATTCCACATCATTCCATACCACTCCACTGCTTTCCATTCCATTCCATTTCATTCCATTCAATTCCACTCCTTTCTAATCCATTCCACTCCATTCAACTCTCCTACACTCCATTCCATGCCATTCCTTGCCATTTCACTCCTTTCCATTCCATTCCACTCCACTCCATTCCAATCAATTGCATGACATTTCACTCCACTCCTCTACATTCCATTCCACTATACTCCATTGCATTCCATTCCATTCCATTCCATTCCATTCCACTTCTTTCCATTCCACTTCACTCCATTCCAGTACACTCCATTCCATTCCACATCATTCCACTCCACTCCACTCCTTTCCATTCCACTCAACTTCATTCCATTCAATTCCATTCCATTCCACTGCAGTCCACTCCATCCACTCCACTCCACTCCATTCTATTCCATTCCACTCCATTTTATTTCATTCCATTCCAATCTTTTCCAGTCCATTCCACTCCATTCCACTTCACTTTACTCTACTGCAATCCACTCCATTCCACTCCATTCCATTCCACTGAATTCCTCTCCACTGCATTCCTTTCCTTTACTCTGCCCTCTACTCCACTCCCTTCCCTTCCACTCCATTGCATTCCATTCCACTACTTATTAATCCACTCAATTCGAGTCGACTGCATTGCACTCCACTCCACTCCATTCCACTCTATTCCATTCCACTTAATTCCATTCCAATCCACTCCATTCCATTCCATTCCACTGAATTCCATTCCAATCCTTTCCACTACACCCCATTCCATTCCACTACACTACACTCCTTTCCACACCACTCCACTACACTGCACTCCATTCCACTGCACTGCACTCCATTCCATTCCTCACTACTCCATTGCAGTCCATTAAATTCTACCCCATTCCACTCCACTCCTTTCGAATCCATGACACTCCTTTTCACTGCATTCCAGTCCAATCCACTCCACTCAATTCCAATCCATTACACTCCATTTCACTGCATTCCAGTCCACTCCACTCCACTCAATTCCATTCTATTCCACTGCATTCCACTCTATTCCATTCCAATCCATTCCACTCCAATCCATTCGATTCCAATCCATTCCACTAAACTGCATTCCATTCCACTCCACTCCACTCCATTCCAATCGATTCCACTCCATTCCACTCCACTCCACTGCATTCCATTACATTGCATTATATTCCATTCAACTCCTTTCCACTCTACTCCACTCCATTCCATGCCATTCCGTTCCATTCGAAACCATTCCATTTCATTCCACACCATTCCAGTACATTTCACTGCATTCCAGTCCATAACACTCTTTCCACTCCACTCAACTCCATTCAACTCAATTCCCCTCCATTCCACTCCATTCCATTCCACTCCGTTGCATTCTATTATACTCCACGCCACTCCTCTCCATTCCATTGCTTTCCATTCCACTCTACTCCTTTCCAATCATCTCCACTCCACACCAATGCGCTCCATCCCTTTCCATTCCACCCCATACCATTCATCTCCTTTCTACTCCACTCTATGCCATTCCACTCCAATCTTTCCCATTCCTATCCATTTCAATCATCTCCACTTCCCTCAATTCCATTCCATTCCACTCCAATGCACTCCAATACAATCCATTCCAATCCACTCCTTTCCACACCACTCCATTTCAATCCAATCCACTCCATTCCACTCACGTCCACTACATTCCATTCTATTCCATTCCACTCCATTCCATTCAATTCCACAGCATTCCATTCTATTCCATTCCACTCCACTCCTGTCAATTCCACTCCTTTCCATTACATTCTATTCCACTCCACTGCATACCATTCCATTCCATTCCATTCTATTCCACTCCTCTCCACTCTATTTCACTCCACTCCACACCCTTCCATTCCACTCCATTCCATTCCACTGCATTGCACTCCATTCCATTCCTTTCCACTGAACTCCATTTCACTCCATTCCATTCCATTCCACTCCACTCCATTCCAGCAGATTCCACTCCATTCCACTCCACTCTCATCCACTCCATTCCACTCGACTCCATTCTATTTCATTCCATTCCATTCCACTCCATTCCATTCCACTCCATTCCATTCCACTCCACTCCACACCAGTCCACTGCATTCCATTCCACTCCATTCCACAATACTCCTCTAAATTCCATTCCACTCCACTCCATTCCATTCCATTCGATTCCACTGCATTCCACTCCATCCACTCCACTCCACTCCATTCCACTCCATTCCATTCCACTCCACTCCACTCTTTTCCAATCCATTCCACTCCAATCCTCTCCACTGTAATCCATTCCATTCTATTCCACTCCATCCATTCCATTCCACTCCACTCCATTCCTCTCCACTCCATTCCACTCCACTTTATTCCATTCCATTCCTCTCATCTCCATTCCACTCCACTCCATTCCTTTGATTCTATTCCACTGCACTCCACTCCACTCCATTACACTCCATTCCATTCTTCTCCATTGTACTCCACTCCATTCCATTCAATTCCGCTCCTCTCTACTCTACTCTATTCCATTGCACTCCATTCCACTCCACTCCATTCCATTCCAATCCATTCCATTCCATTCCATTCCTTTCCAGTCAATTCCATTCCACCCCACTACACTACACTCCTCTTTATTCCACTTCACTCCACTCCTTTTCATGCAACTCCACTCACTCCACTCCACCCCACTCCATTCCATTCCACTCTACACCATTCCATTCCATTCCATTCCACTCGACTCCACTCCACTCCATTCCACTCCATTCCCATCCACTCCGCTCTATTCCTTTCCATTCCATTGCACTGCACTCCACTCTCCTCAATTCCATTGCACGCCATTCCACTCCACTCCTTTCCATTAAAATCCATTCCATTCCAATCCATTGCAACCCATTCCATTCCACTGCACTCCACTCCATTTCATTCCAATCCACTGCACTCCGTTACACTCCACTCCACTCCATTCCAGTCCAATCTACTCCATTCCATTCCATTCCATTGCACTCCACTACATTAAACTCGATTTCACTCCATTCAATTCCATTCCAGTCCACTCCCCTCCACTCCATTCCATTCCATTCCTCTGCACTCTACTCCACTCAATTCCATTCCAAACCATTCCACTCCACTCCATTCCATTCCACTCCACTCCACTCAACTCCACGTCACCCCATTACATTCCACTCCATTGCATTCCACTCCATTCCACTCCTCTCTACTACATTCCCCTCCACTCCATTACTTTTATTCCACTCCACTCCAATCCATTCCATTCCACTCCATTCCACTCCACTCTGCTCCATTCAACTTAAATCCATTGAATTCCACTCCACTATACTCCATTACCATCCATTCAATTCCTTTCCACTCCACTCCACTCCTTCCAATTCCATTCCATTCCATTCCACTCCATTCCACTCCTCACCATTCCATTCCCTTCCGATCCACTCCACTCCAATCCATTCCATTGCCCTCCATTCCACTACACTCCATTGCATTACACTCCATTCCATTCCAGTCAATTCCATTCCATTCCACTCCACTCGTCTCCATTCTATTCCACACCACTCTACTCTTTTAAACACCACTCCTCTCCATTCCACTCCAGCCCACTCCATTCCATTCCTCTCTGCTCCGTTCCATTCCATTCCATTGCACTGCACTCCTCTCCATTCCATTTCACTCCACTCCTCTCCTTTCCACACCACTCCACTCCATTCCACCCCACTCCATTCCAATCGTTTCCATATCACTCGAGTCCAATCAACTCCTTTCCGCTCCTTTCCTCTCCATTAAACTCCATTCCAGTCCACTGCAGTACACTTCACTCGACTCCACTCCAATCCACTCCATTCCATTGATTCCCATTCTCCTCCACGCCACTCCATTCCACTCCACTCTACTCCATTCCATTCCATTCCATTCCACTCCATTCTATTCCATTCCATTCCACTCCATTCCACTCTACTCTATTCCAAAACATTCCATTTCACTCCACTCCTTTCCATTCAACTCCATTCCACTCCACTCATCTACATTCCACTCCACTCCATTCTCTTCCAATCCATTCCATGGCACTCCACTAAATTCCATTCCACTACACTCCATTCCAGTCCACTACATTCCTTACATCTCTATTCCATTCCACTCCACTCCACTCCATTCTATTCCATTCCAATCCATTTTATTCCACTCATTCCATCCCATTCCATTCCATTCCATTCCAATACATTCCTTTCCATTCCAATCCATTTTATTCCACTCATTCCATTCCATTCCATTCCATTCCAATACATTCCTTTCCATTCCAATCCATTCCAGTACATTTCACTCCATTCCAATTCACTCCACTCTACTCCAATCCACTCCATTCCACTCCATTCCATTCCACTCCACTCCATTCCTTTCCATTCCTCTGCACTCCAGTGCTCTCCATTCCCTTCCAGTCCATTACATTCCATAACACTACTTTCTCATACACTCAACTCGAGTCCACTCCATTGCACTCCACTCCACTCCGTTCTAAGCCATTCCATTCCACTCATTCTACTCCAATCCACTCCATTTCATTCCATTCCACTCAATTCCATTCCACCCCACAACACTAAACTGCATTCAATTCAACTCCACCACACTCCTTTCCATACCACTCCACTCCACTCAAATCAACCCCAGTTCATTCCACTCTACTACATTCCATTCCATTTCATTCCAGTCCACTCTACTCCACTCCACTATATTCCACTCCATTCCACTCCACTCCACTCCGTTCCAGTCTACTCCACTCCACTGCAGTCCATTCGTTTCATTCAACTGCACTCTATTCCATTGCACTCCATTCCACTCCACTCCTTTCCATTCCACTCCATTCCATTCCATTCTATTCCAATCCATTCCATTCCACTCAACTCCACTCCATTTCATTCCACTCCACTCCACTCCATTCCATTCCACTCAACTCCAATCCACTCCATTCCAGTCCACTCTACTCCTTTTCATTGCATTCAATTCCATTCCACTCCATTCCACGCCACTACATTAAATTCGATTCCACTCCATTCCACTGCCTTCCAGTCCACTCCACTCCACTCCACTCCATTCGATTCCATTCCACTGCACTCCAATCCACTCCATTCCATTCCAAAAAATTCTACTCCACTCAATTCCATTCCACTCCACTCCACTACACTCCACCCCATTGCACTCCACTCCATTCCAATCCACTCCATTACACTCCACGCTACTCCATTCCACTCCACTTCATTCCTTTCCATTCCACTCCACTCCACTCTATTCCTTTCCAATCCATTCCACTCCCTTCCATTCCATTCCATTCCACTCCATTGCATTCATTTCCATTCTTCTGCACTCCACTCCACTACATTCCATTCCACTCCTTTCCATTCCAATGCATGCCACTCAATTCCATTCCATTCCTCTCCACACTTCTCCATTCCCTTTCACTCCACTTTACTCATTTCCGCACCACTCCACTCCACTCCACCCCAGTCCATTCCTTTCCACTCTACTCCTTTCCATTTCTTTCAATTGCACTCGATTTCACTGCACTCCATCCACTCCTCTCCCCTCCATTCTACTACTTTCCGCTCCATTTTATTCCATTCTATTCCATTCCATTCCATTCAATTCCATTCATTCTATTCCACTCCATTGCACTTTACTCCACTCTCCTCCATTCCACTCCATTCCATTCAATTCCATTCATTCTATTCCACTCCATTGCACTTCACTCCACTCTCCTCCATTCCACTCCATTCCATTGGACTACATTCCACTCCACTGCATTCCTTTCCATTCCTCTGCACTTCACTCCACTCCATTCCCTTCCACTCCACTGTATTTCATTCCACTACTTAGTAATCCACTCAAATCGAGTCCATTCCATTGCACTACACTCCACTCCAGTCCATTCTGTTCCACTCCATTCTGCTTCATTCCATTCCAATCCACTCCAATCCGTTCCATTTCACTCAATTCCATTCCACTCAACTACACTACACTCCATTCCATTCCACTCCAATCCACTCCTTTCCACCCCACTCCACTCCACTAAACTCCACCACAATCCATTCCAATCTACTCCATTCCATTCCATTTCCTTACATTCCACTTCACTCCACTCCACTATATTCCACTCCATTCCACTCCATTCCACTCCATTCCAGTCCACACTACTCCACTTCACACCATTCTATTCATTCAACTGCACTCGTCTCAACTCCATTCCATTTCGCTCCATTCCACTCCACTCCTTTCCATTTCACTGCTTTCCATTCCATTCCATTCCATTCCACTCCACTCCACTCCATTTGAATCCACTCAACTCCAACCCACTCCATTGCAGTCCACTCTACTTCATTCCATTCAATTCCATTCCACTCCATTCCACTCCACTACATTAAACTCAATTCCACTCCATTCTACTGCCTTCCAGTCCACTCCACTCCACTCCACTCCACTCCATTCCATTCCATTCCACTGCACTCCACTCTACTCCATTCCATTCCAAACCATTCCACTCCACTCCATTCCATTCCACTCCACTCCTCGCCATTATATTCCACTCCATTTCATTCCACTGCATTCCACTCTACACTTCGCCATACCACTCCACTTGATTCCATTCCTTTCCACTCCAATCCACTCCATTCCACGCCACTCCATTCCATTCCACTCCACTACCCTCCACTCCATTCCAATCCATTCCGTTTCATTTCACTCCGCTCCACTCATTCCAATTCCATTCCATTCCATTCCACTCCACTCCACTACACTCCTTTGCACTGCCCTGCATTTCACTCCACTCCACTCCATTCCACTCCATTCCCTTCTGATCCATTCCACTCAATTCAATTACTTTCCTCTCCACACTTCTCCATTCCATTCAACTCCACTGTACTTCTTTGCACACCACTCCACTCCACTCCACCCCACTCCATTCCGTTTCACTCTACTCCGTTCCAATCCTTTCCATTCCACTCGACTCCCCTACACTCAATTACACTCCTTTCCACTCCATTCCATTCCATTCCAGTCCACTCAACTCAATTCCACTCCAGTCCACTCCACTCCATTATACGCCAATCCATTCCAATCCTTTGTCTTCCATTCTCGTCCACTCCACTCCATTCCACTTCAGTCCACTCCACTCCATTCCACTTCAGTCCACTCCATTCTGCTCCATTCCATTTCACTCCATTCCACTCCATTGCATTCGAATCCATTCCACTGTAGTCCACTCCACACCACTCCATTCCCCTCCACTCCATTCCATTCCATTCCATTAAACTCTATTCCACTCGACCCCACTACATTCCACTCCACTCCATTTCATTCGATTCCATTCTACTCCACTCCATTCCACTCCCCGCAATTCTATTGTATTCCACTGCATTCCATTCTATTCCATGCCACTGCAAACCAATCAATTCCACTCCTTTCCAATACATTCCATTCCACTCCACTCCACTCCATTCCACTCAACTTCCTTCCATTCCATTCAATTACATTCCATTGAATTCCACTCCATTGCACTCCACTCCATTCCTTCCATTCAACTCGAGTCCACTCTATTCTACTCCACTCCATTCCATACCACTCCACTGCTTTCCATTCCATTCCATTTCATTCCTTTCCATTCCACTCCTTTCTAATGCACTCCACTCCACTCCAATCCATGCCATTCCATGCCATTTCACTCCATTCTATGCCATTCCACTCCATTCCATTCCAGTCCACGGCACTCCATTCCACTCCACTCCACTCCACTTCACTCCATTCCACTCCACTCCACTCCATTCCATTACGTTACTTTCCATTCCACTGCATTCCATTCCACTCCACTCCTTTCCAGTCCTCTCCATTCCATTCGACATCATTCCACTCTACTCCACTCCATTCCATTGCACTCCACTCCATTCAATTCCATTCCATTCCACTGCTCTCCACTCCATCCACTCCAATCCAGTCCATTCTATTCCATACTACTCCATTTTATTCCATTCCATTCCATTCCTTTCCATTCCATTCCATACCTTTCCATTCCATTCCATTCCAGTCCATTCCACTCCATTCCACTTAACACAACTCTACTCCATTACACTTCAATCCATGCCATTCCATTCCACTCCATTCCACTCCACTCCATTCCTTTCCATTCCTCTGCACTCCACTCCACTTCATGCCCTTCCGCTCCATTTCATTCCATTCCACTAATTACTAATCCTCTCAACTCGTGTCCACTCCATTGCACTCCACTCCTCTCCATTACATTGCATTAGATTACATTACATTTCATTACATTCCATTCCATTTCACTAAATTCCATTCCACTCCACTCCACTACACTCCATTCCATTCCATTCAGCTCCACTCCATTGCTTTCCATTCCATTGCCTTTCATTCCACTCCACTCCATTTCATTCCACTCCATTCCTTTCCATTCCACTCATTTCCTTTCCACTTCACTCCACTCCACTCCATTCTATTCCACTCCACTCTACTTCTTTCTACACTACTCCACTCCCCTCAGATACACTCCACCCCATTCCACTCTAATCTATGCCATTCCATTCCATTCCAGTCCACTCAACACCAATTCACTACATTCCACTCCTTTCCACTCCATTCCACTCCATTCCATTCCACTCCACTCCACTCCACTCCAATGCTCTCCACTCCCCTCCATTCCATTTCACTCCATTCCACTCTACTCCTTTCCATTCCTCTCAATTCCATTCCATTCCATTTCTTTCTAGTCCATTCCATTCCACTCCAGTCCACTACATTTAATTCCACTCCACTCCACTCAATTCTATTCCACTCAACTCCAATTCACTCCATTCCATTCCATTCCACTCAATTCCATTCCATTACACTACATTAACTCCATTCTATTTGACTCCTCCCCAATCCTTTCCAAGCCACTCCACTCCACTGAACACCACCCCACTCCATTCCACTCTACTCCATTCCATTCCAGTCCACTTGTCTCCACTCCACTACATTCCACTCCTTTCCCTTCCATTCCACTCCATTCCAGAACACTCCACTTCACTCCACTCCATTACATTACATTTCACTGCACTCCACACCACTCCATTCCATTGCAATCCTTTCCAATTCACTTCTTTCCATTCCATTCCATTCCATGCCATTCCATTCCAATCCATTCCATTCCACTCCACTCCACTCCATTTCATTCCACTCCACTCCTCTCCATTCAATTCTTCTCGAATTGAATCCACTCCATTCCAGTCCACTCTACTCCATTTCATTCCATTTAATTCCTTACCATTCCATTCCACTCCTCTACATTAAACTCGATTCCACTCCATTCCACTCCATTCCAGTCAACTGTACTCCTCTCCACTCCATTCTATTCTATTCCACTGCACTCTACTCCACTCCATTCCATACCAAGGCATTCCAGTCCACTCCATTCCATTACACTCCAATACACTACACTACAATCCACCCCATTCCATTCCACTCCATTCCATTCCACTCTATTCCACTCCATGCTACTCCATTCCACTCCACTCCATTCCATTCAATTAAACTCCACTCCACTCCATTCCACTGCACTCCACTCCTCTCCACTCCATTCCAATCCATTCCACTCCATTTCACTCTGCTCCACTCATTCCAATTCCATTCCATTCCATTCCATTCCATCCCATTGCACTTCAATCCATTCCATTTCGCTCCACTCCACTCCATTCCATTACCCTACATTTCACTCCACTCCATTCCATTCCATTCCACTCAAATCCATTCCATTCCATTCCACTGCCCTCCTCTCCAATCCATAATACTCCACTCTACTCCTTTTGACACTACTCCTCTCCCTTCCACTCTATCCCACTCCCTTCCATTCCACTCTATTCCATTCCATTCCTTTCCATTACAATTGACTCCACTCCATTCCACTCCTTTTCACTCTAATCCATTCAATTCCAGTCCACTCCACTCCATTCCACTCCCCTACACTACAATCCAATCCATTCTTTCCATTGTATTCCATTCTCCTCCAATCCACTCCATTCCACGCCAATCCATTTAATTCCACTCCACTCCACTCCATTCCATTCCAATCCATTCCACTCCATTCCATTCCAGTCCATTCCATTCCACTCACTTCCATTCCATTGCACTATACCCCATTCCACACTACTCCATTCCACTCCTCTTCATTCCATTCCATTCCATTCAACTCCATTCCACTCGACTCCTCTACATTCCACTCCAATCTACTCCATTTTATTCCATTCCATTCAACTCCCCTCCATTCCAATCCACTCCATTCCATTGTATTCCACTGCATTCCATTCTATTCCATTCCACTACACAACACTCTATTCCACTCCATTTAATTACTTTCAATTCCACTCCTCCCCATTCCATTCCATTCCATTCCACTCCTCTCTACTTCATTCTACTCCACTCCACTCCATTCCATTCTATTCCATTTCACTGCACTCGACTCCATCCACTCCACTCCACTACATTCCATTCCATTCCATTCCACTACAGTTCAGTCCATGCCAACCCATTCCACTCCATTCCACTCCCCTCCACTCCATTCCATTCCATTCCATTCCATTCCATTCCATTCCACTCTACTCCATTCCTCTCCACACCATTACTCTCCATTCCATTCCTCTCCATTCCACTCGATTCCATTCCATTCAATTCCTCTCCAATCCACTCCACTCCATTCCGTTGCAATCCATTCCATTCCACTGCATTCCATTTCACTCCCTTCCTTTCCATTCCTTTCCAGTCAATTCCATTCCACTCCAGTACACTCCACTCCTTTCCATTCCACCCCACTCCACTCCTTTCCACACCACTCCACTCCACGTGACTACATTCGATTCAACTCTACTCCATTCCATTCCATTCCATTCCATTCTAATCCATCTGAATCCACTACTCTCCATTCCACTCCATTCCACTCCATTCCTTTCCACTCCACTGCACTCCACTTCATTTAATTGCACTCCGCTCCACTTCACTCTATTTCAATGAACACCATTCCACTCCACTACTTTCCATTCCAATCCATTCCATTGCATTCTACTCCATTCCATTCCAATCGACTCCACTCCATTTCATTCAACTCCACTGCACTCAATTCCACTCCACACCGTTCCAGTTTGCTCTATGCCATTCCATTCCATTCCATTCCATTCCATTCCATTCCATTCCTTCCACTTCACAACACTACATTAAACTCCATTCCACTCCATTCCACTCCATTTCAGTCCACTCCACTCCATTCCATTCCTTTCTACTGGACTCCACTCCACTTCATTCCATTCCAAACCTTTCAACTCCACTCCATTCCATTCCACTCAACTCCACTCCACTACACCACATTACACTCCACTCTGTTCCATTCCTCTCCATTCCACTACACTCTACTTCATTCCACTCTACTCTATTCCATTCCCTTCCACTCCACTCCTCTCCATTCCACTCTTCTCCATTTCACTCCACTCCGCTCCATTCCATTCCACTCCAATACACTCCATTCCAATCCATTCAACTCCATTTCACTCCACTCCACTCCCTCCAATTCCATTCCATTCCATTCCGTAGCATTCCATTGCATTCCACTCCATCCCATTCCACTGCACTACATTCCAGTCCACTCCACTCCACTTCTCTCCACTACATTAAATTCCACTCCACTACATTCCATTCCATTCCACTCCATTTCCTTCCATTCCATTCCACTTCACTGCAATCCATCCACACCACTCCACTCCATTCCATTCCAATCCATTCCTCTCCAATCTATTCCATACCATTCCATTCCTTTCAACTGCACTTCACTTTATCCACTCTACTCTGCTCCATTCCTTTCCATTACATTCCACTCCAGTACACTCGTTTCCAATTCATTCCACTGCAATTCACTCCACTCCACTGCATTCCATTCCATTCCATTCTACTCCATTGCACTCCATTCCTTTCCAGTCCAGTATACTCCATTCCTCTCCACTCCATTCCACTCGACTCCGGACAATTCTGTTACTCTCCACTCCATTCCATCACACTCCATTCCATTCCATTCCATTCCCCTGCACTCGAATCCACTCCGTTACACTCGGTTGCATTCCTTTCCATTCCACTCCACTCTATTCCATTCCATTCCGCTCCAGTACACTCCAATCCATTGTATTGCACACCATTCCACTCCACTCCGTTGCATTCCACTCCATTCCATTCCATTTAATTCCAATCAATTCCATTGCACTCCACTACAATCCACTCCTTTCCAATCCATTCCATTGCAATCCTTTCCACCCCACTCCACTCCACTCCAACCCAATCCATTCCATTCCACTCCACTCCGTTCAATTGCATTCCATTCAATTCCACTCCGCTCCACTCCACTACATTCCTCTCCATTCCAGTCAATTCCACTGTATTCCAGTTCAATCCACTAAATTCCATTCCATTCCACTGCACTCCACTCCTCTCAACTTCATTGCACTCCACTCCACGCCACTGTTTTCCATTCCACTCAATTCCATTCCATTCCTTTCCATGGCATCCATTCCATTCCACTCCTGTCCTTTCCACTCCACTCCACTCCACTCCATTCCAATCCACTCTACTCCATTCCATTCCATTCAATTCAATTGTACTCCATTCAATTCCACTCCATTCCACTCTACTACATTAAACTAAAATCCACTCCATTCCACTCCATTAAAGTCCAATCCACTCCACTCTACTCAGTTCCTTTCCATTCCACTGGACTAAACTCCATTCCATTCCAAACCATTGCACTCCACTCCATTTCATTCCACTCCACTCCACTCCACTCCACCCCATTACATTCTACTCCATTCCATTCCACTCCATTGCAATCCACTCTACTCCACTCCACTCTACTCCATTCTATTCCTTTCCACACCACTCCACTCCGTTCCACTCCACTCCTTGTCAATCCACTCCGCTCCTTTCCATTGCATTCCATTTCACTCCAATCCATTCCACTCCAATCAATTCCACTCCATTCCACTCCACTTCACTGATTCAATTTCCATTCCACTCCATTCCAGTCCACTATGCTCCATATCACTCCAATCCACTCCACTCCACTACATTCCATTCCATTCCATGCCATTCAATTCCACTACACTCCATTCCATTCCTTTCCACTGCATTCCATTCTATTCCATTCCACTCGACTCCACTCAAATCCACTCATTTCCATTACATTCTATTAAAGAACACCCCATTGCATTCCATTCTATTCCATTCCATTCCACTCCAATGCACTCCATTATACTCCACTCCATTCCATTCCATTCCATTCCATTCCACTCCATTGCACTCCAATCCATTCCTTTCTATTCAACTCAATTTCACTCCATTCCATTCCATTCCATTCCACCCGAATCAAGTCCACTCTACTCCATTCCACTTCACTCCACTCCAATACACTCCATTCCACTCCACTCCACTCCATTCTATAACATTCTATTATATTCCACTCCATTCCATTCCACACCATTCCATTCCACTCCATTCCATTCCACTCCATTCCAGTCCACTACATTCCATTCCACTCCACTCCACTAAATTCCTTTCCACTCCACTCAATTCCATTTCATTCCATTGCATTCCATTCCAATGCATTCCACTCCATCCAGTCCACTCCATTCCATTCCACTCCATTCCTTTCCTCTCCACTCCATTCCATTCCATTCCATTCTGCTGCACTCCACTCCATCCACTTCACTCTGCTCCATTCCTTTCCATTACATTCCACCTCAATCCACTCCACTCATCTCCATTCCATTCTATTCCACGCCATCCATTTCATTCCACTCAACTCCTTTCCTCTCCACTCCATTCCACTCCATTCCATTGCATTCCTCTCAACTCCATTGCACTCCACTCCATTCCAATCCATTCCAATCCACTGCACTCCATTCCACTCAAATACACTCCATTCCATTCCTCTGCATTCCACTCCACTCCATCTCATTCCATTCCGCACCTCTCAACTCCTCTCCATTCCATTGCACTCCATTCCTCTCCAGTCCATTCCATTCCACTCCATTCCATTCCTTTCTGGTCAATTCCATTCCACTCCACTACACTCCACTCCTTTCCATTACACTCCACTGCATTCCATTACACTCCACTCCATTCCATTCCATTCCATTACATTCCATTCCACTCGACTCCACTCCACTCCATTCTAGTCCATTCCACTCCATTCCAGTCCACTCCACTCAATTCCTTTGCACTCCATTCCACTCCATGCCTTTCCTTTCAAATCCATTCCATTCCATTCCATTGCACTCCAATCCATTCCACTGCATTCCACTCCACTCCATTCTATTCCAATCCTTTGCATGCCACTCCACTGAATTCCACTCCACTCCACTCTATTCCACTCCACTCCATACCATTCGACTCTATTCCATTCCTCTCCACTCCACTCCATTCTATTCCATTCCACTCCATTTTGCTGCAGTCCTTTCCATTCCGTTTAATTCAATTCCATTCCATTCCAATCCATTCCAATCCATTCCACCCCATTCCACTTCACTCCACTCTACTCCATTCCACTCCATTCCATTCCACTCCATTCCACTCCACTCCTTTCCTTTCCATTCATCTGCACTCTACTCCACTGCATTCCATTCCACTCCATTCCATACCATTCCACTCGTTACTAATCCACTCCACTCCATTCCCCTTCACACCAATCCATTTCATTCCATTTCATTCAATTCCATTCCATTCTCCTCCAATCCAGTCCACTCCACTCCATTCCACGCCGCTACACTGCACTCCACTCCACTAAACTCCATTCCACTCCATTCCATTCCATTACATTCCATTCCACTCCATTCCACTCTACTTCATTCCTCTCCACTCCTTTCCTCTCGACTACAGTCAATTCTGTTCCTCCGTGCTCCATTCTATCACCCTCCATTCCATTCCATTCCTTTCCACTGAACTCCAATCCACTCTGTTACACTCCGTTACATTCCTCTCCATTCCGCTGCACTCCATTCCATTCCATTCTGCTCCACTACTCTCCAATCCATTGCATTGCACTCCATTCCACTCTATTCCATTCCACTCCACTGCATTCCATTTAATTCCACTCAATTCCATTCCACTCCTCTACACTGCATTTCTTTCCATTCCATTCCACTCCACTCCTGTCCACACCACTCCACTGCACTCCATCCCAATCCATTCCATTCCACTCCACTCCATTCTGTTGCATTCCATTCCATTCCAATCAACTCCACTCCACTACATTCCACTCCATTCCAGTCCAATCCACCGTACTGCAGTCCACGCCATTCCACTAAATTCCATTTCATTCCACTGCACTCCTCTCCACTCAATTTGATTGCACTCCACTCAACTCCACTCTTTTCCAATCCACTCCATTCCATTCCATTCCATTCCACTGCATCCATTTCACTCCACTCCTCTCCATTCCACTCGACTCGACTCCAATCCATTCCAATCCACTCTACTCCATTCCATTCCATTCCATTAAATTCCTGTCCATTCCACTCCACTACATTAAACTTGAATCCACGCCATTCCACGCCATTCCAGTATAATCCGCTCCACTCCACTTAATTCCTTTCCATTCCACTGGACTCCACTCCATTCCATTCGAAGCCATTCCACTCCACTCCATTTCATTCCACTCCACTCCACTCCATTCTACTCCACTTCACCCCATTACATTCCACTCCATTCCATTCCACTCCATTCCAATGCACCCTATTCCATTCCACTCCATTCCACTCCACTCCATTCCACTCCACTCCCCTCCATTCCATTGCATTCCATTTCTCTCCACTCCTTTCCACTAACAATCCATTCCACTCCATTCCACTCCACTCCACTCCCTCCAATTCCATTCCACAGCATTCAAGTCCACTACACTCCATACCACTCCAATCCACTCCACTCCACTACTTTCCATTCCGTTCATTTCCATTCATTCCACTCCACTCCATTCCATTCCATTTTATCACATTCCACTCCACTCCACTCAAATCCAATCATTTCCATTACATTCATTTCAACAACACCCCATTTCATTCCATTGTATACCTTTCCATTCCACTCCACTCCAATCCATTCCACTCCATTCCACTCCATTCCATTCCATTCCATTCCACTCCATTCCACTCCACTCCACTAAATTCCTTTCCAATCCACTCCGTTCCATTTCATTCCATTCCATTCCATTCCAATGCATTCCACTCCATCCATTCCATTCCACTCAACTCCTTTCCCCTCCACTCCATTCCACTCCACTCCATTCCATTCCATTCCTCTTAACTCCATTCCACTCCACTCCACTCCAATCCATTCCATTCCATTCCACTGCACTCCACTCTACCCAAATACACTTCATTCCATTCTTCTCCTTTCCACTCCACTCCACTCCATTCTATTCCATTCCACTCCATTTTGTTGAATTCCATTCCATTCCATTCAATTCAATTCCATTCCATTCCAATCCATCCCAGTCCATTCCACTCCATTCCTGTTCACTCCACTGTACTCCATTCCACTCCATTCCATTCCACTCCATTCCACTCCACTCCTTTCCTTTCCATTCATCTGCACTCTACTCCAGTGCATTCCATTCACTCCATTCCACACCATTCCACTCGTTACTAATCCACTCCACTTCATTCCACTTCACTCCAATCCATTTCATTCCGTTTCATTCAATTCCATCCCATTTCCCTCCAATCCACTCCACTCCACTGCATTCCATTCTGATCCACTCCCCTCCACTAAACTCTATTCCACTCCACTCCATTCCATTCCATTCCATTCAATTCCACTCCCATCCATTCCATCTAACGCCACTTCACTCCACTCCACTCCACTCCATTCCATTCCATGCTATTCCCTTCCACTGCATTCCATTCCATTCCACTCCATTCCAGTCCGCTGCACTCCATACCACTCTGACACACTACCCTCCACTACACTCCATTCCATTCCATGTCATTCAATTCCACTCCACTGCATTCCATTTCATGCCACTGTATTCTGTTCTATTCCATTCCACTCCACTCCACTCCACTCATTTCTACTCCTTTCTGTTACATTAGATTCCACTGCACCGAATTCCATTCCACTCCACTCCACTCTATTTCACACCACTCCATTCCATTCCATTCCATTTCACTCCATTGCACTTCATTCCATTCCTTTCTATTCAACTCCTTTCCACTCCAATCCACTCCATTCCTCCCCACTCCAATCTAGTCCACTCCACTTCATTCCACTCCACTCCACTTCAATTCATTCCATTCCACTACACTCCACTCCATTCTATTACTTTCCATTCCATTCCACTTCAATCCATTCCTTTAGACAACATTCCATTCCACTCCATTCTACTCCACTCCACTAAATTACATTCCACTCCACTCCATTCCAGTCCATTCCATTGTATTCCTCTGCATTCCACTCCATCCACTACACTCCACTTCATTCCACTCCATTACATTCCACTCCACTCCATTCCATTCACTTCCATTTCATTCCACTGCACTCCACTCCATCCACTCCACTCCGCTCTACGTCTTTCCATTCCATTCCACTCCACTCCACTCCTTTCCAATCCATTCCCCTTCAGTCCACTCCAATCAACCAGATTCCATTCAATTCCACTCCATCCATTCCATTCCACTCAACTCCATTCCTCTTCACTCCATTGCATTCCACTCCTTCATATTACATTCCTCTCAAGTCCATTGAACTCCACTCCATTGCATTCCATTTCATTCCACTGCACTCCACTCCACTCCATTAGACTCCTTTCCTTTCCTCTCCTTTCCACTCCACTCCATTACATTTAATTCCGTTTCTCTCCACTTCACTCCATTCCATTGCACTCCATTCCACCCCGCTCCATTCCATTCCATTCCATTCCATTCCATTCCATTCCATTCCAGTCTATTCCATTCCACTCCAATACACTCCACTACTTTCCATTCCACACCACTCCACTCATTTCCACCCCACTCCTGTCCACTACACTCCATCCCACTCCATTCCATTACACTCTATTCCTTTCCATTCCATTCTATCCCATCCGACTCCACTCCACTCCATTCCACTCCATTCCACTACATTCTACTCCATTCCTGTCCACTCCTCTGCACTCCATGCCATTCCAGTGCACTGCACTCCACTCCACTCAATTCCATTGCATTCCATTCCACTTCACTCCTTTCCATTCCAATCCTTTCCATTCCATTCCATTCCACTCCACTCCACTCCTTATCATTCCATTCCACTCCCCTCCATTCCAGTCTACTCTACTCTATTGTATTCCATTCCATTCCATTCCACTCCACTACATTAAACATGATTCCACTCCGTGCCACTCCTTTCCAGTCCACTCCACTCCACTCCATTCCCTTCTATTCCACTGGACTCCACTCCACTCCATTCCATTCCAAACTTTTCCACTCCACTCCATTCCTTTCCACTCAACTCCACTCCACTCTACACCATTACATTCCACTCCATTCCATTCCTCTCCATTCCAATCCACTCTACTCCATTCCACTCCGCTCCATTCCATTCCAATCCATTCCATTCCACTCCATTGCATTACAGTCTAATCCATTCAACTCCACTTCACTCCACTCCACTCATTCCTATTCCATTCCATTCCATTCCACTCCATGACACTCTATGCCAACCATTGCATCCCATTCCATTCCACTCCATTTCATTCCACTGCACTCCATTCCACTCCTCTCCTCTCCACTCCTCTCCGCTGCATTAAATTCCACTCTACTCCATTCCACTCCACTCCATTACATTCCATTCTATTCCACTGCATTCCACTCCATCAACTCCACTCCTCTCCATTACACTCCATTCCATTCCGCTCCACTCCATTCCATTCCGTTGCATTCCACTGCACTCCAATCCTTCCACTCCACTCCACTCCACTCCACTCCATTCCACTCCATTCCACTCCATTCCACTCCATTCCATTCCTCTTCAATCTATTGCATTCCATTCCATTCCTTTCCACTGCACTTCACTCTATCCACACCACTTTGCTCCATTCTTTTCCATTGCATTCCACTCCACTCCTCTCCTTTCCAATCCATTCCACTCCAATACACTCCACTCCACTCCACAGCATTCCATTCCATTCCATGCCATTACTTTCGACTCAATTCCTTTCCATTCCACTCTACTCCTTCCCTCTCCACTCCATTCCACTTGACTGCATTCAATTCCTTTCTTCTCCACTCCATTCCACCACACTCTATTCCATTCCATTCCATTCCACTGCTCTCCAATCCTCTCCGTTAAACTCCATTACTTTCCTCTCCATTCCACTCCACTCCATTCCATTCCATTCTGCTCCACTCCACTCCATTCCATTACATTCCGCTCCACTCCACTCCATTCCATTGCACTCCATTCCACTGCATTCCATTCCATTTAATTCCTCTCAATTCCATTCCACTCCACTACACTCCAATCCTTTCCATTCCACTCCATTCCACTCCTTTCCACACCACTCCATTCCACTCCACCCGACTCCATTCCATTCCACTCCACTCCATTCCATTGCATTCCATTCCCTTCCACTCAACTCCACTCCAGTCCATTCCACTCCGTTTTGCTCCATTCCACTGCATTCCAGTCCACTTCACTCCACTACTTTTCAATCCATTCCACTGCACTCCAATCCACTCAATTTCATTGCACTCCATTACACTCCACTCCTTTCCATTCCACTGCATTCCATTCCATTCCATTTAACTGCATTCCATTCCGCTCCACTCCACTCCATTCGACTCTACTCCACTCCACTCCATTCCAGTCTACTCTACTCCATTCCATTCCAAACCATTCCTCTCCACTCCATTTCATTCCGCTGCACTCCACTCCACTCTACTCCACTCCACCTCTTAAATTCCACTACATTCCATTCCACTCCATTCCACTCCACATTACTCCATTCCACCCCACTAAATTCCATTCCACTGCATTCCACTCTGCTCCACTCAATTCCATTCCACTCCTCTCGGCTCCATTCCATTCCATTCCATTCCACTCCTCTCCACTCCACTCCAATCCTTTGCACTCCATTCCACTCCACTCCACTCCTTCCAATTGCATTCCACTCCATACCAATCCATTACACTCCATACCAATCCAATCTACTCCACTGCACTAAACTCCATTCCATTCTATGTCATTCAATTCTACTCCACTCCATCCCATTCCATTCAACTGCATTCCATTCTATTCCCTTCCACTCCACTCCCCTCGAATCCACTCCTTTTCTCCTTTTCATCACATTCCATTCAACTCCACAAAAGTCGATTCCATTCCATTCTATTCCACGTCACTCCACTCCCTACCATTCCATTGCACTCCAGTCCATTCATTTCCATTCAACTACTTTCCACTCCATTCCATTTCATTCCACTCCACTGCAATCCAGTCAACTCCATTCCATTCCACTCCACTCCACTCCAGTCCACTCCATTCCACTCCACTCCACTCCATTCTGTTACATTCCATTTCATTCCACTCCATTCCATTCCACCCCACTCCTTTCTATTCCACTCCATTCCATTCCACTCCATTCCACTCCACTCCACTAAATTCCATTCCACTCCACTCCATTCCATTCCATTGCATTCCATTCTATTCTATTCTGCTACATTCCACTTCATCCACTCCACTCTACTCCATTCCACTCCATTCCATTCCATTCCATTCCACTCCACTCTGTTCCATTCCATTCCATTCCTTTCCAATGCACTCCACTCCATCCACTCCACTCTGCTCCATTCCTTTCCATTCCATTCCACTCTACTCCACTCTTTTCCCATCCATTCCACTCCAGTACACTCCACTCAACTCCATTCCATTCTATTCCACCCCATCCAATCCATTCCATTCAACTCCATTCCTCTCCACTCCATTCCACTCCACTGCATTCCACTCCACTCCATTTCATTCCTTTCCATTCCACTGCACTGCACTCCACTCATATACACTCCATTCCATTTCTCTCCATTCCACTCCACTCCATTTCATTCCATTCGGCTCCTCTTCATTCCACTCCGTTCCATTGCACAATATTCCACTCCACTCCATTCCATTACACTCCATTCCATTCCATTACATTCCAGTCAATTCCATTCCACTCCACTACAGTCCACTCCTTTCCATTCCACTTCACTCCACTCCTTTCCACAACACTCCACTCCACTCCTCTCCACCGCACTCCAATCCATTTCACTCTACTCCATTCCATTCCATTCCACTCGACTCCACTCCACTCCCTTCCACTCCGATCCACTCCATTCCACTCCATTCCAGTCCAGTCCACTTCACTCCTTTCTATTCTATTGTACTGCACTCCATTCCACTAAATTCTATTGCACTCCATTCCACTCCACTGCTTTTCATTCCAGTCCATTCCATTCCATTGCATTCAACTCCATTCGATTCCATTCCATTCCACTCCATTTCTTTGCACTCTACTGCACTCCATTCCACTCCACGCCACTATACTCCATTCCAGTACACTCTACTCCATTCCATTCCATTCCATTCCATTCCACTCCACTACATTAAACTCGATTCCACTCCATTCCACTCCATTCCAGTCCGTTCCCCTCCACTTCACTCCATTCCATTCCATTACACTGGACTCCACTCCACTCCATTCCATTGCAACAATTCTAGTCCACTCCATTCCACTCAACTCAACTCCACTCCACTAAAGTCCACCCCATTACATTCCACTCCATTCCATTCCACTCTTTTCCACTCCATTCTACTCCCATCCACTCCAATCCATTGCACTCCACTCTGCTCCATTCCAATCCAATCCATTCCATTCCATTTCACTGCATTCCATTCCAATCCATTCGACTCCATTCAAATCCACTCGTCTCCTTCCAATTCCAATCCATTCCACTCCATTCCATTCCACTCCACTCCATTCCATTCCATTCCTATCCACTCCAATCCACTTCATTCCATTGCCCTCTATTCCACTCCACTTCATTCCATTACACTCCATTCCATTCCATTCCATTTTCTCAATTCCGTTCCATTCCAATACACTCCTCTCCATTCCATTCTACACCATTCCTCTCCTTTCCACACCACTCCACTCCATTCCACTCCACCCAACTCCATTCCATTCCACTCTACTTCATTCCATTCCATTCCTTTCCACTCTATTCCACTCCACTCCATTCCACTCCTTCCAACTCCATTCCTCTCCATTACAGTACACTCCACTCCACTCCACTACTATCCATTCCACTCCAATTCATTGCATTCCATTGCATTCCATTCTCCTCCACGCCATTCTATTCCATTCCAATCTATTCCTTTCCACTCCACATCACTCCATTCCATTCCATTCCATTCCACTCCATTCTATTCCAACCCATTCCATTCCATTCCATTCCCTTCCACTCTACTCCATTCCACACCACTCCATTCCACTCGTCTCCATTCAATTCCATTCCATTCAACTCCATTCCACTACACTCCACTACATTCCACTCCCCTCCACTCCACTACATTCCACTCCCCTCCACTCCATTTTATTCCATTTCATTCAACTGCACTCCATTCTACTCCGCTCCATTTCACTGTATTCCTCGCCATTCCATGCTGCTGTACTACAATCCGTTTCATTCCACTCCACACTATTCTACTCCACTCCATCCCCCTCCAGTTGATTTTATTCCCATCCATTGCATGCCACTCCACTCATTTCCACACCAATCCACTTCATTCCACTCCATTCCATTCCATTCAACCCTATTCAATTCCACTACACCCCACACCATTCTATTCCATTCAATTCCAGTTTGTTCCAATCCATTCCATTCCAATTCATTCCCGTCAATTTCACTCCATTCCACTTCACTCCACTCTACTCCATTCCAGTTCATTCCACTCCATTCCATTCTACTCCATTCCACTCTCTTCCATTTCTTTCCATTCTTCTCCATTCCTCTCCACTCCATTCCATTCCAGTCCATTACATTCAATTCCACTCCTTACTAATCCACTCCACTCCATTCTATTTCATTCCATTCCATTCAATTCCATTCCTTTCCTCCCCAATCCACTCCACTCCTTACCATTCCATTCCACTCCACTCCTCTCCCTTCCACCCCATTCCATTCCATTGCATTCTATTTCATTCCATTCCACTCTTATCAATTCCATTCAACTCCAGTGCACTCCACTCCGCTTCACTCCACTCCATTCTATTCCATTCCACTGCATTCCTTTCCATTCCACTCCATTGCAGTACATTACCCTCCATACCACTCCAATCCACTCCACTCCACTCCATTCAGATCCACTCCACTACGTTCCATTCCATTCCACTGCATTCCATTCTATTCCATTCCTCCCTACTCCACTCAATTCCACTCCATTCCATTATATTCTATTCCACTCCACCCCAATCCATTCCATTCCTTTCCTTTCCATGTCACTCCACTCCACTCCATTCTACTCCACTCCACTCCTTTCCATTCCATTGCATTATATTCCAGGCCATGGCACTCCATTTCACTCCTTTCCATTCAATTCCAGTCCACTTCATTCCACTCCATTCAATTCCATTCGTCTCCACTGCATTCCATTCCATTCCATTTCATTCCACTGCTTTCTACTGCACTCCACTCCTTTACACTCCACTCAACTCCATTCCATGCCATTTCATTCCATTCCAGTCCACTCCACTCCATTCCACTCTACTCTACTCCACTCCATTCCTCTCCACTCCAGTCCGTTCCATTTCATTCCATTCCATTAGACTCCATACCATTCACTCCATTCCATTCCAGTCCAATCCATTCCCTTCCTCTCCACTCCACCAGATTCCTGTCCACTCCACTCCATTCCACTCCATTCCATTCCACTGCACTCCAGTGCATCCACTCCACTACACCCCATTGCACTTCATTCCATTCCCCTCCACTCCATTCCATTCCATTCCATTCGATTTCATTCCATTCCTCTGCATTTGACTCCATCCACTCCACTCCGCTCCATTGCTTTCCATTCTATTTCACTCCACTCCACTTCTTTCCAATCCATTCCACTGCAATCGACTCCACTACACTCCATTCCATTTCTCTGATTCCATTCCATTCCACTCCATTCCATTCCACTCCACTCTACTCCATTCCTCTCTATTCCATTCCACTCCACTCCATTTCATTCCATTCTTCTCCGCTCCATTCCACTCCACTCTATTCCATTCCATTCCATTCCAACGCACTCCCCTCCACTCCATTATACTCCATTCCATTCCTCTCCATTCCACTCCATTCCACACAATTCCATTTTACTCCACCCCACTCCACTCCTTTCCACACCACTCCACTCAACCCCACTCCACTCCTTTCCACACCACTCCACTCCACCCCACTCAATTCCATTCCTCTCTACTCCATTCCATTCCGTTTCATTCCATTCCACTCGACTTCACTCCATTCCATTCCAATCCATTCCACTCCACTCCACTCCTTTGCTTTCCACTCCATTCCATTCCATTCTACTCCATTCCATTCCACTCCATTCCATTCCATTCCATTCTACTCCACTCCCCTCCAATTCATTCCACTCCACTCCACTCAATTCCACTCCACTCCACTCCATTCCAGTCCACTCTACTCCATTCCATTCCATTCAATTCCATTCCATTTCACTCCATTGCACTGCACTTCATTGCACTCCACTTCATTAAACTCATTTCCTCTCTATTCCGTTCCATTCCAGTCCACTCTCCTCCACTCTACTCCATTCCATTCCATTCCTCTGCACTCCAATCCAAGCCATTCCATTCCAAACCAATCCACTCCACTCTATTCCATTCCATTCCACTCCACTCCACTCTAATACAACCCATTATATTCCACTCCATTCCATTCCACTCCCTTCAACTCCAGTCAACTCCACTCCACACCACTCCATTCCATTCCATTCCACTCCACTCAACTGCATTCCACTCCAATCCATTCCAATCCACTCCACTTCATTCCTTTGCTTTCCATTCCACTCCAATCTTCTCCATTCCAAATCATTCCACGCCATTCCTCTCCACTCCACTCTTTCCAATTACATTCTAATCCATTCCACTGCATTGCACTCCACTCCATTCCATTCCATTCTGCTCCACTCCACTCCACTCTATTCAGTTGCCCTCCATTCCACTACACTGCATTCCATTCCACTCCGTTCCTTCCATTCCATTCTACTCAATTCCATTCCGTTCCACTCCACTCCACTCCTTTCCACACAACTCCATTCCACTCCACTCCACTCCATTCCATTCCTTCCCATTCCACTCGACTCCACCCCACTCCATTCCACTCCTTTCCACTCCATTCCACTCCATGCCAGTCCAGTGCACTCCACTCAACTTCATTCCACTTCACTCCATTCCATTGCTATCTGCTCCATTCCTTTGCATTGTATTCTCCTCCTAGCCACTCCATTCCTCTCCAATCCACTCCATTCAACATCACTCCACTGCAATCTATTCCATTTCATTCCACTCCATTCCTTTCTATTCCATTCCACTGCACTCTGTTCCAACGCAATCTACTCCATTTCAAACCATTCCATTCCACTCCACTCCTTTCCATTCGGTTCCATTCAACTCCATTCCACTCCACTTCCCTACCTTCCACTCCACACCATTCTATACCCATCCATTCCATGCCGCTCCACTAAATTCCACTCCACTCCATTCCTTACAAATCTATTCCATTCCACTCCACTCCACTCCATTCTATTCCATTCCGCTCCATTTCATTCCATTCCATTCCATTCCATTCCATTTCATTCCACTCCATTCCACTCCACTCCATTCCTTTCCATTCCTCTGTACTCCCCTCCACTCCATTCCCTTCCACTCCATTGCATTCATTTCAATTAATTGCTAATCCACTCCACTGCATTCCACTCCACTCCATTGCATTCCATTCCTTTCCATTTCAATCCACTCCACTCCACTCCATTACACTCCACTCCACTCCATTACACTCCACTCCACTCCACTCCATTCCACTCCAGTCTATTCCATTCCATTCCATTCCATTCCACTCATCCATTCCATCCAACTCCACTCAAATTCGCTCCAACGCGCTCCACTCCATTATATTCTGTTATATTCCATTCCACTGCATTCCATTCCATTCCACTCCATTCCAGTTCACTACACTACATTCTACTCCACTCCACTCCACTTCACTGCATTCCATTCCATTCCGTTGATTTTCACTCCACTACTTTCAATTCCAATCTACTGCATTCCATTCTATTCCATTCAATTCCACTCCACTCAATTCCACTCCATTCCATTCCATTCCATTCCACTCCACCCAATTCCTTACCATTCCACTGCACTCCACTGCATTCCACTCCACTCCACTCCACTCCATATCATACCATTCCATTCCATTCCAGTCCATTCCATTCCATTCCATTTCATTACACTCCATTGCACTCCACTCCATTCCTTTCCATTCAACTCGAATCCACTCCATTCCACTCCACTCCATTCCATACAACTTCACTGCATTCCATTCCATTCCATTTGCTTCCATTACATTCCACTCCTTTCTACTCAATTCCACCCCATTCCACTCCACTCAACTCCATTCCATGCCATTCCATTCCACGCCATTCCATGCCATTCCATTCCATCCCATTCTATTCCACTTCACTCCATTCCATTCCACTACACTCCATTCCACTGCATTCCGCTCCACTCCACTCCCCTCCAACCCTTTCCATTCCATTCCACTCCACTTCACACCTGCCCACTCGATTACATTCAACATCATTCATCTCCACTCCACTCTATTACATTCCAATCCACTCCATTCCATTCCGTTCCATTCCACTGCACTCAACTCCATCCACTCCACTCCACTACATTCCACTCCACTCCATTCTATTCCATTCGGCTCCACTCCACTCCATTCCGTTGCCCTCCATTCCCCTCCATTCCATTCTACTCCATTCCAATCTACTCCACTCCACTCCAATTCATTCCACTCCACTCCACTCCATTCCAGTCCACTCTACTCAATTCCATTCCATTCCATTCCACTCCGTTTCACTCCATTGCACTCCACTTCATTAAACTCGATTCTTCTCTATTCCACTCCATTCCCGTCCCCTCCACTCCACTCCATTCCATTCCATTCCTCTGCACTCCACGCCAATCCATTCTATTACAAACCAATCAACTCCACTCCATTCCATTCCACTCCACTCCACTCCACTCTAATGCCACCCATTATATTCCACTCGATTCCATTCCACTCCATTCGTCTCCAGTCAACTCCATTCCACTCCACTACATTCCCTTCCATTCCACTCCACTCCACTGCATTCCACTCCATTCCATTCAAATCCACTCCGCTTCATTCCTTTGAATTCCATTCCACTCCACTCCACTCCATTCGAATTCGTTCCACTCCATTCCTCTCCACTCCACTCTTTCCAATTCCATTCCATTCCATTCCACTGCATTCCACACCACTCCATTCCATTCCACTGCACTCCATTACATTCCAATCTGCTCCACTCCACTCCACTCCATTCAGTTGCCCTCGATTCCTCTCCATTGCATTACAATCTCCTCCAAGCCACTCCATTCCATTCCACTCAATTCCATTCCATTCCACTCCACTCCACTAGGTTCCATTCCATTCCACTCCACTCCACTCCTTTCCACACCGTTCCATTCCACTCCAACCCACTCCATTCCATTCCTTCCCATTCCATTCGTCTCCACCCCACTCTATTCCACTCCTTTCTACTCCATGCCAGTCAACTGCCATCCACTCCACTCCTTTCCACTTCTCTCCTTTCCATGGCAATACACTCCATTCCATTGCATTCCATTCTCCTCTAAGCCACTCCATTCCTCTGCAATCCACTCCATTACAGATCACTCCACTGCATTCCATTCCATTTCATTCCACTCCATTCCATTCTATTCCATTCCACTCCATTCCATTCCAATCCACTCTACTCATCTTCAAACCATTCCGTTCCACTCCACTCCATTCCATTCCATTCCATTCAACTCCATTCCACTCCACTTCCCTACATTCCACTCCACACCATTCTATACCAATCCATTCCATGCCACTCCACTAATTTCCACTCAACTCCACTCCATTCCTTACAAGTCTATTCCATTCCACTCCACTCCACTCCATTCTATTCCATTCCACTCCATTTTATTCCATTCCATTCCATTCCACTTCATTCCATTCCATTCCATTCCACTCTATTCCATTCCATTCCACTCCATTTCATTCCATTCCACTCAATTCCACTCAACTCCATTCCTTTCCATTCCTCTGTACTCCACTCCATTCCCCTCCACTCCATTGTATTCTTTTCCACTAATTGCTAATCCACTCCACTCCATTCCATTCCATTCCATTCCATTCCACTCCATTCCATTCCATTCCATTCCACTCCATTCCATTCCATTCCACTCCATTCCATTCCATTCCACTCCATTCCACTCCACTCCACTCCATTCCACTCCATTCCATTCCACTCCACTGCATTACACTCCACTCCACTCCATTCCACTCCATTCCACTCCATTCCATTCCATTCCATTCTGTTCCGTTCCGTTCCATTCCATTCCAATCTTATCCATTCCATCCAACTCCACTCCAGTTCGCTCCAATGCACTTCACTCCATTATATTCCATTCCATTCCATTCCACTGCATTCCATTCCATTCGACTTTATTCCAGTCCACTACACTCCATTCTACTCCACTCCACTCCACTCCATTCCATTCCATGACATTGATTTTCACTCCACTCCTTTCAATTCCAATCCACTGCATTCCATTCTATTCCATTCAACTCCACTCCACTCAATTCCAGTCCATTCCATTCTATTCCACTGCATTGCACTCCAATGCATTCCATTCCATTGCATTCCACTCCACTCCATTCCACTCCACTCCACTCCATTCAGTTGCCCTTCTTTCCACTCCATTGCATTCCATTCTTAAAGCCACTCCATTCCATTCCACTCAATTCCAATCCATTCCCCTCCACTCCACTCCATTCCATTCCAGTCCACTCCATTCCACTCCTTTCCACACCACTCCATTCCACTGCACCCCACTCCATTCCATTCCTTCCCATTCCACTCGACTCCACCCCACTGTGTTCCACTCCTTTCCACTCCATTCCACTCCATGCCAGTCCACTGAACTCCACTCCACTCCATTCCACTTCACTCCTTTCCATGGCAATACACTCCATTCCTTTGCAGTCCATTCTCCTCCAAGCCACTCCATTCTCCTCCAAGCCACTCCATTCCTCTCCAATCTACTCCATTCAACATCACTCCACTGCTTTCCATTCCATTTCATTCCACTCCATTCCATTCCATTCCATTCCGTTCCACTTCAATCCACTCCACTCCTCTCCATTCCACTCCACTCCACTGTATTACACTCCACTCCACTGTATTACACTCCATTCCACTCCATTCCATTCCATTCTTCTCCATTCCATTCCATTCCATTCCATTCCATTCCAATCTTATCCATTCCATCCCACTCCACTCCACTTCACTCCAATGCGCTCCACTCCATTATATTCCATTCTAATCCATTCCGTTGCACTCCATTCCATTCGACTCAATTGCAGTCCACTACACACCATTCTACTCCACTCCTCTCCATTACCATCCTCCATTCCATTCCATGACATTGATTTTCACTCCACTCCTTTCAATTCCAATCCACTGCATTCCATTCTATTCCATTCAACTTCACTCCAATCAATTCCACTCCATTCCATTAAATTCCATTCCACTCCTACCCATTCCATTCCATTCCATTCCACTGCACTCCACTCCATTCCACTCCACTCCACTCCACTCCATATCATTCCATTCCATTTCTTTCCATTTCATTACACTCCAATCCCTTTCTTTCCATTCAACTCGAGTCGACTTCATTCCACTCCACTTCATTCCATACCACTTCACTGCATTCCATTCCATTCCATTTCCTTCCATTACATTCCACTCCTTTCTACTCAATTCCACTCCATTCCACTACACTCAAATCCATTCTATGCCATTCCACTCCATTCCGTTCTATTCCACTCCACTCCATTCCATTCCACTGCACTCTATTCCACTCCACTCCCCTCCACTCCATTCCATTCCATTCCATTCCATTCCACTCCAATCCATACCAGCCGACTCCATTCCATTCAACATCATTCTACTCCACTCCACTCTATCAAATTCCACTCCACTCCATTCCATTTCATTCTATTCCTCTGCACTCAACCCCATCCACTCCACTCCACACCATTCCACTCCATTCCATACCACTCCACTCCACTCCATTCCAATCCATTCCACTCCACTACACTCCACTCTTTTCCACACCACTCCATTCTATTCCATTCTGCTGCATTCCAGTCCACTGCACTCCATTCTAGTCCACTCCAATCCACTACACTCCATTCCATTTCATGCCATTGATTTCCACTCCACTCCTTTCAATTCCGCTGCATTCCATTCTATTCAACTCCACTCGACTCCTTTCCACTCCATACCATTCCATTCCATTTCATTACACTCCATTGCACTCCACTCCATTCCTTTCCATTCAGCTCGAGTCCACTTCATTCCACTGCACTCCATTCCATACCACTTCACTGCATTCCATTCCATTTCCTTCCATTACATTCCACTCCTTTCTACTCAATTCCACCCCATTCCGCTACACTCAACTCCATTCCATGCCATTCCATGCCATTTCACTCCATTCCATTCTATTCCACTCCACTCCATTCCATTCCACCGCACTACATTCCACTCCACTCCACTCCACTCCACACCCCTCCACTCCATTCCATTCCTTTCCATTCCATTTCACTTCACTCCATACCAGTCCACTCCATTCCATTCAACATCATTCCACTCCACTCCACTCTATTACATTCCACTCCACTCCATTCCATTCCGTTCCATTCCACTGCACTCAACTCCACCCACTCCACTCCATTCCTCTCCATTCCTTTCCACTCCACTCCACTCCATTCCTATCCATTCCACTCCATTCCACTCCACTCCACTCCATTCCATTATAGTCCATTCCATTCCACTCCATTCCATTCCAAACTACTTCATTCCTCTCCTCTCCATACCACTCCACTCCATTCCATTCCATTCCTCTCCACTGCACTCCACTCCATTACACTTCATTCCATTCCTCTCCACTCCACTCCATTCCTTTCCATTCCCCTGCACTCCACTCCAATCCATTCAATTCCAAACCAATCTTCTGCACTCTATTCCATTCCACTCCACTCCACTCCACTCCAATCTAATCCACCCCATTACATTCCACTCCATTCCATTCCACTCCGTTCGATTCCAGTCTACTCCATTCCACTCCACTCCTTTCCATTCCATTCCTCTACTGCATTGCAATCCACTCCATTCCAATGCTCTCCACTCCATTTCTTTCCATTCCATTCCACTCCACTCCATTCCAATCCATTCCACTCCAATCGTCTCCACTCCACTCCTTCCAATTCCATTGCATTCCATTGCAGTGCATTCCATTCCACTCCACGCCATACCATGCCGCTCCACTCCACTCCATTCAATTGCCCTCCATTCCACTCCACTCCGTTCCACCGAACTCCATTCCTCTCCATTCCACTTCACTCCATTTCACTCCACTCCATTACATTCCATTCCATTCCTTTTCACTCCACTCCACTCCTTTCCACACCACTCCACTCCACTCCAACCCAGTCCATTCCATTCCTTTCCATTCCTCTCGACTACACTCCACTCCATTCCTCTCCATTCCAGTAAACGGCACTCCACTGCACTCCATTCTACTCCACTCCATTCCACTCTAATCCACTGCATTCAATTAGATATCAAACCATTCCACTCCATTCCATTCCACTGCATTAAGCTCGATTCCACTCCATTCCACTCCATTCCAATCGACTCCACTACAGTACACTCCATTCCATTCTATTTCACTCCACTCCACTCAACTCCATTCCATTCCAAACCCTTCCGCTTCACTCCATTCCTTTCCTCTCCCCTGCAGTCCACTCCACTCCACCCCATTAAATTCTGTTCCTCTCTATTCCACTCCACTCAACTCCATTCCAATCCAATCCAATCCACTCCACTGCGTTCTACTCCACTCTGCTCCATTCCGTTCCATTCCATTCTAATCCACTACACTCCATTCCAATCCATTCCACTCCATTCCGCTCCACTCCAATCCTTCCACTTCCATTGCATTCCATTCCACTCCATTAACCTCCACTACTTTCCATTCCATTCCACTCACCTCCACTCCACTCCACTCCACTACATCCCATTGCCCTCCATTCCAATCCACTCCATTCCATTCCTCTGCATTCCATTCCATGCCATTCCACTCAATTTCTTTCCACTCCACTACACTCCTCTCCATTTGATTCCACTCCTCTCCACTGCCTTCCACACCACTCCACTCCACAGCATAACACTCCACTCCATTCCACTCTACTACATTCCATTCCATTCCACTCGAATCCACTCCACTCCATTCCACTCTAATCCACTCCATTCCACTCCATTCCAGTCCACTCCACTCGACTCCACTCCATTCCATTCCATTCCACTGCACTCCCCTCCACCCCATTCCATTGCACTCCATTCCACTTAACTCCTTTCCATTCCACTCCATTCCATTCCATTCCATTCCATTCCACCCAGTTCCATCTCACTGCACTCTACTCCATTTCATTCCTCTCCACTCCACTCCATTACGTTCCATTCCACTGCACTCCACTCCATTCCATTCGACTCCACTCCACTATGCTCCAATGCACTCCACCCCATTCCATGCCACTCCATTGCATTCCACTTCATTCCACTCCACTCTAATCCATTCCATTCCACTCCATTGCATTCCATTCCACTCTACTCCACTCCATTCCCCTCCACTCCATTCCATACCACTCCACTCCATTCCATTACACTCCTTTCCACTTTACTCCATTCCAGTCCATTCCACTCCATTCCATTCAACTCCACTGCTTCCAATTGCATTCCATTGTAGTCCACTCCGTTCCACTCCACTCCATTCCATTCCGTTCGGCTCCAGTCCACTCCACTCCATTCCGTTGCTCTCCAATCCACTCCACTCCTTTTCATTCCACTCACTCCACTCCACTACATTCCATTACATCCAATTATATTCCATTCCATTCCATCCCTGTCCACTCCACTGCACTCACTCCATTAAAACCCATTCCATTCCATTCCGCACAATTCCCCCACAATCCACTCCACCCCACTCCGCTTCCTTCGATTACATTCCCTCCCATTCCATTCTTCTCCATTCCAGTCTACTCCACTTCAGTCCACTCCACTACAGTCCACTCCATTCCATTACATTTTATTCCATTGCATTCCATTCCATTCCTTTATTTCGAGTATATCTCACTCTGTCAACAAGCCTTGAGTTCAGTTGCACAAACTCAGCTCACATTCCGTTCTGTTTCATTCTGTTCCATTCCGTTCTGCTCCGCTCCGCTCCTATCCTCTCCATTCTATTCCCTTCCTTTCCATTCCATTCCACTCAATTCCACTCCTCTCCACTACAATGCATTCCTTTCTTTAGGGAGTATCTTATTCTGTCACACAGGCTGCAGCACAACGGTCCAAACTCAGCACACATTTCTCCACTCCGTTCCATTCCTTTCCGTTCTGTTCTATTGTCTTCTGTTCTGTTCCATACCGTTACACTCCACTTCACTCCATTCCATTCCACTCCATTCTACTCCACTCCACTCCATTCCATTCCATTCTATTACATTCCATTGCACTCCATTCCACTCCATGACATTCCACTTCATTCCATTCCATTCAATTCCTCTCCATTCCATTCCACTCCACTCCAATCCATCTGCAACACTCCAGTCCATTCCATTCCACTCCACTCCATTCCATTCCACTCCACTCCACTCCATTCCACTCCACTCCATTCCATTCCACTCCATTCCATTCCACTCCACTCCACTTCATTCCACTCCACTCCATTCCATTCTACTGCATTTCAATCCATTCCTCTCCACTCCACTCCATTCCACTTCACTCCATTCCATTACTTTCCACTACATTTCACTCTATTCCATTCCATTCCACTCAACTCCATTCGACTCCACTACATTCCACTCCAGTGCATTGCATTCCATTCCACTCCATTCCATTCCATTCTTTTTTTTCACAGGATCTCACTGTGTCACAAAGGCTGGAGTGCAGTGGCACATTCTCAGCTCACATTCCTTCACACCATTCCATTGAATTGCATTCCATTCCATTCTATTTCTCTCCACTACACTGAACTCCAATCCATTCCATTCCACTCCATCCCATTCCATTCGAGTCCGTTCCAGTCCACTTCACTCCACTCCATTCCATTCCTTTCCTTTCCATTTCACGCCAAGGCATTCAATTCCTTTCTTTCGACAGTATATCACAGTGTTACTGAGGCTGGAGTGCAGTGGCAATATCAAACCTGACATTACATGCCAACTTTACATTGCATTTCACTGTAGTCCATTGCAATCCGTTGCATTCCATTCCATTCCATTCCAATCGATTCCATTCCATTCCATTACATTCCAATCGATTCCATTTACTTCCATTCCATTCCACTCTGTTCTACTCCACTCCAATCCACTACATTCCATTAGATCCTATTCCATTCCACTCCATTCTACTCCTCTCCACTCCACTGCTCTAAACTCCACTCCATTCAACTGAATCCCTTTCCATTTCTCTCTGTTTGACTGCACTCCACTCCATCCCACTCCACTCCACTTCATTCCGTTCCTTTCCTCCCATTCCATTCCTCTCCATTCCACTCCACTCCACTTCACTCCACTCCAATCCACTCCAGTCCACTCCATTCCAGTCCATTCCATGGCATTCTATTCCATTCCTTTCTTTAGAGAGTATCTCATTCTGTCACACAGCCTGAAGTGCAGTGGCACAATCTCAGCTCTCATTTCTTTATTACATTGCATTACATTGCTTTCCATTCCATTGCATTCCAATCTATTCCATTCCATTCAGGTCCCTTCCATTGCACTTCATTGCATTCTGAGCATTCTGTTACATTGCATTGCATTCCATTCCATTCCATTCCACTTCAAGAAACTCCACTCCACTCCATTCCACTCCACTCCACGCCTCACCACTCCACTCCTTTTCATTCCACCACATTCCATTCCACTCCAGTTCACTCCAGTTCACTCCACTCCACTCTATTCCATTCCATTCCATTCCATTTCATTCCATTGCACTCCACTCCATTCCAATCCACTGCACTCCGTTCCACTCCACTCCATTCCATTACGTTCCATTCCTTTCCATTTCTCTCCATTCCCTTCCACTCCACTTCATTCCATTCCACTCCACTCCATTCCATTCCACTTCACTCCATTTCATTCCATTCCACTGCATTCCAGTCCATCCTACTACATGCCATTCCACTCCACTCCACTCTGCTACATTCCACTCCACTTCACTCCACAACTTTGCACTGTATTCCATTCCATTAAATTCCATTCCATTCCACTCCACTCCACTCCACTCCATTTCACTCCTTAACACTCCAATCTTCTCCACTTCACTCCACTCCACTCCATTCCATTCCACTCCACTCCACTCCACTCCATTCCATTCCACTCCACTCCACTCCACTCCATTCCACTCCTCTCCATTCCATTACATTACATTCCACTCCACTCTATTCTACTCCTCTCCAATACATTCCACTCCATTAAACTCCATTCCATACCATTCCATTTCTTTCCACTCCATTCCAGTCCTCTCTACTCCACTACACTACACTGAACCCCACACCATTCCATTCTATTCCACTCCATACTTTTCCATTCAATTCAACTCCAATCCACGCCACTCCATTCCACTCCACTCCATTCCAGTCCACTACACTCCACTACATTCCATTCCATTCCATTCCACGCGTCTCCATTCTACTCCACTTATCTGCATTCCATTCCATTTCACTCCATGCCATTCCATTCCACTCCATTCCAGTCCATTCCACTCCATTCCACTCCTTTCCACTCCACTCCACTCCACTCCATTCCACTCCATTCCATTCCACTCCAGTCCACTCTACTCCATTCCATTCCATTCAACTTCATTGTAATCAACTCCACTCCATTCCCCTAATATCTATTCCATTCATTTCCATTAATTTCTACTGCATTCCATTCCGCTCCATTCTTTTCCACTCCATTCCACTCCACTCCATTCCATTCCACTCCAATCCACTCCACTCCAATGCAATCCATTCCACATCACTCCATTCCACACCATTCCACTAAACTCCATTCATGTCCATTCCATTCCACTCCACTGTACTCCATTCCACTCCACTCCACTCTGTTCCACTCCACTCGACTCCCTTCTTTTCCTTTCCATTCCACTCCGTTCCATTCCATTCAACTAAGTTCCATTCCATTCCACTCCAATCCACTGCACTCCAGTACTTTCCACTCCTTTCGATTCCACTCCAATCCCCTCCACTCCACGCCATTACACATCACTCCACTCCACTCCACTCCTTTCCAATCCATTACACTACATTCCATTCCGCTACATTCAGTTCCACTCCATTCCACCCAACTACACTCCATTCCAGTCGACTGCATTCCATTCCATGCCATTCCATTACACTCCAATTCAATCCACTTCACTCCACTGCACTCCATTCCATTCCACTAAACTCCACTCAATTCCACTCCACTCCATCCGGTCCATTCTATTCCATTCCACTCCATTCCACTCCATTAAACTCCAATACACTGAATTCCACTCCACTCCATCCTGCCCATTCTATTCCATTCTACTCACCTACACTCCATTCCACTCCTCTCCATTCCACTCCACTCTGCTGCATTCCGTTCCATTGCATTCCAGTCCACTCCACTCCTTTCCAATCCATTCCACTCCACTCCATTCCACTCCATTCCATATTGTTCCATTCCATTCAAGTCCACTGCACTCCACTCCATCCACTCTTCTCCACTCCATTCCATTCCATTCCATTCCACTCCATTTCAGTCCACTCCATTAAATTCCATTCCACTCCATTCTACTCCACGACATTCCATTCCACTCTGCTTCACTCCTTTTCACACCACTCCACTCCAATCCACTACACCCCAATCCATTTCATTCCACTCGACTCCACTCCATTCCAATCGACTTGAATCCACTCCACTACATTCCACTCCATTGCAGTCCAGTCCACTCCATTCCAGTCCTCTCCGCTCCACTCCAGTCCATTCCATTCCATTACACTGCACTCCACTCCACTTCATTTCACTGCACTCCATTCCACTCCACGCCTTTCCATTCCATTCCATTCCACTCCACTCCTTTCAACTCCCCTCCACTCCATTCAATTCCACTCAAAACCACTCCACTCCATTCCAGTCCCCTCTACTCCAATCCATTCCATTCCATTCCATTCCACTCCTGTACATTAAACTGGAATCCACTCCATTCCACTCCATTTCAGTACACTCCACTCCACTCCATTCCATTCCATTCCACTGCACTCCACTCCACTCCATTACATTACAAAACATTCCAGTCCACTCCATTGCATTCCACTCCATTCCTCTCCACTCCTACCCATTACATTCCACTACAATCCATTTCACTCCACTCTACTCCTTTGCAATCCACTGCATTTAATTCCATTCCACTCCACTCCACTTCACTCCATTCCACTCCAATCCATTCCACTCCACTCCACTCCACTCCATTACATTCCATTTCGTTCTATTCGACTCCACTCGATTTCAATCCATTCCACTCCATTCCACACCACTCCACTCCTTCCAATTCCATTCCATTCCATTACAATCCATTCCACTCCAGTACATTCCATTTCATTCCTCTTCACTACACTACACTCCATTCCTTTGCCCCCATTCAACTGCACTCCATTCCTTTCCACTGCATTCCTTTCCATTCCATTAAACTCAATTCCATTCCATTCCAGTCCACTCCTCTTCATTCAATTCCACTGTAGTCCACCCCTTTCCACACCACTCCACTCAACTCCACTCTACCCCACTCCATTCAATTCCACTGCATTGCATTTAATTCTTTGGCATTCCACTCGAACCCACTCCAATCCATTCCACTCCTTTCCACTCCATTCCACTCCATTTTAGTCTACTCCAATCCACTCCAGTCCATTCCATTCCACTGCAATCCAGTCCACTCCTTTCCATTACTCTCCATTCCTCTCCACTCCTTTCCATTCCATTCCATTACAATCCATTACACTCCATTCCTTTCCACTCCAATCCACTCCATTTCATTCCGCTCCAATCCACTCCATTCCACTCCACTACACTCCTTCCAAGTCCATTCCATTCCATTCCTTTCCATTCTAATCCATTCCATTCCACTCCATTTCATTCTATTCCTCTCTACTCCATTCCACACAACACTATTCCACTCCACTCCGTTCCATTCCATTCAACTCCATTCCACTCCACTCCACTATATTCCACTGCAATCCACTCCATTTTATTCCATTGCATTCAACTCCACTCCATTCATCTTCACTCCACTCCTTTGTATTACAATCCCTTCCATGCCATTGCATTCTACTCCTCTCCATTCCACTCCACTCTGTTCTAATCGCCTCCATCCCACTCCACTCCATTCTATTCCAATCAATTCCACGCCACTCCACTAAATTCCTATCCACTCCACTTCATTGCACTCCACTCCATTGCATTCAACTCTGTTCCATTCCACTCCATTCCGTTCCATTCCATTCGATTACTTTCCTTTGCATTTCATTGAAATCTTTTCCAGTCCATCACCCTTCATTCGACTTCACTCCATTCTACTTCATCCCTCTTCATTCCATGCCATTGCATTCCACTCCATTCGACTCCATTCCCTTCCTTTCCATTCTTCTCCCGTCCTATCCACTCCATTCCATTCCACTCCATTCCGTTCCATTCCGCTCCTGACTAATCCACTCTACTCCATTCCTCTTCACTCCATTCCACTCCATTCCATTCCATTCCACTCGACTCCACCCCATTCCATTCCACTCCACTCCGCTCCATTCTTCTCCACTCCACTTCACTCCAATCCACTCTGATCAATTCCATTCCATTCCATTGCACTGCACTCCATTCTATGCCACTCCTTCCCAGTCCATTGCACTCTATTCCAATCCATTCAATACCATCCTATTCCACTCTGCAACACTCCACTACATTCTATTTCATTCCACTCCACTCCATTCCATTCCTTTCCACTACACACAATTCCATTCCGTTGCATTCCATTGAATTCTGTTCCATTCCATGCCTATCCATTCATGTCCACTCCATTCCATTCCTCTTCACTCCACTCCATTCCACTCCACTTCACTCCACTCCACTCAATTCCATTCCATTCCAATCCACTCCAATCCACTGAACTCCACTCCATTATACTCCAATCCATTCTATTCCATTCCATTGTATTCCACTCCACTCTGTTCCACTGCACTCCACTCCATCTCCATTCTGCTCAACTAGACTCCATTAAATTCCATTCCATTCCGCTTCATTCCATTCAATTCCAACCCATTCCAGTCCACTACACTCCATTCCACTACAATCAAATTCACACCACTCCATTCCATGCCATTGCATTCCACTCCACACCATTCCATTCCATTCCACTGCATTTTATTCCATTCCATTCCACTCCCCTCCACTCCACTACACTCCAGTCAATTCCACTCCATTCCATTCAATTCCACTGCACTTCACTCCATTCCATTCCATTCCACTCCTTTGCACTCCACTCTACTCCATTCCATTCCATTCCACTCCTCTCCATTCCATTTCTTTCAATTCCATTCCACTTCGCTCCGTTCCATTCCACTCCACACAACTCTTCTACATTCCTTTCCACGCACTTATATTCCTCTCCATTCCACTCCACTCCATTCCATTCCACTACATTTCATTTCATTCCATTACATTGCACTGCAATCCACTCCACTCCACTCCATTCATCACCACTCCACTCCATACTTTTCCACTCCATTCCATTCCACTCTATTCCATTCCGTTCCACTCCAATCCATTCCACTGCACTCCCACTCCAATCTCTTCCTTTCCTTTCCATTCCATTCCACTCCACTCCCTTCCATTCCTTTCCATTCCATTCCATTCAACTCCATTCCATTCCATTCCACTCGACTACATTCCACTCAACAACATTCCACTGTACCCCATTCCATTCCATTCCATTGAACTCCATTCCATTCTACTATATTCCATTCCACTCCACTCCACTCCCTTCCATTGCATTCCATTCCACGCCACTCTATTCCACTCCACTCCACTCCATACCTCTCTACTCTACTCCATTCCATTCCATTCGATTCCATTAAATTCGTTTTCATTCCACTCCACACCATTCCATTCCATTCCACTCCACTCCATTCCACACCACTCCACTCCAGTACATTCCTTTCCAATCCATTCCATTCCTCTTCAGTCCATTCCACTACACTACACTACAATACACTACGATCGAATCCATTTTATGCCATTGCATTCCACTCCACTCCTTTCCATTCCATTCCACTGAATTCTATTCCATTCCATTCCACTCCACTGCTCTCCTCTCCACTCATGTCCAATATATTTCATTCCTTTCCATTCCATTCCACTCTACTCCACTCCACTCCATTCCATTCCACTCATTCCCTTCCACTCTATTCCATTCCATTCCTTTCCTCAGCATTCCACTCCACTCCATTCCAATCCATTGCACTCCATTCCATCCCAATCCTCTCAACTCCACTCCATTCCATTCCATTCCATTCCATTCCATTCCATTCCATTCCACTCCACTCCATTCCATCCCATTCCACTCCACTCCATTCCATCCCATTCCATTCCATTCCATTCCATTCCATTCCAACCCTTTCCACTCAAATCTACTCCATTCCACTCCACGGCACTCCATTCCTTGCCATTCCATTACGTTACCCTCCATTCCATTCCATTCCAACCTATTTTATTCCAATCCACTCCATTCCAGTCCATGCCATTACATTCCTTTCCTCTCCAGTCCACTTCATTCCACTCCACTGCACTCCATTCCTTGCCATTCCATTCCATTCAACTCCATTCCATTCCATTCCAATCCATTCCATTCTATTCCACTTCATTCTATTCCATTCCACTCCACAACACTCAATTCCATTCCATTCCATTCCATTCCATTCCATTCCATTCCATTCCATTCCATTCCATTCCACTCCTTTCCACTCGAATCCACACTATTCCACTCCACTCCACTCCACTCCATTCCTTGCCATTCCATTCCTTTCCAACCCAATACATTTCATTCCAATCCATTCCACTCCATTCCACTCCATTCCAGTCCATTCCACACCTCTCCACTCCATTCTATTCCATTCCATTCCACTCCATTCCAGTCCATTCCACACCCCTCCACTCCATTCTATTCCATTCCATTCCACTCCATTCCAGTCCATTCTACTCAATTACACTGCACTCCAATCCACTCTACTGCATTCCATTTCATTACCCTCCATTCTGTTCCACTCCATTTGACTCTATTCCATTCCATTACATTACACTCCACACCACTGCACTCCATTCCATTCCTCTGTTTTCAACTCTACTCCATTTCATTACACTCTACAACACTCCACTACGCTGCACTCCACTCCACTACATTACATTCCACTCCATTCCTTTCCTCTCCGTTCCACTCCACTCCATTCCACTCCACTCCACTCTACTCCATTCCATTCCACTGCATTCCACTCCACTCCATTCCAATGCATTCCATTCAACTCTAGTCCTCTCTATTCCTCTACTTTCCAATCCATTCCATTCCACTATATTTCTTTCCATTCCCCTGGACTCCGTTCCAACCCTCTCCATTTCACTGCACTCCATTCCATTCCATTCCATTCCATTCCATTACACACCACTCCTTTCAAATCCATTCCATTACACTCCATTTCATTGCAATGCATTCCATTCCATTCCATTCCATTCCATTCCACTCCATTCCACACCACTCCGTGCAACTCCATTCCATTCCACTCCACTCAATTCCATTCCGTTACACTCCATTCCAGTCCATTCCACCCAACTCCACTCCATTCCATACCATTCCATTCAATTCCACTCCATTCCATTCCATTACACTCCATTCCATTCCACTCCACTCCTTTCCACTCCATTCCATTCCTCTCTATTCCACTCCACTCCATTCCATTCCATTACACTACATTCCATTCCATCTCATTACAATCTTCTCCACCAAATTACATTTCACTTAATTCCTCTCTACTCCATTCCATTCCAATCCACTCCACTCCACTCCATTCCATTCTATGCAACTCCATTCAATTCTTCTCCATTCCACTCCACTCCATTCATTTCCACTCCAGTCCACTTGATATCGTTCATCTCCACTCCACTCCACTCCACCACTTTCCTAAGCTCTCCACTGTACTCTATTCCTCTCCATTCCACTCCATGCCACTCCATTCCACTCCACTCCATTCCATTTAACTCCTTTCCATTATATTCCATTTCACTCCAATCCACTACATTCCACTCCACGGCACTCCATTCCACTTCACTCCATTACTTTCCATTCCATTCTATTTTATTCCATTCCACTACATTCCATTCCATTCCGATACATTCCAGTTCAATCCACTCCATTCTACTGCACACCACGCCCCTCCACTACACTCCGTTACTTTCCATTCCATTCCACTGCACTCCATTCCATTCCATTCCACTCCAATCCACTTTACTCCATACCTCTCCATTCCACTCTATTCCACTACACTCCATTCCACTCCACTCCATTCCATTCCACTCCACTCCACTGCTTTCCACGACTTTCCATTCCACTACATTCCACTCCACTCCACTCCGTTCCCTTCCATTCCATTCCTTTCCACTCCATTCCATTCCATTCCATTCAAATCCATTCCATTCCACTCAATTCCACTCCATTCCAGTCCTCTCCGTTCCACTCCACTCCACTCCCCTCCACTTCATTCCATTACATCCTATTCCATTCCACTCCAATCCACTCCTCTCCACCACACTGCACTCCATTCCGCTCCATTCCAATCCATCCCATTCTATTCCACTCCATTCCAGTGCACTCCTCTAGACCACACTCCACTCCACATCATACCATTCCATTCCATCCCTTTCTATTCCTCTGCACTCCACTCCACTTCACTCCACTCCACTCCTCTCCAGTCCACTCTATTCCATTTAATTCCATTGCACTGCATTCCATTCCAATCCTATCTTTCGATAGTATTTCAGTCTGTCACTGAGCATGGAATGCAGCTGAACTATCTTAGCTTCCATTCCATTCCATTCCATTCCATTCCATTCCATTCCATTCCATTCCATTCCATTCCATTCCATTCCATTGGGCTGTATTCCACTCCATTCCATTCCACTCCACTCCACTCCACTCCACTCCATTCCACTACACTCCATTCCACTCCATTTCATTCCATTGGGCTGTATTCCACTCCATTCCATTCCACTCCACTCCACTCCATTCTACTCCACTCCATTCCACTCCATTTCATTCCATTCCACTCTACTGCATTCCATTCCGTTCCATTCCCTTCCACTCCATTCCACTCCTCTCCATTCTATTCCACTCCACTCCCATCCACCTCATTCCACTCCACTGCATTCTATTCCATTCCAATCCATTCCAATCCACTCCATTCCATTCCATTCAATTCCACTCCACTCCATAAAATTCTACTCCATTCCTTTCCATTCCATTCCACTCCACTCTACTCCATTCCTTTCCTCTCCAGTCCACTCCTTTCCACTCCACTCCACTACAATCCTCTATACTCCACTCCATTTCATTCCATTCCACTCTTCTCCATTCAATTCTATTCCACTGCCCTCCATTCCACTCAATTCCATTCCACTCCAATGCACTCCACACCACTCCATTCCAGAAAACTCCATTATACTCCACTACTATCCATTCCATTCCTCTCCACTCCACTCCACTCCATTCCACTCCATTCCATTTCACTCCATTCCATTCCACTCCATTCGACTCCACTCCCCTGTATTCCACTCCACTCAATTCTATTCCATTTGATTCCACTCAATTCCATTCCTCTATACTCCACTGAATTCCACTACACTCCACTACATTCTATTACATGCAATTCCGTTCCACTCCATTCTATTCCACTCCAACCCTTTCCAGCCCACTCCACTCCATTCCAATCCTTTCCACTCCACTGCACTCCTCCCCATTCCACTCCATTCCACTTCACCCCACTCCACTCCACTGCACTGCATTGCACTCCATTCCACTCCACTCCACTGCACTCCTCTCCATCCCACAGCATTCCAATTCACTCCACTCCACTTCACTCCATTGTATTCCATTCCATTCCATTCCACTCCAATCCAATCCAATCCATTCCACTCCACTACAGTCGCATCCATTCCGATCCACTCCATTTCACTCCACCCTACTCCATTCCATTCCACTCCATTCCGCTCCACTCCACTCCAATCCACTGCATTACCTTAAACTCCATTACATTCCACTCAATTCCACTCCACTCCACTCCATTCCACTCAACTTCATTCCATTCCATTGCAGTCCATTCCAATCCATTCAACTCTACTCCACTCCATTCCTCTAATGTCTATTAGAGGGGAATGGAATGGAGGTGAGTGGAGTGGAATGGAGTAAAATGAAATGGAGCAAAATGGAGTGGATAGGAGAGGAATGGAGTGGATAGGACTGAATGGAGTGGAAACTCTACACCATTCCATTCCATTCCATACCACTCCTTTCCATCCCACTCCATTCCACTCCATGCCAGTCTACTCCATTACACTCCACTCAATTCCATTCTGTTCCACTCCTCTCCACTTCACTACATTCCAATTATTTCCACTCTGCTCAATTCCATTCCACTCCACTCCACTCCATTCCTCTCCACTCCATTCCACTCCTTTCCTCTACACTCCACTCCATTCGAATTCACTCCACTCCATCCTATTCCATTCAATTCTGTTCCACTCCATTCCATTCCATTCGAGTCCATTCCATTCCATTCCACTCTACTCCATTCCATTCCATTCCACTCCATTCCACCATTACTGCACAAGACTACATTCGAGTCCATTCCATTCCATTCCACTCGACTCCATTCCATTCCATTCCACTCCATTCCACCATTACTCCACAAGACTACATTCCACTCCATTCCATTCCACTCCATTCCATTCCACATCATTTCACCCCACTCCACTCCATTCCTCCACATTCCGTTCCGTTCCATTCCATTCTATTCCACTCCACTCCACTCTTCCCCATTGCATTCCCCTCCTCTTCTCTCCATTCCTCTCCATTCCCCTCCAATTCACTCCATTCCATTGTACTCCTTTCCATTCCACTCCATTCCGTTCCATTACACACCAACCCACTCCACTCCGTTCCATTCCACTCCACTCCTCTGTACTCCATTCCAATCCACTCCACTCCTCTCCATTCCTTTACACTACATTCCATTCCTCTCCATTCCACTCCAATTCGCTCCATTCTATTCTACTCCATTACATTACATTCCCCTTCATTCCAATCATCTCCACTCCATTCCACTCCATTCCTTTCCACTTCACTCCACTCCACTCTAATTCACTCTATTCCACTCCACTCCATTCCATCCCACTGCACTCCTTTCCTTTCCACTCCACTCCACTCCATTCCATTCCATTCCACCCTACCACATTCCACTCCAATCCATTCTACTCCACTCCATTCCACTCCATTCCATTCCATTACACACCAATCCACTCCACTCCGTTCCATTCCACTCCACTCCTCTGTACTCCATTCCAATCCACTCCACTCCTCTCCATTCCATTACACTACATTCCATTCCTCTCCATTCCACTCCAATTCACTCCGTTCCATTCTACTCCATTACATTACATTCCCCTTCATTCCAATCATCTCCACTCCATTCCACTCCATTCCTTTCCACTTCACTCCACTCCACTCTAATCCACTCTATTCCACTCCACTCCATTCCATCCCACTGCACTTCTTTCCTTTCCACTCCACTCCACTCCATTCCATTCCATTCCATTCCATTCCACCCTACTACATTCCACTCCAATCCATTCTACTCCACTCCATTCCATTCCATTCCATTCCATTCTATTCTATTCCTCTCCTTTCTACTCCTCTCCACTTCACTCCACTCAACTCCTTTCCAGACCATTCCATTCCATTCCACTGCATTCCATTCCTTTCCACTCCAATCCATTGCAATCCTCTCCATTCCAGTGCATTCCATTCCACTCCACCACATTGTATTCAAATCTATTCCAGTACACTGTTTTCAATTCTACTCCACTCCACTAAAACTCATTCCACTCCACTATATTCCATTGCATTCCATTTCGTTCCACTCCACTCCACTCCTTTCCTCTCCACTCCACTCCACTCCACTCAATTCCAATGCACTCCATTCGACTCAACTCCATTCCATTATATTCCTTTTCATTCCACTCCACTCAACTCCATTCCACTCCACTCCATTGCGCTCCACTCCATGTGTTTCAATTCTAACCTATTCCATTCCATTCCACTGCATTCCATTCCATTCCACTCTACTCCATTCCACTCCACTACATTCCACTCCACTTCATTCCCTTCCATTCCATTCTCCTCCATTCAACTCTAGTCCACTCCATTCCATTACACTCTTCTCTGTTCCATTCCACTCCTCTCCACTCCTTTCAACTCCATTACCCTCCAATTAACTCCATTCCATTCCAATCCATTCCATTCCATTACACACCACTCCTCTCCACTCCATTCTAACATAATCCATTCCACTCTACTCCATTCCATTCCACTCCACTCCACTCAACTCCATTCCATTCCACTATATTTCATTCCTCTCCGTTTTACTCCAATCCCCTTCATTCCACTCCACCACTTTAAATTACATTCCCTTTCATTCCAATCCTGTCCACTCCATTCCACTCCATTTCATTCCACTCCACTCCACTCTATTCCACTCTTTTCCACTCTACTCCACTCCGTTCCACGCCACTCTACTCCATTCCAATCCACTCCACTCCACTCCATTCCAATCCACTCAATTCCACACCATTCCATTCCATACCTTTCTACTACATTGCCCTCCACTCCATTTCACTCCTCTTCATTCCATTCCTTTACATTCTTTTAAATTGCACTCCATTCCATTCCACTCCATTACATTCCATTACATTTCATTGAATGGTACTCTACTCCACTCCACTAGATTCCACTCCATTCCACTGCATTCCACTCCATTCCACTGAATTCCATTCCCCTCTATTCCACTCCACTCCATTCCATTCCATTCCAATACATTCCACTCCACTCTATTCCATTACACTCCATTCCACCCCAAACCAGTCCATTCCACTCCATTCCTTTGAATTCTTTTCCACTCCATTCCATTTCGTATCACTCCACTCCACTCCATTTCATTCCTCTCCACAACTCTCAATTCCACTCCACTCCACTCGACCTCACTCCACTCCACTCCATTATATTCCACTCTACTTCATTCCATTCCATTCCTTTCCTCTCCATTCCAATCCAATTCATTCCCCTCCACTCTATTCCTTTCCACTCCACTCCACTCCACTCTATTCCATTCCCTTCCACTCCATTCCACTCCACTCCATTCCATTCAGTTCCCCTCCACTCCACTATATTCAACTCCACTCCATTCCACTCCACTCCACTGCGTTCTATTCCATTCCATTAGAATCCACTCCACCCCATTCCTATCCACTTACTCCATTCCACTCCACTCCGTTCCATTCCATTCCATTCCACTCCACTCCACTCCATTCCAAGCCACGTCATTCCATTCCACTCCACTCCACTACATTGCATTCCCTACCACTCCATTTCACTCCTTTACTCTCCACCCGACTCCATTCCAGTCCACTACACTTCATTCCATGCCATTCCATTCCTTTCCACTGCATTCCATTACATTGAACTCTATTCATATCCATTCCACTGTATTACAGTCCATTCTACTCCACTCAATTCAAATCCATTCCATTCCGTTCCATTCCATTCCATTCTATTCCATTTTATTCCATTCCACTCCATTACACTCCACTCCATTCCATGGCATTCAATTCCGTTCCACTGCATTCCATTCCATTAAACTCCATTCCATTTCATTCCACTCTATTCCATTCCACTCCACTCCACGTCACTGCATTCCACTACACTCCACTTCGTTTCTCTCCATTCCATTCCATTCCACTCAACTCCATTCCATTCCATTCCTATCCATTCCATTCCACTTCTCGTCACTACATTTCACTTCATTCCCCTTCATTCCTCTGCATTCCATTCCACTGCACCCCACTGCATTCCATTCCACTCTACTCCTCTCCATTCCTCTCCACTCCACTCCACTCCAATCCATTCCACTGCATTCCATTCCATTCTATTCCATTGCATTCCGCTCCATTCCATTCCATTCCATTCCATTCCACTCCATTTCTCTCCTTTCCATGCCAATCCATTCCTCTCCATTCCAATCCACTCCAGTCCACTCCTCTCCATTCCATTCTATTGCCCTCCACTGCACTGCACTACATTCCATTACATTCCTCTGTACTCCATTCTATTCCACTACACTCCAAACCAATCCATTCCATTCCATTCCTCTCCACTCCACTCAATTCCAAATCACTCCCCTACATTCCATTCCATTACATTCCGTTGCATTCCATTCCACTCCATTTCAGTCCATTCTAATCCATTCCACTCTTCACTCCACTCCATTCCACTCCACTCCCCTCCATTCCCTTCCACTCCATACCAATCCACTCCATTCCATTCCACACCATTCCACCTCATGTCACTCAATTCTACCACACTCCATTCCTTTCCATTCCATTCCATTCCATTCCATTCCATTCCATTCCATACCACAGCAATCCACTCCAATCCACTCCGCATTCCACTCCAGGCCACTCCACTCCACTCAACTCTATTACATTCCTTTAAATTCTACTCCACTCCTTTCCGTTCCAATCGAATCCACTGCACTCATCTCCTCTCCATTCCACTCGACTCCATTTCACTCCATTCCATTTAAATCCATTCCACTCTGCTCCTTTCCATTCCATTCAACTCCACTCCACTCCACTCCATTCCATTACACTCCATTACAATACACTCCTTATAATCCCATTCCATTCCATTCCACTGCACTCCGCTCTATTCCTTTCCACTCCACTCAACTCCACTCCATTCAACTCCACTACATTCCATTGCATTCCATTTCATTCCATGCCTCTCCACTCCACTCCATTCCACTCCACTGCAGTCCACTCCACTCCATTCCACTGCACTCCATTCCATTTCACTGCTTTCCAATCCACTATATTCCATTCCATTCCATTCCACTCCACTCCAATCCACTACATTCCATTCCACTCCTTTTCATTACACTCCATTCCATTGCACTCCTTATAATAATATTCCATTCCATTTCACTGCACTCATCTCATTTCAATTTCACTCCACTCCACTCCACTCCACTTCATTCCACTCCACTACATTCCGTTGCATTCCATTTCATTTGAATCCACTCCACTCCATTCCACTCCGCTGCACTCCTCTCCACTCCATTCCACTGCACTCCATTCCAGTCCACTGGATTCCATTCTGTTCCATTTCATTCCAGTACACTCCACTCAATTCCAATAAACTCAACTCCATTGAACTCCACTCCACTCCATGTGATTCGATTCGATTTCATTCCATTCCATTCCACTCTACTCCATTGCACTCCACTACATTCCACTCCATTCTTTTCAATTCAATTCACCTCCTTTCCACTCCACTACACTCCATTCCACTCCAATCCTCACTGTTCCATTCCACCCCTCTCCACTCCATTCCTCTCCATTCCCCTCCAATTCACTCCATTCCATTCTACTCATTTCCATTCCTCTCCATTACATTCCATTACACACCACTCCTCTCCACTCCATTCCATTATAGTCCATTCCTCTCTACTCCATTCCATTCCACTCGACTGCACTCAACTCCATTCCATTCCACTACATTCCATTCCTCTCCATTTCATTCCAATCCCCTGCAATCCCCTCCACTCCTTTCCTTTACATTCCCATTCATTCCAATTCCCTCCAATTCATTCCACTCCATTTCATTCCACTCCACTCCACTCTTTTCCACTCTATTCCACTCTACTGCACTCCATTCCACGCTACTCTGCTCCATTCCGCTACACTCCTCTCCACTCCATTCCACTCCACTCCATTCCACACCATTCCATTCCATTCCACTCTACCGCATTGCACTCCACTCCATTCCACTCCACTCCCTTCCATTCCTTTACATTCTTTTCCATTCCACTCCATTCCATTCCACTCCAGTATTTTCCGTAACATTCCATTGAACGGAACTCCACCTCCATCACTAGACTCCACTCCATTCCTCTGCATTCCATTCCTCTCCGTTCCACTCCAATCCATTCCATTCCATTCCAATACACTCCACTCTATTCTATTCCATTGCACTCTATTCCACCCTACTCCATTCCTTTCCACTCCATTCCTTTCCATTCCATTCTACTCCATTTCATTCCACACCACTACACTCCACTACATTCCTTTCCTCTCCACTCCACTCCATTCCACTTCACTCCTCCCCACTACATTCCACTCCATTTTATTCCACTCTACTCCATTCCATTCCATTCCATTCCTTTTCACTCCATTCCAATCCAATCCATTCTTCTCCACTTTATTGCTTTCCACTCCACTCCACTCCACTCCATTCCCTTCCACTCCATTCCACTCCTCTAAACTCCATTCCAATCCACTCCATTCCATTCCACTCCACTCCATTCCATTCCATTCCTCTCCACTCCATTACTTTCCACTCCACTCTATTCCATTCCTCTCTACTCCATTCCATTCCATTCCACTAGAACCCACTCCACTCCATTCTAATCCACTTCACTGCATTCCACTCCACTCCACTCCGTTCCATTCCATTCCTTTCCACTCCATTCCATTCCAATCCACTTCATTCCATTCCACTCCACTCCATTGCATTCTCTTCCACTCCATTCTACTCCTTTACTCTCCACCCTACTCCATTCCACTCCATTCCACTCCATTCCATGCCATTCCATTCCTTTCCACTGCATTCCATACCTTTGAGCTCTATTCAAATTCATTCCACTCCATTACAGTCCAATCCACTCCACTCAAGTCGACTCCATTCCATTCTATTCCATTCCATTCCATTCCATTACACTCCAATCCCTTCCATGCTATTCAATTCCATTCCGGTCCATTCCATTCCATTGAACTCCATTCCATTCCATTCCACTGTATTCCATTCCATTCCACTCCACTCCACTTCATTCCATTCCATTCCTTTCTATTCCATTTCACTCCACGCTACTGCGTTCCACTACACTCCACTTCATTCCTCTCCATTCCATTCCATTCCGCTCAACTCCATTCCATTCCATTCCTATCCATTCCTTTCCACTCCACGTCCCTACATTTCACTTCACTCCACTTCGTTCCTCTCCATTCCGTTCCATTCCTTTGCACTGCACTCCATTCCATTCCACTTCACTCCATTCCTCTCCACTCCACTCCACTCCAATACACTACGCTCCATTCCATTGCATTCTATTCCGTTGCATTCCACTCCACTCCATTCCATTCCATTCCATTCCATTTCTCTCCTTTGCAGGACAATCCATTCCACTCCATTCCACTCCATTCCAGTTCACTCCACTCCATTCCATTCTATTCCTCTCCACTCCACCTCTTTGCATTCCATTCCACTGTACTCCATTCCATTCCGCTCCACTCCATTCCATTCCATTCCATTCCATTTCACTCCATTCCTGTCCACTCCACTCCATTCCAATTCAATCCAATACATTCCATTCCATTCCATTCCATTCCACTCAATTCCACTCAATTCCATTCTATTCCATTCCACTCCAATCCAGTCCATTCCACTCCATTCCACTATTCTCCTCTTCCCTCCATTTCACTCCACTCCAGTCCACTCCATTCCCTTCCTCTCCATTCCATTCCACTCTATTCCTTTCCATATAATTCCCCCAACTTTGCTCAATTCTACCACATTCCACTCCCTTCCATTCCATTTCATTCCATTCCGTTCCACTCCATTCCATAGCACAGCACTCCATTGCAGTCCACTCCTCCCCATTCCACTCCAGGCCACTCCACTCCAGGCCACTCTACTCCACTCCACTCAACTCTTTTACATTCCTTTCCCTTCAAATCCACTCCATTCCATTCCATTCCATTCCACTGCACTAGTCTCCACATCATTCCTCTCCACTCCATTCCCCTCCATTCCAGTTCACTCCATTCCACTCCATTCCATTCCATTCCATTGCATTCCACTCCAATCCACTCCACTCCATTCCATTACACTTCATTCCATTCCATTCCATTCCATTCCATTACACTCCTTATAATACGATTTCATTCCATTCCACTACACTCCACTCTATTCCGTTCCACTACACTCCACTCTATTCCATTCCACTATGCTCCACTCCATTCCACTCCATTCCATTGCACTCCATTCCATTCCTATCCACACCACTCCATTTCACTCCACTGCATACCATTCCAGTCCACTCCATTCCATTCCAATGCCCTCGATTCCATTCCAATCCACTTCACTCCAATCCACTCCTCTCCATTCCATTCCATTCCATTCCACTCCACTCCTTTACTCTCCACCCTACTCCATTCCACACACTCCATTCCATTCCATGCGATTCCATTCCATTCCACTCCATTCCAATACATTCAAGTCCATTCCACTCCACTCCAGTCCACTCCTTTCTATTTCATTCCTTTCCATTCCATTCCATTCCGTTCCACTCCTCTCCACTCCATTCTGTGGCATTCAATTTCATTCCACTCCATTCCATTCCATTAAACTCCATTCCATTCTTTGCAGTCTATTCCAGTATATTCCTCTCCAATCCATTGCATTCCATTCCCTTTCATTCCATTCCTTTCGATTCCACTCTTTTCCAGACAATTCCCTCCATTCCACTCCTCGCCACCCCATTCCACTCCTTTTTCCTCCATACCACTCCTTTCCATTCCACTGCATTCCACTGCACTCCATTCCATTGTATTACATTCCACTCCTGTACTCTCCATTCCATTGCACTCGATGCCACTGTACTCCATTCTATTCCACTCCACTCCATTCCACTCCACTACCTTCCATTCCATTTCACTCCATTCTATTCCTCACCAATCCAATCCACTCCAATGTTTCCACTCCACTCTATTCCATTCCTTTCCTTTCCATTCCCTTGCACTCCACTCCTCTCTACTCTACTAAATTCCATTCAACTCCACTCCACTCCAGGTCATTCCATTTCACTCCAGTCCATTAGATTCCATTGATTTCCTCTCCATTCCTTTCCTCTCCATTCCACTCCACTGCATTTCTTTCCACTACACTTCATTACTTTTCATTCATTTCGATTCCATTACATTCCTCCCCACTCCATTCCATACCACTCAACTCCTCTCCATTCCACTCCGTTTGCTTCGAATCCACTCCACTCCACTCCATTCCATTCCACTCCATTCCATTCCATTCCATTCCCTTCCATTCCATTCCATTCCATTCCATTCCATTCCATTCCATTCCATTCCATGCTGTTCCACACCATTCCATTCCATTCCACTTTATTCCATTCCACTCCACTCCATTCCACTTTATTCCATTCCACTCCACTCCATTCCACTCCATTCCATTCCATTCCATTCAACTCCATTACAATCCACTACACTCCATTCCACAACACTCCACTCCATTGCATTACAATCCATTCCACTCCACTACATTCCACTCCATTCCACTCCACTCCATTCCATTACACTCCAGTCTGCTCCATTCCATTTCATTCCATTCCATTCCACTCCACTGCATTACATTCCACTCCATTCCATACCAGTCCACTTCCTTCCTTTCCACTAATTGCCACTCCACTCCACTCAACTAGCCCCCATTTGATTCCTTTCAATTCCTCTCCATTCCGTCCCACTCCGTTCCATTCAAATCAACTCCACTCCAATCCACTCCATTCCATTCAACCCTATTCCACTCTACTCCAATCCATTCCACTAAACTCCACTCCAGTTCATTCCATTTCCCTACATTCCATTACTCTTCATTCCATTCCAATCCACTCCATTCCAGTCCACTCCATTCCCTTCCCTTCCCTTTCATTCCATTCCACTCCACTCCATTCTAATCCACTCCACTGCATTCCACTCCATTCCCATCCATTCCACTACATTCCACTACATTCTGCCCCATTCCTCTCGATTCCACTCCACTCCACTCATTTCCAATCAATTTCATGCCATTTCATTCCACTCTACTCCATTCCATTCCACTCCACTCAACTCCATTCCGCTCCACTACACTCCATTGCACTCCATTCCACTCCGCACCACTCCATTTCACTCCACTCCACTCCAATCAACTCCACTCCATTCCATTTCATTCTATTAAACTCCAATTCAATCCACTCCATTTTACACCACTCCACTCCATTCCACTCAACTCTATTTCATTACATTCCATTCAAATCCATTCCATTCCAATCCACTCCATTCCAGTCCACTCCTCTAAATTCCATTCCATTCCACTCCACACCCCTCAACTTCATTCCATTCCATTCCACTACATTCCATTCCACTCCACTCCATTCCAGTCCTCTCTTCCATTCCACTCCACGCCACTCCATTGCACTCCACTAAACTCATTTCATTCCATTCAATTCCTCCCCATTCCAATCCACTCCACTCCATTCCATTCCACTCCATTCCATTCCACTCCATTGGATTCCACTCCACTCCATTCCAGTCCTCTCTTCCATTCCACTCCACGCCACTCCACTGCACTCCACAAAACTCATTTCATTCCATTCAATTCCTCCCCATTCCACTCCACTCCATTCCATTCCATTCCACTCCACTCCACTCCACTCCATTCCATTCCACTCCATTCCACTCTACTCTATTCAATTCCATTCCATTCCACTCCACTCCACTCCACTCCATTCCATTCCACTCCATTCCATTCCACTCCATTCCACTCTACTCCATTACATTCCACTCCACTGCGATCCACTTCATTCCATTGTACTCCATTCCATTCCTCTCCATTCCTTTCCAATCCACTCCATTCTACTCCACTCCATTCCATTCCTTTCCCTTTCATTCCACTCCACTCCATTGCATTCCATTCCACTCCACTCCACTCTACTCCATTCCACTCCATTCCAATCCATTCCTCTCCACTCCTCTCGATTCCCCTCCAGTCCACTCCATTCCATTCCATTTCTTTCCATTTCATTCCACTCCACTCCATTCCATTCCACTCCGCTCCACTCCATTATACTCTACTCCACTCCATTCCACTCCAGTCCATTAGATTCCATTCCATTCCAGTGAATTTCATTCCACTCCAGTCCATTTTACACTCCTCCACCCCTTTCCACTCAACTTCATTCCATTCCATTCCATTCAAATCCACTCCATTCCAGTCCAATCCTCTCCATTCCAGTCCATTGCACTCCACTCCATTACACTCCCTTTTATACCATTCCATTCCATTCCATTCCATTCTACTCCACTCCACTCCATTCCACTGCACTCCCATCCATTTTACTCCACTCCACTCCATTCGATTCGATTCCATTCCATTCCACTGCACTCCACTCCATTCCATTCCACTCCTCTCCAATCCATTCCACTCCTCTCCACTCTACTACATTCCACTCCACTCCATTCTACTCAACTCCACTTCTTTCCATTCCCTTCCATTCCAATCCACTCCCCTCCATTCCAATCCACTTCATTCCTTTCCTCTCCACTCCTCTTCTTTGCACTCCACTCCATTCTATTCCATTTCATCCACTCCACTCCACTCGACTACACTCCACTCCATTCCATTCCACTCCACTCCACTCAACTCCATTCCACTCCACTCTATTTCACTCCACTCCATTCCATTCTATTCCATTCCACTACACTCCACTCCTTTCCACTCAACTCTACTCCATTCCACTCCTCTCCACTCCATTCCATTCCATTACATTACACTCTAATCCTTTCCACTCCTCTCCATTCCGCTCCACTCCATTCCATTCCATTCCATTTAACTACATTCCACTCCACCCCACTCCATTCCACTCCACTCCACTCCATTCCATTCCATTATACTCTGTTCTACTCCATTCCGTTCAACTCCATTCCACTTCTCTCCATTTCACTCCACTCAACTCCACTCCACTCCAATCAATTCCATTTCATTCCATTCCATACAAATCCATTCAATTCCTTTCAACTCCAGTCTATTCCATTTCACAGCACTCCATTCCACACCACTCCACTCCACTACTCTCCACTCAATTTCATTCCATTCCACTCCATTGCATTCCATTCCTTTCTTTCCACTGGATCTCACTCCGTCACAAAGCTGGAGTGCAGTGGCACAATCTCATCCCATATTTCTTTTCACCATTCCATTGTTTTCCATTTCATACCATTCCATTCCATACTATTTCACTCCACTCTACTGCACTCAACTCCATACCACTCCATTCCATTCCATTTCACTCCATTGCTTTCCATTACTTTCTTTCGACAGGATATCACTGTGTCATCCTCTCTGGAGTGCAGTGGCACAACCTCAGCTCATATTACATGTCATTTTCCTTTACATTGCATTCTATGCCATTGCATTGCATTCTATTCCATTCCATTCTATTCCATTCCATTCCATTCAATTCCATTCCATTGCATTCCACTCCTTTCAACTCCACTTCACTCCACTCATCTACATTCCATTACATCTGATTCCATTCCATTCCATTCTACTCCTCTCCCCAACAATGTACTCCACTCCATTCCACTGCAAACCATCCATTCTGCTTCATTCCACTGCACTCCACTCCTCCCCACTCCACTACACTTCATTCCATTCAATTACATCCCATTCCATTCCATCCCATTCCATTCCTCTCCATTCCAATCCACTCCACTTCACTCCACTACAATCCAGTCCATTCCACTACACTCTAGTCCTTTCGATTCTACTGCATTCAAATCCATTCTACTCCACTACACTACACTCCATTTCTATCCGCTCTGCTCCATTCCAGTCCATTTCATTACACTCCAATCCATTCCATTCCATTCCATTCCATTCCACTCCACTCTGTTCCACTCCATAACACTACATTCCATTCCATTCCATTCCATTCCTCTCTTTTCCACTCCACTGCACTCCATTCCTCTCCCCTCAACTCCATTCCATACCATTCCGTTCCACTTCATTCCAATCCATTTAACTCCTCCGTTCCATTCCATTCAACTCCCTTCCAGCCCATTCCTCTCCACTCCATTCAGTGCCATTCCATTCCATTCCATTCCCTTCCATTCCATTCCATTCAATTCAACACCAAACCATTCCATTCCACCACACTCCATTCCACAACACTCAACTCCATTCCACTCCACGCCACTCAACTCCTTTCCATTCCATTCCATTCCACTCCAATCCATTCCATTCTACACCACTCCATTCTACACCACTCCACTCCACTCCACTCTACGCTGGTCTTCTCCATATCATTCCATTCCACTGCACACCATTTCATTCCACACCATTCCATTCCATTCCTTTCCATTCCACTGCACTCCTCTCCACACCACTCCACTCCATTCCACTCCACTCCACTCCATTCCACTCCGTTTTACTCCACTCCATTCCATTCCATTCCGCTCCATTACACTCCACTCCATTCCATTCCATTCAACTCCACTCCAAGCCACTCCACTATATTCCACTATAATCCATGTTTTCCATTTCACTCCATACCACTCCACTCCACTCCATTCCTGTCCACTCCATTCCATTCCACACCACTCCACTCCATTCCATTCCATTCCAATCTAATCCATTCCACTCCATTATACTCCATTCCATTCCAAACTAATGCATTCCACTCCATTATACTCCATTCCATTCCAATCCACTTCATTCCACTCCATTCCATTCCATTCCATTCCACTACATTCCTTTCCACTCCACAATATTCAAGTCCACCCCACTCCATTCCATTGAACTCCACTCTACTCCACTCAACTCCAATCAAATCCATTCCATTCCATTCCTCTCCATTCCATTCCACTTCATTCCATTCCATTCCATTACACTGCACTCCTCTTCACTCCAATCCATTCCACTCCACTCCATTTCATTCTACTCTGTTACTCACCACTCCATTCCATTCCACTCCATTATTTTCGATTCCATCCCACTCCATTCTAATCCATTCCACTCTGCTCCAATCCATTCCACTCCACTCCACTGCATTTCACTCTACTCCACTCCGCTCCATTCCATTCCACCCAAGTCTATTCCACTCCTTTCCACACTACTCCATTCCATTCCATTCCACTCCATTCCACTCCACTCCATTCCAGTCCACTCTATTCCATTCCACTCCACACGACTCCACTCCACTATTTCCCATTCCACTCCACTCTACTCTGCTGCATTCTACTAGATTCCATTTAATTCCACTCCATTCCATTCCACTCCATTCCACTCCTCTCCACTCGATTCCACTCCACTCTATTCAATTCCATTCCCCTACTCTCCACTCCATTGCACTCCACTCCACTCCAATCCTCTCCACTCCATTCCTCTCCATTCCAGCCCACTAGACTCCACTCAACTCCATTGCATTCCATTCCACTGCACTCCACTCCACTAAATTCCATTCCAATCCATTCCACTCCTCTCTATTCCATTCCTCTCCACTGCAGTCCATTCCAGTCCATTCCATTCGACTCCATTCCACTCAAATCCACTGCATTCCACTACACTCCATTCCACTACAATCCACTCCATTCCACTCTAATCCACTCCACTCCAATCCACTCCATTTCCTTCCATTCCATTCGTCTCCAATCCACTCCATCCCAATCCGTTCCACTACATTCCAATCCACACCACTCCATTTCATTCCATTCCATTCCCCTCCTTTACACTCCACTCCACTCCGATCCACTCTATTCCATGCCATTCCATTCCATTCCACAACATTCCATTACATTAAACTACATTCCATTCCATTCCACTCTATTCCAGTGCATTCAACTCCACTCCACACCTCTCCACTCCATTCCACTCCATTCCATTCCTCTCCTATCCACTCCACTCCTATCCATTCCACTCTATTCCTTTCCTTTCCATTCCATTCCTTTCCACTAAATTCCATTCTTCTCCCCTCCACTCCATTCCACTTCACTCCACTTCCCTCCATTCCATTCCACTCTACTCCGTACCTTTTGATTCCATTACACTGCATTCCTTTCCATTCCACTCCATTCCACTCCATTCCAGTCCGCTCTACTACACTCCACTCCATTCCTTTCTATTCCACCGCTTTCCACTCCATTCCATTCTATTCCATACCACTCCACTCCATTCCACTCCACTCCTCTCCACTCCTGTCCATTCCATTCGACTTCATTCTAAGCCCCTCCGTTCCACTCCAATCCGTTCCAGTCCACTCCACTCCACTCCATCCCATTCCACTCTACTCCTTTCCTTTATTCCCCATTCCACTCCATTCCACTCCATTCCATTCCATTCCACTGCACTCCACTCCATTAAATTACAATACATTCAACTCCACTCCATTCCATTTCACCTCACTGCACTCCACTCCATTCCATTTAATTCCACTCATTTCCATTCCACTCCAGTCCACTCCAATCCTCTCCATTCCACTCCACTCCATTCCTTTCCATTCCACTCCACTCCACTATATTCCACTCCATTCCATTCCACTCCAACCCAATCCACTCAATTCTATTCCACACCACTACACTCCATTGCAGTCCATTAAACTCCATTCCCCTTCACTCCACTCCATTCTATTCAATTCCATTCTATTCCACTCCTTTCCACTCCACTCCACTCCATTCCATTCAACTCTCCTCCATTCCTTGCCATTCCATTCCATTCCTCTCCATTCCATTTCATTCCACTTCTTTCCTTTCCATTCCACTCTATTCCATTCTATTCCACCCCATTCCCTTCCATTCCACTCCAAACCCCTCCATTCTATTCCACTCCTCTCCAATGCAATCTATTCCAGTCCATTCCATTCCACTCCACTCCATTTCTCTCCATAACCCTCCATTCTACTCCATTCCATTCCACTCCATTCCACCCCTTTCAATTCCATTGCATGACACTCCACTCCACCCAATTCCATAACACTTCATTCCACTCTACTCCATTCCACTAAACTGCATTGCACTCCACTCCACTCCATTCCATTCAATTCCATTCCACTCCATTCCACTCCTCTCATTTCCACTCCACTCCTCTCCCTTCCACTCCACTCTCTTTCACTCCACTCCATTCCATTCCATTCCATTTCATTCCACTGCACTTTACTATTCTCCACTGAACTCCATTCGAATCATCTCCACTACACTCTATTCTACTTCACTCCATTCCATTCCATTCCATTCGACTCCACTCCACTCCAATCGATTCCACTCCACTACATCCCAATCCAATCCACTCCATTCCATGCCATTCCATTCCATTCCATTCTATTCCATTCCATTCCACTCTACTTCATTCCACTCCACTCCTTTCCACTCTACTCTGTTCCAGTTCATTGCATTGAACTTCATTCCACTCCACTCCACTCCATTCCACTCCATTCCATTCTATTCCATTCCATTCCACTCGATTCTACTCCACTCCACTCTATTGCATTCCATTCCACTCCATTCCACTTCACTCCACTCCATTCCATTCCACTCCACTGCATTCCTTTCCACTCCACTCCATTCCATTCCATTCCATTCCATTCCATTCCACTCCATCCCATTCCACACCACTCCATTCCATTCCATTCCATTACATTCCACTCCATTCCATTCCATTCCACTCCATTCCATTCCACTCCACTCCATTGCAGTCCACTCCACTCCATCCCACTCCATTCCACTCTATTCCGTTTCATTCCTCTCCATTCTTCTCCAGTCCACTCTATTGCATTCCATTCCACTCCATTCCACTTCACTCCTCTCCATTCTATTCCACTCCACTGCATTCCATTCCACTCCACTCCATTCCATTCCATTCCATTCCATTCCATTCGAATCCATTCCATTCCTTTCCATTCCATTAAATTCCATTCCACTCAATTCCATTCCACTCCATTCCCTTCCACTCCACTCCATTGCAGTCCACTCCACTCCATTCCACTCTACCCCATTCCAATCCATTCCAATCCACTCCGTACCATTCCATTACATTCCAGTCCATTACACTAAACTCCATTCCACTCCATTGCACTACATTCAAGTCCAGTCCACTCCACTTCATTCCTTTCCATTCCACTGCACCACACTCCAATCCATTGCACTGCATTCCAATCCACTCCACTCCATTCCCCTCCACTCCATTCCATTGCATAGCGCTCCACTCCCCTCCTTTCCATTTCATTCCACTCCATTACATTGCACTCCAATCCACTCCATTCCATCCCATTCCAGTCCACTCCATTCAATTCCTTTCAACTCCATTCCATTCCATTCCACTCTACTGCATTCCACTCCATTCCATACCACTCTACTCTGTTCCATTCCATTCATTTGAACTCCATGCCACTCCACTCCACTCCATTCCAATAAACTCGACTCTATTCCATTCCATTCCTCTCCATTCCATTACACTCCATTCCATTACACTCCATTCCATTCCAGTCCACTCCCTACATTCAACTCCACTCCACTCCATAAAATTCCATTCCATTCCATTCCATTCCATTCCATTCCATTCCCCTCCACTGCACTCCACTCCACTGCACCCCACTACATTACATTCCACACAATTCCATTCCATTCCATTTCATTCCACTCCATTCCACTCCTCTCATTTCCACCCAATTCCACTCCATTCCAGTTCACTACACTCCTCTCCACTCCATTCCATTCCAATCCATCCACTTTTCTTCATTCCATTCAACTCCACTCCACTCCATTCCAATCAACTCCACTCCACTCACTCCATTCCATTCCACTGCATTCCACTCCACTCCACTCCATTCCTCTCCACTCTGCTCCATTCCATTCCACTCCAATGCATTCCATTCCATTCCATTCCATTCCACTCCACGTCATTCCATTGTAATCCATTCCAGTCCGTTTCACTCCACTCCAAATCATTCCATTCAATTTCATTAAATTTCTCTCCTTTCACCACCACACCACTGCATTCCACTCCTCTCCACTCCATTCCATTCCACTCCATTAAATTCCACTCCACTCAATTCCATTCCCTTGCTGTCCACTCCACTCCACTCCATTCCATTCCTCTCCATTCCACTCCAGTCCACTCCATTCCCCTCCATTCATTTCCATTCCATTTCACTCCACTCTATTTAATTTCACTCCACTCCACTCCATTCTATTCTATTACACTGCCCTCCAATCCATTGCATTCCAATCCATTCCGCTAAACTCCATTCCATTCCAATCCACTCCGCCCCAATCCAACTCACAGCAATCCTTTTATTTCCTCTCCATTCCATTACAATCCATTCCACTCCTCTCCTCTCCATTCGACTCCTCTCCATTCCATTCCATTCCCATCCACTCTACTGCATTCCACTCCACTCCATTGCACTCATCTCCACTCCTTTCCATACCATTCCACTACACTCCAATCTATTCCAATCCCTTCCATACCATTCTCTTTCACTCCATTCCATTCCATTCCACTCCTTTCCACTTCACTTCACTCCCTTCCACTCCACTCCATTCCAATCCATGGAATTTCATTCAACTCAATTCCACTTAAATGAACTCACTCCACTCCACTCCACTCCATTCACCTCTTCTACACCCCATTCCATTCCATTCTATTCCACTCTACTCCATTCCACTCCACTCCATTCCAGTCGCCTCCATTCCATTCCATTCCATTCCTCTCGACTCCACTCCATTGTACTCTACTCCATTCCATTCACTCCATTATATTCCACTCCATTCCACTCCACTCCATTCCATTTACTCCATTCCATTCCACTCCATTCCACTCCAATCCATTCCACTCCACTCCATTCCATTCCACTCCATTACCGTCCACTCCATTCCATTCCACTCCATTACTTTTGTTTCCATCCCACTCCATTCTAATCCATTCTACTCCACTCCACTCCATTCCATTCCACTCCACTCCACTCCATTCCATTCCACTCCACTCCACTCTGTTCCACTCCACTCCACTGCACTTCACTCCACTCCATTCCACTCCGCTCCATTCCATTCCACTCATCTCTACTCCATTCTATTCCTCTCTACTCCTTTCCATTCCATTGTACTCCATTCCACTCCACTCCATTCCAGTCCATTCTATTCCATTCCACTCCACACAACTCCACTCCACTCTTTTCCATTCCACTCCAATTCGCTGCATTCTGCTAGATTCCATTTCATTCCACTCCATTCCATTCCACTCCATTCCACTCCTCTCCACTCCATTCCACTCCACTCTATTCAATTCCATTCCCCTACTCTCTACTCCATTGCACTCTACGCCACTCCAATCCACTCCACTCCATTCCATTCCACTCAACTCCATTCCATTCCATTCCATTCCAATCCACTCCGTTCCTCTCCACTCCATTCCACTCCATTCCAGTCTAATCCACTCCACTCAACTCCATTCCATTCCATTCCACTGCACTCCACTCCGCTAAATTCCATTCCAATCCATTCCACTCCCCTCGATTCCATTGCTCTCCACTGCACTGCTCTCCAGTCCATTCAATTCGACTCCATTCCACTCCAGTCCACTCTATTCCACTACACTCCATTCCACTACACTGCACTCCATTTCACTCCAATCCATTCCACTCCAATCCACTCCATTTCTTAACTTTCCATTCCTCTCCAATCCACTCCATTCCAATCCGTTCCACTCCATTCCAATCCACACCTGTCCATTCCATTCCATTCCTTTACACTCCACTCCACTCCGATCCACTCCACTCCACTGTATTCCATGCCATTACATTCCATTGCACAACATTCCATTACATTACACTAAATTCCATTGCATTCCACTCCTTTCTAGTCCGTTCAACTCCACTCCACACCTCTCCAATCCATTCCACTCCTTTTCCTTCCATTACATTCCACTCCACTCCATACCAATCCATTCCAGTCCACTCCAATCCACTCCATTCCATTCCTCTCCTTTCCACTACACTCCAATCCATTCCACTCTATTCCTTTCCATTCCATTCCTCTCCACTCGATTCAATTCTTCTCCACTCCACTCCATTCTGCTCCACTTCACTCCAAACCCCTCCATTCCATTCCACTCCACTGCATAACTTTTGACTCCATTCCACTGCATTCCATTCCACTACATTCCACTCCATTCCAGTCCGCTCTACTGCACTCCACTCCATTCCTTTCTATTCCACCGCACTCCACCCAATTCCATTCTATTCCATACCATCCCACTCCTTTCCACTCCACTCCGCTCCACTCTTGTCCATGCCATTCGACTTCATTCCAAACCCCTCCATTCCACTCCAATCCATTCCAGTCCACTCCACTCCACTCCACTCCATCCCATTCCACTCTACTCCTTTGTTTTCGTCTCCATTCCACTCCATTCCACTCCATTCCATTCCATTCCAATTCACTCCACTCCATTAAATTCCAATCCATTCAACTCTACTCCATTCCATTTCACCTCACTCCACTCGACTCCACTCCATTCCATTTAATTCCACTCCTTTCCATTCCACTCCATTCCACTCCAATCCTCTCCATTCCACTCCACTCCATTCCTTTCCATTCCACTCCACTCCACTATATTCCACTCCACTCCAACCCAAACCTTTCATTTCTATTGCACAACACTACCTTCCATTGCAGTCCATTCCACTCCATTCCCCTTCATTCCACTCCATGTTATTCAATTCCATTCCATTCCACTTCTTTCCACTCCACTCCACTCCATGCCATTCAACTCCACTCCATTACATGCCATTCCATTGCAGTCCACTCCATTCCATTTAATTCCACTTCATTCCTTTCCATTCCACTCCATTCTATTCTAATCCACCCCATTCCATTCCATTCCACTCCACACCCCTCCATTCCATTCCACTCCACTCCATTGCAATCCATTCCACTCCATTCCATTCCACTCCACTCCATTCATCTCCAAAAGCCTCCATTCCACTCCATTCCTCCCCATTCCATTCCATTCCATGACACTCCGCTCAATCCAATTCCATAACACTCCATTCCACTCTACTCCATTCCATTATGCTGCATTGCACTCCATTGCATTCCATTCCATTCAATTACATTCCACTTCATTCCACTCCTCTCCTTCCCACTCCACTTCACTCCCTTCCACTCTACTCGCTTTCACTCCACTCCATTTCATTCCATTCCATTTCATTCCACTTCACTCCAGTCTTCTCCGCACCACTCCACTCGAATCATCTCCACTCCACTCTATTCTACTTCATTCCATTCCATTCCTCTCCATTCCATGCCATTCCATTCGACTCCACTCCAGTCCACTCCACTCCACTACATCCCAATCCACGCCAACCCATTCCATTCCATTCCACTCTACTTCATTCCACTCCACTCCTTTCCACTCTACTCTGTTTCATTCCATTCCATTTTACTGCGTTACACTCAACTCCACTCCATTCCACTCTATTCAATTCCATTCCACTCAATTCTACTCCACTCCACTCTATTGCATTCTATTCTACTCCATTCCCGTTCACTCCACTCCATTCCATTCCACTCCACTGCATTCTATTCCACTCAACTCCATTCCATTCCATTCCATTCCATTCCATTCCATTCCATTCCATTCCATTCCGTTCCATTCCGTTCCGTTCCATTCCATTCCATTCCACTCCATTCCATTCCACTCCACTCCATTGCAGTCCACTCCACTCCGTTCCACTCCACACCATTCCTCTCCATTCCACTGCACCACACTCCATTCCATACCACTGCGTTCCAATCCACTCCACTCTACTCCCATCCACTCCATTCCATTGCATTCCACTCCACTCCACTCCCCTCCTTTCCACTCCATTCCACTCCACTACATTGCACTCCACTCCACTCCACTCCTTTCCATTCCATTCCAGTCCATTCCATTCAATTCCTTTCAACTCCATTCCATTCCACTCTACTGCATTCCACTCCATTCCTTTCCAGTCTATTCTGTTCTATTCCATTCATTTGAACTCCATGCCACTCCACTCCACTCCATTCCAATCCACTCCACTCTATTCCATTCTATTTCACTCCATTCCACTTCACTCCACTCCATTCAATTTTACTCCACTGCATTGCATTCCACTCTACTCCATTCCATTCCACTCCATTCCATTACACTCCACTCCATTCCAGTCCACTCCCTCCATTCCACTCCACTCCACTCCATACCACTACGTTACATTCCATTCCATTCAATTCCATTCCCCTCTATTCCAGTCCACTCCCTCCATTCCACTCCACTCCACTCCATACCACTACGTTACATTCCATTCCATTCAATTCCATTCCCCTCCACTGCGCTCCACTCCATTCCACTCCACTGCACTCCACTACATTATATTCCACACAATTCCATTCCTTTCCATATCATTCCACTCCATTACACTCCAGTCAGTTACACACAATTCCACTCCATTCTACTCCACTCCTCTCCACTCCATCCCATTCCAATCCATCCACTCTTCTTTATTCCTTTCCACTCCACTAAACTCAACTCTACTCCATTCCATTCACTCCATTCCATTCCACTCCATTCTACTCCACTCCATTCCTCTCCACTCCGTTCCATTCGATTCCACTCCACGGGATTCCATTCCATTCCATTCCATTCCACTCCACGTCATCCCATTGCAATCCATTCCAGTCCGTTTCACTCCACTCCACATCATTCCATTCCATTTCATTAAATTTGTCTCCTTTCACCTCCACACCACTGCCTTCCACTACTCTCCACTCCATTCCATTCCATTCCACTCCATTAAATTCCACTCCACTCAATTCCATTCCCTTGCTGTCCACTCCACTCCACTCCATGCCAGTCCATTCCTTTCCACTCCATTTCACTCCACTCTATTTAATTTCACTTCACTCCACTCCATTCTATTCCATTCCACTGCACTCCAATCCATTCCATTCCAATCCATTCCACTCCACTCCATTCCATTCCAATCCACTCCACTCCAATCCACTCCACTCCACTCCAATACACTCCACTGCATTCCTTTTAATTCCACTCCATTCCATTCCAATCCATTCCACTCCTCTCCTCTCCATTCCACTCCACTCCATTCCATTGCGTTCCCATCCACTCCACTGAATTCCACTCCACTCAATTCCACTCAGCTCCACTCCATTCCATACCATTCCACTACGCTCCGATCTATTCCAATCTCTTCCATACCATTCCATTTCACTCCACTCTATTCCATTCCATTCCATTCCACTCCTTTCCACTTCACTTCACTCGCTTCCACTCCACTCCATTATAATCCATGGAATTTCATTCAACTCAATGCCACTTAAATGCGCTCACTCCATTCCACTCCACTCCACTCCACTCCATTCCCCTCTTCTACACCCCATTCAATTCCATTCTATTCCACTCTACTCCATTCCACTCCACTCCATTCCACTCTCCTCCATTGCATTCCATTCCACTCCACTGGACTCCACTCCATTCCACTCTACTCCATTCCATTCACTCCATTCCATTCCATTCCACTCCACTGCACTCCATTCCTCCACTCCATTCCACTCCATTCTACTCCACTGCACTCCATTCCATTCCATTCCATTCCACCCCACGCCACTCCATTCCAATCCATTCCACTCCATTTCACTCCAATGTACACCATTCCATTCCATTCCATTAATTTCCTCTTTCCCCTCCACACCACTACATTCCACTCCGCTCTACTCCATTCCATTCCATTCCACTACATTCCATTCCACTCCACTCAATTCCATTCCCTTGCAGTCCACTCCACAAAACACCGTTCCATTCCACTCCACTCCAATCTATTCCAATCCGTTCCTTTCCATTCCATTTTACTCCACTCCATTTAATTCCACTCCACTCCACTCCATTCTATTCAATTCCACTGCACTCCACTCCATTCCATTCCAATCCATTCCACTCCACTCCATTCCATTCTTATCCATTCCACTCCAGTCCACTCCACTCCTCTACATTTTACTCCAGTCCACTCCACTCCATTCCTTTTTATTCCACTCCATTCCATTCCACTCACATCCACTCCACTGCATTCTTCTCCACTCCGCTCCATTCCATAGCATTCCACTCCACTCCATTCCAATCCATTACACTCCCTTCCAATTCACTCCACTCCATTACAATCCAATCCATTAGATTCCACCCCTTTCCACTTCACTCCACTCCCTTCCACTCCACTTCATTCCATTCCATTTCATTCCACTCCATTCCACGTCACTCCACTCCCCTCCTTTCCACTCCACTACTCTCCACTTTACTCCATTCCCCTCCTCAACTCCCCATTCCATTCCATTCCAATATATTCCATTCAAGTCGACTCGATTCCACTCCCCACAATTCCTTTCCATTGCATTCAACTCCATTCCACTCCACTCCACTCCATTCATTTCCACTACACTCCATTCCACTCCATTCCATTCCATTCCTTTGCATTCCTTTCCATTCTCTCCATTCCACTAGACTCTGCTTCACTCAACTCCACTCCACTCAACTGCATTCCATTCCATTCCATTCCATTCCATTCCATTCCATTCCATTCCATTCCATTCCATTAAATTCCATTATATTCCTTTCCACTCCAGTCCTTTCCATTCCACACCATTGCATTCCACATGACTCCACTCAATGTCCCTCCGCTCCTTTCATCTCCATTCCATTCCATTCCACTCCATTCCATTCCTTTCCTTTCTTTCCACAGGATCTCACTCTTACAAAAGCTGGAGTGCAGTGTCAGAATCTCAGCTCATATTTCCTTTCTTCATTCTATTGCATTCCATTCCATCCCATTCCATTCCAAGCTATTTCACTCCAGTCCACTGGTCTCCACTCCATTCCATTCCACTCCATCCCATTCTACTCTATTCCATTCCAATCCATTCAAATGCTCGCCACCCCACTCCATTCGATTCCACTCCATTCCACTCCACACCACTCCATTCAACTCCACTCGATTCAATTCCATTCCACTCCACTCCACTCCATTCCAATCTAATACATTCCATTCCATTTCAGTCCACTTCACTACACTCCATTCCTCTCCACTCCACTCCATTCCATTCCAATCCACTCCACTCCACTCCATTCTACTCCACTCCATTCCACTTCATTCCACTCCATTCCATTCCATTCTATCCCACTCCACTCCACTGCACTCCATTCCACTTCATTCCACTCCATTCCATTCCATTCTATCCCACTCCACTCCACTGCACTCCATTCCACTTCATTCCACTCCATTCCATTCCATTCTATCCCACTCCACTCCACTGCACTCTATTCCATTCCATTCCCTCCCACATCACTCCACTCCATTCCCATCCATTCCACTCTTTTCCACTCCACTCCATTCCATTGCATTCTATTCTATTCCGTTCTGCTCCTATCCACTCCACTCTACTCCACACCACTCCATTTCATTTCACTGCATTCCATTCCTCCCCATTTGATGCCACTCCAATCCAATCCACTCCTCTCCCTTCCATTCCATTCCATTTCATTCCATTCCACTCCACTCCACTAAACTCCATTCCATTCCACTAAATTCCACTCCACTCCACTAGATTCCACTCCACTCCATTACCCTCCACTCAATTCCAGTCCACTCCTTTCCATTCCATTCCACTGCATTCCATTCTACTCCATTCCATTGCACTCCAGTCCACTCCAATCCACTCCATTTCAATCAACTACTCTCCGTTCCAGGCCATTCTTTTCCATTCCATTACTTTACATTCCATTTCACACCATTCCATTCCAGTCCACTCCATTAATGTCTATTCCACTCCACTCCACATCATTCCATTCCATTCCATTCCACTCCATTGCACTCCTTTGCACTCCGTGCCACTCCACTCCACTCCATTCCACTCCATTCCACTCTACATCCTTCCTTTCCATTACACTCCATTCCACTCCAATCCATTCATTCCACTCCATTCTCCTCTCCTCCATTCCATTCTCGTCCATTCCAATCCACTCCTTTCCATTCCACTGCATTCCATTTATCTCCATTCACCTCCATTCCACTCCATTCAACTCCACTCCATTCCATTCCATTTCATTCCACTCTACTCCACTCCACTCCACTAGACTCCACTCCATTCCATTCCACTCCACTTCACTCCACTCCTTTCCACTCCACTCTACTCCACTCGACTCCATTTCCCTCCATCCCATTCCAATCAACGTCTCTCCACTCATTTACATTCCATTCCACTCCCTGCAACCGCATTCCTATCCACTCCATTCCATTCCACTCCACTATACTTCATTCCATTTTATTCCATTCCATTCCATACTATTCCATTCCATTCCATTGCACTCCATTCCATTCCACTCCACTCCATTCCAGTCCACTCCACTGTATTCCACTCCACACCATTCCACTCCGTTCCACTCCACTCCATACCATTCCGTTACATTCCAGTCTATTACACTAAACTCCATTCAACTCCATTCCACTACATTCAAGTCCAGTCCACTCCATTTCATTCCATTCCATTCCACTGCACCACACTCCATTCCATTCCACTGCATTCCAATCCTCTCCCCTCCATTCCCTTCCACTCTATTCCATTGCATTCCACTCCAGTCCACTCCCCTCTTTTCCATTCCTTTCCAATCCACTACATTGCACTCCACTCCATTCCATTCCATTCCACTCTACTCCATTCCACTCCATTCTTTTCCACTCTACTCCGTTCCATTCAATTCATTTGAACTCCATGCCACTCCACTTCACTCCATTCCATTCCACTCCAGTCTATTCCATTCCATTCCACTCCATTCCACTTCACTCCACTCCATTCAGTTTTACTCCACTGCATTCCATTCCACTCTACTCCATTCCATTCCACTCCATTCCATTACTCTCCTTTCCATTACACTCCACTCCATTCCAGCCCACTCCCTCCATTCCACTGCACTCCACTCCATACCATTCCATTCCATTCCATTCCATTCTATTCCATTCCCCTCCACTGCGCTCCACTCCATTCCACTCGACTGCACTCCACTACCTTACATTCCACGCAATTCCATTCCATTTGTTTCCACTCCATTACACTCCACTCAGTTCCACACAATTCCACTCCATTCCAGTCCACTCCACTCCTCTCTTCTCCATTCCATTCCAGTCCATCCACTTTTCTTCATTCCATTCCATTCCAATCCACTGCATTCCACTCTCCTCTATTCCATTCACTCCATTGAATTCCACTCCATTCCCCTCCACTACACTCCTTTCCTCTCCATTCCGTTCCATTCCGTTCCACTCCACTGCATTCCATTCCATTCCATTCCATTCCACTCCATTAAATTCCACTCCACTCAATTCCATTCCCTTGCTGTCCACTGCAATCCAATCCATTCCATTCCACTCCATTCCACACCATCCCTTTCCATTCCATTTCACTCCACTCTATTTAATTCCACTCCACTCCACTCCATTCTATTCTATTCCACTGCGCACCAATCCATTCCATTCCAATCCATTCCACTCCACTCCACTTCATTCCAATCCACTCCACTCCAATCCACTCCACTGCATTCCTTTTAATTCCACTCCATTCCATTCCAATCCGTTCCACTCCTCTCCTCTCCATTACACTCCACTCCATTCCATTCCGTTCCCACCCACTCCACTGCATTCCACTCCACTCCATTGCACTCAGCTCCACTCCGTTCCATACCCTTACACTACACTCCAATCTATTCCAATCCCTTCCATGCCATTCCATTTCACTCCACTCCATTCCATTCCATTCCATTCCATTCCACTCCTTTCCACTTCACTTCACTCCCTTCCACTTCACTCCATTCCAATCCATGGAATTTCATTCAACTCAATTCCGCTTAAATGCACTCACTCCACTCCACTCCACTCCACTCCATTCCCCTCTTCTACACCCCATTCCATTCCATTCTATTCCACTCTACTCCATTCCACTCCACTCCCTTCCACTCGCCTCCTTTCCATTCCATTCCATTCTTCTCGACTCCACTCCATTGTACTCTACTCCATTCCATTCACTCCATTCCATTCCACTCCATTCCACTCCACTGCACTCCATTCCTCTCCACTCCATTCCATTCCATTCTACTCCATTACAGTCCATTCCATTCCATTCCATTCCACCACATGCCACTCCATTCCAATCCTTTCCACTCCATTTCACTCCAGTACACCATTCCATTCCATTAAATTCCTCTCCTTTCCCCTCCACACCACTACATTCCACTCCACTCTACTCCATTCCATTCCATTCCACTACATTCCATTCCACTCCACTCAGTTCCTTTCCCTTGCAGTCCACTCTACAACACCTAATTCCATTCCAATCCATTCCACTCCACTGCAATCTACTCCACTCCATTCCACTCCACTCAACTGCATACATTTCCATTGCATTCCATTCCATTCCATTGCAATCCATTCCTTTCCACTCCATTCCATTCCACTCCACTCCACTCCATTACATAGCATTCCACTCCACTCCACTCGATTCGAATCCATTCCAATCCATTTCAATTCACTCCATTCCATTACAATCCAATCCATTCGATTCCACTCCTTTCCCCTTCACTCCACTCCCTTCCACTATACTTCATTCCATTCCATTCCATTTCATTCCACGTCACTCCCCTCCCCTCCATTCCACTACACTACACTCCACTTTACTCCATTCCACTCCTCAACTCCTCATTCCATTCCATTCCAATCTACTCCATTCCAGTCGATTCCATTCCACTCCCCTCCATTCCATTCCATTCCATTCAATTCCATTCCAATCTACTCCACTCCATTCATTTCCACTACGCTCCATTCCACTCCATTCCATTCCATTCCTTTGCATTCCTTTCCATTCCACTCCATCCGCTACACCCTGCTTCAATCCACTCCACTCCACTCAACTGCATTCCTTTCCATTCCATTCCATTCCATTCCGTTCCATTCCATTCCTTTCAACTCCATTCCATTCCATTCCACACCACTGCATTCCATATGACTCCACTCCACGCCACTCCACTTCTTTCCTCTCCATTCAATTCCACTCCATTCCACTCTATTCCATTCCATTCCTTTCTTTCCACAGGATCTCACTCTTACAAAAGCTGGAGTGCAGTGGCACAATCTAAACTCATATTTCTTTTCTCCATCTTTTGCATTCCATTCCATCCCATTCCATTCCAAACTATTTCACTACACTCCACTCCACTGGACTCCACTAAATTCCATTCCACTCGATCCCTTTCTACCCTACTCCATTCCAATCTACTCAAATGCATGCCACTGCACTCCCCTCGATTCCACTCCATTCCATTCCACACCACTCCATTCGACTCCACTCGATTCCATTCCATTCCACTCCACTCCATTCCAATCCAATACATTCCATTCCATTCCATTGCATTCCATCTGCTTCATTCCACTCCATTCCTCTCCACTCCATTCGACTCCACTCCACTCCATTCCATTCCACTCCACTCCACTCCATTCTACTCCAGTTCATTCCACTCCATTCCACTCCATTCCAATCCATTCCATTCCATTCTATCCCACTCCACTCCACTGCACTCCATTCCCTCCCACTTCACTCCACTACATTCCCATCCATTCCACTCAATTCCACTCCACTCCATTCCACTCCACTCCATTCCATTCTATTGCATTCCGTTCTGCTCCTTTCCAATCCACTCTACTCCACTCCACTCCATTCCATTTCACTGCATTCCATTCCTCCCCATTTGATGCCACTCCACTCCATTCCACTCCTCTCCCTTCCATTCCATTCCATTTCATTCCGTTCCTCTCCACTCCACTAAACTCCGTTCCATTCCACAAAACTCCACTCCACTCCACTCAATTCCACTCCACTACATTCCCCTCCACTCCATTGCGGTCCACTCTTTCCATTCCATTCCATTCCACTCCACTCCATTCTATTGCACTCCAGTCGACTCCACTCCACTCCATTCCAATCCATTCAACTACATTCCACTCCAGTCCACTCCATTCCATTCCATTCTATTTGGCTCCTTTCCACTCCAATCCACTCCATTTCAATCCACTCCTCTCTGTTCCAGGCCATTCTTTTCCATTCCATTCCATTACTTTCCATTTCACACCATTCCGTTCCAGTCCACTTCATTAATGTCCATTCCACTCCACTCCACATCATTCCATTCCATTCCATTCCATTCCATTCCATTCCACTCCATTGCACTCCTTTGCACTCCATGACACTCCAATCCACTCCATTCCACTCCATTCCTTTCCATTCCACTCTATTCCTTTCCACTCCACATCATTCCTTTCCATTACACTCCATTCCACTCCAATCCATTCATTCCACTCCATTCCCGTCTCCTCCATTCCATTCTAGTCCATTCCAATCCACTCCTTTCCATTCCACTGAATTCCATTTATCTCCATTCACCTCAATTCCACTTCATTCCACTCCACTCCATTCCATTTCATTCCATTCCACTCCACTCCACCCCACTAGACTCCACTCCATTCCATTCCACTCCACTCCACTCCTTTCCACTCCAGTCCACTCCACTCGATTCCATTTCATTCCACTCTACTCCAATCAACTTCTCTCCACTAATTTCCATTTCATTCCATTCCATTCAACCACATTCCTATCCACTCCAATCCATTCCACTTCACTCCACTCTGTTCCATTGTATTCCATTCCATTCCATACCACCCCATTCCATTCCATTACACTCCATTCCATTTGATTCCACTCCATTCCAGTCCATTACACTCCATTCCGCTCCTTTCCTTTCAACTCAATTCCACTCCACTCCCCTCCAATCCATTCCACTCCATTCCCCTCCACTCGATTCCACTACATTCCATTCCATTAAATTGCACTTAACTCCACTCCCCTCCTTTCCATTCCATTCCATTCCATTCCATTCCATTCCATTCCATTCCACTTGTCTCCAATACATTCCATTACTCTCCATTCCTCTCCAATCCACTCCTCTCCTTTCCACTCCACTCCATTCGATTCCATTCAGTTCAACTCCACTCCACTCCATTCCACTCAACTCCACTCCAATCCACCCCACTCCACTCCACTCCGTTCCATTCCATTCCATTCCACTCCATTCCCTTCCACTACACTCCTTTCCAGTCCATTCCACTGCTCTCCATTCCACTCCATTATGCTCCATTCCACTGCTGTCCATTCCACTCCACTCCATTCCATTACACTCAATTCCACTCCATTTCATTCCATTCCATTCCATTCTTCACCACCTCTTCATTCCACTCCACTCCACTTCATTCCATCTCATCCCATTCCATTCCATTCCATTAAACTCCACCACAGTGCAATCCTCTAAATCCCATTCCATCCCATTACATTCCTCTGAACTGCACTCCGCTTCACTCTCCTCCATTTCACTTCCCTCCATTCCGTTCCATTCCTTCCCATTCTATTCCAATACACTCCTCTCCACACCATTCCATTACATTCCAAACCATTCTATTCCATTCCATTCCATTCAACTGAATTCCACTCCACTCCACTCCACTCCATTACATTACATTCCACTCCATTCCATTCCACTCCATTCCACTGCATTCCACTTCATTCCAGTCGACTCCATTCCACTCGACTCCATTCCATTCCATTGCACTCCACTCCACTCAATTCCATTCCACTCCTCTGCATTCAATTCCGTTCCTTTCCATTCCACTGCTCTCCACTCCACTCCACTCCGCTCCATTCCACTCCATTTCACCGCACTCCACTCAACTCCACTGCATTCCACACCACTTCATTCCACTCCATTTCATTCCACTCCATTCCACCCCACTCCATCCATTCCATTCCACTCCAATCCACTCTAAGCCATTAAATTTCACTCCATTCCAGCCCAATCTATTCCATTCCATTCCACTCCATTTCACTCCACTCCAGTCAACTCCACTGCATTCCATTCAACTCCATTCCACTCCATTCCACTGCATCCATTTTCATTCCATGCCATTCCACTCCAATCCCCTCCACTGCACTCCACTCAATTCTACTCCATTCCATTCCTCTCCATTCTAATCCACTCCATCCCAATCCCCTATATGCCATTAAACTCTATTTAACATCTCTCCACGCCAGTCCACTCAACTCCAGTGCATTTCATTCCCCTCCATTCCATTCCTCTGCATTCCACTCCACTCCACTCTATTCCACTTAACTCCATTCCATTCCATTCCACTCCTCTCTGCTCCACTCCATTGAAATGCTCTCCATTCCATTCTCCTCCAATAAACTCCACTCCATTCCACTCCATGGCTTTCCTTTCCAATTCACTCCATTCCATTTTATTCCATTCCAATCCACTCCATTCCACTCCATTCCACTCTTCTCCACTCCAATTCCATTCCACTCCATTCCACTCCTTTCCATTCCACTTCACTCCGTTCAAGTCTCCACCACTCCATTACACTCCAATCCACTCCACCCCAGTCAACTCCATTCCATTCCATTTCATTCAACTTCACTGTACACCATTCCATTCTACTACACTCCATTTCATTCCATTCCTTTCCACTCCTCTCCACTCCATTCCACTCTACTCCACTCCTTTCAACATCACTCCACTCCTTTCCATTCCATTCCATTCCATTCATCTCCATTCCCTTCCACTCCATTCCATTCCACTCCACTCCATTTCATTTTTCTCAACTGCATTCCATTCCACTCCATTCCATTCCACTCAACTCCATTGCATTCCACTCCGTTCCATTCCGATCCATTCCCATCCACTCCTCTCCTTTCCTCTCCATACCATTCCATTCCATTCCATTCCACTGCACCCCACTCCATTCTTCTCCACTACATTACATTCCATTACACTCCACTGCAAAACATTTCATTCCTTTCCATTCTACTCCACTCCACTCCACTCCATTTCAAACCATTCCACTCCATTCCACTCCACTCCACACCATTCCATTACATTTCATTAAATTTCTCTCCTTTCTCCTCCACACCCCTGCATTCCACTCCACTCGACTAAATTTCATGCCATTCCTTCCCATTACACTCAATTCCATTCTATTCCACTGCATTCCATTCCACTCCACTCAATTCCATTCCCTTCCATTCCACTCCACTGTACTCCATTCCATTTCAATCCAATCCAGGCTACACCGATCGATTCCACTTCATTCCTTTCCATTATATTCCACTCCACTCCATTGAATTCCAGTCCAATCCACTCCATTCTATTCCATTCCACTGTAAAGCACTCCATTCCTTTTCAGTCCTTTCCAATCCACTCCATTCCAATCCATGCTACTCTTCACTCCACTCCTCTCCATTCCTTTTAATTCAACTGCATTACATTCCAATCCATTCCACTCCACTCCTCTCCATTCCACTCCACTCAATTCAATTCCATTCCACTAAACTCCACTGAATTCCACTCAACTCCATTCCACTCCACTCCACTGCACTCCACTCCTCTCCACTCCATTCAATTTCTCTCCATTCCATTCCATTTCTCTCTACTCCATTCCACTCCCTTCCATTCCATTCTATTCCATTCAACTCCATTCCACTCAACTCCATTCCACTCCACACTACACCATTCCACTCTACTCCACTCCATTCAATGCCATTACACTCCATACCACACCATCCCATTCCATTCCACTCCATTCCATTCCATTCCACTCCATTCCACCCCACTTCCCTCCACTTCACTCCACTGAACTGCTATACATTCCATTCCATTCCATTCCAGTCCTTTCAATTCCATTCCTTTCAACTCCAATCCATTCCACTCCACACACACCACTCTGTTCCACAGCACTTGACTCCAATCCGTTCCATTCCACTCAATTCCATTCCATTCTTCTCAACTCCAATCCATTCCATTCCGTTCCTTTCTTTCCACAGGATCTCACTCTTTCACAAAAGCTGGAGTGCAGAGGTACAGCCTCAACTGACATTTCTTTTCAACGTTCCATTGCATTCCACTACACATCATTCCATTCCATGCTATTTCACGCCACTCCACTGCACTCCACTTCATTCCATTCCACTGCATCCCATTCCACTCTTCTCCATTCCAATCCACCTAAGTGCACTCATCTCCACTCCCTTCCATTCCATTTCATTTAACTCCATTCCACTCCTCTACACTCCTTTCCACTATACTCCATTCTTTTCCATTCCACTCCAATGCGTTGCACTCCACTCCCATCCACTCCACTACACTCCATTTAACTACAATCCATTCCATTACATTCCATCTCATTCCGTTACACTCCAATCCACTCCATTGCACTCCATTCTATTCCACTCCGCTCCACTACACTCCACTCCATGCCACTCCTCTCCATTCCACTCCACTCCATTCCATTCTATTCCTTTCCATTCGATTCCACTCCACTCCACTCCATTCCACTACAGTCCACTACAATCCACTCCTCTCCACTCCATTCCTTTCCCTTCCACTTACTTCCATTCCATTCCACTCCACTACCTTCCACTCCAGTACATTCCATTCCATTTCATTTAACTCCTTTCCAATCCACCCCAGTCCATTCCACTCCAATGAACTCTCTTCCATTCCATTCCACTCCATTCCACTCCATTCCGTTACATTCTTATACATTTCACTCCTTTCCACTCGATTCCACTCCACTCCACTTCACTCCACTCCACTCCACTCCAATCCATTCCATTCCACTCCATTCCATTCCATTCCTTTCAACTCCAATCCATTCCATTCCACACCACTCCATTCCAAACCACTCCACTTTACTCCACTCAACTCAACTCCATTCCATTCCGTGCCATTGCATTCTAGTCCATTCTATTCCACACCACTCCATTCCATTCCAGTACATTATACTGCCCTCCACTCCACTCCACTCCATTCCGCTCCATTCCACTGCCCTGCAATCTAATCCACTCCACTCCACTCAATTCCACTCCATTCCATTCCACTCCATTCTACTGCACTCCATTCCTTTCCATTCCACTCCACTCCACTGCACTCCATTTCATTCCTCTCCATTCTACTCCACTACACTACATTACATTCCACTCCATTACACTCTACTGCATTCCGTTCCATTCCACTCCACTTCACCCCATTCCACTAGAGTATAATCCACTATACTCTATTCTTTTCCATTCTTCTCCATTCCACTCTACTACACTCCTTCCAGTTTACTCCACTCCATTCCCCTCCACTCCACTCCATTTCATTCCATTCATATCCCATCCATTCCACTCCATTCCACTCCATTCCCTTCCATTCCATTCTACTCCATTCCATTTCATTCCATTCCACAGCATTCCACTCGATTCCATTCCACTCCAACTCCATTGAAATCCACTCCACTCCATTCCAGTGAACTCCACTCCACTCCACTAAACTCGAGTCCATTCCTTTCCTTTGCACTCCCCTCAATTCCTTCCCACTCCACTCCATTCCACTCCGATGCACTCCACCACACTCCAATCGATTCCACTACACTCTATTCCACTCCATTCCATTTCACTCCATTCCGCTCTAATCTATTCCATTCCAGTCCATTTCTGTCGACTCCATTCCCCTCCATTCCAATTCGTTTCACTACACACCACTCCATTCCATTCCTCTCCACTCCACTGAATTCCACTCCACTGCACTACACTTCATTCCACTCCACTCCACTCCATTCCATTCCACTGAAATCTACTCCATTCCATTCCAATATACACCATTCCATTCCACTCTACTCCATTCCATTCCTTTCCCTTCCACTATATTCCATTCCACAAAATTCCACTCCATTCCACTCCACTTCATTCCACAACACTCCATTCCATTCCACTCCACGCCACTCCAGTGCACTCTATTCCATTCCACTCCACTCCGCTCAACTCCATTCCATTTAATTCCACTCCATTTAATTCCACTCCATTCCACTCTACGGTATTCAATTCCATTCCACTCCACTCCACTCCATTCCACTCCACCCCATTCCACTCCACTCCACTCCATGCCTTTCCACTCAACTCCATTTCATTCAATTCCATTTCTTTCCATTCCATTCCATTTCACTCCATTCCTCTCCACTCCATTCCACCCTATTCCAGTCCACTCCACTCCACTCCACTCCATTCCATTTAGATCCACTGCACTCCATTCCACTAAATTCCATTCCAATCCATTCCACTCCACTCTATTCGATTCCACGACACTCCAATCCACTCCATTCCTTTCCATTCGACTCCATTAGAATCCACTCCATTCCACTTCAATCAACTCCATTCCAGTACACTCGTTTCCATTCCATTCCACTCCACTCCACTCCATTCCACTCCAATCCATTCCAAACCACTCCACTCCATTTGATTCTATTCCATTTCTCTCCATTCCACTCCATTACAATCCGTACCACTCTATTCCACTCCACACCAATCCATTCCATTCCAATCCTTTCCACTCCCCTCCACTGCGTTCGACTCCACTCCACTCCCTTCCATGCCATTACATTCCATTCCACACCATTCCATTACATTAAACTCCATTCCATTCCATTCCACTCTATTCCTTTCAATTCCACTCCACTCCACTCCTCTCCACTCCATTCCAGTCCCTTCCCTTCCACTCCATTCCACTCCACTCCATTCCAATCCATTCCAGTCCACTCCACTACACTCCAATCCATTTCACTCCATTGCATTCCTCACCATTCAACTTCACTCCACTACTTTCCACTCCACTCCATTACATTCCATTCCATTTCATTCCACTGCACTCCACTCTTCTCTTCTCCACTCCATTCAATTCAACTCCACTCAAGTCCACTCCAATCCACTTCACACCATTCCACTGCACTACATTCCATTCCATTCCATTCCACCGCAATCCACTCCATTCCACTCATCTCCATTCCATTCCCTTCCATTCCATTCCGTTCAACTCAATTCCATTCCATTCCACTCTACTCCATTCCATTCCACTCATTTCCAATTCCCTCCATTCCATTCCATTGAACTGTATTCCACTCTACTACCCTCCATTCCACTACACTCCACTTTTTTCCATTCCATTTCACTCCATTCCTCTTAACACCACTCCATTCCATTCCACTCTACTTTATTCCATTCCACTCCACTCCATTCCAGTCCATTCCATTCCATTCCATTCCACTGCATTCCATTCCACTCCATTCCATTCCTTTCCACTCTATTCCATACCATTCCACTCCACTTCATTCCACTCCACTCCATTCCATTCCATTTCATTTAACTCCATTCCACTCCAACCCAATTCATTCCACTCCACTGAAGTCCATTCCATTATTTTCCACCCCATTCCACTCTATTCCATTACATTCTACTACATTCCATTCCATTCCACTACATTCCACTCCACTCCACTTTACTTCACTCCATTGAACTCCAATGCATTCCATTCCATTCCATTCCTTTCAACTCTAACCCATTGCATTGCACACCACACCACTCCTCTCAACACTACTCCACTCAACCCCATTCCATTCCCTTCCATTCCACTCCACTCCATTCTCTTCCACACAACTCCTTTCCATTACATTCCATTCCATTCTACTGCACTCCACTCCACTCCACTTCACTCTACTGGCCTCCACTCCACTCCACTACACTCCATTCCACTCCATTCCACTCCTTTCCATTCCACTGCATTCCGCTCCTCTCATTTCCATTCCACTCAAATTCACCACTCTCCATTCCATCTCATTCAACTGAACTCCATTCCATTCTAATCCATTCCACTCCACTCCACTCCATGAAATACCGTTCGACTCCACTCGACTCCACTGCACTCCATTCCACTAAACTCCATTATTTTCCATTCGACTCCATTCCATTCCACTCCACTCCAATCCAGTCCACTCCACTCTATTCCACTCCACTCCATTGCACTCCACTCCATTCCAATCCAATCCATTCCAGTCCAATCCATTCCAATCTAATCCATTCCACTCCAATCCATTCCATTCCAATATAATCCATTCCATTCATTTCCACTGCATTCCACTCCAATCCACTCCATACCACTCCATTCCATTCCACTCAATTCCACTACATTCCATTCCACTCCACTCCATTCACATCCACTCCACTCCTTTCCACTTAACTCCCCTCCTTTCCACTAAACTCCAATCCATTGCATTCCATTCCACTCCCCTGCAATCCAATCCGCTATACTTCATTCCATTCCATTCCATTCAACTGCACTCCACTCCACTCCAATCCACCCAATTGCCCCCCACTCCACTCCATTACATTCCACTCCACTCCACTCAATTCCATCCACTCCATTCATTTTGATTCCATTACACTCCATTCCAATCCATTCCACTCCACTCCACTCCATTCCATTACACTCCTCTCCATTCCATTCCATTCTACTCCACTCCACTCATCTTCTTTCCATGCCATTCCATTCCATTCCAATACATTCCATTCCATTCCACTACAGTCCTCTCCTTTCCACTACACTCCATTCCATTCCATTCAATTTCATTCCACTCTACTCTACTCCACTGCACTCCATTCCACTCCACTGCACTCCACTCAACGCCATTACACTGCACTCCATTCCACTCCACTCCTTTCCATTCCATTCCAGTCGATTCGATTCCTTTCCATTCCACTGAACTACACTGCATTCCACTTCACTCCACTCCAATTGATTTGACTCCACTCCAATCCATTCCATTACATTCCATTCCATTCTATTCCACACCATTCCATTCCTTTCCTGTTTACTCCATTTCATTCCTAACCATTCCATTCTATTCCATTCCATTCCATTCCATTCCATTCCCTTCAACCCCATTACACTCCACTTCACTACATTCCACTGCACTCCACTCTATTGCGTTCCATTCCATTGCACTCCACTCCGTCACACTCCACTCGACTACATTCCACTGCACTCCACTCCATTGCACTCTATTCCATTGCACTCCACTCCATTCCACTCCACTCCAATGCATTACACACCACTCCGCTCTATTCAATTCCATTCCATTCCACTCCAATGCATTGCATTCCACTCCACTCCATTCCAGTCCAATGCATTGCATTCCACTCCACTCCATTCCAGTCCTCTCTCTTATATTCCACTCCACTCCATTCCACTCCACTAAACTCCATTCCATTCCATTCAATTCCTCCCCATTCCATTGCCCTCCGTTCCATTCCATTCCACTCCACTACACTCCACTCCATTCCATTCCACTCCATTCCACTCTACTCCATTCCATTCCACTCCACTGCACCCCACTTCATTCCATTGCCCTCCATTGCATTCCTCTCCATTACTTTCCAATCCACTCCATTCCACTCCACTCGATTCCATTCATTTCGCTTTCATTCCACTCCACTCCACTCCACTGCATTCCATTTAACTCCTCTGCACTACAATCCATTCCACTCTATTCCACTCCATTCCAGTCCATTCCTCTCCACTCATCTCGATTCCACTCCACTCCACTCCATTCCATTCCATTCCATTCCTTTCCACTTCATTCCACTCCACTCCATTCCATTCCACTCCACTCCACTCCATTATACTCTACTCCACTCCATTCCACTGCACTCCATTCCATTCCATTCCATTCCAGTAAACTCCATTCCACTCCACTCCGTTTTATACGCCTCCAATCCATTCTACTCAACTCCAATCCATTCCATTCTATTCCAATCCATTCCATTCCAGTCCACTCGTCTCCATTCCAGTCCATTCCACTCCGCTTCTCTCAACTCCATTCCATTCCATTCCAGTTCACTACTCTCCATTCCATTCCACTCCAGTTCACTACTCTCCATTCCATTCCACTCCACTCTACTCCATTCCACTCCCCTTCATACCATTCCATTTCATTCCGTTTTATTCCACTCCACTCCACTCCACTCTACTCCACTCCATTCCACTCCACTGCACTCCACTCCACTCCTTTCCACTCCAATCCATTCCATTCCTTTCCATTCCATTCCATTCCTTTCCATTCCATTCCATTCCATACCACTCCACTCCATTTCACTCCACGCCAGTCCATTCCACTTCACTCCAATCCATTCCACTCGCCTCCATTCAATTCGATTCCATTCCATTCCACTCCACTCCTTTGCACTCCACTCCATTCGATTCGATTCTATTGCATTCCACTCCACTCCACTCCATTCCATTCCACTCAATTGCATTCCACTCCACTCCATTTTACTGCACTCCTTTCCATTCCCTTCCATTCCAATCCACTCCCCTCCATTCCAATCCACTTCAACCCATTCGTCTCCACTCCTCTTCATTTCTTTCCACTCCATTCAATTCCATTTCATTACACTCCATTCCACTTCATTCCATTCCACTCCACTCCCCTCCACTCCACTCCATTGCACTCCATTCCATTCCATTCCACTCCATTCCATTATATTCCATGCCACTCCACTCCACTCCATTCCACTCAACTCTACTCCATTCCACTCGTGTCCACTCCATTCCATTGCATTCCAAACCACTCCATTCCACTCCACTCCACTCCACTCCATTCCATTCCATTACACTTTATTCTACTCCATTCCATTCCATTCCACTCCATTCCACTACATTCAACTCCATTCCACTCCTCTTCACTTTACTCCACTCAATTCCACTCCACTCCAATCAATTCCTTTCCATTCCATTCCATAAAATTCCATTCCATTCCATACAATTCCATTCCATTCCTTTCAACTCCAGTCTATTCCATTCCACACCAATCCATTCCACACCACTCCACTGCACTCCACTCGTGTATTCTCCACTTAATAACATTTAATTCTACCGCATTCCATTCCTTTCCTTTTTTTCCACATGTTCTCACTCTGTCACAAAGCTGGAGTGCAGTGGGACAATCTCAGCGCACATTTCTTTTCCCCATTCCATTTTATTCCATTCCATCCCATTCCATTCCATAATATTTCACTCCACTCTACTTCACTGAACTCCATACTACTCCATTCCACCCCATTCCATTCCATTTCACTCTATTGCTTTCTGTTACTTTCTTTTGACAGGATATCACGGTGTCATCCACTCTGGAGTGCAGTTGCACAACCTCCGATCATATTACATGTAATTTTCCTTTGCAGTGTATACTATGCTGTTGCATTGCATTCTGTTCCATTCCTTTCCGTTACATTGAATTGCATTCTGCTCCTTTCAACTCCACTTCACTCCACTTTTCTACATTCCATTACATCTGATTCCATTCCATTCCATTCTACTCCTCTCCACAGCACTGTACTCCACTCCATTCCACTGCAACCCATTCATTCTGCTCCATTCCCCTGCACTCCACTCCTGCCAACTCTACTCCACTTCATTCCATTCCGTTACATCCCATTCCATTCTTCTCCTTTCCAATCCACTCCACTTCACTGCAGTCCAATCCAGTCCATTCCACTACACGCTATTCCATTCCATTCCACTCCATTCCAATCCATTCCACTCCACTCCACTGCACTCCACTCCACTCTATTACTATCCACTCTGATTCATTCCATTCCATTTCATTCCATTGCACTCCAATCTATTCCATTCCATTCCATTCCATTCAACGGCATTTGATTGCTCTCCACTCCGTTCCACTCCACAACACTCCATTCCATTCCATTCCTCTCTTTTCCACTCCACTACACTCCATTTCTCTCTACTCAATTCCATTCCAGGTCATTCCATTCTATTCCACTCCATTCCAACATATTCCCCTCCTCCATTCCATTCCATTCCACTCCATTTCAGTCCATTCCTCTCTATTCTATTCCATTCTATTCCATTCCACTCCATTAAACTCCATTCCACTCAATTCCTGTCCACTCCACTCCGTTCCACTCCACTCAACTCCATTCCACTCCATTCCGCTCCATTACACACCATTCCATTCCACTCCATTCTACTCCATGATTTTTCAATCCGTTACACTCCACTCCACTCCACTCCATTCCATTCTATTCCAATCCACTCTACTCCATTCCATTCCACTCCACTCCACTACACTTCACTCCATTGCATTCCACACCATTACATTCCTCTCCACTCCACTCCACTCCACTCCATTACTCTCTAGTCAATTCCACTCCACTCCCTTCCATTCAACTGAATTCCATTCGACTCCACTCCACTCCATTCCACTCCACTCCACTCCATACCACTGTCCACCACTCCATTCCATTCCATTCCATTCCATTCCATTCCATTCCATTCCATTCCTTTCCATTCCATTCCATTCCATTCCATTCCATTCCATTCCATTCTACTCCATTCCACTCCAATACATTCCATTCCATTCCTTTCAACTCCCTTCCTCTCCACCCCACTCCATTCCAATCCAGTCCACTCCATTCCATTCCATTCCATTCCAGTGCATTCCACTCCATTCCATTACATTCCACTCCATTCCATTCCACTCCATTCTGCACCACACCACATCACTCCACTCCACTCCACTCCAATCCGTTCATTCCTTTCCATTCCATTCCATTCCATTCCATTCCATTCCATTCCTTTCAACTCCAATCCATTGTATTCCACACCACTCCTTTTCACACCACTCTACTCCACTCCACTCCTTTTAATGCCATTAGCATGCTTTCCATTCCATACCTTTCGACAGGATCTCACTTTGTCACAAAGCTGGAGCAAGGTGGCACAATCTCAGCTCACATTTCTTTTTACCATTCTATTGCATTCCATTTCATCTCATTCCTTTCCAAACTATTTCACTCCACTCCACTGCACTCCACGCCATTTCATTTCACTCCATCCTATTCCATTTGACTCTATTCCAATCCACTCCACTGCACTCCACTCAACACTACTCCATTCCATTCTATTCCATTCCATTCCATTCCATTTCACTCCATTGCATTACATTCCTTTCTTTCGACAGGATATCACTGTGTCACCCATTCTGGGAAGTAGAGGCATAATCTCAGCTCATATTACACGTCATTTTCCATTGCATTGCATTCTATGCCGTTGCATTCCATTGAATTCCATTCCATTCCATTCAATTCGCTACATTACATTTCGTTCCACTCCTTTCCACTCCACTTCACTCCACTCCACTACATTCCATTACATCTGATTCCATTCCACTCCCTTCCCCTCCTCTCCACTCCCCAGCACTTCAGTCCACTCCATTGCATCCCGTTCTATTCCACTCCATTCCACTGCACTCCATTACACTCCACTCCACTCCACTCCATTCCATTCCACTCCACTCCATTCCACTTCACTCCAATCCACTCCACTTCCACTCCTATCTGCTCCGCTCCATTCCATTCCATTCTTCTCCATTCCATTCCATTCCATTCCTTTCCAGTCATTTCGGTTCCACTGCACTCCATTCCATTCCATTCCATTCCATTCCATTCCCCTCTATTCCATGCCACTCCATTCCTCTCCATTTCACCCCACTCCTGTCCACCCTATTCCATGCACTACATTCCATTCTATTCCACTCCACTCCACTCCAATCCATTCCATTCCCTTCCATTCTACTAACCTCGATTCCATTCCACTCCACTCCACTCTAATCCACTTCCTCCAGTACACTCCAATCCATTACACTGCATTCAATTCCAATCCATTCCAGTCCAGTGCACTCCATTCCACTCCACTCCACTCCATGCCACTCCATTCGTCTCCTTTCCATTCCATTCCATTCCACTTCATTCCATTCCATTCCAATCCAATCCACTCCATTCCATTCCACTCCACTCAACTCCATTCCTAACCACTCCACTAAAATCCACTACACTCCATTCCATTCCATTGCATTCCAATCCACTCCATTCCATTGCATTCCATTCCACTCCTTTCTATGCCACTCCATTCCACTCCATTCCAGTGCACACCATTTCACTCAACTCCATTCCATTCTATTCCATTTCACTCCACTCCACTCCACTACATTCCATTCCATTCCACTCTACTCCATTCCATTCCACTCCACTCCATTACATTCCACTCCACTCCACCTCATTCCATTCCATTCCATTCCTCTCCATTCCTCTCTACTCCACTCCATTTTAGTTCAGTGCATTCCATTGCACACCATTCATTTCCATTCCACTACATTCCATTCCATTCCATTCCACTCCATTCCAGTCCATTCCACTCCAATCCATTATACTCCACTCCATTCTATTCCAATCCATTCCATTCCATTCCGCATCAATGCATTATACTCCACTCCACTCCATTCCAATCCATTCCTTTACACTGCATTCCATTCCACACTATTCCACCCAATTCCACTCCATTCTACCACACTCCATTCCACCACACTCCATTCCATTCAATTCCATTCCATTCCACTCCATTGCACTCCACTCTACTCCATTCTACTCCATTCCCCTCCATTCTATTCCAATCCATTCCATTCAACTCCATTCCATTCCACCCCTTTCCATTCCTTTATATTCCACTCAACTCCACTCCATCCTATTCCATTCCATTTTACTCCAATGTTTTCCACTCCACTCCACTCCTCTGAATTCCATTCCACTCCAATCCATTCCATTCCTTTCCGCTCCAATCAACTCCACTAAACTCCATTACACTCCACTCCAGTCCTCTGCATTCCATTCCTCACTATTCCAACCCATTCCAATACATTCCACGACACTCCATTCCATTCAGTTCCATTCCATTCCACTTCACTCCAATCCACTCCACTCCTCTCCATTCCATTCCTCTCCACTCGACTCTATTCCACTCCATTCCCCTCCACTCCATTCCATTCCATTCAACTCCATTCCTTTTGATTCCATTACACTCCACTCCACTCCATTCCATTGCACTCCATTCCACTCTACTCTGTTTCTTTCCACTCCACTCCACTGAATTCCATTCAACTCCATTCCTTTCCTCTTCATTACACTCCAATCCACTCCAATCCTTTCCACTCCAATCCACTCCATTCCTTTCCACTCCAATCAACTCCACTAAACTCCATTATACTCCACTCCAATCATCTGCATTGCATTCCACTCTTTTCACTCCACTCCACTGTATTCCCCTTCACTCCACTCCATTCCATTCCATTATACTCCACTCCATTCCAATCCATTCCACGCCATTCCACTCCACTCCACTCCTATCCATTCCATTCCATTCCATTCCTCTCCTTTCCACTCCATTCCTCTACATTCCACTCCACTCCACTCCATTCCTTACCATTCCATTCCATTCCACTCCATTCCATTCCACTCAATTCCATTCCATTCCACTCCATTCTAGTCAATTCAGTTTCACTCCATTCCATTCCACTCCATTCCATTCCATTCCATTCCATTCCATTCCACTCTACTCCATTCCACTCGACTCCATTCTACTCCACTCCATTCCATTCAACTCCATTCCACTCCATTTCACTCCACTCCTCTCCATTCCATTCCATTCCATTCCACTCCAATCCTCTCCATTCCATTCCACTCCACTCCATTCCACTCCACCCCATTCCATTACGTTCTATTACATTCCAGTCCATTCCGTTCCACTCCACTCCACTCCACTCAAATCCAATCCACTCCATTCCATACCACTCCATTACAATCCACTCTTTTCCATTCCATTCCACTCCACTCCACTCCATTCCATTGAACTCCATTCCACTACACCCCATTACATTCTAGTCCATTCTATTCCATTCCACTGCAATCCACTCTATTCACTTACACAACACTCCACTCCATTCCACTCCACTACGTTCCATTTTATTCCACTCTACTCCATTCCATTCCATTCCACTCCACTTCTTTCCACTCCAATCAATTAAAATTCATTCCCCTCTATTCCATTTCATTACAGTCCACTTCACTCCACTCCTCTCCATTCCATTCTATTCCATTCCGCTCCACTCCACTCCATTCTATTCCTATCCATTCCACTCCACTCTATTCCATTCCGCTCCACTCCACTCCTCTCCACTCTGCTTCATTCCATTCCACTCCATTCCATTCCACAGCACTCCACTGCAGTATACTCCATTCCACTCCAATACTTTCCATTCCCTTCCTCTCCACTCCACTCCATTCAACTCCACTCCACTCCACTCCATTCCATTCCAATCCAATCAACACCTTTCCAATCCGGTCCACTGCATTCCACTCCACTCCACACCATTCCATTTCCTTCCATTTCATTCCACTCCTTTCCAATCCACTACACTCCCTTCCAGTCCAATCCACTCCTTTCCATACCGTTCCATGCCATTCCAATCCATTTCATTCAATTAAACCCAATTCCAATCCATTCCACCCTATTCCAGTCCATTCCACTCCACTCCACTGAATTCCATTCCATTTCACTTCGTTCCATTCCACTCCATTCCACTCCACTCCACTCCTTTCATGCTGTTCCAATCTATTCCACTCCTTTTCTTTCCATTCAATTCCATTCGACTCCATTCCACTCCAGTCCACTACACTCCACTCCATTCCACTCTATTCCCCTCCATTCCACTCTTTTACATTCCACTTCATTTCACTCCACTACATTCCACTCCATTCCATTTCACTCCTCTCCATTCCTTTCCATTCCATTCCACTCCACTCCGCTCCACTCCATTCCACTCCATGCCATTCCTTTCCATTCCATTCCACTCCATACAATTCCTTTCCATTCCACTCCTTTCCATTCCATTCCACTGCACTCCACCCTTTTCCATTCCATTGCACTCCATTCCTTTCCACTCCACTCCACTCCACTTTACTGCAGTTCATTCCATTCCACGCCAATCCACTCCACTCAACTGCAGTTCATTCCATTCCATTCCACTCCACTCCACTCTTTTCCATTACACTCCCGACCATTCCATTCCGTTACACTCCATTCCATTCCATTACACTGTGATCCACAGTTTTCCATTCCACTCCACTCCACTCTACTCCTCTCTATTCCATTCCACTGCTTTCCAATCCAAACTATTTCATTCCACTCCCTACCATTCCCTTACATTCCAATCCATTTCATTCCATTCCACTACTCTCCATTCTATTCCATTCCACTCCACTTCACTCCATTCCACTCCACTCCACTTCATTCCATTCAATTCCATTCCTCTCTGATCCATTCCTTTCAATTCCATTCCACCCCACTCCATTCCACTCCAATCCATTGCATTCCACTCCACTTCACTCCATTGCATTCCAATCCATTCCATTCCACTTCACTCCGTTCCATTCCACTCCATTCCATGCCATTCCATTCCATTCCACTCCATTCCATGCGATTCCATTCCAGTCCACTACATTCCATTTCGTTAAATTCCATTCCATTCCATTCAACTCCATTCCAGTCCACTCCTCTCCACTCCTCTCCTCTGCACTGCACTACACTCCATTCTTTTCCACACCATGCACTCCACTCCACTCCACTCCATTCTATTCCATTCCACTGTGCTCGTCTCCATTCCATTCCTATCCATTCCATTCCACTCCACTCCACTCCACTCCACTCCATTCCTTTTAACTCCACTCCATTCCATTCCAATCCATTCTACTCCACTCCTCTCCATTCCAATCCACTCCATTCCAATCCATTCCACTCCAACCGCTGAATGGGACTCCACTCCAATCCACTCCACTCCACTGCATTCCACTCTTCTCCACTCCGTTCCTTTCCATTCCATTCCACGCCATTCCATTCTATTCCACTATACTCCGTTCCACTCCACTTCACTCCACTCCACTCCATTCCAATCAATTCCATTCCATTCCATTCCATTCCATTGCATCCCTTTCAACTCCAATCCATTCCATTCCACACCACTCCATTCCACAGCACTGCACTCCTCTCCACTCCATTCCATTCCATTCCATTCCATTCCTTTCCACTCCATTCCATACCCTTCCTTTCTTTCCAGAGGTTGTCACTCTGTCACAAAAGCTGGAGTGCAGTGGCTCAATCTCAGCTCACATTTCTTTTCACCATTCCATTGCATACCATTCCATCTCATTTCATTCCTTACTATTTCACTCTTATCCACTGCACTCCATCTCTTTCCATTGTATTTCATGCAAGTCCACTACACTGCAGTCCAGTTCACTCCACTCCATTCCACTCCATTCGATTCCACTCCACTCCATTCGATTCCACTCCACTCAGATCCACTCCATTTCATTCCAGTCCATCCCACTCCAATCCATTCCATTTCACTCCATTCCTTTCATTTCCGTTCCACTCCATTTCCTTCTACTCCCCTTCACTGCACTCCATTCCATTCCACTCTACTCCAGTCCATTCTACTCCATTCCACTCCTCTCCACTGCACTTCATTCCAATCCATTCCACTTCATTCTACTGTTTTCTATTTAACTCCATTCCACTCCCCTCGCCTACATTCCATTCCACGCCATACGAATCCACACCATTCCACTGCACTCCACTTCACACCATTTCACTCCACTCGATTCTACTCCAGTCCGTTCCATTCTATTCCACTCCATTCCTCCCGAATCCACTCAACTCCTTTCCACTCCACTCCATTCCATCTCATCACATTCCATTACACTCTATTCGACTCCACTCCACTCCAGTCCACTGAATTCCTCCCCATCCCATTCCATCCCATTACATTCCTCAGCACTCCACACTACTTCACTCTTCTCCACTCCACTTCTCTCCATTCCGTTCTTTTACATCCCATTCCATTCCAATACACTCAACTTCACTTCATTCCAATTCATTCCAATACATTCCTTTCCATTCCTTTCCATTCAACTCCATTCCACTACAATTCAATGCATTCCATTCAAGAAAATTCCACTCCATTCCAGTCCACCCCACTTCATTCAACTCCATTACACTCCATTGCAATCCGTGCCACTCCACTCCACTCCATTCCACTCCATTTAACTCCAGTTTATTCCATTCCACTACATTCCATTCCTCTCCATTCAACTCCACTCCACTCAGTTCAACTCCACTCCATTCCATTCCTTTCCATTTCATTCTATTCCTCTCCCCTCCACTCCAGTCCACTCCACTCCATTCCATTCCATTCCTTTCAACTCCAATCCATTCCATTCCAAACCACTCCATTCCACGGAACTCCACTCCACTCCACTCCATTCCATTCCATTCCATTCCATTACATTTCATTCCTTTCTTTCCACATGATCACACTCTGTCACAAAAGTTGCAGTGCAGTGGCACAATCTCAGCTGACATAACCTTTCACCATGCCATTGCATTCTATTCCATCCCATTTCATTCCATGCTATTTCACTCCACTCGACTGCACTCCACTCCATTCCATTCCACTCTATCCCATTCCACTCTACTCCATTCTAATCTACTCAACTGCACTCCACTCCACTCAATTCCACTCCATTCCATTCCACTCCTTTCCATTCCACTCCATTCCATTCCATTCCTGTCCACTTCCTTCCACCCCACTACTCTCCACTCTATTCCATTATATTAAACTGCACTGCACTCCATTCTACTTCACTCGATTCCACTCCATTCCATTCCATTCCATTCCATCCCACTCCACTCCTCTGCACTCCATTCCATTCCATTTCATTCCACTCCTCTCCACTCCGTTCCAATCCATTCTACTCCATTGTATTCCACACGACTCCATTCCATTCCATTCTGCTACTTTCCACTACACTTTGCTTTACTCCACTCCACTCCATTCCATTTCACTTCCTTCCATTCCTCTCCATTGGAATCCACTCCACGCCATTCCTCTCCACTCCATTCCATTCCAAACCACTCCACTCCACTCCATTCCATTCCACTCCACTCCAATCCATTCCACTCCAATCCTTTCCATTCCACTTCACTCCACTCCATTCCACTCCATTTCACTCCATACCATTCCATTCCATCCCACTCCAATCCACTGCACTCCTTTCCATTCCATTCCATCCCACATCACTCCACTCCATTCCAATCCATTCCACTCCATCCCACTCCACTCCACTCCATTCCATTCCATTCTATTCCATTATGCTCCTTTCCACTCCACTCCACTCCATTCCATTTCACTGCATTCCATTCTTCTCCATTCGATTCCACTCCACTCCATTCCACTCCTCTCCATTCCAGTCCTTTCCATTTCATACGACTCCATCCACTCCACTAAATTCTATTCCATTCCACCAATCTCCACTCCACTCCACTCGATTACACTCCACTCGCTTCCAATCCACTCCATTCCACTCCACTCCATTCCATTCCATTTCATTCCACTCCACTCCATTCCATTCCATTTCATTCCTTTCCACTCCACTCAATTCCATTTCACTCCATTCCAATCCACTCCACTCCATTGCAATCCATTCGGCTACATTCCACTCTATTCCACTCCATTCCATCCCTTTCCATTTCATTCCGCTCCTTTCCACTCCACTCCACTCCACTCCATTCCAATCCGCTCCACTCAATTCCAGGTCATTCTTTTCCATTCCATTACATTCCACTCCATTGAACTCGATGCCCCTCCAGTCCTCTCCATTCCACTCCATTCCATTCTATTTCAGTCCATTTCATTCCACTCCATTTCACTCCACTTCTTTTCACTCCACTCCATTCCTTCACCTTACTCTCCACTCCAGTCCACTCCATCCCATTCCACTCCATTCCTCTCCCCTCCATTCCATTCCACTCCACTCCTCTCCATTCCTTTCCATTCCACTGCATTCCATTCCTCTCCATTCAACTCCATTCCACTCCACTCAACTCCACTGCATTCCATCCCATTCCATTTCATTCCATTCCACTCTACTCCACTCCACTCCATTCCACTCCAGTCCACTCCACTCTATTGCTTTCCACTCCACTCCATTCCAATCCACTACATTCCATTCAATTCCATTACATTACCTTCCACTCCACTCCACTCCTTTCCACTGCAATCCACTCCATTCCACTCCTCTTCAATCCAATCCATTCCATTCCATTCCACTCCATTCCATTGCATTCCACTCTACTCCCTTCCTGTCCAATCCATTCCATTCCAATCCATTCCATTCCGTTGCATTTAACTCAATTCCACTGCACCCCACTCCTTTCCCCTCCCCTGAACTCCGTTATAATCCATTCCACTATATTCTGTTCCATTCCACAGCATTCCATTACCTTCCACTCCATTCCATTCCCTTCCACTCCATTCCACGCCACTCCACTTTACTCCACTCCACTCCACTCCACTTCACTCCACTCCACTCCACTCCACTCCAGTGAATTCCATTCCATTCCATTCCACTCCATTCCATTCCATTAAATTGCATCCCTTTCAACTCCAATCCACTCCATTCCACACCATTCCACTTATCTCCACTCCAATCCATTCCATTCCCTTCCTTTCTTTCCAGAGAATGTCACTCTGTCACAAAAGCTGGAGTGCAGTGGCTCAATCTCAGTTCTCCAATGCACTCCATCCCTCTCCATTGTATTACATGCAAGTCCACTACACCGCAGTCCAGTCCACTCTACTCCATTCCACTGCATTTGATTCCACTCCACTCAGATTCACTCCATTCCATTCCAGTCCATCCCACTCCAATCCATTCTATTTCACTCCATTCCTTTCACTTCTATTCCACTCCATTTTATTCTACTCCCCTTCACTCCACTCCATTCCATTCCACTCTACTCCAGTCCATTCTACTAAATTCCACTCCTCTCCTCTACACTGCATTCCAATCTAATCCACTCCGTTCTGCTCTTTACCATTTAACTCCACTCCACTCCACTCCCCTCCATTCCATTCCAATCCATTCTAATCCACACCATTCCACTGCATTCCACTTCACACCATTTCACTCCACTCAATTCTACTCCACTCCGTTCCATTCTATTCCACTCCATTCCTCTCAAATCCACTCAAATCGTTTCCACTCCACTCCATTCCATCTCATCATATTCCATTACAATCTATTGGACTCCACTCCACTCCAGTCCACTGAATTCCTCCTCATCCCATTCCGTCCCATTACATTCCTCAGCACTCCACACCACTTCACTCTTCTCCACTCCACTTCTCTCCCTTCCGTTCTTTTACATCCCATTCCATTCCAATGCACTCCACGTCACTCCATTCCAATCCAATCCAATACATTCCTTTCCATTCCATTCAACTCAATTCTACTCCAATCCAATGCATTCCATTCAAGAAAATTCCACTCCATTCCAGTCCACTCCATTCCACTCGACTGCATTCCATTCCATTCCACTCCACTCCACTCCATTCCATTCCACTCCATTCCACTTATCTACATTCCATCCACTTCACTCCACTCCACTCCATTCAATTCCACTCCATTCCATTCCACTTCATTCCACTCCATTCCCCTCAATTTCACTCCATTCCATTCTATTCCATTCCACCTCACTGCACTCCATATCACTCCCCTGCACTCCATTCCACTCAACTCAACTCTATTGCACTCCACTCCACTGCATTCCATTCCATTCCATTCCATTTCATTCCATTCCATTCCACTCCTTTCCAGTACATTCCAATCCATTCCACTCGACTCCACTCCACTCAACTGAACAATTCCATTCCACTCCATTACATTACATTCCTCTGCATTCCATTCCATTCCGTTGCATTCCACTGCACTCCAATCCACTCCACTCCATTCCACTCCATTCCACCGCACTGCACTCCATTCCATTCCACTCCACTCCATTCCACTCCATTCGAATCCAACCCATTCCACCCCACTTCATTCCCTTCCACTTCATTCCACTCTGCTGCACTCCATTCCACTCCACTCCATTCGACAACAATCCACTCCATTCCATTCACTCCATTTCATTCCACTCCACTCCACTCCATGGCATTCAATTCCATTTCATTCCCCTCCATTTCACTCCACTCCACTCCATTCCATTCCACTCCATTCCATTCCACTCCAATCTTCTCCACTCCACTCCATTCCATTCCACTCCACACAATTCCACTCCATTCTATTCCACTCCACTCCATTTCAATCCACTTCATTCCATTCCATTCCATTCCATTCTGTTCCACTCCATTCCACTCCACTAAACTCCACCCCATTCCAATCCACTGCATTTCATTTCATTCCATTCCATTACACTACTTTAAATTCCACTCCTCTCCACTCCGTTGCATTACACTCCATTCTATTCCACTCCACTCCATTCCACTCAATTCCACTTCACGCCATTCCACTCCATTTTACTCCACTCCATTCCACTTCATTCCCTTACATTCCATTCCACTCCTTTCTCTGCCAGTCAACTCCATTCCTTTCTATTCCATGCCACTCCATTCCATTCCCCTCCAGTCCATTCCACTCAATTCGAATTCACCCATTCCACCCCACTCCATTCCCTTCCATTTCATTCCACTCTGCTGCACTCCATTCCATTCACTCCATTTCATTCCACTCCACTCCACTCCATGGCATTCCATTCAACTCCATTCCATTCCGCTCCATTTCACTCCACTCCACTCCATTCCAATCCACTCCATTCCATTCAACTCCAATCTTCTCCACTCCACTCCATTCCATTCCAATCCATACCATTTCACTCCATTCTATTCCACTCCACTCCATTTCAATCCACTTCATTCCATTCCATTCCACTCTGTTCCACTCCATTCCACTCCACTAAACTCCACTCCATTCCAATCCACTGCATTTCATTCATTCCATTCCATTACACTACTTTAAATTCCACTCCTCTCCACTCCGTTGCATTACACTCCATTCTATTCCAATCCACTCCATTACACTCCATTCCATTCCACGCCATTCCACTCCACCCTACTCCACTCCATTCCACTTCATTCCATTCCATTCCATTCCACTCCTTTCCCTGCCACACAACTCCATTCCTTTCCATTCCATTCCACTCCATTGCATTCCATTCAATTCCACTTAACTGCATTCCATTACACTCCACGCCACTGCATTCCACTTCATTCCATTACATTCTGTTCCATTCCCCCACATTCCACTCCATTCCACTCCACTCCACAGCACTCCACTCTATTCCACTCCACTGCATTCCATTCAAATTCATTCCATTCTAACCCACTCCATTCCATTACACTCCATCCCACTCCATGCCACTCCATGCCGCTCCATGCCATTCCATTATATTCCATTCCTTTCCATTCCACACTTTTCAACTAAAATCCACTCCATTCTATTCTAATCCATTCCACTCCGTTTCACTCCATTCCATTCCATTGCACTCCACCCCACTCCATTCCACTCCACTTCACTCCTTTCCCTTCCATTCAATTCCATTCCATTGCTCTAAATTCCGTTCCATTTAACGCCTTTCCATTCCACTTCATTCCAGTCCATTCCAGTACATTACAATCCACTCCACTCCATTCCACTCCATTCCATTCCACTCCTTTCCACACCACTGCATGCCATTCTATTCCACTCCACTCCACTCCTCTCCATTCCATCTCACTCCATTCCATTGAATTCCATTCCATCTCACTCCATTCCATTGAATTCCATTCCACTCCATTCCATTCCATTCAGTTCCTTTCCATTCCTTGCCACTCCATTACACTGCACTCCACTCCAATGCATTCCATTCCATTCCACTAAACTCCACTGCATTCGATTCCATTCCATTCCATTCGATTCTATTCAATTCCATTCCATTCCACTCCACTCCAATCCTCTCCATTCCACTCCATTCCACGCCATTGCACTACCTTGCATTCCACTCCATTCCACTCCACTGCCTCCCATTCCATTCAACTCCATTCCACTCCACTCTATTCCACTGCACTCGATTCCACTCCACTCCCTTCTATTCCATTCAACTCCACTGACTCCCCTCCATTCCACTCCATTCCGCTCCATTCCTTTCTTTTCCATTCCATTCCATTCCATTCCATTCCATTCCATTCCATTCCTCTCCAATCCACACCTCTCCTTCCCACTCCACTCCATTCAATTCCATTCCATTCCATTCTTCTCCACTTTACTCCCTTCGACTCCACTCCCCTCCATTCCACTCCAGTGCACTCCATTCCGTTCCATTTCATTCCACTCCACTCATCTACACTACATTCCACTCCAGTCCACTCCATTCCATTCCTTTCCATTCCATTCCATTCCAATCCATTCCCTTCCACTCCTCTCCACTCCACTACACTGCATTCCATTTCATTCCATTACATTTCACTCCATTGCATTCCTTTCCTTTCTTTTGGCAGGATATCACTGTGTCACTCAGGCTGCGGTTCTATTGCACAATCTCACCTCACATTACATGTCAGCATTCCTTTACATTTCATTGCATTGTATTCCATTGCATTTCATTGCATTCCTTTCCATTCCATTCCATTGCATTCCATTCCACTCCTTTAAATTCCATTCCATGGCACTCCTTTCCATTCCATTACACTCCACTCCACTCCATTCCATTTCATTATATTCCACTCTACTCCACTCTTTTCTTCTCCACTCCACTCTACTCCATTCCATTCCATTCCACTCCACTCCACTCCACTTCACTCCATTCCACTTTAGCCCAATCCAGTCCACTCCATTCCACTCCACTCCACTCCAGTCCACTCTATTCCACTCCACTCCACTCTATTCCACTCCATTCCGCTCCATTCCATTCCGGTTAATTCCTCTCCACTTCTCTCCACTCCACTCCAGTCCATTAAACTCCATTCCACTCCACTCCATTCCATTCCACTCCACTCCACTCCTCTCGAATCCACACCACTTCACTCTACTCTATTCCATTCCATTCCATTCCATTCCATTCCACACAATTGCATTCCATTGCATTCCATTCCACTACATTACATTTCACTCCTTTCCTTGCCGTTCCACCTCACAAAATTCAATTCCATTCCATTCCACTCCTCTCAATTCCATTCTACTCCACTCCACTCCATTATACTCCACTCCATTCCATTCCACTCCACTGCATTCCACTCCACTCCACTCCACTCAGTTCCTTTCCATTCCATTCCTCTCATTCCATTCCACTTCACTCCACTCCATGGCACTGCATTCCACTCCAATCCATCGCACTCCACTCTTCTCCACTCCAATCCCCTCCACTCCACTCCATTTCATTCAACTCCAGTCTTTTCCATTACACTCCTTTCCTTTCCTTTCCATTCCATTCCATTCCACTCCTCTCTGTTCCTTTCCACTTCTTTCAACTCCATACTATCCTCTAAGCTCCACTCCACTCTATTCCTTACATTACATTCCTTTCCCTTCAATTCTATTCCACTCCACTCCATTCCCCTCTATTCCATTCCACAGCACTGTATTCCATTCCGCTCCACTCCACACCATTCCACTCCACGCCACTCCATTCCACTCCACTCCATTCCATTCCAATCCACTCCACTCCATTCCACTCCACTCCACTCCTCTCCACTCTATTCCACTACGTTTTATTCCTTTCCACAACACTCCATTCCACACATTTCCACTCCATTACATTCCACTCCACTCCACTCCATTCCATTCCACTCCTTTCCATTCCACTCCACTGCACTGTATGCCACACCACTCCACCACATTATACTCCATTACACTCCACTCCACTCTACTCCATTCCATTCACCTCCACTCCATGCCTTCCCACTCCATTTCATTCCATTCCATTCCACTTCGGTCCCCTCCATTCTATTCCATTAAGAAGTTTCACTCTATTCCATTCCATTACAGTGCTTTCCGTTCCATTCCATTCGACTCCACTCAATTCCACTCCATTCCATAACACTCCATTCCACTCCACTGCCCTCCATTCCACTCCACTCCACTCCACTCCTTTCCACTCCACTCCATTCCAATCCATCCCAATCGCCTCCACTCCTCTCTTTTCCATTGACCTCGACACCATTCCTTCCCACTCCATTCCATTCCATTCCACTCCTCTCCATTCCATTCCACTGCTTTCCACTCCATTTCTTTCTATTAACTTCCACTGTATTCCGCTCCATTCCATTCCATTCCATTCCAGTCCATTCCATTCCATTCCATTCCATTTCACTCCATTCCATTCTATTCCATTCCATTCCACAACACTCCATTCCACTCCTCTGAACTCCATTCCAATCCACTCTACTCCATTCCTTTCCAATCTGCTCCATTCCAATCCACTCCACTCCATTCCACTCCACTCCATTCCACTGCACTCCACTCCACACCACTCCCTTCCACTCCACTCCATTCCAGTCCACTCCTTCCCAGTCCACTCCACTCCACTCCACTCCATTACACCACACTTCATTCCATTCCACTCTACTCCATTCCATTCCATGCAATTCCACTCCACTCCATTCCCCTCAATTCCATTCCATTTAACTCGATTCCATTCCATTTCATTCCATTTCATTCCATTCCAATCGTTCCATTCTACTCCACTCCATTCCAATCCATTTCATTGCATTCCACTTAACTCCAATCCATTCAACTCCATTCCATTTCATTCCCCTCCACTCCACTCCTTTCCACTCCATTCCATTCCACTGCATTCCATACCTCTCAACTCCACTCCACTCCAATCCATTCCACTCCACTTCTATACATCCCACTGCATTCCATTCCATTCCACTCCTCACCATACCATTCCAATCCACTGTATTCCATTCCATTCCATTCTATTCCACTCCTCTATGTGCCATTGCACTCTTCTTCATTCAATTCCACTCCACTACATTTAATTCCATTCCACTTCTCTCCATTCCATTCCACTCCACTCCATTCCACTGCACACCACTCCACTCCATTCCACTGCACTCACTGCAGTCCACTCCTTTCCATTCCTCTCCACTCCACTCCACTCCATTCCATTCCCTTCCATTCCACTCCATTCCATTCCATTCCTTTCTTTACACAGGATTTCACTCTGTCACAAAAGCTGGAGTGCTGTGGAACAATCTCAGCTCACATTTCTTTTCACCATTCCACTGCATTCCATTCTTACCCATTCCATCCCATTCCATTCCATTCTATTTCACTCCTCTCCACTCCACTCCACTCCATTCCATTCCACTCGATCACATAACATTCGACTCTATTCCTCTCCACTCCTCTCCATTCCACTCCACTCCATTACATTCCATTTTACTCCATTGCATTCCATTCCTTTCTTTGACAGGATATCACTGAGTCACCCATGCTGGAGTGCAGAGACACAATCTCAGGTCACAATACATGTCATCTTTCCATTGCATTGCATTCTATTCCATAGCATTCCATTGCATTTCATTGAATTCCATTCCATTCCATTCCATTCCACTTCGTTCCACTCCACTCCATTACATTCCATTACATCAGATTTCATTCCACTCCATTCCACTCTTCTTCTCTCCACTGCACTCCACTCCACTCCATTCCACTCCATCCCATTCCATTCCCCTTTATTCCACTGCATTTCCCTCCTCCCTTCTCCACTCCACTTCATTCCATTCCAATCAATCCCATTCCGTTCCAGTCCATTCCTCTCTTCTCCACTTCACTTCCCTCTACTCCACCCCAGTACACTCTATTCCATTCCGTTCCTTTCTTTAGAGAGCATCTCACTCTGTCACCCCTCTTGGAGTGCAGTGGCACAATGTCAGCTCACATTCCATTCCGTTACTTTCCATTCCTTTTCGATTCTTTCCTTTCTCTTCCACTTTGCTCTGCTCTACTATGATCCAATCTGCTCCATTCCACTGCATACCATTCCATTCCATTCCATACTATTCCATTCCACTCAATTCCACTCCACTCCACTACAATCCATTCTATTCCACTGCATTCCATTCCATTCCTTTCTTTTGACAGGATCTCCCTCTGTCACACGGGCTCTAGCGCAGTGGCACAATCTCAGCAAATATTTCTCCATCCAATTCCCTTCCGTTTCATTCCGTTTCCTTCCACTCCACTCCTCTCCAATCCACTCCATTCCATTCCACTCAATTCCACTCCGCTCCACTCCAATCCATTTCATTGTATTCCATTCCATTCCATTCCATGCCATTCCATTCCACTCCTTTCTTTCGACAGGTTTTCCCTCTGTCAAACAGGCTGTAGCGCAGCGGCACAATCTCAGCACACATTACTCCATTCCGTTCCGTTCTGTTCCATTCCATTACATTCTGTTCCATTCCATCCCATTCCATTGCACTCCCTTCCACTCTACTCCACTATATTCCATTACATTGGATTCCGTTCCACCCCATTCCACTCCTCTCTACTCCACTGCACTCCACTCCACTCCATTCCACGGCACCAATTCCATTTTGCTCCATTTCACTGCACTCTACTCCACCCCACTCCACTCCACTTCCTTCCATCCCATTCCATCCCTCTCCATTCCACTCCATTCCACTTCACTCCACTACACTCCTGTCCACTCCATTATATTCCATCCCATTCCATTCCTCTCCATTCCAATACACTCCACTTCACTCCTGTCCTTTACAGTCCAGTCCATTCCATTCCATTCCATTCCATTCCACTGCATTCATTCAATTCCTTTCCTTTTAGAGAATCTCACGCTTTCACTCAGCCTGGAGCACAGAGGCACAATCTTAGCTCACATTTCATTATTCCTTTTAATTTCATTGCATTCCTTTCCATTCCATTCCATTCCACTCCATATCATTCCAGTCCATTCGATTCCATTCCATTCCATTCCATTCCATTCCATTCCATTCCATTCCATTCCATTACACTCCACTCCATTCCATTCCATTCCATTCCATTCCATTCCATTAAACTCCACTCCATTCCATTCCATTCCACTACACTCCACTCCATTCCATTCCATTCCATTCCATTACTCTGCACTCCACTCCACTCCACTGCACTCCATTCCACTCCACTCCGTTCCATTCCATTCCATTCTATCCCACTCCATTACATTCCACTCCATTCCATTCCATTCTTTTCTTTCCATAGGATCTCACTCTGTCACAAATGCTGATATGCAGTGGCACAATCTCAGCTCATATTACTTATTACCATTCCATTGCATTCCATTCCATCCCACGCCATTCCATTCTATTTCACTCTACTCCACTCCACTCCATTCCATTCCTTTCCACTCCGTCCCATTCCATTCGACTCCGTTCCCCTCCACTCCACTTCACTCCATTCCATTCCTTTCTATACCATTCCATTCCATTCCCTTCCACTCTATTCCATTTCATTTCATTCCATTCCAATCCATTCTATTCCATTCCATTCCATTCCATTCCATTTCATTCCATTCTATTCTATTTCTTTCTGTTGACAGCATATCACTGTGTCACCCTAGCTGGATTGCACTGGCACGATCTAAGCTCACACTATTTGTCAACATTCCAATACACCGCTTTTTATTCTATTGCATTCCATTGCATTCCAAACAATTCCACTCCATTCCATTCCATTCCATTCCATTCCATTCCATTCCATTCCATTTCATTCCATTCCATTCCATTCCATTCCATTCCGTTCCACTCCACTCCACTCCACTCGACTCCACTCCATTCCAATCTACTACATAACACTATATTCCACTCCACTCCACACCACTACATTCCATTCCATTCACCAACATTCCATTCCACTCCACTCCATTAAATTCCACTCCACTCCATTCCATTCCATTCATCTCCACTCCACTCCATTCCACTACACTCTACTACATTCCACTCCACTCCACTACTTTCCACTCCACTCCATTCCATTCCACTAAACTCCATTCCATTGCACTTCACTACACCCCTTTCCACTCCACTCCACTACACTGCAATCCACTCCATTCCATTCCACTCCACTGCACTCCATTCTGCTCCACTCCACTCCATTCCTCTCCACCCCAGTTCATTCCTCTCCACTCCATTCCTTTCTATTCCACTCTTTTTCATTCCATTCTGTTCTATTCCATTCCATTCCACTCCACTCCATTCCACTCCACTCCACTCCATTCCACTCCACTCCATTCCACTCCACTCCACTCCACTCCACTCCACTCCTTTCCATTCCATTCCCTTCCATTCCATTCTATTCCTTTATTTCCACAAGATCTCACCATGTCACAAAGGCAGAAGTGCAGTGGTACAATCTCAGCTCACTTTAGTTTTCAGCATTCCATTGCATTTCATTCCATCCCATTCCATTCCATTATTTTTCTCTCCAATCCACTCCCCTCCACTCCATTGCATTCTACTCCGTCCCATTCCATTCGACGTCATTCCACTCCACTTCACTCCACTCCATTCCACTCCATTCCATTCCATTTTACTCCAGTGCATTTCATTTCTCTCTTTCGACTGGATATCACTGTATCACCTAGTTTGGAGTGCAGTGGCACAATCTCAGCTCACATTACATGTCAACTTTCCTTTGCATTGCATTCTATTGGAATGCATTCCATTGTGTTCCATTCCATTCCATTCCATTCTATTCCATTCCATTCCATTCCATTCCGTTCCATTCTATTCTATTGCATTTCATTCACTTCAAATCCATTCCACTCCTTTCCACTCCACTGCACTCTGCTACATTCCATTACATCCGATTCTATTCCACTCCATTCCACTCCTCTCCACTCCTTTGTACCCAACTCCACTCCATTCCACTCCATCCCATTCCAATCTGCTCCATTCCACTGCACTTCTCTCCATCCCACTCTTCTGCGCCTCATTCCATTCTATTCCACTCTATTTTACTCCACTCCACTTCACTCCACTCCACTCCAGTCTACTGTATTCCATTCCATTCCTGTCAATTCCATTCCACTCCATTCCACTCTATTCAATTCCACTCCATTCCATTCCATTCCATTCCATTCCATTCCATTCCATTCCATTCCATTCCATTCCTCTCCTTTCCACTCCACTCCACTCCAATTCATACCACTCCACTACAGTCCATTCCATTCCATTCCACTCATTTACAATCCACTCCATTCCACTCCACTCCATTATACTCCACTTCAATCCACTCCTTTCCACTCCACTCCCATTCATTCCACTCTATTCCATTATACGCCACTCCACTCCACTCCTTTCCACTCCACTCCAATTCATTCCACTCCTCTCCATTCCATTCAGCACCACTCCACTCCATTCCATTCCATTCCATTCCATTCCACTCCACTCCATTTCACTCCATTCCATTCCACTCCACTACATTCCATTCAGCTCCTCTCCACTCCATTCCATTCCACTCCACTGCATTCCACTAGACTCTAATGTATTCCACTCCACTGCTTTCCATTCCACTCCACCCGATTCCATTCCATCGCACTCCATTCCATTCCAATCCACTCCAGTCCTCTCCAATCCTCTCCATTACACTCCTCTCCATTCCACTCCCCTGCACTCCACTCAACTCCTTTTCTTTCCTTTACATTCCATTCCATTCCTTTCTTCTCACAGGATATAATCCAGTCACAAAAGCTGGAGTGCAGTGTTAGTATCTCAGCTCACTTTTCTTTTCACCATTCCACCGCATTCCGTTCCATTTCATACCATTGCATTCCATCACATTCCATTCTATTTCACTCCACTCCACTCTACTCCATTCCACTCCACTCCATTCCACTGCATTCCACTCCACTTTTCCCCACTCCACTCCATTCCACTGCACTCAACTCCCCTCAACACCACTCCATTCCGCTCCACTCCATTCCAATGCAGTAAAGTCCACTCCATTCCATTCCATTCCACTCCACTCCACTCCACTCTAGCTCACTCCTCTCCACTCGATTCCTCTCAACTCCACTCCACTCCATTCCACTCCACTTCACTGCATTCCATTCCATTCCACTCCATTGCCTTCCACTCCAATGCATTCCACTCCATTTCCACTCCACTTCATTCCACTGCACTCTTCTCCATTCCACTCCATCATACTCCATTCCACTGCTTTCCATTCCACTCCACTCCACTTATTTCCACTCCACTCCATTCCATTCTACTCCATTCCATTCCACTCCACTCCACTCCACTCCTTTCCACTCCATTCCATTCCATTCCACTACACTCCATTCCACTCCACTCTACATTCCACTCCACTACGTTCCATTCCATTTCACTCCATTCCATTCTGTTCCACTCCTATCCTTTCCATTCCACTCCATTCCATTCCATTTCACTCTCTTCCATTCCACTGCACTCCATTCCACTCCACTCCATTCCACTCCACTCTAATCCACTCCACTCTACTCCAGTCCATTCCATTACACTCAACTCCATTCCATTACACTCAACTCCATTCCATTCCTTTCTTTCCACAGGATCTCACTCTGTCACAAAGGCTGGAATGCAGTGGCACAATCTCAGCTCACATTACTTTTCACCATTCCGTTTCATTCCATTCCATTCTATTTAACTCCTCCCCACTCCACTCCACTGCACTCCATTCCATCCTCTTCCATCCTATTCCATTCGTCTCCATTCCCCTCCACTCCACTTCACTCCAATCCACTCCACTCCATTCCATTCCATTCCATTTCATTCCATTGCATTCCATTCCTTTCTTTCGACAGCATATCACTGTGTCAAACAGGCTGGAGTGCGGTGGCACCATCTCAGCTCTCATTTCTTGTCAACTTTCCATTGCACTGCATCCTATCGCATTGCGTTCCATTTCATTCCATTCCATTCTATTCTATTCCTTTAAATTCCATTCCATTACACTTCATTCCACTCCACTCCACTCCACTATATTCCATTACACCCGATTCCATTCCACTCCATTTCTCTCTTCTCCACTCCAATGCACTCCACTCTACTGCTTTCCATTCCAACCCATTATATTCCACTCCATTCCACTGCACTTCACTCCATCTCCTTCCACTCCACTTCATTCCGAACCATTCCATTCCCTTCCATTCTTCTCCATTTCACTACACTCCACTTCACTCCTCTCCACTCCATTCCATTCCATTCCATTCCATTCCATTCCATTACATTCCACTGCATTCCATTCCATTCCTTTCTTTACAGAGTATCTCACTCTGTCACACAAACAGGAACGCAGTGGCAGAATCTCAGCTCACATTCCATTCCGTTTTATTCCGTTACATTCCCCTCCGCTATGCTCCAATCTGCTCCATTCCATTCCGTTCCATTTCTTTGCATTCCAATCCATTCCATTCCATTTCATTTCATTCCATTCCATTCCATTGCATTCCATTCATTTGCATTCCACTCAATTCCACTCCGCTCCACTCCAATCCATTCCCTTCCATTCCATTCCATTCCATTCCCTTCCAATCCTTTCTTGGGACAGGATCTCCCTTTATCACACAGGCTGTAGCGCAGTGGCACAGTCTCAGCACACATTTCCCCATTCTTTCCATTCTGTTCCTTTCTGTTCCGTGTCCTTCCGTTCCATTCCAGTACGTTTCACTGCACTCCACTCCACTCAATTACATTCCATTACATCCGATTGCATTCCACTCCATTCCATTACTCTCCACTCCACCACACTCCACTCCATTCCATTCCATTCCATCCCATTCCAATCCACTCCATTCCACTGCACTCCAATCCACCCCACTCAACTCACTTCATTTCTTCCTTTCGATCCCATTCCATTCCTCTCCATTCCACTCCAGTCCACTCCATTCCATTCCATTCCATTCCATTCCATTGCATTCCCTTCCATTCCTTTCTATCGAGAGGATTTGACTCTGACACCCAGCCTGGAGCTCAGTGGCACAATCTCAGCTCGCATTTCGTTCTTCCATTCCATGGCATTCCAGTACATTGCTTTCCATTCCATTGCATTCCATTCCATTGCAATCCAATGCATTCCACTGCATTCTGTTCCATTCCTATCCATTCCATTCCATTACACTCAATTCCACTCCACTTAACTCCACTCCACTCCACTCCATTGCATTCCATTCAACTCCACTAAACTCCACTTCTCTCCATAACATTCCAACCTACTCCAATCCACTCCAATCCAATCCATACCATTCCACTCCACTCCACTCCTCTCCACTCGACTCCACTCCATTCCATTCAATTCCATTCCATTCCACCCCACTCCATTCCACTCCACTCCATTACATTCCAGTGAATTCCATTCCATTCCTCTCCATTGCATCCCATTCCAGGCAACTCCATTGCATTCCTCTCCATTCCATTCAATTCCACTCAATTCCATTCCACTCCACTCTATTTGATTCCACTCCACGACATGTCATTCCACTCCATTCCATTACATCCCACTGCACTCCATTCCATTCCTCTCCACTCCCTTCCACTCCACTCCACTGTATTCAAATTCATTCCATTCCATTCCAATCCCCTGCATTTCACTCTACTCCACTGCACTCCATTCCACTAGACTCCACTCAATTCCATTCAATCCCATTCCATTCCACCCCACTCCATTCCTCTCAACTCCATTACATTCAATTCCATTCCATTCCACGCCACTCCATTCCACTCCACTCCATTACATTCCAGTCCATTCCATTCCATTCCTCTCCATTCCATTCCATTCCAGTCCATTCCATTCCATTCCTCTCCATTCCATTCCATTCCCGTCCATTCCATTGCATTCCTCTCCATTCCATTCAATTCCACTCCGTTCCATTCCACTTCACCCCATTTCATTCCATTCCACTACATGTCATTCCACTCCACTCCATTACATTCCACTGCACTCCATTCCATTCCATTCCTCTCCACTCCCTTCCACTCCACTCCACTGTATTCAAATTCATTCCATTCCAATCCACTCCCCTGCATTCCACTCTACTCCACTGCACTCCATTCCACAGGACTTCACTCCATTCCATTCAATTCCATTCCATTCCAACCCACTCCATTCCACTCTGCTCCATTACATTCAATTCCATTCCATTCCACCCCACTCCATTCCACTCCACTCCATTACATTCAATTCCATTCCATTCCACCCCACTCCATTCCATTCCAATCCATTCCATTCCATTCCATTCCATTCCTATCCATTCCATTCCACTCCATTCCAGTCCATTCCATTCCACTCCATTCCATTCCACTCCATTCCAGTCCATTCCATTCCTCTCCATTCCATTCCACTCCATTCCATTCCGTTCCACTCCACTCCATTCGTTATCTCTCCACTCAACTCCATTCGACTCCACTCCACTGCATTCCACTCCACTCCATTCCCTTCCACTCCACTCCATTCCACTCCACTCCACTCCATTTCATTCCATCGATTCCATTCCACTCCACTCCATTCCTCTCCACTCCACTCCATGTCATTTCACCCACTCTACTCCATTCCAATCCACTCAACTCCATTCCACTCCACTCCACTCCATTCCACACCTTTCCATTCCATTAGTCTACACTCCATTCCATTACATTATATTGCATTCCATTACATTCCTTTCTAATACATTCAACTCTGCTACATTCCAATCAACTCCATTCCTCTAAACTCCACGCCACTGCACTCCACACCACTGTACTCCATTCAATTCCATTCCACTCCATTCCATTGCATTCCTTTCTTTCCACAGAATCTCACTCTGTCAGAAATGCTGTAGTGCAGTGGACTATCTCAGCACTGATTTCTTTTCACCATTCCATTCCATCCCATTCCATTCCATTCTAATTCACTCCACTCCACTCCATTCCACTCCATCTCATTCCATTCGACAACATTCCACACCACTCCAATCCAATCCACTATAGTCCAGTCTATTCCATTCTATTCCATTCCTTTCCATTTAACTCCATTGCATTCCATTCCTCTCTTTCAACAATATATCACTGTGTCACCCAGGCTGGAATGTGGGGGCACACTCTCAGCTCACCTGACGTATCAGCTTTCCATTGCTTTGCATTCTATTCTGTAGCATTCCAAAACATTCCATTCCATTCCCTTCCATTCCACTCCGTTTCACTCCATTCCACTCCACTCCTCTACATTCCATTATATCCTATTCCATTCCACTCCATTCCACTCCTCTCCACTCCACCTCAATACACTCCACTCCATTCCACTCCGTCCAATTCCATTCTGCTGCATCCCACTGCACTCTGCTGCATCCCACTCCACTACACTTCGTTCCATCCAATTCCATTCCTCTCCATTGCAATCCACTCCAATTCATTCCACTCCACTCCACTCCAGTTCAATCCACAACAATCCATTCAATTCCATTCCATTCCACTCCAGTGCATTCAATTCCATTCCTTTGTTTCAAGAGTATGTCACTGTCACCCAGACTGGAGGGCAGTAGCACAATCTTAGCTCATATTTCATTATTCCTTTGCATTGCATTCCATTCCATTATTTTCCATTCCGTTCCATTCCGTTCCACTCCATTCCACTCCATTCCATTCCTTTCATTCCATTCAATTCCCTTCCATTCCGCTGCATTCCACTCCACTTTTCTCCAATACACTACACTCCAATCCACTGAACTCCACTCCACTCACCATCACTTATTCCACTCCACTCCATTCCAGTCCAGTAAACTCCACTCCACGCCATTGCATTCAATTCCACTTCACTCCTGTCCAGTCCACTTCTCTCCATTCCCTTCGATTCAACTCCAATCCACTCCACTCCACTCCATTCCATTGCACTTCACTGCACTCCATTCCATTCCACTCCATTGCATTCCAATCCATTTCTATCCATTCCAATCCACTCCACTCCATTCCACTCCACTCCATTCGATTCCACTCCACTTCATTCCCTTACCCTCCACTCCATTCCATTCCACTCCACTCCACTCCATTCCATTCCACTTCACTCAATTCCATTCCATTCCACTCCATTCCTCTCCACTCTACTTCATTCCACTCCACTCCATTCCATTCCACTTCACTCAATTCCATTCCATTCCACTCCATTCCTCTCCACTCTACTTCATTCCACTCCACTCCATTCCATTCCACTCCACTCCATTCCATTCCGTTCCACTCCATTCCTTTCCATACCACTCCACTTCACTACATTCCACTCCATTCCACTCCATTCCATTCCATTCCAATTCTTTCCACTCCGTTCCATTCCATTCTACTCCATACCAGTCCACTCTACTGCACTCCACTCCACTGCACTCCATTCCACTGCACTCCACTCCATTCCATTCCATTCCACTCCACTCCTTTCCATACAATTCCCTCCTTTCCATGCCACTCCATTGCACCCACTCCTTTCCAGTCCACTCCATTCCACTCCACTCCATTCCATTCCATTCAATTCCACTGCACTCCAATCCATTCCACTCCACTCCACTCAATTCCACTCCACGTCTCTCCATTCCATTCCATTTCACTCCATTGCATTCCACTTCACTCCATTCCAGTCCATTCCACTCCATTCCACTCCACTCCACTCCACTCCAGTCTTCTGCATTCCATTCCACTCCAGTCCACTCTACGCCTTTCCATTCCATTCCACTTCATTCTACTCCACTCCACTCCATTCCTGTCCAATATATTCCATTCATTTCCATTAATTTCCACTACATTCCATTGCACTCCATTCCTTTCCCCTCCTTTCTTACCCACTCCACTCCATTTCAGTCCTCTCCATTCCATTGCACTCCACTCCACTCCTCTCCACTCCACTCCATTCCATTCCATTCGTCTCCACTCCACTCCACACCATTCCTCTCCACTCCATTTCAGTCCATCCCATTCTACTCCACTATACTACATTCCACTCCACTCCACTCCATTCCACTCTACTGCCCTCGGTTCCATTCCATTCCATTCCATTCCACTCCATTCCATTCCATTCCAATCCAATCCACTCTACTTCATTACACTCCAATCCATTCAATTCCACTCTACTCCAGTCCTCTCCATGCCATTCCACTCCACTCCATTCCACTCCATTCCACTCCACTCCACTCCACTCCATTCCACTCCACTGCACTCCATTCCACTCCACTCCACTCCAGTCCATTCCATTCCATTTCTTTCCACTCAATTCAAATCCATTTCACTCCATTGCACTCCACTCCACTCCATTCCACTGCACTACATTCAATTCCTATTCATTCCATTCCACTCCACTCCACTTGCCTGCACGCCATTCCATCCCATTCAATTCCACTTCACTCCTTTCCAATCCACTCCACTCCACCTCACTCCAGTCCGCTCTATTCCATTCCATTCCATTCCACTGCATTCCATTCAATTCCTTTCTTTCGAGATTATCTCACTCTGTCACCCCGCCTGCAGTGCAGTGGCTCATTCTCAGCTCACATTCCATCCCGTTCTGTTCCGTTCCATTCCATTCTATTCAGTTACATTCCGCTCTGCTCCACTCAAATCCACTCCGTTCCATTCCATTCCTTTCCCTTCCATTCCATTCCACTCAATTCCCCTCCGCTTCACTCCAATCCATTCCTTTCCATTCCACTCCTTTAGTTCGGGAGGATCTCCCTCTGTCACACAGGCTGTAGTACAGTGACACAATCTCAGCACACATTTCTTCAATCCGTTCTCTTCCATTCTTTTCTGTTCCTTTCTGTTCGATTCCATTCCACTCCACTACGTTCCATGACATCCGATTCCATTCCATTCCATTCCAGTCCACTCCACCCCACTCCACTCCACTTCATTCCATTCCATTCGTTCCCATTCCATTCCTCTCCACTCCACTCCGCTTCACTCCACTGCAGTCTACACCATTCCATTCCGTTAAATTGCGTTCCATTCCAATGCATTTCATTCCATTCCTTTCTTTTGAGAGTATCTCACTCTGTCACCCAGCCTGGAGCACAGTGACGCAATCTCACCTCACATTCCATTCCGTTCCATTCCGTTCCTTTCCATTGTGTTCCACTTCGCTCCTCTCTGCTCTGCTCCAATCCGCACCATTCCATCCCATTCCCTTCCATTCCATTCCATTCCATTCCACTCAATTCCACTCTGCTCCACTCAAATCCATTCCATTCCGCTGCATTCCATTCCATTCCATTCCACTCCTTTCTTTTGAAAGGATCTCCTTCTGTCACACAGGCTCTAGCGCAGAGGCACCATCCCAGCAAATATTTCTTCACTCATTTCCATTCCATTCCGTTCAATTCCATTCCGTTCCGTTCCATTCCGTTTCACTCCCATTGACTCCAATCCGCTCCGTTCCATTCCATTCCATTCCGTTCCATTCCGTTCCATTCCAATAAATTACACTCTGTTCCACTCCAATCCATTCCATTCCATTCCATTCCGTTCCATTCCATTCCATTCCATTCCATTCCGTTCCACTCCATTCCATTCCATTCCGTTCCACTCCTTTCTTTTGACAGGTTCTCCCTGTGTCACACAGGGTGTAGCACTGTGGCACAATCTCAGCACACATTTCTGCATTTCAATCCTTTCCGTTCCATTCCGTTCAGTTCTGTTCCGTTCCGTCACGTTCCGTGTACTCCGTGCCACTCCACTCTACTCCACTCCACTACATTCCATTACATCTGATTCCATTCCACTCCTCTCCACTCGACTCCATTCCACGCCATCCCATTCCATTCTGCGCCATTCCACTGCACTCAACTCCACCCCACTCCACTCCATTGCTTTCCATTCTGTTCTATCCAATTCCATTCCTCTCCACTCCTCTCCACACCACTTCACTCCACTGCAGTCTGCACCATTCCATTCCACTCCATTCCATTTCACTGCATTTCATTACATTCCTTTCTTTAGAGAGTATCTAACTATGTCACCCAGACTGGAGTGCAGTAGCACAATCTCAGCTCACTTTTCATTATTCCATTCCATTCCATTCCATTCCATTCCATTCCATTCCACTGCATTTAATTCCATTCCTTTCTTTCCACAGGATCTCATTCTGTCAGAAAGACTGGCGTGCAGTGGCACAATCTCAGCTCACATTTCTATGCACCTTTCCGTTCCATTCCATTCCATCCCATTCCATTCCATTCTATTTCACTCCACCCCACTCCACTTCATTTCATTCCATTCCACTCCATTCCATTCCATTTCTTTCTTTCCACAGGATCGCACTCTGTCACTAATGCTGGAGTGCAGTGGCACAATCTCAGTTCACATTTCTATTCACCATTGCATTGCATTCAATTCCATCCCATTGCATTCCATTCTAATTCACTCCACTCCACTCCCCTCAACCCCACTCCACTCCAATCCATACCATTGCATTCCAAGGCATTTCACTTCATTGCATTCCATTCCTTTCTTTCTACAGGATATTAGTGTGTCACCCATCTGGAATGCAGTGGCACAATCTCAGCTCACATTACGTTTCAACATTCCATTGCATTGCGTTCTATTCCATTGCATTCCATTCCATTCCATCTGATTCCATTCCACTCCGTTCCACTCCACTCCCTTCCACTCCACTCCACTCCATTCCATTACATCTGATTCCATTCCTCTCCATTCCACTACCCTCCACTCCACAGTACTCCACTCCACTCCATTCCACTCCATCCGATTCCATTCCGTTTCATTCCATGGCACTTCAATCCATCCCACTCCACTGCACTTCATTCTGTTCCATTCCATTCCATTCCATTCCATTCCTCTCCATTCCACTCCACTCCACTTCACTCCACTCCACTCCAGTTCACTCCATTCCATTCCATTCCATTCCATTCCATTCCACTCCATTCCACTCCACTCCACTTCACTCCACTCCACTCCAGTTCACTCCATTCCATTCCATTCCATTCCATTCCATTCCATTCTTTCCTTTCGAGAATATCTCACTCTCTCATCCAGCCAGGAGTGCAGTGGCATTATCTCAGTTCACATTTCATTACTCCATTCCATTCCATTCCATTCCATTTCATTCCATTATATTACATTACACCAAATTCCACTCCATTCCACTCCAACTTATTTCATTCCATTCCATTTAATTCCACTCCTTTCTTTCGACAGTATCTCCCTCTGTCACACAGGCTGTAGCCTAGTGGCACAATCTCAACACACGTTTCACCATTCGGTTCCCTAACATTCTGTTCTATTCCGTTCCGTTCCTTTCTATTCCGTTCCATTCCGTTTCACTACACTCCACTCTACTACGTTCCATTACAACCGATTCCATTCCACTTCATTCCACTCCTCTCCAATCAAACGCACTCCACTCCACTCCATTCCACGCCATACCATTCCATTCTGCTCCATTCCACTTCAGTCCACACCACACCAGTCCACTCCACTTCATTTCATTCCATTCCATCCCATTCCATTGCTTTCCATTCCACTCCACTCCACTTCACTCCACTCCACTACGGTCCGCTCCATTCCATTCCATTCCACTACATTCAAATGTTTAGAGAGAATGCCACTCTGTCACCCAGCCTGGAGTGCAGTGGCACTATCTCAGCTCATATTTCATTATCCCATTACCTTCCATTGCATTTCATTTCATTGGATTCCGTTCAATTGCATTTCCTTCCATTCCATTCCATTACCTTCCATTACATTCCATTGCTCTCCATTCCATTACGTTCCACTCCACTCCATTCAATTCCATTCCACTCCACTCCACTCCATTAAAGTCCACTCCACTCCATTAAACTCCACTCCACTTCATTCCATTCCATTCAATTCCTCTTCATTGCATTAAACTCCAATGCATTCCATTCCACTCAACTGCATTCCATTCCACTCTACTCCATTCCACTCCACTCCAATCCATTCCATTCCATTCCACTCCACAAGATTTCACTCCACTCCACTCCATTGCACTAATTCCCATTCTATTCCATTCCATTCCACTGCACTCCACTACATCCCACTCCACTCCACTTCATTCTATTCCATTCCATTGCATTCCATTCCTCTTCATTCCACTCCACTCCACTCCACTTCACTGCAGTCTAGTCCATTCCATTCCATTCCATTCCATTCCGTTGCATTCCATTCCATTCCTTTCCATTACTTTCCATTCCATTCCATTCCACTCCATTCCACTCCACTCAACTCCCCTCCACTCCACGCCATTTGCATTCCACGCCACTCTTCTAAACTGCACTCCACTCCACTCCTTTCCACTCCATTCCAATCCACTCCACTCCAATCCATACCATTCCACTCCACTCCACTCCTCTCTACTCCTCTCCACTCCACTCCATTCCATTCCATTCAATTCCATTCCATTCCTCTCCACTCCTTTCCATTCTACTCCACTACATTCAATTTCGTTCCATTACACTGCGCTCCGCTGCATTCCACTTCACTCCACTGCACTCCTTTCCACTAGACTCCACTCCATTCCACTCTACTCCATTCCATTCCACTCCACTCTATTCTTTCAACTCCACTCAACTCCATTCCATTCCACTCCACTGCGTTTCACTCCACTCCATTCCACTCCACTCCACTCCATTCCTCTCCACTCCACTCCATTGCATTCCATCCATTCCATTACACTCCTCTCCATTCCACCCCACTCCATTCCATTCCATTCCACCCCACTCCATTCCATTAAACTCCACTCCACTCCATTCCATTCCACCACACTCCACTCCATTCGAATTCACGCCACTCCATTCCACTCCCCTCTACTCCTTTCCACACCATTCTATTCCATTCTTCTCCACTCCGTTCCATTCCGTTACACTCCATTCCATTACATTCCACTCCAATCCGTTCACATCCGCTAAATTCCAATCCACTCCATTCCTCTAAACTCCACTCCACTGCACTCCACGCCACTGACTCCATTCCATTCCATTGCACTCCATTCCATTGCATTCCTTTCTTTACGCAGGATCTCACCCTGTCACAAATGCTGTAGTGCAGTGGCACTATTTCAGCTCACTTTTCTTTTCACCGTTCCATTGCATTCCATTCCATCACATTCCATTCCATTCTAATTCTCTCCACTCCACTCCACTCCATTCCATTCCACTCCATCCCATTCCATTCGACATCATTCCACTCCACTCCAATCCAATCCATTCCAGTCCACTCCACCCCATTCCATTCCATTCCATTCCATTCCATTCCGTTTCACTCCATTGCATTCCATTCCTTTCTTTCGACAGGATATCACTGTGTCACCCAGGCTGGAATGAAGGGGCACAATCTCAGCTCACATAACGTATCAGCTTTCTATTGATTTGAATTCTATTACATAACATTCCATAGCATTCCATTCTATTCCATTCCATTCCATTCAATTCTATTCCATTCAACTGCATTCCACTCCATTCAACTGCATTCCACTCCATTCCACTCCACTCCTCTACATTCCATTACATGCTATTCCATTCCTCTCCATTCAACTCCACTCCACTCCACCTCACCACACTACACTCTATTCCACTCCATCTCATTCAATTCCTCTGCATTACACTGCACTCCACTGCATCTCACTCCACTCCTCTTCATTCCATTGCATTCCATCCCATTCCATTCCTCTCCGTTCCAATCCACTCCACTTCATTCCACTCCAGTCCACTCCAGACCACTCCATTCCAATCCATTCCATTCCATTCCACTCCACTGCATTCCTTTCCATTCTTTTTTTTGAGAGTATGTCACTCTGTCACCCAGCCTGGAGCGCAGTAGCACAATCTCAGCTCACATTTCATTATTCCATTGCATTGCATTCCATTCCATTACAATCCATTCCACTCCATTCCATTCCATTCCATTTCACTCCATTCCATTCCATTCCATTCCATTCCATTCCATTGCATTCCATTCCATTCTTTTAAGTTGTGTACCATTCCGTTCCATTCTCTTCCACTCCACTCCACTCCATTCCATTCCTTTCATTCCATTCCATTCCATTCCACTGCATTCCACACCAATTTTCCCCACTCCACTACACTTCATTCCACTGCACTCCACTCCACTCAAAACCACTCCATTCCACTCCACTCCATTCCAATGCAGTAAACTCCACTCCACTCCATTCCATTCCACTCCACTCCACTCCACTCCAGTCCATTCCACTTCACTGCATTCCATTCCATTCCACTTCATTGCCTTCCACTCCAAACCATTCCACTCCATTCCACTCCACTTCATTCCACTCCACTTCACTCTATTCCACTCCATCACATTCCATTTCATTGCTATCCATTCCACTCCACTCCACTTAATTCCACTGCACTCCATTCCATTCCACTCCACTCCATTCCACTCCACTCCTCCTCGTTCCACTCCACTCCATTCCATTCCACTCCACTCCATTCCACTCCACTCCACTTCATTCCACTCCACTACATTCCATTCCACTCCACTCCATTCCATTCCATTCCACTCCTATCGTTTCCATTCCACTCCATTCCATTCCGTTTCACTCTCCTCCATTCCACTGCACTCCATTCAACTCCTCTCTATTCCACTCCACTCCAATCCACTCCACTCTACTCCAGTCCATTCCATTCCACTAAACTCCTTTCCATTCCTTCCTTTCCACAGAATCTCACTCTGTCACAAGGCTGGAATGCATTGGCACAATCTCAGCTCACCTTACTTTTCACCATTCGGTTACATTCCATTCCATCCCATTCCATTTCATTCCATTCCATCCCATTACATTCCATTCTATTTCACTCCATTCCACTCCACTGCACTCCATTCGATTCTCTTCCATCCCATTCCATTCGACTCCATTCCCCTCCACTCCACATCACTCCAATCCATTCCACTCCATTCCATTCTATTCCATGCCATTTCATTCCATTGCATTCCATTCCTTTCTTTCGACAGCATATCACTGTTTCAAACAGGCTGGAGTGCGGTGGCACCATCTCAGCTCTCATATCTTGTCAACATTCCATTGCACTGCATCCTATTACATTGCATTCCATTGCATTCCATTCCATTCTATTCCATTCCATTACACTTCGTTCTACTCCACTCCACTCCACTACATTCCATTACACCCGATTCCATTCCACTCCATTCCTCTCCTCTCCACTCCAATGCACTCGACTCTACTGCTTTCCATTCCAACCCATTATATTCCGCTCCATTCCACTGCACTTCACTCCATCTCCTTCCACTCCACTTCATTCCAAACCATTCCATTCCCTTCCATTCCTCTCCATTTCACTACACTCCACTTCATTCCTCTCCACTCCAGTCCACTCCATTCCATTCCATTCCATTCCATTCGTTTCTTTTGAGAGTATCTCACTCTGTCACCCAAACAGGAACGCAGTGGCAGAATCTCAGCTCACATTCCATTCCGTTTTATTCCGTTACATTCCCCTCTGCTATGCTCCAATCTGCTCCATTCCGTTCCATTCCATTCCATTTCTTTGCATTCCAATCCATTCCATTCCATTCCATTGGATTCCACTCCATTCCTTTGCATTCCACTCAATTCCACTCCGCTCCACTCCAATCCATTCCTTTCCATTTCATTCCATTCCCTTCCAATCCTTTCTTGCGACAGGATCTTCCTTTGTCACACAGGCTGTAGTGCCGTGGCACAGTCTCAGCACACATGTCTCCATTCCATTCCATTCTGTTCCATTCTGTTCCATTTCATTCCGTTCCATTCCACTCCGTTTCACTGCACTCCACTCCACTCAACTACATTCCTTTACATCCGATTCCATTCCACTCCATTCCAATACTCTCAACTCCACCACACTCCACTCCATTCCATTCCACTCCATCCCATTCCAATCCACTCCTTTCCACTGCACTCCATCCCCACCACTCACCTCACTTCATTCCATTCCATTCCATCCCATTCCATTCATCTCCATAACACTCCAGTCCACTCCATTCTATTCCATTCCATTTCATTCCAATCCACTCTACTCCACTCCATTCCTTCCCTCTCCATTCCACTCCACTCCACTCCACTTCACTCCACTGCACTCCAGTCCACTCCATTCAATTCCATTGCATTCCATTCCATGCCTTTCTATCGAGAGAATTTGACTCTTACACCCAGCCTGGCGCTCAGTGGCACAATCTCAGCTCATATTTCGTTATTCCATTCCATTGCATTCCAATACATTGCATTCCATTCCATTCCATTCCATTGCATTCCAATGCATTCCACTGCATTCTGTTCCTTTCCTATCCATTTCATTCCATTCCACTCTATTCCACTCCACTTAACTCCACTCCAATCCACTTCACTCCTCTCCACTTCACTCCACTCCACTCCATTGCATTCCATTCAACTACACTAAACTCCACTTCACTCCAAACCATTCCACTCCGCTCCAATCCACTCCAATCCAATCCATACAATTCCACTCCACTCCACTCCTCTCCACTCCACTCCATTCCATTCAATTCCATTCCATTCCACCCCACTCCATTACATTCCACTCCATTACATTCCAGTCCATTCCATTCCATTGCTCTCCATTCCATTCCATTCAAGTCCATTCCATTCCATTCATCTCCATTCCATTCCATTCCATTCCATTTCATTCCATTCCACTACATGTCATTCCACTCCACTCCATTCCATTCCACTGCACTCCATTCCATTCCATTCCTCTCGACTCCCTTCCACTCCACTCAACTGCATTCAAATTCATTCCATTCCATTCCACTCTCCTCCATTCCACTCTAGTCCACTGTACTCCATGCTACTAGACTCCACTACATTCCATCCAATCCCATTCCATTCCAACCCACTCCATTCCACTCCACTCCGTTACATTCAACTCCATTCCATTACACCCGACTCCATTCCACTCCACTCCATTCTTATCCACTCCACTCCATGTCATTGCACCCCACTCCACTCCATTCCAATCCACTCAACTCCATTCCAATCCACTCCACTCCATTCCACACAATTCCATTCCATTACTCTCCACTCCATTCCATTACATTATTTTCCATTCCATTACATTCCATTCTAATTCATTCAACTCTGCTACATTCCAATCAACTGAATTCCTCTAAACTCCACTACACTGCACTCCACGCCACTGCACTCCATTCAATTCCATTCCGCTACATTCCATTGCATTCCTTTCTTTCCACAGGATCTCACTCTGTCAGAAATGCTGTAGTGCAGTGGACAATCTCAGCTGTCATTTGTTTTCACCATTCGATTGCATTCCATTCCATCCCATCCCATTCCATTCCATTCTAATTCATTCCACTCCACTCCACTCCATTCCATTCCACTCCATCTCATTCCATTCGATATCATTCCACACCACTCCAATCCAATCAACTATAGTCCACTCCACTCCGTTCTATTCCATTCCTTTCAATTTCATTCCATTGAATTCCATTCCTTTCTTTCGACAATATATCACTGTGTCAACCAGGATGGAGTGTAGGGGCACAATCTCAACTCTCATGATGTATCACTCCATTCCATTCCATTCCATTCCATTCCACTCCACTTCATTCCATTCCGTTGCAATCCACTCCACTACATTCCACTCCGTTCGACTCCATTATATTCCATTCCAATTCTTTCCACTCAATTCCATTCCATTCTACTCCATACCAGTCCACTCTACTCCACTCCACTCCACTGCACTCCATACCATTTCATTCCACTCCACTCCTTTCCATGCATTTCCACTCCTTTCCACGACACTCCATTCCACCCACTCCGTTCCAGTCCACTCCATTCCACTCCACTCCATTCCATTCCATTCCATTCCATTCCACTGCACTCCAATCCATTCCACTCCACTCCACTCGATTCTTTTACACTTCTCTCCATTCCATTCCATTTCACTCCATTCCATTCCATTTCACTCCATTACATTCCATTTCACTCCATTACATTCCATTTCACTCCATTCAAGTTCATTCCACTCCATTCCACTCCACTCCACTCCAGTCCACTCCATTCCATTCCACTCGAGTCCATTCTATGCCATTCCATTCCATTCCACTCCATTCTACTCCACTCCATTCCTGTCCAATATATTCCATTCATTTCCATTAATTTCCACTCCATACCATTGCGCTCCATTCCTTTCCACCCCTTTCCTCCCCACTCCACTCCATTTCACGCCACTCCATTCCATTCCACTCCACTCCACTCCATTCCATTTCATTCCACTCCACTCCACTCCATTCCATTTCATTCCACTCCACTCCACTCCACACTGTTCCTCTCCAGTCCATTTCTGTCCATCCCATTCCACTCCACTATACTCCTTTCCATGCCACTCCACTCCATTCCACTCTACTGCACTCGGTTCCATTCCATTCCATTCCATTCCATTCCATTCCATTCCACTCCGTTCCATTTCATTCCACTCCAATCCACTCTAATCCATTAAACTCCAATTCATTCAGTTCTACTCTACTCCACTCCTCTTCATGCCATTCCACTCCACTCCATTTCATTCCATTCCATTCCACTCCACTCTACTCCATTCCAGTCCACTCCACTGCACTCCATTCCACTCCACTCCACTGCATTCCACTCCACTCCACTCCATTCCACTCCACTCCATTCCATTCCATTCCATTCCATTTCATTCCACTCAATTTCATTCCGTTTCACACCATTGCCCTCCACTCCACTCCATTCCACTGCACTCCATTTCATTCCAATTCATTCCGTACCACTCCACTCCACTCGCCTGCATGCCACTCTACCTGATTCAATTCCACTTCACTCCTTTCCAATCCACTCCACTTAATTACACTCCACTCCATTCCTTTCCATTCCATTCCTTGCCACTTCACTCCACTCCATTCCACTGCACTCCATTCCACTCCATTCCAATCCATTCAACTACATTTCATTCCTCTGCATTCCATTCCACTCCATTCCACTCAACTCCATTCCATTACAATCCTCTTCATTCCATTCCATTCCATTCTATTACACTCCAATCCAATCCATTTCACTCCAATGCACTCCATTCCATTCCACTCCACTCCACTCAATTCCACTCCACTGCATTCGGTCCATTCCATTCCATTCCACTCCACTCTATTCCACTCCACTCCACTCCATTCCACTCCACTCCACTACATTCCATTCCATTCCATTTCTTTCCACACCACTCCATCCCGTTCTATTCCATTCCAGTCCCCTTTACTCCTTCCATTCCACTCCACTACCCTCCGATCCATTCCATTCCATTCTACTCAACTCAATTCCATTCAATTCCACTCCATTCCACTCCTCTCCCTTCCACCGAACTCCATTCGACTCCACTCCATTCCATTCCATTCCTTTCCACTTCACTCCAATCCATTCCACTCCAGTCTTCTCCATTCTACTCCACTTCATTTCCTTCCATTCCATTGCATTCCTATCCATTCTATTCCAGTCCATTCCAATCCATTCCATTCCATTCCACTCCATTCCTTCCCACTCCTCTCCATTACACTCCTCTCCTCTCCTCTCCATGTCACTCCATTACACTCTATTCCTTTCTACTCCAATGCATTCTAATCTCTTCCATTCCATTCGAATCCGTTCTACTCCACCCCACTCCTTTCTTCTCCACTCCATTCCTTTCCATTCCATTCAATAGCATTCGATTTCACTCCACTCCACTCAACTCCTCTCCATTCCATTCCACTCTTCTCCCACTCCATTCCACTACAGTACAATCCATTCCATTACACTCAACTCCATTCTACTCCACTCCACTGCTTCCACTCCAATCCATTCCACTCCACTCCCTTCCACTCCACTCCGTTCAACTCCACTCCATTCCATTCCACTCCAGTCCATGCCACTCCACTCACTCAATTCCACTCCACTCCACACCACTCAATGCCATCCATTCAATTTCGTTCCATTCCATTACACTCCACTCCATTCCATTCAACTACACTCCACTCCTTTCCATTCTACTCCACTCTACTCCTCTCCACGCCATTCCACTTCTCTCTATTCTTTTCCATTCCATTCCACTCCACTCCAGTCCATTCCACACCATTCTAGTCCATTCCCCTCCATTCCATTCCACTGCACGCCACTCCATTCCATTCCATTGCACTCCACTCCATTCCATTCCATTCCTCTCTACTCCATTCCATTCCAGTACAGTCCACTCTACTCCAGTACACTCCACTCCATTCGATTCCACTCCACTCCATTCCATACCACACCATTCCAATCCACACCATTCCATTCCACTCTACTCCACTCCATTCCACTCCACTCCACTCTATTCCTCTCCACTCCACTCTACTCCATTCCATTCCATTCCACTCCATTTCATTCCATTCCAGTCCATTCCAGTCCACTCCACTCCATTCCACTCCATTCCTTTCCATTCCATTCCACTCCACTACATTCCATGACACTCCTTTCCACTTCACTTCTTTCCACTCCACTTCATTCCACTCCACTCCATTCCATTCCTTTGTATTCCATTCCATGCCACTCCACTACAGTCCACTCCACACCATTCCGTTCCACTTCACTCCACGTCACTCCACTCCACAACACTCCAATCCACTGAATTCCGTTCCATTACATTCCATTCCATTCCAGTGTATTTGTTTCCATTCTTTTCTTTCGAGAGTATCTCACTCTGTCACCCATCTTGGAGCACAGTGGCAAAATCTTAGCTCACATTTCATTATGCCATTCAATTCCGTTCCATTCTATTCCATTCCATTCCACGGCAATCCTTTACATTCCTTTCTTTCTGGAGTACCTCACTCTGTCACCCAACCTGGATCGCAGTGGCACAATCTCAGCTCACATTCCATTCTGTTCCGTTCTGTTGAATTGCGTTACGTTCCTTTCCCTTTCAGGCTGTTCAGCTCCAATCCACTCCATTCCATTCCACTCCATTGCATTCCGTTCCACTCAGGTCCACTCTGCTGCACTCCCATCCATTCCATTCCATTCCATTCCATTGCATTCCATTCCATTCCATTCCATTCCATTCCTTTCTTTTGACAGGATCTGCCTCTGTCACACAGGGTGTAGCGCAGTGGCACAATCTCAGCACACATTTCTCCTCTCCGTTCCGTTCCGTTCCGTTCCATTCTGTTCCATTCTGTTCCATTCTGTTCCGTTCCTTTCCACTCCACTACACTACACTACATTCCATTTCATCCGATTCCATTCCACTCTATTCCACTCCTGTCAACCCCACTGCACTCCACTCTGCTCCATTCCGCTCCATCCCATTCCATTCCTCTAATTCCACTACACTCTACTCCACCCCACTCCACTCCAATTTGTTCCATTCCATTCCATCCCATTCCCTTCTTCTACATTTCACTCCACTGAACGTCAGTCCATTCCTCTCCATTCCATTCCATTCCACTCCATTCCTCTCCATTCCATTCCATTCCATTCCATTCCACTCCATGCCACTTCACTACCCTCAAATCCATTCCATTCCCTTCAAAAAGCTCCACTGAATTTGATACCATTGCATTCCATTCCATTGGATTCCATTCCAGTCAAATCCACTCCACTCCTCTCCCCTCCACTCCACTCCTTTCCACTCCTATCCACCCCATTCTGCTCCATTCCATTCCACTACATTCCACTCCCATCCCGTCAATTCCATTCCACTCAATTCCACTCAACTCCATTCCTCTCCACTCCATTCTATTACATTCCACTCCACTCCATTCCCCTAATTTCCACTCCATTTCACTCCATTCCACTCCTCTCATTCCATTCCATTCCACTCCATTCCTCTCCAATCCTCTCCATTCCTTTCCAATCCACTCCATTCCATTCCATTCCATTCCACTCCATTCCAGTCCACTCCACTCCACTACCCTCCATTCCTCTCCATTCCACTCGTCTCCATACCATTCCAATCCACTCTATTCTTCAATCCACTCCACTCCTTTACACTCCACTTCATTCCATATAATTCCATTGCACCCCATTGCACTCCACTCCATTCCACTCCACTCTACTCCATTCCACTCCACTCCACTCCATTCCACTCCACTGCATTCCATTAAATTTCATTTCATTCCTCTCCACTCCTTTCCTCTCCACTGCACTCCATTCCACTTCACTTCACTCCTTTCCATTCCATTCCATTCCATTACACTCTATTCTTTTCCATTCCACTCCATTACAGTCCATTCCACTCAACTCCTTTCCAACCCATTCCACTAAAATCCACACCATTCCAGCTCACTCCATTCAATTCCATTCCACTCCACACCACTACCATTCATTCCATTCCACTCCATTCCATTCCTTTCCGCTCTACTTTCCTCCACTCCATTCCACTCCACTCCACTCCATTGCATCTCATCCCTTTCCATTCCATTGCATTCCACTCCACTCCACTCCACACCACTGCAAACCTCTCCATCCCATTCTGTCCCATTCTTTTCCTCCGCACTCCACTCCACATCAGTCCCATCCTCTTCTATCCTCTCCGTTCCATTCCATTGTAATACATTCCATTCCATTCCATTCCATTCAACTCCATTGCACTTCCATATAGTACGCTACATTCCATTAAATCCTTTTCCATTCCACTCCTTTCCACTCCTCTCCATTCCACTACCCTCCATTTCACTCCATTCCACCCCACTCCATTCGATTCCATTTCACTACACTCCACTCCACTCCACTCCTTAACATTCCACTCCACTCCATCGAATTCGACTCCATTCCATTCCATTCCACTCCACTCCAATCCATTCAACTCCAGTGCACTCCATTCCACTCCACTCCATTCCACTGTTCTCCTCTCTACTCCATTTCCTTCCACTGCACTCTACTCCATTCCATTACATTCCACTCCATTCTATACCACTCCATTCCATTCCACTCCATTCCATTCCAATACATTCCATTCCACTCCATGCCAGTCCATTCCACTACATTCCACCCCACTCGGCTTCAATGAGCTCCACTCCCTTCCACTACATTATATTCCACTCCATTCCACTCCACTCCATTCCATTTCACTCCATTCCACCTGACTACATTCCATTCCAATCCATTCCTTTTCATTCCATTCCACTCCATTCCATTCCACTCCACTGCACTAAAGTGCACTCCATTCCATTCCACTCCATTCCTTTCCATTCTATTCCACTCCTTCCCATTCCTTTCCACTCTACTCCACTATGTTCCCTCCAATTCCACTCCACTCCACTCCATTCCATTCCGCCACACTCTACTCCATTCCATTGCACTCCTTTCCTCTCGACTACACTCCATTCCGCTCCATTCCATTCAGCTCCACTCCTCTGCCTTCCATTCCATTAAATTCTACTCCTATCCACTCCATTCTACTCCATTCGACTCCACTCCATTCCATTCCATGCCATTCCATTCCAATCAACTCCATTGCATTCCACTCCATTCCATTCCACTCTGTTGCATTACATTCCAGTCCACTCCACTCCATTCCATTCCACTCCAATCCACTCCACTCCATTCCACACCACTCCACTCAACTCCACTCCACTCCCCTCCATTCCACTCCATTCCTTTCCTCTTCACTTCATTCCCTTCCTCTCCATTCCATTCAATTCCATTTCACTTCATTACATTAAACTCCACTCCTTTCCATTCCATTCCACTCCACTCCACTCCATTCCATTCCATTCCACTCCATTCCTCTCCAATCCTCTTCAGTACTTTCCACTAAACTCCATTCCATTCCATTCCACTGCATTCCACTCCATTCCATTCCATGCCATTGCACTCCACTCCACTACCCTCCAATCCATTGTATTCCACTCCACTCCATTCCTCTCTAATCCCCTCTATTCCATTCCATTTTTCTCCACTCCGTTCCATTCCATTCCATTCCAATCCACTCCATTCTTCTCCATTCCACTCCACTCCATTCTATTGCATTCCATTCCATTCCACTGCATTCCATTCCATTCCTTTCTGTCGAGAGTATGTAAATCTGTCATTCAGCCTGGAGCACAGTGGCACAATCTCAGATTCCATTCCATTGCATTCCATTCCAATCCATTCCTCTGCACTACATTCGAATCCACTCCACTGCATTCCACTCCATTCCATTCCACTAAATTCCACTCCACTCCATTCCTTTCTATTCCACTCCACTCCACTGCACTCCACTGCATTCCACTCCATTCCATTCCAATCCACTCTATTCCATTCCACTCCATTCCAGTTCACTCCACTCTACTCCACAGTACTCCATTCCATTCCACTCCATTCCATTCCAATCCATTCTGGTACACTCCACTCCACTCCATTACAATCCATTCTTTTCCATTCCATTGCATTCCATTCAACTCCATTCGATTCCATTCCACTCCAATCCATTCCATTCCCTTCCACTCCACTCCACTCTATTCGTCTCCACTCCAATCCACTCCAATACACTCGACTCCACTCCAATCCATTCCATTCCATTCCATTCCATTCCACGCCTTTCTATGCCACTCCATTGCCATCCGTTGCACTCCATTCCAATCCACCCCTTTCCAATGCACTCCGTTCCATTCTATTCAACTGTGCTCCACTCCACCACATTACATTCCATTCCAGTCCACTCCACTCCATTCCATTCTATTCGATTCCATTCCATTCCACTCTAATCCACTCCATTCCTCTCCACTCCACTCCATTCCACTTCACTCCACCCTATTCCATTCCATTCCATTCCATTCCTCTTCATTCCATTCCGTTGCACTCCATTCTAGTCCATTCCCCTCCATTCCACTCTACACCACTCAATTATATTCCACTCAATTCCACTCCATTCCATTCCACACCATTCCATCCGACTCCACTCCATTACACCACATTGCATTTACTTTCATTCCACTCGATTCCACTCCACTCCACTCCACTCCTCTCTGTACCATTCCACTCTACTGCACTGCACTCCACTCCATTCCATTGCATTCCATTCCGCTCCTTTCTATTCCATTCCACTCCATTCCAGTTAACTACACTCCTTTCCAATCCACTCCACTCCACTCCCCTACACACCACTCCATTCCATGCCATTCCATTCCACTCCCCTCCATTCCATTCCACTGCATTCCATTCTATTCTGTTCCATTCCGCTCCACTCCACTCCTTTCCACTCCATTCCATTCCACTCCTTTCCTCTCCATTTCATTCCATTCCATTTCTTTCCACTCCACTCATCTCCACTCCATTTCACTCCAGTCTATTCCACTCCCCCCATTCCATTCCACTGCATTCCTTTCCATTCCATTCCACTCCATTCCATTCCATTCCACCCCACTCCACTTTATTCTGTTGCTCTGTACTCCATTCTTTTCCAATCCATTCCACTCCATTCCACTCCTCTCCAATCCACTGCATTCCACTCCATTCCAGTTCAACCCACTCCAATCCTCTCAACTCCATTCCATTCCATTCCACTGCACTATAGTCTTCTGCATTCCATTCCATTTAATACCAATCCACTCCATTGCACTCCACTCAACTCCACTCCACTGCATTCTATCCATTCCATTCCACTCCATTCCAATCAAATCCATTCCACTCCACTCCACTCATCTGCATTCCATTGCAATCCATTCAATTCCATTACATTCCTTTCCATTCCAGTCCACTCCACTTATTTCTATTCCATTCCAATCCATTTCATTGCATTCCATTCCATGAACTTCCATTCCATTCCAACCCATTCAAATCCATTCCATTCCGTTCTACTTCACTCCACTCCACTCCATTCTATTCCATTTCATTCCATTCCATTTCACTCCATCCCAAATCACTCAATTTCTCTCCATTTGATTCCACTCCTTTCTACTCCACTTCACTTAATTCCACTCCATTCCATGCCATTCCATTCCACTCCATTCCATTCCATTGCACTCAACTCCACTGCACTTCACTACATTCCATTTCATTCCATTCAGCTGCATTCCATTCCATTCCACTCCATTCCAGTCTACTACACTCCATTCCACTCTACTACACTCCAATGCCATACAATACAATCCATTCCATCCCATTACATTCCACTCCATTGCATTCCTTTCCAATGCATTTTATGCCATTAAATTCCACTCGACTCCACTCCACCACATTCCACTGCATACCATTCCACTCCATTCCTCTCCCTTCCATTCCGTTCCATTCCACTCTGCTCCACTCCACTCCACTCCACTCCATTCATTTCCAGTCCATTCCACTCCACTCCATTCCATTCCACTGCATTCCTTTCCATTCCTTTCCACTCCATTCCATTCCACTCCATTCCCCTCCACTCCATTCCACTTCACTCCACGCAAATCCTCTCCATTCCACTTCTCTCCACTCCACTCCACTCCATTCCACTCTACTCCATTTCATTCCATTCCATTTCATTACACTCCATTCCACTCCACTCCAATCCACTCCATTCAACTCCACTCCACTCCACTCCATTCCATTCAATTACACTGCACTCCACTCCTCTCCATTCCATTCCAATTAATTCCTCTCCACTCAATTGCACTCCACTCCACTCCACTCTATTCCATTCCATTCCACTCCATTCCATTCCACTCCTTTCTAATCCAATCTTCTCCCTTCCACTCCACTCCTCTACAATCCATTGCATTCCACTTCATTCCAGTCCATGCCACTCCACTCCACTCTATTCCACTCCACTCCATTATATTTCATTCCACTCCGTTCGAGTCCTTTCCACTCTACTCCATTCAACTCAATTCTATTCCATTCCATTCCATTCTACTCCATTCCAGTACATTCCACTCCATTCCACTACACTCCACTAGATTCCTCACGATTCCTCTCCATTCCAATCCATTCCTCTCTTCTACATTCCAATTCATTGTATTCCATTCCATTACACTCCACTCCATTTCATTCCATTCCATTTCACTGCAATCCACTCCATTGCATTCCACTCCGTTCTATTCCACTCCATTCCACTCCACTCCATTCCATTCCATTCCACTACGCTCCACTCCACTCTTTTGCATTTAACTCCATTCCACTCCACTCCATTCCATTCCACTTCATTCCATTCCTTTCTACTCCTCTGAACTCCACTCCATTCCACTAAACTTCACTCCAATCCACTCCATTCCAATCAACTCCATTCCAATCTACTCCACTCCATTCTATTCCACTACATTCCGTTCCATTCAACTCCACTTAACTCCATTCCATTACAGTCCACTCCATTCAACTCCATTCCACTCCTTCCACTCAACTCCAGTCCACTCCACTACATTCCATTCCAATCTGCTGCATTCCATTCCATTCTATTCCATTACATTTTATTTCATTCCACTTCATTCCCTTCAATTCCGTTCCATTCCAGTCCATTACACTACATTTCAACACACTCCACTTCACCCCACTCCACTTCATTCCACTCCATTCCATTCCACTCCATTCTACCCCACTGCTTTCCATTCCTTTCTACTATGCTTCAGTGCACTCCATTCCATTCCACCTCACTTCAATCCATTCCATTCCATTCCTTTCCATTCCATTCCACTCCATTCCATTCCATTTCCCTCCACTCCACTCCATTCCATTCCACTCAACAGAATTCTGCTCCATTCAACTACACTCTACTCCATTCCATTTCACTCCTTTCCACTCGACTCCTCTCTATTCCACTCCAATCCATTCCACTCCACTTCTCTTCATTTCATACCATTCCATTCAATTCCATTCCATTCTATTCCATTCTTCTCCTTTCCACTCCAATCCACTCCATTCAACACAACTCCACACTTTCGATGCCATTCCATTCCACTCCAGTCCTTTCCATTCCACTGCATTTCATTCCATTCCACTCCACTCCACTCCATTACATTCCACTACAATCCATTCCAGTCCTTTCCACTCCACACCACTCAACTTCACTCCGCTCCACTCCACTCCACTCCATTCCAAGCCACTTCACTCGACTCCACTCCGTTCCACTCCACTCCATTCCACTCCAGTCCTCTGTATTCCTTTCCATTTTATTCCGTTCCATTCCATTGCATTCCATTCCATTCTACTCCTTTCCACTCAACTCCAATCCGTTCAACTCCACTCCACTCCATTCCATGTCATTCCATTCCACTACACTACATTCCATTCCACTCCATTCCATTCAACTCCACTCCACATCATTCCGTTCCACACAAATCCACTCCATTCCATTCCATTCCACTCCACTTCACTCCACTCCACTCCACTCCACTCCATTCCATTCCACTCCTTTCCTTTCCATTCCAATCCATTCAACTCCATTCCATGCCACTGCATTCTACTACATTCCTTACTACTGCACGCCTCTCCATACCTCTATATTCCACCTCTCTCCATTCCATTCCACTCCCTTCCTTTCCACTCCATTCTTCACCATTCCATTCCATTCCATTCCACTCCATTCCATTCCATTCCTATCCATTCCATTCCAAGCCATTAAAGTCCATTCCAGAACATTCCATCCCACTCCACTTCACTCCATTCCACTCCTTTCCACTCCATTCCATGCCACTCCATTCCACTCCACTCCATTCCATTCCATTCCACTATGCTCCATTCCACTCCTTTCCATTCAAATCCATTCCACTCCACTCCATTCGATTCCACTCCATTCCATTCCACTCCACTCAACTCCATTCCATTCCGCTGCACTCCAGTCCACTCCATTCCCCTCAACTCCACTCCACTCCATTCCATTCCACTCTACTCCATTTCATTCCATTCCATTCCATTCCATTTCATTCCATTCCAGTACATTCCATTCCATTCCAATCCATTGCATTCCACTCCTTTCCAGTCCTTTCCACTGCATTCCACCCACTCCACTTCACTCCACTCCACTCCATTCCACTCTGTTACATGCCACTTCATTGGACTCCACTCCATTCCATTCTATTCGACTATGCTCCAGTGCAATCCATTCCATTCCACTCCATTCGACCTCACTCCATTCCATTCCGCTCTATTCCTTTCCATTCCATTCCACTGCATTCCATTACAATCTACTCCACTCCACTCCATTCCATTCCACTCCACTGCACTCCACTCCATTCCTCTCCAGTCTATTCCATTCCATTCCACTCCATTCTACTCGACTCCACTCCATTCCACTCTACTCCATTTCACTCCACTCCATTCGGTTCCAATCCTCTGCATGACTTTCCGTTCTATTCCATTCCATTCCATTCCATTCTATTACATTCCATTCTATTCCTTTCCACTCCCCTGCACTCCATTCAACTGCTCTCCCCTCCATTCCATGCCATTCCATTCCGTTCCACTCCATTCCCTTCCACTCCATTCCATTCCATTTGACTACACTCCACTCCATTACATTCCACTCCAATCCACTCCACTCCACTCAACTCCACTCCATTCCAATCCAGTTTACTCCATTCCAATCCAATTCATTCCATTCTATTCCATTCCATTCCTTTCTATTCCACTCCACTCCATTCCAATGCTTTCCATTCCTCTCCTGTCCAGTCCATTCCACTACATTACATCCCACTCCACTACACTCCATTCCACTCCATTCCATGACACTCCATTCCACTCCATTCAATTCCATTCCATTCCACTCAACTCCACTCCATTCCTTTCCAATCCATTCCACACCATTCCATTCCATTCAACTCCACTCCACTCCATTACATTCCAATCCAAACCACTCCACTCCATTCCACACTGCTCCAATCAACTCCACTTTCCTCCACTCCACTCCTATCCATTCCTTTCCCTTACACTCCACTCCACTCCTCTCCATTCCCTTCCTCTCCGTTCCATTCAATTCCATTGCACTCCATTACATTAATCTCCACTCCTTTCCATTCTAGTCCATTCCACTCCAATCCATTCAATTCCACTCCATTCAATTCCATTCCACTCTATTCTACTCCATTCCACTCCACTGCACTCCACTCCAATCCACTACATTCCACTCCCCTCTACTCCATTCCAATCGATTCCATTCCATTCCATTCCACTCCCTTCCATTCCATTCCATTCTAGTCCATTCGATTCCACTCCATTCCAGTCCATTCCAATATATTCCACCCCACTCCACTTCACTCCATTCCACTCCATTCCACTACATTCCTTTCCACTCCATTCCCCTCCACTCCATTCCATTCCACTATGCTCCAGGGCACTCCATTCCATTCCACTCCATTCCACTTCACTTCATTCCATTCCACTCCATTACTTTCCATTCCATTCCACTCCATTCCATTCCACTTCATTCCATTAAATTCTATTCCATTCCATTTCTTTCCATACCATTCCACTCCATTCCATTCCATTCCATTCCACTTCATTCCATTCAATTCTATTCCATTCCAGGACGTTCAACTCCATTTCGTTCCATTCCATTCTATTTCATTCCACTCCATTCCATTTCATTCTGTTCAATTCCGTTCCACTCCATTCCCCTCCTTTCCATTCCATTCCATTCTATTCCACTCCATTCCTCTCCAATCCATTCCGTTCCATTCCACTCTGCTCCACTCAACTACACTCAATTCCAATCCAGTCTATTCCACTCCACTCCATTCCAATCCGCTTCATTCCTTTCCATTCCATTCCACTCCTTTCCATTCCATTCCACTCCACTCCACTCTATTCCATTCCACTCTACTCTATTCCATTGCATTCCTTTCCACTTCATTCCACTCCTCTCCAATCTACTCCATTCCACTCCATTCCACTACATTCCAGGCCAATCCACTCCACTCTACTCAACTCCATTCGATTCCATTCCACTGCGCTCCACTCCTCTCCATTCTATTCCAATTTATATCAGTGCACTCCATTGCACTCCACTCCGCTGCACTCCATTCTTTTCCATTCCTTTCCACTCCATTCCATTCCAATGCATTCCATTCCAATCCCCTCCTCTGCATTCAATTGCATTCCATTCCATTCCATTCTACTCCATTCCATTCCAGTCAACTCCACTCATTTCTATTCCATTACAATTCATTTTATTCCTTTCCTTTCCATTAACTTCCATTCCATTCCAATCCATTCCACTCCATTCCACTTCACTCTACTCCACTCCATTGCACTTCACTCCACTCCACTCCATTCCATACCATTCCGTTCCACTCCATTCCATTCCAATCTATTCCACACCACTCCATTCCACTCCATTCCATTCCACTCCTTTCTACTCTACTCCACTTATTTCCACTCCATTCTATGCCATTCCATTCCATTCCACTCCACTTCAATCCATTCCAATACACTACACTCCACTTTACAACATTCCCCTTCACTCCATTCCATTCCATTCCATTCCACAGCCTTCCATTCCATTCCACTCCTTTCTAGTCCACTACACTCCATTCCACTCCACAAGATTCCACTCGCCTACACTCCACTCCATTCCATGCCATTCCATTCCAATCCACTACATTACATTACATTCCTCTGCCTTCCCTGTCATTCCAATCCACTCCACTCCATTCCACCCCATTCCACTCCATACCATTCCACTACATTCCTCTCCATTCCATTCTGTTTCATTCCACTTCGCTCCACTCCACTCCACTCCATTCCATTCCAGTCCATTCCACTCCACTCCATTCCATTACACTGCATTCCTTTCCATTCCAGTCCATTCCACACCACTCCACTCCATTCCATTCCACTCCATTCCACACTACTACATTCCACTCCATTCCACTGCATTCCATTCCACTCTTTTCTTCTCTACTCCAATTATTTCCACTCCATTCTATGCCCTTCCTTTCCATTCCACTCCACTCCACTCCATTCCATTACACTCCACAACAATCCCCTCCACTCCACTTCACTGCATTCCATTCCATTCCATTCCGCTGCATTCCATTCCATTCTATTTCCTTCCAGTCCACTACACTCCATCCCACAGCACTCCACTCCACTCCACTCCACTACACTCCATTGCATTCCATGCCATTCCATTCCAATCCACTCCATTCAATTCCATTCTTCTGCATTCCATGCCATTCCTTTCCACTCCACTCCACCCAATTCCACTGCATACCATTCAACTACATTCCTCTCCATTCCATTCCGTTCCATTCCACTACGCTCCACTCCACTCCACTCCACTCCACTCCATTCCATTCCAGTCCATTCCACTCCACTCCATTCCATTCCAATGCATTCCATTCCATTCCACAGCACTCCACTCCATTCCATTCCAGTCCATTCCACTCCACTCCATTCCATTCCAATGCATTCCATTCCATTCCACAGCACTCCACTCCATTCCATTCCAATCCACTCCCTCCACTCCATTCCACTCCACTCCACTAAACTCCATTTCATTCCACTCTACTCCATTCCATTCCATTCCATTACACTGTATTCCTCTCCACTTCAATCCACTTCATTCCACTCCATTCCAGTACACTGCACTCAACTCCACTCCACTCCATTCCATTACACTGCACCCCTCTCCTCTCCATTCCATTCCAATTAATTACTCTCCACTCCATTGCACTCCACTTCGCTCCACTCCACTCTATTCCATTCCATTCCACTCCATTCAATTCCACTCCATTCTAATTCAATCCACTCCATTCCACTCCACTCCTCTGCATTCCATTCCATTCCACTCCATTAAAGTCCATTCATTTCCACTCCACTCAATTCCATTCCATTCCATTCAATTCAAATCCATTCCAGTACATTCCACTTCATTCAACTCCACTCCACTCCACTCGATTCCCCTCCATTCCATTCTATCCAATTCCTCTACATTCCACTCCATTCTGTTCCATTCCATTACACTCCCCTCCATTTCATTCCATTCCATTCCACTGCAATGCACTCCACTCCGCTCCACTCTACTGCACTTCATTCAACTGCATTCTATTCCACTCCATTCCACTCCACTCCATTCCATTCCATTCCACTACCCTCCACTCCACTCCTTTCCATTCTACTACATTCCACTCCACTGTATTCCATTCCACTCCATTCCATTCCATTCCACTCCACTCAACTCCATTCCATTCCACTCCACTCCACTCCACTGCATTCCACTCCATTCAACTCAACTCCACTCCACTCCACTCCTTTCTACTCTTCTCCATTCCATTTCTTTCCATTCCATTCCATTTCGTTCCATACTACTCCATTCCATACCACTCCAATCCATTCCTTTCCACTTCATTCCACTCCATTCCACAACATTCCACCCTACTCCATTTTACTACACTCCACTTCACTCCACTCCACTCTATTCCACTCCATTCCACTCCATACCGTTCCACTGCATTCCACTCCACTCCATTCCATTCCATTCTACTATGCTCCAGTGCACTCCATTCCTTTCCATTCGATTCCACTTCACTCCGTTCAATTCCACTCCATTCCTTTCCATTCCATTCCAGTACATTCCATTCCATTCCACTCCATTCCACTCCATTCGATTCCACTCCCCTCCACTCCACTCCATTCCACTCAAGTCTGCTCCATTCCATTCCACTTCTTTCCACTCGACTCCACTCCATTCCACTCCACTCCATTCCACACCACTCCTCTGCATTCCATTCCATTCCATTCTACTCCTCTCCACTCCACTCCCCTCCTTTCAACTCCACTCCACTCCATTCCATGCCATTCCGTTCCAATCTACTCCATTCCATTACACACTCCATTCCATTCCACTCCACTCCACTCCATTATATTCCAACCCAATCCACTCCACTCCATTCCACTCCACTCCACTCCACTCCACTCCACTTCAATCCATTCCATTCCACTACCCTCTATTCCATTACATTCCATTCCACTCCATACAATTCCATCCCAGTCCATTCCATTCCACTACATTCCAGTCCATTCCACTACATTCCGTCCCACTCCACTCCACTCCATTCCGCTACAGTCCATTTAATTCCATGCACTTTATTCCACTCCTATCCATTTCATTCCATTCCTCTCCACCTCACTCCATTACCTTCCATTCCACTCCACTCGACTTCATTCCACACCACTCCACTCAATTTCACTCCACTCCCCTCCATTCTGTTCCATTCCACTCCACTCCACTTCTCTCCATTCCATTCCATTCAATTCCATTCCACTCCATTGCATTCAACTCCACTCCACTATACTCCATTCCATTCCATTCCACTCCATTACCCTCCATTCCATTCCATTCCACTCCATTCCTCTCCATTCCATTCCACTCTGCTCCAATCAACTCGACTCCATTCCATTCCAGTCCATTCCGCTCCACTCCACTCCAATTCACTGCATTCCTTTTCAGTCCATTCCATTCCGTTCCATTCAAGTCCAACCCACTCCACTCCATTCCATTCCACTCTACTCCTTTCCATTCCATTCCATTGCACTCCATTCCACTCAATTCCATTCAACGCCATTCCACTCCTTTCCAGTACAATCCACTCCACTCCAGTCAAATCCATTCCCTTCCATTCCACTGCAATCCATTCTTCTCCATTCCATTCCAATTAATAAAACTCCACTCCATTGCTCTCCACTCCACTCCACTCCGTTCAATTCCATTCCAGTCCACTCCATTTCAATTCAATCCATTCCATTCCACTCCACTCCTCTGCATTCAATTGCATTCCATTCCATTTCAATCCACTATATTCCACTCCAGTCCACTCCACTCATTTCTATTTCATTCCAATCCATTTCATTCCATTCCATTCCATTAACTTCCATTATATTCCAATCCATTCCACTCCATTCCACTTCACTCCACTCCGCTCCAATCCATTCCATTCCACTCCATTCCATTCCACTCCATACCACACCACTCCATTCCACTCCGTTCCACTCCATTCCATTCCATTCCTTTCTACTCCACTCCACTTATTTCCACTCCATTCTATGCCATTCCATTCATTCTACTCCACTCCACTCCATTACATTACCCTCCACTCCACTCCACTCCAATTCAATCCATTCCATTCCGTTCCATTCCGCTGCATTCCATTCCATTCCACTCCACTAAACTCCACTCCAGTCCCCTCCATTCCACTGCCCTATATTCCACAACATTCCTTGCCATTCCACTCCTCTCCACTCCATTACATTCCATTCTACTGCGTTCCATGCCATTCAATTCCACACCACTCAACTCCACCCCATTCCACTGCATAACATTCCACTCCATTCCTGTCCATTCCTTTCTGTTCCATTCCACTCCACTCCACTCCACTCCGTTCCTTTGCAGTCCATTCCACTCCACTCCATTCCATTCCACTGCCTTCCTTCCCATTCCATTCCTCTCCATTCCTTTCCACTCCACTCCACTCCACTCTATTCCACTCCAGTCCACTCAATTCCACTCCAATCCTCTCCATTCCATTCTCTGTACTCCATTCCATTCCATTCCATTACACAACATTCCATTACACTCCAATCCTCTCCATTCCACACCATTCCAGTCCACTCAACTCCACTCCACTCCATTCTATTACGTTGTACTGCACACCACACCTCGCCATTCCATTCCAATGAATTCCTCTACACTCCATTGCAGTTCACTCCACTCCACTCTACTCTATTCCATTCCATTCCACTCCATTCCAATCCAATCCACTCCATTCCACTCCACTTCTCTGCATTCCACTCCCTAACACTCCATTCCAGTCCATTCCACTCCACTCTACTCAATTCCATTTCATTCCTTTCCATTTGACTCCATTCCAGTAGAATCCACTCCATTCCACTCCACTCCACTCCATTCCACTCGATTCCCCTTCATTCAACTCCATGCCATTCCTGTACAATCCACTCCATTCTATTCCACTCAATTCCACCTCACTCCATTTCATTCCATTCCATTCCACTGCAATCCACTCCACTACAATCTACTCCATTCCACTCCATTTTATTCCACTCCTGTCCACTCCATTCCATTCCATTCCATTCCACTACGCTCCACTCCACTCCTTTCCATTCCACTCCATTCCACTCCACTCCATTCAATTCCAGTGCATTCCATTCCATTCCACTCCATTCCATTCCATAACACTCCACTGCACTGCACTCCACTACACTCCACAACATTCCATTCCACTCCACTCTGCTCCATTCCATTACATTACATTCCACTCCATTTCATTGCAATGCAATCCATTCCATTCCACTCCATTCCAATCCTTTCCACTACATTCCACTCGAGTCCACTTCACTCCACTCCACTCCATTCCACTATTTTCCATTCCACTCCATTCAACTCCACTCCATTCCATTCCATTCCACTATGCTTCAGTGCACTCCATTCCATTCCACTCCATTCCACCTCATTCCATTCCACCTTACTCCATTCCTATCCATTCCATTCCACTCCATTCCATTCCATTACTCTCCAGACAACACCTTTCAATTCCACTCCACTCTATTCCACTGCATTCCACTCCACTCTACTCCTTTCCATTCCACTCCTTTCCTCTAGACTCCACTCTATTCCACTCCACTCCATTCCCCTCCACTCCTCTGCAATCCATTCCATTTCATTCCATTCCACTCCACTCCAATCCATTCCACCCCATTCCATTCCATTCCATTACACTTCACTCCATTCCATTCCACTCAAATCACCTCCATTCCATTCCACTCCACGCCAGTCATCTCCACTCCACTCCATACCATTTCATTCCATTCCATTCCATTCCACTCCATTACAATCCATTCCTTTCCACTCCATTCGAATCCATTCAGCTACATTCCATCCCACTCCACTCCACTCCATTCCACTATATTCCACTGCATTCGCTGCCACTGCTTTCCAATCCAATCCAATCCATTCCATTCCACTCCACTCCACGCCTCTCCATTTTTCTCCATTCCAAGTCTCCATTCATTTCCTCTCCATTACTTTCCATTCCACTCCGTTCCATTCCATTCCATTACACTCTACTCAAATTCACTCCTTTTCAGTCCACTGCATTTCCTTCCATTCCATTACACTACAGTACATTCCAGTCCACTCCACTCCACTCCATTCCACACCACTCCACTCCACTCACCGTCACTCCATTCCATTGCATTCCACTCCACTCGACCATTTTTCATTCAATTATTTCCATTCCATTCAATTCTATTCCCCTAAATCACATTCAACTCCACTCCTTTCTATTCCATTGCATTCCACTACACTCCGCTCCTTTCCATTCCACTCCATTCCCTCCATTCCATTCCATTCCATTTCGTTCCACTCCCTACCACTCCACTTCCCTCAAATCCATTCTATTCCGTTCCAAACATCCCCACTGCATTCGATACCATTACATGCCATTCCATTCCACTCCACTCCATTCCATTCCACTTCATTCCAGTCAATTCCACTCCATTCCACTCCACTCCACTCCTATCCACCCCATTCCACTCCACTCCATTTCACTACATTCCACTCCAATCCCCTCCATTCCTCTCCACTCCATTCTATTCCATTCCACTCCACTCTACATCGCTTTTTTCCACTCCATTCCACTCCATTCCCCTCCTCTACATTCCATTCCATTCCACTCCATTCCTCTCCAGTCCTTTCCAATCCACTTCATTTCATTCCATTCCACTCCATTCCACTCAACTCTGTTCCATTCCATTACAATCCACTCCACTACCAACAGTTCCTCTCCATTCCACTCCATTACACTCCTCTCCATTCCATTCCAATCCACTCCATTATCCAATCCACTCCACTCCTTTGCACTCCACTTCATTCCATTCCATTACACTCCGTTGAACTCCACTCTATTCCACTCCACTCCGTTCCATTCCACTCCTCTGCACTCCATTAAATTCCATTTCATCCCTCTCCACTCCATTCCACTCCATTCCACTCCACTCTACGCCTTTCCAATCCTTTCCATTAAATTCCACTCCATTCTCTTCCATTCCACTCCATTTCAGTCCAATCCACTCCACTCTATTCCACTCCATTCCGCTACATTAAAATCCACTCCATTCCAGCTCACTCCATTCCATTCCATTCCACTTCACTCCAGTACCATTCTTTTCCATTCCACTGCATTCCACTCCATTCCATTCCTTTCCGTTCTACTCCTCTCCACTCCATTCCACTCCACTCCACTCCATTTTATCTCATCCCTTTCCATTCCATTCTATTCCACTCCACTCCACTCCACTGCAATCCTCTCCATCCCATTTTGTCCCATTCTATTCCTCTGCACTCCAATCCTTTTCATTCCTTTCCATTTCATTCCGTTCTATTCCTTTTCACTCCACTCCAGTCCATTCCATTTCATTCTAATCCTTTCCATTCCATTTCATTCAACTCCATTCCAGTTCCCTCCACTACGCTAAATTCCATTAAATCCAATTCCATTCCACTCCTTTCCACTCCTCTCCATTCCACTACCCTCCATTGCACTCAATTCCACTCCACTCTATTCCATTCCACTCCACTACGCTCCACTCCACTCCTTAACATTCTACTCCATTCCACTCTACTACATTCAATTCCGCTCCATTCCTTTCCATTCCACTCCACTCCACTCCATTCCACTCCACTGCACTCCATTCCACTCGACTCCATTCCAATGTACTCCACTCCAATCCTTCCATTCCACTCCAATCTATTCCATTCCATTTCATTCCATTCCATTCCAGTCCATTCCACTACATTCCACCTCCATACACTTCACTCACCCCCACTCCATTCCACTACATTCCACTCCACTGCATTCCTCTCCATTCCATTCCATTGTATTCCACTATGCTCCAGTGCACTCCATTCCATTCCACTCCATTTCTTTCCATTCTATTCCACTCCATTACATTCCATTCCACTCCATTACTTTCCATTCTATTCCACTCCATTCCATTCCATTCCATTCCATTCCATTCCATTCCATTCCATTCCGCTCCATTCCATTCCACTCCAGTCTACTCCATTCCATTCCACTCCTTTCCACTAGACTCCACTCAATTCCACTCCACTCCATTCTGCTCCACTCCTCTGCATTTCATTCCATTCCATGGCTTTCCATTCCATTCCATTCCATTCTACTCCTTTCCACTCCACTCCACTCCATTGATCTACACTCCACTCCATTCCATATCATTCCACTCGACTCCACTGCATTCCATTCCACTCCATTCCATTCCATTCCACTCCACTCCATTCCATTGAACTCCAATCCTCTTAACTCCATTCCACTCCACTTCACTCAACTCCACTCCACTCCACTCCATTCCATTCCACGCCACTCTATTCCATTCCATTACATTCTACTCCATTCCATTCCATTCCAATCCATTCCATTCCAGTCCATTCCAGTCCATTCCACTCCAGTCCATTCCAGTCCATTCCACTACACTCCATCCAACTCCACTCCACTCCATTCCACCCCATTCCACTCCATTCCATGCCACTCCATCCCACTCCACTTCATTGCATTCCACTCCACTCCATTCCATTCCACTTCATTCCTTTCAATTCCATATCACTCCATTCCTTTCCATTCCATTCCACTCCACTCCATTCCATTCCACTCCATTCCTTTCCATTCCATTCCTCTCCACTCCTTTCCATTCCACTCCATTCCACTCCATTACATCCTGATCCTCTCCACTTCACTCTACATCACTCCACTCAACAACACTCCACTCCACTCCATTCCATTCCATTCCACTCCACTCCTCTTCATTCCCTTCCTCTCTATTCCATTCAATTCCATTCCACTCGATTATATTATACTTCACTCCTTTCCATTCCATTCCATTTCATTCCATTCAATTCTACTCCATTGCATTCTATTCCATTCCACTCCATTCCTCTCCAATCCTCTCCACTCCTTTTCACTCCACTCCATTCCATTCCATTCCACTCCTTTACACTCCACTCCCTTCCATTCCATTGCACTGCACTCCACTACCCTCTGATTCGCTGCATTCCACTCGACTCCATTCCTCTCTACTCCCCTCCATTACATTCCATTCCTCTCCAATCCTTTCCATTCCATTCCACTTCAATCCAGTCCATTCACTTCCACTCCACTCCACTCCATTCCTCTCCATTCCCCTCCATTCCACTCCATTCCACTGCATTCCATTCCTTAATTTCCAGAGTATCTAACTCTGTCATTCAGCCTGGAGAACAGTGGCAGAATCTCAGATTTCATTCCATTGCATTCCATTCCACTCCATTCCTCTCCACTACACTCGAATACACTCCACTCTATTCCACTCCATTCCATTCCACTCCATTCTACTCCATTCCATTCCATTCCAATCTACTCCACTGCACTCCACTACATTCCATTCCATTCCATTCCATTCCACTCGATTCTTTTCCATTCCACTCCATTCCAATGCAATCCACTCCACTCCACACCACTCCATTCCATTCCACTCCATTTCATTCCAATCCATTCAGGTCCACTCCACTCCATTCCATTGCACTCCACTTAATTACACTCCATTTTTTTCCATTCCATTGCATTCCATTCGACTCCCTTCTATTCCATTCCACTCCAATCCAGTCCATTCTCTTCCACTCCACTCCACTCTATTCCTCTCCACTCCACTCCACCAAAATCCACTCTGCTGCATTCCATTCCATTCCATTCCATTCCACGCCTTTCCATGCCACTCCATTTCACTCCATTCCAATCCATTCCAAGCCACTCTTTTCCAATGCACTCTGTTCTACTCTATTTCACTCCTCTCCACTCCAACACATTCCATTCCATACCACTCTACTTCACTCCACTTCACTCCATTCCATTCCACTCTATTCCATTCCTTTCCACTCCGATCCATTCCTCTCCATTCCACTCCATTCCATTACACTCCACTCTATTCCATTTCATTCAATTCCATTCCGCTCCATTCCACTCCACTCCATTCCAGTCCATTCCCCTCCATTCCATTCTACTCCACTCAATTCTATTCAACTCAATGCCACTCCGTTCCATTCAACACCATTCCACCACACTCCATTCAATTTTCCTTGCCTTCCATTCCACTCCAATCCACAGCTCTCCGTACCATTCCACTATTCTGCACTCCACGGCACTCCACTCCATTCCATTCCATTCCGATCCATTCCACCCCATTCCACTCCATTCCAGTCAACTACACTCCATTCCATTCCAGTCCAATCCACTTCACTCCCCTACATACCACTCCATTCCATGCCATTCCATTGCGCTTCACTCCATTCCATTCCACTGCATTACATTGCATTCCATTCCACTCCACTCTACTCCACATCCTTTCAACTCCATTCCATTCCACTCCATTCCTCTCCATTCCATTCCATTCCATTCCATTCCACTGTGCTCCAATCAACTCCATTCCGTTACGTTCCAGTCCATTTCACTCCCCCCATTCCATTCCACTGCATTTCTTTCCATTCCATTCCATTCCACCCCACTCCACTTCATTTCATTGCACTCTACTCCATTCCATTCCATTCCATTGCTCTCCATTCCACTCCACTACAATCCACTCCATCCCGCTCCATTCCAGTCCAATCCACACCATGCCACTCCACTCCACTCCTCTCAGTCCAATCCACTCCACTCCTCTCAACTCCATTCCATTCCATTCCACTGCACTCCACTCTTCTGCATTCCATTCCAATTAATATCAATCTACTCCATCGCACTCCACTCAACTCCACTCCACTCCATTCTATTCCATTCCGTTCCATTCCATTCCACTCCTTTACAATCCTATCCATTCCATTCCACTCCACTCCTCTGCCTTCCATTGCATTCCATTGCATTCCATTCCATTCCACTGCACTTAATTCTATTTCATTCCAATCCATTTTATTCCATTCCATTCCAACCCATTCCAATCTGTTCCACTTCATTCCACTTCACTCCACTCCACTCCATTTCATTCCATTTCATTCCATTCCATTCCACTGTATTCTACACCACTCCATTCCACAGTATTGTACACCATTCCATTCCACTCCTTTCTACTCCACTACACTTAATTCCACTCCATTCCATGCCATTCCATTCCATTCCACTCCACTCCTGTCCCTTCCATTACACTCCACTCCACTCCACTTCACGTCATTCCATGGCATCCAATCCATGCCACTCCACTCCCCTCCATTGCTTTACACTCCATTCCACTTCACTCCATTCCATTCCATTCCATTCCGCTGCATTCCATTCCATTCCACACCATTCCAGTCCGCTACACTCCATTCTACTCCATTCCACTCCAATCCCATACACTCCATTCCATTCCATGCCATTCCATTCCACTCCACTCCATTGCATTCCATTCCACTGCATTCCATGCCTTTCCATTCCACTCCACTTCACTCCACCCCATTCCACTGAATACCATTCTACTCCATTCCTCTCCATTCCATTCCATTCCACTCCGCAACACTCCACTCCATTCCATTCCAGTCCATTCCACTCCAGTCCAATCCATTCCACTAAATTCCTTTCTATTCCATTCAATTCCACACCACTCCACTCCATTCCATTCCACTCCACTCCCCTCCACTCCACTCAACTTCACTCCACTCCATTCCATTCCACTCTACTCCATTCCATTCAATTCAATTTGATTACACTCCATTCCACTCCACTCCAATCCACTCCATTCCACTCTATTACAGTCCACTCCATGCCATTCCACTCCATTCCATTCCATTTCACTGCACTCCACTCCTCTCCATTCCATTCCAATTAATTCCTCTCCAATACATTGCACTCAAATGCACTACACTCCACTCTATTCCATTGCCTTCCACTCCATTCCATTCCACTCCATTCCAATCCAATACACTCCATTCCACTCCACTCATCTACACTCCCTTCCAGTCCATTCCAGTCCCACTCCACTACACTCCATTCCAATCCACTCCACTCCATTAAATTTCTTTCCACTCCATTCCAGTCTATTCCACTCCTGTCAACTCAATTCTATTCCATTCCATTCCATTCGACTCCATTCCCGCACATTCCACTCCATTCCACTACACTCCACTCCATTCCACTCGATTCCCCTCCCTTCCACTCCATTCCGTTCTTCTAAATTCCACTCCATTCTATTCCATTCCATTACACTCCACTCCATTTCATTCCATTCCATTCCACTGCAATCCACTCCACTACACTCCACTCCTCTCCATGTCATTCTACTCCAATCCATTCCTCTCCATTTGACAGCACTCCATTCCATTTCAATTAATTCCTATCCACTCCACTACACTCCACTACACTCGACTCCATTCTATTCCATAGCCTTCCACTCCATTCCATTCCACTCCATTCCAATCCAATCCAATCCATTCCCCTCCACTCCTCTACATTCGATTCTACTCCATTCCAGTCCATTCCACTCCATTCCACTCAATTCCACTCCACTCCATTCCACTCTACTCCACTCCATTCCACTCCACTCCATTCCACTCCACTCCATTAAATGCCATTCCACTGCATTCCAGTCCATTCCACTCCAGTCACGTCAATTCTATCCAATTCCATTCCATTCTACTCCATTCCCGTACATTTCACTCGATTCCACTACACTCCACTCCATTCCACTCGATTTTCCTCCATTCCACTCAATTCTATTCTTCCAAATTCCGCTCCATTCTATTGCATTCCATTACACTCCACTCCATTTCATTCCATTCCATTCCAATGCAAACCACTCCACTCCACTCCATTCCATTCCACTCCTTTGCACTCCACTCCTTTCCACTCCACTCCATTCAAATCCATCCCACTACTTTCCACTCCACTCCTTTCCATTCAACTCCATTACACTCCACTCGATTCCATTCCACTCCATTCCACTACTTTCCACTCCACTCCTTTCCATTCAACTCCATTACACTCCACTCGATTCCATTCCACTCCATTCCATTCCATTCAACACCACTCAACTCCATTCCTTTCCACTCCACTCCAGTCCACTCCATTCCTCTCCATTCCACTCAGCTCAAATCCAATCCACTCCACTCCATTCCATTCCACTTCACTCCATTACATTCAACTCCACTCAACTCCATTTCATTCCAATCCATTCGACTCAACTCCTTTAAATGCCATTCCAATCCATTACCGTCCATTCCACTCCAGTCAACTCAATTCTATTCTATTCAATTCCATTCGACTCCATTCCAGTACATTCCACTACATTCCACTACACTCCACTCCATTTAACTCGATTCCCCTTCATTCCACTCCATTCCATTCTTCCAAATTCCACTCCATTCTATTCCATTCCATTACACTCCACTCCATTTCATTCCATTTCATTCCAATGCAATCCACTCCACTGCACTCCACTCCAATCCATTCCATTCCATTCCATCCACTCCACTCCATTCCATTCCATCCCACTATGTTCCACTCCATCCCTTTCCATTCAAGTCCATTACACTCCACTCCATTCCATTAAACTCCATTCCATTCCATTCAACTCCATTTCACTCCATTCCTTTCCACTCCACTCCACTCCACTCCATTCGTCTCCATTCCTCTCTAGTCAAATCCAATCCACTCCACTCCATTCCTTTCACTCCATTCCATTACATTCAACTCCACTCAACTTCATTCCATTCCACTCCACACCACTCAACTCCATTCCACTCCATTCCACTCAACTCCAGTCAAATCCACTCCACTCCATTCCATTCAAATCTACTGCATTCCATTCCATTCTATTCCATTCCATTTCATTCCATTTCACTCTATTCCATTCCATTCAATTCCATTGCATTGCACTTGATTCCACTCCATTCCATTCCATTCCAATCCATTCCATTCCACTCCATTCCAGTCCATTCCACTACCTTTCACCACACTCCACTTCACTCCACTGCACGCCTTTCCACCCCATTCCATTACACTCCATTCTACTACCCTCCTTTCCATTCCATTCCACTCTATTCCACCTCACTCCATTGCATTCCATTCCATTCCTTTCCTATCAATTCCATTCTGTTCCCCTCCACTCCACTCCATTCCATTCCACTGAACTGCCCTCCACTCCATTCCACTCCACTCTACTCCATTCTATTCCCCTCCTTTCCCCTCGACTCCACTCCATTCCAATCCAATCCATTCCACTCCACTCCTCTGCATTCCATTCCATTTCATTCCATTCCTTTCCATTCCATTCCACTCCACTCAATTCCACTCCACTCCTCTGAATTCCATTCCATTCCATTCCATTCCATTCCATTCCATTCCATTCCATTCCTTTCCATTCCATTCCATTCCATTCCTTTCCATTCCACTCCTCTCCACTCCACTCCATTCAACTCTACTCCACTCCGTTCCATGCCATTTCTTTCCACTACACTCCATTCCATTCCACTCTATTCCATTCCATTCCACTACACTCCACTCCATTGCATTCCACTCCAATCCACTCCACTCCATTCCAATCCACTGCACTCAACTACACTCCTTTCCACTCCACTCTACTCTATTCCATTCCACTCTACTGCATTCCCTTCCATTCCATTCCATTCCATTCCACTCCTACATTCCACTCTATTCCACTACACTGCCCTGCATTCAACTCCAGTCCACTCCATTCTGCTCCATTCCACTCTACTGCATTCCCTTCCATTCCATTCCATTCCATTCCACTCCTACATTCCACTCTATTCCACTACACTGCCCTGCATTCAACTCCAGTCCACTCCATTCTGCTCCATTCCATTCCACCTCAGTCCACTCCATTCTATTGCATTCCACTCCATTTTACTCCATTCTATTCCGTTCAATTAAATTCCCTTTCTTTCCATTCCATTCTGCTCCACTGCATTCCAGTCCACTTCATTCCACTCCACTCCACTCAACTCCAATCCACTCCACTCCACTCCATTCCATTCGGCTCCATTCTACTCCATTCCATTCCATTCCATTCCATACCGTTCCATTCCAATCCATTCCATTCCACGACATTCCAGTCCATTTCACTACATTCAATCCCACCCCTCTCCATTCCATTTCACTCCTTTCCATTCCATTCCATTCCATTCCACGACATTCCAGTCCATTTCACTACATTCAATCCCACCCCTCTCCATTCCATTTCACTCCTTTCCATTCCATTCCATGCCACTGAATTCCACACCCATCCATTCCATTCCACTTAACGCCTCTCCATTGCTCTCCATTCCATTCCACTCTTTTCCACTCCATTCTTTTGCATTCCACTCCACTCTATTCCTTTTCATTCCACTCCACTCCAATCCTTTACATTCCAATCCACTCCACTCCAATCCATTCCTCACCACTTCACTCAACTCCACTCCATTCCTCTCCATTCCATTCCATTCCACTCCTCTCTACTTCTCTCCATTCCATTCCTTCCCATTCCGTTCATTTCCTTTCCACTCCATTACATTCAACTCCACTCCTTTCCATTCCATTCCATTCCACTCCATTCCACTCCATTCCATTCCACTCCATTCCTCTCCGTTCCATTCCATTCCATTCCACTCAACTCCAATCTATTCCATTCCAGTCCATTCCACTCCACTCCATTCCAATCGACTGCATTTCTTCCCATTCCATGATATTCCATTCCGTTCCATTCCATTCCATTCCACCCCATGTCATTCCATTCCATTCCACTCTACTCCATTCCATTCCATTCCAATCCATTTCACACCATTCCAATCCAATCCATTGAACTCCATTCCTGTCGAATCCACTCCACTCCTCTCAACTCCATTCCATTCCATTCCACTGCACTCAACTCCTCTCCATTCCATTCCAATTAACACTACTCCACTCTATTTCACTCCACTCCATTCTATTCCATTCCATTCCACTCCATTCCAATCAAATCCATTCCATTCCTCTCCACTCCACTGCATTCCATTGCATTCCATTCCATTTCACTCCACTAGTTTCCACTCAAGTCCACTCCACTCATTTCTATTCCATTTTATTCCATTCCATTCCATTAACTTACATTCCATTCCAATCAATTCCAATCCATTCCACTCCATTCCACTTCACTCCACTCCACTCCAATCCATTCCATTCCACTCCATTCCTTTACACTCCTTTCTACTCCACTCCACTTATATCCACTCCATTCTATGCCATTCTATTCCATTCCACTCCACTCCACTCCATTCCATTACCCTGGACCCTATTACACTCCCTGCCATTTCAATTCAATCCATTCCATTCCATTCCATTCCATTCCATTCCATTTCGCTGCATTCCATTCCATTCCTCTGCATTCCATTCCATTCCATTCTGCTGCATTCCATTCCATTCCTCTGCATTCCTTTCCATTCCACTCCATTCCAGTCCACTACACTCCACTCCCCTATATTCCAAAACATTCCATGCCATTCCATTCCACTCCACTCCATTGCATTCCATTCCAATGCATTCCAAGCCATTCCACTCCACTCCACCCCACCCCATTCCACTGCATACCATTCCACTCCTCTCCACCCCATTCCACTGCATACTATTCCACTCCACTCCTCTCCATTACATTCCGTTCTATTCCAGTCCATTCCACTCCATTCCATTCCATTCCACTGCATTTCTTTCCACTCCGTTCAATTGCATTCCACACCACCCGATTCCATTCCATTCCGTTCCATTCCCTCCCCTCCACTCCATTCCACTCCACTCCACTCAATTCCACTCCACTCCACTCCATTCCATTCTCTCTACTCCATTCCAATCCATTCCATTCCATTACACACCATTGCATTCCACTCCCATCCACTCCATTCCATTCCAGTCCAGTCCACTCCACACCACTCCACTCCATTACATTCCACTCCACTACCCTCCACTCCATTCCACCCAACTCCACTCAATTCCACTCCAATCCACTCCATTCCATTCTCTCTACTCCATTCCAATCCATTCCATTCCATTACATACCATTCTATTCCACTCCAATCCACTACTTTCCACTCCATTCCAGTCCACGCCACTCCACTCCACTTCATTCCATTACATTACACTCCACTCCACTCCTCTCCAATCCTTTGCAATTTATTCCTCTCCACTCCATTGCAATCCACTCCACTCCACTCCACTCCATTCCACTCCATTGCACTCCACTCCATTCCACTCTCTTCGAATACAATCCACTCCATTCCACACCACTCCTCTGTATTCCATTTCATTCCACTGCATTCCAGTCCATTCCACTCCATTCTACTCAATTCCATTCCTTTTCATTCTATTCTACTCCATTCCAGTACATTCCACTCCATTCCACTCCAGTCCACTCCATTCCACTCGATTCCCCTCCATTCCACCCCATTCCTTTCCTCTACAGTCCAGTCTATTCTATTCCATTCCATTCCACCTCACTCCATTTCGTTCCATTCTATTCCACTGCAAACCACTCCACACCACTCCACTCCAATCCATTCCACTCCATTCCATTCCACTTCTTTCCACTCCACTCCATTCCATTCCATTCCACTCCACTCCATTCCATTCCACTCCGTTCCACTCCACTCAACTCCCTTCCATTCCACTCCACTCTACTACACTCCACTTCATTGCCCTCATCTGCACTCCACTCCACTCCTCTTTATTCCATTTCACTTTACTCCATTCCATTCCATTCCATTAGACCTCACTCCACTTCACTCTGCTCCACTCCATTCCACTCAATCCATTCCACTCCATTCCACTCCACTCCACTCCATTGCATTCCATTCCCCTACGCTCCAGAACACTCCATTCCATTTTATTCCACACCACTCTACTCCATTCCATTCCAATCCATGGCACTCTACTCCATTCCTCTCCACTTTACTCCAATACATTCCACTCCTTTCCACTCGACTCCACTCCATTCCTCTTCATTCCATTCCACTCCACTCCATTCCACTCCACTCCTCTGCATTCCATTCCATTCCATTCCATTCCATTCCGTTCCATTCCATTCCACTCCTTTCCACTCCATTCCACTTCATTGAACTCTACTCCATTCCATTCTAAGCCATTTCATTCCACTCCACTGCATTCCATTCCATTCCACTCCTTTCCACTCCACTCCACTCCACTTCATTGAACTCTACTCCATTCCATTCTAAGCCATTTCATTCCACTCCACTGCATTCCGTTCCACTGCAAGGAATCCCATTCCAATCCACTCCACTCCGTTATATTCCACTCCAATCCACTCCCATCCATTCCACTCCACTCCAATAACCTCCACTACACTCCACTACATTCCATTACACTCCTCTCTACTCCATTCCATTCCCTTCCATTCAATTCCATTCCACTCCATTCCATTACATTCCAACCCATTCCATTCCAACCCATTCCTTTCTACTCTTTTCCAGTCCATTCCACTATATTCCATCCCAATCCGCTCCACTCCACTCCATTCCATTCCACTCCATTCCTTTCAATTCCTTTCCACTCCATTCCATTCCATTCCACTCCACTCCACTCCATTACATACCAATCCAATCCACTCCACTCCATTCCACACTACTTCACTCCACTCCACTCCTTTCCACACTACTTCACTCCACTCCACTCCACTAAATTCCATTCCATTCCACTTCACCCCACTCCTCTCCATTCCCTTCCTCTCCGTTGCATTCAATTCCATTCCATGCATTACATTTAACTCGTCTCCTTTCCATTCCATTACTTTCCACTCCATTCCACTCTATTCCATTCCATTCCATTCCACTAGATTCCTCTCGAATCCTCTCCACTCCTTTCCACTCCACTGCATTCCATTCCGTTCCCCTCCATTCCATTGCACTGCATTCCATTCCATTACACTCCGCTCCACTTTCCTCCATTCCACTCCATTCCACTCCACTCCATTCCTTTCCATTCCACTACTCTCCAATCAAATCCTTTCCATTCCACTCCATTCTAGTCCATTCCACTATGCTCCAGTGCACTCCATTCCATTCCACTCCATTCCAACTCACTCCATTCCAGTCCATTCCATTGCTTTGCATTCCATTCCACTCTATTCCATTCCATTCAACTACACTCCACTCCATTCCATTCCACTTCACTCCACTCCACTCCATTCCACTCGACTCTATTCCATTCCATTCCATTCCTTTCCACTCGACTCCACTTCATTCCCCTTAACTCCATTCCACTGCACTCCTCTGCATTCCATTCCATTCCATTCCATTCTATTCCACTCCACTCCACTCCATTCAACTCCACTCCACTCCATTCCATGCCATTCATTTCCTCTCCACTCCATTCCATTCCACTCCTTTCCGTTCTATTCCACTCCACTCCACTCCATTCCATTCCACGACAATCCACCCCACTCCATTCCACTCCACTCCACTCAATTCCACCCCACTCCACTCAATTCCACCCCACTCCACTCCACTCCACTCCATTCCATTCCACACCACTCTACTTCTTTCCATTCCATTCCATTCCACTCTAATCCAGTACATTCCACTACATTCCATCCCACTACACTCCACTCCACTCCATTCCATTCCATTCCACTGCATTCCAATCCATTCCATTCCATTCCATTCCACTACACTCTATGCCTCTCCATTCCTCTCAATTCCACCTCTCTCCATTCCAATTCGTTCCATTCCACCCCACACCACTCGAATCCACTCCACTCCACTCCACTCTGTTCCATTCCCTTCTGTTCCACCCCACTCTCTCCATTCCATTGCTTTCAATTCCATTCAATTCCATTCCACTTCATGCCATTCAATTCCACTGCTTTCCATTCCATTGCACTCCACTCCACTCCACTCCATTCCATTCCCCTCCATTCCACTCCACTCCAATCCACTCCATTCCACTCCATTCTAGTCCAATCCACTCCATTCCTCTCAACTCCATTCCATCCGATTCCACCATACTCCACTCCTCTCCATTCCATTGCAATTAATACTACTCCACTACTTTGCACTCCACTCCACTCCACTCCATTCTATTCTATTCCTTTCCACTCCATTCCAATCCAATCCTTTCCATTCGAATCCACTCCTCTGCATTCCAACGCATTCCATTCCATTCCATTCCCTTCCAGTCCACTCCACTCATTTCTATTCCATTCCAATCCATTTTATTCCATTCCTTTCCATTAACTTCCATTCCATTCCATTCCATTCCATTCCATCGCATTCCATTCCATTCCATTCCATTTCATTACATTCACTTCCCTTCCCTTCCCTTCCATTCCACTCCACTCCCCTCCTCTCCACTCCACAACATTCCATTTCATTCTTTCCATTCCATTCCATTTCATTCCATGCCCCTTCATTTCACTCCACTCCACTACACTCCACTACACTCCATTCCAGTCCGTCTCATACAATTCCACTCCATTCCACTCCACTCCACTCCACTCCAATCCACTGCACTCCACTGCATTCTATTGCATCCCATTCCATGCCACTACATTCCACTCCACTCCATTCCATTCTACCCCACTCCACTGCACTACAGTCTACTGCACTCCACTGCATTTCTTTCCATTCCATTCCATTCCACTGAATTCCATTCCATTCCTTTCTTTGACAGGATCTCACTCTGTCACCCAGGATGGAGTGCAGTGGTACAATCTCAGCTCACATTTCATTTCATCATTCGTTTCCATTCAATTCCATTCCATTCCACTCCCCTCCAATCCTCTTATCTCCATTCCTTTCAAATCCATCTCTTTCCATTCCTCCCCATTCCAATCCACTCCATTCCACTCCACTCCTCTACACTCCAATCCATTGCACTCCATTCAGTTGCATTCCATTCCATTCCATTCCACTCCATTCCACCCCAGTCCACTCAACTCCACGTCATTCCAGTATGTTCTATTGCATCCCATTGTATTCCACTTTATTCCACTCCACTCCACTCCATTAAATTCCATTCCACTCCATCAAATTTCACTCCACACCACTCCAATGCACCCCACTCCACTGCACTGCATTCCACTCCACTCCATTCCATTGCTTTCCATTCAATTCCACTCCATTCCATTCCATTCCTTTCCTTCAACAGGATGTAATTCTGTCACACAGGCTGGATTGCAGTTCACAATCTCAGCTCACATTTCATTTCACCATTGCATTCCACTCCATTCCACTCCTCTCCACTCCACTCCACTCCACTACTCTCCACGCCACTCCACTACTCTCCACGCCACTCCATTCCATTCCTTTCCAATCTATTCCACTCCTTTCTTTTGACAGCAACTTACTCTGTCATGCAGGCTGGAGTGCAGTGGCACAGTTTCTGCTCACATTTCATTTCTGCATTCCATTCTATTCCATTCCAGTCCATTCTTTCCATTCCAGTCCAGTCCAATATATTCAACTAAACTGAACTCCACTCCACTCCACTCCACTCCAATCCATTCCATTCTGTTCCAATCCATTGAGCTCCACTCCACTCCACTCCACTCAACTCCAATCCATTCCATTCCACTCCATTCCACTCCATTCCACTCCACTCCACTTCACTCCATTACTTTCCTTCCAATTCCATTCCACTTCACTCCACTCCACTCGTCTCCACTCCACTGCAGTCGACTCCACTCCACTCCAATCAATTTCATTCTTTTCCATTCCACTCCATTCCATTACATTCCTTACTTTTGACAGGATCTCACTCTGTCACACAAACTGGAGTGCAGTGGCACAATCTCAGGTCACATTTCATTTCACCATTGCATTGCATTGCATTCCATTCCATTCCATTCCAATCCATTCCATTCCTTTCTATTCCATTCCATTCCATTCCATTCCATTCCATTCCATTCCATTCCATTCCTTTCCATTCCTTTCCATTCCATTCCATTCCTTTCCATTTCATTCCATACCAATCCATTCCATTCCATACCAATCCATTCCATTCCATTCCATTCCATTCCATTCCATTCCATTCCATTCCACTCCTCTCCACTCCATTCCATTCCATCCCATTACATTCCACTCCATTCCACCCCAGTCCACTCTTCTCTGCACCACTACACTCTATTTCATTCCATCCCATTGTATTCCACTTCATTCCACTCCACTCGACTCCACTCCATTAAATTCCGGCCCACTCCACCCCACTCAACTGCACTCCACTCCACTCCATTCCATTGCATTCCTTTTCTTCAAAAGTATGTCTCTGTAACCCAGGCTAGTGTGCATTGGAACAATTTCAGCTCACATTTCATTTATCCATTGCATTCCATTTCATTCCATTCCATTCCACTCCTTTCCATCCCATCCGATTAAACTCCTTTCCACTCCTCTCCACTCAATTCCACTCAACTACTCTCCACTCCATTCCATTCCATTCCATTCCAATGCATTCCACTCCTTTCTTTAGACAACAACTCACTCTTTCACACAGGCTGGAGTGCAGTGGCACAATCTCTGCTCACATTTCATTTCTGCATTCCATTACAATCCATTCCATGCCATTCCATTCCATTCCATTCCTTTCTATTCCAGTCTAGTCCATTTTATTCAACTCAACTGCACTCCACTCCACTCCACTCCACCTCACTCCACTCCAATCCGTTCCTTTCCATTCCACTCCATTCCACTCCACTCCTCTCCACTCCACTCCATTCCATTCCATTCCATCCCATTACATTCCACTCCATTCCACACCAATGCACTCCAGTCCACTCCACTCAATTTGATTAGTTTCCATCCCATTCCATTCAAGTCCATTCAACTCCTCTCGAATCCACTCGACTCCACTTGACTACACTCCACTCGATTCAATTCCATTCTATTCCATTCCACTTCATTCCATTGCATTCCTTTCTTTCGACAGGATCTCACACTGTCACCCAGGCTGGAGTGGAGTGGCACAATCTCAGCTCACATTTCATTTCACCATTCCATTCCATTTCATTTCATTCCATTTCACTCCACTCCACTCCACTCCTCTAAAATCCATTCCATTCCACTCCACTCCACTGCACTCCACTCCATTCCTCTCCACACCTCTAAATTCTATCCCATTCCTTTCCACTCCATTCCACTCCACTAAACGCCACTAAATTTCATTCCACTATATTCCATCCACTCCTGTCCACTCCACTCCATTCCATTCCATTGCATCCCATTCCATTCCTCTCCATTCTATTCCACTCCATTCCACTCCATCCCATTCCACTCCACTAAATGCCACTAAATTTCATTCCACTATATTCCATCCACTCCTATCCACTCCACTCCATTCCATTCCATTGCATCCCATTCCATTCCTCTCCATTCTATTCCACTCCATTCCACTCTACTCGAATCCACTCCACTCCATTCCATTCCATTCCATTCCATCGCATTCCAATAAACTCCATTGTATTAGATTCCTTTCTTTCAACTGGATCTCACCCTGTCACCTAGACTGGAGTGCAGTGGCACAATATCAGCTTACATTTCATTTCACCATTCTATTTCTATCTGTTACATTACATTACATTACATTACATTACACCCCAGTCTACTACACTACACTCCATTCCACTCCACTCCACACCACTCCACTCCATCCTATTCCATCCCTTTCCATTCCACTGCAATCCACTCTGCTCCACCCACTCGTCTCCTGTCCACAACACTCCATTTCCATACCATCCCATTTCTTGGAAAGGGAAGGAGTGGAAAGCAAGGGAATGGAATGGTGAAATGAAATGTGGCCTGAGATTGTGCCACTGCCTTCCAGCCTGTGTGGCAGGGAGAGATCCTGTCAACACAAAGGAATGCAATGGAATCGAGTGGAATGGAAAAGAATGGAATTGAATGGAATGTAGTGTAGTCCAGTGCAATGGAGTGGAGTCGAATGGAGTGGAATGGAGAGGAATGGAATGGGATGGATTGGAATGGAATGGAATGGAGTAGAGTGGAGTGGAGTTAAGTGGAGTAGACTGGAGGGGAGTGGAGTAGAATGCAGTTTAATGGAATGGAATGGAATTGAGTCTAGTGGATTCAAGTGGAATGGAATGGAATGGAATGCTCTGGAATAGAATGGAATGGTGAAATGAAATGTGAGCTGAGATTGTGTCACTGCACTTCAGCTTTGATGACACAGTGAGATCTGGTCGAAAGAAAGCAATGGAATGGAATGGAGTGGAATAGAATGGAATGGACTGGACTGGAGTAGAGTGGGTTGGAATGGAGTAGAGTGGGGTGGAGTGGAGTGGAATCGCATGGAGTGGAATGGAATGGAATAGAGTGGAGTGGAGTGAAGGAGAGTGGAATGGAATGGAATAGATTGGAATGGAATGGAATCGAAAGGAATGCAATGGAAAGGAATGGAATGGAATGGAATGGCATGCAACGGAATGGAATGGTGAAAGAAAATATGAGCTGAGATTGTGCCACTACACTCCTTCTTGGGTGACAGTGTGAAATTCTCCAGATTGAAAGGAATGGAAAAGATGGAGTGGAACAGAATGGAATGGAATGCAATGGAGTGGACTGGAGAGTAGGGGAGTAGAGTAGAGTGGAGTGGAGTGGAATGGCTAGAGTGGAATGAGATGGAATGGAATGGAATGAATTGGAGTGGAGTTGAGTGAAGTGGAGTGTCGTGGAATGCAGTGGAATGGAATTGGACGGAATGGGACAGAGTGGGGTGGAATGGAGTGCAGCGGATTGGAATTGAAGTGAATTGAATGGAGTGGAGTAGAGTGGAGTGGAGTGTAAGGGACTGCAATGTAATGTAATGGAATGGAATGGAATGGAATGGAATGGAATGGAGGGAGGTGGAGTGGAATGGAATCAAATTAATCTAACGGAATGGAAGGGAATGGTGAAATGAAATGTGAGCTCAGATTGTTCCACTGCACTCCAGCCTGCATGACAGAGTGAGATACTGTCGAAAGAGAGGAATGGAACGGAATGGAGTGGAATGAAATGGGATACAAAGGAATGGGGTGGAGTGGATTGGGGTGGAATGGAGTGGAATGGAATGGGATGGAATGGAATGGAGTGGAGATGAGTGGTGTGGAGTGGAGTGGAGTGGAGAGGAAAGGAATGGAATGGAATGGAATGGAATGGAATAGAATGAAATGGAATGGAGTGGATAGGAGTGGTGTGGAATGGAATGAAATCAAGTGGAATGGAATGGAATGGAGAGGAGTGGAGTGGACAGGAATGGAGTGGAATGGAGTGGAATGGAGTGAGATGGTGTGAAATGGAAAGGAGCGAAAATGAGCAGAGTGGAGTGGAATGGAGTGTAATTGAATAGAATGGAATGGAAAGGAACGGTGAAAGAAATGTCAGCTGAGATTGTGCCACTGCACTCTACATTGGGTGACAGAATGAGATCCTGTCAAAAGGAAGGAATGGAATGGAATGGAGTGGAATGGAGTGGAATGGAAAGGAAGGCAGTGGAGTGTAGTAGAGTACAGTGGAGTGGAGTGTAGTAAAGTGTGGAGTGGAGTGGAATGGAGTGGAATGGAATGGGACAGAATGGAATGGAGCAAAGTTTAGTGGAGAGGAGTGCAGTGAAATGAAGTGGAATGGAATGGAAGGGAAGGGAATGGAATGGAATGGAATCAAATGGAATGGAGTGGAGTGGAGTGGAGTGGAATGTAATGGAATGGAATGGAAAAGAATGGAATGAAATGGAAGGGAATATCATGGAATGCAATGGAATGGAATGAAATGGAATGGAATGGTGAAATGAAATATGAGCTGAGGTTGTGCCACTGCACTCCACCCTGTGTCACAGAGTGAGATCCTCTCGATAACAAGCAATGGAAAGAAATGTTGTGGAGTGCATGGAACGGAATGTAATGGAGTGGAGTGGAGTGGAATGGATCATAATGGAATTGGATGGAATGGAATGGAATGGATTGGAGTGGAGTGGTGTGGATTGGAGTGGAGTGGAGAGGAAAGGAGTGGAATGGAATGGAATGGAATGAAATTGAGTGGAATGGAGTGGAGTGAAGTGGAGTGGAGAGGAGTGGAATGGAGTGGAATGTGTCGAGATGGAATGGAATTGCGTTGAGTGGAGTGAAGTGGAATGGAGTGGAATGGAATTGGATGGAATGGAAGGGATTGGAGTGAGGTGGAGTGGAGTGGAGTGTAACGGAATGGAATGAAAGGGAATGTAATGGAAAGGAATGGAGTGTAGGTCAGTGGAGTGGAAGGGAAGGTAATAAAATGGAATTGAATGGTGAAATGAAATGTGAGCTGAGATTGTGCCGCTGCACTCCAGCCTGTGTAACAGACTGAGACTCTTTTGAAAGAAAGGTATGGAATGGAATGGAATCGAATGTAATGGAATGAAATGAAATGGAGTGGAGTGGAGTGCAGTGGAGTCGAATGGAGTGGAAAGAAATGGGATGGAATGGAATGGAATGCAGTGGAGTCGAATGGAGTGGAATGGAGTGGAGAGGAATAGAGTGAAAAGGAATGGGATTGATTTCAATGGAGTGGAGTGGAGTGGAGTGGTGTGGAATGCAACGGAATGGAAAGGAACGGAATGGAAAGAATGGAATGGAATGGAGTTGTGAAATGAAATGTGAGCTGCGATTGTGCTGCTACACTCCAGCTTGGGTGACAGGGTGAGATCCTGTCGAAAGAAAGGTATGGAATGGAATGGGGTGGAAGGGAATGGATTGCATTGCAGCAGAGTGAAGTGGAGTGCAGTGGAGTGGAGTGGATTGGAGTGGAATGGAGTGGAATGGAATGTGCTGGAGTGGTATAAAGTAGTGTGGACTGGAGTGAAGTAGAGTGGAGTTGAATGGAGTGGAGTGTAGTGGAGTGGAGTGGAAAGGAAAGGAGTGAAATGGAATGGCATGCCATGGAATGGAATGGAGTGGAGTGGAGTGGGGTTGAATGGAGTGGAATGGAATAGGATGGAATGGAATGGAGTGGAGTGGAGTGTGGTGGAGTGGAGTGGAGGTGATTGAAGTGGAAAGGAGTTTAATGGAATGGATTGGAATGAAGTATCGTGTAGTGGAGTGGAGGTGATTGAAGTGGAATGGAGTTTAATGGAATGGATTGGAATGAAGTACAGTGGAGTGGAGTGGAGTGGCATGGAATGGAATCGAGTGCAGTGGAGTGGAATGGAGTGGAATGGAATGGGATGGAGTGGAATGAAGTGGAGTTGCCTAGAGTCGAATGGAGTTGAGTGGACTGGGGTGGAGTAGAGTGGAATGGTGAAATGAATTGTGAGCTGAGATCTTGCCACTGCACTCCAGCCTGTATGACTGAGTGACATCCCATCGAAAGAAAGGAATGCAATGGAATAGAGTGTACTGGAATGGAATGGAATGGAATGGAATGGAATGGAATGGAATGGAGTGGTGTGGAGTGGAGTGGAGTTGATTGGAAAGGAGTGGAATTGGGATGTAATGGAATGGAGTGGAGTGGAGTGGAGTGAAATGGAATGGAATGGAATAGGATCGAATAGAGTGAACTGGAGTGGAGAAGAGTGCAGTGGAGTGGAATGGAATGGAATGAAATGGACTGAAGTGGAGTGGAATGGAATGGAATGGAATATAATGGAGTGGAATGGTGAAATGAAATGAGACCTGAGATTGTGCCACAGCACTCCAGCCTGTGTGACAGAGAGAGATCTGTCAAAAGAAAGGATTAGAATGGAATGGAGTGGAATGGAGTGAAATGGAATGGAAAGAAATGGAATGGAATGGAATGGAATGGAATGGATGGGAGCAGACTAGAGTGGAGTGGAGTGGAGTGGAGTGGAATGGAATGGAATGGAATGGAATGGAAGGGAGTGGAGTGTAGCAGAGTGGAGTGGAATGGAGAGGAATGGAGTGGAATGGAATGGAATGGAATGGAGTGGAATGGAAAGGAATGGAATGGGGTGGAGTGGAGGAGTGGAATGGAATGGAGTGGAATTGAAAGGAATGGAATGGAGTGGAGTGGAGAGGAGTGGAATGGAATGGAGTGGAATGGAATGGCATGGAATGGAGGGGAGTTGATTGGAAGTAGAGGACGTGAGTGGAGTGGAATGGAATGGAACCGAATTGAGCGGAGTGGAGTGGAGTAGCGTGCACTGGACTGGAATGGAATGGAAAGGAATTGAATGGTGATACTACATGTGAGCTGAAACTGAAACTGCACTCCAGCCTGCATGAGAGAGTGATATGCTGTCGAAACTCAGAAATGGAATGGAATGGAGTTGAAAGGAATGGAATGGAATGGAATGGAATGGAATGGAATGGAATGGAGAGGAGGGGAGTGGAGTGGAGTCGAGTGGAGTGGACAGGAGGGTAATGGAATGGAATGGGATGAGATGGAGTGGAATGGAATGGAGTGGAATGGAAAGGCATGGAATGGAGGGGAGTGGATTGGAGTGGAGTGGAATGGAGTGTAATCTAATGGAATGGAATTAAATTGAGTGGAGTGGAGTGGAATGGTGTGGAATGGAATGGCATGGAATGGAATGGAATGGAATTAAATGAGTGGAGTGGAGTAGAGTGCACTGAACTGGAACGGAATGGAATAGAATGGAATGGTGAAATGAAATGAGAGCTGAGATTATGAAACTGCACTGCATCCTTGGTTACAGAGTGAGATGCTGTCGAAAGATATGAATGGAATGGAATGGAATGGAATGGAATGGAATGGAATGGAATGGAATGCAATGGAATGGAATTGAGAGGAGAGGTGTGGAGTGGAGTGGAGTGGAATGGAGTGGAGTGAAGTGGACAGGAGTGTAATAGATTTTAATGGGATGGGTGGAATGGAATGGAAAGGAGTGGAGTGGAATGGAGTGCAATGGAATGGGATAGAGTGGAATGGAGTGAATTGCCGGGGAGTGCAATGGAGTGGAATGAACTATAATGTAATGGAATGGAATGGCGTGGAGTGGAATGGAATGCAGTGTAGTGTAGTGGATTGGAGTGGAATTAAATGGAATAGAATGGAATGAAATGGAACGGTGAAATGAAATGTGAGATGACATTGTCCCGATGCACTCCGGCAGGGGTGACAGAGTTAGATCCAGTCGCAGGAAAGTAATGGAAAGGAATGAGGTGGAATGGAACGGAATGGAATAGAGTGCTGTGGAGTGGAGTGGAGTGGAGTGAAGTGGAATGAATGGGAGGGAGTGGAGTCTACTAGAATGGATTGGAGTGGAATGAAGTGAAATGGAATGATATGCAAAGGAATGGAATGTAGTGGAGTGGAATAGAGTGGTGTTGTTTGCAGTGGAATGGATTGGAATTTAATGTGATTGAATGGAATGGAGTTGATTGGATTGGAGTGGGGTGGAGTGGTAAGGAGTGGAGTGGAGACGAATGGAGTGGAGTGGAGGAGAGTGGAACGGAATGGAAGGGATTCGAATGGAATTGAATGGAATTTAATGGAATGGAATGCAATGGAATGGAATGGAATAGAATGGAGTGCAATGGAATGAAATGGTAAAATAAAATGTGAGCTGAGATTGTGTCCCTGCACAACATCATGGGTGACAGAGTGAGATCGTGTCAAAAGAAAGGAATGGAATGGAATGGAGTGGAATGGAAATGACTGGAATGGAATGTAGTAGAGTGGACTGGAGTGCTGTGGAGTGGAGCGGAGTGGAGTGGAGTAGTGTGGAGTCCAATGGACTGGAGTAGAATGGAGTGGAATGGAATGGGATGGAATGAAACGGAGTGAAGTGGAGTGGTGTGTAGTGGAGTGGCTTGGAGAGTAGTGGAATGGAGTGGAATGGAATGGGATGGAACGGAATGGAAAGGGGTGGAGTAGGGTGGAGTGGATTGGAGTGGAAAGGAGTGGAATAGAAAGGAATAGAGTGGAGTGGAGTGGAGTGCAATTGAATGGAATCGAGTGGAGTGGGGTGGGGTGTAGTAGAGTGGAAAGGAGTGGAAGGAAACGGGATGGAGTGGAATGAAGTGGAGTGGTCTGGGGTCTAGTGGAGTGGCATGGAATGGAATGGAATGGAACGGAATGGAATGGAGCGGAATGGAATGGAAAGGAATGGAATGGTGAAATGAAATGAGAGCTGAGATTGTGCCACTGCACTCCTGCCTGTGTGACAAAGTGAGATCCTGTCAAAAGTACAGAATGGAATGAAATGGAGTGGAATGGAATAGAATGGAATGGAGTGGATTGGAGTGGAGTGGATTGCAGGGGAGTGGAGTGGAGTGGAATGGAATGGGATGAGGTGCAATGAATTGGTGTGGAATGCAGTGAAATGGAGTGGAGTGCAATGGAGTGGAGTGAAATGGGATGTAATTAAATGCAGTGGAGTGAACAGCAGTGGGGTGGGATGGAGTGGAATGGATTTGAATGGAATGGAGTGCAGTGTAGTGGACTGGAGTGGAGTGGAATGGAGTGGAATGGATTTGAATAGAATGGAGTAGAGTGTGGTGTAGGGAGTGCAATGGAATTTGATGGAATGGAATGGAATGGAGTAGAGTGGAGTGGAGTGGACTCGAATTTAATGGAATGGAATCAAATAGAGAACTGAAAATCGAGCTGAGATTTTGACACTGCACTTCAACATTTGTGACAGAGTGACATCCTGTCAAAAGGAATGGAACGTAATCAAGTGGTATGGAATGGAATTGAATGGAGTGGAGTGGAGTGTAGTTGAATGGAATGGAATGGAATGGAATGCTATGGAATTGAATGGAATGTAACGGAATGGTGAAATGAAATGTGAACTGAGATTGTGCCACTGCAATCCAGCCTCGGTGGCAGTGTGAGATCCTGTCAAAAGAAAGGAATGGAATGGAAGGGAGTCGAATGGAATGGAATGGAGTCGAATGGAATAGAATGAAATGGAGGGGAGTCGAGTGGAGTGGGGTGCAGTGGAAAGGATGGGAATGGAATTGGATGGAATAGAATGGTGTGGACTGGAGCAGAGTGGAGTGGAATGGAGTTCAGTGAATTGGAATGGAATGGAATGCAATGAAATGGAATGGAAAGGAATGCAACGGAATGGAATGGTGAAATGAAATTTGAGCTGAGATTGTGCCACTGCACTGCAGCCTGGGTGACAGCGTGAGATCCTCTGGAAAGAAAAGAATGGAATAGTATATTGTGGAAAGGAATGAAAAGGAATAGAATGGATTGGAATGGAATGGAATGGAATGGAATAGATGGAGCACAGTGGAGTGGATTGGAGTGGGGTGGAATGGATTTTAATGGAATTGGATGGAATGGGATGGAATGGACTGGAGTGTAGTGGAGGGGAGTGGAATGGATTGGAATGTAATGGGATATAATGGGATCAAGTGGAGTGGAATGGAGTGTAATGGAATGATATGAAATGGAATGGGGTGCAGTGCAGTGGAGTGTAGCAGAATTCATAGGAATGGAATTGGATGGAATAGAAGGGAGTGGAGTGGAGTGCAGTGGAATGGAGTGGAGTGGAATGGTGTTGAATGGAATGGAATGGAAAGGAATGCAATACAATGGAATGGAATGGAATGGAATTCAACAGAATGGAATGGTGCAGTGAAATGTGAGCTGAGATTGTGCCATTGCACTGCAGCCTGGGTAACAGCGTGAGATCCTGTGAAAAGAAAGGAATGGAATGGTATGGTGTAGAAAGGAATGGAATGGTATGGTGTGGAAAGGAATGGAATGGAATGGAATAGAATGGAATTGAATGGAGTGGAGTGGAGTGGAGTGTTGTGGAATGGGGTTTAATGGAATGGGATGGAATGATATGCAATGGAGTGCAATGGAGTGGAGTAGAATAGAGTGGAAAGGAATGGGGTGGAATGGGATGGAATGGAATAGAGTGGAATCGAATGGGATGGAATGGAATATATTGGATTGGAGAAGAATGCAGTGGAGTGGAGTGTAGTGGAATGGAGAAGAAAGGAGAGTGATGGAATGGAATGGAGTGGAGTAGAGTGGATTGGAGTGGAGTGGTGTGGAACGGGTGGGATTGAGTGGAGTGGAATGTTGTGGAATGGAGCGAAGTGGAAAGAAATGGAATGGAATACAGTGGAATAGAATGGGAAGGAATGGAATGGAATGGTGAAATGAAGTGTTAGCTGAGATTGTGCCACTGCACCCCCGTCTGGATGACAGTGAGATCATGCTGAAAGAAAGGAATGTAATGGCATGAAGTGGAATGGAATGGAATGGAAAGAAACGGAATGTAATGGAGAGAAGTGGAGTGGAGTGAAGTGGATTGGGGTTGAATGGAGTTTAATGGAATAGGATGGAATGGGATGGAATTGGAAGGAATGGAGTGGAGTGGAGTGGATTGGAGAGGAGTGGAACGGAGTGGAAAGGAATGGGATAGAATGCGATTGAGTGGAGTGAAGGCGAGTGGAGTGGAATTGAGTGGAATGGAATGATAGGAAACGGAAATAAGTGCAGTGGTGTAGTACGGAATGGAATAGAGTGGAATGGAATTAAATGGAATGGAATGGAATGGAATGGAATTGTGAAATGTAATGTGAGCTGAGATTGTGCCACTGCACTTCAGCCTGTGTGACAGAGTTATATAATGTACAAAGAAAGGAATGGAATATAAAGGAGTGTAAAGGAATGGAAAGGAATGGAATGGAGTGGATTGGAAAGGGGTAGAGTGGAGTGGAGTGGAGTGGACAGGAGTGGAATGCAATGTGATTGAACGGAATGGATTCAAATGTAGTGGAGTGGAGTGGAGAGGAGTGGAGTGGAATGGTATGGTATGGAGTGGAAGGGGGAGGAGTGCAGTGGAGACAAGTGGAATGGAATGGAGTGGAATGGAGTGGAGTGGAGTAGAGTGGAGTGGAATGGAGTGGAATGGAGTGGAGTGGAGTAGAGTGGAGTGGAATGGAGTGGAATGGAATGGCATGGAGTGGAATAGAATGTAGTGGAGTGGAATTGGATGGAATGGACTGGAGTGGAATGGAAAGATATGAAGTGGAGTGGAGTGGAGTTGAGCGGAGTGCAGTGGAATGGAGTGGAATGTTATAGGATGGAATGGAATGGAATGGTGTAATGAAATGTGAGCTGAGATTGTGCCACTGTACTCCAGCCTTGGTACAGTGTGAGAAGCTGTTGAAAGAAAGAAATTGAATGGAATGTAGTGGAATGTAACGTAATGGAATGGAATGGAGTAGAGTGGAGTGGAGTGGAGTGGAATTGAATGGAGTGGAATGGAGAGGAATGGAATGGAATACAAAGGAATAGAGTGGAATGGTGTGGGGTGGATTGAAGTGGAGTGGAGTAGAGTTCAGTGGAATGGAGTTCAAGGGAGTGGAAAGGAATGGAAGGGAATGGAATGCAATTTAATAGAATGGAATGCAATAGAATGGAATGGAATGGAATTGAATGATAAAATGAAATGTGAACTCAGATTGTGCCACTGTACTCCAGGCTGGGTTACAGATTGAGATCCTGTTGAAAGAAAGAATGGAATGAAATGAGTGGAAAGGAATGAAATGGAGTGGAATGGATTAAAATTGATTGGAATGGAGTGGAGTGGAATGGAATGGAGTGGAGTGGAATGGAGTAGAGTGGACTGGACTGGATTTGAGTTGAGTGTACTCGAATGGATAGGAATGGAATGGGATGGAATAGAAAGTAATGGACTGGAGTGGACTGGAATGCATTGGAAAGAAATGGAGTCGAGTGGAATGATGTGGAAAGGAATTGGATGGAATGGAATTCAGTGGAGTGAAGCGGAGTTGAGTGAAGAGGAGTGGAGCAGAATGTAGTGTAGTGGACTGGAGTGCAGAGGAATGGAATTTAATGTAGACGAACATAACGGAATGGAATGGAATGGAATAGAATGGAATGGTGAAATGAAATGTGAAGTAAGATTGTGCCACTGAACCCCAGCCTAGGTGTCAAAGTGAAATACTTTTGAAAGAAACGAATGGAATGGAGGGGAAAGCAATGGAATGGAGTGCAGTGGAGTGGAGTGGAGTGAAATGGAGTAGAAAGGAGTGGAATGGAATGGGATTGAAGGGAGTGTAGTGGAGTGGAGAGGAATGGAATGGAATGGAGTGGAGAGGAATGGAATGGAATGGAGTGGAATGAAATGGAATGCAATGGAAAGGAATGGTGTAATGAAATGTTAGCTGAGATTGTGCCACTGCACTCCAGTCTGGGTGACAGAGTAATATCATGTAGAAAAAAAGGAATGGAATGGAATGGAGTGGAATGCAATGGAATGGAATGGGATGGGATGGAATGGAGTGGAGTTTAGTGGAGTGGAGTGGATTGGAGTGGATTGGAGTGGAATGGAAGGGAATGGAATGGAGTGGAGTTTAGTGGGTTGGAGTGGATTGGAGTGGATTGGAGTGGAATGGAAGGGAATGGAATGGAGTGGAGTAGAGTGGAGTCGAATGGAGTGTAGTGGAGTGGATTGATTGGGATGGAATACAGTGGATTGTAGTGGAGTGGAGTGGAATGGATTGGAATGTAATGGAGAGGAGTGGAGTGGAGAAGAGTGGAGTGGAATGGAGTGGAAAGGGATTGGATGGAATGTAATGGAGTGTAGTGCACTGGAGTGGAGAGGAGTGGAGTGGCATGGAGTTGAATGGAGTGGAATGGAATGGGATGGAATGTAACCGAATGGAGTGGAGTGGATTGGAGTGGAGCGGAGTGAAGTGGAATGAAATGGAATTTAGTGGAATGGAATGGAATGGAGTTTGTTGGAGTGGAGTGGATTGGAATGTATTGGAGTGTAATGGAAGGGGATGGAATGGAATGGAGTTGAGTCGAGTGCACTCGAATGGAGTGTAGTGGAGTGGATGGAATGGGTTGGAATACAGTGAATTTTAGTGGAGTGGAGGGGAATAGAGTGGAATGTAATGGAGAGGAGTGGAGTGGAGAAGAGTGGAGTGGAATGGAGTGGACAGGGATAGGATAGAATGGAATGGAGTGGAGTGGACTGGAGTGGAGAGGAGTGGAGTGGCATGGCGTGGAATGGAGTGGAATGGAATGTCATGGAATGTAATCGGATGGAGTGGAGTGGATTGGAGTGGAGTGGAGTGCAGCGGAATGGAATGGGATGGAATGGAATGGAGTGGAGTGGAGTGGATGGGAGTGGATTGGAATTGAGTGGAAATGAACAGAATGGAATGGAATGGAGTGGAATGGATTGCAGTGGAGTGGAGTAGAGTGAATGGATTTGAGGGGAATGCAATGGAATGGGGTGGAGTGGAGTAGAGTGGAATGGAAAATAGTGGAGTGGAATGGAGATTAGTGGAGTGGAATGGAGCGGAATGGATTGCTTTGGAATGGTATGGAGTGGAGAGAAGTGGAGTGGATATGAATGGAATAGAGTGGAGTGGAATGAAGTGGAATGGATTTGAATGGAACTGAATGGAATGGCATAGAACGGTGTAATGAAATGTGAGCTGAGATTGTGCCAATGCACTCCAGCCTGGGTGACGGAGTGAGATCCTGCAGAAAGAAAAGAATGGAATGGAGTGGTATGGAATGGAATGTAGTGGAGTGGAGTGGACTGCAGTGGAGTGGAGTGGAGTGGAGAGGAGTAGAATGGAATGGAAAGGAAAGGGATGGAATTGAAGGGAGTGGAGTGGAGTGGCGTGGAGTGGAGTGGAATGGAGTTGAATGGAATGGGATGAAGTGGAATGGAGAGGAGTGGATTGGAGTGGAATGGAATCAAGAGGAGTGGGATGGAATGGAATGGAATGGAATGAAATGGAATGGTGAAATGAATGTGAACTAAGATTTTGCCACTGCACTCCAGTCTGGGAGATAGAGAGAGATCCTGTCGAAATAATGGAATAGAATGGAATGGAGTGAATAGGAATTCAATGGAATGGAGTGCAGTAGAGTGGAGTGGAGTGGAGTGGTGTGGAGTGGAATGGAGTCTAATGCAATGGAATGGAGTGGGATGGAATGGAACAGAGTGGAGTTGAGTGGAGTGTATTGGATTGGAGTGTAGTAGAGTGGAATGGAATGGAGTGGAGTGGAATGGAATGGAATGGAATGGAATGAAATGAAATGGAATGGAGTAGAGTGGAATGTAATGGAGTGGAGTGTTGTGGAATGGTGTGGAGTGGAATGGAATGAAATGGAATGCAGTGGAGTGTAGTGGAATGCAGTGGAGTTTAGTGGAATGTAGTTGAATGGAATGGAATGGAATGGAGTGGAATGGAGTGGAGTACAATGGAGTAGAGTGGAATGGAATGGAATGGAATGGAGTGGAATGGAATAGAATGGATTGTAATGGAATGGAAAGGAATCGAGTGGGGTGGAGTGGAATGGAGTGCAGTGGAGTGGAATAAAGTGGAGTACACTGGAATGGAGTGGAATAGAGTGGAATGGAGTCGAGTGGAGTTGAATGGAATGGAGTGGATTGGATTGGCATGGTGTGGAGTGCAGTGGAATGGAATGGAAAGGAGTGGAATGGAATGTAGTGGAGTTGAGTGGAATGGAAAGGAATTGAATGGAGTGGAATGGAATGAAGTGGAGTGGAATGGAATTGAGTAGAGTGTAATGGAGTGGAATGAAATGGAGATGAGTGGCATGGGGTGGAGTGGAATGGAATGGAGTTGATTGGACTGGAGTGGAGTGGAGAGGTTTGAAGTGGAGTGGACTGGTATGGAGTGGAGTTTACAGGAATGCAGTGGAATGGAATGGAATGTAATGGATTGGAGTGGATGGATTGAAGTTGAATGGAGTATAGTGGAATGAAATGGAGTGGTATGGAATGGAATGAAATGGAATTGAATGGAGTGGAATGGAGTGGAGTGTAGTGGAAAGGAATGCAGTGGAGTGGAATGGAGTGGAGTGGAATGAAATGGAACGGATGGAATGGAATGGAGTGGATTGCAAAGGAGTGAAGTGGAATGGAGTGGAGTGGAGCACAGAAGAGATGAATGAAATGAAGTGGAGTGGAGAGGATTGTAATGAAATGGAATGGAGTGGAGTGGAATGGATTGGAGTGGAATGGGGTGGAATGGAAAGGAAAGGAATCGAGTGGAATGGAATGGAGAGGAGTGGAGTGGATTGTAAAGGAGTAGAGTGAATGGAGTGGATGGGAATGGAGTGCCGTGCAGTGGAGTGTAATGGACTGGAATTGGGTCGAGTTGAATATAGTGGAATGTAAGGTAGTGGTGGCGAATGGAGTGTAATGGAGAGTAATGGATTCGAATGGAGTGGAATGGTGGTGAATGGAGTGTAATGGAGGGTAGTGGATTGGAATAGAGTGGAAAGGACTGGAAAGGAGTGGAATGGCATGGAAAGGAAAAGAATGGAAAGGAATGGATTGGAATGGAGTGGAATGGAATGGAATGGCATGGAATGGAATGGAACGCATTGTAGTGGAATGGAGTGGAGGGGAAGGGAATGGAATGGAGTGGAGTGGAATGGAGTGGAGTTGAGTGGATTGGAGAGGAATGGAATGGATTGCAATGGAATGGGGTGAACTGGAGTGGAGTGGAATGGAGTGGAGCAGAATGATTTGGAGTGGAATGGAGTGGAGCTGTGTGCAGTGGAATGGAATGGAATGGGGTTTAGTGGACTGGAGTGGAGAGGAATGGAGTGAAATGGAGTGGAATGGAGTAGAATGGATTGGAGTGGAATGGAGTGGAATGGAATGGAATGCAATGGAATGGAATAGAGTGGAATGGAATGCAGTGGAGTGCAGTGGAGTGAAGTGGAATGGAGTGGAATGTAGTGGAAAGGAGTGGAATGGATTGGAATGCAATGGAGTTGAGTGGAATGGAGGGTAGTAGAATAGAGTGGAATGGAGTGGAATAGATTGGAATGGAGTGCAGTGGAAGGGAATGGAAAGGAATAGAGGGGAGCGGAATGGAATGGAGTGGAGAGGAATGGAATGGAATGGAATGGATTTGAGTGCAGTGAAGTGGAGTGGAATGCAGTGGAGTGGATTGGAATGGAGTGGAATGTAATGGAATGGAGTGGAATGGAACGGATTGCAACAGAGAGGCGGGAAATGGAATGGAATGGATTGGAGTGGAGTGGTATTGAATGGAGTGGTGTGGCGAGGAATGGAGTTAGATGGAATGTAATTTAATGGAGTGGAGTGGATTGGAGTGGAATAGAATGGAGTAGAATGGAATGGAATGGAGTGGAATGGAATAGAATGGAATGGAGTGGAGTGGAATGGCATGGAATGGAGTGCAATGGAGTGGAGTGGAGTGGAATGCAATGGAATGGGATGGAAAGGACTGGAGATGATTGGAATGGAAAGAAATGAAATGGAGTGGATTTCAGTGTAGTGGAGTGGAATGGAATGGAAAGGGATATGGTTGAATGGAATGGAATGGAGTGCAATGGAATGGAATGGCATGAAGTGTAGTGGAGTGGAGTGGAGTGGAGCAGAGATGAGTGGAATGTATTTCAGTGGACTGGGGTGGAGTACAATGGAATTTAATGCAGTGGAATGGAATGGACTGCAATAGAATGGATTGTAATGGAGTGGAGTGGAGTTGAATGGAATGGAGTGAAGTGGAATGGAATGGAATGCCATGGAATGGAGTGCAGTGGAACGGAAAAGAATGTAATGGAATGGAGTGGAATGGACTGGAGTGGACTAAACTGGAGATTAAAGGAATGCAGCCGAATGACCTGGAGTGGAGTAGAAAGGAGAGGAAATTAATGGAGCGGAATGGAATGGAGTGGAGTGGAGTTGAGTGGAATGGAACGGAATGGAGAGGAGTGGAATAGAGTGGAATAGAATGGAGTGGAATGGAGTGGAATGTAGTGATATTGAGTGAAGTGGAAAGGACTAGAATGGACAGGAATGGAGTGGAATAGAAAGAAATGGAGTGGACAGTAATGGAATGGAGTGGAGTGGAGTGGAAAGGAATGGAATGGAATTGAATGGATCGGAGTGGAAAAGAGTTTAGTGGAGTGCAGGAGAGTGGAGTGGAACGGAGAGGAGTGGAGTGCAGTGGAATACAATGGAATATATTGGAGTGTGGTGGAATGGAGTGGAGAGGAGTCCAGTGGAAAGGAGAGGAGTAGAATGGAGTCGAATGCAATCGGATGTAAAAGAATGTAGAGGACTATAATGGAGTGGAGTGGAAAACTTTTTAATGGAATGGAGTGGAATGGAATGGACTGGAGTGGAGTGGAGTGGAGTGGAGTAGTGAGGAGTGGAGTGGAATGGAGTGGAATGGAGTGGAGTGGAGTGGAATGGTATAGAGTCGAGTGGAATGGAACGGATCGGAATTGAATGGAGCAGAGTGGAATGGAATGGAAAGGAATGGAGTGGATTTGAATGTAGTGGAGTGGAATGGAGTGGATTTGAGTGTAGTCGAGTGGAATGAAATGGAATGGAATAAATGGAATGGAATGGAGTGGAATGGAGTGTAGTGCAGTGGCATATAATGTTCTGGAATGGAGTGGAGAGGAGTGGAGTGGAATGGAATGGAATGGAATCGAGTGTAATGGTTTGGAATGGAATGACGTGGAAAGGATTGGAGTGGAGGGGAGTGGAGTGGAGTGGAGTGCTGAGAATGGAATGGAATGGAATGGTGTGTAGTGGAATGGAATGGAGTGAAGGGTAATGGAATGGAATGGAGTTGAGTGGAGTGGAGTGGAGTGGAATGGAGTGGATTGGACTTTAATGGATTGGAGTAGAATGAAATGGAATGGAATGGAGTGGAGTGGAATGGAATGGCATGGAATGCATTGGAAATAAGTGGATTGGAATGAAATGGTGTGCAGTGTAGTGGAATGCAGTCGAGTGGAGTTGAATGAAGTGTAGTGGTGTGAAGTGGAATGGAGGGCAGTGCTGTGTAATGGTGTGGAATGGAGTGGAGTGGAGTGGAGAGGAATGGAGTGGAGTGGAGTGGAGTGGAATGGAATAGTATGGAGTGGAATGGAATGGAGTGGAGTGGAGTGGAATGGTGTTGAATGGAACAGATTGAAATGGAATGCAGTGGAATGGAGTTGTGTGGACTGGATGTGAGTGGAGTGGGATGGTGTGCAATGGACTGGAATAGAGTGTAGAGGAGTGGAATGGAATGGAATGCAGTGGAATGGAGTGGAATTTCGTGGAATCTACCGGAGTGGAGTGGAGTGGAGTTGAATGGACCGGAATGGAGTGGAGTGGAATAGATTGGATAGGAATGGAGTGGAATGGAGTGGAATGGAGTGGTGTGGAGTGGAGAGCAATGGAATGGATTGGAATGGATAGGAGTGGAGTGTAGTGCAGTGGAATGAAAGGAAAGGAATGGAGTGGACTGGAGTGGAATGGAGTGGAGTGGAATGGAATTGAATGGAATGGAGTTGAGTGAAGAAGTGTGGGTTGGAGTGGAATGGAGTGGAGTGGACTGGAAAGGAGTGAAGTGGAGTGGAATGCACTGTAATGGAGTAGAATGGAATGGAATGGAGTGTAATAGAATAGATTGGAGTGGAGTGGAATGGAATGACAATGAATGGAGAGTAATGGATTGGAATGCACTGGAGTGGTGTGTAATGAAATGGAATGGAATGGATCGGGGTGCAGTGGAATGTTTTGGAGTGGAATGGAGTGGAATGGAGTGGAGTGGAGTGCAGTGGAAATAAACGGAATAGAATGGAGTGGAGTGGAATGGAGTGGAGAGGAATAGAAAGGAATGCAACGGAGTTGAGTGCAGTGAAGTGGAGAGGAATGCAGTGGATTGGAATGAAGTGGAGTGTAATGAAATGGATTGGAATGGAATGCAATGCAATGAAGGGGAGTGGAATGGAGTGGAGTGCAATGGGGTGGAGTGGAATGGAATGGAATGGATTGGCGTGGAGTGAAGTTGAATGAAGTGAAGTGGCGAGGAATGGAGATTGATGGAATGTAATGGAATGGAGCAGAGTGGATTGGAGTGTAATGGAATGGAGTAGAGTGGAATGTAATGGAATGGAGTGGAGTGGATTGGAGTGTAATGGAATGGAGTAGAGTGGAATGGAATGGAATGGAGTGTAATGGAATAGAATGGAATGGAGTGGAGTGGAATGGAGTGGAGTGGAGTGGCATGGAGTGGAGTGGAGTGGACTGGAATGGAGTGGAATGGAATGGGATGGAATGGAAGGGAATGAAGATTAGTGTACTGGAGTGGTGTGGAGTGGAATGCCCTTGAGTGTAATGCGATGTGACTGGATACAGTGAAGTGGAGTGGAGTGGAATGTAACGGAATGGAATGGAAAGGAATGGTGAAATGTAAAGTGAGCTGAGATTGTGCCACCGCACTCTATCCTGTGTGACAGAAGGACATACTGGAGAAAGAAAGGAATGGAATGGAATGGAGTGGAATGTTATGGAATGGAAAGGTTTGCCGTGGAGTGCAGTACAACGGAGAGGAGTGAAGTGGAGTAGAGGGGAGTGGTGTGGAGTGGAATGGAGTGGAATGGAATGGGATGCAATGGGATGGAATGGAGTGAAGTGGAGTAGACTGGAGTGGAGTGGAGTGGAAAGGAGTGGAATGGTATGGGATGGAATGGAATGGAGTGAAGTGGAGTGTAGTGGAGTGGAATGGGATGTAATGGAAAAGAATGACATGGCATGGCATGGAATGCAGTGGAGTGGAGTGGAGTGGAATGGAATGGAATGGAATGCAATGGAGGAATGGAATGGAATGGAATGGAATGGAATGGAATGGAATGGAATGGAAGGAAACTGAATGGAACGGTGAAATGAAATGTGGGCTGAGATTGTGCCACTGCACTCCAGCCTGGGTCATAGAGTTAGATACTGTCGAAAATAAGGAATGGAATGGAATGGATTACAATAGAATGGAAAGGAATGCAATGGAGTGTAGTTTAGTGGAGTGGTGTGGAGTGGAGTGGAGTGGAATGGAGTAGAGTGGATTGGAGTGGAATGGACTGGAATGGGATGGGATGGAATGAAATGGAATGGAATGGAGTAGAGGGGAGTGGAGTGGAGTGGAATGGAGTGGAACGGAATGGGATGGAATGGCATGGAGTGGAGTGTAGTGGAATGAAGGTGAGTGGACTGGATTGGAGTGGAATGTAGTGGAATAGAATGGGATGGAAAGGCACGGAGTGGAGTGGAGTTGAGTGGAGTGGAATGGACTGGATTGGAATGGAATGAAATGGAATGGAAGGCAATGGAGTGGAGTGGAGTGGAGTGCAATGGAATGGAAAGATGAAATGTAGGGTGAGCTGACAGTGTGGTACTGCACTCCATTCTGGGTGACAGAGTGTGATCCTGTGGAAGGAAAGTAATGGAATGGAATGGAGTGGAATGGTACAGAATCGAAATGAATGGAGAGGACTGGAGTGGAGTGCAATGGAATGTGATGCAATAAAATGGAATATAGCTTAGTGGAGTGGAGTTGAGTGGACTGCGGTGGAATGGAGTGGAATGGAAATGGATAGAGTGGAGTGGAATGGAGTGGACTGGAATAAAGTGGAATGGAATTGAATGCAATGGAATGGAGTGGAGTGGATTGGAGTGGAGAAGAGTTGAATTAACTGGAATGGAGTGGAATGGAATGGAATCGAAGGGAATGGAAAGGAATGGACGGGAATGGAATGTGGAAATGAAACGAGAGCTGATATTGTGTCACTGCACTCCAGCCTGCGTGAAAGAGAGCGATCCTGTTGAAAGAAGGGAATGGAGTGTTATGCAGTGGAATGGAAAGGAATTTAGTGTAATGGAATGCAGTGCGCTGGAGTGGAGTGGATGAGAAAGGAGTAGAATTGAATGTTGAAATTAAATGTGAGCTGAGATTGAGCTACTGCACTCCAGCCTGAGTGAAAGAGTGAGATTGGGTCGAAAGAAGGAATGGAATGGAATGGAGTGGAATGTAATGGAATGGAATGGAATGGGATGGAATGGAATGGAATGGAGAGGAGGGGAGAGGAGTGGTGTGGATTGGAGTGGAATCGAATGTGATGAAATGGAATGTAGTTGAGTGGAGTGGAGAGGAGTGGAGTATAGTGGAGTGGAATGGAATGGAATGGAATGGAATGGAAAGGAATGGAGTACAGTGGAGTGGAGTGCAGTGGAGTTGTATGGAATGGAATGGAATGGAACGGTGAAATGAAATGTGAGCTTTGATTCTGCTACTTCACTCCAGCGTGGGTGACAGAGTGAGATGCTGTAGAAAGAAAGAAATGGAAAGGAATGGAGTGGAAAGGAATGGAATGGATTGGAGAGGAGTGGAATGGAATGGAGTGGAGAGGAGAGGAGTGGAATGGAGTACAATGGCATGGGGTGGAATGGAATGGAATGGAGTGGAGTGGAGTGGAGTTGAGTGGAGTGAAGTAGAATGGGCAGGAATGGAATGGGATAGAAAGGGATGGAGTGGAGGGGAGAGGAATGGAGTGGAATAGACTGGAATATAATGGAATGGTATGGCATGGAGCAGAGTGGAATGGAGTGCAGTGGAATTAAATGGAATGGTATGGAATGCAATGGAAGGTTGAAATAAAATGTGAGCTGATATTGTGCCACTGCACTACAGCATGTGTGACAGAGTGAGATCTTGTTGAAGGAAAGAATGGAATGGAATGCAGTGGAATGGAATGTAGTGGAGTGGAGGGGAGTGGAGTTGAGTGGACTGGAATGGAACGGGATGGAGTGGAATGGAATGTAGTGGAGTGGAGTGCATTGTAGTGGATTTGAGGGGAATGCAGTGGAATGGAATGGTAAGGAACGGAATGGAGTGGAGTGGTGTAGTGTGGAGTGGAGTGGAGTTGAGTGGAATGGAGGGGAATGGAATTGGATGGAATGTAATGGAATAGAGAGGAGTGGAGTGGAGTGGAATAGAATGGAATGGAATGGAAAGGAATGGAATGCAACAGAATGGAATGGTAAAATGAAATGTGAGGTGAGAGCAGCCACTGCACTCCAGCCTGGGAGACAGAGTGAGTTCCTCTCGAAATAATGGAATGGAATGGAATGGAGTGCAATGGAATGGAATGGAATGGAATGGAATGGAATGGAGTGGAGTGGAGGAGAGTGGAGTGGAGTGGAGTGAAATGGAATGGGATGTAACGGAACTGAGTGAAGTGGAGGGGAGTGGAGTGGAATCAATAGGAATGGAATTGGATGGAAAGGAATGGAGTGGAGTGGAGTGGTAAGGAGTGGAGTGGAGTGGAATGTAGTGGAGTGGAGTTGAGTGGAGTGTAATGGAATGGACGGAAATGGAATGGAATGGAATGCAATGCAATGGAATGGAATGGAACGGAGTGCAATGGAATGCAATGGTGAAATGAAATGTGAGTTGAGATTGTGCTACTGCACTCCAGCCTGGGAGACAGAGTGAGATCCTCTCGAAAAAATACAATGCAATGGAAAGTAGTGCAATGGAATGGAATGGAGTGGAATGTAGTGGAATGGAATGGAATGGAGAGGAGTGGAGTGGAGTCCACTGGAGTGGAGTGGGGTGAAGTGGAATGGAGGGGAATTGATTGGATTGAAATAGGATGGAATGGAATGGAGTGGAGTGAGGTGGAGTGGACCTGAGTGGAGTGTAGTGGAGAGGAATGGAATGGAATGGAGTGGAGTGGAGTGGAATGGAGTGGAATTGAGTAGAATGGAATGGGATGGAATGGGGTGGAGTGGAATGGATGGCAGTGGAGTGGATTGGAGTGCACTTGAGTGGAATGAGATGGAATGGAATGGATTGAATTAGAATGGAGTGGAGTGGTTTCGAGTGGAATGGAGCAGAATGAAATGGGATGGAATGGAGTGGAGTGGAGTGGAGTGGAATGGGGTGAAGTGGAATGGAGCAGAATGAAATGGGATGGAATGGAGTGGAGTGGAGTGGAATGGGGTGAAGTGGAATGGAGAGGAATGGAGTGGAATGGAATGGGGTGGAATGGAATGGAGTGGAGTGGGGTGGAGTGGAGCTGAGTGGAATGAAGTGGAGAGGAATGTAATGTAATGGAATGGGATTTAATGGAGTGGAGTGGAGTGGAGTGGAATGGACTGGAATTGAGTGGAATGGAATGGGATGGAATGGGGTGGAGTGGATTGGACTGCAGTGGAGTGGATTGGAGTGCACTTGAGTAGAATGGGATGGAATGGAATGAATTGGAGTAGAGTGGAGTGGAGTGGAGTGCCGTCGAGTGGAATGGAGCAGAATGAAATGGGATGGAATGGAATGGAGAAGAGAGGAGTGGAAAGGAATGGAATTGAATGGAATGGAATGGAGCGGAGTGGAGTGGAGTGGACTGTAATCGAGTGGAATGGAATGAGATGGAATGGGATCGAGTGGAGTGGAGTGGAAGGGTAAGGTGTGGAGTGGAGTGGAATTTAGTGGAGTGGAGTTGAGTGGAGTTTAATGGAATGGACGGGAATAGAATGGAACGGAATGCAATGGTATGGAATGGAACGGAGTGCAATAGAATGGAATGGTGAAATGAAATGTGAGCTGAGATTGTGCTAGCACACTCCAGCCTGGGAGACAGAGTGAGATCCTGTCGAAAGAAGAGAATGGAATGGAATGGAGTGCAATGGAATGGAATGGAGTGCAATGGAAGGGAATGGAGTGGAATGGAATGGGGTGGAGTGGAGTGGAGTGGACTGGAGTGCACTTGAGTGAATGGGATGTGATGGAATGGAGTGAAGTGGAGTTGAGAGGAGTGGAGTGTATTGAAATGGAATGGAAGGGAATAGAAAAGATTGGTGAAATGAAATGTGAGCTGAGATTGTGTCACTGCACTCCATCATGTTTGACAGTGTGAGATGCTGGCAAAAGAAAGGAATGGAATGGAATGGAGTGGAATGTTACGGAATGGAAAGAATTGCAGTGGAGTTCATTAAGGCCAAGCGGAATGGAGAGGAATAGAGTGGAGTGGTGAGGAGTGGAATAGAGTGTAATTGAATGGATGCAATGGAAAGGAATGCAGAGCAGTGTTGTGGAGTGGAGTGGATTGGAGTGGAATGGAGTGGAATGGAATGGGATGGAATGGAATGGACTGAAGTGGAGTGTATTGTAGTGGAGTGGAATGGATTTGAAATGATTGGAATGGAATGGAATGGAATGGCATGGAGTGGAGTGGAGTGGAATGGAATGGAATGGATTGGAATGGAATGGAATGGAATGTTATGGAATGGAATGGAATGCTATGTAATGAAATGGAATGGAATGCAATGGAATAGAATGATGAAAAGAAATGTAAGCTCAGATTGTGCCATTGCACTCCAGTCTGGGTAGCAGAGTGAGATTCTTTCGAAAACAAAGAAAGGAATGGAATGGAGAAGAATGGAATAGAAAGGAATGCAATAGAGTGTAGTGTAGTGTAGTAGTGTAGTGTAGTGCAGTGTAGCGTAGTGGAGTGGAGTGGAGTGGAATGGGATGTGATGGAATGGAATAGAATGGAGTGGAGTGGAGTGGAATGGAGTGGAAAGGAGTGGGATGGAATTGGAAGAAGTGTAGTGGAGTGGAGTGAAGTCCGGGGGACTGAAGTAGGGTTGAATGGATTGGAATGGAATGAAATGGAAAGGGATGGAGTGGAGCGGAGTTGAATGCAGTGGAATGGAGTGGATTGGAATGGAATGGAATATAATGGAGTGGAGTGGAGTGGATTGGAGTGGAAAAGAATGGGAGGGTGAAATGAATCATGAGCTGATATTGTGCCACTGCACTCCAGCCTCGGTGACAGAGTGAGAGCCTCTAGAAAGAAAGAAATGGAATCGTATGGAGTGGAATGGTACGGAATACAAATGAATGGAGAGGAGTGGAGTGGAGTGCAATGGAATGTGATGGAATGGAATGGAATGGAATGTAGCTAAGTGGAGTGGAGTTTAGTGGAGTGAACTGGAGTGGAATGAATGGAATGGAAAGTGATGGAGTGGAGTGGAATGGAGTGGAATGGAGTGGAATGTAATGGAATGCAATGGAATGTCATGGAATTGAGTGTTGTGAAGTGGAGTGGATTGGAGTGGAATGAAGTGGAATGGAGTGGAATGAAATGGAATGGAATGGAATGAAATGGACTGGAGTGGATTGGAGTGGAATGAAATGGAATGGAATGGAAAAGAATGGATTGGAATGTAATGGTGAAATGAAATGTAAGCTAATATTTTGTCACTGAAATCCAACCTGGCTGACAGGGTGATATCCTGTCGAAAGAATGGAATGGAATGGAACAGAATGGAATGGAATGGAATGGATTGGAATGGAGTGGAGTCGAGTTGACTGGAGAAGAGTGGAGTGGAGTGTAATGGAGGGAGATGGGATGGAAAGGAATGGAGTGGCGTTCGTTGGATGGGGTGGACTGGAGTGGAGTGGAGTGGAATGGGATGGGATGGAATGAAATGGAGAGAAGGGGTCTGGAGTGGAGTGAAATGGAATGGGAGGAAATTGAATGGAGTGGAGGAGAGTGGAGTGGAGTTTAGTGGAATGGAGTGGAATGGACTGGAACGGAATGGAATGGAATAGAGTGGTGAAAAGAAATGTGAGCTGAGATTGCTCCACTGCACTGCGGCCTGGGTGATGGAGTCAGATCCGGTCAAGAGCAAGTAATGGAATGGGATGGAGTGGAATGCAGTGGAATGGAATGGTGAAATGAAATGGGAACTGAGATTCTGCCACTGCACTGCAGCCAGGATGATGTAGTGAGATGCTGTCGAAAGCAAGAAATGGAATGGAATGGAATGGAGTGGATTGCAATGGAATGGCATGGAGTGGAGAGGAGTGGAGTTGAGTGTAGTGCAGTGGAGTGGATTGGAGGAGAGTGGAATGGGATGGAATGCACTGGACTGAAGTGGAGTGCAGTGGTGTGGAGTGGAGTGGTGTGGAGTGGAGTGGAGTGGAATGGAGAGGAATCAAATGGGATTCAACAGGATAGAGTGGAGTTCAGTGGAGTGGAGTGGAATGGAATGGAATGGAATGGAAAGGAGTCGAGTGTAATGGAATGCAATGTTACGGAATAGAAGGGAATGGATTGGAATGGTGAAATGAAATGTGTGCTGACATTTTGCAACTGCAATACAGCCTGGGTGACAGAGTAAGATTCTGTCAAAAGAAAGGAATAGAATGGAATAGAGCGGAATGGAATGAAATGGAGTGGAGTGGACTGGAGTGGGGTGGAGTGGAGTTTAGTTGAGTGGAATGGAGTGGAATGGAATACGATGCAGTAGAACGGAAATGTGTGGATAGATTGTAGTAGAGTGGAGTGGAGTGGAATGGAATGGAATGGAATTGAATGGAATGCAATGGAATGGAATGGTGAAATGAAATCTGAGCTGAGATTGTGCCACTGACCTCCAGCCTATATAAAACAGTGAGATATTGTCGAAGTATTGAAATGGAATGGAATGGAATGGAATGGAATGGAATGGAGAGAAGTGGAGTGGAGTGGAATGAAATGGATTGGAATGGAATGTGTTGTAATAGAATGGAATGGAGTGGAGTAGAGTGGAGTGCAATGGAGTGGAATGGAAAAGGATGGATTGGATTGGAAAGATTGGAGTGGAGTGGGCTGGAGTGGAATGGAGTGGAATGGAATGGGATGGAATGGAATGGAGGAGAGGGGAGTGGAGCAGAAAGGATTGGAATGGAATGGGATGGAAAGGAATGGAGTGTAGTGTACTGCAGTGCAGTGGAGTGGAATGGAATGGATTGGAATGGAGTGCAATGACATGGAATATAATGTAATGGAAAAGAGTGGAATGGAGTGGAGTGGAGTGGAATGGCAAGGAATGGAAAGGAATGGAACGGAATGGAATGCAATGGTGAAATGAAATGTGAGCTGAGATTGTGCCACTTCACTCCTGCCTGGGTGACAGAGGGAGATCCTGTCGAAATTAATGAATGCAATGGAATAGAGTGGAATGGAATGTAATGGAATGGAGTGGAGTGGAGTGGAGTTGCCTGGAAAGGAGTGCAGTGAAATGGAATGGAGTGGAATGGAATGGGATCTAATGGAACGTAATGGAGTGGTGTGGAGTAGAGTTGATCAGAGTGGTGTGGAGAGGAATGGAATGGAAGGGAATGGAGTGGACTGGAGTGGACTGGAGTGGAGTAGAGTGGAATGGAGTGGAATGGAATGGAGAGGAGTGGAGTTGAGTTGAGTGGAGTGGTGTGGAGTTAAATGGAATGGAAATTAATCGAATGGGATGATGAAATGAAATGTGAGCTGAGATTGTGCCATTGTACTCCAGCCTGTTTGACAGAGGGAGACCCTGTCGAAAGAAAGGTATGGAATGTAATGGAGATGAATAGAAAGTAACGGAATGGAATGGAGTGTAGTGTAGTGGAATGCAGTAGAGTGGAATGGAATTAAATGAAACAGGATTGAAAGGAATGGAATTGAGTGGAATGGAGTGGAATAGAGAGGACTGCAGTGGAGTGAAATGCAGTGAAATGGAATGGGATGGATTTTAATGGAGTTAAGTGGAGTGGAGGGGTGTGTACTGGAATGGAATGGAATGGAACGGAATGGATTGTGAAATAAAATGTGAGCTGAGATTGTGCCGCTGCACTGCAGCCATGGCGACAGAGTGAGATCCGGTCAAAAGAGAGGAATGGAATGTAATGGAGTGGAATGGCATGGTATGGAGTGGAGTGGAGTGAAGTGGAGTGGAGTGGAGTGGAGTGGATTGGAGTGGAATGGAGTGGTATGGAATGTGATGTAGTGGAAGGAAGTGGAGTGGACTGGTGTGAAATGGAGTGGAGTGGAGTGGAGTGGTATGGAATGGAATTTAATGGAAAGAAACGGAATGGAATGGAATGGTGAAATGAAATGTGAGCTAAGGTTGTGTCACTGCACTCCAGCCTAGGTGACAGAGTGTGATCCCGTCGAAAGAAAGGAATGGAACGGAATGGAGTGAATTGGAATGCAATGGAAAGGAGGGGAGTGAATTGGAGTGGAGTGGAGTTGAATGGAGTGGAATGGATTGGAATCGAGTGGAGTGGAGTGGAATGGACTGGAATGGAATGTGATGGAAAGGAGAGGAGTGGAGTGGAGTGGAGTGGAGTGGAATGGAATGGAGTGGAGTTGAGTAGATTGGAGTGGAGTGGAATGCAATGGAATGGAATGAAATGCAATGAAATCCTGAAAAGAAATGTGATCTGCAATTGTTTCCCTGTACTGCAGCCTGGGTGACAAAGTTAGATCCTGTTGAAAGAAACGAATGGAAAGGAATGGAGTGGAATAGAATGCAATGGAATGGAAAGGTGTGGAGTGTAGTGGAGTCGACTTCAGTGGAAATGGATTGGAATGGAATGGGATGGAATGCAGTGGAGTGGAGAGGAGTGGAATTGAGTGGAATTTAGTGGAGTGGAGTGGAGTTGAGTGAAGTGGAGAGGTGTGCAGTAGAATGGAATGGAATAGAATTTAATGGAATTGAATGGTGAAATGAAATGTGAGCTATATTGTGCCATAGCACGCCAACCAGTGTGACAGACGGAGATCCTGTCGAAAGAAATGAATGGAATGTGATGGAGTCGAAAGGAAAAAAATGAAATAGAACGGAGTGGAGTGGAGAGGAATGGAGTGGAGTGGAGAGGAATGGAGTGGAGTAGATTGGAATAGAATGAGATGGATTGGAACGGAATGGAGTGGAGAGGAGTGGATTTGAGAGGAGTGGAGTGGAATGGAGTGGAATGGAGTGGAATGGAATAGGATGGAGTGGAATTGAGTGGAGTGGTTTGAATTGGAGTGGACTGGAGTGGAATGGAGTGGAATGGAATGGGATGAAATGGAATGGAGTGGAGTGGAGTAGAATGGAATGGAGTGGAGTGGAGTAGAATGGAATGGAATGGAATGGAAAGGAATGGATTCGAATGGAATAGAATGGTGAAATGAAATATGACCTGAGATTGTGCCACTACACTCCAGCCTGGGTAAAAGAGTGAGATCCTTTCAAAAGAAAGGAATGGAATGGAATGGATTGGTATGTAATGTAATGGATTGGAATGGAATGGAAAGAAGTGCAGTGGAGTGTTGTTGAGTGGAGTGTAAAGGATTGGAATGAAATGCGATGGAATGGAATGCAGTGGAGTGGAGTGGTGTGGAGTGCAGTGGAATAGAGTGCAATGGAATGGGATGGAATAGAGTGGAATGGTGACAAGAAATGTGAGCTGATTGTGCAACTGCACACCAGACTGGGGGACAGAGTGAGATCCTGTCAAAAGAAAAGAATGGAATGGAATGGGGTGTAATGGAATGGAAAGGAGTGGAATGGAGTGGAATTCAGTGGAGTGGAGTGGAGTGGACTGGAGTGCAGTGCACTGCAGTGGAGGGGAATGGAGTGGAAGGAAATGGGATGGAGGGGAATAGAGTGAGTTGGAGTGGATTGGAGTGGAGTGGAGTGGAACGTAGTGCAATGCAATGGGATGGAATGCAATAGATTGGAGTAGAGTGGAGTGGAGTGGATTGGAGTGGAAAGAAGTGGAATGGAATGAAACGGAAAAGAATGGAATGAAAAGGAGTGGAGTGTAATGGAGTCGAGTGTAGTGTAGGGGAATGTAATGTAATGTAATGTAATGGAATGGAATGGAATGAAATGGAATGGAATGGAATGGAATGGAATAGAATGGAATGCAAGGGAATGGAATGAAATGGAATGCAATGGAATGGAGTGCAACTGCACGCCAGCCTGGGTCACAGAGTGATATCCTGTTGAAAGAAAGGAATGGAATGGAATGGAGTGGAATGGAATGGAATGAAATAGAGTGGAATGGAGTTTCATGGAATGGAGTGGAGTGGAATGGAACAGAATTTAAAGGAGTGAAATGGAGTGTAGTGTAATAGAGCGGAGTGAAGTGTAATGGAATGGAATGCAATTCAATAGAATGTAATGGAATACAATGGAATGAAATGGTGAAAGAAAAGTGAGCTGAGATTGTGCCATTGCACTCCAGCCTGCGTGTAATAGTGAGATCCTGTTGAAAGAAAGGAAAGGAAGGGAATGGAGTGGAATGGAATGGAATGGAGTGGAATGGAATGGAATGGAATGAAATGGGATACAATGGATTGGAGTGGATTGGAGTGGAGTGGAGTGGAGTGAATTGGAGTGGAGGCGAATGGAGTGGAATGGAATGGGATGGAATAGAAAGGAGTGGAGTGGACTTGAAAGAAATAGAATAGAATGGAGTGGAAATAAATGGAACGGAGGTGAATTGAAAGGAATGTAGTGGAGTGGAGTGGATTGGACTGGAATGGAATGGAATGAGATGGGAAGGAATGCAATGGAATGGTGTGTATTGGAATGGAGTGGAATCGAATGGGATAGAATGGGATGGAGTGGATTTGAGAGGATTAGAGTGGAGTGGAATGGAATGGAATGGAATGGAATGGAATGGAATTGAATGGAGGAGAGTGGAGTGGAGTGGAATGGAATGTAATCGAATTGAATGGAAAGGAATGCAGTGGAATGGTAAAAAGAAATGTGAGCTGAGATTGTGCCCCTGCACTCCAGCCTGTGCAACAGAGTGAGATCGTGTCTAAAGAAAGGAATAGAATGGAAAGGAGTGGAATGGAATGGAATGGAATGGAATGGAATGGAATGTGGTGGAGTGAAGTGGAGTAGAGTGGAGTGGAGAGGAAAGGACTGGAATGGAATGGGATGGAATGGAGAGGAGAGGAGTGGAGTGGAGTGGTGTGGAGTTGAGTGGAATGGAATGTAGTGTAGGGGAGTGGAGTGGAGTGGAATGAAAGGGAATGGAATGGAATGCAATGCAATCATAAAATGAAATGTGAGCAAAGATTGTGCCACCGCACTCCAGCTTATGTGACAGAGTGAGATCCTGTCGATAGAAATGAATGGAATGGAATGGATTGGAGTGGAGTGGAGTGGAGTGGATTGGCGTGGTCGAAATGGAGTGGAAGTGGAATGGAATGGGATGCAATAGAGCTGAGTGGAGTGGAGTAAAACGGAAGGGAATGGAATGGAATGGAGTGGAATGGAATGGAATGGAGTGCAATTGAACGGAATGAAGTGGAGTGGAGTGGAGTGGAGCGGAATGGAGTGGAATGGGATAGGAAGGAATGAAATTCAATAGATTGGAATGGATTGGAATAGAGGGGAGTGGAATGGAGTGCAATGGAATGGGATGAAATGGAATGGAGACGAGTGGAGTGGATTGGAGTGGATTAGAGTGGAGTGGAATGCAGTGGAATGTAATATAATATAATGGAATGGAATGGAAAGGAATGGAGCAGAGTGGAGTGGAGTGGAGTGGAATTGAATGGAATGCAATGGAATGGTGAAATGAAATGTGAGCTGAGATTCTGCCACTGCACTCCTGCTGTGTCACAGAATGAGATCATGTTGAAAGAATGGAATGGAATGGAAACGAGTAGAATGGAATGGAATGGAATGGAATGGAGTGGAGTGGAGTGGATTGGATTGGAATGTAGTGGGATGTAATCGAAAGGACTGGAGTGGAGTGCAGTGGAATGGAGTGAAATGGAATGGGATGGAATGGAATGGAATGGGGTGGAGAGGAGTGGAGTGAAGTGGAGTGGAGTGGAATGGAAAGGAATGGTATTTATAGGAATGGAATGGAATGGAATGGAATAGACTGGTGAAATGAATTGTGAGCTGAGATTGTTGCACTGTAATCCAACCTGGGTGACAGAGTGAGATCACGTCGAAAGAAAGGAATGCAATGGAATGAAATGGAATGGAGGGTAATGGAATGCAATGGAATGCAATGGAATGGAATGGTGTAATGAAATGGAGCTGAGATTGTGCCACTGCACTGCCGCCAGGGTGACAGAGTGAGATACTGCCAAAAGAAAGGAATGGAATGGAAGGGAGTGGAAAATAAAGGAATGGAGTGTAGTGGAGTGAAGTAGAGTGGAGTGGAGTGGAATGGAGTGGAATGGAATGGGATGGAGTGGAACGGAATGGAGTGGAGTGGAGTGGAGTGTAATGGAGTGGAGTGGAATGGAGTGGGAAGGAATGGGATGGAGTGGAGTTGTGTGGAGTGGTGTGGAGTGAAAAAGAATCGAATGGAGTGCAGGGGAGTAGAGTGGAGTAGAGTGGAGTGGAGTGGAATGGAATGGAATGTATTGGAATGGATTGGAATGTTGAAATGAAATGTTAGCTGAGATTGTGGCAATGCACTCCAACCTGGGTGACAGAATGAGATCCTGTTGAAGAAATGGAATTGAATGGAGTGGAATGGAATGGAGAGGAATGGAGTGGAGTGGAATGGCATTGAGTGGAGTGGAGTGGAGTGGAATGGAGTGGAATGGAATGGTGAAATGAAATATGATATGAGATTGTGCTACTGCACTACAGCCTGTTTGACATAGTAAGATGCTGTTGAAAGAAGGGAATGGAATGGAATGGAGTGGAATGAAATTTAATCGAATGGAATGTAATGGAAAGGTGAAATGAAGTGTGAGCTGAGATTCTGCCACTGCACTCCTGCCTGGGTTACAGAGTGAGATCCAGTTGAAAGAATGGAATGGAGTGTATTGGAAAGGAATGGAATGGAGTGCAGTGTAGAGCAGTTGAGTGGATGGGAGTGGAGTGGAGTTGAATGGAGTGGAATGGAATTTGATGCATTGAAGTGGAATGGAGTGGAGTGGAGTAGAGCGGAATGGAGTGGAGTGGAAAGGATTTGAGTGGATTGGGATGGAATGGAGAGGGGTGGAGTGGAGTGGACTAGACTGGAGTTGAATGAAATGGAATGGAGTGGAGGGGAGAGGAGTGAAGTGGAATGAAATGGAATGGTAAAATGAAATGAGAGCTGAGACTGTGCCACTGCATTCCAGGCTGTGTGACAGAGTCAGATTCTGTTGAAAGAAAGGAATGGAATGGAATGGAATGGAGTGAAATGGAATAGAATGGAATTGAAGGGAGTAGAGTGCAGTGTAGTGGAGTGGATGGAGTGGAATGGACTGGAGTGGAATGGAATAGAAAGCAATGGAATGAAGTGGAATAGAGTGGAGCGGAGTAGAATGCAGTGGAATGGAATGGGATAGAATGGAGTGTAGTGTAGTGGAATGGAGTGGAGTGGAGTGGAATGGAATGGAATGGAATGGAATGGAATGGAATGGAATGATAAAATGAAATGTGAGATGAGATTGTGCCACTGAACTCCAGCCTGGGAGACAGAGTGAGATACTGTCAAAAGAAATGAATTGAATGGTATGAAGTGGAATGGAATGGAATGAAATGGAGTGTAGTAGAGTGGAGTGGAGTTGAGTGGTGTGGAGTTTAGTGGAATGGAGTGGAATGGAATAGGATGAAATGGAATGGAATGGGGTGGAGTTGTGTGGAGTAGTGTGGAGTGGAGTGGAGGGGAATGTAGTAGAATAGAATGGGATGGAATGGAATGGAGTAGAGCAGAATGGAGTGGAAAGGACTGGAAATAAAAAGAGTGGAATGGAGTAGAATGGAGTGGATTGGAGTGGAATGGAGAAGAGGGGAGTGGAGTGGAATGGAATGGAATGGTGAAAGAAAATATGAGCTGAGATTGTGCCAAGGCACTCCAGCCAGGGTGACAGAGAGATCTCATCGAAAGGAAGGGAATGGAATGGAGTGTAATAGAATGGAATGGAATGGAGTGGAGTGAAGTGGAGCGGAATGTAATAGAATGGATTGCAATGGAATGGAATGGAATGGAGATGAGTGGAGGGTAGTGGAATGTAATGGAATGTAATGGGGTGGAATGGAGTGGAGTGGAGTGGAATGGAATGTAATGGAGTGGAATGGAGTGGAGTGAAGTGGAATGGAGTGGACTGTAGTGGAGTGGAATGGAAAGCAATGGAATGGAATGGAATGGAATGCAAGGGAATGCAATGGTGTGGAATGGTGAAATGAAATGTGAGCTGAGATTGTGCAACTTTACTACAGTCTGCGTGACAGACTGAGATCCTGTCAAAAGAAATGAAAGGAATGGAATGGAATGGAATGGAATGGAGTGCAACGGATTGTAAAGGAATTGAATGGAGTGGAATGGAGTGGAGTGGAGTTGACTGGAGTGGAGTGGAGTGGAATGGTATGGCATGGAATGGGTTGGAGTGGAATGGAATGGAGTGCAGTGGAGTGGAGTGGAACTGAGTGGAATGGAATGGGATGGAATGGAATGGAGTGGAAAGGAGTTGAGTGGATTGGAATGTAGTGGAATGGAATGGAATGGAACGGAAAGGAGTGGACTAAGGTGGTGTGGAGTGGAGTGGAGTCGAATGGTATGAAATGGAAAGGAATGCAATAGAATGGAACGAAATGGAATGCAATGGAATCTAACAGTGAAATTAAATGTAAGCTGAGATTGTGCCACTGAACTCCAGACTGTGTCACAGAGTGAGATCCTGTCAAAGAAAGGAATGGAATGGAATGGAATGGAGTGGAAAGGAGTGGAGTGGAGTGAAGTGTAGTTTAGTGGAATGGAGTGGAATGGCGGGGAATGGAATGGGATGGAATGGAATGCAGTGGAGTGGAGTGGAATCGAGTGGAATGGAATGGGATTGAGTGGAATGGAGGGGAGGTGTGTGGAATTGATTGGAATGAAATGAATGGAATGGAATGGAATGGAATGGAATGGAATGGATTGTAGTGCTGTGGAGTGGAAAGGAATGGAATGGAAAGGAATGGAATGGAATGGATAGGAAAGGAATGGAATGGAATTGAATGGAAAGGAATGCTGAAATGAAATGTGACCTTAGATTGTTGTACTACACTCCAGCCTGGGTGACAAAGTGAGAACCTGTCGAAAGAAAGGAAAGGAATGGAATGGAGTGGAATGGAGTGGAATGGAATGGAATGGAATGGAGTGAAGTGGAGTGTAGGGGAGTGGGGTGGAGTGCATTGGAGTGGAATGGAGTGGTATGGAATGGGATGTAATGGAATGGAATGGAGTGAAGTAGAGTCGACTGGAGTACAATGGAGTAGAATGAAATGGGATGGTATGGAGTGGAGTGGAGTGGAGAGGACTCGAGTTGAGTGGAATGGAATGGAATGTAGTGGATTGGAGAGGAGTGGGTTGGAATGGAATGAAAGAGAATGGAATGGAACGGAATGGTGAAAAGAAATGTGAACTGACATTGTGTCACTGCACTGCAGCCTCAGTGACAGAGTGAGATCCTGTCGAAAGAAGGGGATGGAATGTAATGGAGTTGAACAGATTGGAATGGAGTGGAGTGCAGTGGACTGGAGTGCAGTGGATTTGAGTGGAATGGAGTGGAATGGAATCGGACAGAATGAAATGGAATGGAGTGGAGTGCAGTGGAGTGGTGTGGAATAGAGTGGAATGGAATGGGATTGAATCTAATGGAGTGCTGTAGTTGAGTGTAGTGGAGTGGACTGGAATGAAATAGAATGGAATGGAAAGGAGTGGAGTGAGTGGAGTGGAGTGGAGTGGAATGGAATGGAATGGACTGGAATGGAATGGAATGGAATGATGAAATGTAATGTGAACTTAGATTGTTGTACTACACTCCAGCCTGGGTGACAGAGTGAGATCCTGTCTAAAGAAAGGAAAGGAATGAAATGGAGTGGAATGGAATGGAATGGAATGGAGTGGAATGGAATGGAATGGAATGGAATGGAGTGGAATGGAATGGAATGGAATGGAATGGAGTGGAATGGAATGGAATGGAATGGAATGGAATGGAAAGGAATGGAGTGAAGTGGAGTGGAGGGGATTGGGGTGGAGGGCATTGGAGTGGAATGGAGTGGAATGGAATGGGATGTAATGGAATGGAATGGAGTGGAGTGAAGTGGAGTCGAGTGGAGTAGAATGGGTTAGAATGAAATGGGATGGTATGGAGTGGAGTGGGGCGGACTCGAGTTGAGTGGAATGGAATGGAATATAGAGAAGTGGAGTGTAGTTGAGAGGAGTGGAGTGGGTTGGAATGGAATGAAAGAGAATTGAATGGAATGGAATGGTGAAAAGAAATGTGAGCTGACATTGTGTCAGTGCACTCCAGCCTCAGTGACAGAGTGAGATCCTGCTGAAAGAAAGGTATGCAACGGAATGGAGTTGAATGGAATGGTGTCAACTGGAGTGAACTGGAGTGTAGTGGAGTGGAGTGGTATGGAGTGGAATGGAATGGAAGTGAATGGAATGGAATGAAGTGGAGTAGAGTGGAGTGGAGTGGAGTGGTGTGGAATGGAGTAGAATGGAATGTTATTGAATTTAATGGAGTTGACTGTAGTTGAGTGGAGTGGACTGGACTGGAATGGAGTGGAATGGAATGGAATGGAATGGAGTGGAGTGGAGTGAGTGGAGTGGAGTGGAGTGGAGTGGAATGCAATGGAAGGGACTGGAATGGAATGGAATGGTGAAATGAAATAGAGCTGAGATTGTGCAGCTGTACTCCAGCTTGGTTGACAGAGTGAGATCCTGTCGAAAGAAAGGAATGGAATGGAATGGAACAGAATGTAATGGAACGGATTGGAATGCAGTGGAGTGGAGTGAAGTGGAGTGGAGAGAGTGGAGTAGAGTGTAATCGAGTGGAATGGGATGGGACGGGTTGGAATGGAATGGAGTGGATTGGAGTGGAATGGAGTGGAATTGAATGGGATTGAATGGGATGGAGTGGATTGTACTGGAGTGGAGTGGAGTGGAATGGACTGGAATAGAATGGAATGGAATGGATTGTAGTTAAGTGGAGTTTAGGGGAGTGGAGTGCAGTGGAGTCGAATGATATGGAATTGAATGGAATGCAATGGAATGCAACAGAATGGTGAAATGAAATGGGAGCTGAGTTTGTTCCACTGCACTCCAGCCTGGGTGACGGAGTGACACCCTATAGAAAGAAAGGAATGCAATGGAATGGAGTGGAATGGAATGGAATATAATGGAATGGAGTGGAGTGAATTGGGTTTGAGTGGAGTGGAGTGGTATGGAGTGGAATTGAATGGGATGGAATGGACTGGTGCGGAGGGGAGTGGAGTGGAGTGGAGAGGAGTGCAATGGAGTGGAATGCAATGGGATGTAATGGACTGGAGTGGAGTGGAGTGGAGTGGAGTGGAATGGAATGGAATGGAAGGGAGTGGAATGGAGTGGAGTGGGGTGGAGAGGAATCTAATGGAATAGATTGGAATGGAATAGAATGCAATGAAATGGAATGATGAATTGAAATGTGAACAGAGATTGTGCCACTGAACGCCAGCCTGGGTGAAAGAGTGAGATCCTGTCGAAAGGAAAGAATGGAATGGAGTGGAGTGAAATGTTATGGAATGGAATTGCATGGAGTGAAGTGGATTGGATTGGAGTGTAGTGGATTGGAATGGAGTGGTGTGGACTGGACTGAAATTAGGTGGAATGAAATGTGATGGATTTCAAAGGAATGGAGTGGAGTGGAGTGGAGTATGGTGGATTATAGTGGAATGGAATGGGATGGAATGGAATGGTGTTGAATGGAGTGGAGTGGAGTGAAACGGAATTGAATGGAGTGGAGTGGATAGGAGTGGAGTTAATTGGAGTGAAAAGAAATGGAATGCGATGGAATAGAATGGAATGGAAAGGAGAGCTTAAATGAATTGTGAACTGTGATTGTGCCACTACACTCCACCCTCCTTGAAAGAGTGAGAGCCTTTCGAAAGAAAGGAATGGAAAGTAATGGAGTGGAATGGAATGGAGTGGGATGGAATGGAGTGGAGTGGAGTGGAGTTGTGCGGAATGGAGTGTAATTGAATGGTGAAATGAAATGTGGGCTGAGTTTGCGCCACTGCACTCCAGCTTGTGTGATGGAGTGAGATCCTGTGAAAAGAAAGGAATGGAATGGAATGGAATGGAATGGAATGGAATGGAATGCAATGGGATGCAATGGAACGGAATTCAGTGGAGTGGAGTGGAGTGGAATGGCATGTAGTGGAGTGGAATGGAATGGAGTGGTGGAGTGCAGTGGAATGGAATGGGAGGGAGTGGAATGGAATGAAGTGGAGTGGGTGGAGTTGAATGGAATGGAATGGAATGGGATGGATGGAATGGAGTGGAGTCGTGTGGAGTGTAGTGGACGGGAGTGGAGTGGAGTGGTGTGGAATAGGACGGAATAGAGTGGACTGGAATGGAGTGGAGTGGAGTGGAATGGAAAGCAATAGAATGCAATGGAAAGGAATGGAAATGAATGGAATGGAATGGAATGGTGAAACGAAATGTGACCTGAGACTGTGCCACTACACTTCAGCCTGGGAGACAGACTGAGATACTGTTAAAAGAAAGGAAATGAATGGAATGGAGTGCAGTGGAGTGGAGTTGAGTGGAGTAGAGTGGAATTTAGTGGAATGGAATGTGTTGGAATGTAATGGGGTGGAGTGGAGTGGTGTGGAGTGGAGTGGACGGGAATGTAGTGGAATGGAATGGGATGGAATTGAATGGAGCGGTGTGGAGTGTAGTGGAGTGGAATGGACTGGAATTGGAAATACTGGAATGGGGTGGATTGGAGTGGAGTTGAATGGAGCGGAGTGGAGTGGAGTGTAATGGAATGGAATTGCATGGAATGTAATGGAAAATAATGGAGTGGAAAGGAATGGAGTGGAAAGGAATGGTGAAAGGACATTTGAGCTAAGATTGCGCCACTGCACTCCAGCATGGAGACAGAGTGAGATCCTGTCAAAAGAAAGGAAAGGAATAGAATGGGGTGCAATAGAATGGAATGGAATGGAATGGTATGGAATGGAATGGAATGCAATGGAAAAGAATAAAATGGAATGCAATGGAATGGAATAGTGAAATTATATGTGAGCTGAGATTGTGCCACTGCACTCCAGCCTTGTCAAAGAGTGAGATTCTGTCAAAAGAAAGGAATGGAATGGACTGGAAAGGAATGGCGTGGAAACGAGTGGAGTGGAGTCGAGTTTAATTGAGTGGAGTGGAATGGAGTGGAGTGGAATGGAGTGAAATGGAATGGGCTTGAGTTTAATGGAGAGGAGTAGAGTGGAGTGGAACGGATTGGAATGAAATGCATTGGGGTGGAATGGAATGGATTGTAGTGGAGTGGAACGGAACGGAATGGAATGGAATGGAATTGAATGGTGAAATGAAATGTTTGCTGAGATTGTTGTACTACACTCCCGCCTGGGTGACAGAGTGAGATCCTGTCGGAAGAAAGGAATGGAATGGAATGGAATGGAGTGGAATGGAATGGAATGGAATGGATTTAAGTTGAGTGGAGTGGAGGGGAGTGCAGTGGAGTGGAATGAAGTGGAATGGAATGGGATGTAATGGAATGGAATAGAGTGGAGTGGCATCGAGTGGAGTGGAATGGGGTGGAATGGAATGGGATAGTATGAAGTGGATTGGAGTGGAGTGGACTCGAGTGGCGTGGAAAGGAATGGAATGTATTGAGGTGGATTGGAGTTGGGTGGATTTTAATGGAGTGGGTTGGAATGGAATGAAATTGAATGGAATAGAAGGGAATGGTGAAATGAAATGGGAGCTGAGATTGTGTCACTGCACTCTGGACTCTGTGACCGAGTGATATCCTGTTGAAAGAAAAGTATGGAATGGAATAGAGTTGAATGGAATGGAATGTAATCGAATGGAGTGGAGTGGAGTGGATTAGAGTGTAGTGGTGTGAAGTGGAATGGAGTGGAAAGGAATGGCATTGAATGGAATTCAATGGAGTGGAGTAGAGTGGAGTGGAGTGGAGAGGAGTGGAATGGAGTGGAATGGAATGGAATTGAATCTAATGGAGTGGAGTGGACTGTAGTGGAGTGAAGTGGACTGGAATAGAGTGGAATGGAATGCAAGGGAATGGAGTGGAGTGGAGTGGAGTGGAATGGAAAGGAATTGATTGAAATGCAATGCAATGGAATTGAATGGAATGGAATGGAATGGAATGGAATGGTGAAATTACATGTGAGCTGAGATTGTGCCTTTGAACTCCAGCCCAGTGACAGAGTGAGATCCTTTTGAAAGAATGGAATGGAGTCGAATGGAGCGGAATGAAGTGGAATGGAGTGGAATGTAGAGGAGTACAGTGAAATGGACTGGAGTGGAATGGATTAGAGTGGAATGGAGTGGAATGGGATGGGATGGATTAGAATGAAATGGAGTGGAGTGGAATAGAGTGGAATTGAATGGGATGGAATGGGATCGAGTGGATTTTACTGTGATGGAATGGAGTGAAATGGAGTTGAATGGAGTGGAGTGGAGTGGAGGGGAGTCGAATGTTATGGAATGCAATAGAATGCAATAGAATGCAACAGAATTGTGAAATGACATGTGAGCTGAGATTGTTCCACTGCACTCCAGCGTGGGTGATGTAGTGAGATCCTGTCAAAAGAAAGGAATAGATAGGAATGGAGTGGAATGTAATGGAATGGAATGGATAGGAATGGAGTGAAGTGGAGTTGAGTGGACAGGATTAGAGTGGAATGGAATGGAATGGAATAGGATGGAATGCAATAGCGTGGAGGGGAGGGGAGTGGAATGGAGTGCAATGGAGGGTAATGGAAGGGGATGTAATTGAATGGATTGCAGTGGAGTGGAGTTGAGTGGAGTGTAACGGAATGGATTGGAAAGGGGTGGAATGGAGTGGAGTGGAGTGGGATGGAGTGAAATGGAATGAAATGGAATGGAATGGAATGAAATGGAATGAAATGGAATGGAGAAGTGAAATGTGAGCTGAGATTGTGCCACTGCACTCCAGCCTGTGTAACAGATTTAGATAATGTCGAAAGAAAGGAATGGAATGGAAAGGAGTGGAATGGAATAGAAAGGAATGGAATGGAATGCAATGGAATGCAATGGATTGGAGTGGAGTGGAGTGGAGTGGTTTGGAGTGGAATGTAATGGGATGTGAAGGAAAGGAGTGGAGTGGAGTGGAATGAAGTTGAGTGGAATGGAATGCAATGTAATGGGATGGAATAGAATGGGGTGGAGCAGAGCGGAGTGGAGTGGAATGGAAAGGAATGGAACTTAATGTAATGTAATGGAATGGAATGGGATGGAAAGGAATGGAATTGACTGGTGAAACGAATTGTGAGCTGAGATTGTTGCACTGTAATCCAACCTGGGTGTCAGAGTGAGATCCTGTCGAAAGAAAGGAATGGAATGGAATGGAGTGGAATACAGTGGAATGGAATAGAGTGGAGTGGAATACTGTGGAATGGAATGGAGTGGAACAGGATACAGTGGAATGGAATGGAGTGGAATGGAGTGGAGTGGACTGCAGTGCAGTGGAGTGGAGGGGAATGCAGTGGAATAGAATGGGATGCAGTGGAATGGGATGGAGTGGAATGGAGTGCAGTCGAATGGACTGGTGTTTAATGGAGTGGAATGGAATGGGATGGAATGGAATTGAGTGGTGTGCTCTGGAGTGGAGTAAAATGGATGGGAATGAAATGCAATGGAATGGGATGGAATGGAGTGGAATGGAGTGGAGTGGAATGGAATGGAGTGGCGTTTAGTCGAATGGAATGGAATGGAATGGAATGGAATGGAATGGAATGGAATGCTATGGAATGCAATGGAATGCAATGGAATAGAATGGTGAAATGAAATGTGAGGTAAGATTGCACCACTGCACTGCAGCCAGGGTGACACAGAGTGATCCTGTTGAAAGAAAGGAATGGAATGGAAGGGAGTGGAAAGAATGGAATGGAGTGGAGTGGAGTGGAGTGGAACAGAGTGGTGTGGAATGGGATGGAGTGGAACGGAATGGAGTACAGGGGAGTGGAATGGAGTGGAATGGAATGGGATGGAATGCAAGGGAGTAGAGTGGAGTGGAATCGAGTGGAAAGGAATGGGATTGAGTGGAATGGAGTTGAGTGGAATGCAATGGATTGGAATGAGAGAGAATGTAATGGAATGGAATGGATTTTAGTGGAGTGGAGTGGACTGCAATGGAATGGAAAGGAATGCAATGGAATGGAAAGGAATGGTATGGAATGGAATGGAATGGTGAAGTGAAATGTGAGCTGAGATTGTTGTACTGCACTGTAGCCTGTGGGACAGAGTGAGATCCTATCGAAAGAAAGGAATGGAGTTGAATGGAATGGAATGGAATGGAATGTAGTGAAGTGGAGTGGAGGGCAGTGGAGTGGAATGGAGTGGAATGGAATGGAATGTAATATAATGGAATGGAGTGGAGTGGAGTCGAGAGGAGTGGAATGCAGTGGAATGGAATGGGATGGTATGGAGTGGAGTCTAGTGGAGTGGAATGGACTCCAGTTGAGTGGAATGGAATGGAATGTAGTGCAGAGGAGAAGAGTGGAGTGGGTTGGAATGGAATGAAATAGAATGGAATAGAATGAGATGGTGAAATGAAATGTGAGCTAAGATTGTGCCACTGCACTCCAGACTCTGTGAAATAGTGACAAACTGTCGAAAGAAATGTGTGGAATGTAATGGAGTTGAATGGAATGGATTGGAATAGGTTGGAGTTTAGTGGAGTGGACTGTAGTGCAGTGGAGTGGAGTGGAATGGAGTGGAAAGGAATGGGATTGAATGGAATGGAATGGAGCGGAGAGGAGTGGAGTGGAGTGGAATGTAGTGGAATGGAATGGGATTGAATCTAATGGAGTGGAATGTAGTGGAGTGGAGTGGACTGGAATGGAGTGGAATGGAATGAAATGGAATTAAATGGAGTGGAGTAGAGACGAGTGGAGTGGAGTGGTGTGGAATGGAGTGGAATGGAATGGAAAGGCATGGAATGAATGGAATGGCCAAATGAAATGTGAGCTGAGATTGTGCCGCTGCACTCCAGCCTGGGTGAAAGAGTGAGATCCTCTGGAAAATAGTAATGGAATGGAATGGAGTGGAATTGAATGGAATGGAATGGAATGGAGTGAAGTGCAGTCGATTGGAGTGTAGTGGATTGGAGTGGAGTGGTGTGGAGTGGACTGGAAGGAGTTGGAATGGAATTTGATTGATTGGAATAGAATGGAGTGGAGTGGAGTAGGGTGAATTAGAGTGGAATGGAATGGGATGGAATGGAACGGTGTTGAATGGAATGGAGTGGAGCGAAACGGAATGGAATGGAGTGGAGTGGATTGGAGTGGAAAGGAATGGAATGTGATGGAATGGAATGGAATGGAAAGGAATGCTTAAATGAAATGTGAGCTGTGATTGTGCCACTGCACTCCCACCTGCATGAAAAAGTGAGATACTTTCGAAAGAAAAGACTGGAAAGTAATGAAGTGGAATGGAATGGAGTGGGATGGAATGGAGTGGAGTGGAGTTGTGAGGAATGGAGTGTAATTGAATGGTGAAATGAAATGTGAGCTGAGATTGCGCCACTGCACTGCAGCCTGTGTGACAGAGTGAGATACTGTCAAAAGAAAGGAATGGATAGCAATGGAATGGAACGGAATGGAATGGGATGGAATGGAATGGAATTCAGTGGAGTGGAGTGAAGTGGAGTGGAATGAAATGGGACGGAATGGAGTGGAGTTTAGTGGAGGAAAGTGGAGTGGATTGGAGTGGAATGAGGTAGAATTGAATGGGATGGAATGGCATGGAGTGGAGTGGAAAAGGGTGGAATGGAATGGAATGGAATGGAATGCAATGCAATGGAATGGAATGGTGAAATTAAATGTTTGCTTAGATTGTGCCACTGCACTGCAGCCTGCGTGACAGGGTGAGATCCTCTCAAAAAAAGAAATGGAAGGGAAAAGAGTGGAATGGAATGGAATGGAGTGAAGTGGGGTGGGCTGGAGTGGAGTTGTGTGGGTTGGAATGGAATGGAAAGGAATGGAATGGAATGGGAAGGAATGGGATGGAATGGAATTGAGTGGAGTGGAGCAGAGTAGAGTGGAATGCTGTGGAATGGTATGGGATGGAATGGAAAGGAATGTAGTGTAGAGGAATGAAGTGGAATGGAGGGAAGTGGAGTGAAGTGGAATGGAGTAGAATGGAGTGGGATGGAGTGGAATGGAGTTGATTGGACAGGAATGGAGTGGAATGCAGTGCAATGGGATGGAGAGGAGTGGAATGCAGAGTAAGGGAATGAAATTTAATGCAATGGAATTTATTGGAATTTAAAGAAAATTAAAGTTCAACTCTGTTAGATGAATGCACACATCACAAAGAAGTTTCCCAGAATGCTTCTGTGTAGTTGTTTTGTGAAGATATTTCCTTTTCCGCCATAGGCATCAAATCACTCCAAATGTCCATTGCAGATAGGACCAAAAGGGTCTTCCAGAACTGCTGAATCAAAAGTAAGGTTAAACTCTGTGAGTTGAATGCACATTTCACAAAGAAAGTTGTCAGAATGCTTCTGTCTATTTTTAATGTGGCGATATATCCTTTTCCACCAAAGGCCTCAAAGCGGAACAAATGTCCACTTGCAGCTTCTACAAAAAGAGTGTTTCAAAGCTTCTCAATCAATAGAAAGGTTCATCTCTGTGAGATGAATGCACACATCACAAAGAAGTTTGTCAGAATACCTCTGTATAGTTTTTATGTGAAGATATTTCCTTTTCCACCATAGGTCTGAAAACATCACAAATATCCACTTGCAGATTCTACAAAAAGAGTGTTGTAAAGCTGCTCAATGAAAAGTAGCGTTTAACTCTGTGAGACGAACGCACACATCATAAAGAAGTTTGTAAGAATTCTTCTGTCTCGTTTTTATGTGAAGATATTTCTTTTTCCACCATAGGCCTCAAAGCAATCCAAATGTCCTCTCGCAGATTCTACAAAAAGGGTGTTTCTGAGCTGTTCAAAAAAAAAGAAAAATTCAACTCTGTGAGATGAATGCACACGTCACAAAGAAGTTCGTCAGAATGCTTCTGTCTAATTTTATGTGAAGATATTTCCTTTTCCACCATAGGCCACAAAGCGCTCCAAATGTCCACTTGCAGATTCCACAAAAAGAGTGTTTCAAAGCTGCTTAATCAAAAGTAAGGTTCAACTCCGTGAGATGAATGAACACATCACAAAGAAATTTCTCATAATGCTTCTCTCTAGTTCTTATGAGAAGTTATTTCCTTCTCCACCATAGGCATCAAATCACTCCAAACGTTGACTTGCAGATAGTACAAAAAGGGTCTTTCAAAACTGCTCCATCAAAAGTAAGGTTCAACTCTGTGATATGAATGCACACATGACAAAGGAATTTGTCAGAATCTTTCTGTCTCCTTATTATATTAAGATAATTCCTTTTCCACAATAGGACTAAGAGCGCTCCAAATGTCAACTTGTAGATTCTACAGAAAGAGAGTTTCAAAACTGCTCAATGAAAAGTAAGGTTCAACTCTGTGAGATGAATTCACACATCACAAAGAAGTTTGTCAGAATGCTTCTGTATAGTTTTCATGTGAAGATAATTCCTTTTCCACCATAGGACACAAAGCACTCCAAGTGTCCAATTTCAAATTCTACAAAAAGAGTGTTTCAAAGCTTCTCAATAAAAAGAAATGTCCAAACCTGTGAGATGATTGCACACATCACAAAATGTTTGTCAGAATGCCTCTGTCTGGTTTTTATGTGAAGATATTTCCTTTTCCACCATACGCCTCAAAGCGCTCCAAATGGCCACTTGTAGATTCTACAGAAAGTGTTTTTCAAAACTGCCCAATGAAAAGTAAGGTTCAACTCTCTGAGATGAATGTACACATAACAAAGAAGTTTTTCAGAATGCTTCTGTCTAGTTTTTATGATAAGATATTTGCTTTTCCATCACAGGCCACAAAGCGCTCCAAATGGACACTTGAAGATACTACAAATAGAGTGATTCAAAGCTGCTCAATCAAAAGAAATGTTCAACTCTGTGAGATGAATGCACCCATCACAAAGTAGTTTCTCAGAATGCTTCTGTCTAGTTATTATATGAAGATATTTTCTTTTCCACCATTGGCATCAAGGCACTCCAAATGTCTACTTGCAGATTATATGAAAAGAGTGTTTCAAAACTACTCAATAAAAAGTAAGGTTCAACTCCAACTCTTTGAGATGAAAGCACACATTACAAAGAAGTTTGTCAGAATGCTTCTGTCTAGTTTTTACGTGAAGATTTTTCCTTTTCCACCGTAGGCCCCAAAGCGCTCCAAATGTCCACTTGCAGATTCTACAAAAAGAGTGTTTCAAGACTGCTCAATCAACAGAAAGGTTCGACTGTGTGAGATGAAAGCACACATCACAAAGAAGTTTGTCAGAATGCTTCTGTCTAGTTTTTACGTGAAGATATTTCCCTTTCCACCATAGGGCTCAAAGCGCTTCAAATGTCCACTTGCAGATTCTATAAAAAGAGTGTTTCAAAGCTGCTCAATCAAAAGAAATGTTCAGTTCTGTGAGATGAATGCACTCATCACAAAGAAGTTTGTCAGACTGCTTCTCTGTAGTATTTATGTAAATATATTTCCTTTTCCAACACAGGTATCAAAGCGCTCCAAATGTCCACACGTAGATTCTACAAAAAGAGGGTTTCAAAACTGCTCAACGAAAACTAAGGTTCAACTCTGTGAGATGAATGTACACATCACAAAGAAGTTTTTCAGAATGCTTCTGCCTAGTTTTTATGTGAGGATATTTCCTTTACCACCATAGACCTCAAAGCACTCCAAATGTCCACATGCAGATTCTACAAAAAGAGTGTTTGAAGGCTGCTCAATCAAAAGAAAGTTTGCACTTTGTGAGAAGAATGCACACATCACAAAGAAGATTGTCGGAATGGTTCTGTCTAATTTTCATGTGAAGATATTTCCTTTTCCATCATAGACCTCAAAGCGCTCCAAATGACCACTTGCAGATTCAACAAAAAGAGTGTTTCAAAACAGCTCAATGAAAAGTAAGGTTCAACTCTGTGAGATGAAAGCACACATCACAAAAAAGTGTGTCAGAATGCTTCTCTCTAGTTATTATTGGAAGATACTTCGTTTTCCAACATAGGCCTAAATGCGCTTCAAATATCATTTCAGATTCTACAAAAATAGTGTTTCAAATCTGCTCAATCAAAAGAAAGGTTCAACTCCGTGAGATGAATGCACACATCACAAAGAACCTTGTCAGAATGCTTCTGGGTGTTTTTTAGGTGAAGATATTTCCTTTTACACAATAGGCCTCAAAGCACTCCAAATGTCCACTTGCAGAGTCTATAAAAAGAGTGTTTCAAACTGCTCAATCAAAAGAAAGGTTCAACTCTGTGCGTTGAATGCATAGATCCCAAAGAAGTTTGTCAGAATGCTTCTGTCTATTTTTTGTGTGAAGAAATTTTCTTTTCCAACATAGGCCTCAAAGCGCTCCAAACGTCCACTTGTAGATTCTACAAAAATAGGGTTTCAAAACTGCACAATGAAAAGTAAGTTTCAACTCTGTGAGATGAATACATGCATCACAAAGGAGTGTGTCAGAATGCTTCTGTCTAGTTATTATGTGAAGATAGTTCCTTTTCCACCATAGGCCTAATTGTGCACCAAATGTACACTTGCAGATTCTACAAAATTAGTTTTTCAAAGCTGGTCAATCAAAAGAAAGGTTCATCTCTGAGAGACGAATGCACACATCACAAAGAAGTTCGTCGGAATGCTTCTGGCTGGTTTTTATGTGAAGATATTTTCTATCCTACCATAGGCCTCAAAGTGCTCCAAATGTCCACTTGCAGATTCTGCAAAAAGAGTGTTTCAAAGCTGCTCCATCAAAAGAAACTTTCACATACGTGAGATGAGTACACACATCACAAAGAAGTTCATCAGAATGCTTTTGTCTAGTTATTATATGAAGATATTTTGTTATACACCACAGGCCTCAAGGCGCTACAAATGTCTACCTGCAGATTCTATAAAAATAGGGTTTCAAAACTGCTCAATGACAACTGAGGTTCAACTCTGTGAGGTGAATGTACACAACACAAAGAAGTTTGTGAAAATGCTTTTGTCTAGTTTTAATGTGAAGATATGTCCTTTTCCACTGCAGGCTTCAAAGAGCTCCAAATGTCCACTTGCAGATTCTACAAAAAGAGGGTTTCATAGTATTCCATGGTGTATATGTGCCACATTTTCTTAATCCAGTCTATCATTGTTGGACATTTGGGTTGGTTTCAAGTCTTTGCTATTGTGAATAATGCCGCAATAAACATACGTGTGCATGTGTCTTTATAGTAGCATGATTTATAGTCCTTTGGGTATATACCCAGTAATGGGATGGCTGGGTCGAATGGAATTTCTAGTTCTAGATCCCGGAGGAATCGCCACACTGACTTCCACAAGGGATGAACTAGTTTACAGTCCCACCAACAGTGTAAAAGTGTTCCTATTTCTCCACATCCTCTCCAGCACCTGTTGTTTCCTGACTTTTTAATGATTGCCATTCTAACTGGTGTGAGATGGTATCTCATTGTGGTTTTGATTTGCAAAAATGATGAGTTCATGTCCTTTGTAGGGACATGGATGAAATTGGAAATCATCGTTCTCAGTAAACTATCGCAAGAACAAAAAACCAAACACCGCATATTCTCACTCATAGGTGGGAATTGAACAATGAAAACACATGGACACAGGAAGGGAAACATCACACTTTGGGGACTGTTGTGGGGTGGGGGGAGGGGGGAGTGATAGCATTGGGAGATATACTTAATACTAGATGACGAGTTAGTGGGTGCAAAGCACCAGCATGGCACATGTATACATATGTAACTTACCTGAACATTGCTCACATGTACCATAAAACCTAAAGTATAACAATAATAATAATAATAATAAATAAATAAAAAGGGTTTCAAAACTGCTTAATGAAAACTAAGGTTCAACTCTGTAAGATGAATGCACACATCACAAAGAAGATTGTCAGAATGCCTCTGTCTAGTTTTTATATGAAGATATTTCCTTTTCCATGATAGGACTCAAAGCGCTCCAAATGACCCCTTGCAAATTCCACAAAAAGAGGGTTTCCAAACTGCTCAATCAAAAGGAAGCTTCAACTCTGTGGGATGAATGCACACATCACAAAGAAGTTTCTCAGGATTCTTCTGTCCAGTTTTTATGTGAACATACTACCTTTTACACCATAAGCCTCAAAGCGTTCCAAATGTTCTCTTGCAGATTCTACAAAAAGAGTGTTTCGAAACTGTTCAAACAAAAAAAAATGTTTAACTCTGGGAGATGAATGCACACATCAAAAAGAATTTTCTCACAATTATTCTGTGCAGTTTGTAGGTGAAGATATTTACTTTTCCACCATTGGCCTCAAAGCTCTCCATATGTCCAGTTGCAGATTCTACAAAAACAGTGTTTTAAAACTGCTCAATGAAAAGAAAGTTTCAACTCCATGAGATGAATGAACACAACACAAGGAAGTTTGTCATAATTTTTCTGTATACTTTTTATGTGAAAATATTTCCTTTTCCACCATAGGTCTCATAGCGCTTCAAATGTCCACTTGCAGATACTACAAAAAGAGTTTTTCAAACCTGCTCATTCAAAAGAATGTTTAAAATCTATGAGGTGAACGCACACATCACAAGTAAGTTTCTCAGAATGCTTGTGTCCAGTTATTATGTGAAGATATTTCGTTTTCCACCATAGGCCTCATAGCATTCCTGATCTCCGATTGCAGATTCTACAAAAGAGTGTTTCCAACCTATGCAATCAAAAGAAAGGTCAAATCTGTGAGATGAATGCACACGTCACAAAAAGTTTCCCAGAATGCTTGTGTCTATTTCTTGATTGAAGATATTTCCTCTTCCACCATAGGCCTCCAAATATCCACTTGCAGATCCTACAAGAAGAGTGTTTAAAACTGCTCAATCAAAGGAAACTTTCATCTCTGTGAGATGAATGCACCCATCACAAAGAAGTTTCTCAGACTGCTTCTGTCTAGGTTTATATGAACATATTTCCTTTTCCACCATAGGCCAAAAAGCACTCCAAATGTCCACTTGCAGACAGTACAAAAAGGGTGATTCAAAACTGCTCAATCAAAAGTAAGGTTCAACTCTGTGAGACGAATGAACATATCACAAAGAAGTTGGTCTGAATGCTTCTGTCTAGTTTTTATGTGAAGATATTTCCTTTTCCACCATAGGCCTCAAAGCACTCCGAATGTCCACTTCAAGATTCTTCAAAAAGATAGTTTTCAAAATACTCAATCAAAATAAAGTTCAAATCTGTGAGATAAATGCACACATCACAAAGAAGTTTCTCAGAATACTTCTGTCTAGTTATTATGTGAAGATATTTCCTTTCCCACCATAGACCTCAAACGCTCCAGTTGTCCACTTCCAGATTCTGCAAAAAGAGGGTTTCAAAACTGCTCATTCGTAAGTAAGGTTCAACTCTGTGAGATGAATGCATATATCACAAAGAAGTTACTCAGAATGCTTCTGTCTACTTAAGTGAAGATATTTCGATTTCCACCATAGGCCTCAAAGCACTCCAAATGTCCACTTCCAGATTCTACAAAAAGAGTGTTTCAAAACTGCTCAATCAAAAGAAAGGTTCAAATCTGTGAGATAAATGTACACATCACAAAGAAGTTTCTCAGAATGCTTCTGTCAAGTTTGTAAGTCAATATACTTCCTCTTCCACAATAGGCCTCAAAGTGCTCCAAATACCCACTTGCAGATTTTAGAAAAAGAGTTTTTCCAAACTGCTCAATATAAAGAATGTTTCAACTCTCTGAGATGAATGCACCAATCACAAATAATTTTCCCTTAATGATTCTGTCTAGGTTTTAAGTGAAGAAATTTCCTTTTGCACCATGGGCCTCAAAGCGATGCAAATGTACACTTGCAGGTTGTACAAAAAGAGTTTTTCCAAACTGCTCAATCAAAAGAAAGGTTCAATGCTGTGAGATGAATGCAAACATCGCAAAGAAGTTTGTCAGAAAGTTTCTGTATAGTTTTTATTTGAAGATATTTCCTTTTCCACCATCAGCCTCAAAGCACTTCAAATGTCCAATTGCAGATTCTACAAAAAGAGTTTTTCAAAGCTGCTCAATAAAAAGAAAGTTCAAGTGTGTGAGATGAATGCACACATCTTGAAGAAGTTTCTCAGAATCCTTTTGTCTTGCTATTATGTGAAGATATTTCGTTTTCCACGTTGGCATCAAAGCACTTGCAGATTCCACAAAAAGAGTGTTTCAAAAGAGCTCAATCGAAAGTAAGGTTCAACACTATGAGATGAATGCACACATCACTCAGAAGTTTCTGAGAATGCTTCTGTCTAGTATTTATGTGAAGATATTTCCTTTTCCACCATGGGCTGCAAAGCGCTCTAAATGTCCACTTGTAGATTCTGCAAAAAGTCTTTCAAAACTGCTCAATCAAAAGAAAGGTTGAAGTCTGTGAGATGAATGCACACATCACAATGAAGTTTCTCAGAATGCTTCTGTCTAGTTCTTAAGTGAGGATACCTCCTTTTCCACCATAGGCCTCAAAGTGCTCCATACATCCAATTGCAGATTCTACAAAAAGAGAGTTTCCGAACATCTCAGTCAAAGAAAGTTTCAACTCAGTGAGAGGAATGCACAAGTCACAAAGAAATTTGCACAATTCTTCTGTCTAGTTATTATGAGAAGATACTTCCTTTTCCACCATAGGCCTCAAAGCACTCAAAATGTCCACTTGCAGATAGTACAAAAAGGGTGTTGAAAAACTGCTCAATCAAAAGTAAGGTTCTATTTTGTGAGATGAATGCACATATCACAAAGAAGTTTGTCAGAATGCTTCTGTCTAGTTTTTATGTGAAGATATTTCCTTTTCCATCTTAGGACTCAAAACACTCCAAATGTCCCCCTGCACATTCTACAAAAAGAGAGTTTCCAAACTGTTCAATCAAAACAAAGGTTCCACTCTTTGAGAGGAATTCACACATCACAAAGAAGTTTCTCAGAATGTTTCTGTCTAAGTTTTGTGTGAAGATATTTCGTTTTCCACCATAGGCCTCAAAGCCCTCCAAATGTCCACTTGCAGATTCTACAAAAAGAGTGTTTCCAAACTGCTCAATGAAAATAAAGGTAAAACTCTGTGAGATAAATGCACACATCATAAAGAATTTTCTCAGAATTATTCTGACTAGTTTTTATGTGAAGATATTTCGTTTTCCACCATAGGCCTCAAAGCGCTAAAATTGTCCACTTGCAGATTCTATAAAAAGAGTGTTTCAAAATTTCTCAATCAAAGCTAAGGTTCAACTTCATGAGATGAATCCACCCATCAAAACGAAGTTTGTCAGAATGTTTCTGTATAGTTTTTATGTAAAGATATTTCCTTTTCTGCCACAGACCTCAAAGTGCTCCAAATGTTCGTTTGCAGATTCTACAAAAAGAGTGTTTCAAAGCTGCTCAATCAAAAGAAAAGTTCAACTCCGTGAGATGAATGCACACATCACAAATAAATTGCTCAGTATGCTTCTGTCTAGATTTTATGTGTAGATATTTCCTTTTGCACCATAGGCCTCAAAGCACTCCAAAAGTCCTCTTGCAGATAGTACAAAAAGGGTGTTTCAAAACTGCTCAATGCAAAGAAAGTTTCAATTCTGTGAGATGAATGCATGCATCACAAAGGAGTTTGTCAGAATTTTTTTGTTTAGTTTTTATGTGACGATATTTCCTTTTCCACCATAGGCCTCAAAGCACTCCAAAAGTCCACTTGCAGATAATAAAAAAAGGGTGTTTCAAAACTGGACAGAAACATTCTGACAAACTTCTTTGTGATATGTGCCTTCATCTCACAGAGTTGAACATATCTTTTGATTGAGCAGTTTTAAAACAGTTTTTTTGTAGAATCTACAAGTGTTCATTTGGAGCACCTTGAGGCCTATGGTGGAAAAGGAAATATCTTCACATAAAAACTAGACAGAAGCATTCTGACAAACTACCTTGTGATATGTGCATTCATCTCACAGCGTTTAACCTCACTATCAATTGAGTAGCTTTGAAACACTCTTTTTGTAGAATCTGCATGTGGACATTTGGAGCGTTTTGAGAACTATGGTGGAAAAGGAAATATCTTCACATAAAAATTGCACGGAAGCATTCTTAGAAACTTCTTTGTGATGTGTGCATTGATCTCACAGAGTTGAACCTTTCTTGGATTGAGGAGTTTGGAAACACTCTTTTTGTAGAATCTGGAAGTGGACATTTGGAGCACTTTGAGGCCTATGAGAAATATCTTTACATAATAACTAGACAGAAGCATTCTGAGAAACTTCTTTGTGATGCGTGCATTCATCTCAGAGATTTGAAATTTTCTTTTGATTGAGCAGTTTTGAAACACCCTTTTTGTACTATGTACAAGTGGACATTTATAGGGCTTTGAGGCCTGTGGTGGATAAGGATATATCTTCACATAAAATCTTGACAGAAGCATTCTGACAGACTTCTTTGTGATATGTGGATTCAACTCACAGAGTTGAACTTGCTTTTGCTTGCACAGCTTTGAAACACCCTTTTTGTACTATCTGCAAGAGGATATTTGAGTGTTTTGACATCTATGGAGGAAAAGGAAATATCTTCAAATAAAAACTATACAGAGGCATTCTGACAAACGCCTTTGTGATGTGCGCATTCATCTCACAGAGTTGAACATTTCTTTTGATTGAGTAACTTCGAAACTCACTTTTTGCAGAATCTGCAAGTGGACATTTGGAGTGCTTGTAGGCCTATCGTAGAAAAGGAAATATATTAATTAAATAACTAGACAGAAGCATTCTGAGAAACTTCTTTGTAATGTGTTTTTTCAAAACTTTGAGAAGTTTTGAAACACCCTTTTTGTACAATCTGTAAGTGGACATTTGGAGCACTTTCAGGCCAATAGTGGAAAGGAAATATCTTCACATAAAAACTGTACAGAAGAATTCTGAGAAACTTCTTTCGGAAGTGTGCATTCATCTCACAGAATAGAACCTTGCTTTCGATTGAGCACTTTTGAAACACACTTTTTTTTTGTATAATCTCCAAGCAGACAGCTGGAGCGCTTTGAGGCCTATGGTAGAAAATGAAATATCTTCACATAATAACTAGACAGAAGCATTCTGAGAAAGTTCTCTGATATGTGCATCCATCTCACGGAGTTGAACCTTTCTTTTGGTTTAGCAGCTTTAAAACACTCTTTTTGTATAATCTGCAATTGGACATTTGGGGCGCTTTGAATCCTAAGGTGGAAAAGGAAATGTCTTCACATAAAAACTATACAGAAACATTCTGACAAACTTCTTTGTAATGTGTGCATTCGTCTCACAGAGATGAACTTTTCTTTTCATTGAGCAGTTTTGAAACACTCGTTTTGTAGAATCTGCAAGTGTACATTTGGAGTGCTTTGAGGCCTATGGTGGAAAAGGAAATATCTTCACCTATAAACTAGACAGAATCATTCTGAGAAAATTCTTGGTGATGTGTGCATTCATCTCACAGAGTTGAACATTTCTTTTGAATCAGTAGTTTTAACACACTCTTTTTGTAGAATCTGCTAATGGACATTAGGAGCGCTTTGAAGAATATGGTGGAAAAGGAAATATCTTCATATAAAAATGAGACAGAAGAATTCTGAGAAACTTCATTGTGATGGTTGCATTCAGCTCACCGAGTTGAAACTTTTTTTTGACTGAGCCATTAGGAAACACTCTTTTTGTAGAATCTGCAAGTGGATATTTGGAGCGCTTTGAGGCCCATGGTGGAAAAGGAAATATCTTCACATAAAAACTAGACAGAAGCATTCTGACAAACTTCTTTGATATGTGCATTCATCTCACAGAGTTCAACCTTACTTTTGATTGAGCAGTTTTGGAACACCCTTTTTGATTTAGGTGTAAGTGGACATTTGGAGTGCTTTTTGGTCTATGGTGGAAAAGGAGATATCTTAACATAAGAACTAGACAGAATCAGTCTGAGAAAACTTTTGGTGTTGTGTGCATTCATCTCTCAGAGTTGAACCTTTCTTTTGGTTGAGCAGTTTGGAAACACTCTTTTTCCAGAATCTGCAAGTGGCCATTTGGAGGGCTTTGAGGCCTATGTTGGAAAAGGAAATATCTTCACATAAAAACTAGACAGAAGCATTCTGACAAACTTCTTTTTGATATGTTCATTCACCTCACAGAGTTCAACCTTACTTTTCATTGAGCAGTTTTGAAACACCCTTTTTGAACTAGTTGCAAGTGGACATTTGGAGTGCTTTGTGGCCTATGGTGGAAAAGGAGATATCTTTACATAAATACTAGACAGAATCAGTCTGTGAAAATTCTTGGTGATGTGCACATTCATCTCACAGTCGTGAACCTTTCTTTTGATTGAGTAGTTTGGAAACACCCTTTTTCCAGAATCTGCAAGTGGACATTTGGTGAGCTTTGTGTCCTATGGTGGAAAACGAAATATCTTCAAAGAAAACCTAGACAGAAGAATTCGGAGAAACTTCTTTGTGATGTGTGCATTCTTCTCACAGAGTTGAATCTTCCTTTTTATTGAGCAGTTTGGAAACACTCTTTCTGTAGAATCTGTAAGTGGACATTTGGAGCGTTTTGAGGCATATGGTGAAAAAAAAATCTTCACATAAAAACTAGACAGAAGGATTCTGACAAACTTCTTTGTGATATATGCAGTCATCTCATAGAGTTGAACCTTACTTTTGATTGAACAGTTTTGAAACACCCTTTTTGTACTCTCTGCAAGTGGACATTTGGAGTGTTTGAGGCCTATCTTGGAAAAGGAAATCTCTTCCCAAGAACTAGACAGGAGCATTCTGACAAATTTCTTTGTGATGTGTGCATTCATCTCACAGGGTTGAACCTTTCATTTGATTGAACAGCTTTGAAACACTTTGTACAATCTGCATGTGGACATTTGGGGCGCTTTGAAGCCTATGGTGGAAAAGAAAGTATCTTCACAAAAAAACTATACAGAAACATTATGACAAAATTTTTTGTGATGTGTGCATTCATCTTACAGATTTGAACCTTTCTTTTCATTGAGCAGTTTTGAAACACTGTTTTTGTAGAATGTGCAAGTGTATATTTGGAGAGTTTTGAGGCCTATGCTGGAGAAGGAATTATCTTCACATAAAAACTAGACAGAAGCATTCTGAGAAACTACTTTGTGATGTGTGGATTCACCTCAGAGACTTGAACTTTTATTTTTATTGAGAAGTTTAGAAACACTCTTTTTGTAGAATCTGCTAGTGGACATTTGGAGCACTCTGAGGCCTAGTGTGGAAAAGGAAATATGTTCATATAAAAACTAGACAGAATCATTCTGACAAACTTCTTTTGGATGTGTGCATTCATCTCCTAGATTTGAACCTTACTTTCGATTGAGCAGTTTTGAAACACTTTTTTTGTAGAATCTGCAAGTGGACATTTGGAGCACTTTGTGGGGTATGGTGCAAAAGGAAATATATTCACATGTAAACTAGACAGAATCATTCAGACAAACTTCTTTGGGATGTGTGCATTCAATTGACAGAGTTGGACTTTCTTTTGATTGATCAGTTTTGAAACACTCTTTTTGTAGAATCTGCAAGAGGACATTTGGAGCTCTTTGAGGCCTATGGTGGAAAAGGAAATATCTTCACTTCAGAGCTAGACAGAAGCTAGACAGAAGCATTCTGAGAAACTTCTTTGTTATGTGTTCATTCATCTCACAGAATTGAACCTTTTTATTATTATTATTATACTTTAAGTTTTAGGGTACATGTGCACAATGTGCAGTTTAATTACATATATGTACATGTGCCATGCTGGTGTGCTGCCCCCATTAACTCGTCATTTAGTATTAGGTATATCTCCTAATGCTATTACTCCCCCCTCCCCCCACCCCACAACAGTCCCCAGAGTGTAATGTTCCCCTACCTGTGTCCATGTGTTCTCATTTTTCATTTCCCATCTATGAGTGAGAACATGCAGTGTTTGGTTTCTTGTCCTTGCGATAGTTTACTGAGAATGATGATTTCCAATTTCATCCACCTCCTTACAAAGACATGAACTCATCATTTTTTGTGGCTACATGGTATTCCATGGTGTATATATGCCACATTTTCTTAATCCACTCTATCATTCATGGACATTTGGGTTGGATCCAAGTCTTTGCTATTGTGAATAGTGTCACAATAAACATACGTGTGCATGTGTCTTTATAGCAGCATGATTTATAGTCCTTTGGGTATGTACTCAGTAATGGGATGGCTGGGTCAAATGGAATTTCTAGTTCTAGATCCCTGAGGAATCGCCACACTGACTTCCACAATGGTTGAACTAGTTTACAGTCCCACAAATAGTGTAAAAGTGTTCCTATTTCTCCACATCCTCTCCAGCACCTGTTGTTTCCTGACTTTTTAATGATTGCCATTCTAACGGTGTGAGATGGTATCTCATTGTGGTTTTGATTTGCATTTCTCTGATAGCCAGTGGTGATGAACATTTTTCATGTGTCTTTTGGCTGCATAAATGTCTTCTTTTGAGAGGAGTCTGTTCATAACCTTTGCTCACTTTTTGATGGGGTTGTTTGTTTTTCTTCTTGCAAATTTGTTGGTGTTCATTGTAGATTATGGATATTAGCCCTTTGTCAGATGAGTAGGTTGCGAAAATTTTCTCCCATTTTTACGTTGCCTGTTCATTCCAATGGTAGTTTATTTTTGCTGTGCAGAAGGTCTTTAGTTTAATTAGATCCCATTTGTCAACTTTGGCTTTTGTTGCCATTGATTTTGGTGTTTTAGACATGAAGTCCTTACCCATGTCTATGTCCTGCATGGTAGTGCCTAGGATTTCTAGGGATCAATTCAACCAGAAGAGTTAACTATCCTAAATATATATGCACCCAATACAGGAGCACCCAGATTCATAAAGCAAGTCCTGAGTGACCTACAATGAGACTTAGACTCCCTCACAATAATAATGGGAGATTTTAACACCCCACTGTCAACATTAGACAGATCAACGAGAAAGAAAGTTAACAAGGATACCCAGGAATTGTACTCAGCTCTGCACCAAGTGAACCTAATACACATCGACAGAACTCTCCACCCCAAATCAACAGAATATACGTTCTTCTCAGCACCACACCATACCTATTCCAAGACTGACCACATAGTTGGAAGTAAAGCTCTCCTCTGCAAATGTAAAAGAACAGAATTTATGACAAACTGTCTCTCAGACCACAATGCAATCAAACAAGAACTCAGGATTAAGAAACTCATTCAGAACCGCTCAACTACATGGAAATTCAACAACCTCCTCCTGAATGACTACTGGGTACATAAAGAATTGAAGGCAAAATTGAACTTTTCTTTTGATTGAGCTGTTTTGAAACACTCTTTTTGTGGAATCTGCAATTGGATATTTGGAGCGCTGTGTGGACTAAGGTGGAAAAACCAATATCTTCATATAAAAACTAGACAGAAGATGTCTGACAAACTTCCTTGTGATGTGTGCATTCATCGCACAGAGTTGAAAACTCACTTGCAATTGAGCAGTTTTGATACCATCTTTTTGTAGAACCTGCAGGTGGACATCTGGAGGGCTTTGAAGCCTATGTTGGAAAATGAAATATCTTTACAAAATTAATGGAAGCATTCTGAGAAACTTCTTTGTGATGTGCGCATTCATCTCACAGAGTTGAAAATTTGTTTTGATTGAGCAGCTTTGAAACACTCTTTTGTAGAATCTGCAAATGGACATTATAAGTGCTGTGAGGCCTATGTTGGAAAACTAATTGTCTTCACATAAAAACTATACAGAAACATTCCGACAAACTTCTTTGTGATGTGTGCATTCGTCTCACAGAGTTGAAACTTTCTTTTAATTGATCAGTTTTGAAACATTCTTTTTGAAGAATCTGCAAGTGTCTATTTGGACAGTTTTAAGGACTAGGGTGGAAAGGAAATATCTTCACATTAAAACTAGACATAATCATTCTGAGAAAATTCTTTGTGATATGTGCATTTATCTTAGAAAGTTGAACCTTTCTTTTCATTGAGCAGTTTTGACACAGTCTTTTTGTAGAATCTGCAAATGGTCATATGGAGCGCTTTGAGTCCTATGGTGGAAAAGGAAATGTCTTCTCATAAAAACTAGACGGAAGCATTCTGAGAAACTTCTTTGTGATGTGTCCATTCATATCACAGACTCCAACTTTTCTTTTGATTGAGCAGTTTGGAAACACTCTTTTTGTAGAATCTGCAAGTGGATATTTGGAGTGCTATACTGACTGTAGTGGAAAAGGAAACACCTTCACATAAAAACTGGACAGAATCATACTGAGAAACCTTCCTTTTGATTGAGCAGTTTGGAAACACGCTTTTTGTAGAATGTGCAAGTGGACATTTGGAGAGCTTTGGGACCTCTGATGGAAATGCAAATATCTTCCCATAAAAACTAGGTAGAAGCATTATGACAAACTTCTTTGTGAAATGTGCATTCGTCTCACAGAGTTTAACCTTACTTTGGATTGTGCAGTTTTGAAACATCCTGTTTGTTCTATCTGCATGAGGACAGTTGGAGTGTTTGAGGTCTATGGTAGAAAAGGAAATATCTTCACATACAACTAGACAGAAGCATTCTGAAGAATGTCTTTGTGAAGTGAGCATTCATGTCACTGAGTTGAATCATTCTTTTGATTGAGTAGTTTGGAAACTATCTTTTTGCAGAATCTGCAAGTGGACATTTGGAGGGCTTTGAGTCCTATGGTGGAAAAGGGAATATCCTCACACAAAAACCAGACAGAAGCATTCTGACGAACTTCTTTGTGATGCATGCATTCATCTCAGAGAGTTGAACTTTTCTTTTCATTGAGCAGTTTTGAAATACTCTTTTTGTAGAATCTGCAAGTGGGCAATTTGTGCATTTTGAGGCCTATGGTGGAAAAGGAAATATTTTCACATAAAAACTAGACAGAAGCCTTCTGAAAAATTTCTTTGTGATGTGTGCATTCATCTTACAAAGTTGAACATTTCTTTTGGTTGAGCTGTTTTGAAACACTGTTTTTGTAGAATCTGCATGTGGACAATTGAAGTGCTTTGAGTCCTATGGTGGAAAAGGAAATATCTTCACTTAAGAACTAGACAGATGCATTCTGACAAATTTGCTTGTGGTGTGTGCATTCATCTCACAGAGTTGAACCTGATTTTCGATTGAGCAATTTTGAAACACACTTTTTATAGAATCTGCAAGTGGACATTTGGAGTGCTTGAGACCAATGCTGGAAAAGGAAATATCTTCACATAAAAATTAGGCAGAAGCATTCTGACAAACTTATTTGTGATGTGTGATTTCATCTCACAGGGTTGAACCTTATTTTTCATTGAGCAGTTTTGAAACACTCTATTTGTAGAATCTGCAATTGGACATTTGGAGTGCTTTGAGGCCTGTGGTGGAAAAGGAAATATCTTCACATACAAACGAGACGGAAGCATTCTGACAAACGTATTTATGATGTGTGCATTCAACTCACAGTGTTGACAATTTCTTTTGATTGACCAGCTTTGAAACACTCTTTTTGTAGAATCTGCAAGTGGGCATTTAGAGTGCTTTGGGGCCTATGGTGGAAAAGGAAATACCTGCACATAAAAACTAGACAGAAGCATTCTGAACAACTTCTTTGTGATGTGTGCATTCATCTCACAGTGTTGAACCTTACTTTAGATTGAGCAGTTTGAAACACTCGTTTTGTAGAATCTGCAAGTGGACATTTGGAGCGCTTTGAGGTATATGGTGGGAAAGGAAATATCTTCAAATAAAAACCAGACATAAGCATTCTGACAAACTACTTTGTGATGTGTGCATTCATCTAACAGATTTGAAATTTACTTTTCATTGAGCAGTTTTGAAACACTCTTTTTGTAGAATCTGCAAGTGGACATTGGAGGGATTTGAGGCCTATGGTGGAAAAGGAAATATCTTCACATAAAAACTAGACAGAAGCCTTCTGAAAAATTTATTTGTGATGTGTGCATTCATCTTACAGAGTTGAACGTTTCTTTTGTTTGAGCAGTTTTGAAACACTCTTTTTGTAAAATCTGGAAGTGGACATTTGGATTGCTTTGAATCCTATGGTGAATAACGAAATAACTTCATATAATAACTAGACAGAAGCATTACTAGAAACTTCTTTGTGATGTGTGCATTCATCTCACACGGAGTTGAATCTTTCTTTTGATTGAGCAGCTTTGAAACACTATTTTTGTAAAATATGCAAGTGGACGTTAGGAGCGCTTTGAGGCATATGGTGGAAAAGGAAATATCTTCACATGAGAACTAGACAGAATCATTCTGAGAAAATTCTTTGTGATATGTGCATTCACTATATAGAGTTGAAACTTTCTTTTCTTTTCTTTTTTTTTTTTTAGACATGAAAGTGTTTATTTTTCTTTATTTCCTGTTTCATTGAGCAATTTTGACAAAGTATTTTTGTAGAATCTGCAACAGGTCATTTTGGGCACTTTGAGGTCTATGGTGGAAAAGGAAATATCTTCGCATAAAAACTAGACAGAAGCATTGTGAGAAACTTCTTTGTTATGTGTGCATTCATCTCATGGACTCGAAACTTTCTTTTGATTGAGCAGTTTGGAAACACTCTTTTTGTAGAATCTGCAAGTGGATATTTGGAGTGCTATACTGCCTCTATTAGAAAAGGAAATATCTTCACATAAAAATTAGACAGAAGGATTCTGAGAAACTCCTTTGTGATGTGTACATTCATCTCACAGAATTGAACCTTTCTTTTGATTGAGCAGTTTTGAAACACTCTTTTTGTAGAATCAGCAATTGGACATTGGAGCCCATTGAGGCCTATATTGGAACACGAAATAACTTCACATAGTAGCTAGACAGAAGCATCCTGAGAAACGTCCTTTTGATGTGTGCATTCATCTCGTGGAGGTGAAACTTCCTTTGATTGAGCAGTATTGAAACACTCTTTTTGTAGAATATAAAATTTGACATTTTTAGCTCTTTGACGCCTATGGTGGAAAAGGACACATCTTCACTTAAAAACTATATAAAAACATTCTGACAAACTTCTTTGTGATGTGTGCATTCATCTCACAGAGTTGAAATTTCTTTTCATTGAGCAGTTTTGAAACACCCTTTTGTAGAATCTGCAAGTGTACATTTGCAGCGCTTTGAGGCATATGTTGGAATAGGAAATATCTTTACATTAAAACTAGACAGAAGCCTTCTGAAAAACTTCCTTGTGATGTGTGCATTCAACTTTGAGGGTTGAACATTTCTTTTGATTGAGCAGTTTTGAAACACCCTTTTTGTAGAATCTGCAAGTCAACAATTGGAGTGCTTTGAGGATTATGATGGATAATGGAATGTCTTCGTATTATAACTAGAAAGAAACAGTATGAGAACCTTCTTTGTGTTGTCTGCATTCTTCTCACAGGGTTGAGCCATTCTTTTGGTTGAACAGGTTTGAAAAACTCTTTTTGTAGAATCTGAAAGTGGGCATTTGGAGCACTTTGAGGCCTATGGTGGAAAAGGAAATATCTTCCCATAAAAACTAGACAGAAGCATACTGAAAAACTTCTTTGTAATGTGTGCATTCATCTCACAGTGTTAAACCTTACTTTCAATTGAGCAGTTTTGAAACACTCTTTTTGTAGAATCTGCAAGTGTACATTTGAAGCGCTTTGAGGCCTATAGTGTGTAATGAAATATCTTCATATAATAACTAGACAGAAGCATTATGAGAAACTTCTTTGTGATGTGTGCATTCATCTCACACTGAGAAGAACCTTTCTTTTGATTGAGCAGCTTTGAAACACTCTTTTTGTAGATTCTGCATGTGGACATTTGGAGTGATTTGAGGCCTATGGTGGAAAAGGAAATATCTTCACATTAAAACCAGACAGAAGCATTCTGAGAAACTTCTTTGTGATGTGTGCATTCATCTCACAGGGTTGAACCTTCCTTTTTTTGAGCAGTTTTGAAACCCTCTTTTTGTAGAATCTGCAAGTGGAAAATTGGAGCACTTTGAGGCCTACAGTGGAAAAGGAAACATCTTCACATAAAAACTAGACAGAAGCCTTCTGGAAAACTTCTTTGTGATGCGTTCATCCATCTTAGAGTGTTGAAACTTTCTTTTGATTGAGCTGTTTTGAAACTCTATTTTTGTAGAATCTGCAGGTGGACATTTGGAGCACTTTGAGGATTCTGGTGGACAAGGAAATATCTTCATATAATAACTAGACAGAAGCATAATGAGAAATTTCTTTGTGTTGTGTGTATTCATCTCACACTGAGTTGAATTTTTCTTTTGATTCAGCAACTTTGAAACACTCTTTTTGTGGAATCAGCAAGTGAACATTTGGAGCACTTTGACACCTATGGTGGAAAATGAAATATGCTCACATAAAAACCAGACAGAAGCATTCTGACAAATTTCTTTATGATGTGTACATTTGTCTCACAGAGTTAAACCTTACTTTTCATTGAGCAGTTTTGAAACACTCTTTTTGTAGAATCTGCAAGTGGATAATTGGAGCTCTGTGAGGCCAATTGTGGAAAAGGAAATATCTTCACATAAAAACTGTAGAGAAGTATTCTGACAAACTTCTTTCTGATGAGAGCATTCATCTCATAGAGTTGAACCTTTCTTTTGGTTAAGCAGTAGAACCTTTCTTTTTGTAGAATCTGCCAGTGGACATTTGGAGACCTTTGAGGCCTATGATGGGAAAGGACATATCTTCACATGAAAACTTCACAGAAGCATTCTGACAAACTTCTTTGTGATGTGTGCATTCATCTCACAGAGTTGAACCATTCTTTTGTTTGAGCAGCTTTGAAACACTCTTTTTGTACAATCTGCAAGTGGACATTTGTAGTGCTTTGAGGCCTGTAGTGGAAAAGGACTTATCTTCACTGAAAAACTAGACAGAAGCATTCTGTCAAACTTCTTTGAGATGTGTGCATTCATCTGAAAGAGTTGAACCTTTCTTTTGATTGGTCAGTTTGAAACACTCTTTTTATAGAATCTGCAAGTGGAGATTTTGAGTGCTTTGAGGCCTATGGTGGAAAAGAAAATATCTTCACATAAAAACTAGACAGAAGCATTCTGACAAACTTCTACATGAAGTGTGCTTTCATCTCACAGAGTTGAAACTTTGTTTTGTTTAAGCAGTTTTGAAAATCTCTTTTCATGCCACCTGAAAGTGGACATTTGGAGTGCTTTGAGGCCTATGGTGTGAAAGGAAATATCTTCACCTAAAAATCAGACAGAAGAATTCTGACAACCTTCTTTGTGATATGTGCATTCATCTCATAGAGTTGAACTTTACTTTTCACGGAGCAGTTCTGAAATACCCTTTTTGTACTGTTCACAAGTGGATATCTGGAGTTCTTTGGGTCCTATGATGGAAAAGGAAATATCTTCACTTAAAAACTAGACAGAAGCATTCTGACAAATTTGCTTGTCATGTGTTCATTCGTCCCACAGAGTTGAACCTTACTTTCAATTGAATAGTTTTGACATACTCTTTTTGTAGAATCTGCAAGTGGACATTGGGAGCGCTTTGAGGCCCATGGAGGAAAAGTTGATATCTTCACATAAAAAATAGACAGAAGAATTCTTATAAACTTCTTTGTGATGTGTGCATCCATCTCACAGATTTGAAACTTACTTTCCATTGAGCAGTTATGAAACATTGTTTTTGGATAAATTGCAAGTGGACATTTGGAGGGCTTTGAGGCCGATGGTGGAAAAGGAAATATCTTCACATAAAAACTAGACAGAAGAATTCTGACAAACTTCTTTGTGATATGTGCATTCATCTCACAGGTTTGAACCTTACTTTTGATTGAGCAGTTTTGAAACAACCTTTTTGTACTATCTGCAAGTGGATATTTGGTTTGCTTTGAGACCTATGGTGGAAAGGAAATATCTTCACATAAGATCTAGACAGAAGCATTCTGAGGACTTTCTTTCTGATGTGTGCATTAATCTCACAGAGTTGAACCTTACTTTCGATTGAGTACTTTTGAAACACTCTTTTTGTAGAATCTTCAGGTGGACATTTGGAGCACTCTGAGGCCTATGGTGGATAAAGAAATATCTTCATATAATAAGTAGACAGAAGAATTATGAGAAACTTCTCTGTGATGTGTGCATTTATCTCACAGAGTTGAACTCTACTTTTTATTGAACAGTTTTGAAACACTCTTTTTGTGGTATCTGCAGGTGAACAATTGGAGAGCTTTGGGGATTAGGTTGAAAAGGAAATATCTTCACATAAAAAGTTGACAGAAATTTCTGACACACTTCTGTGATTTGTGCATTCATCTTACAGAGTTCAACCTTTCCTTTGATTCAGCATCTTTGAAACCCTCTTTTTGCAGAATCTTCAAGGGGACGTTTGGAGCGCTTTGAGACCTACGGTGAAAAAGGAAATATCTTCATATACTAACTAGACATAAGAATTCCAAAAAACTTCTTTGTGATGTGTGCATTCATCTCACAGATTTGAACTTTTCTTTTGATTGAGCACCTTTGAAAAACTCTTTTTGTAGAATCTGCAAGAGGACATTTGGAGCGTTTGGGGCCTATGGCAGAAAAGGAAATATATTCACATAAAAACAAGACAGACCATTCTAACAAACTTTTTTGTGATGTGTGCATTCATCTCACAGAGTTGAATCTGTCTTTTGATTGAGCAGTTTGGAAACAGTCTCTTTGGAGGATCTGCAAAGGTATATTTGTGAGCAGTTTTAAGCCTAAGGTGAAAAAGGAAAAATCCGCAAATAAAATCTAGACAGAAGCTTTCTGTGAAACCTCTTTGTGATGTGTGCATTTATCTCACAGAGTTGAACCTTTGTTTTGATTGAGCAGTGTGGGAGCTGTCTTTTTGTATAATCTGCAAAGTGATATTTGTGAACAATTTGAGGTTTATGGTGAAAAAGGAAATATCTTCACAAAAAAACTAGACAAACATTATGAGAAACATCTTTGTGATGTTTGCATTCATCTCACATAGTCGAAGCTTCCTATTGATTGATCAGTTTGGAAGCATTCTTTTTGTGCAAGCTTCATAGGGATATTTGTGAACCCTTTGAGGCAGGTCTATGGTGAAAAACGAAACATCTTCATATAAAAACTAGACAGAAGCATTCTGAGAAACTTCCTCATGTTGTGTGCTTTAATCTCAGAGTTGAATCTTTCTTTTCATTGAGCAGTTTGGAAACAGTCTTTATGTAGAATCTGCACAGGGACATTTGTGAGCAATTTGAGGCCTATGGTGAAAAAGGAAATATCTTCAAATAAAAACTAGACAGAAGCATTCTGAGAAACTTCTTTGTGATGTGTGCATTCGGCTCACAGTGTTGAGCACCTCTTTAGATTGAGTAGTTTGGAAACAGTGCTTTTGTAGAATCTGCAAAGGGATATCTGTGAGCCCTTTGAGGCCTATGGTGAAAAAGGAACTATTCACAAATAATATCTAGACAGAAGCTCTCTGAGAAACTTCTTTGTGATGTGTGCATTCATCTCACAGAGTTGAATCTTCCTTTTGATTGAGTAGTTTGGAAACAGTCTTTTTGTAGAATATGCATAGTGATATTTGTAAGCCCATTGAGGCCTATGTTGAAAAAGGAATTATCTCCACATAAAAACTAGACAGAAGCTTTTTGAGAAACTTCTTTGTGGTGTGTGCATTCATCTCACCATGTTGAACCTTTCTTTTGATTGAGCAGTTTGGAAACAGAACTTTTGTAGAATCTGCAAAGGGATATTTGTGATCCCATTGAGGCGTAAGGCAAAATAAGATTTATCTTGAGATAAAAACTAGACAAAAGATTTCTGAGAAACTTCTTTGTGATGTGTGCATTCTTCTCACATAGTTGAACTTTTATTTTGATTGAGCAGTTTTTAAACAGTCTTTTTGTACAAACTGCAAAGTGATATCTGTGAATGCTTTCAGACTTATGGTGAAAAAGGAAATATCTTCACCTAAACCTATAAAGAAGCTTTCTGAGAAACTTCTTTAGGATGTGTGCATTCATCTCACAGAGTTGAACATTTGTTCTGATTCACCAGTTCAAAAAAGTCTTTTTGTAGAATCTGTAAGGAGACATTTTTGAGCTCTTTGAGGCCTATGGTGAAAAAGGAAATATCTTTACATAAAAACTATACAGAAGCTTTCTGAGATACTTCTCTGAGATGTATTCATTCATCTCACAGAGTTGAACCTTTGTTTTGATAGAGAAGTTTGGAAACAGTCTTTTTGTAGGATCTGTAAAGGGATATTTGAAGGCATTTTGAGGCATATGGTGAAAAAGGAAATATCTTCACATAAAAACTAGACAGAAGCTTTCTGAGAAACTTCCTTGTGATGTGTGCATTCATCTCACAGAGTTCAAACTTTCTTTTGACTTATCAGATTGGAAACAGTCTTTTTGTAGAGTACACAAAGGGATATTTATGAGTGGTTTGAGGTCTGCAGTGAAAAAGGAAATATCTTCACATAAAACCTAGAGAGAAGCATTCTGAGAAACTTCTTTGTGATGTGTGCATTCATCTCAGAAAGTTGAACCTTTCTTTTCATTGGGCAGTTTGAAAACCATCTTTTTGTAGAATCTGCAAAGCGATATGTTTCAGTGGTTTGAGTCCTATGGTGAAAAAGGAAATATTGAAAAATAAAATGTAGACAGAAACTTTCTGAAAGACTTCTTTGTGATGTGTGCATTCATCCCACAGGATTGAAACTTTCTTTTGATTGAGCAGTTTGGAAACAGCCTTTTCATAGAACCTGCAAGGTGATATTTTTGAAAGCTTTGAGGCTTATGGTGAAAAAGGAAATATCTTCACATAAAAACTAGACTCATGTTTCTGGGAAACTTCTTTGTGATGGGTGTATGCATCTCAAAGAGTTGAGTCTTTCTTTTGATTGAGCAGTTTGGAAACAGTCTTTTTGGAGAATCTGCAAAGGAATATTTTTGAGTGGTTTGAGGAATGTGGTGAAAAAGGAAATATATTCATATAAAAACTAGACAGAAGCATTCTGAGAAACCACTTTGTGATTTCTGCATTTATCTCACAGAGTTGAATTTTCTTTCATTGAGTAGTTCGGAAAGAATCTTTTTGTAGAATACGCAAAGGGATATTTGTGAGTTTTTTGAGGCCTATTGTGAAAAAGGAAATATCCACAAATAAGATCTAGACAGAAGCCTTCTGAGAAACTTCTTTGTAATGTGTGCATTCATCACACAGAGTTGAACTTTTCTTTTGATTGAGCAGTTTGGAAACAGTCTTTTCGTAGAATCTGCAAAGGAAAATTTGTGAACGCTTTGAGGCTTATGGTGAAAAAGAAGTTTCTTCACATAAAAACTACACAGAAACGTTCTGAGAAACTTATTTTTATGTGTGCATTCATCTCACACAGCTGAACTTTCGTTTGAATGACCAGTTTGGAAACAGTCCTTTTGTAGAATCTGCAAAGGGTTATTTATCAGCGGTTTGAGGCCTATGGTGAAAAAGGGAGTATCAACAAATAAGAACTAGACAGAAACTTTATGAGAAACTTTCCTGTGACGTGTGCATTCACGTCACATAGTAGAAAGTTTTCTTTGATTGAGCAGTTTGGAAACAGTCTTTTTGTAGTATCTGCAAAGGGATATATGTAGGCGGTTTCAGGTCTATGGTGAAAATGGAAATATCTTCACATTAAAAACTAGACAGAAGCTTTCTGAGAAAATCCATTGTGATGTGCTCATTCATCTCACAGATTTCAAGTGTTATTTTCACTGACCAGTTTGGATAGAGTCTTTCTGTAGACTCTGCTTTGTGATATTTGTGAGCCCTTTGAAGCCTATGGTGAAAAAAGAAATATCTTCACACAAAAACTAGACAGAAGCTTTCTGAGAAACTTCGTTGTGATGTGTACATTCATCCCAAAGAGTTGAACCTGTCTTTGGATTGAGCAGTTTGGTAACGTCCTTTTGTAGAATGTACAAAAGGATATTTGCGATCCTTTTTTGGCCTATGGTGAAAAAGGAAATGTCTTCACATAAAAAGTAGACAGAAGCATTCTGTGAAACTTCTTTTAATGTGTGAATTCTTCTCACAGTGTTGACCTTTCTTTATATAGAGCAGCTTGGAAAATGTCTTTTTGTAGAATCTGCAAAGTGATAATTTGAATGCTTTGAGACTTACGTTGAAAAAGGAAATATCTTCACATAAAAACTGGACAGAATCTTTCTGAGAAACTTCTTTGTGATGTGTGCATTCATCTCAAAGAGTTGAAGCTTTTTTTTGGTTCAGTAGTTTGGGAACAGTCTTTTTGTAATATCTGTAAAGGGACATTTTTGAGCACTTTGAGACCTATATTGAAAAAGGAAACATCTTCAAATAAAAACTAGAGAGAAGCTTTCTGAGAAACTTCTTTGTGATGTGTGCATTCACCTCACAGAGTTGAACCTTTCTTTTGATTGAGTAGTTTGGAAACAGTCTTTTTGTAGAATCTGCAAAGGGTTATTTATGAGTGGTTTGAGGCCTATGTTCAGCAAGGGAGTATCAACAAATAAGAACTAGACAGAAACTTTCTGAGAAACTTCTCTATGATGTTTGCATTCATCTCACAGAGTGGAAGCTTTGTTTTAGCCGTTTGGAAACAGTCTTTTTGTAGAATCTACAAAGGGATATATGTAGGCTGTTTGAGGTCTATGGTGAAAACGGAAATATCTTCACATAAAAACTAACTGCTCAATGGGAAGAAACGTTTACTTCTGTTTGATGAATGCACATGTCACAAGGGCATTACTCAGAAAATTTCTTTCTACTTTTTATGTGAAGATATTTCCTTTTTCACCATATGCCTCAACGTGCTCCCAGATATCCCTTTGCAGATTCTATGAAAAGACTGTTACCAAACTGCTCAATAAACAGAATGGTTCAACCCTGTGAGGCGAATGTGCACATCACAAAGAAGTTTCTCAGAACACTTCTTTCTCATTTTTATGTGAAGATATTCCCTTTTTGAACATAGGCCTCAATGCACTCCCAAATATACCTCTGCAGAATATACAAAAAGACTGTCTCCAAACTGTTCAATCAAAAGAAAGTTTCAACTCTGTTAGATGAATGCATACATCAGAAAGTAGTTTCTCAGCAAGCTTCTCACTAGTTTTTATGTGAAGATAGTTCCTTTTTCAACCTGGGTCTCAAAGCACTCAAAATATTCCTTTGTAGATTCTAGAATAACAGAGTTTACAAACTGCTCAATGAAAAAAAACGTTTACCTCTGTGAGATGAATACACATATCTTAAAGCAGCTTCTCAGAATGCTTCTTTCTAGTTTTTATGTGAAGATATTTCCTTTTCCACCATAGGCCTCAACGTGCTCCTAAATATCCCTTTGCAGATTGTACAAAAAGACTGTTTCCAAACTGCTCAATCCAAAGAATGTTTCAACTCGGTGAGATGAATGCAAACATCACAAAGAAGTTTCTCAGAAACTTTCTTTATACTTTTTCTGTGAAGATATTTCCTTTTTCACCATAGGCCTCACCTCAAAGCCCTCACAAATATCCCTTTGCAGATTCTACAAAAAGACTGTTTCCAAACCACTCAGTATAAAGAATTATTGAACACTGTGAGATGGATGCACACATCTCAAAGAAGTTTCTCAGAAACCTTCAGTCTAGTTTTTATGTGAGTATATTTCCTTTTTCACCATAGGTCTCAAAGTGCTCAAAATTGTCCCTTTTCAGATTCTACAAAAAGTCTGTTTCCACACTCTTCATCAAAAGAAAGGTTCAACTCTGTGAGATAAATGCCCATGTCAAAAAGAAGTTTCTCAGAAGGCTTCTATTAAGTTTATATGTGAATATTTCCTTTTTCACCATGAGCCTCAAAGTGCTCACAAATATCCACTTGAAGAATATTAAAAAAGACTGTTTCCAAATTTCTCAATCAAAAGAAAGGTTGAACTTTGTCAGATGAATGTACACATCACAAATAATTTTCTCAGAAACCTTCTTTATTGTTTTTCTGTGAAGATATTTCCTTTTCACCATAGGTCTCAAAGCCCTCACAAATATCTTTTTGCAGATTCTACAAAAAGACTGTTTTCAAACTGCTCAATAAAAAGAATTATTGAACTTTGTGAGATGAATGCACACATCTCAAAGAAGTTTCTCAGAAACCTTCAGTCTAGTTTTTATGTGAATGTATTTTCTTTTTCACCATAGGCCTCAAAGTGCTCCAAATAGCCATTTTCAGGTTCTACAAAAAGACTGATTCCAAATGGCTCAATGAAAAGAAAGTTTCAACTCTGTGAGATAAATGCACATATCACTAAGAAGTTTCACAGGAAGCTTCTGTCTAATTTTTATATGAAGACATTCCCATTTTCACCATAGGCCTCCATCTGCTCACAAATATCCCTTAGCAGATTCTACAAGAACAGAATTTCCAGACTGATCCAAAAAAACAAAAGTTTTACTCTGTGAGATGAATGCACACATCACAAAACTGTTTCTCAGAAACCTTCTTTATACTTTTTATGGGATGATGTTTTATTTTCTCCCTAGGACTCAAAGTGCTCAAAAATATCCCTTTGCAGATTCTTCAGAAAGATTATTTCCAAACTGCTCAACAAAAAAATCATTCAACTCCGTGAGATGAATGCATACATCACAATGAAGTTTATCAGAAACCTTCTTTATAGTTTTTATGTGAAGATATTTCCTTTTTCACCATAGGCCTCAAAGTGCTCAGCAATATCCCTTTGCAGATTCTACAAAAAGATGGCTTCCCAACTGCTCAATCAAATAAATGTTTGAACTCTGTGAGATGGATGCACACAACACAAAGAGGCTTCTCATAAATATTCTGTTCACTTTTTATGTGAAGATATTTCCTTTTTCACCATAGCACTCAAAGTCCTGAAAAATATCCCTTGCAGATTCTACAAAAAGATGGTTTCCAGACTGCTCAATCAAAATAATGGTTCAAATCTGTGAGATGATTGAACACACCACAAAGAAGCCACTAAGAAAGCTTCTGTCTAGTTTTTATGTGAAGATATTTCCTTTTTCACCATAGGCCTCAAAGCACTCACAAATATCCCTTTGCAGATTGTACAATAACAGAGTTTCCAGACTAATCAGAGAAAATAAACGTTTACCTCTGTGAGATCAATGCACACATCACAAAGCTGTTTCTAAGAAACCTTCTTTATTCTTTTATATGAATACATTTCCTTTTTCACCACTGGCCACAAAGTGCTCATAAATATCCCTTTGCCGATTCCACAAACAGTTTCCATACTGCTCAATCAAAAGTAAGTTTCATCTTTGTGAGATGAATGACCACATCACAAAGAGGTTTCTCAGAAAGCCTCTCTCTAATTTTTATATGAAGATATTTCCTTTTTCTTTTTTATTTTATTTTAGTTTATTTTTATTTATATATTTTTTCTTTTATTATTATTATTATTATCATTATTATACTTTAGGTTTTATGGTACATGTGAGCAATGTGCAGGTAAGTTACATATGTATACATGTGCCATGCTGGTGCGCTGCACCCACCAACTTGTCCTCTAGCATTAGGTATATCCCCCAATGCTATCCCTCCACCCTCCCCCTACCCCACAACAGTCCCCGAAGTGTGATGTTCCCCTTCCTGTGTCCATGTGTTCTCATTGTTCTATTCCCACCTATGAGTGAGAATATGCGGTGTTTGGTTTTTTGTTCTTGCGATAGTTTACTGAGAATGATGATTTCCAATTTCATCCATGTCCCTACAAAGGATGTGAACTCATCATTTTTTATGGCTGCATAGTATTCCATGTTGTATATGTGCCACATTTTCTTAATCCAGTCTATCATTGTTGGACATTTGGGTTGGTTCCAAGTCTTTGCTATTGTGAATAATGCGGCAATAAACATACGTGTGCATGTGTCTTTATAGCAGCATGATTTATAGTCCTTTGGGTATATATGCAGTAATGGGATGGCTGGGTCGAATGGAATTTCTAGTTCTGGATCCCTGAGGAATCGCCACACTGACTTCCACAAGGGTTGAACTAGTTTACAGTCCCACCAACAGTGTAAAAGTGTTCCTATTTCTCCACATCCTCTCCAGCACCTGTTGTTTCCTGACTTTTTAATGATTGCCATTCTAACTGGTGTGAGATGGTATCTCATTGTGGTTTTGATTTGCATTTCTCTGATGGCCAGTGATGGTGAGCATTTTTTCATGTGTTTTTTGGCTGCATAAATGTCTTCTTTTGAGAAGTGTCTGTTCATGTCCTTCGCCCACTTTTTGATGGGGTTGTTTGTTTTTTTCTTGTAAATTTGTTGGAGTTCATTGTAGATTCTGGATATTAGCCCTTTGTCAGATGAGTAGGTTGCGAAAATGTTCTCCCATTTTGTAGGTTGCCTGTTCACTCTGATGGTAGTTTCTTTTGCTGTGCAGAAGCTCTTTAGTTTAATTAGATCCCATTTGTCAATTTTGGCTTTTGTTGCCATTGTTTTTGGTGTTTTAGACATGAAGTCCTTGCCCATGCCTATGTCCTGAATGGTAATGCCTAGGTTTTCTTCTAGGGTTTTTATGGTTTTAGGTCTAACATTTAAGTCTTTAATCCATCTTGAATTGATTTTTGTATAAGGTGAAAGGAAGGGATCCAGTTTCAGCTTTCTACATATGGCTAGCCAGTTTTCCCAGCACCATTTATTAAATAGGGAATCTTTCCCCATTTCTTGTTTTTGTCAGGTTTGTCAAAGATCAGATACTTGTAGATATGTGGCATTATTTCTGACGGCTCTGTTCTGTTCCATTGATCTATATCTCTGTTTTGGTACCAGTACCATGCTGTTTTGGTTACTGTAGCCTTGTAGTATAGTTTGAAGTCAGGTAGTGTGATCCCTCCAGCTTTGTTCTTTTGGGTTAGGATTGACTTGGTGATGCGGGCTCTTTTTTGGTTCCATATGAACTTTAAAGTAGTTTTTTCCAATTCTGTGAAGAAAGTCATTGGTAGCTTGATGGGGATGGCATTGAATCTGTAAATTACCTTGGGAAGGATGGCCATTTTCATGATATTGATTCTTCCTACCCATGAGCATGGAATGTTCTTCCATTTGTTTGTATCCTCTTTTATTTCCTTGAGCAATGGTTTGTAGTTCTCCTTGAAGAGGTCTTTCACATCCCTTGTAAGTTGGATTCCTAGGTATTTTATTCTCTTTGAAGCAATTGTGAATGGGAGTTCACTCATGATTTGGCTCTCTGTTTGTCTGTTATTGATCTGTAAGAATGCTTGTGATTTTTGCATATTGATTTTGTATCCCGAGACTTTGCTGAAGTTGCTTATCAGCTTAAGGAGATTTTGGGCTGAGACAATGGGGTTTTCTAGATATACTATCATGTCATCTGCAAACAAGGACAATTTGACTTCCTCTTTTCCTTATTGAATACCCTTTATTTCCTTCTCCTGCCTAATTGCCCTGGCCAGAACTTCCAACACTATGTTGAATAGAAGTGGCGAGAGAGGGCATCCCTGTCTTGTGTCAGTTTTCAAAGGCAATGCTTCCAGTTTTTGCCCATTCAGTACGATATTGGCTGTGGGTTTGTCATAAATAGCTCTTATTATTTTGAGATACGTCCCATCAATTCCTAATTTATTGAGAGTTTTTAGTATGAAGGGTTGTTGAATTTTGTGAAAGGCCTTTTCTGCATCTATTGAGATAATCATGTGGTTTTTGTCTTTGGTTCTGTTTATATGCTGGATTACATTTATTGATTTGTGTATATTGAACCAGCCTTGCATCCCAGGGATGAAGCCCACTTGATCATGGTGGATAAGCTTTTTGATGTGCTGCTGGATTCTGTTTGCCAGTATCTTATTGAGGATTTTTGCATCAATGTTCATCAAGGATATTGGTCTAAATTTCTCTTTTTTTGTTGTGTCTCTGCCAGGCTTTGGTATCAGGATGATGCTGGCCTCATAAAATGAGTTAGGGAGGATTCCCTCTTGTTCTATTGATTGGAATAGTTTCAGAAGGAATGGTACCAGCTCCTCCTTGTACCTCTGGTAGAATTCGGCTGTGTACCCATCTGTTCCTGGACTTTTTTTGGTTGGTAAGCTATTGATTATTGCCACAATTTCAGCTCCTGTTATTGGTCTCTTCAGAGATTCAACTTCTTCCTGGTTTAGTCTTGGGAGGGTGTATGTGTTGAGGAATTTATCCATTTCTTCTAGATTTTCTAGTTTATTTGCATAGAGGTGTTTGTAATATTCTCTGATGGTAGTTTGTATTTCTGTGGGATCGGTGGTGATATCCCCTTTATCATTTTTTATTGCATCTATTTGATTCTTCTCTCTTTTTTTCTTTATTAATCTTGCTAGCGGTCTATCAATTTTGTTGATCCTTTCAAAAAACCAGCTCCTGGATTCATTGATTTTTTGAAGGGTTTTTTGTGTCTCTATTTCCTTCAGTTCTGCTCTGATTTTAGTTATTTCTTGCCTTCTGCTAGCTTTTGAATGTGTTTGCTCTTGCTTTTCTAGTTCTTTTAATTGTGATGTTAGGGTGTCAATTTTGGATCTTTCCTGCTTTCTCTTGTGGGCATTTAGTGCTATAAATTTCCCTCTACACACTGCTTTGAATGCATCCCAGTGATTCTGGTATGTTGTGTCTTGGTTCTCGTTGGTTTCAAAGACCATCTTTATTTCTGCCTTCATTTCGTTATGTACCCAGTAGTCATTCAGGAGCAGGTTGTTCAGTTTCCATGTAGTTGAGCGGTTTTGAGTGAGATTCTTAATCCTGAGTTCTAGCTTGATTGCACTGTGATCTGAGATAGTTTGTTACAATTTCTGTTCTTTTACATTTATTGAAGAGAGCTTTACTTCCAAGTATATAGTCAATTTTGGAATAAGTGTGGTGTGGTGCTGAAAAAAATGTATATTCTGTTGATTTGGGGTGGAGATTTCTGTAGATGTCTATTAGGTCTGCTTGGTGCAGAGCTGAGTTCAATTCCTGGGTATCCTTGTTGACTTTCTGTCTCGTTGATCTGTCTAATGTTGACAGTGGGGTGTTAATATTTCCTTTTTCACCATAGGCCTCAAAGCACTCACAAATATCCCTTTGCAGACTCTACAAGATCAGTTTCCAGACTGACCAGAGAAAAGAAACGTTTACCTCTGTGAGATGAGTGCATCCATCACAAAGCTCTTCCTGAGAAACCTTGTTTATACTACTTATGTGAATATATTTCCTTTTTCACCATGGGCTTCAAAGCACTCATAAATATCCCTTTGCAGATTCTACAAATAGACGTTTCCAAACTGTTCAATCAAAAGAATGGCTGAACTCTATGAGACGAATGCACACATCACAAAGAAGTTTCTTGGAAAGCTTCTGTCTAGTTTTTATGTGAAGATATTTCCTATTTCATCATAGGCCTCAAAGCTCTCAAAAATGTGCCTTTACAGAGTCTACCAAAATACTGTATCCACATTATTCAACCCAATGAAAGTTTCAAATCTGTGAGATAAATGCACACATCCAAGGAGGTTTCTCAGAAAGCTTCTCTCTTGTTTTCATGTGAAAATATTTCCTTTTTCACCATAGGCTTCAACGCATCACAAATATCCCTTTGCAGGTTCTACCAAAATACTGTTTACAAACTGCTCCATCAAAAGAATGTTTCAACTCTGTTAGATGAATTCTCGCATCTCCAAGATGTTTCACAGAAAGCTTCTGTCTAGTTTTTACGTGAAGATAATTCTTTTTTCACCATATGCCTCAAAGCACTGACAAATATCCCTTTGCAGATGTTACAAGAACAGAATTTCCAATCTGCTCAATGAAGAGAAATGGCTACCTCTGTGAGATGAAAGCACACATCACAAAACAGTTTCTCTGAAATATTCTGTCTAGTATTTATGTAAAGATAATTCCTTTTTCAACATAGGACACAAAGCGCTAAGTAATAAACATTTGGAAATTCTACAAAATACTGTTTCCAAACTGATCATCAAAAGAAAGGTTCACCTCTGTGGGATGAATGCATATATCAAAAAGATGTTTCTCAGAAAGCTTCTATCTTGTTTTTATGTGAGTGTGTTTCCTTTTTCACCATGAGCCTCAAAGTGCTCAAAAGTATCCCTTTGCAGATCCTAAAAAAAGACTGTTTCAAAACTGCTGAGTCAAAGGAATGTTCAACTCTTTGAGATGAATGCGCACATCATGAAGAAGTTGTTCACAAACCTTCTTTATAGTTTTTATGTGAAGATATTTCCTATTAACCATAGACCTCAAAGCGCTCAAAAATATACCTTTGCAGGTTCTACAAAAAGATGGTTTCCCACCTGCTCAATCAAAAGAATTTTTGAATTCTGTGAGATGAATGCATACATCACAAAGCAGTTTCTCATAATTCTTTAGTCTAGTTTTTATGTGAAGATATTTTCTCTTTCACCATAGGCTTCAAATTGCTCAGAAATATCCCTTTACAGATTACACAAAAAGACGTTTCCAAACTGCTCAATCAAAAGAAAGTTTCAATTCTCTGAGATGAATGCACATATCATGAAGAAGTTTCTTAGTATTCTTCTGTCTAGTTTTTATGTGAAGACAATTCCTTTTTCACCATCGGGCTCTATGCACTCACAAATGTCCCTTAGCAGATTCTAAAACAACAGAGTTTCCCAACTGATTAAAGAAAAGGATTGTTTACCTCTGTGAGATGAACGCAGATATCACAAAACAGTTTCTCAGAAGCCTTCTTTATAGTTTTCTGTGAAGATACTTCTTTTTCTGCATAGACTTCAAAGTGCTCACAAATATTCGTTTACAGATTCTGCAAAAATACCATTTCCAAACTGCTGAATCAAAAGAGAGGTTAAACTCTGTGAAATGAATGCACATATCACAAAGAAGTATCTCAGAAAATTTCTTTATACTTTGTAAGTGAAGGTATTTCCTTTGCCAACACAGGCCTCAAATTGCTCAAAAATACCCCTTTTCAGATTGTACAAGAACAGAGTTTCCTGACTGATCAGAGCAAAGAAATGTTTATCTCTGTGAGATGAATGCACACATCACAAGGCTGTTTTTAGGAAAACTGCTTTACAGTTCTTAAGTGAAGATATGTCCTTTTCAAACATAGGCCTCACAGTGCTCCAAATATCCACTTGCAGATTCTACAAAAAGAGTGTTTCAAAACTGATCAATCAAAGGAAAAGTTCAACTCTGTGAGATGAATGCAAACAACACAAAGAAGTTTCTCAGAATGCTTCTGTCTAATTTTTATGTAAGGTATTTCCTTTTCCACCATAGGCATTAAAGTGCTCCAAATATCCACTTGCAGATACTACAAAAAGAATGTTTCAAAACTGCTCAATCAAAGGAAATGTTCAAATCTGTGAGGTGAAGCACACATCACAAAGAAGTTTCTCAGAGTGCTTCTGTCTAATTTTTATGTGAAGATATTTCCTTTTCTACCATAGGCTTTAAAGCGCTCCAAGTATCAATTTGCAGATACTACAAAAAGACTATTTCTAAAATGCTCAAACAAAACAGTTGTTCAACTCTGTGAGTTGAATGCACACATCAAAAAGAAGTTTCTCAGAATGATTCTGTGTAGTTTTTATGTGAAAATATTTCCTTTTCCATTGTAGGCTGCCAATCACTCCAAATATCCAATTGCAGATTCTACAAAAAGAGTGTTTCAAAACTGCTCAATCAGAAGAAATGTTCAAATCTGTGAGGTAAAGCACACATCACAAAGAAGTTTCTCAGAATGTTTCTGTCTAATTTTTATGTGAAGATGTTTCCTTTTCTACCATAGGCCTTAAAGCACTCCAAATATCGATTTGCAGATACTACAAAAAGACTATTTCTAAAATGCTCAAACAAAACAGCTGTTCAACTCTGTGAGTTGAATGCACACATCAAAAAGAAGTTTCTCAGAATGATTCTGTCTAGTTTTTATGTGAAGATATTTCCTTTTCCATTGTAGGCTGCCAATCACTCCAAATATCCAATTGCAGATTCTACAAAAAGAGTGTTTCAAAGCTGCTGAATCAAAATAAAGGTTCAACTCTGTGTGATGTATGCAAGCATCACAAAGAAGTACCTCGGAATGTTTCTGTCTAATTTTTATGTTAAGGTATTTCCTTTTCCACCATAGTCCTCAAAGCATTCCAAATATCCACTTGGAGATTCTATAAAAAGAGTGTTTCAAAACTGCTCAATGAAAAGACAGGTTCAATTCTGTGAGAGAAATGCATACACCACAATGAAGTTTCTCAGAATGCTCTGTCTAGTTTTTATGTGAAGATATTTCCTTTCAAATGTAGGCCTCAAAGCACGCCAAATATCCATTGCAGGTTCTACAAAAAGTGTGCTTCAAAACTGCTCAATCCAAAGAAAGGTTTAACTCTGTGAGTTGAATGCACACATCACAAAAAAGTTTCTCACAATGCTTCTGTCTAGGTTTTATGTGAAGATGTTACGTTTTCCACTTTAGGCGGCAAAGCTCTCCAAATATCCACTTGAAGATTCTACAAAAAGAGTGTTTCAAAACTGTTTAATGAAAAGAAAGGTTCAACTCTGTGATATGAATGCACACATCACAAAGAAGTTTCTCAGAATGCTTCGGTCTAGTTTTTGTGTGAAGATATTTCCTTTTCCACCGTTGGCTGCAAAGAGCTCCAAATATCCACTTGCAGATACCACAAAAAGACTGTTTCCAAACTGCTCAATCAAAAGAGTGGTTCAACTCTCCCAGATGAATGCACACATCACTAAGAAGTTTCTCAGAATGCTTCTGTCTAGTTTTTATGTGTAGATATTTCCTTTTCAAATATAGGCCTCTAAATGCTCCAAATATACATTTGTAGATGCTACAAAAAGAAAGTTTCCAAACTGCTCAATCAAACGATAGGTTCAACTCTCTGAGTTCAATGCACACATCTCAAAGAAGTTTTTCAGAATGCTTCTCTCTAGTTTTTATGTAAAGATATTTCCTTTTCCACCAGAGGCCACAAGGCACTCCACATATCCATTTGTGGATTCTACAAAAAGACTGTTTCCAAACTGCTCAATCAAAAGTAAGTTTCAGCTCTGTAAGAAGAAGGTGCACATCACAAGGAAATTTCTTAGAAAGTTTCTGCCTAGTTTTTATGTGAAATTATTTTCAGTTTCCCTAGAGAACAAAAAGGGCTCTGAAATATCCCTTTGCAGATTCTAGAAAACGACAGATTCAAAACTGTTCAATCTAAAGAAAGGTTCAACTCTGTGAGATGAATGCACACATCACAAAGAAGTTTCTCAGAATGCTTCTGTCTAGTTTTTACGTGAAGATATTTCCTTTTCAACTATAGGCCACAAAGCACTTCAAATATCCACTTGCAGATTCTATAAAAAGAGTGTTTCAAAACTTCTCAATCAAAAGAAAATTTTAACTCTGTGAGATTAACACACACAACACAAACAAGTTTCTCAGAAAGTTTCTTTCTAGTTTTTATGTGATGATACTTCCTACTGACTCAGAGGCCGCAATAGGTTTACAAATATCCCTTTGCAGATTGGGCAAAACGACTGTTTCCAAACTGCTCCATCAAAAGAAAGGTTTATCTCTGTGATATGAATGCACACATCACAAAGAAGTTTCTCAGAATGCTTCTGTCTAGTTTTAATTTGAAGATGTTTCCCTTTCCACTGTAGTCCACAAAACACTCTAAATATCCACTTGCAGATTCTACAAAAGGACTGTTTCCAAACTGCTCAATCAAAGGAAAGATTCAAATCTGTGAGATGAATGCACAAGAAACAAGAAGTTACTCAGAATGCTTCTGTCTAGTTTTTATGTGAAGTTATTTCCTTTTCCACTCTAGGCCACAAAGAGCTCCAAATATACACGTGCAGATCTTATAAAAAGAGGGCTTCCAAACAGCTCTATGAAAAGAAAGGTTCAATTCTGTGACAGAAATGCATACATCACAACGAAGTTTCTCAGAACACTTCTGTCTAGTTTTTATGTGAAGATATATCCTTTTCCTCTATGGACCACAAAATGCTACAAATATCCACTTGCAGATATTACAAGAAGAGTGTTTCAAAACTATTCAATCAAAGGAAAGGTTCAACTCTGTGGAATGAATGCACACATAAAAAAGTCGTTCTCCAGAATGCTTCTGTCAAGTTTTTATGTGAATATATTTCCTTTTTCAATGTATGTCTCAAAGCGCTCCAAATATCCATTTGCAGATAGTACAGAAAGACTGTTTCCAAACTGCTCTATCAAAACAAAGGTTCAACTCTGTGAGATGAATGCACACATCAGAAGGTAGTTTCTCAGAATGTTTCTGTCTAGTTATTATCTGAAGATATTTCTTATTTCCCCAGAGACCTCAGTGGTCTGACAAATATCCCTCTAAAGAGTCTACAAAACGACTGTTTCCAAACCTCTCAATCAATACAAAGGTTCAAGTCTGTGAAATGAATGCACACATCACAAAGAAGCTTCTCATAATGTTTCTGTCTAGTATTTATGTGAAGATATTTCCTTTTCCACCAAAGGCCTCAAAGTACTCCAGTTATCCTCTTGCAGATTGTACAAAAGAGTGTTTCAACACCACTCAATTAAAAAAAAGGTTCAACACTGTGAGTTGAATGCAAACATCACAAAGAAGTTTCTTAGAATGCTCTTGTTTAATTTTTATATGAAGATATTTCCTTTTCCACCATAGGCCCCAGGGAGCTCCAAACATAAACTTGCAGATTCTACAAAAGGACTGTTTCAAAACTGCTCAATCAAAAGAAGGGTTCAACTCTGTGACATGAATGCACGTGTCACAAAGAATTTTCTCAGAATGCTTCTGTCAAGTTTCAATGTGAAGATATTTCCTTTTCCACCATAGGCCTCAATGCACTCCAAGTATCCACTTGCAGATTCTACAAGAAAAGTGTTTCAAAACTGCTTAATCAAAAGAAAGTTTCACCTCTGTGAGTTGAATGCACACATCACAAATAAGTTTCTCAGAATGTTTCTGTCTAGCATTTATGTGAATATATGTCCTTTTCCACCATAGGCCTCAATCTGCTCCAATTATCCATTTATACATAATACAAAAAGAGTGGTTCAAAACTGCTCAATCAAAAGAAAGTTTCAACTCTGTGAGTTGAATTCACACATCACAACTAAATTTCTCAGATTACTTCTGTGTAGTTTTTATGTGAAAATATTTCATTTTCCACCATAGGCCCCAAAGCGCTCCAAACATCCACATGCAGATTCTACAAAAAGAGTGTTTCAAAACTGATCAATCAAAAGAAATGTTCAGATCTGTGAGGTGAAAGCAAACATCACAAAGAACCTTCTCAGAATAGTTCCCTCTAATTTTATGTGACGATATTTCCTTTTCCACCATAGGGCTCAATGCGCTCCAAATATCCACTTGAAGAGTCTGCAAAAACAGGGTCTCAAAACTGCTGAATCAATAGAAAGGTTCAGCTCTTCCAGTTGAATGCATACATCAAAAAGAAGTTTCTCAGAATGCTTCTGTCTAATATTCATGTGAAGGTATTTCCTTTTCTAGCATTGGCCTCAAATCGCTCCAAATATTCACCTTCAGATTCTACATAAAGAGTGTTTCAAAATTGCTCAATCAAAAGAAATCTTCAACTCTGTGAGATGAATGCACACGTCACTAAGGAGTTTCTCAGAATGCTTCTGTCTAATCTTTATATAAAGATATTTCCTTTTCCACCATTGAATTCAGAGTGCTTCAAATATCCACTTGCAGATTCTACACATAGCGTTTTTAAAAACTGCTCAATCAAAAGAAAGGTTCAACTCTGTGAGATGAATGCACACATAGCAAAGATGTTTGTCTGAATACTTCTGTCTAGTTTTTATGTGAAGATATTTCCGTTTTCAACATAGGCCACAAAGCTTTCCAAATATCCACTTGCAGATTGTACAAAAAGTGGGTTTCAGAAATGCTAAATCAAAAGAAATTTTCAACTCAGTGAGATGAACGTACACATCAAAAAGAAGTTTCTCAGAATGCTTCTGTCTAGTTATTATATGAATATATTTCTTTTTCCAACTTAGGCCACAAAGCACTCCAAATATCCATTTGCAGATTCTACAAAGTGTTTCAAAACTGCTGAATCAAAAGAAATGTTCAACTCTGTGAGTTGAATGAAGACATCACAAAGAAGTTTCTCAGAATGTTTCTGTCTAGTTTTTATGAGAAGATATTTCCTTTCCCACAATAGGCCACAAAGCACTTCAAATATCCACTTGCAGATCCTACAAAAGGAGTGATTCAAAACTGTTCAATCAAAAGAAAGTTTCAACTCTGTGAGATGAATGCATACATAACAATGTAGTTTCTCAGAATGCTTCTGTCTAGTATTTATGTGAAGATATTTCCTTTTCTACCATAGGCCACAAAGAGCTCCAAATATCCACATGCAGATTCCCCAAAAAGTGTGTTTCAAAACTGCTCAATCAAAAGAAAAGTTCAAATCTGTGAGCTGAATGCACACATCTTAAAGAAGCTACTCAGAATGTTTCTGTCTAGATTTTATGTGATGATATTTCCTTTTCCACCGTAGGCCCCAAACTGCTCCAAATATCTGCTTGCAGATACTACAAAAAGAGTGTTTCAAAACTGCTCAAACAAAATAAAGATTCAACTGTGTGAGATAAACGCACACATCACAAAGAAGTTTCTGAGAATACTTCTGTCTAGTTAATAATTGAAGGTATTTCCTTTTCCACCATAGGCCTCAAAGGGCTCCAAATATCCACTTGCAGATTCCACAAAAAGATAGTTTAAAAACTTCTGAATCAAAAGAAAAGTTCAACTCTGTGCAGTAAATTCACACATCACAAAGAAATTTCTCAGACCTCTTCTGTCTAATTTTTATGTGAAGATATTTCCTTCTCCACTGTAGGCCTCAATGCACTCAAAATATCCACTTGCACACTGTACAAAAAGAGTGTTTCAAAACTTCTCAAACAAAAGAAAGCTTCAACTCTGTGAGATGAATGCACTCATCAGAAAGAAGTTTGTCAGAATGCTTCTGTCTTGTTTTTAAGTGAAGATATTTCCTTTTCCACCATAGGCCTCAAAGTGCTCCAAATATCTATTTGCAGATTCTACAAAAAGAGTGGTTCAAAACTGCTCAATCAAAATAAAGGTTCAACAGTGTGAAATGAATGTGCACATCACAAAGAAGGTCCTCAAAATGCTTCTTCTAGTTTTTATGTGAAGATATTTCCTTTTCCACCATAGGATTCAAAGAACTCTAAATCTCCACTTGCAGACTCTGCAAATGGAGTGTTTCAATACTGCTCAATCAAAAGAAAGGTTCAACTCTGCGAGATGAATTCACACATCACAGAGAAGTTTCTCAGAATTCTTCTGTGAAGTTTTTATATGAAGATGTTTCTTTTCCACCATAGCGCTCAAACCACTCCAAATATCCACTTTCAGATTCCACAAAAAGAGTGTTTCTAAACTGTTCAATGAAAAGAAAGGTAGAACTATTTGAAATGAATGCACACATCACAAAGAGGTTTCTCAGAATGCTTCTGCCTAGTTTTTATATGAAGATAGTTCCTTTTCCACCACAGGCCGCAAATTGCTCCAAATACACACTTGCAGATTCTACAAAAAGAGTTTTTCAAAACTGCTTATTCAAAAGAATGTTCAACTCTGTGAGATAAATGCACACATCACAAAGAGGTTTGTCAAAAGGCATCTATCTAGTATTTATGTGAAGATATTTCCTTTTCTACCATATGCCGCAGAGCACTCCAAATACCCATTTGCATATTCTACAAAAAGAGTGTTTATAAATTGCTTAATCAAAAGAAAGGTTCAAATCTGTGACTTTAATACACACATCATAAAGAAGTTTCTCAGAATGCTTCTGTGTAGTTTTTATGTGAAGATATTTCTTTTTCCAACATTGGCCCCAAACCAATCCAAATATCCACAGGCAGATCCTACACAAAGAGTGTTTCAAAACTCCTCAATCAACAGAAAGGTTCAACTGTGTGAGAAGAACGCATACATCATGAATTTTCTCAAAATGCTTTCGTCTAGTTTTTATTTGAACATATTTCCTTTTCCTCCATGGGACTCAAAACGCTCCAAATATCGACTTGCAGATTCCAACAAAAGAGTGTTACAAAACTGCTCAATCAAAAGAAAAGTTCAACTCTGTGAGATGAATGTATACATCACAAAGAAGTTTCTCAGAATGCTTCTGTGTAGTTTTTATGTGAAGATATTCCCTTTTCCACCACAGGATGCAAAGTGCTCCTAATATCCACTTGCAGATTCGACAAAGAGTGTTTTCAAGCTGCTCAATCAAAATAAATGTTCAACTCTGTGAGATGAATTCACATCACAAAGAAGTTCCTCAGAATGCTTCTGTCTAGTTTTTATGTGAAATTATTTCCTTTTCCAACTCTGGCCTCAAAGCACTCTAAATATCCACTTGCAGATTTTACAAAAAGAGTGTTTCAAATGTGCTCATTCAAAAGAAAGATTCAACTCTGGGAGATATACACACACATCACAAATAATTTTCTCAGAATGCTTCTGTTTAGCTTTTATTTGAAGATATTTCCTTTTGACCATGGGCTCCAAAGCGCTCCAAACATCCACATACAGATTTCTACAAAAAGAGTGTTTCAAAACTGCTTAATCAAAAGTAAGGCTCAACTCGGAGAGAGCAATGCACACATCACAAATAACTTTCTCAGAATGCTTCTGCCTAATTTTTATGTGAAGATATTTAATTTTCCACCATAGGCCTCCAAGCACTTCAAATATCCACTTGCAGATTCTACAAAAAGAGTGTTTCAAAACTGCTCAATCAAAAGAAAGTTTCAATTCTGTGAGATGAATGCACACATCAGAAAGAACTTTCTCAGAATGCTTCTGCCTTGTTTTTATGTGAAGATATTTAGTTTTCCATAACAGGCCTCAAAGCACTCCAAATATTCATGGGCGGATTCTACAAAAAGAGTGTTTCAAAACTGCCCAATCAAAAGGAAGGTTCAACTCTGTGAGATGAATGAACACATCACAAAGAAGTTTCTCAGAATACTTCTATCTAGTTTTCATGTGAAGATATTTCCTTTTTCACCATAGGCCCCAAATCGCTCCAAATATCCACTTGCAGATTCTACAAAGAGTGTTTCAAAACTGCTTAATGAAAGGAAAGGTTCAACTCTGTGAGATGAATGTACACATCACGAAAAGTTTCTCAGATTGCTTCTGTCAATTTTAATGGGAAGATATTTCCTTACCCACCACAGGCTGCAAAATGCTCCAAATGCCCATTTGCAGATTCAACAAAAAGTGTGTTTCAAAACTGCCCAATCAAAAGGAAGGTTCACCTCCGTGAGGTGAATGCACACATCACAAAGAAGTTTCTCAGAATACTTCTGTGTAGTTTTATGTGAAGATATTTCCCTTTCCACCATAGGACACAAAGTGCTCCAAATACCCACTTTCAGATTCTGCCAAAAGTGTGTATCCAAACTGCTCAATCAATACAGAAGTTCAACGCTGTGAGATGAATGCACACATCACAAAGAAGTTTCTCAGAATGCTTCTGTCGAGTTTTTATGTGAAGATATTTCCTTTTCCACTATAGGCCACAAAACGCTCAAAATATACTCTTTCAGAATATACGAAAAGATTGTTTTGAAACTGCTAAATCAAAATGAAGATTTAGCTCTGTGAGTTGAATGCACACATCACAAAGAAGTTTCCCAGAATGCTTCATTCCAGTTTTTATGTGACGATATTTCCTTTTCCACCATAGGTCCCAAAATGCTCCACATATCCAATTGCAGATACTACAAAAAGAGTATTCCAAAACCACTCAATCAAAAGAAAGCTTCAATTCTGTGTGTTTAATGCACACATCACAAAGAAGTTTCTTAGAAAGTTTCTGTGTAGTTTCTATGTGAAGATGTTACCTTTTCCACCATAGGCCCCAAAACTCTCCAAATATCCACATGCAGATTTCTAAAAAAAGAGTGTTTCAAAACTTCTACATCAAAAGAAAGCTTCAACTCGGTTTGAAGAATGCAAACGTCACAAAGAAGTTTCTCAGAATGCTTCTGTCTACTTTTTATGGGAATATATTTAATTTTCCACTAAAGGCCTCAAAGTGCTCCAAGTATCCACTTGCAGATTCTACAAAAGTGTGTTTCAAAACTGCTCAATCAAAAGAAAGATTCAACTCTGTGAGATGAATACACACATCACAAAGAAGTTTCTCAGAATGCTTCTGTCTAGTTTTTATGCGAAGATATTTCCTTTTCCAAAATAGGCCATAAAGCACTCCAAATATTGACGTGCAGATTCTACAAAAAGAGTGTTTTCAAGCTGCTCAATAAAAATAAAGGTTCAACTCTGTGAGATGAATGCACATATCCAAAGAAGTTCCTCATAAAGCTTCTGTCTATTTTTTATGTGAAGATATTTCCTTTTACACCATAGGCCACAAAGCGCACAAAATATCCACTTGCAGATTCTACAAAAAGAGTGTTTAAAAATTGCTCAAGCAAAAGAAAGTTTCACCTTTGTTAGATGAATGCACACATCACAAAGTAGTTTCTCAGAATGCTTCTGTATAGTTTTTATGTGAAGATATTTCCTTTTCCACCATAGGCCACAAAGAGCTCCAAATATCCACTTGGAGATTCTACAAAATAGCGTTTCTAAACTGCTCAATCACGACAGGTTCAACTCTGTGAGATGAATGCACACATCACAAAGAAGTTTCTCGGATGCTTCTGTCTAGCTTTTGTGTGAAGATATTTACTTTTCCACCATAGGCCTAAAAGCACTCCAAATGTCCACTTGCAGATTCTACAAAAAGTGTTTCAAAACTTCTCAAACAAAAGAAGGGTTCAACTCTGTGAGATGAATGCACACATCAGTCAGAAGTCTCTCAGAATGCTTCTGTCTAGTTTTTGTGTGAAGATTTTTCCTTTTCCACCATAGGCCACAAAGGACACCAAATATCCACTAGCAGATACTAGAAAAAAGAGTTTCAAAAATGCTCAATCAAAAGAAAGGTTCAAGTCTGTGAGTTGAATACACACATTACAAAGTCATTTCTTAGAATGCTTCTGTCTAGTCTTTATGTGAAGATAACTCCTTTTCCATGATAGGCCTCAAAGCACTCCAAATATCCACTTGCAGATTCTACAAAAAGAGTTTCAAAACTGCTCAATCGAAAGAAAGGTTCAACTCTGTGAGATGAATGCACACTAAAAATAGTTTTGTCAGAATGCTTATTTCTAGTATTTATGTGAAGATATTTCTTTTCCACCTTAGGCCTCATAGCACCCCAAATATACACTTGCAGATTCTACAAAAAGAGTGTTTTGAAACTGCTCAATCTAAAGAAAGTTTCAACTCTGTGAGATTTATGCACACATCAACCAGAAATTTCTCAGAATGCTTCTGTCTAGTTTTTATTTGAGGATATATCCTTTTCCATCATAGGCCGCAAAGCGATCCAAATATCCTCTTGCAGATGCTACAAAAAGAGTGTTTCAAAACTTCTCAATCAAAAAGAAAGTTTCAACTCTGTGAGTTGAATGCACACATGGCAATGACGTTTCTCAGAATGTTTCTGTCTAATTTTTATATGAAGATTTTTCCTTTTCCTCCATAGGCCACAAAGCGCTCCAAATATCCACTTGCTGATTCTACGAAAACAGTGTTTTGAAATTGCTCAATCAAAAGAAAGTTTCCACTCTGTGAGATGAATGCACACACCACAAAGAAGTTTCTCAGAATGCTACTGTCTCTTTATGTGAAAATATTTCTTTACCACCCTAGGCCTCAAAGCGCCCCAAATTTCCCTTTACAGATTATACAAAAACAGTGTTTCAAAACTGCTGAATCAAAAGAAAGTTTCAACTCTGTGAGATGTATGCCCACATCATCAAGGAATTTCTCAGAATGCTTCTCTCTAGTTTGTATGTGAAGATATTTCCTTTTCCACCATAAGCAGCAAAGTACTGCAAATATCCACTTTCAGATTCCACAAAAAGTGTGTTTCAAAACTGCTGAATCAAAAGAAAAGTTCAACTCTCTTAGTTGAATGCACACGTCACAGAGAAGTTTCTCAGAATGCTTCTGTCTAGTTTTTATGTGAAGACATTTCCTTTTCCATCATAGGCCCATAAGCACTCAAATATCCACTTGTAGATGCTATAAAATAGTGTTTCAAAACTGCTCAATCAAAAGAAAGTTTCAAGTCTGTGGGATGAATGCACACATCACAAAGAAATTTCTCAGAATGCTTCTGTCTAATTTTTATGTAAAGATATTTCCTTTTCCACCCTAGGCCTTAAAGCACTCCAAATATCCACTTGCAAATTCTGCAAAAAGAGTGTGTCAAAACTCCACAAGGAAAACTTCAACTCTGTGAGATGAATGGAGACATCACAAAGAGGTTTCTCAGAATGCTTCTGTATAGTTTTTCTGGGAAGATATTTGTTTTTCCAACATTGACCACAAAGTTCTCCAAATATCTACTTGCAGATTCTACAAAAAGAGTGTTTCAAAACTACTCCATCAAAAGAAAGTTCCAACTCTGTGAGATGAAGGCACACATCACAAAGAAGTTCCTCAGAATTCTTCTGTCTTGTTTTTATGTCAAGATATTTTCTTTTACACCATAGGCCACAAAGCTCTCCAAATATCCACATGCAGATTCTAAAACAAAGAGTGTTTCAAAACTGCTCAATCAAAAGAAAGTTTCAACTCTGTGACGTGAATGCACACATCACAAAGAAGTTTCTCAGAATGCTTCTGTATAGTTTTTATGTGAAGGTGTTTCCTTTTCCACCGTACACCTCAAAGCACTCCAAATATCCACCTGCAGATTTTACAAAAAGAGTGTTGCAAAACTTCTCAATCAAAAGAAAGTTTCAACTGTGTGAAAAGAATCTACACATAACAGAGAAGTTTCTTAGAATACTTCTGTCTAATTTTTATGTGAAGATATTATTTTTCCACCGTATGCCTCAAAGAGCTCCAAATATCCACCTGCAGATTGTACAAAAAAGTGTTTCAAAACTGCTCAATAAAAAGTTAGGTTCAACACTGTAACATGTATGCACACATCACAAAGAAGTTTCTCAGAATTCTTCTGTCTAATTTTTTTGTGAATATATTTCCTTTTCCGCCACATGCCTCAAAGCACTCCAAATATCCAATTGCAGATTCTACAAAAAGAGTGTTTCAAAACTACTAAACCAAAAGAAACATTCAACTCTGTGCGATGAACGCATCCATCACATAGAAGTTTCTCTGAATGCTTCTGTCTAGTTATCATGTGAATATATTTCCTTTTCCACCATAGGCCTTAAAGCGCTCCAAATATCCACTTGCAGATTCTACAAAAAGAGGGTTTCAAGTCTTCTCAAGCAAAAGAAAGCTTCACCTCTGTGAGATGAAAGCACACATCACAAAGTAGTTTCTCAGAATGCTTCTGTCTTGTTTTTATGTGAAGATATTACCTTTTCCACCATAGGCTGCAAAGCACCCCTAATATCCACTTGCAGATTCTACAAAAAGAGTGTTTCCAAACTGTTACATCAAAGAAAGGTTCATCTCTGTGAGATGAATGCACACATCACAAAGAAGTTTCTCAGTATGCTTCTTTCTAGTTTTTATGTGAAGTTATTTCCTTTTCCACAATAGTCCACAATGCACTCCAAATATCCACTTGCAGAATCTACAAAAACTGTGTTTCCAAACTCCTGAATCAAAAGAAAGGTTCTCCTCTGTGAGTTGAATGCACACATCACAAAGAAGTTTCTCAGAATGCTTCTGTCTAGTTTTTACATGAAGATATTTCCTTTTCCAATATAGTCCACAAAGCTCTCCAAATATCACCTGCAGATTCTACAAAAATAGTTTTTCAAAACTGCTCAATCAATAAAAAGGTTCAATTCTGTAAGATGAATGTTCCCATCACAAAGAAGTTTCTCAGAGTGCTTCTGTCTAGTTTTTATGTGAAGATATTTCCTTCTACACTTTAGGCCTCAAAGCACTCCAAATATTGATTTGCATATATTGCAAAAAGACTGTTTCCATACTGCTCAATAAAACGAAAGTTTTAACTCTGTGAGTTGAATGCTCACATCAGAAAGGAGTTTCTCAGAATGCTTCTGTCTAGTTTTAATATGAAGATATTTCCTTTTCCACTATAGGCCACAAAGCACTCAAAATAGCCACTTGCAGATGCTATAAAAAGAGTGTATCACAACTGCTCAATCAAACGAAAAGTTCAACCTGTGAGTTGAATGCTCGCATCCTAAAGAAGTTTCTCAGAATGCTTCTGTCTAGTTTTTATGCAAAGATATTTACTTTTCCACCCTAGGCCACACAGCACTCCAAATATTCATTTGCAGATTCTACAAAAGGAGTGTTTCAAATCTGCTGAATCAAAGGAAAGGTTCAACTGTGTGAGATGAATGTAGACATCACAAAGAAGTTTCTCAGAATGCTTCTGTCTAGTTTTTATGTGAAGATATTTCCTTTTCCACCTTAGGCACTCCAAATATCCACTTGCAGATTCTACAATAAGAGTGTTTCAAAACTGCTAAATCAAAAGGAAGTTTCCTCACTGTGAATTGAATGCACACATCAAAAAGTAGTTTATATGGTTTTAGGTCTAACGTTTAAGTCCTTAATCCATCATGAATTAATTTTTGTATTAGGTGTAAGGAAGGGATCCTGTTTCAGCTTTCTACAAATGGCTAGCCAGGTTTCCCAGCACCATTTATTAAATAGGGAATTCTTAGCCCATTACTTGTTTTTCTCAGGTTTGTCAATGATCAGATACTCTTAGATATGTGATGTTATTTCTGAGGTTTCTGTTCCGTTCCATTGATCTATATCTCTGTTTTGGTACCAGTACCATGCTGTTTTGGTAACTGTAGTATTGTAGTATAGTTTGAAGTCAGGTAGCGTGATGTCTCCAGCTTTGTTCTTTTGGCTTAAAATTGACTTTGCGATGCGTGCCCTTTTTTGGTTCCATGTGAACTTTAAAGTAGATTTTTCCAATGCTGTGAAGAAAGTCATTGGTAGCTTGAAGGGGATGGCATTGAATCTGTAAATTACCTTGGACAGTATGGCCATTTTCATGATATTGATTCTTCCTACCCATGAGCATGGAATGTTCTTCCATTTGTTTGTATTCTCTTTTATTTCATTGAGCAGTCGTTTGTAGTTCTCCTTGAAGAGGTCCTTCACGTCCCTTGTAGGTTGGATTCCTAGGAATTTTATTCTCTTTGAAGCAATTGTGAATGGGAGTTCCCTCATGATTTAGCTCTCTGTTTTTCTGTTATTGGTGTATAAGAATGGTTGTTATTTTTGTACATTGATTTTGTATCCTGAGACTTTGCTGAAGTTGCTTATCAGCTTAAGGAGATTTTGGGCTGAGGCAATGGGGTATTCTAGATATAGAATCATGTCTTCTGCAAACAGGGACAATTTGAATTCCTCTTTTCCTAATTGAATACCCTTTATTTCCTTCTCCTTCTTAATTGCCTTGGCCAGAACTTCTAACACTATGTTGAATAGGAGTGGTGAGAGAGGGCATACCTGTCTTGTGCCAGTTTTCAAAGGGAATGCTTCCAGTTTTTGCCTATTCTGTATGATATTGGCTGTGGATTGGTCATAGATAGCTCTTATTATTTTGAGATAAGTCCCATCAATACCTAATTTATTGAGAGATTTTAGCATGAAGCATTCTTGAATTTCGTCAAAGGACTTTTCTGCCTCTATTGAGATAATCATGGGGATTTTGTCTGTGTTTCTGTTTATATGCTGGATTACATTTACTGATTTGTATATATTGAACCAGCCTTGTATCCCAGGGATGTAGCCCACTTGATCATGGTCGATAAGCTTTTTGATAGGCTGCTGAATTCGGTTTGCCAGTATTTTATTAAGGATTTTTTCATCAATGTTCATCAAGGATATTGGTCTAAAATTCTCTTTTTTTATTGTGTCTCTGCCCAGCTTTGGTATCAGGATTATGCTGGCCTCACAAAATGAGCTGGGGAGGATTTCTTCTTTTTCTATTGATTGGAATAGTTTCAGAAAGAATGGTACCAGTTCCTCCTTGTACCTCTGGTAGAATTCAGCTGTGAATCCAAACCATAAAAACCTTAGAAGAAAACCTAGGCTTTACCATTCAGGACATACACATGGGCAAGGACATCATGTTTAAAACACTAAAAGCAATAGCAACAAAAACCAAAATTGACAAATGGGATCTAATTAAACTAAAGAGCTTTGGCACAGCAAAAGAAACTATCATCAGAGTGAACAGGCAAGCTACAAAATGGGAGAAAATTTTCGCAACCTACTCATCTGACAAATGGCTAATATCCAGAATCTACAATGAACTCAAACAAATTTACAATGAAAAAACCAAAAACCCCATTCAAAAGTGGGAGAAGGACATGAACAGACACGTCTCAAAAGAAGACATTTATGGAGCCAAAAAACACATGAATAAATGCTCATGATCACTGGTCATCAGAGAAATGCAAATGAAAACCACAATGAGATACCATCTCACACCAGTTAGAACAGCAATCATTAAAAAGTCAAGACACAAGAGGATGTGGAGAAATAGGAACACTTTTACACTGTTGGTGGGACTTTAAACTAGTTCAACCATTGTGGAAGTCAATGTGGCGATTCCTCAGGGATATAGAACTAGAAATACCATTTGACCCAGCCATTCTATTACTGGGTATATACCCAAAGGATTATAAATCATGCTGCTATAAAGACTCATGCACAAGTATGTTTCTTGTGACACTATTCACAATAGCAAAGACCTAGAACCAACCCAAATGTCCAACAATGATTGACTGGATTAAGAAAATGTGGCACATATACACCATGAAATACTATGCATCCATGAAAAATGATGAGTTCATGTCCTCTGTAGGAACATGGATGAAATTGGAAATCATCATTCTCAGCAAACTATCCCAAGGACAAAAAACCAAACACAGCATGTTCTCACTCATAGGTGGGAATTTAACAATGAGAACAAATGGACACAGGAAGGGGAATATCATACTCTGGGAACAGTAGTGGGGTGGTGGGAGGGGGGAGAGAGAGCATTAGAAGATATAGCTGATGCTAAATGACGAGTTAATGGGTACAGCACACCAGCATGGCACATGAATACATATGTAACTAATCTGCATATTGTGCACATGTACCCTAAAACTTAAAGTATAATAATAAAAAAAAAGTAGTTTCTCAGAATGCATCTGTCAAATTTTTCTGTGAAGATATATTCTTTTCCACTCTAGGCTGCAAATTGCTCCAAATATCCACAAGCAGATCCTAGAAAAAGAGTGTGTCAAAACTGCTCAATCTAAAGAAAAGTTCAACTCTGTGAGATGAATGCACACAACACAAAGAAGTTTCTCATAATACTTCTGTCTAGCTCTTATGTGAAGATATTTCTATTTCCACTATAGGCCTCAAAGCACTCCAAATATCCACTTGCAGATTCTACAAAAAGTGTGTTTCAAAACTGCTCAATCAAAAGAAAGGTTCAAATCGATGAGATGAATGCACACATCACAAATATGTTTCTCTGAATGCCTCTGTCTAGTTTTTATGTGAAGATATTTCCTTTCCCAACATAGGCCTCAAATAGCTCCAAATATCCACTTGCAGATTCTACAAAAAGAGTGTTTCAAAACTGCTCAAACAAAAGAAAGTTTTAACTCTGTGAGATGAATGAACACATCACAAAGAACTTTCTCAGAATGCTTCTGTCTAGTTTTTATGTGAAGACACTTCCTCTTTCATCATAGGGCTCAAAGCGCTCCAAATATCCACTTGTAGATTCTACAAAGACTGTTTCAAAACTGGCCAATCAAAAGAAAGGTTTAACTCTGTGAGATGAATGCACACATAACCAAGAAGTTTCTCTGAATGCTTCTGTCTTGTTTTTATGTGAAGATATTTCGTTTTCCAGAATATGCCTCAAAGTGCTCAAAATATCCGACTGCAGATTCTACAAAATGGTCTTTCCAAGCTACTCAATGAAAAGAAAGGTTTAACACTGTGAGTTCAATGCAGACATCACAAAGAATTTTCTCAGAATGCTTCTCTGAAGTTTTCATGTGAGGATATTTCCATTTCCACCATAGACCTCAAAAGCACTCCAAATATCCACTTGCAGATCCTGCAAAAAAGTGTTTCCAAACTGCTCAATCAAAAGAAAGTTCCAACTCTGTGAGATGAATGCACAAAAAACAAAGAAGTTTCTCAGAATATTTCTCTGTACTTTTTATGAAAATATAATTCCTTTTAAAATTAGGCCTGTAAGTTCTGCAAATATCCGCTTTCAGATTCTACAAAAAGAGATATGCAAAACTGCTCAATCAAAACAATGGTCAACTCTGTGAGATTAATGCACACATCACAAATACGTGTCTCAGAATGCTTCTGTGTAGTTTTTATGTGAAGATATTTCGTTTTCCACAATGGGCCTCAAAGCGCTCACAATATCAAATTGCAGATTCTACAAAAAGTGTGTTTCCAAACAGCTCAATCAAAAGAAAGTTTCAACTCTGTGAGATGAATGCACACTTCACAAAGAAGTTTCTGAGAATGCTTCTGTGTAGTTTTTATGTGAAGATATTTCCTTTTTCATAATAGGCCTCAAAGTACTTCAAATATCCAATTGCACATTCTATAAAAAGAGTGTTATAAAACTGCTCAATCAAAGGAAAGTTTCACCTTTGTGTGATGAATTTACACATCACAGAGACGTTTTTCAAAATTCTTCTGTGTAGTTTGTATGTGAAGATATTTTCTTTTCCACAATAAGCCTCAAAGCACTCCAAATATTCACTTGCAGATACCAAAAAAAGAGTGTTTCCAAACTGCTTAATCAAAAGAAAGGTTCAACTGTGTGAGAT